>NC_139402.1:37500-1287500 GCF_054392235.1 Sus scrofa
TCCATTAATCATTACAATAACCTATCCCCAACCCTAAGACCATAAAGAATATAACCAAGGTTGAAACATCACTCATATTCGGAACAGAGACTAGGAGTTTGGAAAATCACAGAACACCAAGCAAATTTCTTACCATGTGGTGATCTCTAGATGACTTACCATCACATCCAATCCCTTTGCCAGGAACCTGTCCAACCAGATGGTGAATTCTTTATCTCACCCACTACTAGGGGATCAGCTTGATTCAGACCAACCTCTCAGTCCAGTCCTCTCAATAGAGGTCTCACTCCAACCAGATGGCCAGATTCCTTTCCCTTAATCAGCCCACCCCTATAACCAACCTTGGCTTTATTGGCTTGAGTGGGGTCATCACCCCATGTAATTTGGTTCCTCAACACAAACCCAATCCAGAGCAAGCATCTTTGTTTTAAATGTGCCCGGGTGGAGGAGGGTCTTTACCTGGGGAGCATTTCAAATAACCTTTGACTGCTTTTTGATCTCAGAATGAATTCAGGAGCCCTCCCTGGCCCAGAGGTCAAGGACTGGGGACACTGCCATTATGTAACCAGCTTCATTGATTCCAGGTCAGTGAGCAAGGACTGGCTGCGTTACTGGATGGCACAGCAGAGCCAAGCCTGGCCTCCTACCTGGCTCACCAAATTTCGTTACAGAGTTAAGTCATGCGGACCTCCAGGGAGGGGACCATGTGACTTAATCTAGCAATAGAAGCAGTACGTACACGCAATGCAACCCCCCAATATTCAAACGACATTTTTCGCAGAAACAGAACAAAAAGTCCTACCATTTGTATGCAACACCAAAGAACATTGAATAGCCTAAGTGATCCTGAACAACAAGAACACAGCTGGAGGCATCTCCCTCCCTGACTTTACACTACATTAGGAAGTTACTGTCACCAAAACAGTGTGGCATTGGCACAGGAACAGGTACATAGACAAGAGGAACAGAATAGAGAGCACAGAAATAAATCCATTTGTATGTCATCAGTTACCTCACAACAAAGAAGCCAAGAACACAAACAAGGGAAAGGACAGTCCTTTCAATAAATGGTGCCAGGACACCACACACCAAAGAACCCTGGACACCATAAGCACCACATAGGAAACCGACTAAAATCTATGATTTTTCACATCAACCCCTTCCTCTGCTGGATCCTCTGAAAATAGACGCCCCCTCCCGTAACACTAAGCCAGACAGACAAATCTCCAAGCCCCTCCTTTTCCTCCCATGGTGGGGCCACCTGGTAGATCTTGAAGACATGTGTTTTCTGCCTGCGTGGACTCGCCTGAGTGTAGTCCCAAAGCTGAAACCGTGGAAGACCCTGAAGAGACCGAGCTTCTTTCAGCAACATGAGGAGCCAAGTTCCTTCATGAGCCAGGTCCACCGGTGGACCAAACATGTACCTCAAGGGTAAGAGAGTCGAGCTTGGTGCCACCTGCTGGCCAGCTGGGACATGCAGGCCACAACCTCTCAGTTCAGTGGAGGCCATGCTCTGAGAAGGCAAGACTGCAGGATCCACTACATTTGGAAATTCAAACTGAAAGAGAGCCACATATACCATGCCTTCTTCAAAAATAGTTACAGAATAATTCATTGGAAACCATATGCAGTCAAGAGAATGCAGACGCAAATGTTACAACTTAAACCAAAATTTACTCAACATTGTCCATAGGCAGAATTTAAAATGCAAAACTATAAAAACTGTAGATGGGTATCCAGGATCAAATGGTGGAATATGAAGTGGAACTCACCTTCTCCTACAAAGATTTTTAAAAATCTACTCTTAAAATGAATCTCATCAGACGAGATTCTTAAAATGAATCTCATCAGTAGATTCTCATATCTAGTGAATGCTAGAAGACCTCAGACTTCCAAAGGGGGGGGGAACCTACCACATGACTGGGTAGAACAAAAGGAAAAAGAGAGATAAGGGAAGAAAAGAATTCAGGACGTGACCAACACTCCTGAGAAGCACCTGTGCAAGAGGAAAGGAATCTGCACCCTGGGAGGCCCCTGACTGGCAGGGAAATCAGCTGGGATGGAGGAGGCGCCTCAAAGCCTCAGAGAAAAGCACAGCAACTGGTCTGAGGAAGGAGAAGCAGAGAGCCACACAGATGATCAGTGCCACTGCCCAGCACACCACTGCCTGAGACACTCAGGTGGGGCTGAGGTTCAGGCTTTGGAAGTCAGTGCCAGGGGAAAAACTAGGGTTGGCTGTATGAAAACAGCATGGGGAGGAGGCACCTAGGGAGTGGTGCTCCATAACCAAGAGAGTGTGGGAGGAGGCCTGGGACCACCAGAGAAGCAAGGCACCATTGCTGAGGAGGGTGAGAGGAGGGGGAGCTGGACCACCACAGGAACTTCCTTCTCTATGCACACAGACTCTCAGTCAGCAGGGTGCCTCTTTCATGGGCTACAGGAGCAGGTGCAAACCTCTGCAGCCAACTCTGACTCCAGAGGTGGGCACAGTGCGCCAGCACTGAGGGTCCCATGACCAGGCACTGCCTACTGTCCCAGTCACCCTAGAGGTTGCCACTGCAGAGGACCATGCAACTGAGCACTGCCATTGCACCACCTTCCTGGGAATGCACACACCACACTGTTACCAGTGCCAAGGGCTCCAGACACATCCCCCACCTCCTAGGGGGTCCCTGCCACTGCCAAGGGCCTTACAACCAGGCACAGCCTGCCACCCTCACCTCACCAGGTCACCAAGGATAAAGGATAAAGACATTCTCAGACAAACAAAAGCTAAAGGAATACAGCAATACTAAATCTACCCAAACAGAAATATTGAATGGTCTCCTCAAACTGGGAAAGACGTAAGAAGATATAGGATGGAGGAGATCATGTTGGAAAGCAAGCACTTGAATAAGTCGGTACACAGATCTACAAGGAAGAAAAGCAGAGACAAACACAAGGAACAGCAAAAGGGTAAACATGAAGATGTAAACAAGGACATCAACATCATAAAATGCGGGGAAGGAGAGGAAGAAAATCTAGACTTTTTTTTTACAATGTGTTTGACACTATACGACTATCAGTCTAAAGTGAGCAAATATAAGAAAGGGCTAACAGACTTAAAAACAGGGCAATGAAAAATCCAAAACAAACAACAGATTAAAAAAAAAAAAACAATGTGGAGGAGACAAGCATAAAATAAAAGGAAATCATCAAACCACCAAAAGAAAAAGAATGGAACAAAGGGAAAACACAGAATCAACTGGAAAACAAGGTTTAAAATGGCAATAATTATGGGGGGGTGGGGATGGGCTGGGGGTTTGCAATGGAAATGCTATAAAATTTGTTTGTGATGATAGTTGTACAACTATAAATGTAATAAAATTCATTGAGTAATAAAAAAGGGCAAAAGTAAAAGAAATTTTAAAAATTAAAAAAATTAAATGGCAGTATATACATATTGATAAGTAACTTAGATGGAAATGCTATAAAATTGCGTTTTGATAATTGTTGATCATTGTACAACTATAAATATAATAGAATTCATTGAGTTAAAAAAATGAATTACCTTAAATGTCAATGGACTGGATGCGCCAATCGAAAGACATACAATGTCACAGTGGATTTAAAAAAAAAAAAAGCAAAATCCAACAATATGCTGCCTAAAAGAGACCCTCCATAGGGAAAAGGACATACACAGATTGTAAGTGAGAGAATGGAAAAAAAGATATTTCATGCAAATGGAAATGACAAGAAAGTAGGAGTCACAATACAAAATATACTTTAAAACAAAGGCCAACAAGAAAGATAAAGGAAGACAGTATTTAATGCTGAAAGGATCCATTCAAGGGGAGGATGTTATACTCATCAACATACACGCACCCAATGTAAGAGCAGTCAGATACCAACCAACAGAAAAAGAGGATTCGATGGGAACACAGTAACAGCAGGATTAGGAGGCTTTAACACCCCATTCACATCAAAGGACAAATCCTCTAGACAGAAAACCAATAAGGCAACAGAGATGCTAAACGAATAGTACCGTTACATTTAAAGGATATTTTCAGGACACTGCATCCAAAAAAATCAGAATACACATTCTTTTCCAATGTACATAGTATGTTCTCTAGGACTGACCACATACTGGGGCACAAAACTAACCTCAACAAATACAAGAATATAGAAGTTATTTCAAGCATCTTCTCTGACAACAAAGGCATGAAACTAGAAATCAACCACAGGGAAAGAAATGAGAAAAAAACCAACTACGTGGAGACTAAACAATGTGCTACTAAAAAACAATCGGTCAACAAAGAAATCAAAAAGGAAACTTAAAAATACCTTGAAACAAACAACAATGAACCAAAAAAAGTACAAAATCTATAGGATGCCACAAAAGCAGTTCTTAGAAGTTCAAAGTGATAAAATCCTTTCTGAAAAAATAAGATAAATCTCAAATAAACATCCTGCCCTCTGGCCTGGGAACCTCCCTATGCCATAGGTGTGGCCCTAAAAAGATGAAAAAGAAAAATGAATAAGCGAATCAGGGTCTGTCCATTTCAAGGGGAGCTAAATATGCCTGTTAATACAAGGAATATTTTAAGCTAATTATTTTTTTAAAAAGGAACACATAGGAGAATCTCTGAAAATCAAATCAAGATTACCCTTTTTTTTGAGGAAAATTACATTTATAAGGAAAATCTCCATTTGAAAGGTTGTCTCCTTCTCCATACCAGGAATGGAAGGATGACTAAATCTCAAGAAATTCTTATCAATGGAGAATGCTAACACTAAGGTCTGCACAAAAACTAGACCCCTCCATTCTTGTCTGTAGATGAAGATGGCATTTAAGGTGGTGGCTTGGGCCGTTTCAGGGTGTTTCTCAATCTTCATGAAGATCTCCTTTGCATGTATGATACACACATGATATTAACCTTCTGAGTGCTTTCCTCTAGTTCATCAGCCATTCACTCTCATTATGAGGGGGGATCACAGTGAAAACCAAGAAGGGTAGAGGGAAAAGTACCCCCCATACACAGGTAATGGAATAGTATTCAGAAGTGTAAAAGAATGAACCTTCACCCCATGCAGAAACACGCATACTGCTAAGTAAAAGAAGGCAATCTGAAGTGCTACCCGTTGGATGGCCCCATGTACGATGTTCTGGAAGAGGTAAAACTGAGATGGAAAACAGGTTGTGGGTGGGGGACTGAAATATTCCACATGATATCTGCTGATGAAGACCTGCACCTCTACATCTGTCTAAACGCATACATTTTTACAGCACAACAAATCACAATGTATTGAATTTTAGGATATGGGAGTGCCACAGGATGCATTCCAGAATTAAAAAAAAAAAAAGCTGTGTGGGGGGAAAAATACTCCCTGTTGGTGGTGGGATAAAAGGTGCTGACCTCGGTAAATTTGTAAAGAAATGCAATCTATAGAATAAAGGCAAAATACCCTGCATCTAAACAGTGGACTCTATTTTATAAAATTCTTCCCTTGAGGGTAGAAGCTAAGAATGCTGAAACCACCATGTCTGTCATCTGGAATAGAGACAGCCATGGATTGATACAATGACAGATGGTGGAAGGCAGGGTTCTCAGCACTGGAATAGGAAGTTGCACATAAGCAAAGGGAGAAGGCTACGATATCCACAACATAATGGATCAGGTGGGTGACATCTATAAAAACTCATCTTTATCGTAACATGATTACAGACAGTTTCTCAAAGAAATCTTTCTAATAAAGTGTATATCCACAGGTTGGAATATTTGCATACATTTCAGTGCATTGTCAGTTGATTACATTTAGCTTCCAAATGCAAGTTTTTAATACCATCTTCTAATAAAAGGAATCAGAACTGTTTGAAGACATGGCTGCTACTAGGACTCAGAGAGGAAATATCTGAGCCATGATAAACTTCAAGTATCAGAAAGTAAAGAAGTACCAAGAGAAGAACAACAAAAAGAAAAGCCTACATAATTCCATGAGACAATGTAAAATGCTCTCAACAGCCAAGCACCAAAACACTCTATGGCTAGATTATAACCATAAGCATAAAGTAACTATTCAGGTGTCCACAACAGTAAAATAAATGATCACACACACTTTTTATAAATTGGGTTGGATAGAAATGTCCTATGCAGAATTCCACATAACTGATATAGACACTCAGCCATCCATCAAGGAGTTGGGGCTAAATCCTCTCTCCACACGTGCTGGTTCCCAAAGCGCTTTTCTTCTAAATACAACATGTAACAAGGACATGGGAAAAATAACTTCAGAGACAAACGCGACCTCAGCCACGTGGCCAAAGTTAACATGAATAGGGCTAAGTTGCCTTGAGAATCTGATCCTTTGACCTAAAATGTTGAGAGTTCTCCTGACCTCTGTGATCTGCTTCCACAAAACCCATAAACCCCGTCTCATCACAAGAAACACACCAAGTAAATACTAATGTGGGACAGTCTACAAAATACATGGCAGTCCTCCTCAACTGTGTCAAGGTCACGGAAACAAGGAGAGTCTGAGAAAGTGTCAAAGCCCAGAAGAGCCTACACACACATGATGACAACATTTCATGTGCCCTGGATGGGAGGTGGAACAGAAGAAGCTAGAATGGGGTGGGGGGGGGACAATAAAGCCAGATTAAAGTATCTAGACTTCAGTTAATAAAAAGGTAGCAACATGTTCGTTAATTGCGACAATTCTGTAGGCAGCTAAAAGAGATGACAAAGTAAAAGTCAAATGAGAAAAATCTATTTATCAAACAGGAAATGTAGAAGAAATGGGTGATTTTGTAATAAAAATACACTAAAAATGACCCCAAAATAAGGAAAATAGAGACCAATTAACCACCCAGGGACCTCTTTCCCCTGCTGCTTCTCCTCTCATTGTTTTGGGGCTCTCCCTCTCCTGGACAGAGAAGAAACAGGTACAAAGATGTCCAGCAGCTCCCCTAAGATCTGACCCTACCCAGTGTCTTCACCACTGACCACCATGGCTCCATGAAAGAGGACACCCTACTAGGGGGAGTCTCAGGGGTTACTGAATCTGGTGTGTCAGCTAGGACTTTTTTGATTCCAAGGGACTGCACACACTTAATGATGTAAAATAAATTAATAAGTTTCTTAATGATAGAAATAAAATAACACTTCCAAGAGGCAGTTATAGGAGGGGTCCTGGGTCTGGTGGGACAGGGGCTCACACCCTCACAGTGTGACCTGGTCCCCTTTCCTACTAAGTAACTCTGGGGTGGCCCCATCCACAGGCACAGTCTCCCTTTCTCTCTGCATCAGGGGCCTCCAGCAACACCAGGCTGACACTGATTCGTGTCCATTATACTGGGAAGGATCTCTCCATTATGTTCCATGGAAAGTCACTGCTTGAAATACCTTTGCTCCAACTTGAGTCCTATTCTCATCCTTGAACCCACCAGAGCACCAAGAGGATGGAACATGGGATTGGCTGGCCATGGATCATGTGCCCATCTTTGAGGGTGGTGGATCATGGGATCAGTCCTTGGCAAATGTGTGGACCAGAATCGAATAAGATATAATTCCCCAAAACTGAGATACGAGAATAGATGCTGGGTGGGGAAAGCACCTGACTCCACATGATTGACAGCACACCACACGGATGTGTATCTGAAGCCCAAGGAAAGAAAGAGTTCGCCTTGGGGTCGGGGCTGTGGCCATCCATCCAGTGCTCTTTCTGTCCTCCCGGGATGGCAAGAAGCTCTTCCGGTTGCTCAAAAATCACCTTTGTGGCTGGGGGTAAACTCAGGGCTCCTGTCTTGAGCCCTGGTTCCTCATATCTCAGAGACTGGCCGAGAATAGCCTGTGTGCCCTCAGAAAGCACACAGAACTCATTCCTGGCACTGGGAGGTAGGAACCCAGGAGTCAGGCCTGCTCCAGGACCACATGATTCACCCATGAGGAACAAATTTCCTCATTTTCCAGTCTTTTCTCTCTCCTTTTCTAAAGAACAGAGACCAAATGCTAGGGTGGTAAAGAAATTCTTGCTCAATGAAGCAGTGAGAGTCTCAAGGATTATTTTACCCACACCATGGTTGGTGGGTTGCCAGAGACCAGAGGCATGGGCCAGGTGGGCACATGTCTCCCTGAGGCCACAAGGCCTCAATGGGAAACTGCCTGTTAGGAGGCCCAGGTGCTTCCATACCTTTGATTCCAGTGAACACGAAGGTCCATCTTTCTTCCAACCAGAAGGTCGGAGGACTGTAGGGCCACAGTCTGTGTGTGGTGTGGTGATCGGGGCCACACTCGACATTTGAAGGGTGATTTCCTCTCTTGGCAGGCTAAGAGGATGTGAGGGAGGAGGCATTTGCTCAAGGACATGGATGCTGGGAACTGAAGCATCCCAACACAGCTCATTACCCAGCAGTACAATCAGCTCAGTCAAGCCCCCATGGGGGCTTGAGGGCCAAGGCTGACCTCAGCTGCAAGACCAGGAATGCCTGCCTGCATGGTCAGAGGCCAAGGGTTGCTCTGAGGCCTGTTTCTACACCCAGGTAGATGCCATAAAGATCCATTCACTCCCAGGAGGGTTCACCAGCCCTCCATAGAGCAGCACCTGGGGGCTGGCAGCTTTATGCACCCAGTCCTGTATAAATCTGCACATGTCTACTGAGCACTCTGCGTGTCAGGGCCGTGCTGGACCTGGGGCTGCCCAGACAGAGTGGGGCCTTCATCCACTTCCCAAGCGGAAGGGCAGAAGAAAGCCCTGTGTGATCTCCACGGGCCTAAGAACTCTTGACTAAGGTTGAGTTTAATTTGAAACAGTGAGTGACCAGAGCAGACGTCCTTCATCTTCCGTCAGAGCCCAGGATGGGAGGAGCAGGAAAAGAAAGGCCTGACTCAACCTTGAGTCCAATGCCGACACTGATCCTAACCCTAAACTCTGACCCCGACCCTAAACCTTGACTTAGCATTAGCCCTAGCCCTTGCCCTAAACCCGTATCTTACCTAACCCATACTCATCCCCACAGCCTAATTCTAACCCTAACACCCTGAGACCTGAACCATAAACTTTAAACACTAAACAAAACCATAATCCTAACCAAAATCATAACCATACAGCGTAAAATGTATTAATCATCCATACACATAAATAAATCATCACCATAAATCACCACCTGAAGACTTAAACCGTAATGGTAAATATTAACCACCCCCAACCCCCACACGAGTCTCAGCCCTAACGCTAACCCTTCAAACCAGTAGCACCAAGCCAAAGTGTACCTTACAAATAGGAATGTAAAAATCCTCCACAAAATAAGAGCACCGTGGAACCCGCAGAGCATTAAATGGATAATATCATAAGCAAGTGTATCTTCAACAGAAATTGGAGATGGTTCACAAGCAAGTGTATGTACAAGAGCAATTTCAGGTTGGTCGACACACTGAAACCAGTCAATGAATTAGACCACAATAAAGATGTGACGTAAAAACACATGATCATAACAATCACTGCAGACAAGGCTGTAATCAAACTCTAGTGCTATTTCATGTTACAAACACTCAAGAATGTAAGAATAATATTAAGATTGTTCAATACGGAAAAAAGCAGTATGCAAAGCCACAGCAAACTTCCTGCTCAAAAGTAAAGACAAACATTTACTCCTGAAACCAGAAACGAGGCCGGGAAGCTGGCCTTCACCACCATTACTCAACAGTGTACCTGAATTTCTACCTAAGGGCTTGAGGACGGAAGTCAAAGGCGTCCATGTGTGGATGGATCCAGTAAAACTGCGCTGAGGCACAAAACACGGGTAACATCATCTTACATATAAAACTTCCTATAGCAACAGAAAATTATTGGACCTGGTAAACTAATTCAGCAAAATTACAGAACAAAATATCAATTCACAAAAATGTGTATGTATACACTAGCAATAAATAATCTGAAAAAAGAGTATATAAAAACAATTCCATTTAAAATAATGTCAACATGGAGTTCCCATCATAGCTCAGTGGTTAACGAATCCGACTAGGAACCATGAGGTTGCGGGTTTGATCCCTGGCCTTTCTTAGTGGGTTAAGGATCTGGCGTTGCCATGAGCTGTGGTGTAGGTCACAGATGTGGTTCAGATCCCGCATTGATATGGCTCTGGCGTAGGCCAGCCGCTACAGCTGATTAGACCCCTAGCCTGGGAACCTCCATATGCTGTGGGAGCGGCCCTAGACAAGGCAAAAAGACAACAAAATAAACAAACAAATAAATAAATAAATAATAAATAAAATAAAATAATGTCAACATTACTATGTAGGAATATATTTACCCCAGAAATAAGACATGTTTTTATCTTTGTAAAGTTGTCTATATGTTCAAAATTAATGGAAAAAAGATTACTTCTGAAAACTCCATGTCAATACCATACCAGAAAAGCCAGGAAAACATCAAACTTCCATATGGAGGCCAAGTCTTCCCAGATTCACTTGACCCAAAGTCCATGTGTAATTTAGAGACACTGGGGGAAAATTATACTCAAGCCACTTTCTTCCAGGCTGTGAATGACATGGATGCAGCAGAAGCAGTGGATTTTTAAATTCCAATGTTTCATACTATTCCACCAAAAAACTATTAGAACTAATACATGAATTCAGTAAATTCACAAAATCAACACATAGATATCAATGGCCCTGAGCTGTTTCTTCCTAAAGACCTGCACTGTCCCTAACGAAGGCCCTGCTGTCCCCAGTAAAGGCCCTGTTTGGTTTCCTAGTAAGTCCCTGAGCTGTACCTAACTAAGACTCTGAGCTATCTCTAAAAAAGTTACTGCAGTGTTCCTTACTAAAGCACTGCTGTCTCCCTAACTTAGGCCCTACACAGTCTCTGCCTTGTTCTTTCTCGTCTAAGTAAAGCTCTGAGCTGTCCCTGATTAAGTCCATGCTCTGGCCCTAACTAGACCTAAACTCTCCTTAACAAAACCCCTGAGCTGTCCCTAGGTCCCTACTCTCTCCTAATAAGCCCCTGGACTGCCTCTAACTAAAGCCCTGAGCTGATCCTAACGACCGCCTTGTACTGTCCATAACTGAGGCCCGAGCTGTCTCTGTCTAAAGCCCTGGGCTGTCGCTAAGTAGACAGATCCTAACTAAGAACCTATGCTGTGTCCAACAACAGACAAAGAACATTCCTCATGCTGTCCTCAACTTAGACCCTACCCTGTTACTAAGGTCGTGTGCTGTCCTTAACTCTGGCCAAGCTATTCCCCAATTAAGGTTTTTGCTGTCACAACTAAAGCCCTGACAGTGGGCATTAGGCCTTGCCTTCCCTACCTAAGGACCTTATGTGTCCTTATACTAGACTCATGTTTCCCTAACTAAGGACCTTCTGTGTCTTTACACTAGACTCATATCTTTCTTTACTAAGGCCCTGAATTATCTCCAACTACGGCCCTAAATCTGTCCTTAAGTAAAGTCCTATTGCTGTCCTCAACTTAGACCCTGCACTGTTCCTAAGGCCCTGCTCCATCCCTAACAAAGCCCTGGACAACTCCTAACTGGAGCTCCTGACACTGTCCCTAAGTCCCTATTCTATCTCCAGCAAAAGCCCTGCAGGGACCATGCTGTCCCTAATACCCTTATATGACCTTAACTAAGGCCCAGATCCTGCCCCTAACTATGTCCAAATATGGCCTTGACTCTGTCCCTATGAAAAGTCCTAATGCTGTCCTCCTCTTAGAGACCGCGCTGTTGCTAAGGTCGTGCACTGTCCTTCACTAACACCTAGTTATGTTCGTAACTAAGGGCACTGGCATTCAAACCTAAGGCTCTGACACTGTGTTTAACTCAGGCCCTGTGTTGTCCCTAATGAAGGCCCTGAGCTTCTGTAACTAAGACTCTTAGGTGTCCTTATCTAATAGCCTTATATGTCCTTAACTAAGGCCTTGATTACATCCATGTAAGGCCCAGATCCTGCCCCTAACTAAGGCCCTGTGCTATGTCCAACTTGGTCTTGACCATTCCCCTGAGAAAAGTCCTACTGCCGTCCTTATCTTAGGCACTGCACCATTCCTAAGGCTGCACACCATCCTTGACTAAGGCTCAGTTATGTCCATAACTAAGGCCACTGCTGTCCACACCCAAGGCCCTGGCAGTGTGCCTAACGAAGGCCCAGGGCTGTCCCTAACAAAGACACTGGCACTGTCCTTAACAAAGGCCCTACACTGCCCCTAAACATGGTTCTGCCCTGTGCCAGGCACTGTGCCTGGCTAAAGCCCTACACTGCCCCTATTTGAGACCGTTGTGTGTCCATCACTAAGTCCCTGAGTTATCTCGAACAAAGACCCTGTGCTGTGTCAAACTATGGCCTTGACTTTGTCCCTAAGAAAAGTCCTAGTGCGGTCATGAACCTAGACCCTCTACTGTTCCTGAAGTCATGCACTGTCCTTAACAAAGGCTCAGTTATGTCTCTAACTAAAGCACTGTGCTATGTCCAGCACTGTCCCTAAGAAAAGTCTTCAGGTTGTCCTCCACTTAGACCCTGCACTCTTCCTAATGCGCAGTTATGTCCCCAACTAAGGCCCTTGCTGTCTACACCTAAGGCTCTGACACTCTTCCTAACCCAGTCCCTGCACTGTCCCTACCTGTGGCCATGCACTGTCCATGAGACCTTTATGTGTCCTTAATGAAGACCGAGATTTTCTCTCCTAAGGAATTGAGTTATGACCAACGATGGCCCTGACCCTGTCTCTAAGTCAAGTCCTAATGCTGTCCCTAACATAGGCCCTGTACTCTCCCTAAGGCTGTGAATTGTCCCTAACTAAGGCCCTGGCCTATCCCAAAATGAGGCCCTGACAATGTCCCTACTGAGGTCACTAAGCTATCTTCATCCAAGTCCCCAACACCATGGCTAAGGAAGGCCCTGCTTGTCCTTAACCAAGACCCTATACTGTCCTTCACCATAACCTGGAGCCTTCCCCAACCAAAACTTGACCTCTTCCTATAACTAGGGTACTGGGCTCTCCCTAACTGCCATCTGAGCTTCTGCTAACTAAATCCTTGCCTCTCTCCAGAACTGAGACACTGTGATGTCCCTAAATAAGGCCCTGGGCTCTCCCTGAAAGAGGCCATGCACTGCCCCCAGTCAATCTCCAACGAAGGCCCTGACCAGGTGCCTAACTTGGGTCCTGTGCTGTCCCTATATAAGCCTTACACTGTCCCTAACTAAGAACTTACCCTTCATTATCAGCCTGAGCTCTCTCCAAATGAGGCCCTGTTCGCCTACCTAAGGCTCTATGCTGTGCCTAAATAAGGTCCTGGCATGGCCCTACCTAAGGCCTTGAACTAACCCTGACTCATGCTCTGAGCTGTCTCTAATTAAGGCCCTGTCTGTTTACCTAATTTAGGCCCAGCCTTGCCCTTATCTAAAGCCCTAAGCTCTCTCCAACTAGACCTCCACTCATTACACTAAAGGCCCTGACTCTCCCCCAAGGAAGCCCCGGATGTTGTCCCGAATGAGGAATGTGGCCCTCACTGAGTGGAGGCAAACTGGGCCACTGGGGCAGAGGCACCACGTACACAAACACAAGGCTCTGGGCCCCTCCTTGAGGTTCCATCCATCCATCTCCAATCACTTTCCGAGCCTGGTGAGGCAGCCAGGGAGAGGCAGGGGGAGCGGCTCTGCTGCCTCTCTGGGGCCCTCTGGTGGACATGCACCCTAACAGCAACCCTCAGCCCTTCCTCGGCCTCCCAGGGCAGAAGCCTGGTCTGCACTGGCCTGGCGCACGGGCCAGCATGATTTCCTGACTCCTCTCCCTGGCAGGGCACTGAAATGCACGATGGGCCAGGGTGTGACTATCTCAAAGTCGACCAGGCCACTCACCCCACAGGACACCATCCCACTCCCTGAAAACAGACACCCTGCTTGTTAGGTCAGCATAGCCAGTTGTTGATCAATCAGCACCCCTCCGCCCTGGCATCTGGCTTGAGATCCAGGACCTCCCATGAGTTACTCACTTTTACCTGGATTTGGGTAAGTTCCTTGGCAAACTTGTCCAGCAGAGGAGGAAGATGCTCCGGTGTAGCAGGAAAAGGAGGGTGTGCGGATCCTGGAGGGAAAGAGCATAGTGATGAGCACGGCCCGGCCACCAATATACCATTGCAGGGACACACTGCATTCACCACCCGAAGCCCGGCTTTCCGGAAGCCACACTCCCTGCCAGGCTGGTTCTGGAAAACCACACGTCCCACATTCAAGCCTGGTGTTTCTGTGTCCAGAGTGCTGCCTCCAAAGAAGGAAAGGATACTCAGACCCCAGAGAGCCTGTCAAGCTCTCTGATCTTTGGGCCACCCGACCAGACAGGAATTGAATTAGACATGTGATGGTAGACCTATGTCCCCTCACTGAGTTGAGGTAAATGGGGCCACAGGATCAGATGCACCATGTACACAAACAAGGCTCTGGCCACCTCCTTGAGGTTCCATCCATCCATCTCCTGCCATGTATCTGAGCCTGGAGATGCAGAGGGAGCTGCTCTGCTTGCGCTTTGGCGCTATCTGGCGGACATGCGCCCTCACAGCAACCCTCCACTCCTCTGCAGGACCCTTTTTGGCACTGGTCTTGTGCACCTGCCAGCGTGATTTCCTGGCTCCTCTCCCTCAATGAGCCCTGAAATGCCTGATGGGCAGCCATGATTTTCTTACTCCTCTCCTTCTCAGGGTGTGAAATCCATACAGGCTGGGGTTTGACGATCTCAGATTTGGCCTGGGCATCTACCCTTTCTGATGGCAACCACTCTTTGAAATCAGCTGTGTGAACCCTCCTGTTTGGCAATAAAACTTCTGGATGCCTGAGTGCCCTAGAAGTGCCCTAGGGGCTCCTAGGGATAGTGCCCTGGGAGCAAGACAGATTTCTGTTTCAAGTTGGTCTTGCCTGTAATCCTCCCATTGCCATCATCTGGATGTGGAGCTATGGTGAGTTTCCCTTGAGTTCCTATGACTCTTTCTTTTTTTTAAGGGCACAGCTGTGTCATATTTACATTCTTTGGCTAGGGGTTGAATTGGATCTTCAGCTGAACCTGACATAGTATCTGAGAGGTCGCAGGTTCAATCCCTGGCCTCGCTCAGTGGGTCATGTATCCAGCATTGATGTGAGCTATGGCGTAGGTAACAGATGCAGCTCGGACATGGTGTTGCGATGGCTGTGACACAGGCCAGCAGCTGCATCTCCGATTCAACCCCTAGCCTGGGAAGTTCTGTATGCTGCAAGTGCAGCTGTAAAAAGAAAAAAAAATTTCATACAAAGTTATTTTTCTTGCTAAGAAATTTACAACAGATGTAACAGAAGTTTTGTAAACTTCTACAAAGCCTAGGTACAATAAAGTATTATACTTAATGTTGGCGTTCCATCTGTGGCTCAGTGAGTTAAGAACCTGACCAGTATCCATGAAGATGCAGGTTCCATCCCTGGCCTTGCTCAGTGGGTTAAGGACTCACCGTTGCTGTGGCTGTGGTGTCGGCTGGCAGCTGTAGCTCCGATTTGACCCCTAGCCTGGGAATTTCCATATGCCACACCTGCAGCACCCCCCCCCAAAAAAAGAAGTATACTTAATCTTAATGGCTTTAAAGACATGTATATATTCACTATAGCAACAAATTTTAATAGCAGGTATTACTTTAATACTGAATATTTCCCGGTTCACATGAACCTAAAATTAATTCTGGCCTGTTATCAGTATTTTTGAGCATTTATATAAGCACTTAATTTTTAAGACAATCAAGTAAATCTCATTGAAAAATTAATTTGGATAATACCATCCAACCTAGCATATCAGAAAATCAGTCTGAAACCTTAGTCACTATTTCAGAGGCATAAGTGTTCTCCTGGTTTACTTTCCATATTTGTGCTTTCATCTGAGAAGCAAAGCCCTGATATCACCAGATCATACGGTATAAAAGCATAGCATTCTGAGTGAAAGATGTGCCAGTTCCTCCTTGAGAGGCAGTGAGGACATCTGGGGACATGCTATTTTGTAGGATTGCCTTTCTCATCAGGGAGGGCTCAGTATTTAACAAGGCAGTGCTTCTCTGGCTCCTTTAAGACTTGAGGGGTGAACCTGGCCAGAGCTTCTCAGTGGAGAGTGACACTCTCCAGGCCTATGTTGGGAACAAAGAAATCGATCAAGCAATCATACACTCTGAAAACCGACTGAGTGCATCTGGTAGAGAGATGTGGGAGGTGGGCAGTTTGGCAAATTTCAGAGTTTTTGTTTATGTCCTTGGGCCCAAGGGAAACCCAGGGTGCATCTGCCAATCCACCCCAGAGGGAGCCGGGGCCACAAGTTAGTTCCACACTCCAGCAGGTCCCATTAGGGGCCCTCCAATAAACTTCGGGTCTCCCTACTCACTCGGTAGTAAAAAAAAAAAAAAAAGTCACTGTTTTTTATCATAATTAGATGGAGACATTGTTCCCGGGGTGTCTACCTGAGGAACTGGGTAGAATTTGTCCAATTACATAGAGTACAGTTCCTCTGTTCCACATTTAGGAGTGCCTTGTCATTCAATGTCCCAAATTCTGGGGTGAGCCAGGAAAGGCCATCCATACCTGGTTGAATCCATCTAAGGCACAGTGGGGGTTCTGTACAAATTTTGGTTCCTTTGCTTCTAAATTAGATTGTGTAACAGTATTAAGAGAAAAGAAGACATTACGGCCTGGTTCCTTTAAAGTGTTATTAATCGGCCTTCATGGATAACACTTTTCCCAAAGTTAGAAGAGATCTCAAAAGAAAATACAGATCACTTAAAGGCAAAGAACTTCACATAACCTGTTGTCAAAAGTAGCATTCCAAGATGACTGTGTTCTCTTAGTAGAGAGAGAAAAGCCAAATTCAAGTTTTGCACCAGCTTGCTTTTAAAATTAATTTACAGTTAATTTTACTCTAAACTTTGTCAGTTCCAACCATGCGCAAAACTCCTTTCTCAACGTCCACTTCCCACATGTCCTGCATCACTTTCTGTATCCATATTGGTCTGTCCCTTATTTTTCCATCCAGAGCAACAAACTACAAGACAATGCTCCTTTTTCCCTTGATAAAGTGCAATTCCCTTCCTCACTCCTTCTTCGAAGAAAACACACATGCTACTTTTCTAAAGCAATGCTGGACTGTCTTTTATCATTTCTAAAAACATGTTTTCCTTACAGAGAACATCTCGGGGTGACACTGAACACAGTAATAGTCCTAAATACCTTTAGTTTCTGTTTGTAATTGATGTCTCACTATCTCATTTGACTTCTATTAAACCTAGGTACGATAAAGAATTATACTGAATGCTGACAAGTCTAAAGACATGTCTCAATTAACAAACTTTAGCTTTAATGCTAGATATTAATTTAATACTGAATATTTCTCAGTTCATGTGAACCTAAACATTATTCTGGCCAGTTACCTTCTATATTTGAGAATTTATATAAGCACTTTGTTTCCTTTAAGCCAGTTAGGCAGGGCTCCTTTGCATTTAATTTCTGATGACATCATCACAAAGGTGAGACATGTGATGCACATACACACAGACACAGAGATCTCATAGCTTCCTCTTCTAAGCTTAGTCATGTGTCAGATATTACAAATAAAACTCACTAGCTTAAAAATAAGTTTTGAAGACTTTTCCCAATTTTTCCTTTTCAGTCTCAGGCATTAGAGATGGTCTAGACAGGTGTTCCTGAGAGCCCAAGTCAAGGCAAATGCAAGAAAAGCAGGTTCTCCTAGAAGGACTTATGCTCTCAAGTTCAGAATCCTGAAAAGAGGTTTTCTCAAGCTTGATTTTTTTTTAATTGTACATGCAAAAACCAACTTTCTCTGGACTCTAAACAACGTTGTGGCCATACAGTTAAAAATTTTTTTTTTCTTCTTAGTCTTAGCCTCTTTCCAGCCAGACAGAATTTGCCAGGAGGGCTCTGCGGTGGAACAGAACCAGACCTTCCTCTTTCACTCGGCAGAATGGCCGTCACAACGTCAACACAGAACATAAAGCACAAATCCCACAAGCACGTTCTTCCTCATCAGACACTCCCTTATGGGCAAGACTGGAGCCTCTCAGAAGACCCGCAGAGACAGAGAGAGACCCTTCGGATCTGAGTCCTAATGAACGGAGGAAATGGACGTGTCTCGGGCCCTTGAAGGTCTCAAAGGGACGGAAAGAGGGCAGCTGGTGAGAAGGGACGTGGAAAACCTCAGAAAATCTCTTGTCCCTTACCCGGTCGGGGCACTCTGGCCAGTCATCCTCCTCAGGAGAAGACCAGGGACCAGAGGGTCCCGGTCGTAGCCGCTGGCTAGGGTCCATCAGCGGATGAGCTGGTGCCCAAGTCCCCAAGTGGTCGGGACGTCGGTCAAGACGCAGAAGGGACATCCGCCAGTGTCGCGAATCCTGAAAAGACTTCTTTCCAAACTAGCTTCCTCTAATAACTGCATCTGCAATAATAGAGCCCATTCTGACTGATTCTTAGGGCAGAAACCCTCCTTTACTACTTTATTAAGTAGATACTTGCAAGTGTAAGTTTCGCACGTACACACAAAAATCTGGCTGAGGTGTTAGTTGGAGGCTGGCTTTCCAATGCTCCTCGTTTTTCTGCTTGAAACTCCATTTCCCATTTTAAAGTTGAATTTGTCGGTGATAAAGTTTACTCATGACATTGTGTGGTGGGCCAGTGTGCTGCTCGAGAGCTTCACTCTGAAAGTGACAGCACTAATGGCTGAACCGAGAACACAGATTGGGACTTGAACCCACGTGCTTGAACTCGAACCCAGCCAAAACCCAGACTGGGACTTAAATCCATGTCCCAGGACTTGAACTCAGGCAAAATCCATACTGGGACTTGAACCCATGTTCTGGGACTCAAACCCAGCCTAAAGCCAGATTGGGACTTAAACCCGAGGTTTTAAATTAGAATTACTCACCCTGTGCCTGGACTCACTGAGCTTCAGGTTCTTTATGCCTCTGCTCAGAAGGAATTCAGTGAGAGACAAAGTGATAGGCAAGAAACAGAGTTATTGCGATAGGATGTTTGTGAGAGATGCAAGGGGGAAATAAAGGAAGCTCTGCTCCAAGGATCCAGGGGTCCGCAGTTTTACCTTCCAAGGGAAGTGGGGGTTGGAAAGGCCCGCCTCTTCCTTTCTGGGAGGAGTAGCTCCTCCTTAGTATCCGGTGAAGTGTGTATTCAAATCAGCTGAAGGGCGGTCCTCAAACTCTTGCCCTTGGTCTGAATCCGAATGCAGGGCTCATCCCATCCCCCATCCAATGACCTGAGGCAATTCTCATGCCTCACTAATCAAGCAAGGCTTTCTAGAACTTACAGAGGTCTCCCAAAATCCCTCACGTTTCCCTCTTTAGCGATGATCCCCTATTGGGACTTCTCAACCACCTCAACCACTCTAGCCCTGGCAATTCCTCTAGGTTTTAGCTCGGCATTGCTTCAGCTCTCTCTCACGTGTCTCTCGGGTCTCCCAGTGGCATCCAGGACAACACAGGTACTCGGATCACTGAATGGCTAGTTCTTACTCACATCCCTGGTTGAGCAGGTGGTAATTAATGAGTGGGTTTCCCTATGGGACCACTGCATGGTGTGGGGGCTCGGCCTCCACCACCCCCGTTAAATGTCTCAGTCACCAACCGGGAGGAGCCCTGTCCCTTTTCTTCAGAGCACACACTCTCAAGTAACACCTTCACCTTTACCCGACACTTTATATCAAGGGAGACAAACCGAGGAAAAGCATCAGATCAGCCTGTTTTCCAAACGCTCAGTCCAGAACACTCAGTCTCTTTCCTAGGTACCCTCAGATGGACATACAAGGAATATTGGGGGGGGTCTGGCATGTAGACAAAGGAACCACCACGTGTCTGACCTTGGCCTCCAGCCCTGTGGGGACTCAGGAAGCCCCACCACACACCATGTTGTCAGCAGAGCCCAGCCTGGAGCCCGGCCCATGTAGCCTGGACACTCCCATGAGACTCAAAGTGAACTCTGGAGCCAGGAACAGAGGTCCAGCCTCTCTGTGGGCAGGTAAACCTGCACCACATGCCCAGGTGCAATGCCCTTTCCATGAGGTCAGCACAGGCACGGAGGGGCCACCAGGTGCCTGCCAGTGTGTCTCATGCAGGGACCACTGACCACACTATCCTGCTCTGCTCACAAGAGCAAGGCCAATGAAGGGACAACAGGGGGTGGGAACAAATTCAGGCCAAGGTTGGGCCAGGTGAGAAAGGGCCCAAAGAGTGAGAACGTGGCTGCCAAGGGAATTCCTGGCCTGACTTATCAGGTAACTTACAGGGTGAGAGCAGGAACTGATGGATGACTGGAAGCATTTGCTGCTTTGACTTGCATGGCCGAGGGGTCATGGGAACAATTTATAGTTAACATGGGGCAGCGGTACTTGCAAACAGGACGTGCTGTGTCACGGTTCATGAAAAGGGCACCGGGCTCATGGGTGCCAGGAACACATCAGTGTCCATTGTCTGGGGACTAACAGCATAGAGGTCCCCTGGTCCTAATAACTATTACACAGCCTATTAACTAGAAGGGCCTAGAGGACAGAGAAGCAAATGACCACACCGCACAGCCCTGGGCGGGGTCCGTGCACGGACAGGAGGAGCTGGAGGGGCCCAGGGTGCGTCAGCTATGCTGACAGCCTCACAGGAGGGAGAAAGGGCTGCAGAAGGCGCAGGTGTGAGTCCCACAGGTGCCACAGCAAAAGGGATGTGGGCCAGGAGGTGGGCAGGTCTTGCTCCTCGAGCAGGACAGGGGCCATGGCCCTGAGAAGGTGACCGCACACGTGCTGGTAGTGACACAGCTGTGCACAGGGGACATACCTGTGTCCAGGTCCATGTGCTGCTGCTTTGGGGCTAGACTGCTCAAACCTCCATGTGACCTCCATGTGACCTCTGCATGACCTCTGCATGACCTCTACAGGCCACCTGAGCTGGAGCATCACGTCCAGGGTCTTAGGGAGGTCACACCCCCAGGGTGCAGGGAGGACCTCCAGGAGACCTTGGAGGCCACTTCTGGGGGGCAGGGCTTGACTCCGCCCACTGAGGGAGGGTAAGCAGGGCAGGGGTGTCCACATGGATGGGCAGTGTTACAAGCCCACCTCAGAAAATTCCTTCCATGGCTTGGCTGTGTTACGGTAAAAATCATGTTTCTACTGTGTGTGTTTTCAAGTAACAGGAGGTGTTCCCGCCCTACTCTGCAGCCGCACCCGTGTTCCCACAGCTCCCATGGACTGACTGCAGGGCCGTCTGCTTCACCTGGCAGGTCCCAGTCTCGGGGTGAATGGAATCAGGACACGGCCCCCGGCGTCCAGGGCCGAAGTCAGTCAGTCAGCCTGTGAGGACCCCCCCCCCCACAGCGCAATGATAGAGCTGGCCCCGCCCCTGGTGGCTTCTGTCCTGTGCTGCTGGGCACACATCAACGTGCAGGCTGAACAGTGGGTTTGCCTCTGGACCGCCCCGGTGAGGGTTGTTCATGCCCTCGTTTACACTCCACAACCCCCCATGGTGCCACCCAGGTGCCACCCAGGTACCACCCGGACAAGCAGATGGGGTCTCTGTGCAGAAGTGGGAATTCCCTGTGGTGTCAAGTTGTTGATGTGATGAACCACAGGAACCCATGGGCAGGCTCTACAGAGACCAGAGACGGAGGAGGGGAACAAAACTGGGAGTCGGTCTGGGGGCTGCCAGGATGGATACCATGGGGCTGTGGGGGGAGTGGGTTACACCCGTATAGGTCAGGGCCCAGGTGGGGGGACATGCAGAGTGAGGTCAGGGCCCAGGTGGGGGGACATGCAGAGTGAGGTCAGGGCCCAGGTGAGTGGACATTCACAGTGAGGTGAGGCCCAGGTGGGTGGACATTCACAGTGAGTTGAGGTTCCCCCGACTCCATTCCAGGCCCTCTGCCTCATGCACACCCCTCACATTTACCTGGGTCCCCTCTCCACCATGTGATGCTCTATTGGGAGGGGGACATCATGTGTGTTTTTCCAGATCCCCAGTAGGACACTGGAATGTCCTGAAGCTGCATTATCCTCCCTAAGGTTGCCCCATCATCAGAATGGGATGTACAGGTTGTCACATTGATTTAAACCCATAACAGTTACTCACATTCCTTGATGGAATATTACTCAGCCATGAAAAGTAACAAAGTTCCAACACCTGCTTAAGAAGTGGATGAACCCTGAGAACATGATGCTCAGTGAGAGAAGCCAGCCACAAAAGTCACATTTTCTTTTTAACATAAAAAGTTTACTACAGTTGATTTACAATGTTCTGCCAATCGTTACTGTACAGCAAAGTGAAAAATTCACATTTTCTTGATTCCATTTAATATGAGCCATCCAGAGCAGACAAATCCATTGAGACAGAAGTAATCTGGTGTTTTCAGGGTGGGGGGGTGGTGAGGACACTGAGAGTGATTTACGGGACAGAGTCTCCTCCGAGGGGATGAGGATGTGCTGGAACCAGATAGAGGTGGTGCTGGCACAACTCTGGGAACGTGCTAAATGCCCCCCAAATTGTTCTCTTTAACACAAAACAATTTTTAACAATAAAAAACCCACACCAAGGTTTGGGGTTGTTGGTTGGTTTTTTTGTTTTTTGTTTTTTGTGGGGTGTTTTTGCTTTTTAAGGCCACACCTGTGGTATATACAAGCTCCCAGGCAAGGGAGCCAGCCTACACCACAGCCATAGCAATGTCGGCTGCAGGTGGAAACAGGCAGGTGCCCAAGGAGCTCTGGCTCTGGGTTCCCCAATTGAGTGGCTTCTGTGCCCCAACCTCTCTCTGTGATCCCCCTACTCTGCAGATGCTGCCATGAAGCAGGACCTGGGGGCCAGGCTCTCAGAACCCTGAACGTGCTCCACCCGGACTGTGCGGGACCATCCTGCCCCAGCTTCCAGGGCAGCCACTCCTGAGGAGACCAGGATGCTGGCATCAGGCCACATCTGGTCTGTCCTTGCTGGAGCCTAGGCTGCACTATGAAAAGCTCCTGGCTGATGCCTGGGTCCTGACCATCATGTGGCCAGAGAAATTGGGAACACTTTTGTTTTGCATGGTGAAATGTTTAATGACAGAGAGACTGTGCAGTTGCCCGAGGAGGGTGAGGTGTAGAGCCCAGTGTGGATTTATTCACCAAGAAATGAACATCCTACTTTCCACAGGAGGCTGAGCCCCTGTTCAAAGATGAGAGACTCCACGTGGGTGACCTGTGCCTCCCAGGGGAGCAGCCCTAAGCCAGTTTAAACCTGACCAAGTTCTGTGTACACAGTAGATTTAGACCTCTCCATGTGCTGTCTACACTGAGTGTGTTCAGACCTGACCATGTGCTGTCTACAGTGAGAACACTTAGACTTGACAGGTCCTGCCCACACTAGGATGTGGGGGCCTGGGTGGAGACCCGGCCTCAGTCTTGGAGCTTCGAGGGCACTTGGGGAGCTGAGGGACACCCGGCTGCAGTCCTTGGAGCTTCAGGGGGATGTGGGGACCTGAGCAAGACCTGGCCTCCCAGGAGTCAGTGCCCTGGGAGGGCCCGAGTCCTACCCCTGCAGTGGTCGCCTTCCCTTGGGGTTGGTGCAGACCCCTCACCTGGGCTGCCTCACAATGACTCCCATTCAGCAGCACACGCAGGGGAGGAGGGGGCAGGTTTCCCTGGTGAACTGATTGCTGGGCTCAGGGATCTGCACTTAAGGCCAAAGGGCAGCAGGTGAGGCAGCCTTTAGAGTCTCCTTCCGGTTGCCCGTCCCACTCGGCCGAGCCCAGACCTGCACCTCCTCTTTCAGCTCTGCCGTCCTGCGAGTTTTCTCATCACCTCAGTGAGACCAAAGGGCTGAGCCTGCCAGAGTCAAGGTAATGTGTTCAACTTTATCATGAAAGCTTTAAAAACAGTGAAGATAACCCAGAATCAAGTGAGAAGAGGAGGGGACTGACTTCTCTGGGACAAGTGTTGGGGGAGGAGATGGACCCTGCATTTCTTTCTATGGTCCTAGCAGCTCCCAGGGACCCAGCTCACAACGGGGGCCCACCCAGCACAGCCCTGGTATCAACCAAGGGGATGTGAGCCGAGGCACAGGGTTTGGGGAGGTGGGGTCACTCTGAGGGTGGAGTGGTACCCAGGTAGGGAGGCTGGGGAGTTGGGGCTGGAAATCTCACTCCCCCCACACCACCCCCCAGAGTCCTGGCTCTGTGGTCCTTGAGTTGTTGACTCCAGGCCCCCATTTGAGCAGATTTCTGCAGTGTTTGCTGAGAGGTCAGTTTGGAAGAGCCGAATTTCAGTGTGAAGCTCAGCCTGTTTGCATCTCAAGACCCTGCATTTAGGGATGGCATATGAGGGACAGTGTGTCTGGGGCTCAGATGAACCATGACCTGACTGGCCATGTGGGTCTCTCTGGTCCCATCTCTTGGACTGAGCCTCATCTGCGTCATCGCTGTCCCCACTGGTGCTCTGGGGACTCTGGCGTCCCTGCTCCCCTCTCCCTGCAGGTTGGAGAGAGACTGCTTCCTGGGTGGTCTCTGCTTCTGTGGCAGGAAGGATCCTGCAGGAGGGACCACAGAGTGTGGGCTCTGATCCCAAGAGCATGGGGCCTGCATAGCACACAGCAGCAGGGCTGTGACAAGTGCTTGGGCTGTCTCATCACACAACGTGCACTGATCGTTTTCCAAAATATAGGCCTGGTAATGTCAGAATCAGGGCCTCTAATTTAGGCATCCTGGAATAGGAGCTGTTTTGGGGCCTAAAGAGGGAACAGCTAATGAGTGTAAAACATTTTCAGGTGAAATTAATATTCAATGATTGTATTACTCAGCTGTTGACTTCTATCAGCCATACTTCTCCCGGGTTTAGATCTGCTGTGGAGGTTTAGAGGAGTCGAAATGTAAATCTTCCTCATCTGTGCATTAGCAGCTTCAGTGTCATTGATGACCTGCGGTTTTTAGGGTGGAGTGACTGATTTCATGTATCATGTAGAGGACTGGCAATGCGGATGGGAAGTTAAGATTAGAACAGTGGGAGTTCCCGCTGTGGCGAAACGGGATCAGCAGCGTCTCTGGAGCAATGGGAAGCGGTTTCCATCCCCAGCCCAGCACAGTGGGTTAAGAACCCAGCATTGCCACAGCTACAGCATAGGCTGCATCTGCAGCTCAGATCTGATCCCTTGCCTGGGAACTCCATGTGCTGCAGTGTGGCCAGAAGAAGAAAAAAAAATGGATCCCAGATCATGATGTAGGCCATGGAAGGTGTCATGAATTTCCTCTCACTGTAACGGGAAGCCATTAAGGCATTTAAGAGCCAGAGTCGCATGATTAGATTGACTTGAGGGGCAGACATAGGCACAATCGTGACGTATCTGTGAAATGTAAGAATTCTGCCCTGACCTGAATAGAAGACGGCCACTAGAAAATCACAAAAAATGGGGTCATGGTAGATAATGCCACCCAGAAATGGGTTTAGACGTCATGTAATTTTTTTAAAAGTTTAGAACAGCAGCTGGTAAATGGTTCAGACTGTCCTACATATCCATCTAGTGCACGTGTATGAATCAGTTTCATTGTCAATATTAGTAAAATAATATAAAAGACGAGAGAACTTATCCAACCAAGGTTACTAATATGTGATCATGAAAATGTATGTCCTTCCGTGATGGGTGATATCGCCTCTTAAGAGCCTACCTGAAATGGATATGCCTGGTGATATACAGGATTTCTGCCTATGGTTTGACTTTGACAAAGCAACGTAATTTTTACCTGATACCTCACTTACTGAGAAAGACAAAATGGTTATGGTGCTGGCTTGACACCAATGGATAAGGATTGGATTCCTTCTTTATTTCACATGTACATGGGTAGCCTCTGCAAACACAGCACATGGAGGAGGCACTGTGAAACCACTCCAGGTTAGTAACCATTTCTCCATTAATAGTGTAGTTTCAGTTGCTGAGACTTCTCATCTGGATGCAAATGCTTCTGAGATGATGAAGATAATTAACATCCCTGCTGTTACTGAGTGAATGAGCCTATAGATAAAGTATTTGACGTTGTGTGTGCATCAGGATAGTGGGAGTAATGTGGTGACATCCCTGAAAAACAAAGCGCTGAGGGAAGAAGGTCATATTTACTACTACAAATGAAATTGCCAAGTGAATTTTTGCTCACGTTAAGTGTAAACCTGAGAATAGAGGAAATCAGTGTACACAGCCGCCTATAACAGTGCAGGCTGCTCCTGTGGACATTACGTAATGGAAGTGCACTGCTACAGAGTGTGTACCATGAGGGACAGTGTCCAGGGATGAGCTGAATAAGATGCTTCCTGTAAAACCGCCTGTTGTAAAAGGAAGAATAAAGTCTAAAGCTCACAATAGGTGGGATATCACATTACACTACCTCAATGAAGAGTTGCTAATCAGCTAAATGCTATTACTCCTGTAGGAATAACAATAATTTTTACCAGAATCTGGGTTCTTGTTCCAGAGCCAAAGAATGAACTTCACAAACACATACAGGCAGCAAGCAAGCAGAAAGTCTTTATTTCAGGAAAGCAAATAGCCCCCAGCACAGACACTGGGAGGGGGAGGAAGATTCCCCTTCTCTAATCTCTATGGAGGTTTTATCTCTTAGAGACAGAGGTACCAACGTGGGGTCCTACCATCAGTTCTTTTTCACGTTGGCCTTGCCCACTTTACCTATATCAGGCCTTGTCCAACAGGGACTTCAGAGTCAGGGTGTGCTCCATAAGTTTTATGGTACTTTTACTCTTCTTTCCCCTAGACTTAGAGTCGCCACTCTTCACATTCTTTTGATGATACTTGAATGTGTAAGTCAGGGGTTAATTCCCACCCTGACCTAAAACAAATGTACTTTCAATAGTCATCTTCCAACAAGCAAGACCTGTTTGTCTTGATTCATTTTTACAAATCTTAAACCATGGACATTAATCAGGGAATATATCAAAGCCCATGTTCCTACACTACCTGAATTATGATTCTACCTCGTAATTATAGCAGCTGATGTAAAGTAAGCTCATGGGTCCACATCTATCCATAGGGTAAACGTACGATGGCCCCAGAGGTTAAATCCTAAAAAGCCAGTGGACGTGATTCATACCATTCCCATGTATCTGAAAAGCACTTTTTGTCCTAAATAGTATGTAATGATATGTGAGATAATTCCAAAGCCTGGCAAGCTATGAGTACAGACTTCAGTGTGACCAAAAAATCAAATTAGGTGTTGGTATAGAATTGGGTTTCCTCCTGCAGGGTCAAAGAAAGTAGTATTTAGATTTTTGACCTAACAGTATGGTCATTCCGGCTGCTAGTGTTGCCGGAACTTGGCCGCTGCTCACCAGTGCTGAATATAAATGCAGAGACAGAGTTTTGGGTAAAGGAGAAAAAATATCTTTACTGCTTTGCCAGGCAAAGGAGGGTCACAGCAGGCTAAGGCCTTAAAGACTGGGCCCACCCCCACCCCCACCCCACCCCAGGAGTGATTGGGAGGTGGTTTTATAGTTTTAGGAGGGAAAAATAGGGCTGCAGATAAGGATCAGAGTAGAGGCAAGCTTGCATTGTTTTCAAAGCTGGTGTTCAATGGGCTTCCTTCTGGAATAGAGAATGTTTCATTAACACCTTCCATGCGTTGGGGGTTCTAGTTCTGCAGAAGAACTCGAAGATATTGTTTTCCATATTCCTTGAGGAGGGACCAAGACCCTGACCCAAAGCTGCACTATTGTTTCTTTTTTTCTTTTTTTTTTTGTCCTTTTGCTATTTCTTTGGGCCACTCCCACGGCATATGGAGGTTCCCAGGCTAGGGGTCGAATCGGAGTTGTAGCCACTGGCCTATGCCAGAGCTACAGCAACATAGGATCCGAGCCGCGTCTGCAACCTACACCACAGCTCACGGCAACACCAGATCGTTAACCCACTGAGCAAGGGCAGGGACCAAACCCACAACCTCATGGTTCCTAGTCGGATTCGTTAACCACTATGCCACAATGGAACTACTGCACTATTGTTTCTTGATTGCTCCTCTCTGATCTCTGCATCCCCTCCCTTCCCTGTTTAGCAACTGTTTTAACCTGCCCTTTGGAACCCAGGGAAGGTCATGGAGGCTGAAGTCTATTCCCTAAAATCAAGCAGTGGAAGGCACAGAAAAGCTTGTGTGCCTAGGACCCTGCAGGGCACTGGCTTGGTTACACTAGGACTGAGAATGATAATTATAGTGATACGGCTTTAACTGGGGCTGGTCAAACAATCATGTTTGGTATTGGAATAATGGCTGGTGGTTTTATATTAAAGATTGCAGTCATAAAAGTAATAGCACCAAGATTTGAGGAAACGTCTGCTAAAATTAAGGAGAAAATGGTTAGGTCAACAGAGGTTTCTGCATGTGCCAGATTGCCGGCTAGAGGTGGATGTGTGCTTCCACTGGTACCAGAACCGGCTCTACTAGTGATGACACAAGTAGGAGTAAGGAGGGGAGATGTAGCCAAAAGCTTATATTATGTATGTGGGGGAATGTGACATCAGTTGCCCCAGTTATTAGTGGAACAAGGCGGTTCCAAACCTTCCAATCATAATAGGCACAACTATAAAGAAAATTATTACAAAAACACAGGGCTGCCATGACTGCATTACAGATTTGCTCATCTCCAGAAGACTCCAGATCAGCCCAGCTCAGCATGGATTCCTGGACTTCAGGTGTTGCTTACTGTTCCAGTGCTGATATCTTTGTGATGTGTTGAAAATAATCAGCAGTGTATGGACACAGGTAAAATGGCTGAGCAAGCATTAGAGTATAAATCTAAAGAAAGAGATGGAGCCCTCTTTTTGCCAAACCCTGTGATGAATCAACAAACTGAATTGAAAATTCAGAGAAGCAGCTTCAATTCTACAGCTGCTTTTCCAGACTTTTATTTCTCTTGAAGGTGAGAGAAGTAGATTATAGCCAATTGACTAGAATATTTACCTGTTAACCTAAAATTTCCTAGATCAGAAGCCCATCTGAAAGAGTGTGATTTGCATTCAATTGATGTAGGCAGGAGTCTTGCAATCCTTATTTTCAGGAATTAAATAAATTATATTTGCTTAGGGTTTTCAAAACTCTTGGTCAAAACAAACCTATATTCCCAGTCCAGCACTGATAGAATGGGTGTTAATTGTAGTAATAGAGGGAGTTCCCATTGTGACTTTCTGGGTCAAGAATCCAGCTAGTATCCATTAGGATGCAGGTTCATTCCCTGGCCTTACTCAGTGGGTTAGGGATCAAGCATTGCTGTGAGCTGTGATGTAGGTCACAGAGGCAGCTCTGATCTGATGTTGTGGCTGTGGTGTAGGCTGGCAGCTTCAGCTCTGATTCAGCCCCTAGCCTGGGAACGTCCATGTGCCATAGGTGTGGCCCAGAAAAGATAAATAAATAAATGACATAATTGTAATAATAGAGTTGATGTCATGACTAGTAATCAAGGAAGGTTATTTGTTCTGTGATGAGGCCTGCTCATCAACCCAGGTCCCGAAGTCAGCGGTGCCACAGAAATAAGAAGAAAGAGACAAAGAAATAGAGTGGGGATCAGGGGTCTACTGCCTTCAAGAGGCAATAGTAACCCTCTGAGCCAATTCATGGTTTTTATTTACTATTTTCTACTTCCTTGTACGTGCAGGGGATACATCAGTATTTTACTTCAAACAGATTGGAAGCAATATGTGCTAGGACAGCCATTCCTAAGCACATAAAGTAATCATAAATGTTTTAGCCCTCCCAGGCTGTAATTTGCTGTTTGCTTCAAGCCATCTATGGCCTCTCCCAAAAATCCCCCAAGGCTCCAGTCCTGGGAGTGTCAGAGCTGATGGTTTTCCATCAGCACCATCAATACTTCAGCAGTCTTGTTCTCAAGATGCCATTCTTTGATGATGTTCTCATTTGCTTTGCCTCAAGGGTCATGAGAGAGTCACAAGACTTTGTATAGACTGACCTCTACAGCCACTCTATGGCACCAGCCTTTTCTTTCCATTCTGTGTCACGTCGCATATTCCTGCCTCCAACAGTTTGGTATGTGCAAATTGTCATTGTGTCTTTACGTTTATTGAAGGGAATATGGTGATGTGGAGAATGACGGCCACAAGTAGAAATATATGCTGAGTAGTGCTCTGATGGCTACTAGAGTGATGACAATAGAATGATGTAATCATTTTTGTTATTTCCTGAATAATTACGCACTTGGGTAAAGACTCTGATGGTGGTGGGAGACCTCCTATTGGTGCTCCTGTGGTGAGGAGAAGGGCTGTGGTGGGAGGTGTGTGTTTTTATGTGTGTGATGATGATGCTGTTGTGGCACCTGAGCTGGACATCGGTAGTAAGAAGACAGTGTTATGACGATATCAATCAGTGCATTGCGGATTGTGACGGCTGGATTGTGCATTGTAATAGCTGTTACTCATGCTTTGTAGGCACTTGGCGCACAGACCATAATTTCTGTAGTTGATCCTGGTTGAATCCCCTGCAGCCTCCATTGTGATTCATGATAGAGCTGACTGATAGTATGTTTAGGTCGTGAGGCAGGAGATAGAGAGGCTCCAGGGTAGACATTTACAACTAACCTCTTGTGGACCCTTCCCCGAGGCGGGAGAAAGGTATAACTAGCCTCTTGTTTTCATTTCCTGAGGCAGGAGATAGGTGGACTCTGGGATAAATATTTACAAGCAGTCACCTGTCTGTACTTCGGATAGAAATAACAATGGGGGAGTTCCCGTCATGGCGTGGTGGTTAACGAATCCAACTAGGAACCATGAGGTTGCAGGTTTGATCCCTGTCCTTGCTCAGTGGGTTAAGGATCTGGCATTGCTGTAAGCTGTGGTGTAGGTTGCAGATGTGTAGGTCAGACCCTGCATTGCTGTGGCCATGGTGTAGGCCGGCAGCTACAGCTCCGATTAGACTCCTAGCCTGGGAACCTCCATATGCCACAGGAAGCAGCCCTAGAAAAAAGGCAAAAAAAAAGAAAAAGAAAAAGAAATAACAATGGGCACAAGGCAAATACTTGGTACTTGTCTTCTGTGACCTTGTTAAACAATGGTAATGACAGGATCACAAGAGGGGCTGAGCCCTGCTTGGTCAAAAGACCAAGAGGTCACATACTTCCCATCCTCAGGGTCAGGGAGACCCCGACTGCACATGCTCAGAAAGACCCCTCTGGGTCAAGAAGTGAGGCAATGCCAAGCCATAGTAAGTCTAGATAACCTTCCCACAAGGCCTTGCTTTGGAATCCGTATTGGCCAAAAGATGTGCACGCAGATCACAGATCGGGAAGCGCCCTGGCTGTGAAAGATAAAAAAAAGCTAATTGGCCAAAGGAAAACAAAGACCCAGAAGAACAGGCCTATGTAAGGGATTTACATCACCTCTCTGGGTGCTCCTCGTTCAGGGGGACGCCTGAGTCTGTGCTCCTCCTCTGGATGTGTTTTACTGCTTTGCTTCTGCCTCAGAGAAATAGGCTGCTTCTCTCTGTGCTTTCCCACGTGTTGGACTTTGTCTCTGACTCTAAACTTTATGCCTGTTTTTACAGTCTTTGCCTCCTTGAAATATTTTGCTCTCAACAGGGGGCAAGAATCAGGGGATTCTTTTTTTTTTTTTTTTTTTTTTGCTCTTTAGGGCCACACCAAGGCATATGGAAGTTCCCAGACTAGGGGTCAAATCAGAGCTGTAGCAGGCAGCCTACACCACAGCAACATGGGCTCCAAGCTGCATCTATGACCTATACCACAGCTCATGGCAATGCCAGGTCCCTGATTCACTGGGTGAGGCCAGGGATCAACCTGGCATCCTCATGGATACCAGCCACATTCATTTCCCTGGTGCCACAACAGGAACTCCCAAGAATCAGGGTATTCTGCTTCTAGCCTCTAGCTAGTCCAGTAGCCAGGGCTTCTCATTTCACCCAGGCTGCCCCGGTTCAATTCCTGAGCAGAGAATTAAGATCTTGCTTCAAGCCATCATTCATGGCTGTCTCTCTGAGATCAGATGGAATGTAAGATTTGGTATAAAACTGTTAGGGGTGCAGGTCTGTCACATTAGAGCATCGGGCCTGCTGTTCATGGAAGCCTTATGTTACCTCAGGCACTCAGAGATGAAATCGGGAGGGTTCCAATTTTATGACAAAACTGTTGTTTTGATGGTAGATGCTGTTGTACTAAAGATTTTTGTAATTTGTTGTGTTCCCTGAACAGAGTATATTAGATGAATAATAACAGCCATCATAAGTAGTATTGATGTGGTGGATTGTTTCAGAAAATATTTGCTGGATGCTTCTATGGCTTATGGGTTAATTTTTTTTTTTTTGCTAGAATGGGACTAATGTTAATCATTGTGCACCTGTTACTACAATTGTGCTTCCTGAGCTGATGGTCAGTAGAATGACAGTAAAAGCAATAGGGTTCATTAGCACAGGAAGGATCTAAGCAACCTCTTGGGGGTATAGGCCTGATAGCTCACTATGTGGACCTCTCTCTCGCATGAGATGTAACATGGAAGCAGGGAGCATGTAAAACTCTTAACGGCAGGTTCAGTTCCTAGAATTCCAGAAATAAGAGGGTTTAGACCTTTGTTATTTGCTCTAAGTAACTTTTTTGTCAGACATACTAAGTGTATGGTGGGATTTCTGATGTGAGGACAGGTAGCGAAACCTCTGATATACAGGCAGCTAATGGTAAAAATAAAATAGTAGATGTGTAAGTGGATCATATCGAAACTGTGGGTAAGGTGCTCAAAGTCATAGAAGGGAGATTGTTAGGGGTGTTTTAATTACGACATTGGACGTAGGTAATTCTGGCCCGTAGGCGTTGTGAAATGCTCCTAAAAGTAGGATTGTCATGAAAAATTCATTAGAATGATGTTGACACAGTATCTAGGAAGAACAAGGAGATGGGCCTGCTACACCTTCTATATTGAAGCTTAATACAGATTTTGATTCTACTTCTGTTAAATTACAGGGGGCTCCACTGGATTTCTGCTAGAAGAATCAAGTTCTGGTCAGGGGTCAAGGTGGGAAAATCAGTCCCAGGTGTTCTTGTGTAACAATTACTGGTGAAAGTGTAAATGGTCCATTTATCAGTAGGACTGATAAGAGAATAATTGCTGGTGTTACTACTTTGTATGAAATGGCCTGTGCTGCTGCCCACAGAGAGCTGCAATGAGTGTGTATTTTGAATCTGAAGCTCATCCAGACCAGCAGATGGAATAAATGACTAGGCTTCTTATAGATAATATAAAGGGCATGCCTGGGTTTATATCACTGAGTGGATATGACATGGGGAGAGGAATTCATAATGGGACAGCCAGTGTTAATGGTAGCATTGCTGCCACAATGTACAAATTGATGATGGTGTTGGTTGTAGTGGCTCTTTTTTTTTTTTTTTTTTTTTTTTTTTTTTTTTTTTTTTTTTTTTTTTGTCTTTTTGCTATTTCTTGGGCTGCTCCCGCAGCATGTGGAGGTTCCCAGACTAAGGGTCTAATCGGAGCTGTAGCCACCGGCCTACGCCAGAGCCACAGCAACTCGGGATCCGAGCCGCGTCTGCAACCTACACCACAGCTCACGGCAATGCCGGATCGTTAACCCACTGAGCAAGAGCAGGGACTGAACCCGCAACGTCATGGTTCCTAGTCAGATTCATTAACCACTGCGCCACGACGGGAACTCCTGTAGTGGCTCTTTAATAAGTAACTTGACTGCATCAGTAATGGGTTATGATAAGCCATAGGGGCTGACAATATTTGACCCTTTCTGGGTTGGTAGATAGCCTAGGAGTTTTAATTCACTTAATGTGAGGAACACTATAGCAGGTCAAACTGAGTGATTAGTGGAAGAATGCTGATTGTAAGCATATTAGGAAGAGGACTTGAACCACTGTGGATAAAGGTTCCAGTTTTATGCAATTGCTGGGCTCTGAAAACCCTAACAAACCCTGTTCTACAGTAGGGGGTGTATAAATTAATTGAAGGTAGATTATATCCCCATTTAGTTTGAAGACATTTTGAAAATTAGGCCTCATCTCTCTTTTCCTTTCTTACTGGGAGAAATCTATAGTAGATAGACGGTGACAAGGACCACTCCAGTCTAAACTCAAACCATGTAGGACTTTCACTGTGAGACAGACAGGCCCTTCATAGCAGTTACACAATTGGGGTGTCCTGATCCAGCATCAAGGTTGTAACCCTACTGTTGAAATCTAGAATAGGAGTATGGGAGTTCCTGTCATGGCTCAGTGGTTAACAAATCCAATTAAGAACCATGAGGTTGAGGGTTCAATCCCTGTCCTTGCTCAGTGGGTTAAGGATCCGGTGTTCCCATGAGCTGTGGTGTAGGTTTTAGATGTGGCTCGGATCCTGCATTGCTGTGGCTCTGGCATAGGCTGGCGGCTACAGCTCCGATTAGACCCCTAGCCTAGGAACCTCCATATGACACAGGAGCGGCCCTAGAAAAGGCAAAAAGACCAAAACAAAACAAAACAAAAATAGGATTATCTTGTTATCCCTAAGGTAACTTTTTCCAATGGTCAGTGCTTTAGATCAGTAGGTGATAAGGCATTTTCATTAGTTGGTCTGAATTTTAATCATTCAAAGATTGTTTTGAGAAGATAGATAGGCTCCAGGTTAGATATTTACAACTAGCCTCCTGTTTATACTTCAAGAGAAAATAACAGGAACAGGATAAATAGCTGGACTTTTTCTCCTGTGGACACTTTAAAATAATGGTAATGCAGGGCAGAGAGGGGCTAAGCCCTGCTTGGGTAAAAGATCAAGAGGTCACATACTTCCCATCCTTGGGGTCAGGGAGACCCCAACTACACATGTGCAGAAAGACTCTTAGCATTAAAAAGGGAGGGGTACCACCCCATAATTGATGCTGTCAGTCTTCCCATAAACCCCTGTGCTGGAATCCATCTGGGCTAAAAGACACACACACACACACCTAGGAGGGCCCTGGGTTCAATCAAGTGTGAGAAACAAAGCAAGATAGCTGGCCAGAGGAAAACCAAGACCTGGGAGATCAGCCACTACCTAAGTGATTTAATGATTCTTTGGCACACTCCCCACCAGCAGGAGAGTGTGCTGTTTTGCTTCTAAATACTTCCCTGCATGTTCTTCCACATGTTCTGTGCTTATAATAATAAACTTTATGACTCTTTTTATAGTTTTTGCCTCCTTGAAACACTCTTGCTTTCAATGGGGGCAAGAGTCAGGGCAGCTCTGCTTTTAGCCTCTGGACCTTGATGGTCTAGAGGCTAGGGTTCCTGGTTTTCAGCCAGCCTGCCCAAGTTCAATTCCTGAGCAGGAAATTAAGATGTCACTTCAAGCCAGTGCTCACTGCTGTCTCCCGAGATCAGGTTTATTCTCTATGGGCATCCCAACCAAAATTGCTAATCCATTAAAAACTATGTTATCCCTTAAAGTTGTTAATGGTTTTTGTTTTTTGTTTTTTGTCTTATTGCCTTTTCTAGGGCCGCTCCCGCAACATATGGAGGTTCCCAGGCTAGGGGTCTAATTGGAGCTGTAGCCACCAGCCTACACCACAGCTCACAGCAATGCCAGATCCTTAACCTCCTGAGCAAGGCCAGGGACCGAACCTGCAACCTCATGGTTCCTAGTCAGATTCGTTAACCACTGTGCCATGACAGGAACTCCTGGTTTTTGATTAATTAATTAAAGCTCCATATGGTCTTCTCAACTTAAATTATTCCTGTATTTACTTGGGAAGGTCAGTTTCACTGATTAAAAAGAGACGGTAAAACCCTCATGTAACCAGTCACACAGTCCCTATTTGGAGAACAGATGACTGTGCCACCTTTCCACACTCAGGATATAATGACCACAAACAGATATCACTGTACAGGCAGAGCCTCCTATACCAGAAGTGCTAGAGGAAATGTTTCTTATAAAGAGGCCAGGTGTGTAGTTGTAGAGTTCCTTTTGCCTTTTTAAAAATCTTTCCTTAAATGCATACTTTTGTTGGGTTAACAAAGTTTGAATAGATTAAGCATTAGTTTAGGTTTATTTCATTGTAACTTTAGGTTTATTTCATTATTAACTATCGGTGACATCACTTTTTCCCTTTTTTAAAATGAATTTTATTATATTTATAGCTGTACAAGCATCATCACAACCAATTTTAAAGCATTTCCATCCCAAACCTCCAGCCGTCCCCCCACCCCCAACCTGTCTCCTTTAGAAACTGTAAGTTTTTCAAAGTTTGTGAGTCAGTATCTGTTCTGAAAAGAAGCTCATTGTGTCCTTTTTTTTTTATTCCAGATGTAAATGATAGCAGATGATGTTGGTGTCTCACTGTCTCACTAACTTCACTTAGCATGATAATTTCTAGGCCCATCCATGTTGCTGCAAATGCTGTTATTTTGTTCCTTTTAATGGCTGAGTAATATTCCATTGTGTATGTGTACCACATCTTCTTTATCCACTCCCCTTCGAGGGACATTTAGGTTGTTTCCATGTCTTGGCTATTGTATATAGTGCTGCAATGAACATTGGAGTACATGCATCTTTTCAAGTCATGGTTTTCTCTGGATAGATGCCCAGGAGTGGAATTGCTGGATCAAACGGTAAATCTGTTTTTAGTTTTCTAAGGCATCTCCATACTGTTTTCCACAGTGGTTGCACCAATTTACATTCCCCCCAACAGTGTAATAGGGTTTCCTTTTCTCCACACCCTCTCCAGGTGGACCCAGAAATACTGGGCTTGGATTTTAGCCCTACAATTTGCTAGAATCAGGCTGGTCCATGTAGAATTGTATTTCTAGAAAGTTGGCCTTCTGGTTGTGAATGCAGTGTCAATACAGTGGTTTCTGGGGACAGGCTGTGCTCATACCTGAGCTCTTTATCTCTAGAGGTCTCCTCAAGCTTTTTCTTCCCTCCCACGTGATCTTCTCCCTCCTCAGCCAGACACCCTCTCCAGCATTTATTGTTTGCAGACTTTTTGATGATGGCCAAGGTTGTGCCTCCAAACCATCAAGGGAACTCAGACCCGAGTTAACCTGTCGAACTCTTTAGCCATTGGGCTATCAGACCAAGGACCCACCTCCAATCTTGCCTGGGAGCCTGAAGGTGAAGTGTAGGTGATGCAGGGGGCCCACTCTGGTGCTATGTTGCCATCTGGTGGCCATCTTCTCTAACAAAATCTCAGGCCTGCCTCTGCCTCCCACAGCAGAACCCTGATTCAAAGCAGATGCTGTGTGGGTCCTGGCTCCTGCCTCTGGAGGAATACAAGGCAATCTGAATCCCAGTGAAACCCTCAAGCATTCTAAACACTCTGCCACCAGACCACACTCTGCTAATCCACATCCAGTGCTAAAGGAACACCTGTGTCCTCTGTGTGACATCAGGCTTCTTGTAGCAGAGAGTCACAGGACCCCAGAGAAAAATACCAAACCTCTCGGTGCTTGCTGGGCATTCTGCCATACCCACCATCAACCCCACTTCTTTTTTTTTTTTTTTTTTTTTTTTACTATTTCTTTGGGCCACTCCCGCGGCATATGGAGGTTCCCAGGCTAGGGGTCGAATCAGAACTGTAGCCGCTGGCCTACGCCAGAGCCACAGCAATGCAGAATCCGAGCCACATCTGCAACCTACACCACAGCTCACGGATCGTTAACCCACTGAGCAAGAGCAGGGACCGAACCCGCAACCTCATGGTTCCTGGTCGGATTCGTTAACCACTGCGCCACGACGGGAACTCCTCAACCCCACTTCTGAGCCTGGATATGTAGCCTTGGGGCTGTACAGGGGTCAGAAGGTACTCTGGCGCCATCTTGTGGACATCTGCTCTAACAGCAACTCTCAGGTTTTCCTCCTCTCTCTGGCTCAGCAGCCCCCAGGGCTGCATTGGCCTTGGGCAATATGCCGGTTGGCTTTCCTCCCCCTTTTTCTTTAAATACCAAGCAGTGCTGGACTAAGTGGGCTATGTCTCTCAAAGTCTTCCAGAGCGCTGAGGCCAACCTACCCAAATCCAATCCACCCAAACCCTCAGCTCTGTACCCATCATGTTATGCCTCCTTCACTTTTTCATATATTTATGCACTTACGTATTTATGGATGTTGGTGTGTATGTATGTATTGACTTTTATTCACTCATACATACATATCTGTCTTTCTATTTCTTTCTTTCCTTCTTCCTTTCCTTCTTTCTCCCTGTCTCTCTCATTCTTACTTTATTGACCCCAACGGAAGCATGTGTGAGTTCTCTGCCCATGGACGGATTTCAAGCCATAGGGACAAAGTCGGATCCTTTACCCAGGCAGACAGAAGGGATCTCTGGGACAGCTTTCTTTATATCAATCTACTGGCCTTAATTCCCCAGACCTGGCTTTTGATCAGGTCTTCCTACCAGGTGTATAGAGAATGGAAAGAAAAGAACAGAGTTTCAGGAGACCTTGCGAGAGAAAAGAAACAGGGGTTGTTGCAGCTTCTCACCAAAATATCACTGTTGTACCACCTTCCATTCACCACCCACAGGCACTTTATCCAGATCGCAAAACCCAGCTCTGCATCTGGTTTCAAAATTTCCAGCTCTGGAGTTCCCGTCGTGGCACAGTGGTTAACAAATCCGACTAGGAAACATGAGGTTGCGGGTTCGGTCCCTGCCCTTGCTCAGTGAGCTGTGGTGTAGGTTGCAGACGCGGCTCGGATCCCACGTTGCTGTGGCTCTGGTGTAGGCCGGTGGCTACAGCTCTGATTCAACCCCTAGCCTGGGAACATCTATATGCCGTGGGAATGGCCCAAGAAATAGCCAAAAAAAAAAAAAAAAAAGACAAAATTTCCAGCTCTGGCTTCACAAGAGATGGTGTCCTGGTGAAGACTCCTGCCTCAGCAGGTGGTCTGACCCCACTGAACCTGCCAAGCTTTCTTACCACTGTGACAGCTGACCAGGCTGCAAATCCACATCCAGTGCTGAAGGGACCTCCATTTCCTCTGCCTGACTGGAGGCATCTTGGCCCAAAGAGTCCCAGGTACCCTGAAAACAACCCCAAATCTCCGGATGCTTCCTGGGGCATCCCCCAAAAGCATCACCAACCCCATGTCTGAGCCTGGAGCCTGAAGCCTTGGAGCTGCACATGGGACCAGAAGGTATACCTGGCCCCGTCTTGTGGCACCCTAATAGCAACCCGCAGGCCTTCCTTCCTCCTGTCTGGCTGAGCTCTCCTGGGGGCTGCACTGGCCTTGGGCTGGCCTGTGGAATTGACTTTGTATTTCCTCCCCATCTAAGTGCCATGAAGTGCCCCAAGAAGTGCAGTATTTCTCTATCAAAACCTTTCAGGCCGCTCAGCCTAACTTACCCAAGCTGGTACTGTGACTACCCTCTACTGCCCCACCCATTGAGCCATGGAAGCCTTGTTACTTTCTTCATGTATTAACTAGCTGAAATAATTAGCTGTGTTGTACGGATTTATGGGTTATTTCCATCTTTATATACTTATTTATTTACTTATTTTTTTGTATCCCCTGTGGCATGCATATATAGTGTGGCCAGGAATTCAATCCATGCCACAGCTATTACTACCCCAGGCTCATACAAAACCCTCTGCCACCACAAGTATAATGTCAGGATAGCCTTTTGAATTGCTTTATCTATCAATTCACTTAGCTACTATATAGGAATGCATTATGTATTTTTAGACTTCTTGATCAATTGATCTCCTTTTTTGACTAGATACTCTTATTTATGCATTTATTTGGGTGCCACCTGAAACACTGGGGAGTTGTCTTGCCAGATTTTGATCTCCCAACACAGCTCTTACCACAGCCCCAGCAGGGACAGAGACAGACTCAAGCAGGTAGCCATGAGAGAACTCAATGAGAGCTTTCTTGATATCAATCAACCCTGCTTAATTCTTCAGCCCTGGTTTCAGTCATGTGTCCATACCCTGGTGCTGTACTGAAAAGAGAAACTTTTATGGAAAGTCAAGAAGGTAATTTCACTAGGTCTCTTGATCGGAAAAATCACCAGGATTGGCACAGCTGCCCACTAAAATGTCACCAAATTCCACCCTCCATACATCAGGACCAGCCTCTATCCAGCTACCTAAACCTTTGACAGTCAGGGGTTTGAAAATGGCCAGCTCGGGATTCAAAACAGATGTTGTGTGGGTCCTGGTTACTGTCTCTGGAGGGACACGAGCCAATCTGGAACCCAGAGAAACCCTTGAGCATTGTAACCTCTCCGCCACCTGACCAGGCTGCAAATCCATATCCAGTGCTGAGGGGACACCTGTGTCTTCTGCCTGACATGAGGTATCTTGGAACAGAGTCACTGGTGCTCAGAAAACCATGCCAAACCTCAGGGTGCTTGCTGGGTGTTCCACCACACTCACCCCAAACACACCATCAACCACATCAGTGAGTCTGGATATGCAGGCTTGGAGCTGCACATGGTTCCAGAAGGCATCCTGGTGCTGTCTTGTGGACATCTTCTCTAACAGCAGCTCTCAGGCCTGCCTTCCCCCTGTCTGCCTCAGGTCTCCTGGGAACTGCACTGGCCTTGGGCACGCTGCGGCTTTGGATTTTTTTTTAATTTTATTTTTAATGATTTTTATTTTTTTCCATTACAGCTGGTTTACGGTGCTCTGTCAATTTTCCAATGTTCCACAAGGTGACCCGGTCATACATACACATAAACATCCCTTTTTCTCACATTATTATGGTCCATTATAAGTGGCTAGATGCAGTTCCCAGTGCTGCACATCAGGATCTCATTGCTTATCCATTCCAAAAGCAATAGTTTTCATCTATTAACCCAAATTCCCAGTCCATCCCGCTCCCTCCCCCTTGCCGAGTCTGCTCTCCACATCCATGAGTTTCTTTTCTGTGGAAATGTTCACTTGTGCTGTATATTAGGTTCCAGATATAAGTGACACCATACGGTATTTTTCTTTCTTTTTTACATTTGTTTGTTTGTTTATTGTCTTTTTAGGGCTGCACCCACAGCATATGGAGGTTCCCAGGCTGGGAGTCTAATCAGAGCTGTAGCCACCGGCCTTTGCCAGAGCCACAGCAATGCTGGAATCCAAGCCGCATCTGCAATGTATACCACAGCTCATGGCAACGCTGGTCCCTTAACCCACTGAGCGAGGCCAGGAAGCAAACCCACAACCTCTTGGTTCCTAGTCGGATTTGTTAACCACTGAGCCACAATGGGAACTCCTTTTTCTCTTTCTTACTTTCTTCACTTAGTATGAGAATCTCTAGTTCCATCCATGTTGCTGAAAATGGCATTATTTTGTTCTTTTTATGGCTCAGTAGTATTCCATTGTGTATATATACCACACCTTCCTAATCCATTCATCTCTCGATGGACATGTAGGTTGTTTCCATGTCTCAGCTGTTGTGAATAGTGCTACAATGAACATATGGGAGCATGTGTCTTTTTCAAGGAAAGGGGAAGTTTTCTCCAGATATATGCCCAAGAGTGGGATTGCTGGGTCATGTGGTAGTTCTATATCTAGTTTTCTAAGGTACTTCTATACTGTTTTCCATAGTGGTTGTACAAATTTACATTCCCACCAACAGTGCAGGAGGGTTCCCTTTTCTCCACACCCTCTCCAGCATTTGTTATTTGTGGACTTATTAATGATGGCCATTCTGACTGGTGTGAGGTGGTATCTCATAGCAGTTTTGATTTGCATTTCTCTGATAATCAGTTATGTTGAGCGTTTTTTTTCATGTGCTGTTGGCCATCTGTATATCTTCCTTGGAGAAATGTCTCTTCAGGTCTTTTGCCCATTTTTCAATTGGGTTGTTGGCTTCTTTGCTGTTGAGTTGTACAAGTTGTTTGTATATTTTAGAGATTAAGCCCTTGTGCGTTGCATCATTTGAAACTCTTTTCTCCCATTCTGTAAGTTGTCTTTTTTTGTTTTTTGTTTTTTGTTTTTAATGGTTCCCTTTGGTGTGCAAAAGCTTATTTTTGCTTTTATTTCTGCTTTGGGAGACTGACCTGAGAAAACATTCGTAAGGTTGATGTCAGAGAATGCTTTGCCTACGTTCTCTTCTAGGAGTTTTATGGTGTCTTGTCTTACATTTAAGTCTTTAAGCCATTTTGAGGGTATTTTTGTGCATGGTGTAAGGGTGTGTTCCAGTTTGATTGATTTACATGAGGCTGCCCAGTTTTCCCAGCACCGTTTGCTGAAAAGACTTTTTCCCATTTTATATTCTGGCCTCAGGCTTGGGGTCCAATCGGAGCTACAGCTGCCAGCCTACACCAGAGCCACAGCAACACAGAATCTGAGCCGCATCTGCGACCTACACCACAGCTCACGGCAATGCCGGATCCTTAACCCGCTGAGCATTCATATTATGAATGGTTATACCTAGGTTCCTAGAACTTAGCCAGCCTAGTGTGCATTGTTCACAAATTGGGCATCATTTAAGCAAGGATCTGGCATTGCTGCAAGATGCAGCATAGGTTGCAGATGCAGCTAGGATCTGGCATTGCTGTGGCTGTGGTATAGGACAACAGCTGCAGCTCCTATTTGACTCCTACCCTGGGGACTTCCATATGCCTCAGATGCAGCCCTAAAAAGAAAAAAAAAAGAAAAAGAAAAGAAACTTCTGGACATATATCTGGAGAAAACCATAATTGGAAAAGTTATATGTACCCCAATATTCATTGTGGAACTGCTGACACTATCCAAGACATAGAAGCAACTTAAATGTCCTTGACAGAGGAATGGCTAAAGATGTGGTATATATAATGGAATGTTACTTGGCTGTAAAAGAATGAAATAACACCATTTGCAGCAACATGGGTGGACCTAGAGTTTAACATACCAAGTAAATCAGAGAAATAGCTTATGAGATCCCTTCTATGTGGAATCTAGCAAAATTATACAAAACTTCCTTATAAAATGGAAACAAACACAGTTCCTGAAATCAAACTTATGGTTACCAAGGGGGAAACCATGGGGAGGGGGAACAAATTGGGACAATAGCATTAGCATATACACACTACTATGTACAGAATAGATAATGAGCAAGAATCTGTTGTAGAGCACAGGGAAATATACTCAATATTCTGTAATAACTTATATGGGAAAAAATGGATTTCTCTCTCTATATATATATACACACACACACACGGATTCACTTTGCTGTACACTTGAAATTAATACATTTTAAGTCAACTATACTCCAGTAAAATTCAATAAATAATAAAAGGAATCTTACTCAAATTCTGTCAAGACATTCATCAACGCTTGATCTCCCTCTTCCCACAGCACTTGTGAGAATGGGAATAGTCCCTAAAGGAAAAATCATGTTGAGTCCATATGAGACCATGTATGGGAGGCACATTCCTGAAGGAACTGGCTCTGAGACCACCCTGGGGGATATGGACCCATAGAAATATGCCTTTCAGAGAGGGGGAAATAATCACAGCTTTACACTACGCGACGATCCAGAACTACCTTCTCCTTCTGAGCCACAGTGGGAAATCCAGGAGTTCCTTTTGAGGGTTTGATTTGTTCTACTTTCCTGAGGATTGTGGTTTCCAAGTGGAGGGTAAACCCCATGTAATTCCTACAGCTCTAGAGACTCCCTTCGTAATTTGGGGAACAAAGGCAGGCCCCTTGTCCCTCTTGATGGACTTAGGGGGCCCAAGCAGGGAATTCTTTCCTTGAGAAAGGTCTTAGAAACCTCCAAGGCAGTCTCAGTTCAGGTGGGAAATGACTCCATCCAGTCTGAGAAGGTGTCAGTCAAAACCCGCAAACATCTGAAACTTCCTTGTGCCCAGAGCATTACTGTACAATCAGTTTGCCAGTCTTGACCTGAACATGTGCCTCGATACCAGATAGGGGTCACTCCAGTGACCTTGGGGAGGGTGAGTTTGGTGCCTGTCCTGGAGGAAGGGCAAGCTCCAACCAGCCTAGTAGTGTTGGACAGGGAGAAAGGACTGTGCTGGGAGATTTTGAGAGAGATAGCTCTCGGACTCATATGAGGCCTGTGGTGGTTCTTAGAGTGAGAGGAGGAGGGAAATCAGCCCAAGAGGAGTTGGCTTGAATATTGGGCAAGCACTGCTCCAGGATCAGACTTGCACATGGCGCGGGGCCTGGAAAGCTGGGCCAGTGGTCATGAATGAAGAGAGGAAAAGCAGAGTTTCCTTGGTGGGCAGGCTGCAACGATCCTACAGACCTGTCTCTTGGTTCTCTGAAAATTTCTTCTTTTTCTTCCATTCGAGCCTCTCCCTCCTCTGGTTCACCCCTGAGGAAAAATCTGACTCAAGAAAAGTCACATAAATTAGGAGGGAGGATGATTAATTTTTAAAAGTTTACCTGATTCAGAGTGGCCGTGGCTCACTGACTAAGAGGAATGGTGAAGGATGGGGAGGAGTGAGAGCCACAGCTGAATTGGAGGGGGAAAGTACTCCCTCTGGACAGCTCTTGGTTGTTCTTAGAAGAGGAACTGAATCAGCTACCCTAGGGCAGTCCATGGGTTTGTTCAGGAGGCAGGAGGAAGTGCTCTGAGTTGTCATTGGAGAGAATGGTCGCCAGAGGGTGGCCATTGGTGTTGGCACTGCTAGGCTCAGAGATGGGGATGCAGATGGGGGTGCTGGGTACCACAGGAAATGTCCTGCCAGGAGGGGTTGCTTACAGGTCGCAACTGACACTCCAGGCCAAATTGGCTTACCTGGGGAAAGGAAACTTGTTCCACCTTCACACATCTGGGTCATTTTCAAGTGGCACAGCTAGCCCAAAGCCCACGTTAAAGGACAGCTCTTCAAGGTTAAGACTGCCTTTTGATTCTCCAGAGGTAGAACTCCGAAACACAGGCAGTTGGTTTGAGTATTGGGAATTTGGTTTTCCAGAATCAGGCTACCATGGCGTTTGGCATGGGCTGGTGGTCATCCGTGGAGAGTATAAAACAGGGGTCCTTTGGAGGGCAGGCTATGTCCATCCCAGAAACCTGTCTCTTGAGTGTTCTCTGAACATTCCACATTTTTATTTGATCTGAGCCTCTCTCTCCTTTCATGCACCCCTGAGGGGAAATCTTACCTAAAGCCAGGTCACATAAGATAAAGGGTGGCTAAAAGGAGGATAGAGGGGAAATAATTTAAAGCCAATTGTCTGACTCGTAGTGCATCCGGCTGATTGACTTCAAGGGCTGCTGATAGGGAGCAGGGAAGGATATGGGAGACCTTGAGAGAGAAACACCACCCTCTGTAAGGCCCTTGAGTTTTCTGAGAAAGAAAGGAGGACAAGATTAGGCTCGCAGATAGGCACGAGCAGTGCAGACAGAACTGCTTGCCGTCGGGAGGCAGAGGATGGGATCTGAATTGTCAGTAGAGGTAATGGTCGCTAGAGGACAAGGAGCCCTGACATTGCCCAGCTGCAGCTTGGCACTCCCAGACTTAGAGACAGGGTTGGAAATGGTGCTGGTGGAACCCTGAGGATGTGCCCAGCAAGGAAAGGTGAGTTACAGGTTGCTTCTGACTCTCAGGTCTAAAATTCCTCTCCTGATAGTGGGTACACAGTTCTTCCTTTACAACTAAGGGTCATTTCCGTGCTGCTGGTGGAGCACTAAGACTAAACGGTTTGGCAGGCTGCCTGGAGTCTCACTGCCTTTGGATTCTCCAGCATCATAACCCAGAATACAAAATATCTGGCTTGATTCCTGAGCATGCAGTTGTCCCAAATCAGCCTTCTGTTACATGCACAGGAAACCAGTGCTTGAGGATCAGAATGGAGTGTGAAACAGCACCAGTGTTTTGTCTGGTCAGGCTGTGCTCCTCACTGGGATATATCTCCAAAATTTCTCCCCCGAGTGCCTTTTCATATTTCTTCCTGAACCAGTGCTTCCTCTTATTCATCTCCAGGGAAAGGGCATTTGCTAAGAGGCAATCACATGTTTTACGGTGAGCCGATGACTTTCCAGCTGGTGACCTGACATGAAGTGGGATGGATCAGCTGAGGGACGTAGAGCAGTGGTGCTGGGAAAGGAGGAAGCAGTGCCACAGGAGACTTTGAGAGAGAGAGAGATTGCCCTCTGTCAGGCGGGATGTGGTTGTTGTTAGAGGGAGAGTACGTTGGAAATCAGCTGTCAAGTGCACAACCCTAGTGCAGTCCACCCCTGGGTTTGGTCAGAAGGCAGAAGGAAGTCCTCAGAGTGGTTATTAGAGAGAACGGTTGCCAGAGCACCGGCAAAGCCCAGAGGCTGCTTGGGATTGACTTGTGCCAGCACAGAGCCAGAGTTGAAGACGGGGCTGGTGGTTCCCCCAGGACATGCCTAGGGAGCAGGGGTAGGATACAGAGCACCACTGACTCGCCAGGATAATTACCTCACCTGAGAGAAAGGACACTGTTCTGCCTCCCCATCTGTGGGGCACTCTCAGACAGCTCAGGTGGCCTCAAGTCCAGACACTTGGGCAGGCTGGCAAGAGTGGTGACTGCCTTTGGATTCTGCGGAGGCAGGAAATTGAACGCAGATGTAGTTGGCTTGGCTACTGGGCACGCAGTGTTCCAGGATCATGCCTGCACCATGTTCAGCATCTGGAAAGCTGGGTGGGTGGTCATGAATGGAGAGTGGAAAAGCAGAGGTTCCTTGGTGGGAAGGTTGCATATTTCCCGAAACTTGTCTCTTGTCTCTTGAGATTTCCTTCTATTTCTTCCATCTGAGCCTCTCCCACCTTTCATTCACTCCTAAGGAAAAAATCTTAGCTCAAAACAGGTCACATAAATTAAGAGAGGAGGTTGATTTAATGTAAATCCAGTTACTTGATTTGGAGTGGGTTCAGCTCATAGACTAAGAGGAATGCTAAGGGATAGGGAGGAGTGAGTGTCATGGATGATGGTGAGAGGGAAATACCTGCCTCCTGGAAGGCACTTGGTTGTTCCTAGAAGGAAAGGAGGAATTACATCAGCTCTGAGGTGCACAAGCCCAGTGCAGTCCATGGGTTTGTTCAGGAGGCAGGAGTGGGAGGGCTCTGGGTTGTTATTGGAGGAAATGGCCACCAGAGGGCCCTGAAGCACTGGGCAAGCCCAGCAACTGCTTGGTGTTGGCACTTCCAGGCTCAGAGATGGGGAGAGGTGGATTCCCTCAGGAGGTGTCTGGTGAGGAGGGGAAGTTTACAGGCTGCCCTTGACTCTCCAATCAAAATTGGCTCACCCGGTAAAAGGGAAATGGTTCCACCTTCAACGCATCTGGGTCACTTGCAGTCAGCTCAGGTAGACCAAAGTCCACACCCTTGGACTGGCAATCAGGGGTCTGGCTGACTTTTGGTTTCTCCTGAAGGAGAACCCTAAACCCACAAGCAGCTGGTCAGAATATTTGGCATGCAGTTCCCAGAGCCAGGATTGCATGGTGTTTGCCTAGGAGAGCTGAAACCAGTGTTCCTAGAGGGAGAGGATGATTTACATTGGCTCTGAGGTGCACAAGCCCAGGGCAGCCCCATGGATTTGTTTCAGAGGCAGGAGGAAGGGCTTTGAGTTGTAATTCAAGAGATTGGCCACCAGAGGGCAACAGAGCCCAGCAGATGCTTGGTATTGGCCTATCCCAGCCCAGAGGTGGAGTTTGACTTGGGGGTGGTAGATCAGCCATGGTCATGCCTTGTGAAGAGGGCCGGGTTACAGGTCTCCTTTGACTCTTGGGTCTAAATTAGCTCACCTGATAGGAAGGACCTTGTCCTGCTCTTCCCATCTGCGGGTCACTTTCAGACAGCTCAGGTAGCCTGAAGTCCAGATGATTGGACAGTCTGTGAAGCGTTCTGACTGCTTTGGATTCTGCAGAGGCTGCATCTGAGACAAAAGGGTGTGGGATGGAATACTGGGCTTGCAGCGCTCCCAGAACAGGCTTGCGCAGTGTGTGGCCTCTGGGCAGCTGGGTGGGTGGCTGTGAATGGAGGGTGCAAAAGCAGCATTTCTCTGGTCAGCAGGTTCATCCATCCCAGAGACTCACCTCTTGAAGGTTTTCTGTAAGTTTCCTTCTTTTCCTTCCATCTGAGCTTCTCCCCTCCTCTCATTCACCCCTGATGGTGAAAATCTTACCTCGACCCAAGTGACAGAAATGAAGATGGGGAGGCTGATTGATTGAAATCTGGTCACGCGATTGGGAGTGGGTCCAGCTCAACGACTTAGAGGGGAAGGATTGGGAGGAGTGAGCACCATTGCTTACTATGAGAGGGAAATGGTTGTTTTCGAATGAGAGGAGGGATTAAATCAACTACCCAGTGCACAAGCCCAGTGCAGTCCATCCAGGGGTCTGTTCAGGAGGCAGGAGGCAGGCCTCTGAGTTGTCATTAGGCATTATGGCCGCCAGAGGGCGCCAAAGCGCTGGCCAAGCACGGTAGCTGCTTGGTACTGACACCTCCAGGCTCAGAGATGGGGTTTGAAATGTGTATGATTGAATCCTCCAGGAGGGGTCCAGCAAAAATTGGTTACTGAACCACTGCAGCTGACTATCCAGTCCAAACTGACTCATCTGGTATAAGTAAATGGAAAGAGTTCTGCCTTCCAGATATCTGGCTCAACTTCAGTCAGCTCAGCTAGCCCAAAGCCCGTACTATTGGGTGGGACTTCTGGGCTCAGTTGGCCATGAGGCTCTCCAGAAATAGAACTCAGAGCACCCAGGCAACTGGCTGGAGTACTGTACATGCAGTTTTCTAGAGTCCAGGTGTTTTGCATATGGAGAGCTGCGTTGCTGGTCATAAATAAAGCGTGAGTGTAAAAGCCGATGTCTTTTAGAGGGCAGACTGTCTTTATGCCAGAGCCCTCTCTCTTGAGGGTGTTCTGCAAAGTTCCTTAGTTGTTTCTCCATCTGAGCCTCTCCTTTCTTTCAAGCACCACTGAGGGAACATCTTACCTGAAGCAAGGTGAGCCAGAATAAGGGCTGGCAAAGCGGGGTGAGGTGGGTAAGTAATGTAGAGCCAGTTGCCTGACACCAAGTGTGCTCCCCTGATGGACTCAAAGGAATCCTGACAGATAGGGAGCAGGGAGGCATATGGAGGACTTGGAGGGAGAAATGACAAACTCCACAAGGCCTGTGGTTTTTCTGAGAGAGACCAAGAGAGAGAGAGACTGAGAGAGAGAGACCAAATCAGGCTCCCAGGTGCTCAAGAGCAGTGCCAAGAGAACCGGTCTGGGTCAGGAGGCAGACGTTTGGGATGAGACTGGCTGGGGTGGTAATGGCCTCTAGAAGATGAGGAGCTATGACATGCCCAGCTGCTGTTTGGTGTTGGCACTACCAGGCTCAGAAATGGGGTTGCAGGTGGCACTGGTGGCAGCCTGAGGATGTGCCCAGTGAGGAAATTAGAGTTATGGGTCGCTTCTGACCCTGCAACCCCAAACACCTCCCCTGTCACTTTCCAACAGCTCAGGTAGACTAAAGTCCCAATGAGTGGGTGTGTAGTTCTACCTTCATGACCAGGGGGTTAGCTGCACAGGGGTAATGGTGCCCTAAGACCAGATGATTTGACAGACTATCTGGGGTTGGGGATGATCTGAAAGCCTTTGGTTTCTCCAGAGGTACAAGCCTGAACCCACATGTTTCAAGCCTTGGGCATGTCCATTTAAGAGAACTGGTTTTTGTTGGGGGTGGCATCTGTAAAGCAGTGCCTGTGGACCTGAATTGAGTGTGTAGAAGCAGGATTTTTGGCTGCCCAGGAAATGCTCTTCCTGAGAGCTATGTCTCAAATTCCTTCCTGGAATTCCTTTTCTTCTTTATCTACCTGAGCCACCGCTTCCTGTGAGTTACCCAGGAGGAATGAACCATAGCTAGAACTGCATCGCATGTATTAAGGCAAGCAGATGAATTTTCAGCCAGTGAGCTGACTTGAAGTGGGGCAGGCTGGTAGACATAGCATAGTGGTGTTGGACAGGGGGGAGGAGGGAGAGTCCTGGGAGACTTTGAGAGGACACATCTGGCCTCCTGTTAGGCACAGGGTGGTACTTAGAGTGACAGGAGGAGGGAGCTCAGCCACCAGGTGAACAAGGTGAGTGTGGTGCATCACAGCTTTGGTCCAGAGGCCAGAGGAATGGCTGTGAGTTGTTATTTGAGAGGTTGGCTGGCAGAGGGTGAGAGAAAACAGGCAGAGCCCAGGAGCTGCTTAGCATTGGCATATCCCAGGCAAGAGTTGGCGTTCCACTTGGGGGTGGTGGGTCCCACAGGACATGCCCTGCGTGAGGGTCTACTTTACAGGTTGACTCTACCTCTTGGGTCTAAATTAACTCACTTTATAGGAAGGACCTTGTCTTGCCCTTCCCATCTGAGGGTCACTTTCCAACAGCTTAGGTAGACTAAAGTCCCAATGATTGGACAGGCTCTGAAGAGTTCTGACTGCCTTTGGATTCTGCAGAAGCTTACATCTCAGCCCAAAGGCATGGGATTGAATACTGGGCTTGCAGTATTTTTGCAGATCAGACTTGCATGGTGTTTGGCCTCTGGAGAGCTGGGCAGATGGTGGTGAATGGAGAGTGCAAATGCAGTGGTTCTTTGGTTGGCAGGTTGAATCCATCCCAGAGATTCATCTCTTGAGGGTTATCTGAAAATTTCTTCTTTTCTTCCATCCTCCCCTCCTCCCATTCCCCCCAAGTGTGAACATCTTACCTCTTGCCAAGTCAAAGAGATGATGAGGGGAGGAGTCTTCACTGAAGTCCTGTCACCTGATTTGGAGTGGGTTTGGCTCAAGGACTGAGAGGCGTGGGGAGGGTGTGAGTGCCATGGCTGACTGTAAGAGAAAAACAACCCCCCAGAAGGTGCTTGCTTGTTCTTAGAGGGGAATGAGTGATTAAATCCACCAAGGGGTGCAGGAGCCAAGGGCAGTCCATCCAGGGGGTCCGTTCAGAAGGCAGGAGGCAGGGCTGTGAGTTGTCATTGGAAAGAATGTCTGCCAGAAGCTCCTGTTGTGGTGCAGTGAAGATGAATCCAGCTAGGAACTGTGAGGTTGCAGGTTTGATCCCTGGCCTCACTCAGTGGGTTAAGGATCCAGCGTTGCTGAGAGCTGTGGTGTAGTTTGCAGACATGGCTCTGATATCACATGGCTGTGGCGTAGGCCAGCAGCTGTAGCTTTAATTGGACCCCTAGCCTGGGAACCTCCATATGCTGCAGGTGTGGCCCTAAAAAGCAAAAAAAAAAAAAGGAAGAAAAAAAGAAAGAATGTCCACCAGAGGATGCTGAAACATGGTCCAAGCCCAGGAACAGCTTCACAGTGGTACCTCCAGGCTTAGAGTTGGGGTTTGAGATGGGGGTGGGTGGATCCCCAGGAGGTGCCCATTGAAATGGGGTTACTTACAGGCTGCAGCTGACATGCCAGTCTGAACTGGTACACACAGTAAAGGATTCTGCCTTCCAAATATCAGGGTCACCTTCAGTTGGCTCAGCTAGCCCAAAGCCCACATTGTTAGACGGGTCTGCAGAGTCCAGATGGCTGAGAAAGAACTCTCAGCACGCAGGCAGCTGGCTGGAGTATTGGGCACGCAGTTTTTCAGAGTCGGTGGTTTGGCCTCTGGAGAGCTGGGCTGCTGCTGGTCATCAATGAAGGGTGAGTATAAAACTGATGTCTTACCTGGCAGGCAGTCTTTATGCCAAGATGTCCCTCTTGAGGGTTTTCGTCAAAGTTGCTCAAATTTTCCTCCATATGAGCCTCTACGTCCTTTCAAGAACCACTGAGGGAACATGTTACCTGCAGCCAGGTGACACAGACTAAGGGCTGGTGAAGCGGGGTAGGGGTGGGGTGGGGAACTAGCATAAAGCCCGTTGCCTGAGACAGAGTTTGTTCCCCTGATGGACTCAAGGATTTCTGAGAGATGGGAGCAGGCAAACCCATGAAAGACTTAGAGGGAGAAATACTACCCTCCACATGCTCTTTTATTTTTCTGAGAGACAGAGAAAGACCAGATCTGGCTCACAGATGCTCAAGAGCATTGCCAGTGGAACAAGGTGGGGTCAGGAGGCAGCAGTTTGGGCCGAGACTGGCTGGAAGTAGTAATGGCCTCTAGAGGATGAGGAGCTATGACATGCCCAGCTGCTGTTTGGTGTTGGCACTACCAGGCTCAGAGAGGTGGTTATATGTGGTGCTGATGGCAGTCTGAGGATGTGCCCAGTGAGGAAATTCGAGGTATGGGTTCTTTCTGGCTCTCAGCCCCCAAACACATCTCCTGGGAGAGGGTGTGTATTTCTTCCTTCATGACTAGGGGTCATCTGCACAGGGGTCACTGAGCCCTAAGACCAGATGATTTGACAGGCTATCCAGGCTGGGGCAGGTTTGGGGCGGGGGGGTCTGAAAGCCTTTGGGTTCTCCATTGGTATAACCCTGAATCCACAGGTATTTTGTTTGAGCCTTGGGCATGTTCATTTAAGATAGTGGTGCTTTGGTCCTGGGTAACATCCGGAAAGCAGTGCTTGTGGACCTGAGTGGAATGTGTAGAAGCAACATTTTGGTTGGCCAGTATATGGTACTTCCTGGGATCTAAGTCCCAAATTCCTCCCTAGAGTTCCTTTTCTTCTTTTTTTTTTTCCTTTTTTTTTTGTCTTTTTGCCATTTCTTGGGCCACTCCCACAGCATATGTAGGTTCCCAGGCTAGGGGTCAAATCGGAGCTGTAGCGGCCAGCCTACACCAGAGCCACAGCAATGCAGGATCTGAGCCGCATCTGCAACCTACACCACAGCTCACGGCAATGCCGGATTCTTAATCCACTGAGCAAGGCCAGGGGTCAAACCCACAACCTCATGGTTCCTAGTCGGATTTAGCCACTGAGCCACGATGGGAACTCCCTTTTCTTCTTCTTCTACCTGAGCCATGGCCTCCTGTAAGTGACCCCCAAGGATGATCCATAGAGAGAACTATGTTGTGTGTATTAATGCAGGCAGGTGAATGTCCAGCCTGTGAGCTGACGTGAAATGGGATCCACTGCTGGATGTGGGGTAGTTTTGCGGCATAGGGAAGATGGAGAGTCCCAGCAGGCTTTGAGAAAGGCATATGGCCTTCTGTAAATCACAGGTGGTATTTAGAGTGAGAGTAGTAGGGACTTCTGCCATCAGCTGAACAAAATAAGCAGGGTGCACCCATGGCCCTAGTCAGGAAGCAGGAGTTAAGGGCTCTGAGATGCTATTCAAGAGAATGGCCGCCAGAGGGCGACAGAGCTCGACAGCTGCTTGGTATTGGGGCATCCCAGGCCAGAGGTGGGGTTTGAGTTGGGGATGGTGGATCCCCCTTGGATATGCATGGAGAGGAGGGCATGTCCTGCCTTTAATTCCTTCACATCTGTGGGTCACTTTCCAACAGCTCTGGTAGACAAACATCCAAATGATTGGTGAGGCTGCTAAGAGTTCTGACTGACTTCAGATTCTGCAGAAGCTAAGACCTGATCCCAAAATGTGTGGGATTGAATACTGGGCTTGCAGGGATCCCAGATCAGGTGTGCATGGTGTTTGCCCCTGGACGGCTGGAGGGTGTTCATGAATGGAATCCTGAAAAGCAGCGCTGCTCTGGTCAGCAGGTTGTGTCCCCAGAGACAGGTCTCTTGAGGGTTCTCTTAAAATTTGCTTCTTTTTTGTCCATCTGAGCCTCTCCCCTCCTCTCATTCCCCCTGAGGGGAACATCTTGCCTCTGTCCAAGTCCCAGAAATGATGAGTGGGACACAGATTCATTGACATCTGGTCACCAGATTTGGATGGGTTCACCTCAAGAATTTAGAGCAGTGGGGAAGGATTGGGAGGAGTGAGTGCCATGGCTGACTTTGAGGGAAAAATCACCCCCCTGTATGGTGCTGGCTTGTCTTCAAGTCAGAAGAGGGATTAAATGGACTATCGAATGCACTAGCCCACGGCAACCCATCCAGGGGGTCTGTTCATGGGGCAGGAGGCAGGGCTGTGAGTTGTCCTTCAGAGAATAGCCACCAAGAAGGCCAAAGCATGGCCCAAGCCTAGGAGCTGCTTGGTAGTGGTGCCTCCAGGCTCAGAGATGGGGTTTGAGATGGGAATGGGTGGATCCCCCAGGAGGGGTCCATCGAAAAGGCTTACTGAAAGGGCCAGAACACTCTCCAGTCCAATTTGGCTCACCTGGTAAAAGGGAATGTGTTCTGCCTTCCAAATATCAGGGTCACCTTCAGTCGACTCAGTTACCCCAAAGCCCACTTTATTGTACACGGCCTCAGGGTTCATATGGCCTTGTGGTTCTCCAGAAGTAGACCTGTGAACACACAGGCATCTGGCTGGAGTGTTGGGCATGCAGTTTTCCAGAGTCCAAGGTTTTGATCTGTGGCGAGCTGGGCTGCTTGTCATCAATGAAGGGTGAGTGTAAAAGCTGACAGCTTGTGGTAGGCGGGCGGTCTTTATGCAGGAGTCCTCTCTCTCTCAGGTGTATCTGCAAAATTCCTTAGCTTTTCCTCCATCTGAACCTCTCCCTCCTTTCGAGCACCACTGAGGGAACGCATTACCTGAAACCAGGTGACACAAAATACGGGCTGGCCAAGCCTGGCGTGATGCTGAACAATGTAAAACTGGTCTCCTGATTCGAAGTATGTTCTGCTGATGGACTCAAAGTGCTGACAGACAGGGAACAGGGTGGAAGGTCAAAGATTTAGAGAGAAAAATACCACCCTCCATCAAGACTTAGATTGTCTGGGGGCGGGGGGCAGGCACCAAATCGGGCTCCCAGGTGCTCAAGAGCAGTGCCAACAGAACTGGGTGTGCTCAGGAAGGAGAAGTTTGACATGTGAGTGGCTGAGAGTGGTTCTGGCCACTAGAGGACAAGGAGCTATGACATGCCCTGCTTCTGTTTTGTGTTGACACTGGCAGGCTCAGGGAGGGGTTTGGAGGTGGCGCTGGTGGCAGACCAAGGATGTGCCCAGCGAGGAACGTCAAGTTATAGGTTGCTTCTGACCCTCAGGTCCCCAAAACTTCTCCTGTGAGTGGGTGCATAGTTCTTCCTACAGGACTACATGGTCTTTTCCTTGGGGATCATGGAGCTCGACCTACAGATGATTTGACAGCCTATCTGGACCAGGAGGCACAGGTGGTCAGAAAAACTTTGGGTTCTCCAGCAGAATAACCCTGAATCCACAGGTTTGAGCCTTGGGCATGTCCGTTTAGGAGAATGGGGCTTTTGTCGGGGTGGCATCTGGAAAGCAGTGCTTGTGGACCTGAGTGGAGTGTGTAGAAGCAGCATTTCTGGCTGGCAAGGTTGTGCTCCTTCCCAGGTCTAAGTTTCAAATTCCTCCCTAGAGCTCCTTTTTTCCTTTTCCCCCTGAGCCTCAGCATCCTGTAAGTTACCCATGAGGAATGAAACATAATGAGAACTAAGTCGCAGGTATTAAGACAGGAGGATGACTGCAAAGCTGGTGAGCTGACTTGAAGTGGGATTGGCCGGTGGACATAGGGTAGCGGTGTTGGATAGGGAGAAGAAGGGGAGACTTTCAGAGAGACTTCTAGGCATCTGTAAGGCACATGGGGGGGTTTCTTAGAGTGAGAGTAGGAGGGAGTTCGGCCTTCAGGTGAACAAGGCGAGTGTGGTGCATCCATGGTTTGCTCTGAAGGAACAAACTCTGAGTTGTTATTAGAGATATTGGCCGCCAGAGGGCGATGGATCACCAGCAGAGCCCAGCAGCTATTTGTCATGGGAGAATCTGAACAGGAGGTTGGGGGTGGTGGATCCTCATGAGACATGCCTTCTGAGGAGGACTGGGTTACAGGTCACCTCTGACTCTCGGGTCTAAATTAACTCACCTGAATGAAAGACCTCCCCTTTCCATCTGTGGGTCGCATTCAGACAGCTCGGGCAGCCTAAAATCCAGATGATTGGACAGGCTGTCTAGAGTTCTGACTGCCTTTGGATTCTGAATGAAGGGTGCAAAAGCAGTGGTTCCTTGCTTGGGCCCCAGAGACTGGTCTCTTAAGGGTTCTCGGAAAAGATTTTTTTTTTCTTTCTGAGCCTCTCCCATCTTCTCTTTCTCCCTGAGTGGAAAATCTTACATCTGGCCAAGTCCCAGAAAAGAAGATTGTGAAGCTGATTCATTGAAATCTGGTCACATGATTTGAAGGGTGTTCGACTCAAGGAATTTGAGAAGAGGAAAGGATTAGGAGGAGGGAGTGCCATGGCTGACTCTGAGAGAATAACTCCCCCCCTGGAGTGTGCTTGGTTGTTCTAAGAGTAAGAGGGGGGATTAAATCTACTATTGGTTGCACAAGCCAAATGCAGTCCAACCAGGGGCTCTGTTCAGAAGGAAGGAGGCAGGGCTGTGAGTTGTCGTTACAGAGACAGGCCACCAGAGGGCGGTGAAGGGAAGTCCAAGCCCAAGAGCTGCTTGGTAGTGGCACCTCCAGGTTCAGAGATGGGGTTTGAGATGGGGATGGGTGGATCCTGCAGGAGGTGTCCATCAGAAAGTGGCTACGTACAGGTCACAGCTGACTCTCCAGTCTGAACTGGATCACCCAGTAAAAGGGAAAGTGTTGTGTCTTAGAAATATCAGGGTACTGAGTTCCTATCATGGCTCAGTGGTTAACGAATCTGACTAGCATCCATGAGGATGCAGGTTCAGTCCCTGGCCTTGCTCAGTGGGTTAGGGATCTGGCGATGCCATGAGGTGGGGGGTAGTTCAAATATGTGGTTCAGATCCTGTGTTGCTGTAGATGGAGTATAGGTCAGCAACTACAGCTCTGATTTGACCCCTAGCCTGGGAACCTCCATATGCCACAAGTGTGGCCCTAAAAAGAAAAAAAAAAGGGATAACTTTCAGTCGACTCAGCTAGCCTAAAGCCCACATTATTGGATGGGCCATCGGGGTTCAGACATACTTTAGGTTCTCCAGATGTAGAATTCTGAGCAAGCAGGCAGCTGCTTGGAGTATTGGGCGTGTAGTTTTCCAGAGTCCTGGGGGTTGGCCTCTGGAGAGCTGGGCTGCTGGTCAATGAAAAGTGAGTGTAAAAGCCTACATCTTTTGGAGGGAGGCTGTCTTCATGCAGGAGCCCTCTCTCTTAAGGGTGTTCTGCCATGTTCCTTAGTTTTTTCACCATCTGAGCCTCTCCTGCCTTTCAAGCACCACTGAGGGAACGTCTCACCTGAAGCAGGTGACACAGTAGAATGACTGGTGAAGCAGGGTGTTCTGGGAAGTAATGTAAAGCCATTGCCTGACTTGAAATGTGTTCCCCCAATGGCTTAAAGGGAGTGCTGACAGACTGGGAGCAGAGAGGCACATGGAAGACTTAGTGAAATACCACCCTCCATAAGGCTGTAGATGATTCTGAGAGAGTGAAGCAACAGGAGGACCAAGCTCCCAGGTGCTCAAGAGCAGTGCCAATGGAACTGGGTCTGGTCAGGAGGCAGAAGTTTGGGATGAGAATAGCTGGGAGTGGGAATAGCCACTAGAGGTCAAGGAGCTCCAACATAATTAGATGCTGCTTAGTGTTGGCCCTTCCAGGGTTAGAGATTGGGTTGTAGGTGGTGCTGGTGGCACCCCAGGGACCTCCCAGTGAGGAAAGTTGAGTTACAGCTGCTTCGGACTCTCAGGTCCCAAACACATCCCCTGGGGGTGGGTGGGTAGTTCTTCCGTCATGACCAGGTGGTCATTTCCATAGGGGTCACGGAGCCCTAAGTGCTGATGATTTGACCGTCTATCTGGGGAGCAGGTGTGGTTGGGCCAATAGCCTTTGGTTTCTCCAGCAGTATAACCCTGAATCCACAGGTACTTGGGTTGAGCCTTGGGCATGTCTGATTTGGAGAATGGGGCTTTGGTTGGGGTGGCACCTGGAAAGCAGTGCTTGAGGACATGAATGGAGAGGTGTAGAAGCGGCATTTTTGGCTGTGCAGGATGTGCTCTTTCCTAAGTCTCAAATTCCTCCCTATGGTTCCTATTTTTTTTCTAACTGAGCCATGGCTTGCTAAAAGTCACCCATGAAAATGAACAATGGCAAGGAATAGGTTGCATGTATTCAGGCAGCCAGATGTATTTACAGGTGGTGAGCTGAACTGAAGTGGGATCAGCTGGATGACATGGGGTAGTGGTGATGGGCAGGGAGGAGGAGGGAGAGTCACAGGAGACTTTGAGAGAGACCTCTGGCCCCTGTAAAGCACACAGTTATACTTAGAAGGAGGGTAGGAGGGAGATGCGCCTTCAGGTGAACAAGGCGAGCGTGGTGCTAGTGTGGCTTTGGTCAGGATACAGGATGAAGGGCTCTGAATTTTTGATGATTCATCACCACAGGGCAAAGGAGCACTGGCAGAGCCCAGCAGCTGCTTGGCATTGGCGAATCCCAGCCTAGAGGTGGGGTTTGAGTTGGCAGAGGTGGATCCCTCTGAGACACGTATTGCAAGGAGGGCCAGGTTACAGTTTGCTGCTGACTCACATCTAAATTGACTCACCTGATAGAAAGGACCTGTGCTGCCCTTTCCACCTTTCAGACAGCTCTGTAGCCAGATGATCTCCCAGGAAGTGTCCATTAAAAGGTGGTCACATACAGGCCACAGCTGACCCTCGAGTCTGAATTAGAACATCCCGTAAAAGGGAAAGTGTTCTGCCTTCCAAATATCAGGGTCACCTTCAGTCGACCCAGCCAGCCCAAAGCCCACGTTGGAGGACAGGCCATCAGGGCTCCTATGGCCTTGGGGTTCCTCAGAAGTAGAACTCTGAGCAGGCAGGCATGTGGCTGGATTACTGGACATGCAGATTCCCAGAGTCCAGGGTTCTGGAGAGCTGGGCTGCTGGTCATCACTGAAGAGTGAGTGTACAGCTGATGTCTTGTGGCGGGCAGGCTGTCTTTATGCAGGAGCCCTCTCCCAAGGGTGTTCTGCAATGCGCCTTACTTTTTCTCCATCTTACCCAAAGCCAGGTGACACAAAACAAAGGCTGGAGATGTGAGGTGTTGTGGGGAATAATGTAAAGGCAGTTGCCTGACTCCAAGTGTGTTTCCTTGATGGACTCATAGGTGTGATGACACACAGGGAGCCGGGAGGCATATGGAGGACTCAGAATTACCACCTCCATAAGGCCTTAGATGATTCTGAGAGAGTGAACCAGACAGGAGGACCAACGCTGGCTTATAGGTACACAAAAACTGTGCCAACAGAACCAGGTGTGGTCAGGAGGCAGAGTGTGGGACAAGAGTAGTAATGGCCACTAGAGGAAGAGGAGCCCAAACATACTGAGATGCTGTTACGTGTTGGCATCTCGAGCATAGGAAATGTGGTTGGAGTGGGTGCTGGTGGCACCCAGAGGACGTGCCCAGTGAGGTCAGTTGAGTTACATGTTGTTTATGACTCTCGAGTCCCAAACACATGTCCTGGGAGTGGGTGCGTAGTTCCTGCTTCACGACTAGGGATCATTTCCATAGGGATCACGGAGCCCTAAGTACTGATGATTTGACAGGCTATGGGGGGTCGGGGTCTTACAGCCTCTGGGTTCTGCAGCATTAAAACCCAGAATTCACAGGTACTTGGTTTGAGTCTTGCATATGTCCCTTTACCAAAATGGGGCTTGGTCAGAGGTGGCATCTGGAAAGCAGCGCTTGAGGACCTGAATGGAGTGTGTAGAAGTGGCATCTTGGGCTGGCCGGGATGTGCTCCTTCCTGGGATTAAAGTCTCAAATTATTCCCTAGAGTTTCTTTTTTTTTGTCTACCTGCCCCCCTGCTTCCTGCAACTTATTCCTGAGGAACTAACCAGAGTGTGTACTAGGTCACATGTATTAATGCAGGCTTATGGATTTCCAGCTGTTGAGCTGACTTGAAGTGGGATCAGCCAATAATGTAGGGTAGTGGGTTGGATAGGCCGGATGATGGAGAGTCCCAGGAGACTTTGAGAGAGATTTCTGGCCTCTGTAAGGCACAAGGTGGAACTTAGGATGAGAGTAGGAGGGAGTTCGGCCTTCAGCTGAAGGAGGAGAGTGCAGTGCATCCACGGCTTTGGTCAGGAGGCAGGAGGAAGGGCTCTGAGTTGTTATTTGAGGGGTTGGCCACCAGAGGGCGACAGAGCACTGACAGGGCCCAGCAGCTGCTTGGCATTGGCAAATCCCAGCCCAGAGGTGAGGTTGGAATTGGGTGAAGTGGATCCCCATGGGACATGCCTTGGCAGGAGGGCTAGGTTACAGGTCTAAATTAACTCACCTGATAGGAAGGACTTGTCCTGCTCTTATCATCTGTGGGTCACTTTCAGACAGCTAGTGAAGCCTAAATTCCAGATGACTGGACAGGCCGTCTAAAATTCTGATGGCCTTTGGCTTCTGCAGAGGCTGACATCTCAGCCGAAAGGCAGGAGACTGAGGACTATGCTTTCAGTGCTCCCAATCAGGCTTCTGCAGGGTTTGCCCTCAGGACAGTTGGGTGGGAGCTCTTGAATTGAATGCACTAAAGCTTCCTTGATCAGCCCACAGGCTGCATTCATCCCAGAGATGGGTCTCTTGAGGATTCTCTGAAAAGTTTCTTTTCCTTTTTTCAGAGCCTCTCCCCTCCTCTAATTCCCTCTGGAGGGGAAAAACAAACCTCTGGCCAAAACCCAGAAATGGAGAGTGGGGAACAGGATTCATTGAAATTCTGTCACCATATTTGGATGGGTTTGACTCAAGGACTTAGACGAGTGGGGAAGGATTGGGAGGAGTGAGTGCCATAGCGGACTTTGAGAGAATAATAATGCGCCTAGAATGAGCTTGATTGTTCTTAGAGTGAGAGGAGGGATTAACTCAACTATTGGAGCACAAGCCAAGGGCATTTTTTCCTGTTCAGGAAGCTGGAGGCAGGGCTGTGCGTTGTCATTAGACAGAATGGCCACCAGAGGGCGCCAAAACACGTTTCAAGCCCAGCCGAGGCTTGGTAGTATCACCTCCGGGTTCAAAGATGGGTTTCAAGTTGGGGATGGGTGGATCCCCCAGGAGATGTCCTTCAAAAGGAGGTTGCGTACAGGCCTCAGGTGACTCTCCAGTCTGAACTGGCACACCCGGTAAAAGGGAACGTGTTCTGCCCTCCAAACGTCATGGTCAGGTTCAGTCGACTCAGCTAACCCAAAGCCCACATCGTTGTATGTGCCACTGGGGTCCACAGGGCCTTGGGGTTCTCCAGAAGTAGGAGTGCTAGCACGCAGGTGGCTGGCTGGGGTTTGGGGCCTGCCGTTTCCCAGAGTCCAGGGCTTGGCCTCTGGAGAGCTGGGCTGCTGGTCGTCAATGAAGAGTGTGCGTGAGAGCTGACCCTTGTGGCGGGCGGGCTGTCCTTATGCAGGAGCCCTCTCTCTTGGGGGTGCGCTGCATTGTTACTTAGATCTTCCTCCATCTGTGCCTCTCCTGCCTTTCGAGCACCCCTGAGGGCACACCTTACCTGAATCCAGGTGACGCAGAGTAAAGGCTGGTGAGGCGGGGCAGGGTGGATGAATCAGGATGCCTGACTCGAAGTGTGTTCCCCTGATGGACTCAAAGGAGGGCTGACACACAGGGAGCGGGGAGGCATGTGGAGGACTTGGGGAAACACTGTCCTCCACAGACCTCAGAGTCTGAGAGAGACGGGAGGACCGCACCAGGCTCCCAGGTGCTTAAGGGCAGTGCCCGCGGAGCCAGGTGGTGTCAGGAGACAGAGGTGTGGGACGAGACTGGCCGGGAGTCGTGATGGCCACTAGAGGACGAGGAGCCTGACACACCCAGCAGCTTGGCATGGGCATGTCCCAGCACAGAGGTGCGGTTCAAGCCGGTGGTTTGGGTCCCTCTGGGGTCTGCCTTGTGAGGGGGGCTAGGTTACAGGTCACCTCTCACTCTCGGGTATAAATTAATTCACCTGATAGGAAGGACCTTATCATCTCTGGGTCACTTTCAGACAGCTCAGGGAGCCTGAGGTCCAGATGACTGGACATACTGTCAAGAATTCTGACTGGGAGTTCCCGTCATGGAGCAATGGAAATGAATCTGACTAGAAACCATGAGGTTTTGGGTTCAATCCCTGGCCTCCCTCAGTGGTTTAAGGATCCAGCTTTGCCATGAGCTGTAGTGTACGTTGCAGACATGGCTTGGATCCCGCACTATTGTTGCTCTGGTGTAGGCCAGTGGCTACAGCTCCAATTGGACCCCTAAGCCGGGGAACTTCCATAAAAGAATTCTGATTGCCTTCAGATTCTGCAGAGGCAGACATCGGAGCCCAAAAAGCATTGGACTGAATACTGGCCCTGCACTGCTTCTGGCATCTGGGCAGCTTGGCGGTTGTCATGAATAGGGAGTGCAAAGGCAGCGGTTCCTTGGTAGCAGTTTGCATCCATCCCAGTGCCTTGTCTCTTGAAGGTTCTCTGAAAATGTTCTTTTCCTTCCATCTGAGCCTCTCCCCTCCTCTCTTTCACCCCTGATGAAAATTCTTACCTCAAGCCAAGACACAGAAATGAAGAGCAGGATGCTGTTTCATTTAAGTCTGGTCACCTGTTTGGCTTGGGTTCACCTCTTTTACTGTGTCTGGTGTGGGATATAGGGAGGAGTGTGTGTCATTGTTTTACTTGGAGAGAGAAACACCCACCTCTCAAAGGGCTTTGCTTGTTCACTTCATCATGTAAGGAGGTGCAGATCCCACCTGCCCCTCCCTGGACACACCTCCAGGCTCTGATACCAGGTTGAAGATGGAACTGCCTGGATCTGCCCAGAGTTGTGAAGACAAGAGACTGACTCCCCCAACCCCCCACCAACTGCCTCACCTCAGGCACAGGACACATCCATGCCTTCAAATCTGATGGGCCTTTCTAGTCTCCTTGGGTGGCCCAAGTGCCAGAGGGTTTGACACATTCCCTGGGGTCAGACTGTCCTTTGTTTTTATGGGCAGGGCTCTGGACCTAGAAACACCTGTCTTGAACCTTGGGCTTACAATTAGCTAACCTCTGACTTGTGGAGGTTGTCATTTGGAAAAGGGGTCTGTTGGGAGTTCCCACTGTGGCAAGGCAGAAACGAATCCGACCAGTGTCCATGAGGATGCAGGTTCCATCCCTGGCCCCACTCAGTGGGTTAAAGGATTCGGCATTGCTCTGAGCTGTGGTGTAGGCCAGCAGCCATCACTCCATTTAGGGTTAGGGTTGGGAACTTCCATATGCTGCAGGTGTGGCCCTAAAAAACAAACCAAACAAGGCGCTCAGGAACCAAGAGGCGGGGAGGTGAGGAGTCTCACGCTTGGGGAAGTGGCGGCCGAGGTGAGTGCTCTGGGCGCCTGTGAGAAGGGAAGGCCCCGGCTGCTGGGCAGTCCTTGTGCTAAAGGGGAGGGGGGAGGACATCCAGCTGGCAGGGGTCCGAGGCCAGCACATCCTGCTGAGCCGCCGTGGGAACGGCTGTTGGTGGGAGGAAACGCAGCCTTTGTTTTCTCAGAGGCAGGACTCTGGACTCGTACAGGTTCCGGGCCGCCGGCCTCCACGCGGTCCGTCGTCTAGTGTGAAAGGGGCGGATGCTCATGAACAGAGCTCAGAGCTGCGGCACTAATTCTGGGGGCGGCTGGAGAAGCCCTCGGTCTCTTCCTCAAGACGTCTCCCCAAACCTCACTTTCCATCTGAGCCTTTTTTTTTTTTTCCTGGCCTCTACCTCTGTATCGCAAGGAGCCGACTTGAAGGCAGGTCTTTCGAATGAAAGCAGATTTATTTAAAGACTCAAGAAGCAGTGGGTGGGGAGGCAGAGGGTTTTGAATGTCCGGAGATCGGGTAGGCTGCATGTGGGAGACTGAGAAGGACACAGTGTCTGGGGTACTTCACTGTGCTGGGTGGCTGAGGAGCAGTGAAATCAAGCGGCCAGGGCCCAAGGAGAGGGTAGCTGCAGGGGCTGCTGAGGGAACCAGGAGGAAGGGCTGAGAGATGGGGTCAGAGCAGATGGTCACCAGGCCGCACAGAGCCCTGGCGGAGACTCTCTGCCGCTGCCTGGCAGCACATTCAGGCTCAGAGCCCAAGTGGAAGAAGGAATGTGGGTGCACTCAGCACAGGCTCATCGATTTGGGGGTGGCTGGGGTGCCTCTAATTCTCTGTCCCAAATGGCCTCACCTCAGGGAGGGGTCATGGCTATGTCTTCAGCATCTGATGGGCATTTCCAGCCTGCCTGGGTGGCCCAGGGGCCAGAGAGTTTGACAGGTTCTCTGGGGATGGATTGCTTTTGGTTTCTCAGAGGCAGGACCCTGGACAGGAAATTCTCTTGAATCTTGGCCTCGCAACTGCCAAGCCCCGCCCCCCACCCAGGTCACTGTCATGCGGCAAAGGGGCTGATGGTCAGGAATGGAGCACCTAACAGTGGTGCTGGCTCCTCTGGGCAACTGTGCAAATCGCTAGGCTTTGTGCTTCAAGACCCTCCCCCAAATTCCCTCTCTCTTTCCTTTGGGGCCTCGTTTTCCTGTCCCCAAGCCCTGTCTCAGGGAGCAGACTTAAAGGTGGTTCTCAGGAATTAAAGTAGGGTAATTAAAAGGATTTTAATGCATTAAGGTGGGGTGGGGGTGTGTGTGCTGGGAGTCTTTGAGAGAATTGCCCCTCTCTCTGGGCACTTCACTTGGCTTAGAAGGTGAGGAGGAATTCAATCAGGCTGGCAGCTGCCCAAGGCCAGGAGAGCCCTGGGGGGCTGCTGAGGGAAACAGGAGGAAAGGCTGAGAGTCAGTGGTAGAGGAGACAGGCTCCAGAAGGGGCCAGAGCACAGACAAAGCCCATCTGAAGCCCCCTGGCTTCACCTCCAGGCTACGAGGTGGTGCCAAGAGGGGTTAGTGAGAGCCCCAGGATGTGTTAAGATGGCTCACAGGGCACCACTGACTCTTTGGCACAAATAGACTCACATCAGGTTGAAGAAAGATGTGTGTTTTCTGCATCTGATGGGTAGGTCCATCCGGCTCTGGCTGCCCAGGCGCCAGAGAGGTGGACGTGTTCTCTGGGGTTGGTTTGTTTCTGTTTCTCAAGGGGCAAGGACACTGGACCCACAATATCTGTTTGAATCTTGTCCTTGCAATTACCAAGCCTGCAGCCTCTGTAAAGGCATCACGTGTCCAAAGGGGCTGGTGGTCATGAATGGAGCTTGTGAAAGTGGTGCTATTTTGAGGGGCAGACAGGAATCCCTGTGCTTTATTGTACAGGAGTTCTCCCTGAATTCTTTCTTCCCCTTCCATCTGAATCTCTATATCCTGTCTGCAATCGTTGTTTCAAGGAGCACAACTAAGAGAAGATCTTGAGAGTGAAGGCAGCTGGGACTTATTTAAAGAAGGCTCTTGGTACCCAATGGTGGGGATACAGAGGTTTATGTGTTGGGGTGGGGTAAGTTGGGGTGAGCACTCAGGGAGGCTGTGAGAGGGAAATGCTCCAGTATCTAGATATTCGTGTGGCTCAACAGCTGAGGAGAAATGAAATCAAGCAGCCCAGGCCCAAGGCCAGTGTGAAATCAAGCTGCCCAGGCCCAAGGCCCAGGTAGCTTCTAGGGTGGCTGAGAAACAGGTGGAAGGGCTGAGAGATGGTGTTAGACTGAAGGTCACCAAGCTGAACCCCAGCTCAGGCAGAGCCCCTGTGCAGATGCCTGCCTGAGACTCCAGGCTCAGAGCTGCAGTTGAAGGACTGTGGGACACTCAGAACATGCTCATAGGTTTGGGGCTGGAAACAGGGAGCCTCGACAGCTCTGGCCAAATGGACTCACCTCAGGGAAAGGACACAACTGTGCCCTCAGCATCTGGTGGGCATGTCAGCAAGATCGGGGCCCCAGGGCTAGAGTGTGACACGCTCCCTGGGTCAGCTGGCCCTGTTTCTCCAGAGGCAGACCTTTGCATCCAGAAACAACAGTGTTAAAGATTGGACATTGACATTTTAAGCACTGGTCTTGGGCACAGACTGGTGTGACTGTCCTCTTCCTCTTCCTCTCAGCAAACTGAACACACAAGAGGAGAGGGTGTGATGTCAGCCTGGTTTCAGAAGCCTGAACATTCGAGATTCAAACCAGGTATTTGCTTGTCCCCTCAGAGAGTCTGTCAAATTTCTGGTCATTTATCAGAGAAACACACTGAATTTGAACCAAAGATGTGAGAGCAGAATTATGCCAATATCCTGAGGTGAAAGTAATTGGCCAGATGATAAGAGGCGCCCTGTAACCCCATCTCAGCCTCAAGCACTTCCATGGGGTCTCATCATACAATGGGCAACCATGTATTTCAGCCTGAAGGAGAGGAGGGTCTCCAGGGTTCTCTAGAGCCCTTTGACCAGAATGTGCTGCTCTAATAGCAACTCTGAACCCTGACAGCCTCCAACAGCAGAAGTCTTCTCTGCAGTGTCCGGGGGCACTGCCAGTGTGATTTCCTTCCTCTTCTCCCTTTCAGTGCACAGATGTACACTATGGGCTGGGGTATGACAATCTCAGAGCCAGAACTCACCCCACACCCTGAAATCAATGACACCATTTGTAAATCATGTGAGCAGCCCCTGATCAGTCAGTACCCTTCAACCCTGGGACCCAGCATGAAACCAAGGACCATCCAGCCTTTGTAAAAGTTACCTGGTTTTAGGTAACCTCCCTGCAGCAGGTGTCTGGCCAAGGAGGGAGAGGATCAGGTGGGAGGGAAGGAAAAGCTTGAGGAGATCTCTGGAGAGAAAGAGCACAGGTATGAGCACAGTCTGCACCTGAAACCACTGTACTGACATGGCGCCTTCACAACCAGAAGGCCACCTTTCTGGAAGTACAATTCCACAGGGACCAGCCTGATTCTAGCAAGTTGTAGGGCCAAAATCCAAGCCAGGTATTTCTGGGTCCAGAGTTGTGCCTCCAAACCTCCAAGCGGACTCAGACCCGAGTTAGCCTGTCAAATTCTCTAGCCATTGGGCCACTGGACCAAGGACCCATCTCCAATCTTGCCTGGGGGCCTGAAGGTGAAGTCAAGGTGATGCAGGGGGTGGGCACTCTGGTGCTATGGTGCATCTGGTGGCCATCACTCTAACAATCTCAGGCCTCCCTCTGCCTCTCACAGCAGAAGCCTGGGCCCCTTGCCAGCCTGATTTCCTAAGTCCTCTTGCTCACAGTGCATTGAAAGGCATGATGGGGTGGACTATCTCAGAGGCAGCCAGGGCCCTCACCCCAACTGAGACCACCCCACTCCCTGAAATCAGACACCTTGGTAAATTAATGGAACCAGGTGGCCTCCATCAGCACCCTGAAGCCCTGCACCTGGCTTGAGATCCAGGACCTCCCAGGCATCATTCACATTCCCTGAATTGAGGTAGGTTCCTTGACAGAGTCTCCCACAGAGGAGGAAGAGGCTCAGGAGGAAGAAGGAGGTGGATCTCTCTAGAGAGAAAGGCACAGGGAGGAGGTGAGACCTGCCCCCACAGCACCACCACATTAATGCGCTGCATTCCTGACAAAAGCCCAGCTTTCCAGAAGCCAAATATCATGCCACGCTGATTAACAACTCTGCATGCCCAAGATTTAAGGCAGGGGTTTCTGGGTCCAGTGATATGCTTCAAACTAGCAAAGGGCACTCAGGCCCGAGGCCACCTGTCAAACTCTCCCACCATTGGGCCACCTGATCATGCACAGATTGAACTTGAAATATGGTGGCCAAACCTTAATCCTCCTCTGAGCTGAGGTACATTGTGTTGCAGCATAGGAGGCACCAAGTACCCAAGTACAAATGTCTAACAGCAAGTCTCAGCCCTTCGTCTGCCTCCCACAGAGGAACCCTGCTCTGCCCGGGCCTGGGGCAGCTGTCAGGTGACTTTCTTACTGCTTTCCCTCTCAGCACAGTCAAATGCATGATGGGTGGGGAGAGACTGTCTCATTGTCAGCCAGGCCCCTCACCCCACCCACATTTATTCACTCCATAAAATCAGCAACCCTCCTATTTAAGTCAGGCCAGTGCACTTTGAATGAGCAGCCTACCTATCCAGGACTCACCTTGGAACACTAAACAACCCAGCCGTGATTCACCTTACATGGATGGAGAGAGCTTCCTTCAAATGGGTGTCATGCAGAGGTGGAAGTGGCTCAGGGGCAGTGTAAATATGAAGGTTGTGGGCATCTCTGGAGAAAAAGAGCCCAGCCATGAGCATAGCCCACCCACCCCCAAAATACAACAGCACAGACACACCCCATTCATCACTGAAGCCCAGCTTTTCAGAAGACAAACTCCCCACCAGGCTGATTCTAGAAAACTGAACATCCACCATTGAAGCCAGGTGTTTCTGGGTCCAGAGTTCTGCTTGCAAACAAGAAAAGGACACACAGACCAGAGAGCATATCAAACTCCCTAAAGTTGGGGCCACCCAAGCAAATAGGAATTGATTAGATATTTAATGGCAGAAATGTGTCCCCTCCCTGAATTGAGGCAAATGGGGCCACAATGTCAGAGGCACCATGCAAACCAACACCAGGCTCTGGGCCCCTCCTTGAGGTTCCATGCATCCCTCTTCCATCCCCTTCTGAGCCTGGAGATACAAACAGGGAGCTGCAAAGAGGCTATGAGGGGCTCTGGTGCCCTCTGGTGGACATGTGCTCTAACAGCGACTCTCAGCCCTTCCTCTGCCTCCCACAGCAAAACTCTGGTCTGCACTGACCTGTGGCACAGGCCAACAAGATGTCTTACTCCTCTTCCTCTCAGGCACACTGAAATCCACTCTTGCGGTGGGAGTAGGATTCTTCACTGTCACCCTGGATACTCAACCTTCACGACACAAGCCCACACCCTGAAATCAAAGACCCAGCTCTGTAATCACTTCAGCCAGCTCTGAATCAATCAGCACCCTTAAGCCCTGGGATCCAGATAGAAGCCAAGGGCCACCCAGGCTTGATTCATCTTACCTTGTTGCAGGAGCTTCCTTGGAACAGGTGTCTGGCAGAGGAGGAAGAGTCTCAGGTGGGAGGGAAAAAATAGATCTCTAGAGAGAAAGAGCACAGCCTGCCTCCCCAAAAGCACCAGGATGACAAAGTACATTCATGACCAGAATGCCACCTTTCTAGAAGCCCAACTCCATGTGTGCCAGCCAGGTTCTGGCAAACTGTACAGCTGTAATTCTAGCCAGGTTATTCTGGGTCCAGATTTATGCATCCAACCAAGCAGGGGACTCAGACCCCAGACAGCTTGTTATATGTCCTAGCCATTGGGGCACCAGACCATGTAGGAATTGAATTGGAGATGAGATGACAGAACTAAGACCAATCTCCTGAGCTGAGGCCCATTGTCCAGAGACTTGAAGGTGCCCAGAAACCCAGCTCCAGATCTGGGCCCTTCTTTGTCTTCCACTAACCCATCTCCAACCATATATTTGAGTTTGAAAGTGCAGTCCTGGAGATGCAGAAGGGATTCTGCTAGTGCTCGGGTGCCACCTGGTGGGCTGGCAGCTCTTCCTCTCCATACCACAGAGGAACCCTGCTCTGCCCTGGGGCTCTTGCTAATGTGATTTTCATGCCCGCATCCCTCTAGACCCCCTCAGATGCACTACATATGATGGAGTGACAATCTCACAGTCAGCCAGGCTAGTCACCAAACGCAACTTTATCCAACTCTCTGAAAGAAGCAACCCTCCTATTTAAGTTAGGACAGTAAGCCTTTCATCAGCAGCCTTCCTCCCCAGCCATGACTCACCTTACATGGATTTAGACAGGTTCCTTCAAATGGGTGTCCCACAGAGGCTGAAGCAGCTCAGCTACAGAAGGAAGACAGAGGCTTTGGGGGAACCCTGGAGAGAAAGAATCAAAACATAAGCACAGATCACACCCTGAAAGTGTAGACATATGACCTTAACACCCTGAAACTCAGGTTTCTAGACATCAAACACCCTGCCAGGCTGATTTGAAAACTGCATGTCCAGGATTCAAGCCAAGTTTCTCTGGGTCCAGCCTCCAAAAAAGAAAAGGACCCTTAGACCCCGGAGAGCCAGTCAAATTCACTCATACTCTGGCTGCCTAACTGACAGGAATTGAATTAGATACGTGATCGCAAAATTCCATTCCCTCACTGAATGGAGTCCCATTGGGCCGCAGTGTCAGAGCACCATGAAAACAAACCCCAGGCTCTGGGCACCTCCTTGGGATTCCATGGGTCCCTTTCCAATCCAATCTGAGCCTCCAGATGCAGAGAGATGCAGCGGGCTCTGCTGGTGCTCTGTCACCCTCTGGAGGACATGTTCTCTAACAGCAACTCTCAGACTTTCCTCTGTGTCCCACAGCAAATGTCTCTGTGTGCCCTGGCCCGGGGCAATTGCCAGCATGATATTCTTCCTCCTCTCCCTGTCAGGTGCAATGTCACAGTCAGCCAAGACCCTCACCCAACACACCACCAACCCACACCCTGAAATCTACTCCATTTTGTAAGTCATGAGAGCAGGCTCCACATTGACCAGCACCCTTTAGCCCTTTGATCCAGTGTGAAGCCAGGGATGACCCAGATTTATATACATTACCCAGTTTCAGGTCAGTTCCATGCACCAGGAGACTCCTAGGGGAGGAAGAGACTCGGATGTGAGGGAAGAAGTTTGAGGAGACCTGGAGAGAGAAAGAGCATGGGTATGAGTGCAGCCTGCCCCCTAAAAGCACTGGGTTGACACAGTACACTCACAACCAGAAGGCCAGCTTTGTAGAAGCTCAACTCTATGTGGACCAGCCTGACATGAGCAAACTTGATAGCCAAAATTCATGCCAGGTAATTCTGGGTCCAGCGTTTGGCCTTCAAACAATCAAAGGGGACTCAAATTTGAGAAAGCCTGTCAAACTCTCTAGGCATTGGGCTACCAGATGGTGAGGGAATTTACCTGAGATGTGATGGCATTACTCCATCCCCTCTTCTGAGAGGAGGGACATTTCCCAGAGACTTGGAAATGCCCTATAACCAGGCCTCAGCTCCGGGCACCACATTGGACTTCCATCAACCTATCTCCAACATATATTTGAGTCTTAAGGGGCAGCCAGGGAGCTGTGGAGACTCAGGTGAGGGGAGAGGGAGTTTACACTGGTGCTCTGTCACCATCTGGTGGACATGTGCTCTAATCACAATTCCCAGCCCTTCTGCCTCCTCAGCAGAACCCTGCTCTGCTCTGGCCTGGCACACCTTCCAGCAAGACTTTTTATTCCTCTCACTCTCTGCCTACTGAAACACATGACAAGTGGGTTATGACTGTCTCAAGGGCATCAGGGCAATTACCCACAGGTGTGACACAACCCCACTCCTTGAAATCAGCCCCCCCAATTGAAATCAAGTGAGCAGTTTTTGACTCAGTCAGTAACTGTCAACTTTGGACCCAACTTGAAATCAAGATCACCCAACCTTTTTCACATTACCTGGATTTGGGTGGGTTCCTTGTCACTGGATTCAGTAGAGGCTAACATGGGAGGGAAGGAGGGGGTTGTGGAGATCTCTGGAGAGAAAAGGCACAGACACCAGCACTGTATATCCCAAGATAACTGCCATTTGGATCAGCTGGTCATATTCATAACCTGAAGTCCACTTTTCCAGAAGTCAAGCTGCACTCCATCGTGATTCTAGAAAACTGCACACCCAAGCCTCAAACCAGGTACCTGTGGATCCAGAGATCTGCCTCCAGACAGTCAGAGGGCACTCAGAACCCAGGCCAGTCTACCAAAGTCTCTAGCCTTTGGTCCAACTGACCAGGAAGGAATTACCATAGATATGATGGCAGAATTATTTCCCCACTCTCAGAAGAGGACAAATGGGCCAGAGTTTCAGGGGCAAAATGTACCAAAATAGAAGGCTCTGGGGCACCTCCTTGTGGTGCCAGGGGCACATCTCCAACCTTGCCCCTGAGACTGAGGTGAGGTCTATAAGCTCAGGGGGAGGGGCTCTGCTGGTGCCCTGCCCCCATCTGGTGATAATCTGCTCTAACAGCAACTCCCAGGCCTTCCCCAGCAGAATCCAGGTCTGCACTTGCCTGAGTAGATTCCAACCTGATTTCCTGATTTCTCTCCCTTGCAATGCACTGAAATGCATGATGTGCAGGCATAGGACTATCTCAAAGTTGGCCAGAGTACTCACCCCAACTGAGACCATCCCACTCCCTAAATCAGACACCCTACTTGGTAAATCAACAGAGCTGGCTGGCCTAAATCAGCACCCCTCAGCCCTGCACCCACCTTGAGATCCAGAATCCCAGGCTTCATTCACTTGATCTGGATTAAGGTAGGTTTCTTGGCACAAGGGTCCCCCAAAGAGGTGTAGGTGGCTCAGGTGGAGTGGGAAAGAGGAGGATGTAGAGATCCCTAGAGTGAAAGGGCATAGGGACAGGCTAAGACCTGCCCCCAGTATACAAGTGCATTGATCTGCTGCATTCATAACAAAAGGCCTCAGTTTCTAGAAACCAAATTTCACAGCATCCTGATTCCAAAACACTTCATGTTTTGGAATTTCTGGGATTTCTGGGTCCAGTGTTGTACTTCAAACAAGCAATGGGCACTCAGGCCCCAGGGAGCCTGACAAACTCTCTAGACATTGGGCCACATGATTGTCCAGAGATTGAACCCGAGATGGGGTGAAAGAAACTTAGTCCTTCTCTGAGTTGAGGCACACTGGGCCACGGTGTCCACTGAACCATGTACCCAAAGGAAAATATCTGAACGTATTGGGCCTCCACCAATCACTTTCCACTCTGAATCTGAGCCTGTCAATGCAGCCATGGAACTGTGGAGAGGACATGGTTGGGTGGGGCAGGAACTGTGCTCTCACTCTGGCACCATCTGCTGGGCAGGGGCCCTAACACCAAATCTTGGTGCTTCCTCCAACTCCCACAGAAGAACCCTGCTCTACACTCGCCTGGAGCACTTGCAAGTGAGATTTATTTATTTTCTTTCTTTTCTTTTCTTTCTTTTCTTTTCTTTCTTTCTTTCTTTCTTTCTTTCTTTCTTTCTTTCTTTCTTTCTTTCTTTCTTTCTTTCTTTCTTTCTTTCTTTCTCTCTCTCTCTCTCTCTCTCTCTCTCTCTCTCTCTCTCTCTCTCTCTCTTTCTCTCTCTCTCTCTCGCTCTTTCTCCCTTTCTCTTTCTTTATTTTTCTTTCTTTCTCTCTCTCTTTCTCTCTTCCTTTCTTCCTTCCATCCTTTCTTCCTTCCATCCTTTCTTCCTTTCTTTCTTCCTTTCTTCTCTTTCTCTTTCTTTCCTTGTTTCTTTCTTTTCTTCCTTCCTTCCTTCCTACCTTTCTACCTTTCTCTCCTCTTCCTTCCCTTTCTTGCTGTCTTCCAGCTCCGGCAGCCAGGGAGTATACATCCCAATCGGAGATGGACAGCATAGTCTTTGTCCCTTCTTTTAGGGCGCTGGACTGCTCAAATTTTATTGGCATAAGTGGTTAATTATATAGACAGTATTTCACTACAAATTACTTCATAGTGTTAAAAGTATATTGGTTAACTATTAGGCCTTTTTTTTGATCACATGGTACAGCAGCAATATGTCATGTTTTAAAATCTTTAATCTAACTAAATTTAGTGAGAACAATTCAAGGACAAACAGACACAGCGTATTATGTGGGAAAGAGGAGACCCAGTACAAACTATCTCATGGCCACCTAGTTCCCACAAGCTGAAGAAGTTATAAACACAAAAAAATCCTGTATTTAGAATAGTGTCTATCTTCTTAGTGTCCTTGGCAGGGAGACAGTGTGAGAAAATACAAATCAACTTAGCCAGCTGCTACTAAAGGTTTCTAAAGACAAGGACAAAACTCAGAGCTGGGTTTCTTTTGATCAAGAATAATATATGTCTCACTTCTATGAACCTCATTAAAATCCTAACTCTAAAGTTTACTGTATAACTGGTTAGTAGATAAACACTATGTTTAATTAAGTTGGATTTAAATAGGGGAAAGTCCCATAGAATGAAATTATTATTATTATTGTAATTTTGTTAAATCACAAATCACCACAGGAAAATAAGAATGGAAAATAAGAATAATAAGTAAATAATCAGGATAGCCGGAGGAAACCTGAATAACAAATAAAACAACAGGAAAAAGTAGGTCACCTGAGAAACAATCCATGTTCTCCAGTGCAAACATGGAAATTGTTTTCCAAAGAAAGCCCCAGTTCTTTTTCATCAATATCAAAATGAGAGCTGTGTAACCTGAGGCCTGGCCTCAGCTTGTACCACACAGGCAGGCTTTTATCCTGTCCAGAGGCCCACCTTTGGCATGTACCATTCAGGTGAGCTCCCTTCCCTGGTTAGGAACCTGCCTTCAGGTTTTTTTTGCCATCAGGCAAGGTCCTTTTTTTGAGTCCTAGCATTGCCTCAGCTCCCCGCAGCTGTCATTCTGTCTATTCTAGGGACTACGCTGGTGACATATGGAGGTTCTTAGGCTAGATGTCTAATTGGAGCTGTTGCTTCTGGCCTATGCCAGAGCCACAGCAACAGGGGATTTGAGAAGCATCTGCGACCTTCACCACAGCTCATGCCAATGCCAGATCCTTAACCCACTGAGCTCCTCACTAAGGGATCAAAACCATAAGCTTGTGGTTCCTATTCAGATTTGTTAACCACTGAGGCACAACAGGAACTCCTCACAAGTGAGATTTATTTCCTCCACTCCCACTCAGCACACTCAAATGCACCATATACAGGGCATGACACTCGCACAGTTTGCCAAGCCAGTCAACCCACATTACTTTAGCTCACTCCCTGAAATAAACAACCCTGCTATTTATGTCAGGGAAGCAGGCTTCCAATTGGCAGCCTTCCTCCCTGGCAGTCTGCTTGGAGTCCTCAAAAACCCTGGAGTTCCTGTCGTGGCGCAGTGGTTAACGAATCCGACTAGGAACCATGAGGTTGCGGGTTCGGTCCCTGCCCTTGCTCAGTGGGTTAATGATCCGGCATTGCCGTGAGCTGTGGTGTAGGTTGCAGACACGGCTCAGATCCCGCATTGCTGTGGCTCTGGCGTAGGCCGGTGGCTACAGCTCCAATTCAACCCCTAGCCTGGGAACCTCCATATGCCGTGGGAGCGGCCCAAGAAATAGCAACAGTAACAACAACAACAACCAAAAAAAAAAAAAAAAGACAAAAGACAAAAAAAAAAAAAAAACCCAGCTGTGATTCACCTTACATGGATTGAGAGAACTTCCTTCAAATATGTGTCTTATAGAGGCTGCAGCAACTCAGGCAAGTGCAGAGGGAAGATGAAAGTTGTGCAGAAATATGGAGAGAAAAACCCAGCCATGTGTACAGCCCATGCCCGAAACACCACCACAGGTGGACACTGCATTCATGACCAGAATCCCAGCTTTCCAGAAGCCAAACTCCCCACCAGGATTGTTTGAACGATATGCAAGTCTAACATTGAAGCCAGGAGTTTCTGCGTCCAGAACTGCCTCCAAACAAGCAAAGGACACTCAGACCCCAGGAAACCTGTCCATTTCTCTCATCTTGTGGTCACCCCAACAGACCAGAATTCAATTAGACTTGTGGTGGCAGAACTCTGTCCCCTCAATGAGTTGAGGCCAATTGAGCTCAGGGTGAGCGGTACCAGGAACACAAATGCCAGGATCCAGGAATCACCCTTGAAGATCCCTGAGTGAAACTCCAATTCCTTCTGAGACTGGAGAAACAAACAAGCAAGTACATAGTGCTCCGCTCTGCTCTGGCATCCTCTGGCGGACATATGCTCAAACAGCATCTCTCAGACCTTCCTCTGCCTCCCTCAGCAGAAGCCGGGGCACTTGCCAGCAGGATGTCCTTACTGTTCTCCCTTTTGGAGCAATGAAACACACTATGGGCTGGGGTATGACTATCTCACATTTGGGAAAGACACTCACCCCCCATGACATCTCCACACAAACTGAAATCAATGACCCCACTTAATAAGACATGTGAGCAGGCTCTGAAAAAATCAGCCCTCTTAAGCCCTAGGAACCAGCATGAAACTAAGAACCACCTGCACTTTATTCTCATTATCTTGTTGCAGATAGCTTTCTTGTTACCAGTGTCTGGCAGAGGATGAAGAGTCTCAGGTTGGAGGGAAGAAAAAGTATGAGGAAATCTCTAGAGAGGAAGAGCATGAGCACATCTTGACCCCCAAAACAACTGGGATGACACAGTACACTCAAAATAAATACATATACCTGAAAGCTCAATTTCACAAGGACCAGCCTGATCCTAGCAAACTATATGGGCAAAAAGCAAGCCAGGTGTCTCTGGGTCCAGAGTTGTTCCAGGAGGAGTTCCCATTGTGGAGCAGTGGAAATGAATCCGACTTGTAACCATGAGTTTGCAGATTCTTTCCTTGGCCTCACTCAGTGGGTTAAGGATCTGGCATTTCTGCAAGCCGTGGTGTAGGTCACAGACATATTTTGGATCCCATGTTGATGTGGCTGTGGTATAGGCCAGCAGCTGTAGCTCCAATTTGACCTCTAGCCTGGGCACTTACAAGTGCTGTGAGTGCTGCCCTAAAAAGCAAAAAACAAAGAAACAAAGGAGACTCAGACCCAAGTCAGCCTGTCCAATTCCCTAGCCATTGGGCCATCTGACCATTGAGGAATTGAACCTGACATGTATTGCAGAGCTATGGCCCTTTTTTTTGATATGAGAAAAATTTCCCAGAGATTTGGAGGTGCCCTGTAACCCAGAACCAGCTCTGGGCCCCCTTGTGGCTTCCCCAGTCCATCTCCAACTTTATATTTGAATCTGAATGTCCAGCCAGGGAGGTTGCAGGTGGGGATCTGCTGATGCTCTGGTGCCATCTGTTGAGACATGGGCTCTAACAGCAGCTCCCAGCCCTTCCTCTGCCTCCCTCAGCAGAACCCTGCTCTGCTCTGGCCTGCTGCTCCTTCCAGTGAAATTTCCTTCTCTCCCTCTCTGCCTCCTGAAATACATTATAGGTGTGGTTATGACTATCTCAAATACAGCAGGGCAATTATCCCCACACTGACCCACACCCACTCTTTAAACTCAGACAAAATACACACCTTTGGAAGTCATGCATATAGGATTTGAATCAGGCAGCACCCTTCAGGCCTGGAACCAGCTTGAAACCAAGGATCATCCAGCATTTCTACACATTACCTGGATTTAGCTGCATTATTTGTCACTGGGGTTGACAGAGGAGGAAGAGGCTCAGGTGGCAGGGAATAATGGGCTTGTGGAGGAGGAGATTTCTGGAGAGAAAAGGCCCAGGGAAGATCACAGACCATCCCCCCAAAAAACACAGTTTTTAAACACTTCTACCTTGCACAACCAGAAGCCAAGTGTTCCTGAAGTCAAGCTTCACTCCTTGCCAATTGTGGAAAAGAGTCTCAAGCCAGGTACTTCTGGATCAGCCATGCCTCTCTGTTCATACCCCCATGCTCAGGTAGAAAGGCAAGAAGGAAATTTCCCCCAGGCTCCTGATGGAAAAGAGCACAGGGATTAGCCCAGCTGACCACCCTAATGCCACCAAAGTCCCCCATTGATTCTTCAGCACCACCCTCTTTCTCCACTACATAAATCCCTGATGGTCAGCAGCTTGAAAATGGCCAGCTCTCAATAAAAAATCAATGCTGTGTGTGTGTCTTGGGGCCTGCTTCTAGAGGCACACAAGGCATGCCAAAACCTGGGGAATGCTTCAAGCATTCAAGGCCACTGGCATCCAACCAGGCTGCCAATCCACCTCCAAATCCTGAAGGGACTCCTGTGCCCTCTGCCTGACATGAGGCATCTTGGGGAGGAGAGACCCTGGTGCCCAGGAAACACCCAAAAATCTGCTTGCTTGCTGTGGGTTCCAGTCAAGACATCATCAGCTCCATCTCTGAGCCTGCACATTTTGAGCCTTGGAGCTCTAACCTGTTAGAGCCTCAGAGCTGCACCTGCGGCCAGAAGGGACTCTGGCGCCCTCGTGTGGACATTGGCTCTAACAGCCGCTCTTGGGATTTCTTCCTCTCTCTGACTCAGCACTCCCCAGGGCTTCAATTCTGTGGCCCATATACAGGTTGGGTCTCCATCCCCTGCTTTCAGGAAAGACAAAGAAGTGCCATTCCATGTGAGCTCAAAGGCTTTCAGAGCCTGGAGGCAATGCCTGGCTGTGTCAACCCTCTTCTCCCAACCAGTGATGTGATTCCAGCCTTCTTCCATTTTTATATAGCCCTGCATTTATGTATTTATGAATATAGGTGTGTATTTATGTAACATTTGATTTTTTTCATAACTTCCAAACTGTGATTCATTCATTCACAGAGTAAAATCTGTCCTTATTTCCTAAAATTTTTTTTTGTTTTGCTCTTTCCCTCTGTATTTCGAAATGTATTGACCCCAGCTGGAGGGTGCATGAAATATCTCCCCATCGGTGTTTTAAAGCCACAGTGTTTACCAAACCAACCACAGTGCTAAAAACAGAACTTCTACTGAGGGGACCAGAAGGGATCTCTAGGAGAGCTTTCTTTATAACAGTCCATATACCATCCTTAATATGCCCAATCTGGCTTTAGGTCACATCTTCATACCAGATGCATAGAAGGAAGGGAAGAGGTTCCCACGGAAATAAAAGGATGGAGTTTCATGAGACCTCTTGAGAGACAATTCTCTCAATTGTTCTCCAAAATATCACAGTTTTTGCATCTGACCATGTACACGGCACAGGTACTTTATACACATCCCAAAACCCAGCCCAGGATGGGATTCCAGAATTAACAGTTCACCAACTGATACCAAACAAAAGAAACACACAACCAACAACCCAAATTAAAAAAAGAGGGAAAGACCTGAATAGAACTTTCCCTCAACCAGATATACACAGGGCATCCAGCACTGGGACAAGGAACACCATCGCTCATTCATAGAGAAGAGAATACCCAATGGAAGACTACTCAGCCAAAAAAGGGGGGGGGCAAGAAAATGCCATTGACAGCCACATAGATGATAAGACAAACTCTCATACTCAACAAAATATGTCTAATACTGCAATACATAGAGTTCCTGCTGCTTATCACAAGGACGTATAACTAGTCACTCTTTTTGGAATCAAAAGGAGGATAATGTAAGAAAAGGTATATGTTCATACATGTATGATGGGATTGTTTTATGATCACATGAATCAGTGATAATTGAAAATAAATGATATACAAAACCAACAATATTAGCAGCTCAGGGTTCCTCAGAGAAGGTGTACCTAGCTTGTATGAAATTTCTGTAAAAACACTATTTTTATTTTTTTACTTCCCCAGTTATTTTTCTGTACCCATGTGTGACATGCAGATACACTCTGGCCAGGAAATGAATCCACTCCTACACTGGACCTCCCCAGGCTTGACATAAAACCTTCTGCCACCTGAGATATTGGGTCAGAAGAGCCTTTATGACTGCTTTACCTATCCATTCCCTTAGCTTTCTGTAGAGATATATATATGTCTGTTAGTGTATATATATATATGAAGACAGATTTATATTTATATATGTATATATGAATTCATTGACTACATTATCAATTCAGTTCATTGTTCTCAATATCTGCTTATATGAATGTATTGGGTGACCCTTGCGACATTGGGATGATGTCTGGCTAAAGTTTGATCTGCCAATGCAGCTCTTGCCACAGCAACAGCAGTGACACAGAGAGATTCTTAAGCCAAGCTGCCAGCAGGGAACTCCATGCCAGATTGCTGGATGATACCAATCATCCTAGGTTAATTCATCAGTAATGGTTTTTGTCAGGCCTCCATACCCTGATGCTGTACTTAACAGTGAGGCTGATCTCCAAAGGCAAGAAAGAAATTTCCCTAAGCCCCTTGAGCCAAAAAGCATAGGGATAAGCCAACTGCCCACAGTCATGCCATGGAAGTCCCCCTATTTATTCATCAGCACCCCCCTCCTTCTCCACCTACCTAAATGCTAAGATGCCAGGGGCATGGAAATGGCCAGCTCATGATACCACACCAATGCTGTTTGGGTCTCAGCTCCTTCCCCTGAGGAACCCAAGGCTTACTGAGACACCATGAAGGCTGAAAGCACTCACAGCACACTTCCACCCAACCAGGCTACCCATCCCCCTCCAAATGCTCAAGCACACCTCTTCCCACTCTCTGACATGATCCTTCTTTTAACAGAGAGTCCCTGGCATCCAGGAAACAACTGATAATCAGCTGGGTGCTTGTGGTGGGATCTGCTCAAGACACCATCAGCCCCAATGCTGAGCCTGCACTTTTAGAGCCTTGGAGCTCTCACCTGTTAGAGCCTCAGAGCTGCATCTCAGGCCAGAAGGTCCTCTGGTCCCCTCACATGGACTTCTACTCTAAAAGCTACTTTCGGGTTTTCCTCCTCTCTCTGGCTCAGCAGACCCTGGAGCTGCACTGGAAGGGGGGGCAGCAGATGTGTGTTAGGTCTCCTTCCCCCGCTTTTTTGAAATATCAAGAAGTGCCATTAGATGTGGTCTATTTCACTCTCAAAATCTCCCAGAGTCCTGATGCCAACCTATGCTAGACCTCGCTGTTTAAGCCCTCAGCTCCCTACCCATCATGTCATTCTAGATTCCTTCCTTTTTTATATAATCATGTGCTTACATGTTTAGGAAGATATGTGTGTAAATATGGAAAGATTGATTTTTTCTTAATTTTCCACATGGATTCCTTCCTTTGTTGTGTCTGCCCTCATTTCTTTCTTGAGTTTTTTTTCTCCTTATATTTCTCTCTTTCCGTCATTCATTCTAAATATGTTGACCCCTCCTGGAGCATGCATGAGTGCTTTACCCATCTATGTTTTTCAAGCTACTGTAGGTAGCAAACCAAACCAAGAGCAAAGGCAGATCTTTTACCCAAGGTGCCTGGATGGATCTCAGGGAGAGCTTTCTTTATATCAATCAATCAACCAGCCTTAGATTCCCAAACTGGATTTAGGTCATGTCTGCATATCAGATGCAAAGAAATAAAAGAAGAGGCTCACATGCAAAGAAAAGGATGGAGTTTCATGAAACCTCATGAGAAGCAATGCCCAGCGATTGGCACAGCTGCTGTCCAAATTATCAATGTTTACGCACTTGCCACACACAAAATGCAGGCACTGTATCCAGATCCCAACACCCAAGTCAGACTAGCGTTCCAACAAAAACAGCTCAATGATAGATTCCACCCAAGAGCAAAACGATACCTACAACCCAACTGAAAAATGCAGAAAAGACCTGAAGATACCTTTCCTTAATTCAGATATACCAAGGGGAACAAGCACCAGGAACATGAACACCATCACTCATTAAGAGTGAATTGCAAATAAAAATGAAGCTGAGGTACCCACTCGCCCCCCTTGAAAGGCCATCATTAGGACATCTTCAATTAAACAATCCTGGATGGGATTAGGCATTGAAGGTGCCCTCCTACACTGAGGGTGTGTAGGTAAATTTGTACAACAACTAAGGAGCACAGGATCTAGGTCATCTGAAACATCCACCAAGTACAACCAAATGACCCCACAATTCCACTCTTGGGCATATATCCTGAAAGTGTTCTTTTCTCAAAGTTAAATGCTGCACTATGGTCAGGCAGCAGTAGTCACCAGAGCAGCACATGGAAGCACATTCTATGTCCATGGACAGATGAATGGATTTGGAAGTGGATGTCCATTTCCCCAAAGGGACAATAATCAAAAACAAAAAGGTGAAGAAAATGCCACTGGAAGCCACATAGAAAAGAAAAACTCTCATAGTAAATGAAATATGTCCAAATGTGACAGAAAAGTACCATAGGAAACCCCTTCCCTCTGGATTCTGACAAATGACACCCATCAACCTTTCTACAGGAAAGAAACACATGGACCGAAAAAGAGATGTGGGGGTGGCAGAATGGAGGGGTGGGTGTGGGGAGGACTGGGATTTGTAAGGTCATACATCCAAACTCTTGCCCGTGGAGATGGTAAGTGTAGAGATCCTTCTGTTTAGCACAGGGAGCTATATCTAGTCACTCTTTTTCAAGCAAAAGGAGAATAATGGGAGAAAAGGTGTATGTATATCCATGTACAATTGGATCGGTTTGTCATTAAAATGAAATTGAGCCCTGAGAATCAGGGATAATGGCAAATAATAAATGATTTTTAAAAAAAAACAACTTCATAAGCATCTCAGCATTCATCAGAAAAGGTGTCAGGGTCGAGACAGCTTCCTCTCAGGAAGAGACAGTCACACTGACTCCATTGAAACTGGCAAGATTTCCTAGCTTGGCAACATCAGACCAGACCAAATTACCTAGAGTGTATGAATTTATTTCTGTAAAAACATTTTTATCTTTTTATTTTTTTACTTCCCCAGTTATTTTCCTGTACCCATGTGTGGTATGGAGATACACTCTGCCTGGGAAATAAATCCACTCCTATGCTGGACCTCCTAGGGTCACACATAAAATCCTCTGTGACCCAAGATATTGAGACAGGAGAGCCTTTACAATTGCTTTACCTATCCACTCCCTTGGCTTTCTGTAGGAATAAATACTTATGTGCATATCTGTGTATATATATGAAGAAATACTTATATTTACAAATGCGTGTATGTATTCATATACTTCTTTATGAATTCACCTCCTTCTTTTAAATATCTTTGCATTTATCAATTTATTGTGTACCCCTTGTGACATTAGGAGGAGGTCTGGCCAAAGCTGATTTGCCAACTCAGCTTTTGCCACAGCCACAGCAGTGAAACAGAGAGTCTTAAGCCAGGCAGCCATGAGGGAACTCCCTGACATCTTGCTGGATGGTATCAATCAACCTAGGTTAATTTGTTAATCTTGGTTTCCATCAGGACTCTGTACCCTGGCTCCATTCTGAAAACAGAAGCTCATCTTGAGAGGCAAGAAATATCCCTAAGCCACTAGAGAGAAAAAAGCACAGGGCTTAGCCAACTTCCTGCACTAATGCCACCAAAGCCATCCCATTTAGTCAGCAGCACCACCCTCTTTCTCCACCTACCTAAACACCAGAAAGTCAGGTGATTGGAAATGGCCACCACACAATACAACACCGATGCTCTGTGTGCCCTGGCTCTGTTCTCCATGGGGACACAAAGCATGCCAAAACCAAGACAAGTGCCTGTGTATCCAGGTACGATTGGATGGCTTTATCGTTACAGTGAAATGGAGCCCCAGGAATCATGAGATTCACAAGTCATAAATGATTAACAAAACTCAACAATATTAGAGGCTCAGGGTTCATCTGAGAAGATGTCAGGGTCGATTCCCCTGACTCTCAGGAAAAGAAAGAGGCACACTGACTCCACTGAACCTGGCAAGACTTCCTAACATAGCGATAAGAGACCAGACCAGATTCCCTAGCTGGTATGAATTTATTTCTGTGAAAATATTTGTATCTTTTTATTTTTTATATGACCAAGTTATTTTCTTGCACCCATGTGTGGCATGCAGATACACTCTGCCCAGGAAATGAATCCACTCCTATGATGGACCTCCCCAGGCTTGCCTATCCAACCTCTGCCACTGGAGATATTGGATCCAGGGAGCAGTTATGACTGCTTTCCTTTCCATTCCCTTAGCTTTCTGTAGGAATAAATATACATGTGTATATATAAATAAATATATTTATGGAGGAATGTATGTATTCACTGACTTCTTTATCAACTCAGATCTTTGTTTTAAAGATGTGGTTGTATTTATGAATGAATTGGGTGCCCCTTCAACTTTGCAATGATAGCTGGCCAAAGTTTGATTTGCCAATGCAGCTCTTGCCACAGGCACAACAGTCACATGGAGAGACTCTTAAGCCAGGCAGCCACAAGGGAACTCCCTGACAGCTTGCTGGATGATACCAATCAACCAAGCTTAATTCATCAATCCTGGTTTTGGTCAGGCCTCCATACCCTGACACCATCCTGAAAAGTGAGGCTCATCTCGAAAGGCAAGAAAGGAATATCCCTAAGCCTCTTGACTGAACAAAGCCCAGGGATTAGCCAACTGCTCACACTCATGCCACCAAAGCGCCCCCATTTAGTCATCAGCACCACTCTTTTGCCACCTACCTAAAGGCCAGATGGTCAGGCACTTGGAAATGGCCAGCTCATGATTCCACATTGATGCTGTGTGTTTCTTGGCTCCTGCCTCCAAGGAACCCAAGGCATTCCAAAACCCAGGGAAGGGTTCAAGCATTCAAAGCACACTGCCGCCCAACCAGGATACCCATGACCCTCCAAATGCTCAAGGGACACTTCTGCCATGAGCCTTCTTGGACAAGAGAATCCCTGAGGTCCAGGAAACAACCAAGAATCCCCTGGGTGCCTGTTTTTGGATGAACTCAAGACACCATCAGCCCAAAGCTGAGCCTGCATTTTTAGAGCCTCAGAGCTGCACCTGGGGCCGGAAGGTCCTCTAGCCCCCTTATGTGGACCTCTGCTCTAAAAGCCACTCTCAGGCTTTCCTCCTCTCTCTGGCTCAGCAGTCCCAGGGGTTTCACTGCCAGGGGGCAGGTGGCAGGGGAGATGCCTCTTAGGCCTCCTAACCCTGCTTTCATGAAATACAAAGAAGTGCCTTTTGAAGTGGGCTATTTCACTCTCTAAGCCTTTCAGAGCCCTGAGGCCAACACATGCCATGCCTCATTCTTTAAACCCTCAGCTCCTTACCCATCATAGTATACCAGTCTTCTTCCTTGTCTGTATAACCCTGCACTTATGTATTTATGAAGATAGGTGTGTAGGTATGGAAAAATCAATTTTTTTCTGAATTGTCCACCTGGAATTCCCTCCTTTGATAAGTCTGGCCTCATTTCTCTCTCTCTCTTAAAAATGCTTCTCTTTCTCTCTTTCCCTCATTGTTTCTAAAATTATTGACCCCACCTGGAGTGTATATGTGTGGGTTGCCCATCAATGTTTTTCAGGCCACAGTGGTTACACAAGCCACCCCAATAAAAAAGCAGTTCTTTCACCCATGGTAACTGGATGGATCTCAGGGAGAGCTCTCTTTATATTAATCTAACTGCCTTAAATGCCCAACCTGGCTTTAGGTCATATCTCCATATAAGGTGCATAGAAAGAGGAGAAGAGGTTCACATGGATAGAAAAGGATGGAGTTTCATGAGTCCTCTTTAGAGAAAATGCCCAGCAATTGGCACTGCTGCTCTCAAAGTATCACCATTCATGCCCCTGCCAGGCTCAACCTGCAGGCACTATCTCTGGATCCCAATATCCAAGTCAGGCTAGGCTTCCAAAATAAACAACACAACCACTGATAAGACCCACAGCAGAATGAAACCATCACCCCATTTAAAAATGCAGGAAAGACCTGAAGACAATTTTATATATACCAGACACAGAGAGCAACAAGCACCAGGAAAATGAACACCATCGCTCATTAAGAAGAAGTTGCAAATCAAAATGAACCCCTCACCCTCTCTGAATGGCCATTATTAGGACCTCTTGAATAAACAATCCTAGACTGGATGTGGAAATGAAGATGTCCCCCCCCCTAAAATGAGGGTGTGTAAGTAGATTTGTACAATGACTAAGGAGCACAGGAACTGGGTCATCTGAAATATCAACCTAGTAAGACAGAATGACCCAGCAATCCCACTCTTGGGCATGTATCCTGAAAATGTTCTTTGCAAAAATTAAATGCCCTGCTATGTTCATGCAGCACTATTCAATAGCAACACATACAAACACATTATCTGTCCATGGAGAGATCATTGGATTAGGAAGAGGATGTCCATATACCCATTGGATCAGCACTCATCCAAAAAAAGGTTGACCAAAATCCCACTGGCAGCCACACAGACGGTAAGAAAAACTCTCACACTAAATGAAGTATGTGCAAAAACAGGAAGACAAATACTATGGGAAACCCCTTCCCTCTGGACTCTGACAAATGACACCCATGAAGCTGTCTACAGGAAAGAAACACATGGACTGGAAAACAGATTCGGGGTTGCCAGACTGGAGGGGGAGGCTGCAGGGAGGACTGGGATGTGGAGGAGCATACATCCAAACTATAGCCTGCGGAGAGGGGAAGCATAAAAATCCTGCTATTTAGCACAGGAACCTATATCTCATCACTCCTTTTCAAGCAAAAGGAGGATAAAGCAAGAAAAGGTGCCTGTGTATCCAGGTACGACTGGACTGCATTATCATTGCAGCGGAACGGACCCCCAGAAATCAGCAAGAATCACAAATAATAAATGATTAAAACCCCCAACATTAGAGCCTCAGGTTTCATCCAAGAAGGTGTCAGGGTCGATTCTCCAGACTCTCAGGAAGAGAGAGGCACACTGGCTCCGTTGAACCTGGCAAGAATCCCTAACCTACTGACATCAGACCAGACCAAATTACCTAGCATGTACACATTTATTTCTATGATCATCTTCTTTTTTTGACCTCCCATGCACAACTCGCAGGGCATTGATGGGCATCCCCAAAGCAGGTCACGCTAGGCATCCAAAATGAACAGCTCAACTACTGAAATAAAGAAAAGGTTACACAAATGCAACAACCCAGTTGACATATGGGGAGGAAGCCTGAATAAATATTTCCCAAATCCAGATACACTGAGGGCATCAAGACCCTGAAAAAAGAACACCATCACTCATTCATGGAGAATTGCAAATCACAACAAGGCCTAGGGACATCCTCAGGCCTCTCCCCGTGGCCAATCTTAGGATGCCTTTGAATGACAAGCCCTGGACAGGGTGTGGAAAAGAAGATGCCCTCCTACACTATGGATGTGTGCGTCTATTTGTACAACCACTATGGACCACAGGATCCAAGGTATCTGAAAAAGAAACCTAGAATGACCGTAGGACCCAGTATTCCCACTCTTGGCCATATATCCAGAAAATGTTATTTTCCAAAATTTAACCTGTCCACTAAGTTCAGTCATACTCTCCACAACAGCAAGATACAGAACCACATTCTATGTCCATGGACAGCTGAATGGATTAGGAAGGAGACATCCAGAGACACAATGAAAGTGGACTCAGCCATAAAAATGTGCAAAAAACATGCCATTGGCAGCCACAAGTTGGAAAGAAAAATTCTCATACAAAATGAAATATGTCTGTGAGAGAATCACAAATAAAATGGGAAACCCGTTCCCCCTCAAATCTTCCAAATGACACCAAGGTACCTTCCACAGGAAAGAAACCCTTGGAATGCAATACAGATTTTGGTCACCAGATTGAATGGGAAAGCTGTGGGGATGCCTGGGATTTGGAAGGTAATAGATGCAAACACTTGCCCTTGGAGTGGGTGAGCAGAGACATCCTGCAGTTTAGCACAGGCAACAGTATCTTGTCACTCTTCTTGGAACCAAAAGGAGGGTAACGGGGGAAACACAATATGGACAGATCTGTAAGATGGGATCAATTTGTTGTTGAAGAGAAATTGTCACAAATGTAAGTGACAATTTAAATATGTAAGGATAAAAAAAAACCCAGAAAATTTAGCTTCTCAGCGTTCACCAGGGAAAGGGGTCATGGTCGAGACCACTGCCCCTCTGGAAAAGAGACATGCAAAAGGACTCGTTGGACGCTGTCCAGATTTCCTAGCCTAGGCACATCGGACCAGACCTAATTACCTGGCTTTTATAAATTTATGAGTATCAATACATGTTTATTCTCGAATTTATTTACATACTGAGATAATTTCCTGCACACATGTGTGGCATGTCAATACACCCAGCCCTGCAAAAACATCCACTAGTACACTGAATAACCTCAGCCTCACACTTCAAACTGACTGCCACCTGAGATACTGGGTCAGGAGATGGTTTAGGATTTATTTATCTATCCATTTCCTTAGCTGTCCTGTCATACTAAGTGTGTGTGTGTGTGTTAGTGTATGCAAATACAAATATATTTATTTAGAGAGAGACAGAGAAAGGGAAAAAGCGATAGATATCAACTCATTTCTACATTAATTTGGCTCATTATTTTCAAACTCTGTTTTATTTATCAATTAATGTGGGTGCCCACTGCCACAAGGAGGTGTGGTCTGTCCAGAGGCTGATCTCTCAACGCAGCTATTGCCAGAGCCACAGCAGTGACCAGGAGAGTACTTAAGCCTGGCAGACACATGGGAACTCCCAGAGAGCTTGCTTGATGACACCAGTCTACCCGGCTTAATTCTCCAGACCTGGATTCGCTCAGGTCTCCATCCCCTGGTGCCCTACTGACAACAGAGGCTCATCTGGAAAGGCAAGAAAGACATGTCCCTCAGGCTGTTAAGCGAACAAAGCACAGGGATTAGACCAGCTGCAGGCCCTCAAGCCACTGAAGTCCCCCATTGATCTTAAGCACCACACCCTTTCTCACCTACCTGAACCCCTGACGACCAGGGGCTTGACCAGGGCCGGCTCACGATCCAACCCCGATGCTGTGTGTGTCTCTGGGCCTGCCTCTAGAGGCACCCAAGGGACGCAGAAACCCAGGGAATGTTTCAAGCATCCAAAACACGCTGTGACTGAAACAGGATGAAAATCCACCTCCACGTCTGGGAGGGACACGTGTGCCTCCGCCTGACTTGAGGTGTCTTGGAGGAGAGAGTCCCTGGGGCCCAGGAAACAACAAAAATCATATGGGTAATTGCTGTGCATTCTGACAAAGACACCATCAGACCCAACGCTAAGCTTGCAAGTTTGGAGCCTTGCAGCTCTCACCTGTTCGAGCCTCGGGGATGCACCTGGGGCCAGAAGGGGCTCTGGCGTCCCCGTGTGGACATCACCAGAACAGCCCCTCTCAGGCTTGCCTCCTCTCTCTGTCTCAGCAGTCCCCAGGCCTGCATTGTCTGGGGCCCATAGGAGGGTGGGGGCTCCTTCCCCCGCTGTCATAGAATACCAAGAAGTGCCATTCCACATGGGCGCTCTCTCTCTCCAAGGCTTTCAGAGGGTTGACACCAAGCTATGCCATGCCTCACTGTGTAAACCATTCTCGCCAAATCTATCAGGTCGTGCCACCCTGCTTCCATTTTGATAGAGCTTTCCACACATGTATATATGAAGATAGGTGTGTAAGGGTGGAATGATTATGTTTTTTCTTCATTTCCCCCCTGTGATTCTTTCCTTCGAACCATTAAGTCTGACCTTGATTCTTTCCTTCTTCCTTTTTTTTTCCTGGTTCCTGCTTTCCCTCTTGCTTTCAAAATATATTGACCTCACCTGGAACATGCATGATTGGTATCCCCATCAAGGCTGGCCAAGGCGCAGTTATCCAAACCCAACACACCAACAAACTCAGCAAGTTTCCCCAGTGGGCCAGAAGGGATCTCAGGGTGAGCTTTCTTTGGATAAGTCAATAGAGCGGCCTGCATATGCCCAGCCTGGCTCTAGCTCCCATCATCTCACCAGGTGCATAGAAAGAAGAGAAGGGCCTCCCATGGAAAGAAAATAGGAGTTTCATGAGCCCTTTTGAGAGACAATGCCCAGTGCTTGGCAGCGAAGCTCTCTCAAATATCTACGTTTTGGCACGTCCTTTGCACACCTCGCAGGCACTTTGTGCACATCCAAAACCAAGGTCATGGTGGGCTTCCAAACTGAACAACTCCACCATGGAAACCAAGAAAGAGAACACAAACCCAACAACCCAGGTGACAAATGGGGAGGAGGTCTGAATCAACTTTGCCCAAATCCAGATAGCCAGAGGGCATCCAACAATGGAACAAGGAACACCCTCCCTCATTCCTAGAGAATTCCAAATCCCAAGGAGGTCGAGTGTCCTCCTCAGCCCTGGCCCCATGGCCATCCTTAGGACACCTTTGAATGACAAACCCTACACACTGTGTGGGCAAGAAGATGCCCTCCCACAGGGTGGGTGTGTATGTCCACTTCTTCAATCACCATGCACCACAGGATCCAGGGCATCTGAAAATGAAACCTGAAATGACTCTTGGACCCATCCCTCCCATTATTGGCCATATATACCAAAAATGGTCTCTTCCAAAAGGTAAATACCCCACTCTGTTCAGGCAGCCCTCTTCACAAGAGCAAGATATGGAAACACAGTCTATGTCCAGGGACAGACGATGGGATTAGGAAGCAGATATCCATATAAACAATGGAAGCAGACTCAGCCATAAGAGTGTGCCCAAAAAGGACCATTGGCAGCCATAGTGTTGGAAAGAAACATTCTCACACGAAACAGAATAGGTCTGTGAGAGATCCACATCCCATGGGAAACTCCTTCTCTCTCGAATCTTACAAATGACAACCATGGTACTTCTTACAGGAAAGAAACAATTGGATTGCCATTGAGAGGGTGCTGGCCAGATGGGAGGGGGAGGTTGTGGGAATTCCGGGGATATGGGAGGTCATAGATCCAAACACTTGCCCTTGCAGTGGGTTGGAGAGATATCCTGCTGTGTAGCAGAAGGAATGGTATCTACTCACTATTTTTGGTGCTAAATGGGAGATCATGTGAGAAAAACAGGATGGATAGACATGCCAAGTGGGATCACTTTGTTTTGAAAATGCAATTGATCAACATATATCAGTGACAATCAAAAAGTCATGAGAAAAAAAATACACCCGAAATATTAGCGACTCAGAGTTCACCTGAGAAGGTGTCACAGTAGAGACTGCTTCACCTTGGGAAAAGTGAAAGGCCAAAGACTCCATGGATTCTGTCAAGATTTCCTAGCCAAGCCACATCGGACCAGACCTAATTAACTGGCATGTGTGAACTGATGAGTGTAAAGACTTGAGTATGTTTTCATCAATTTACATAACGAGTTATAATCCTGCATATATGTGTGGCATGCAGATCCACTCTGCTCTGCCAAAGAATCCATTGCCAGGATGGACATTCCAGGCTGTCAATTCCAACCCATCACAACAAAGATATTGGGTCAGGAGAGACATTAGGATGGATTTATATATCCATTTCCAGAACTATACTTTCATAATATATAGGTATGTGTCTGTGTGTGTGCGTGCGCATGTATAATTATATGTATATATATATATATAGAGAGAGAGAGAGAAAGAAGGAATGAGAGAGATTGACAATGACTCATTTCTCTATAAATTCAGGTCATTCATTTCAATAACTCTAATTATTTATAAATTGATTTGGGTACCTCCTTCCACACGGAGATGTGGTCTAGCCAGAGGTGGATCACTCAAAGCAACTATTGTCCCAGCTGCAGCAGTGACCAGGAGAGACTCTTAAATATGGCAGCCGCATGGGAATTCCCTGAGAGCTTGCTTGAGGAGACAAATCAACTGTCTTAACACATCAGACCCAGATAAAGGCGCCCTAATGAAGAGGGAGGATCCTCTCCAAAGGCAGGAAGAACATGTTCCACAGCCTTGTAAGTGAACAAAACACACGGATTAGAAGAGCTGAGGGATCATTTGAAAGTGAAGCCCACCACTCAATATATTCCTCAGCACCACATTACCTCTCACCTTCCTGAACCATTGATGTTGTGGATCTTAACCAGGGCTGGTTTAGGGTACAACCAGGAGGCTGTGTGATTATGAGGGCATGCTTCAAAGTAACACAAAGCATGCCAAAACCCAGGACCTGCTTCAAGCCTTCCAAACCCATGGCCACACAACCAGGCGGCCAATTCACACACAAATATCGAATGGACACATCCGCCCTCCGCCTGACAGGAGGTGTCTCGGAGGAGAGAGTCCCTGGTGCCCAGGAAACACCAGCACATACGCTGGGATCAGGGTCTGGGTGGGTCAAACTCAAGTATCCATCCACCAGAGATGCCGAGACTGCGCGAATGGAGCCTTGCAGCACCCAAATTAAGAGCATCGGTGCTGCAAATGGGGTCAGAAGTGGCTTTGGCGCCATTGTGGGGACATAGGATTGAAGAGCCCCTCTCAGGTTTTCCTTCTGTCTCTGGCTCAGCAGTTCCTGGGGCTGATTCGGCTGGGCCCAGAGGTGGGTGGGGGCTCCTTCCACTGCCGGCCTGCCCGGCCAAGAAGGGCCCTTCAACCTGGGCTCTATCTCCCTCTCTCAAAGGCGTTCTTCGTGCCCATGCCAACCTAGGCCATGCCTCGCCGTGGAAATCCTTAGCTCCAAATCCATCAGGGTGTGCCAGCCTGCACCCGTGTGGATGCAGCCTTGCCCAGATGGACTGAGGAAGATAGGCGCGTAAGGAGGGAACGAGTCGTTTTCCCCCTTCCTCATCCCCCTGCGATCCCATACTCCTTGCCATTCAGTCTTGCCTCGATTCTTTCCTTCTGGCTTGGTTCATCTTGCCAGGTCTCTCTTTCTCCCTTGGTTTTCAAACTCTCTTGACCCCACCTGGAGTGTGCCTCATCTGGAGCCCCATTGGTGCTTCCCAAGGCACAGAGTTTCCCAACCACACAAAACCAACCCAAGCAGGCCTTCTCCCCAGGGGGCCAGAAGGAAGCTCGGCCAGAGCTGTTGTGGATCCGTCAAGAGAGCGGCCTGCAGATGCCCGGCCTGGCTCGAGCTCCCATCATCTCAGCAGGTGCAGAGAAAGCAGAGGAGAGCCTCCCTCGGACGGACCAAGGGAGGTTCCTGAGCCCTCTGGAGAGACAAGGCCCAGCGCCGGGCACTGCTGCTCTCCCAATTCGCTCTCCCTTTGGGCACCACCCGGGCACCCCTCACAGCCCCTGCATGCGCATCCCAAAACCCAGGCCACGCTGGGATTCCACACTCATCAGCTCCAGCACGGAACCCAGGAACGAGAACAGAAACCCACCCACCCAGCCGGCACGTGGGGAGGGGGCCTGAAGAAACACTGCCAAATCCAGATAGCCAGCCGCCGTCCAGCACCAGACAAAGGAACACCATCACGCATGCCTAGAGAAGTCCATACCACAACCAGCTCGAGGCTCCTACTCAGGCCTGTCCCCTGAGGACGCCTCTCAAGGACCACCCCTGGGCAGGCTGTAGAAAAGAAGGTGCCTTCACACCGGGTGGGCGTGTATGTCCATTTCTCCAACCACGATGGACCACAGGATCCAGGGCATGCCCCAAAGAACCCTGGAACCACCGTCGGACCCAGCACTACCCCTCACGGCCATAGACCCCGACAAAGGGTCTCTTCTCAGCGTGAAACGCCCCACTCGCTTCAGGCAGCCCTCTTCCCAAGAGCGGCACATGGAAAGACATTCGTGGTCCATGGACAGATGCTTGGCTGAGCAAGCAGCTGTCCTTCTCCCCAACAGAAGCGGACTCAGCAATCCAGCGGCGCAGAAATGGGTGCCATGGGCAGCCCCAGTGTTGCGAAGAGAAACGCTCACACGAAAGGAAAGAGGTCTGGGAGGGAGACACACAGCCCATGGGAAACCCCTTCCCTCTCCCATCTCACCAGGGACACCCAGGAACTGGCTTCCAGGAAAGGAACCCCTGCACTGCCATCCAGATGCTGCTTGCCAAATGGGAGGGCGAGGCTGTGGGAATGCCTGGCATTGGGGAGGTCCGAGATCCAAACCCTTGCCCTTGTGGGGGCTGGGGCGGGGGGCCAGAGCCCTCGTTCCATGGAGCGCAAGCTACGATGTCTAGTCCCTCTTCTGAGAACCCAAGGGAGGAGAAGGGGAGCCAAACAGGATGGATAGACATGGCCGAGGGGATCCCTGTGTTGGGAAAGTGCAATGGGTCCACTTCGAGCAGCGCCCCGCGATTAGGAGTCCTGAACATTCAACCGCAACACATGAGCGTCTCAGCGCTCCCCAGACAAGGTGTCACGCTCGAGAGGGCTGCCCCTGGGGAAAAGAGACGGGCCGAAGGACTCCGTGGATTCCGTCCAGATGGCCTAGCCTAGCCCATCGGACTCGACCGAATTCCCTGGTGAGGACGAAGTGATGAGGACAAAGACATGCTTCGTTTGGAGTGGATTGACTTCCCCAGGTATTCTCCTGCACCCGTGTGTGGTATGCAGATCCACTCTGCTCGGCAAAAGCATCCACTCCCAGGCTGGGCATCCCCAGGCGGGCGCTTCCAACCCACTCCCACCAAAGATATGGGCTCAGGAGAGACTTGGGATGGATTTGTCTATCCAGGTCCTAGCTATTGTTTCCTACTCTATCTGCATGCGTATGCGTGTGGGTGTGTTTGGAGAGAGAGAGGGAGGGAGGCAGAGTGAGAGAAAGAGGGAGAGAACAAGGGAGAGAAGGAGAGAGGAGGGCCTTCACTCCTTTCTGGATCCATTCAGCTCATTCAGTTCAATGCCTCTTAGTCCTTGTCCATGGATTTGGGGACCCCCTGCCACACGGAGATGTGGTCTCGCCAGAGGGGGATCGCCCAGTGCAGCTCTTGCCCCAGCCACAGCAGGGACCAGGAGAGCCTCTGAAGCTTGGCAGCCGCGTGGGAACTCCCCTGAGAGCTTGCTGGAGGAGACCAATCAAGCGTCCTGAACGCATCACACCTGCTTTCAATCAGGCCTCCATTGCCTGGCGCCCTGCTGCCAAGAGAGGCTCTTCTCCAAAGGACACAAGGGCATTTCCCTCAGCCTCCTTTGTGTGTGTGTGTGTGTGTGTGTGTGTGTGTGTGTGTGAGAGAGAGAGAGAGAGAGAGAGAGAGAGAGAGAGAGAGAGAGAGAGAGAGAGAGAGAGAGAGAGAACAGGCGGATGAGCCCAGCTGCCAACACTCTAGCCCCCGAAGCCCCCCATGTATTCCTCGGCACCACACTCCTTCTCACCTACCTGAAGCCGTGATGGGGACGGCTTGACCAGGGCCAGCTGGCGGTCCAATCCCGAGGCTGTGTGTGTCTGGGCGCCTGCCTCTAGGGGACCCCAAGCACGCCAAAGCCCAGGACCTGTTCCAAGCCTTCCAAACCCACTGCCACCCAACCAGGCGGCGAACTTCCAAATCCGGAAGGCACACATCCGCCCTCCGCCTGACAGGAGGTGTCTCGGAGGAGAGAGTCCCTGGTGCCCAGGAAACACCCACATAACCTCTGGGGGCCTGCTGTGAGTGCGTCCCGCTCAAGCCTCCATCCGCCCCCGACGTGGAGCCTGCGCCTTTGGAGCCTTGCCACTCCCACCTCTTAGAGCCTGGAGCTGCACCTGAGGCCGGAAGGGGCTCTGGCGCCCTCGTGTGGACAGAGGCTCGAACAGCCCCTCTCAGGCTTGCCTTCTCTCTCTGGCTCAGCAGGCCCCGGGGGCTGCTTGGGCTGGGGCCCAGAGGAGGCTGGGGGCTCCAGCCCCCGCCAAGAAGGGCCCTTCCACCTGGGCTCTAGCTCCCTCTCTCAAAGGCGTTCTTCGTGCCCATGCCAACCTAGGCCATGCCTCGCCGTGGAAATCCTTAGCTCCAAATCCATCAGGGTGTGCCAGCCTGCACCCGTGTGGATGCAGCCTTGCCCAGATGGACTGAGGAAGATAGGCGTGTAAGGAGGGAACGAGTCGTTTTACCCCTTCCTCATCCCCCTGCGATCCCATACTCTTTGCCATTCAGTCTTGCCTCGATTCTTTCCTTCTGGCTTGGTTCATCTTGCCAGGTCTCTCTTTCTCCCTTGGTTTTCAAACTCTCTTGACCCCACTTGGAGTGTGCCTCATCTGGAGCCCCATTGGTGCTTCCCAAGGCACAGAGTTTCCCAACCACACAAAACCAACCCAAGCAGCCCTTCTCCCCAGGGGGCCAGAAGGAAGCTCGGCCAGAGCTGTTGTGGATCCGTCAAGAGAGCGGCCTGCAGATGCCCGGCCTGGCTCGAGCTCCCATCATCTCAGCAGGTGCAGAGAAAGCAGAGGAGAGCCTCCCTCGGACAGACCAAGGGAGGTTCCTGAGCCCTCTGGAGAGACAAGGCCCAGCGCCGGGCACTGCTGCTCTCCCAATTCGCTCTCCCTTTGGGCACCACCCGGGCACCCCTCACAGCCCCTGCATGCGCATCCCAAAACCCAGGCCACGCTGGGATTCCACACTCATCAGCTCCAGCACGGAACCCAGGAACGAGAACAGAAACCCACCCACCCAGCCGGCACGTGGGGAGGGGGCCTGAAGAAACACTGCCAAATCCAGATAGCCAGCCGCCGTCCAGCACCAGACAAAGGAACACCATCACGCATGCCTAGAGAAGTCCATACCACAACCAGCTCGAGGCTCCTACTCAGGCCTGTCCCCTGAGGACGCCTCTCAAGGACCACCCCTGGGCAGGCCGTAGAAAAGAAGGTGCCTTCACACCGGGTGGGCGTGTATGTACATTTCTCCAACCACGATGGACCACAGGATCCAGGGCATGCCCAAAAGAGCCCTGGAACCACCGTCGGACCCAGCACTACCCCTCACGGCCATAGACCCCGACAAAGGGTCTCTTCTCAGCGTGAAACGCCCCACTCGCTTCAGGCAGCCCTCTTCCCAAGAGCGGCACAAGGAAAGACATTCGTGGTCCATGGACAGATGCTTGGCTGAGCAAGCAGCTCTCCTTCTCCCCAACAGAAGCGGACTCAGCAATCCAGCGGCGCAGAAATGGGTGCCATGGGCAGCCCCAGTGTTGCGAAGAGAAACGCTCACACGAAAGGAAAGAGGTCTGGGAGGGAGACACACAGCCCATGGGAAACCCCTTCCCTCTCCCATCTCACCAGGGACACCCAGGAACTGGCTTCCAGGAAAGGAACCCCTGCACTGCCATCCAGATGCTGCTTGCCAAATGGGAGGGCGAGGCTGTGGGAATGCCTGGCATTGGGGAGGTCCGAGATCCAAACCCTTGCCCTTGCGGGGGCTGGGGCAGGGGGCCAGAGCCCTCGTTCCATGGAGCGCAAGCTACGATGTCTAGTCCCTCTTCTGAAAACCCAAGGGAGGAGAAGGGGAGCCAAACAGGATGGATAGACATGGCCGAGGGGATCCCTGTGTTGGGAAAGTGTAATGGGTCCACTTCGAGCAGCGCCCCGCAAAAAGGAGTCCTGAACATTCAACTCCAACACATGAGCGTCTCAGCGCTCCCCAGACAAGGTGTCACGCTCGAGAGGGCTGCCCCTGTGGAAAAGAGACGGGCCGAAGGACTCCGTGGATTCCGTCCAGATGGCCTAGCCTAGCCCATCGGACTCGACCGAATTCCCTGGTGAGGACGAAGTGATGAGGACAAAGACATGCTTCGTTTGGAGTGGATTGACTTCCCCAGGTATTCTCCTGCACCCGTGTGTGGTATGCAGATCCACTCTGCTCGGCAAAAGCATCCACTCCCAGGCTGGGCATCCCCAGGCGGGCGCTTCCAACCCACTCCCACCCAAGATATGGGCTCAGGAGAGACTTGGGATGGATTTGTCTATCCAGGTCCTAGCTATTGTTTCCTACTCTATCTGCATGCGTATGCGTGTGGGTGTGTTTGGAGAGAGAGAGGGAGGGAGGGAGAATGAGAGAAAGAGGGAGAGAACAAGGGAGAGAAGGAGAGAGGAGGGCCTTCACTCCTTTCTGGATCCATTCAGCTCATTCAGTTCAATGCCTCTTAGTCCTTGTCCATGGATTTGGGGACCCCCTGCCACACGGAGATGTGGTCTCGCCAGAGGGGGATCGCCCAGTGCAGCTCTTGCCCCAGCCACAGCAGGGACCAGGAGAGCCTCTGAAGCTTGGCAGCCGCGTGGGAACTCCCCTGAGAGCTTGCTGGAGGAGACCAATCAAGCGTCCTGAACGCATCACACCTGCTTTCAATCAGGCCTCCATTGCCTGGCGCCCTGCTGCCAAGAGAGGCTCTTCTCCAAAGGACACAAGGACATTTCCCTCAGCCTCCTTTGTGTGTGTGTGTGTGTGTGTGAGAGAGAGAGAGAGAGAGAGAGAGAGAGAGAGAGAGAGAGAGAGAGAGAGAGAGAGAGAGAACAGGCGGATGAGCCCAGCTGCCAACACTCTAGCCCCCGAAGCCCCCCATGTATTCCTCGGCACCACACTCCTTCTCACCTACCTGAAGCCGTGATGGGGACGGCTTGACCAGGGCCAGCTGGCGGTCCAATCCCGAGGCTGTGTGTGTCTGGGCGCCTGCCTCTAGGGGACCCCAAGCACGCCAAAGCCCAGGACCTGTTCCAAGCCTTCCAAACCCACTGCCACCCAACCAGGCGGCGAACTTCCAAATCCGGAAGGCACACATCCGCCCTCCGCCTGACAGGAGGTGTCTCGGAGGAGAGAGTCCCTGGTGCCCAGGAAACACCCACATATCCTCTGGGGGCCTGCTGTGAGTGCGTCCCGCTCAAGCCTCCATCCGCCCCCGACGTGGAGCCTGCGCCTTTGGAGCCTTGCCACTCCCACCTCTTAGAGCCTGGAGCTGCACCTGAGGCCGGAAGGGGCTCTGGCGCCCTCGTGTGGACAGAGGCTCGAACAGCCCCTCTCAGGCTTGCCTTCTCTCTCTGGCTCAGCAGGCCCCGGGGGCTGCTTGGGCTGGGGCCCAGAGGAGGCTGGGGGCTCCAGCCCCCGCCAAGAAGGGCCCTTCCACCTGGGCTCTAGCTCCCTCTCTCAAAGGCGTTCTTTGTGCCCATGCCAACCTAGGCCATGCCTCGCCGTGGAAATCCTTAGCTCCAAATCCATCAGGGTGTGCCAGCCTGCACCCGTGTGGATGCAGCCTTGCCCAGATGGACTGAGGAAGATAGGCGTGTAAGGAGGGAACGAGTCGTTTTACCCCTTCCTCATCCCCCTGCGATCCCATACTCCTTGCCATTCAGTCTTGCCTCGATTCTTTCCTTCTGGCTTGGTTCATCTTGCCAGGTCTCTCTTTCTCCCTTGGTTTTCAAACTCTCTTGACCCCACTTGGAGTGTGCCTCATCTGGAGCCCCATTGGTGCTTCCCAAGGCACAGAGTTTCCCAAGCACACAAAACCAACCCAATCAGCCCTTCTCCCCAGGGGGCCAGAAGGAAGCTCGGCCAGAGCTGTTGTGGATCCGTCAAGAGAGCGGCCTGCAGATGCCCGGCCTGGCTCGAGCTCCCATCATCTCAGCAGGTGCAGAGAAAGCAGAGGAGAGCCTCCCTCGGACAGACCAAGGGAGGTTCCTGAGCCCTCTGGAGAGACAAGGCCCAGCGCCGGGCACTGCTGCTCTCCCAATTCGCTCTCCCTTTGGGCACCACCCGGGCACCCCTCACAGCCCCTGCATGCGCATCCCAAAACCCAGGCCACGCTGGGATTCCACACTCATCAGCTCCAGCACGGAACCCAGGAACGAGAACAGAAACCCACCCACCCAGCCGGCACGTGGGGAGGGGGCCTGAAGAAACACTGCCAAATCCAGATAGCCAGCCGCCGTCCAGCACCAGACAAAGGAACACCATCACGCATGCCTAGAGAAGTCCATACCACAACCAGCTCGAGGCTCCTACTCAGGCCTGTCCCCTGAGGACGCCTCTCAAGGACCACCCCTGAGCAGGCTGTAGAAAAGAAGGTGCCTTCACACCGGGTGGGCGTGTATGTACATTTCTCCAACCACGATGGACCACAGGATCCAGGGCATGCCCAAAAGAGCCCTGGAACCACCGTCGGACCCAGCACTACCCCTCACGGCCATAGACCCCGACAAAGGGTCTCTTCTCAGCGTGAAACGCCCCACTCGCTTCAGGCAGCCCTCTTCCCAAGAGCGGCACAAGGAAAGACATTCGTGGTCCATGGACAGATGCTTGGCTGAGCAAGCAGCTGTCCTTCTCCCCAACAGAAGCGGACTCAGCAATCCAGCGGCGCAGAAATGGGTGCCATGGGCAGCCCCAGTGTTGCGAAGAGAAACGCTCACACGAAAGGAAAGAGGTCTGGGAGGGAGACACACAGCCCATGGGAAACCCCTTCCCTCTCCCATCTCACCAGGGACACCCAGGAACTGGCTTCCAGGAAAGGAACCCCTGCACTGCCATCCAGATGCTGCTTGCCAAATGGGAGGGCGAGGCTGTGGGAATGCCTGGCATTGGGGAGGTCCGAGATCCAAACCCTTGCCCTTGCGGGTGCTGGGGCAGGGGGCCAGAGCCCTCGTTCCATGGAGCGCAAGCTACGATGTCTAGTCCCTCTTCTGAAAACCCAAGGGAGGAGAAGGGGAGCCAAACAGGATGGATAGACATGGCCGAGGGGATCCCTGTGTTGGGAAAGTGTAATGGGTCCACTTCGAGCAGCGCCCCGCAAAAAGGAGTCCTGAACATTCAACCCCAACACATGAGCGTCTCAGCGCTCCCCAGACAAGGTGTCACGCTCGAGAGGGCTGCCCCTGTGGAAAAGAGACGGGCCGAAGGACTCCGTGGATTCCGTCCAGATGGCCTAGCCTAGCCCATCGGACTCGACCGAATTCCCTGGTGAGGACGAAGTGATGAGGACAAAGACATGCTTCGTTTGGAGTGGATTGACTTCCCCAGGTATTCTCCTGCACCCGTGTGTGGTATGCAGATCCACTCTGCTCGGCAAAAGCATCCACTCCCAGGCTGGGCATCCCCAGGCGGGCGCTTCCAACCCACTCCCACCCAAGATATGGGCTCAGGAGAGACTTGGGATGCATTTGTCTATCCAGGTCCTAGCTATTGTTTCCTACTCTATCTGCATGCGTATGCGTGTGGGTGTGTTTAGAGAGAGAGAGGGAGGGAGGGAGAATGAGAGAAAGAGGGAGAGAACAAGGGAGAGAAGGAGAGAGGAGGGCCTTCACTCCTTTCTGGATCCATTCAGCTCATTCAGTTCAATGCCTCTTAGTCCTTGTCCATGGATTTGGGGACCCCCTGCCACACGGAGATGTGGTCTCGCCAGAGGGGGATCGCCCAGTGCAGCTCTTGCCCCAGCCACAGCAGGGACCAGGAGAGCCTCTGAAGCTTGGCAGCCGCGTGGGAACTCCCCTGAGAGCTTGCTGGAGGAGACCAAGCAAGCGTCCTGAATGCATCACACCTGCTTTCAATCAGGCCTCCATTGCCTGGCGCCCTGCTGCCAAGAGAGGCTCTTCTCCAAAGGACACAAGGGCATTTCCCTCAGCCTCCTTTGTGTGTGTGTGTGTGTGTGTGTGTTTGTGTATGTGAGAGAGGGAGAGAGAGAGAGAGAGGGAGGGAGGGAGAGAGAGAGAGAGAGAGAGAGAGAGAGAGAGAGAGAGAGAGAGAGAGAGAACAGGCGGATGAGCCCAGCTGCCAACACTCTAACCCCTCGAAACCCCCCATGTATTCCTCGGCACCACACTCCTTCTCACCTACCTGAAGCCGTGATGGGGACGGCTTGACCAGGGCCAGCTGGCGGTCCAATCCCGAGGCTGTGTGTGTCTGGGCGCCTGCCTCTAGGGGACCCCAAGCACGCCAAAGCCCAGGACCAGTTCCAAGCCTTCCAAACCCACTGCCACCCAACCAGGCGGCGAACTCCCCTCCAAATCCGGAAGGCACACCTCCGCCCTCCGCCTGACAGGAGGTGTCTCGGAGGAGAGAGTCCCTGGTGCCCAGGAAACACCCACATAGCCTCTGGGGGCCTGCTGTGAGTGCGTCCCGCTCAAGCCTCCAGCCTCCCTCGACGTGGAGCCTGCGCCTTTGGAGCCTTGCCACTCCCACCTCTTAGAGCCTCGGAGCTGCACCTGAGGCCGGAAGGGGCTCTGGCGCCCTCCTGTGGACAGAGGCTCGAACAGCCACTCTCAGGCTTGCCTTCTCTCTCTGGCTCAGCAGGCCCCGGGGGCTGCTTGGGCTGGGGCCCAGAGGAGGCTGGGGGCTCCAGCCCCCGCCAAGAAGGGCCCTTAAACTTGGGCTCTAGATCCCCCTCTCAAAGGCGTTCTTCGTGCCCATGCCAACCTAGGCCATGCCTCGCCGTGGAAATCCTTAGCTCCAAATCCATCAGGGTGTGCCAGCCTGCACCCGTGTGGATGCAGCCTTGCCCAGATGGACTGAGGAAGATAGGCGCGTAAGGAGGGAACGAGTCGTTTTACCCCTTCCTCATCCCCCTGCGATCCCATACTCCTTGCCATTCAATCTTGCCTCGATTCTTTCCTTCTGGCTTGGTTCATCTTGCCAGGTCTCTCTTTCTCCCTTGGTTTTCAAACTCTCTTGACCCCACCTGGAGTGTGCCTCATCTGGAGCCCCATTGGTGCTTCCCAAGGCACAGAGTTTCCCAACCACACAAAACCAAACCAAGCAGCCCTTCTCCCCAGGGGGCCAGAAGGAAGCTCGGCCAGAGCTGTTGTGGATCCGTCAAGAGAGCGGCCTGCAGATGCCCGGCCTGGCTCGAGCTCCCATCATCTCAGCAGGTGCAGAGAAAGCAGAGGAGAGCCTCCCTCGGACAGACCAAGGGAGGTTCCTGAGCCCTCTGGAGAGACAAGGCCCAGCGCCGGGCACTGCTGCTCTCCCAATTCGCTCTCCCTTTGGGCACCACCCGGGCACCCCTCACAGCCCCTGCATGCGCATCCCAAAACCCAGGCCACGCTGGGATTCCACACTCATCAGCTCCAGCACGGAACCCAGGAACGAGAACAGAAACCCACCCACCCAGCCGGCACGTGGGGAGGGGGCCTGAAGAAACACTGCCAAATCCAGATAGCCAGCCGCCGTCCAGCACCAGACAAAGGAACACCATCACGCATGCCTAGAGAAGTCCATACCACAACCAGCTCGAGGCTCCTACTCAGGCCTGTCCCCTGAGGACGCCTCTCAAGGACCACCCCTGAGCAGGCTGTAGAAAAGAAGGTGCCTTCACACCGGGTGGGCGTGTATGTCCATTTCTCCAACCACGATGGACCACAGGATCCAGGGCATGCCCCAAAGAACCCTGGAACCACCGTCGGACCCAGCACTACCCCTCACGGCCATAGTCCCCGACAAAGGGTCTCTTCTCAGCGTGAAACGCCCCACTCGCTTCAGGCAGCCCTCTTCCCAAGAGCGGCACAAGGAAAGACATTCGTGGTCCATGGACAGATGCTTGGCTGAGCAAGCAGCTGTCCTTCTCCCCAACAGAAGCGGACTCAGCAATCCAGCGGCGCAGAAATGGGTGCCATGGGCAGCCCCAGTGTTGCGAAGAGAAACGCTCACACGAAAGGAAAGAGGTCTGGGAGGGAGACACACAGCCCATGGGAAACCCCTTCCCTCTCCCATCTCACCAGGGACACCCAGGAACTGGCTTCCAGGAAAGGAACCCCTGCACTGCCATCCAGATGCTGCTTGCCAAATGGGAGGGCGAGGCTGTGGGAATGCCTGGCATTGGGGAGGTCCGAGATCCAAACCCTTGCCCTTGCGCGGGCAGGGGCGGGGGTCCAGAGCCCTCGTTCCATGGAGCGCAAGCTACGATGTCTAGTCCCTCTTCTGAGAACCCAAGGGAGGAGAAGGGGAGCCAAACAGGATGGATAGACATGGCCGAGGGGATCCCTGTGTTGGGAAAGTGCAATGGGTCCACTTCGAGCAGCGCCCCGCGATTAGGAGTCCTGAACATTCACCCCCAACACATGAGCGTCTCAGCGCTCCCCAGACAAGGTGTCACGCTCGAGAGGGCTGCCCCTGGGGAAAAGAGACGGGCCGAAGGACTCCGTGGATTCCGTCCAGATGGCCTAGCCTAGCCCATCGGACTCGACCGAATTCCCTGGTGAGGACGAAGTGATGAGGACAAAGACATGCTTCGTTTGGAGTGGATTGACTTCCCCAGGTATTCTCCTGCACCCGTGTGTGGTATGCAGATCCACTCTGCTCGGCAAAAGCATCCACTCCCAGGCTGGGCATCCCCAGGCGGGCGCTTCCAACCCACTCCCACCCAAGATATGGGCTCAGGAGAGACTTGGGATGGATTTGTCTATCCAGGTCCTAGCTATTGTTTCCTACTCTATCTGCATGCGTATGCGTGTGGGTGTGTTTGGAGAGAGAGAGGGAGGGAGGGAGAATGAGAGAAAGAGGGAGAGAACAAGGGAGAGAAGGAGAGAGGAGGGCCTTCACTCCTTTCTGGATCCATTCAGCTCATTCAGTTCAATGCCTCTTAGTCCTTGTCCATGGAGTTGGGGACCCCCTGCCACACGGAGATGTGGTCTCGCCAGAGGGGGATCGCCCAGTGCAGCTCTTGCCCCAGCCACAGCAGGGACCAGGAGAGCCTCTGAAGCTTGGCAGCCGCGTGGGAACTCCCCTGAGAGCTTGCTGGAGGAGACCAATCAAGCGTCCTGAACGCATCACACCTGCTTTCAATCAGGCCTCCATTGCCTGGCGCCCTGCTGCCAAGAGAGGCTCTTCTCCAAAGGACACAAGGCCATTTCCCTCAGCCTTCTTTGTGTGTGTGTGTGTGTGTTTGTGTGTGTGAGAGAGGGAGAGGGAGAGAGAGAGAGAGAGGGAGAGGGAGAGAGAGAGAGAGAGAGAGAGAGAGAGAGAGAGAGAGAGAGAGAGAGAGAGAGAGAGAGAACAGGCGGATGAGCCCAGCTGCCAACACTCTAACCCCTCGAAGCCCCCCATGTATTCCTCGGCACCACACTCCTTCTCACCTACCTGAAGCCGTGATGGGGACGGCTTGACCAGGGCCAGCTGGCGGTCCAATCCCGAGGCTGTGTGTGTCTGGGCGCCTGCCTCTAGGGGACCCCAAGCACGCCAAAGCGCAGGACCTGTTCCAAGCCTTCCAAACCCACTGCCACCCAACCAGGCGGCGAACTCACCTCCAAATCCGGAAGGCACACCTCCGCCCTCCGCCTGACAGGAGGTGTCTCGGAGGAGAGAGTCCCTGGTGCCCAGGAAACACCCACATAGCCTCTGGGGGCCTGCTGTGAGTGCGTCCCGCTCAAGCCTCCAGCCGCCCTCGACGTGGAGCCTGCGCCTTTGGAGCCTTGCCACTCCCACCTCTTAGAGCCTCGGAGCTGCACCTGAGGCCGGAAGGGGCTCTGGCGCCCTCGTGTGGACAGAGGCTCGAACAGCCCCTCTCAGGCTTGCCTTCTCTCTCTGGCTCAGCACGCCCCGGGGGGCTGCTTGGGCTGGGGCCCAGAGGAGGCTGGGGACCCCAGCCCCCGCCAAGAAGGGCCCTTCCACCTGGGCTCTAGCTCCCTCTCTCAAAGGCGTTCTTCGTGCCCATGCCAACCTAGGCCATGCCTCGCCGTGGAAATCCTTAGCTCCAAATCCATCAGGGTGTGCCAGCCTGCATCCGTGTGGATGCAGCCTTGCCCAGATGGACTGAGGAAGATAGGCGCGTAAGGAGGGAACCAGTCGTTTTCCCCCTTCCTCATCCCCCTGTGATCCCATACTCCTTGCCATTCAGTCTTGCGTCGATTCTTTCCTTCTGGCTTGGTTCATCTTGCCAGGTCTCTCTTTCTCCCTTGGTTTTCAAACTCTCTTGACCCCACCTGGAGTGTGCCTCATCTGGAGCCCCATTGGTGCTTCACAAGGCACAGAGTTTCCCAACCACACAAAACCAACCCAAGCAGCCCTTCTCCCCAGGGGGCCAGAAGGAAGCTCGGCCAGAGCTGTTGTGGATCCGTCAAGAGAGCGGCCTGCAGATGCCCGGCCTGGCTCGAGCTCCCATCATCTCAGCAGGTGCAGAGAAAGCAGAGGAGAGCCTCCCTCGGACAGACCAAGGGAGGTTCCTGAGCCCTCTGGAGAGACAAGGCCCAGCGCCGGGCACTGCTGCTCTCCCAATTCGCTCTCCCTTTGGGCACCACCCGGGCACCCCTCACAGCCCCTGCATGCGCATCCCAAAACCCAGGCCACGCTGGGATTCCACACTCATCAGCTCCAGCACGGATCCCAGGAACGAGAACAGAAACCCACCCACCCAGCCGGCACGTGGGGAGGGGGCCTGAAGAAACACTGCCAAATCCAGATAGCCAGCCGCCGTCCAGCACCAGACAAAGGAACACCATCAAGCATGCCTAGAGAAGTCCATACCACAACCAGCTCGAGGCTCCTACTCAGGCCTGTCCCCTGAGGACGCCTCTCAAGGACCACCCCTGGGCAGGCTGTAGAAAAGAAGGTGCCTTCACACCGGGTGGGCGTGTATGTCCATTTGTCCAACCACGATGGACCACAGGATCCAGGGCATGCCCAAAAGAGCCCTGGAACCACCGTCGGACCCAGCACTACCCCTCACGGCCATAGTCCCCGACAAAGGGTCTCTTCTCAGCGTGAAACGCCCCACTCGCTTCAGGCAGCCCTCTTCCCAAGAGCGGCACAAGGAAAGACATTCGTGGTCCATGGACAGATGCTTGGCTGAGCAAGCAGCTGTCCTTCTCCCCAACAGAAGCGGACTCAGCAATCCAGCGGCGCAGAAATGGGTGCCATGGGCAGCCCCAGTGTTGCGAAGAGAAACGCTCACACGAAAGGAAAGAGGTCTGGGAGGGAGACACACAGCCCATGGGAAACCCCTTCCCTCTCCCATCTCACCAGGGACACCCAGGAACTGGCTTCCAGGAAAGGAACCCCTGCACTGCCATCCAGATGCTGCTTGCCAAATGGGAGGGCGAGGCTGTGGGAATGCCTGGCATTGGGGAGGTCCGAGATCCAAACCCTTGCCCTTGCGGGGGCTGGGGCGGGGGTCCAGAGCCCTCGTTCCATGGAGCGCAAGCTACGATGTCTAGTCCCTCTTCTGAGAACCCAAGGGAGGAGAAGGGGAGCCAAACAGGATGGATAGACATGGCCGAGGGGATCCCTGTGTTGGGAAAGTGCAATGGGTCCACTTCGAGCAGCGCCCCGCGATTAGGAGTCCTGAACATTCACCCCCAACACATGAGCGTCTCAGCGCTCCCCAGACAAGGTGTCACGCTCGAGAGGGCTGCCCCTGGGGAAAAGAGACGGGCCGAAGGACTCCGTGGATTCCGTCCAGATGGCCTAGCCTAGCCCATCGGACTCGACCGAATTCCCTGGTGAGGACGAAGTGATGAGGACAAAGACATGCTTCGTTTGGAGTGGATTGACTTCCCCAGGTATTCTCCTGCACCCGTGTGTGGTATGCAGATCCACTCTGCTCGGCAAAAGCATCCACTCCCAGGCTGGGCATCCCCAGGCGGGCGCTTCCAACCCACTCCCACCCAAGATATGGGCTCAGGAGAGACTTGGGATGCATTTGTCTATCCAGGTCCTAGCTATTGTTTCCTACTCTATCTGCATGCGTATGCGTGTGGGTGTGTTTAGAGAGAGAGAGGGAGGGAGGGAGAATGAGAGAAAGAGGGAGAGAACAAGGGAGAGAAGGAGAGAGGAGGGCCTTCACTCCTTTCTGGATCCATTCAGCTCATTCAGTTCAATGCCTCTTAGTCCTTGTCCATGGATTTGGGGACCCCCTGCCACACGGAGATGTGGTCTCGCCAGAGGGGGATCGCCCAGTGCAGCTCTTGCCCCAGCCACAGCAGGGACCAGGAGAGCCTCTGAAGCTTGGCAGCCGCGTGGGAACTCCCCTGAGAGCTTGCTGGAGGAGACCAAGCAAGCGTCCTGAATGCATCACACCTGCTTTCAATCAGGCCTCCATTGCCTGGCGCCCTGCTGCCAAGAGAGGCTCTTCTCCAAAGGACACAAGGGCATTTCCCTCAGCCTCCTTTGTGTGTGTGTGTGTGTGTGTGTGTTTGTGTATGTGAGAGAGGGAGAGAGAGAGAGAGAGGGAGGGAGGGAGAGAGAGAGAGAGAGAGAGAGAGAGAGAGAGAGAGAGAGAGAGAGAGAACAGGCGGATGAGCCCAGCTGCCAACACTCTAACCCCTCGAAACCCCCCATGTATTCCTCGGCACCACACTCCTTCTCACCTACCTGAAGCCGTGATGGGGACGGCTTGACCAGGGCCAGCTGGCGGTCCAATCCCGAGGCTGTGTGTGTCTGGGCGCCTGCCTCTAGGGGACCCCAAGCACGCCAAAGCCCAGGACCAGTTCCAAGCCTTCCAAACCCACTGCCACCCAACCAGGCGGCGAACTCCCCTCCAAATCCGGAAGGCACACCTCCGCCCTCCGCCTGACAGGAGGTGTCTCGGAGGAGAGAGTCCCTGGTGCCCAGGAAACACCCACATAGCCTCTGGGGGCCTGCTGTGAGTGCGTCCCGCTCAAGCCTCCAGCCTCCCTCGACGTGGAGCCTGCGCCTTTGGAGCCTTGCCACTCCCACCTCTTAGAGCCTCGGAGCTGCACCTGAGGCCGGAAGGGGCTCTGGCGCCCTCCTGTGGACAGAGGCTCGAACAGCCCCTCTCAGGCTTGCCTTCTCTCTCTGGCTCAGCAGGCCCCGGGGGCTGCTTGGGCTGGGGCCCAGAGGAGGCTGGGGGCTCCAGCCCCCGCCAAGAAGGGCCCTTAAACTTGGGCTCTAGATCCCCCTCTCAAAGGCGTTCTTCGTGCCCATGCCAACCTAGGCCATGCCTCGCCGTGGAAATCCTTAGCTCCAAATCCATCAGGGTGTGCCAGCCTGCACCCGTGTGGATGCAGCCTTGCCCAGATGGACTGAGGAAGATAGGCGCGTAAGGAGGGAACGAGTCGTTTTACCCCTTCCTCATCCCCCTGCGATCCCATACTCCTTGCCATTCAATCTTGCCTCGATTCTTTCCTTCTGGCTTGGTTCATCTTGCCAGGTCTCTCTTTCTCCCTTGGTTTTCAAACTCTCTTGACCCCACCTGGAGTGTGCCTCATCTGGAGCCCCATTGGTGCTTCCCAAGGCACAGAGTTTCCCAACCACACAAAACCAACCCAAGCAGCCCTTCTCCCCAGGGGGCCAGAAGGAAGCTCGGCCAGAGCTGTTGTGGATCCGTCAAGAGAGCGGCCTGCAGATGCCCGGCCTGGCTCGAGCTCCCATCATCTCAGCAGGTGCAGAGAAAGCAGAGGAGAGCCTCCCTCGGACAGACCAAGGGAGGTTCCTGAGCCCTCTGGAGAGACAAGGCCCAGCGCCGGGCACTGCTGCTCTCCCAATTCGCTCTCCCTTTGGGCACCACCCGGGCACCCCTCACAGCCCCTGCATGCGCATCCCAAAACCCAGGCCACGCTGGGATTCCACACTCATCAGCTCCAGCACGGAACCCAGGAACGAGAACAGAAACCCACCCACCCAGCCGGCACGTGGGGAGGGGGCCTGAAGAAACACTGCCAAATCCAGATAGCCAGCCGCCGTCCAGCACCAGACAAAGGAACACCATCACGCATGCCTAGAGAAGTCCATACCACAACCAGCTCGAGGCTCCTACTCAGGCCTGTCCCCTGAGGACGCCTCTCAAGGACCACCCCTGAGCAGGCTGTAGAAAAGAAGGTGCCTTCACACCGGGTGGGCGTGTATGTCCATTTCTCCAACCACGATGGACCACAGGATCCAGGGCATGCCCCAAAGAACCCTGGAACCACCGTCGGACCCAGCACTACCCCTCACGGCCATAGTCCCCGACAAAGGGTCTCTTCTCAGCGTGAAACGCCCCACTCGCTTCAGGCAGCCCTCTTCCCAAGAGCGGCACAAGGAAAGACATTCGTGGTCCATGGACAGATGCTTGGCTGAGCAAGCAGCTGTCCTTCTCCCCAACAGAAGCGGACTCAGCAATCCAGCGGCGCAGAAATGGGTGCCATGGGCAGCCCCAGTGTTGCGAAGAGAAACGCTCACACGAAAGGAAAGAGGTCTGGGAGGGAGACACACAGCCCATGGGAAACCCCTTCCCTCTCCCATCTCACCAGGGACACCCAGGAACTGGCTTCCAGGAAAGGAACCCCTGCACTGCCATCCAGATGCTGCTTGCCAAATGGGAGGGCGAGGCTGTGGGAATGCCTGGCATTGGGGAGGTCCGAGATCCAAACCCTTGCCCTTGCGGGGGCTGGGGCGGGGGTCCAGAGCCCTCGTTCCATGGAGCGCAAGCTACGATGTCTAGTCCCTCTTCTGAGAACCCAAGGGAGGAGAAGGGGAGCCAAACAGGATGGATAGACATGGCCGAGGGGATCCCTGTGTTGGGAAAGTGCAATGGGTCCACTTCGAGCAGCGCCCCGCGATTAGGAGTCCTGAACATTCACCCCCAACACATGAGCGTCTCAGCGCTCCCCAGACAAGGTGTCACGCTCGAGAGGGCTGCCCCTGGGGAAAAGAGACGGGCCGAAGGACTCCGTGGATTCCGTCCAGATGGCCTAGCCTAGCCCATCGGACTCGACCGAATTCCCTGGTGAGGACGAAGTGATGAGGACAAAGACATGCTTCGTTTGGAGTGGATTGACTTCCCCAGGTATTCTCCTGCACCCGTGTGTGGTATGCAGATCCACTCTGCTCGGCAAAAGCATCCACTCCCAGGCTGGGCATCCCCAGGCGGGCGCTTCCAACCCACTCCCACCCAAGATATGGGCTCAGGAGAGACTTGGGATGGATTTGTCTATCCAGGTCCTAGCTATTGTTTCCTACTCTATCTGCATGCGTATGCGTGTGGGTGTGTTTGGAGAGAGAGAGGGAGGGAGGGAGAATGAGAGAAAGAGGGAGAGAACAAGGGAGAGAAGGAGAGAGGAGGGCCTTCACTCCTTTCTGGATCCATTCAGCTCATTCAGTTCAATGCCTCTTAGTCCTTGTCCATGGATTTGGGGACCCCCTGCCACACGGAGATGTGGTCTCGCCAGAGGGGGATCGCCCAGTGCAGCTCTTGCCCCAGCCACAGCAGGGACCAGGAGAGCCTCTGAAGCTTGGCAGCCGCGTGGGAACTCCCCTGAGAGCTTGCTGGAGGAGACCAATCAAGCGTCCTGAACGCATCACACCTGCTTTCAATCAGGCCTCCATTGCCTGGCGCCCTGCTGCCAAGAGAGGCTCTTCTCCAAAGGACACAAGGCCATTTCCCTCAGCCTTCTTTGTGTGTGTGTGTGTGTGTTTGTGTGTGTGAGAGAGGGAGAGGGAGAGAGAGAGAGAGAGGGAGAGGGAGAGAGAGAGAGAGAGAGAGAGAGAGAGAGAGAGAGAGAGAGAGAGAGAGAGAGAGAGAACAGGCGGATGAGCCCAGCTGCCAACACTCTAACCCCTCGAAGCCCCCCATGTATTCCTCGGCACCACACTCCTTCTCACCTACCTGAAGCCGTGATGGGGACGGCTTGACCAGGGCCAGCTGGCGGTCCAATCCCGAGGCTGTGTGTGTCTGGGCGCCTGCCTCTAGGGGACCCCAAGCACGCCAAAGCGCAGGACCTGTTCCAAGCCTTCCAAACCCACTGCCACCCAACCAGGCGGCGAACTCACCTCCAAATCCGGAAGGCACACCTCCGCCCTCCGCCTGACAGGAGGTGTCTCGGAGGAGAGAGTCCCTGGTGCCCAGGAAACACCCACATAGCCTCTGGGGGCCTGCTGTGAGTGCGTCCCGCTCAAGCCTCCAGCCGCCCTCGACGTGGAGCCTGCGCCTTTGGAGCCTTGCCACTCCCACCTCTTAGAGCCTCGGAGCTGCACCTGAGGCCGGAAGGGGCTCTGGCGCCCTCGTGTGGACAGAGGCTCGAACAGCCCCTCTCAGGCTTGCCTTCTCTCTCTGGCTCAGCACGCCCCGGGGGGCTGCTTGGGCTGGGGCCCAGAGGAGGCTGGGGACCCCAGCCCCCGCCAAGAAGGGCCCTTCCACCTGGGCTCTAGCTCCCTCTCTCAAAGGCGTTCTTCGTGCCCATGCCAACCTAGGCCATGCCTCGCCGTGGAAATCCTTAGCTCCAAATCCATCAGGGTGTGCCAGCCTGCATCCGTGTGGATGCAGCCTTGCCCAGATGGACTGAGGAAGATAGGCGCGTAAGGAGGGAACCAGTCGTTTTCCCCCTTCCTCATCCCCCTGTGATCCCATACTCCTTGCCATTCAGTCTTGCGTCGATTCTTTCCTTCTGGCTTGGTTCATCTTGCCAGGTCTCTCTTTCTCCCTTGGTTTTCAAACTCTCTTGACCCCACCTGGAGTGTGCCTCATCTGGAGCCCCATTGGTGCTTCACAAGGCACAGAGTTTCCCAACCACACAAAACCAACCCAAGCAGCCCTTCTCCCCAGGGGGCCAGAAGGAAGCTCGGCCAGAGCTGTTGTGGATCCGTCAAGAGAGCGGCCTGCAGATGCCCGGCCTGGCTCGAGCTCCCATCATCTCAGCAGGTGCAGAGAAAGCAGAGGAGAGCCTCCCTCGGACAGACCAAGGGAGGTTCCTGAGCCCTCTGGAGAGACAAGGCCCAGCGCCGGGCACTGCTGCTCTCCCAATTCGCTCTCCCTTTGGGCACCACCCGGGCACCCCTCACAGCCCCTGCATGCGCATCCCAAAACCCAGGCCACGCTGGGATTCCACACTCATCAGCTCCAGCACGGATCCCAGGAACGAGAACAGAAACCCACCCACCCAGCCGGCACGTGGGGAGGGGGCCTGAAGAAACACTGCCAAATCCAGATAGCCAGCCGCCGTCCAGCACCAGACAAAGGAACACCATCAAGCATGCCTAGAGAAGTCCATACCACAACCAGCTCGAGGCTCCTACTCAGGCCTGTCCCCTGAGGACGCCTCTCAAGGACCACCCCTGGGCAGGCTGTAGAAAAGAAGGTGCCTTCACACCGGGTGGGCGTGTATGTCCATTTGTCCAACCACGATGGACCACAGGATCCAGGGCATGCCCAAAAGAGCCCTGGAACCACCGTCGGACCCAGCACTACCCCTCACGGCCATAGTCCCCGACAAAGGGTCTCTTCTCAGCGTGAAACGCCCCACTCGCTTCAGGCAGCCCTCTTCCCAAGAGCGGCACAAGGAAAGACATTCGTGGTCCATGGACAGATGCTTGGCTGAGCAAGCAGCTGTCCTTCTCCCCAACAGAAGCGGACTCAGCAATCCAGCGGCGCAGAAATGGGTGCCATGGGCAGCCCCAGTGTTGCGAAGAGAAACGCTCACACGAAAGGAAAGAGGTCTGGGAGGGAGACACACAGCCCATGGGAAACCCCTTCCCTCTCCCATCTCACCAGGGACACCCAGGAACTGGCTTCCAGGAAAGGAACCCCTGCACTGCCATCCAGATGCTGCTTGCCAAATGGGAGGGCGAGGCTGTGGGAATGCCTGGCATTGGGGAGGTCCGAGATCCAAACCCTTGCCCTTGCGGGGGCTGGGGCGGGGGTCCAGAGCCCTCGTTCCATGGAGCGCAAGCTACGATGTCTAGTCCCTCTTCTGAGAACCCAAGGGAGGAGAAGGGGAGCCAAACAGGATGGATAGACATGGCCGAGGGGATCCCTGTGTTGGGAAAGTGCAATGGGTCCACTTCGAGCAGCGCCCCGCGATTAGGAGTCCTGAACATTCACCCCCAACACATGAGCGTCTCAGCGCTCCCCAGACAAGGTGTCACGCTCGAGAGGGCTGCCCCTGGGGAAAAGAGACGGGCCGAAGGACTCCGTGGATTCCGTCCAGATGGCCTAGCCTAGCCCATCGGACTCGACCGAATTCCCTGGTGAGGACGAAGTGATGAGGACAAAGACATGCTTCGTTTGGAGTGGATTGACTTCCCCAGGTATTCTCCTGCACCCGTGTGTGGTATGCAGATCCACTCTGCTCGGCAAAAGCATCCACTCCCAGGCTGGGCATCCCCAGGCGGGCGCTTCCAACCCACTCCCACCCAAGATATGGGCTCAGGAGAGACTTGGGATGCATTTGTCTATCCAGGTCCTAGCTATTGTTTCCTACTCTATCTGCATGCGTATGCGTGTGGGTGTGTTTGGAGAGAGAGAGGGAGGGAGGGAGAATGCGAGAAAGAGGGAGAGAACGAGGGAGAGAAGGAGAGAGGAGGGCCTTCACTCCTTTCTGGATCCATTCAGCTCATTCAGTTCAATGCCTCTTAGTCCTTGTCCATGGATTTGGGGACCCCCTGCCACACGGAGATGTGGTCTCGCCAGAGGGGGATCGCCCAGTGCAGCTCTTGCCCCAGCCACAGCAGGGACCAGGAGAGCCTCTGAAGCTTGGCAGCCGCGTGGGAACTCCCCTGAGAGCTTGCTGGAGGAGACCAATCAAGCGTCCTGAACGCATCACACCTGCTTTCAATCAGGCCTCCATTGCCTGGCGCCCTGCTGCCAAGAGAGGCTCTTCTCCAAAGGACACAAGGCCATTTCCCTCAGCCTTCTTTGTGTGTGTGTGTTTGTGTGTGTGAGAGAGGGAGAGGGAGAGAGAGAGGGAGAGGGAGAGAGAGAGAGAGAGAGAGAGAGAACAGGCGGATGAGCCCAGCTGCCAACACTCTAACCCCTCGAAGCCCCCCATGTATTCCTCGGCACCACACTCCTTCTCACCTACCTGAAGCCGTGATGGGGACGGCTTGACCAGGGCCAGCTGGCGGTCCAATCCCGAGGCTGTGTGTGTCTGGGCGCCTGCCTCTAGGGGACCCCAAGCACGCCAAAGCCCAGGACCTGTTCCAAGCCTTCCAAACCCACTGCCACCCAACCAGGCGGCGAACTCACCTCCAAATCCGGAAGGCACACCTCCGCCCTCCGCCTGACAGGAGGTGTCTCGGAGGAGAGAGTCCCTGGTGCCCAGGAAACACCCACATAGCCTCTGGGGGCCTGCTGTGAGTGCGTCCCGCTCAAGCCTCCAGCCGCCCTCGACGTGGAGCCTGCGCCTTTGGAGCCTTGCCACTCCCACCTCTTAGAGCCTCGGAGCTGCACCTGAGGCCGGAAGGGGCTCTGGCGCCCTCGTGTGGACAGAGGCTCGAACAGCCCCTCTCAGGCTTGCCTTCTCTCTCTGGCTCAGCAGGCCCCGGGGGGCTGCTTGGGCTGGGGCCCAGAGGAGGCTGGGGACTCCAGCCCCCGCCAAGAAGGGCCCTTCCACCTGGGCTCTAGCTCCCTCTCTCAAAGGCGTTCTTCGTGCCCATGCCAACCTAGGCCATGCCTCGCCGTGGAAATCCTTAGCTCCAAATCCATCAGGGTGTGCCAGCCTGCACCCGTGTGGATGCAGCCTTGCCCAGATGGACTGAGGAAGATAGGCGCGTAAGGAGGGAACCAGTCGTTTTCCCCCTTCCTCATCCCCCTGTGATCCCATACTCCTTGCCATTCAGTCTTGCGTCGATTCTTTCCTTCTGGCTTGGTTCATCTTGCCAGGTCTCTCTTTCTCCCTTTGTTTTCAAACTCTCTTGACCCCACCTGGAGTGTGCCTCATCTGGAGCCCCATTGGTGCTTCCCAAGGCACAGAGTTTCCCAACCACACAAAACCAACCCAAGCAGCCCTTCTCCCCAGGGGGCCAGAAGGAAGCTCGGCCAGAGCTGTTGTGGATCCGTCAAGAGAGCGGCCTGCAGATGCCCGGCCTGGCTCGAGCTCCCATCATCTCAGCAGGTGCAGAGAAAGCAGAGGAGAGCCTCCCTCGGACAGACCAAGGGAGGTTCCTGAGCCCTCTGGAGAGACAAGGCCCAGCGCCGGGCACTGCTGCTCTCCCAATTCGCTCTCCCTTTGGGCACCACCCGGGCACCCCTCACAGCCCCTGCATGCGCATCCCAAAACCCAGGCCACGCTGGGATTCCACACTCATCAGCTCCAGCACGGATCCCAGGAACGAGAACAGAAACCCACCCACCCAGCCGGCACGTGGGGAGGGGGCCTGAAGAAACACTGCCAAATCCAGATAGCCAGCCGCCGTCCAGCACCAGACAAAGGAACACCATCAAGCATGCCTAGAGAAGTCCATACCACAACCAGCTCGAGGCTCCTACTCAGGCCTGTCCCCTGAGGACGCCTCTCAAGGACCACCCCTGGGCAGGCTGTAGAAAAGAAGGTGCCTTCACACCGCGTGGGCGTGTATGTCCATTTGTCCAACCACGATGGACCACAGGATCCAGGGCATGCCCCAAAGACCCCTGGAACCACCGTCGGACCCAGCACTACCCCTCACGGCCATAGTCCCCGACAAAGGGTCTCTTCTCAGCGTGAAACGCCCCACTCGCTTCAGGCAGCCCTCTTCCCAAGAGCGGCACAAGGAAAGACATTCGTGGTCCATGGACAGATGCTTGGCTGAGCAAGCAGCTGTCCTTCTCCCCAACAGAAGCGGACTCAGCAATCCAGCGGCGCAGAAATGGGTGCCATGGGCAGCCCCAGTGTTGCGAAGAGAAACGCTCACACGAAAGGAAAGAGGTCTGGGAGGGAGACACACAGCCCATGGGAAACCCCTTCCCTCTCCCATCTCACCAGGGACACCCAGGAACTGGCTTCCAGGAAAGGAACCCCTGCACTGCCATCCAGATGCTGCTTGCCAAATGGGAGGGCGAGGCTGTGGGAATGCCTGGCATTGGGGAGGTCCGAGATCCAAACCCTTGCCCTTGCGGGGGCTGGGGCGGGGGGCCAGAGCCCTCGTTCCATGGAGCGCAAGCTACGATGTCTAGTCCCTCTTCTGAGAACCCAAGGGAGGAGAAGGGGAGCCAAACAGGATGGATAGACATGGCCGAGGGGATCCCTGTGTTGGGAAAGTGCAATGGGTCCACTTCGAGCAGCGCCCCGCGATTAGGAGTCCTGAACATTCACCCCCAACACATGAGCGTCTCAGCGCTCCCCAGACAAGGTGTCACGCTCGAGAGGGCTGCCCCTGGGGAAAAGAGACGGGCCGAAGGACTCCGTGGATTCCGTCCAGATGGCCTAGCCTAGCCCATCGGACTCGACCGAATTCCCTGGTGAGGACGAAGTGATGAGGACAAAGACATGCTTCGTTTGGAGTGGATTGACTTCCCCAGGTATTCTCCTGCACCCGTGTGTGGTATGCAGATCCACTCTGCTCGGCAAAAGCATCCACTCCCAGGCTGGGCATCCCCAGGCGGGCGCTTCCAACCCACTCCCACCCAAGATATGGGCTCAGGAGAGACTTGGGATGCATTTGTCTATCCAGGTCCTAGCTATTGTTTCCTACTCTATCTGCATGCGTATGCGTGTGGGTGTGTTTGGAGAGAGAGAGGGAGGGAGGGAGAATGAGAGAAAGAGGGAGAGAACAAGGGAGAGAAGGAGAGAGGAGGGCCTTCACTCCTTTCTGGATCCATTCAGCTCATTCAGTTCAATGCCTCTTAGTCCTTGTCCATGGATTTGGGGACCCCCTGCCACACGGAGATGTGGTCTCGCCAGAGGGGGATCGCCCAGTGCAGCTCTTGCCCCAGCCACAGCAGGGACCAGGAGAGCCTCTGAAGCTTGGCAGCCGCGTGGGAACTCCCCTGAGAGCTTGCTGGAGGAGACCAATCAAGCGTCCTGAACGCATCACACCTGCTTTCAATCAGGCCTCCATTGCCTGGCGCCCTGCTGCCAAGAGAGGCTCTTCTCCAAAGGACACAAGGCCATTTCCCTCAGCCTTCTTTGTGTGTGTGTGTTTGTGTGTGTGAGAGAGGGAGAGGGAGAGAGAGAGGGAGAGGGAGAGAGAGAGAGAGAGAGAGAGAGAGAGAGAGAGAGAGAGAGAGAGAGAGAGAACAGGCGGATGAGCCCAGCTGCCAACACTCTAACCCCTCGAAGCCCCCCATGTATTCCTCGGCACCACACTCCTTCTCACCTACCTGAAGCCGTGATGGGGACGGCTTGACCAGGGCCAGCTGGCGGTCCAATCCCGAGGCTGTGTGTGTCTGGGCGCCTGCCTCTAGGGGACCCCAAGCACGCCAAAGCCCAGGACCAGTTCCAAGCCTTCCAAACCCACTGCCACCCAACCAGGCGGCGAACTCTCCTCCAAATCCGGAAGGCACACCTCCGCCCTCCGCCTGACAGGAGGTGTCTCGGAGGAGAGAGTCCCTGGTGCCCAGGAAACACCCACATAGCCTCTGGGGGCCTGCTGTGAGTGCGTCCCGCTCAAGCCTCCAGCCGCCCTCGACGTGGAGCCTGCGCCTTTGGAGCCTTGCCACTCCCACCTCTTAGAGCCTCGGAGCTGCACCTGAGGCCGGAAGGGGCTCTGGCGCCCTCGTGTGGACAGAGGCTCGAACAGCCCCTCTCAGGCTTGCCTTCTCTCTCTGGCTCAGCAGGCCCCGGGGGGCTGCTTGGGCTGGGGCCCAGAGGAGGCTGGGGACTCCAGCCCCCGCCAAGAAGGGCCCTTCCACCTGGGCTCTAGCTCCCTCTCTCAAAGGCGTTCTTCGTGCCCATGCCAACCTAGGCCATGCCTCGCCGTGGAAATCCTTAGCTCCAAATCCATCAGGGTGTGCCAGCCTGCACCCGTGTGGATGCAGCCTTGCCCAGATGGACTGAGGAAGATAGGCGCGTAAGGAGGGAACCAGTCGTTTTCCCCCTTCCTCATCCCCCTGTGATCCCATACTCCTTGCCATTCAGTCTTGCGTCGATTCTTTCCTTCTGGCTTGGTTCATCTTGCCAGGTCTCTCTTTCTCCCTTTGTTTTCAAACTCTCTTGACCCCACCTGGAGTGTGCCTCATCTGGAGCCCCATTGGTGCTTCCCAAGGCACAGAGTTTCCCAACCACACAACACCAACCCAAGCAGCCCTTCTCCCCAGGGGGCCAGAAGGAAGCTCGGCCAGAGCTGTTGTGGATCCGTCAAGAGAGCGGCCTGCAGATGCCCGGCCTGGCTCGAGCTCCCATCATCTCAGCAGGTGCAGAGAAAGCAGAGGAGAGCCTCCCTCGGACAGACCAAGGGAGGTTCCTGAGCCCTCTGGAGAGACAAGGCCCAGCGCCGGGCACTGCTGCTCTCCCAATTCGCTCTCCCTTTGGGCACCACCCGGGCACCCCTCACAGCCCCTGCATGCGCATCCCAAAACCCAGGCCACGCTGGGATTCCACACTCATCAGCTCCAGCACGGATCCCAGGAACGAGAACAGAAACCCACCCACCCAGCCGGCACGTGGGGAGGGGGCCTGAAGAAACACTGCCAAATCCAGATAGCCAGCCGCCGTCCAGCACCAGACAAAGGAACACCATCAAGCATGCCTAGAGAAGTCCATACCACAACCAGCTCGAGGCTCCTACTCAGGCCTGTCCCCTGAGGACGCCTCTCAAGGACCACCCCTGGGCAGGCTGTAGAAAAGAAGGTGCCTTCACACCGCGTGGGCGTGTATGTCCATTTGTCCAACCACGATGGACCACAGGATCCAGGGCATGCCCCAAAGAGCCCTGGAACCACCGTCGGACCCAGCACTACCCCTCACGGCCATAGACCCCGACAAAGGGTCTCTTCTCAGCGTGAAACGCCCCACTCGCTTCAGGCAGCCCTCTTCCCAAGAGCGGCACAAGGAAAGACATTCGTGGTCCATGGACAGATGCTTGGCTGAGCAAGCAGCTGTCCTTCTCCCCAACAGAAGCGGACTCAGCAATCCAGCGGCGCAGAAATGGGTGCCATGGGCAGCCCCAGTGTTGCGAAGAGAAACGCTCACACGAAAGGAAAGAGGTCTGGGAGGGAGACACACAGCCCATGGGAAACCCCTTCCCTCTCCCATCTCACCAGGGACACCCAGGAACTGGCTTCCAGGAAAGGAACCCCTGCACTGCCATCCAGATGCTGCTTGCCAAATGGGAGGGCGAGGCTGTGGGAATGCCTGGCATTGGGGAGGTCCGAGATCCAAACCCTTGCCCTTGCGGGGGCTGGGGCGGGGGGCCAGAGCCCTCGTTCCATGGAGCGCAAGCTACGATGTCTAGTCCCTCTTCTGAGAACCCAAGGGAGGAGAAGGGGAGCCAAACAGGATGGATAGACATGGCCGAGGGGATCCCTGTGTTGGGAAAGTGCAATGGGTCCACTTCGAGCAGCGCCCCGCGATTAGGAGTCCTGAACATTCAACCCCAACACATGAGCGTCTCAGCGCTCCCCAGACAAGGTGTCACGCTCGAGAGGGCTGCCCCTGGGGAAAAGAGACGGGCCGAAGGACTCCGTGGATTCCGTCCAGATGGCCTAGCCTAGCCCATCGGACTCGACCGAATTCCCTGGTGAGGACGAAGTGATGAGGACAAAGACATGCTTCGTTTGGAGTGGATTGACTTCCCCAGGTATTCTCCTGCACCCGTGTGTGGTATGCAGATCCACTCTGCTCGGCAAAAGCATCCACTCCCAGGCTGGGCATCCCCAGGCGGGCGCTTCCAACCCACTCCCACCCAAGATATGGGCTCAGGAGAGACTTGGGATGCATTTGTCTATCCAGGTCCTAGCTATTGTTTCCTACTCTATCTGCATGCGTATGCGTGTGGGTGTGTTTGGAGAGAGAGAGGGAGGGAGGGAGAATGAAAGAGGGAGAGAACAAGGGAGAGAAGGAGAGAGGAGGGCCTTCACTCCTTTCTGGATCCATTCAGCTCATTCAGTTCAATGCCTCTTAGTCCTTGTCCATGGATTTGGGGACCCCCTGCCACACGGAGATGTGGTCTCGCCAGAGGGGGATCGCCCAGTGCAGCTCTTGCCCCAGCCACAGCAGGGACCAGGAGAGCCTCTGAAGCTTGGCAGCCGCGTGGGAACTCCCCTGAGAGCTTGCTGGAGGAGACCAATCAAGCGTCCTGAACGCATCACACCTGCTTTCAATCAGGCCTCCATTGACTGGCGCCCTGCTGCCAAGAGAGGCTCTTCTCCAAAGGACACAAGGACATTTCCCTCAGCCTTCTTTGTGTGTGTGTGTTTGTGTGTGTGAGAGAGGGAGAGAGAGAGAGAGAGGGAGAGGGAGAGGGAGAGGGAGAGGGAGAGGGAGAGGGAGAGAGAGAGAGAGAGAGAGAGAGAGAGAGAGAGAGAGAGAGAGAGAGAGAGAGAACAGGCGGATGAGCCCAGCTGCCAACACTCTAACCCCTCGAAGCCCCCCATGTATTCCTCGGCACCACACTCCTTCTCACCTACCTGAAGCCGTGATGGGGACGGCTTGACCAGGGCCAGCTGGCGGTCCAATCCCGAGGCTGTGTGTGTCTGGGCGCCTGCCTCTAGGGGACCCCAAGCACGCCAAAGCCCAGGACCTGTTCCAAGCCTTCCAAACCCACTGCCACCCAACCAGGCGGCGAACTCACCTCCAAATCCGGAAGGCACACCTCCGCCCTCCGCCTGACAGGAGGTGTCTCGGAGGAGAGAGTCCCTGGTGCCCAGGAAACACCCACATAGCCTCTGGGGGCCTGCTGTGAGTGCGTCCCGCTCAAGCCTCCAGCCGCCCTCGACGTGGAGCCTGCGCCTTTGGAGCCTTGCCACTCCCACCTCTTAGAGCCTCGGAGCTGCACCTGAGGCCGGAAGGGGCTCTGGCGCCCTCGTGTGGACAGAGGCTCGAACAGCCCCTCTCAGGCTTGCCTTCTCTCTCTGGCTCAGCAGGCCCCGGGGGGCTGCTTGGGCTGGGGCCCAGAGGAGGCTGGGGACTCCAGCCCCCGCCAAGAAGGGCCCTTCCACCTGGGCTCTAGCTCCCTCTCTCAAAGGCGTTCTTCGTGCCCATGCCAACCTAGGCCATGCCTCGCCGTGGAAATCCTTAGCTCCAAATCCATCAGGGTGTGCCAGCCTGCACCCGTGTGGATGCAGCCTTGCCCAGATGGACTGAGGAAGATAGGCGCGTAAGGAGGGAACCAGTCGTTTTCCCCCTTCCTCATCCCCCTGTGATCCCATACTCCTTGCCATTCAGTCTTGCGTCGATTCTTTCCTTCTGGCTTGGTTCATCTTGCCAGGTCTCTCTTTCTCCCTTTGTTTTCAAACTCTCTTGACCCCACCTGGAGTGTGCCTCATCTGGAGCCCCATTGGTGCTTCCCAAGGCACAGAGTTTCCCAACCACACAAAACCAACCCAAGCAGCCCTTCTCCCCAGGGGGCCAGAAGGAAGCTCGGCCAGAGCTGTTGTGGATCCGTCAAGAGAGCGGCCTGCAGATGCCCGGCCTGGCTCGAGCTCCCATCATCTCAGCAGGTGCAGAGAAAGCAGAGGAGAGCCTCCCTCGGACAGACCAAGGGAGGTTCCTGAGCCCTCTGGAGAGACAAGGCCCAGCGCCGGGCACTGCTGCTCTCCCAATTCGCTCTCCCTTTGGGCACCACCCGGGCACCCCTCACAGCCCCTGCATGCGCATCCCAAAACCCAGGCCACGCTGGGATTCCACACTCATCAGCTCCAGCACGGATCCCAGGAACGAGAACAGAAACCCACCCACCCAGCCGGCACGTGGGGAGGGGGCCTGAAGAAACACTGCCAAATCCAGATAGCCAGCCGCCGTCCAGCACCAGACAAAGGAACACCATCACGCATGCCTAGAGAAGTCCATACCACAACCAGCTCGAGGCTCCTACTCAGGCCTGTCCCCTGAGGACGCCTCTCAAGGACCACCCCTGGGCAGGCTGTAGAAAAGAAGGTGCCTTCACACCGGGTGGGCGTGTATGTCCATTTGTCCAACCACGATGGACCACAGGATCCAGGGCATGCCCAAAAGAGCCCTGGAACCACCGTCGGACCCAGCACTACCCCTCACGGCCATAGTCCCCGACAAAGGGTCTCTTCTCAGCGTGAAACGCCCCACTCGCTTCAGGCAGCCCTCTTCCCAAGAGCGGCACAAGGAAAGACATTCGTGGTCCATGGACAGATGCTTGGCTGAGCAAGCAGCTGTCCTTCTCCCCAACAGAAGCGGACTCAGCAATCCAGCGGCGCAGAAATGGGTGCCATGGGCAGCCCCAGTGTTGCGAAGAGAAACGCTCACACGAAAGGAAAGAGGTCTGGGAGGGAGACACACAGCCCATGGGAAACCCCTTCCCTCTCCCATCTCACCAGGGACACCCAGGAACTGGCTTCCAGGAAAGGAACCCCTGCACTGCCATCCAGATGCTGCTTGCCAAATGGGAGGGCGAGGCTGTGGGAATGCCTGGCATTGGGGAGGTCCGAGATCCAAACCCTTGCCCTTGCGGGGGCTGGGGCGGGGGGCCAGAGCCCTCGTTCCATGGAGCGCAAGCTACGATGTCTAGTCCCTCTTCTGAGAACCCAAGGGAGGAGAAGGGGAGCCAAACAGGATGGATAGACATGGCCGAGGGGATCCCTGTGTTGGGAAAGTGCAATGGGTCCACTTCGAGCAGCGCCCCGCGATTAGGAGTCCTGAACATTCACCCCCAACACATGAGCGTCTCAGCGCTCCCCAGACAAGGTGTCACGCTCGAGAGGGCTGCCCCTGGGGAAAAGAGACGGGCCGAAGGACTCCGTGGATTCCGTCCAGATGGCCTAGCCTAGCCCATCGGACTCGACCGAATTCCCTGGTGAGGACGAAGTGATGAGGACAAAGACATGCTTCGTTTGGAGTGGATTGACTTCCCCAGGTATTCTCCTGCACCCGTGTGTGGTATGCAGATCCACTCTGCTCGGCAAAAGCATCCACTCCCAGGCTGGGCATCCCCAGGCGGGCGCTTCCAACCCACTCCCACCCAAGATATGGGCTCAGGAGAGACTTGGGATGGATTTGTCTATCCAGGTCCTAGCTATTGTTTCCTACTCTATCTGCATGCGTATGCGTGTGGGTGTGTTTGGAGAGAGAGAGGGAGGGAGGGAGAATGCGAGAAAGAGGGAGAGAACGAGGGAGAGAAGGAGAGAGGAGGGCCTTCACTCCTTTCTGGATCCATTCAGCTCATTCAGTTCAATGCCTCTTAGTCCTTGTCCATGGATTTGGGGACCCCCTGCCACACGGAGATGTGGTCTCGCCAGAGGGGGATCGCCCAGTGCAGCTCTTGCCCCAGCCACAGCCGGGACCAGGAGAGCCTCTGAAGCTTGGCAGCCGCGTGGGAACTCCCCTGAGAGCTTGCTGGAGGAGACCAATCAAGCGTCCTGAACGCATCACACCTGCTTTCAATCAGGCCTCCATTGCCTGGCGCCCTGCTGCCAAGAGAGGCTCTTCTCCAAAGGACACAAGGCCATTTCCCTCAGCCTTCTTTGTGTGTGTGTGTTTGTGTGTGTGAGAGAGGGAGAGAGAGAGAGAGAGGGAGAGGGAGAGAGAGAGAGAGAGAGAGAGAGAGAGAGAGAGAGAGAGAGAGTACAGGCGGATGAGCCCAGCTGCCAACACTCTAACCCCTCGAAGCCCCCCATGTATTCCTCGGCACCACACTCCTTCTCACCTACCTGAAGCCGTGATGGGGACGGCTTGACCAGGGCCAGCTGGCGGTCCAATCCCGAGGCTGTGTGTGTCTGGGCGCCTGCCTCTAGGGGACCCCAAGCACGCCAAAGCCCAGGACCTGTTCCAAGCCTTCCAAACCCACTGCCACCCAACCAGGCGGCGAACTCACCTCCAAATCCGGAAGGCACACCTCCGCCCTCCGCCTGACAGGAGGTGTCTCGGAGGAGAGAGTCCCTGGTGCCCAGGAAACACCCACATAGCCTCTGGGGGCCTGCTGTGAGTGCGTCCCGCTCAAGCCTCCAGCCGCCCTCGACGTGGAGCCTGCGCCTTTGGAGCCTTGCCACTCCCACCTCTTAGAGCCTCGGAGCTGCACCTGAGGCCGGAAGGGGCTCTGGCGCCCTCGTGTGGACAGAGGCTCGAACAGCCCCTCTCAGGCTTGCCTTCTCTCTCTGGCTCAGCAGGCCCCGGGGGGCTGCTTGGGCTGGGGCCCAGAGGAGGCTGGGGACTCCAGCCCCCGCCAAGAAGGGCCCTTCCACCTGGGCTCTAGCTCCCTCTCTCAAAGGCGTTCTTCGTGCCCATGCCAACCTAGGCCATGCCTCGCCGTGGAAATCCTTAGCTCCAAATCCATCAGGGTGTGCCAGCCTGCACCCGTGTGGATGCAGCCTTGCCCAGATGGACTGAGGAAGATAGGCGCGTAAGGAGGGAACCAGTCGTTTTCCCCCTTCCTCATCCCCCTGTGATCCCATACTCCTTGCCATTCAGTCTTGCGTCGATTCTTTCCTTCTGGCTTGGTTCATCTTGCCAGGTCTCTCTTTCTCCCTTTGTTTTCAAACTCTCTTGACCCCACCTGGAGTGTGCCTCATCTGGAGCCCCATTGGTGCTTCCCAAGGCACAGAGTTTCCCAACCACACAAAACCAACCCAAGCAGCCCTTCTCCCCAGGGGGCCAGAAGGAAGCTCGGCCAGAGCTGTTGTGGATCCGTCAAGAGAGCGGCCTGCAGATGCCCGGCCTGGCTCGAGCTCCCATCATCTCAGCAGGTGCAGAGAAAGCAGAGGAGAGCCTCCCTCGGACAGACCAAGGGAGGTTCCTGAGCCCTCTGGAGAGACAAGGCCCAGCGCCGGGCACTGCTGCTCTCCCAATTCGCTCTCCCTTTGGGCACCACCCGGGCACCCCTCACAGCCCCTGCATGCGCATCCCAAAACCCAGGCCACGCTGGGATTCCACACTCATCAGCTCCAGCACGGATCCCAGGAACGAGAACAGAAACCCACCCACCCAGCCGGCACGTGGGGAGGGGGCCTGAAGAAACACTGCCAAATCCAGATAGCCAGCCGCCGTCCAGCACCAGACAAAGGAACACCATCACGCATGCCTAGAGAAGTCCATACCACAACCAGCTCGAGGCTCCTACTCAGGCCTGTCCCCTGAGGACGCCTCTCAAGGACCACCCCTGGGCAGGCTGTAGAAAAGAAGGTGCCTTCACACCGGGTGGGCGTGTATGTCCATTTGTCCAACCACGATGGACCACAGGATCCAGGGCATGCCCAAAAGAGCCCTGGAACCACCGTCGGACCCAGCACTACCCCTCACGGCCATAGTCCCCGACAAAGGGTCTCTTCTCAGCGTGAAACGCCCCACTCGCTTCAGGCAGCCCTCTTCCCAAGAGCGGCACAAGGAAAGACATTCGTGGTCCATGGACAGATGCTTGGCTGAGCAAGCAGCTGTCCTTCTCCCCAACAGAAGCGGACTCAGCAATCCAGCGGCGCAGAAATGGGTGCCATGGGCAGCCCCAGTGTTGCGAAGAGAAACGCTCACACGAAAGGAAAGAGGTCTGGGAGGGAGACACACAGCCCATGGGAAACCCCTTCCCTCTCCCATCTCACCAGGGACACCCAGGAACTGGCTTCCAGGAAAGGAACCCCTGCACTGCCATCCAGATGCTGCTTGCCAAATGGGAGGGCGAGGCTGTGGGAATGCCTGGCATTGGGGAGGTCCGAGATCCAAACCCTTGCCCTTGCGGGGGCTGGGGCGGGGGGCCAGAGCCCTCGTTCCATGGAGCGCAAGCTACGATGTCTAGTCCCTCTTCTGAGAACCCAAGGGAGGAGAAGGGGAGCCAAACAGGATGGATAGACATGGCCGAGGGGATCCCTGTGTTGGGAAAGTGCAATGGGTCCACTTCGAGCAGCGCCCCGCGATTAGGAGTCCTGAACATTCACCCCCAACACATGAGCGTCTCAGCGCTCCCCAGACAAGGTGTCACGCTCGAGAGGGCTGCCCCTGGGGAAAAGAGACGGGCCGAAGGACTCCGTGGATTCCGTCCAGATGGCCTAGCCTAGCCCATCGGACTCGACCGAATTCCCTGGTGAGGACGAAGTGATGAGGACAAAGACATGCTTCGTTTGGAGTGGATTGACTTCCCCAGGTATTCTCCTGCACCCGTGTGTGGTATGCAGATCCACTCTGCTCGGCAAAAGCATCCACTCCCAGGCTGGGCATCCCCAGGCGGGCGCTTCCAACCCACTCCCACCCAAGATATGGGCTCAGGAGAGACTTGGGATGGATTTGTCTATCCAGGTCCTAGCTATTGTTTCCTACTCTATCTGCATGCGTATGCGTGTGGGTGTGTTTGGAGAGAGAGAGGGAGGGAGGGAGAATGCGAGAAAGAGGGAGAGAACGAGGGAGAGAAGGAGAGAGGAGGGCCTTCACTCCTTTCTGGATCCATTCAGCTCATTCAGTTCAATGCCTCTTAGTCCTTGTCCATGGATTTGGGGACCCCCTGCCACACGGAGATGTGGTCTCGCCAGAGGGGGATCGCCCAGTGCAGCTCTTGCCCCAGCCACAGCCGGGACCAGGAGAGCCTCTGAAGCTTGGCAGCCGCGTGGGAACTCCCCTGAGAGCTTGCTGGAGGAGACCAATCAAGCGTCCTGAACGCATCACACCTGCTTTCAATCAGGCCTCCATTGCCTGGCGCCCTGCTGCCAAGAGAGGCTCTTCTCCAAAGGACACAAGGCCATTTCCCTCAGCCTTCTTTGTGTGTGTGTGTTTGTGTGTGTGAGAGAGGGAGAGAGAGAGAGAGAGGGAGAGGGAGAGAGAGAGAGAGAGAGAGAGAGAGAGAGAGAGAGAGAGAGAGAACAGGCGGATGAGCCCAGCTGCCAACACTCTAACCCCTCGAAGCCCCCCATGTATTCCTCGGCACCACACTCCTTCTCACCTACCTGAAGCCGTGATGGGGACGGCTTGACCAGGGCCAGCTGGCGGTCCAATCCCGAGGCTGTGTGTGTCTGGGCGCCTGCCTCTAGGGGACCCCAAGCACGCCAAAGCCCAGGACCTGTTCCAAGCCTTCCAAACCCACTGCCACCCAACCAGGCGGCGAACTCACCTCCAAATCCGGAAGGCACACCTCCGCCCTCCGCCTGACAGGAGGTGTCTCGGAGGAGAGAGTCCCTGGTGCCCAGGAAACACCCACATAGCCTCTGGGGGCCTGCTGTGAGTGCGTCCCGCTCAAGCCTCCAGCCGCCCTCGACGTGGAGCCTGCGCCTTTGGAGCCTTGCCACTCCCACCTCTTAGAGCCTCGGAGCTGCACCTGAGGCCGGAAGGGGCTCTGGCGCCCTCGTGTGGACAGAGGCTCGAACAGCCCCTCTCAGGCTTGCCTTCTCTCTCTGGCTCAGCAGGCCCCGGGGGGCTGCTTGGGCTGGGGCCCAGAGGAGGCTGGGGACTCCAGCCCCCGCCAAGAAGGGCCCTTCCACCTGGGCTCTAGCTCCCTCTCTCAAAGGCGTTCTTCGTGCCCATGCCAACCTAGGCCATGCCTCGCCGTGGAAATCCTTAGCTCCAAATCCATCAGGGTGTGCCAGCCTGCACCCGTGTGGATGCAGCCTTGCCCAGATGGACTGAGGAAGATAGGCGCGTAAGGAGGGAACCAGTCGTTTTCCCCCTTCCTCATCCCCCTGTGATCCCATACTCCTTGCCATTCAGTCTTGCGTCGATTCTTTCCTTCTGGCTTGGTTCATCTTGCCAGGTCTCTCTTTCTCCCTTGGTTTTCAAACTCTCTTGACCCCACCTGGAGTGTGCCTCATCTGGAGCCCCATTGGTGCTTCCCAAGGCACAGAGTTTCCCAACCACACAAAACCAACCCAAGCAGCCCTTCTCCCCAGGGGGCCAGAAGGAAGCTCGGCCAGAGCTGTTGTGGATCCGTCAAGAGAGCGGCCTGCAGATGCCCGGCCTGGCTCGAGCTCCCATCATCTCAGCAGGTGCAGAGAAAGCAGAGGAGAGCCTCCCTCGGACAGACCAAGGGAGGTTCCTGAGCCCTCTGGAGAGACAAGGCCCAGCGCCGGGCACTGCTGCTCTCCCAATTCGCTCTCCCTTTGGGCACCACCCGGGCACCCCTCACAGCCCCTGCATGCGCATCCCAAAACCCAGGCCACGCTGGGATTCCACACTCATCAGCTCCAGCACGGATCCCAGGAACGAGAACAGAAACCCACCCACCCAGCCGGCACGTGGGGAGGGGGCCTGAAGAAACACTGCCAAATCCAGATAGCCAGCCGCCGTCCAGCACCAGACAAAGGAACACCATCACGCATGCCTAGAGAAGTCCATACCACAACCAGCTCGAGGCTCCTACTCAGGCCTGTCCCCTGAGGACGCCTCTCAAGGACCACCCCTGGGCAGGCTGTAGAAAAGAAGGTGCCTTCACACCGGGTGGGCGTGTATGTCCATTTGTCCAACCACGATGGACCACAGGATCCAGGGCATGCCCAAAAGAGCCCTGGAACCACCGTCGGACCCAGCACTACCCCTCACGGCCATAGTCCCCGACAAAGGGTCTCTTCTCAGCGTGAAACGCCCCACTCGCTTCAGGCAGCCCTCTTCCCAAGAGCGGCACAAGGAAAGACATTCGTGGTCCATGGACAGATGCTTGGCTGAGCAAGCAGCTGTCCTTCTCCCCAACAGAAGCGGACTCAGCAATCCAGCGGCGCAGAAATGGGTGCCATGGGCAGCCCCAGTGTTGCGAAGAGAAACGCTCACACGAAAGGAAAGAGGTCTGGGAGGGAGACACACAGCCCATGGGAAACCCCTTCCCTCTCCCATCTCACCAGGGACACCCAGGAACTGGCTTCCAGGAAAGGAACCCCTGCACTGCCATCCAGATGCTGCTTGCCAAATGGGAGGGCGAGGCTGTGGGAATGCCTGGCATTGGGGAGGTCCGAGATCCAAACCCTTGCCCTTGCGGGGGCTGGGGCGGGGGGCCAGAGCCCTCGTTCCATGGAGCGCAAGCTACGATGTCTAGTCCCTCTTCTGAGAACCCAAGGGAGGAGAAGGGGAGCCAAACAGGATGGATAGACATGGCCGAGGGGATCCCTGTGTTGGGAAAGTGCAATGGGTCCACTTCGAGCAGCGCCCCGCGATTAGGAGTCCTGAACATTCAACCCCAACACATGAGCGTCTCAGCGCTCCCCAGACAAGGTGTCACGCTCGAGAGGGCTGCCCCTGGGGAAAAGAGACGGGCCGAAGGACTCCGTGGATTCCGTCCAGATGGCCTAGCCTAGCCCATCGGACTCGACCGAATTCCCTGGTGAGGACGAAGTGATGAGGACAAAGACATGCTTCGTTTGGAGTGGATTGACTTCCCCAGGTATTCTCCTGCACCCGTGTGTGGTATGCAGATCCACTCTGCTCGGCAAAAGCATCCACTCCCAGGCTGGGCATCCCCAGGCGGGCGCTTCCAACCCACTCCCACCCAAGATATGGGCTCAGGAGAGACTTGGGATGCATTTGTCTATCCAGGTCCTAGCTATTGTTTCCTACTCTATCTGCATGCGTATGCGTGTGGGTGTGTTTGGAGAGAGAGAGGGAGGGAGGGAGAATGAAAGAGGGAGAGAACAAGGGAGAGAAGGAGAGAGGAGGGCCTTCACTCCTTTCTGGATCCATTCAGCTCATTCAGTTCAATGCCTCTTAGTCCTTGTCCATGGATTTGGGGACCCCCTGCCACACGGAGATGTGGTCTCGCCAGAGGGGGATCGCCCAGTGCAGCTCTTGCCCCAGCCACAGCAGGGACCAGGAGAGCCTCTGAAGCTTGGCAGCCGCGTGGGAACTCCCCTGAGAGCTTGCTGGAGGAGACCAATCAAGCGTCCTGAACGCATCACACCTGCTTTCAATCAGGCCTCCATTGACTGGCGCCCTGCTGCCAAGAGAGGCTCTTCTCCAAAGGACACAAGGACATTTCCCTCAGCCTTCTTTGTGTGTGTGTGTTTGTGTGTGTGAGAGAGGGAGAGAGAGAGAGAGAGAGAGAGAGAGAGGGAGAGGGAGAGAGAGAGAGAGAGAGAGAGAGAGAGAGAGAGAGAGAGAGAGAGAGAGAGAGAGAGAGAGAACAGGCGGATGAGCCCAGCTGCCAACACTCTAACCCCTCGAAGCCCCCCATGTATTCCTCGGCACCACACTCCTTCTCACCTACCTGAAGCCGTGATGGGGACGGCTTGACCAGGGCCAGCTGGCGGTCCAATCCCGAGGCTGTGTGTGTCTGGGCGCCTGCCTCTAGGGGACCCCAAGCACGCCAAAGCCCAGGACCTGTTCCAAGCCTTCCAAACCCACTGCCACCCAACCAGGCGGCGAACTCACCTCCAAATCCGGAAGGCACACCTCCGCCCTCCGCCTGACAGGAGGTGTCTCGGAGGAGAGAGTCCCTGGTGCCCAGGAAACACCCACATAGCCTCTGGGGGCCTGCTGTGAGTGCGTCCCGCTCAAGCCTCCAGCCGCCCTCGACGTGGAGCCTGCGCCTTTGGAGCCTTGCCACTCCCACCTCTTAGAGCCTCGGAGCTGCACCTGAGGCCGGAAGGGGCTCTGGCGCCCTCGTGTGGACAGAGGCTCGAACAGCCCCTCTCAGGCTTGCCTTCTCTCTCTGGCTCAGCAGGCCCCGGGGGGCTGCTTGGGCTGGGGCCCAGAGGAGGCTGGGGACTCCAGCCCCCGCCAAGAAGGGCCCTTCCACCTGGGCTCTAGCTCCCTCTCTCAAAGGCGTTCTTCGTGCCCATGCCAACCTAGGCCATGCCTCGCCGTGGAAATCCTTAGCTCCAAATCCATCAGGGTGTGCCAGCCTGCACCCGTGTGGATGCAGCCTTGCCCAGATGGACTGAGGAAGATAGGCGCGTAAGGAGGGAACCAGTCGTTTTCCCCCTTCCTCATCCCCCTGTGATCCCATACTCCTTGCCATTCAGTCTTGCGTCGATTCTTTCCTTCTGGCTTGGTTCATCTTGCCAGGTCTCTCTTTCTCCCTTTGTTTTCAAACTCTCTTGACCCCACCTGGAGTGTGCCTCATCTGGAGCCCCATTGGTGCTTCCCAAGGCACAGAGTTTCCCAACCACACAAAACCAACCCAAGCAGCCCTTCTCCCCAGGGGGCCAGAAGGAAGCTCGGCCAGAGCTGTTGTGGATCCGTCAAGAGAGCGGCCTGCAGATGCCCGGCCTGGCTCGAGCTCCCATCATCTCAGCAGGTGCAGAGAAAGCAGAGGAGAGCCTCCCTCGGACAGACCAAGGGAGGTTCCTGAGCCCTCTGGAGAGACAAGGCCCAGCGCCGGGCACTGCTGCTCTCCCAATTCGCTCTCCCTTTGGGCACCACCCGGGCACCCCTCACAGCCCCTGCATGCGCATCCCAAAACCCAGGCCACGCTGGGATTCCACACTCATCAGCTCCAGCACGGATCCCAGGAACGAGAACAGAAACCCACCCACCCAGCCGGCACGTGGGGAGGGGGCCTGAAGAAACACTGCCAAATCCAGATAGCCAGCCGCCGTCCAGCACCAGACAAAGGAACACCATCAAGCATGCCTAGAGAAGTCCATACCACAACCAGCTCGAGGCTCCTACTCAGGCCTGTCCCCTGAGGACGCCTCTCAAGGACCACCCCTGGGCAGGCTGTAGAAAAGAAGGTGCCTTCACACCGCGTGGGCGTGTATGTCCATTTGTCCAACCACGATGGACCACAGGATCCAGGGCATGCCCCAAAGACCCCTGGAACCACCGTCGGACCCAGCACTACCCCTCACGGCCATAGTCCCCGACAAAGGGTCTCTTCTCAGCGTGAAACGCCCCACTCGCTTCAGGCAGCCCTCTTCCCAAGAGCGGCACAAGGAAAGACATTCGTGGTCCATGGACAGATGCTTGGCTGAGCAAGCAGCTGTCCTTCTCCCCAACAGAAGCGGACTCAGCAATCCAGCGGCGCAGAAATGGGTGCCATGGGCAGCCCCAGTGTTGCGAAGAGAAACGCTCACACGAAAGGAAAGAGGTCTGGGAGGGAGACACACAGCCCATGGGAAACCCCTTCCCTCTCCCATCTCACCAGGGACACCCAGGAACTGGCTTCCAGGAAAGGAACCCCTGCACTGCCATCCAGATGCTGCTTGCCAAATGGGAGGGCGAGGCTGTGGGAATGCCTGGCATTGGGGAGGTCCGAGATCCAAACCCTTGCCCTTGCGGGGGCTGGGGCGGGGGGCCAGAGCCCTCGTTCCATGGAGCGCAAGCTACGATGTCTAGTCCCTCTTCTGAGAACCCAAGGGAGGAGAAGGGGAGCCAAACAGGATGGATAGACATGGCCGAGGGGATCCCTGTGTTGGGAAAGTGCAATGGGTCCACTTCGAGCAGCGCCCCGCGATTAGGAGTCCTGAACATTCACCCCCAACACATGAGCGTCTCAGCGCTCCCCAGACAAGGTGTCACGCTCGAGAGGGCTGCCCCTGGGGAAAAGAGACGGGCCGAAGGACTCCGTGGATTCCGTCCAGATGGCCTAGCCTAGCCCATCGGACTCGACCGAATTCCCTGGTGAGGACGAAGTGATGAGGACAAAGACATGCTTCGTTTGGAGTGGATTGACTTCCCCAGGTATTCTCCTGCACCCGTGTGTGGTATGCAGATCCACTCTGCTCGGCAAAAGCATCCACTCCCAGGCTGGGCATCCCCAGGCGGGCGCTTCCAACCCACTCCCACCCAAGATATGGGCTCAGGAGAGACTTGGGATGCATTTGTCTATCCAGGTCCTAGCTATTGTTTCCTACTCTATCTGCATGCGTATGCGTGTGGGTGTGTTTGGAGAGAGAGAGGGAGGGAGGGAGAATGAAAGAGGGAGAGAACAAGGGAGAGAAGGAGAGAGGAGGGCCTTCACTCCTTTCTGGATCCATTCAGCTCATTCAGTTCAATGCCTCTTAGTCCTTGTCCATGGATTTGGGGACCCCCTGCCACACGGAGATGTGGTCTCGCCAGAGGGGGATCGCCCAGTGCAGCTCTTGCCCCAGCCACAGCAGGGACCAGGAGAGCCTCTGAAGCTTGGCAGCCGCGTGGGAACTCCCCTGAGAGCTTGCTGGAGGAGACCAATCAAGCGTCCTGAACGCATCACACCTGCTTTCAATCAGGCCTCCATTGACTGGCGCCCTGCTGCCAAGAGAGGCTCTTCTCCAAAGGACACAAGGACATTTCCCTCAGCCTTCTTTGTGTGTGTGTGTTTGTGTGTGTGAGAGAGGGAGAGAGAGAGAGAGAGGGAGAGGGAGAGGGAGAGGGAGAGAGAGAGAGAGAGAGAGAGAGAGAGAGAGAGAGAGAGAGAGAGAGAGAGAGAGAGAACAGGCGGATGAGCCCAGCTGCCAACACTCTAACCCCTCGAAGCCCCCCATGTATTCCTCGGCACCACACTCCTTCTCACCTACCTGAAGCCGTGATGGGGACGGCTTGACCAGGGCCAGCTGGCGGTCCAATCCCGAGGCTGTGTGTGTCTGGGCGCCTGCCTCTAGGGGACCCCAAGCACGCCAAAGCCCAGGACCTGTTCCAAGCCTTCCAAACCCACTGCCACCCAACCAGGCGGCGAACTCACCTCCAAATCCGGAAGGCACACCTCCGCCCTCCGCCTGACAGGAGGTGTCTCGGAGGAGAGAGTCCCTGGTGCCCAGGAAACACCCACATAGCCTCTGGGGGCCTGCTGTGAGTGCGTCCCGCTCAAGCCTCCAGCCGCCCTCGACGTGGAGCCTGCGCCTTTGGAGCCTTGCCACTCCCACCTCTTAGAGCCTCGGAGCTGCACCTGAGGCCGGAAGGGGCTCTGGCGCCCTCGTGTGGACAGAGGCTCGAACAGCCCCTCTCAGGCTTGCCTTCTCTCTCTGGCTCAGCAGGCCCCGGGGGGCTGCTTGGGCTGGGGCCCAGAGGAGGCTGGGGACTCCAGCCCCCGCCAAGAAGGGCCCTTCCACCTGGGCTCTAGCTCCCTCTCTCAAAGGCGTTCTTCGTGCCCATGCCAACCTAGGCCATGCCTCGCCGTGGAAATCCTTAGCTCCAAATCCATCAGGGTGTGACAGCCTGCACCCGTGTGGATGCAGCCTTGCCCAGATGGACTGAGGAAGATAGGCGCGTAAGGAGGGAACCAGTCGTTTTCCCCCTTCCTCATCCCCCTGTGATCCCATACTCCTTGCCATTCAGTCTTGCGTCGATTCTTTCCTTCTGGCTTGGTTCATCTTGCCAGGTCTCTCTTTCTCCCTTTGTTTTCAAACTCTCTTGACCCCACCTGGAGTGTGCCTCATCTGGAGCCCCATTGGTGCTTCCCAAGGCACAGAGTTTCCCAACCACACAAAACCAACCCAAGCAGCCCTTCTCCCCAGGGGGCCAGAAGGAAGCTCGGCCAGAGCTGTTGTGGATCCGTCAAGAGAGCGGCCTGCAGATGCCCGGCCTGGCTCGAGCTCCCATCATCTCAGCAGGTGCAGAGAAAGCAGAGGAGAGCCTCCCTCGGACAGACCAAGGGAGGTTCCTGAGCCCTCTGGAGAGACAAGGCCCAGCGCCGGGCACTGCTGCTCTCCCAATTCGCTCTCCCTTTGGGCACCACCCGGGCACCCCTCACAGCCCCTGCATGCGCATCCCAAAACCCAGGCCACGCTGGGATTCCACACTCATCAGCTCCAGCACGGATCCCAGGAACGAGAACAGAAACCCACCCACCCAGCCGGCACGTGGGGAGGGGGCCTGAAGAAACACTGCCAAATCCAGATAGCCAGCCGCCGTCCAGCACCAGACAAAGGAACACCATCAAGCATGCCTAGAGAAGTCCATACCACAACCAGCTCGAGGCTCCTACTCAGGCCTGTCCCCTGAGGACGCCTCTCAAGGACCACCCCTGGGCAGGCTGTAGAAAAGAAGGTGCCTTCACACCGCGTGGGCGTGTATGTCCATTTGTCCAACCACGATGGACCACAGGATCCAGGGCATGCCCCAAAGACCCCTGGAACCACCGTCGGACCCAGCACTACCCCTCACGGCCATAGTCCCCGACAAAGGGTCTCTTCTCAGCGTGAAACGCCCCACTCGCTTCAGGCAGCCCTCTTCCCAAGAGCGGCACAAGGAAAGACATTCGTGGTCCATGGACAGATGCTTGGCTGAGCAAGCAGCTGTCCTTCTCCCCAACAGAAGCGGACTCAGCAATCCAGCGGCGCAGAAATGGGTGCCATGGGCAGCCCCAGTGTTGCGAAGAGAAACGCTCACACGAAAGGAAAGAGGTCTGGGAGGGAGACACACAGCCCATGGGAAACCCCTTCCCTCTCCCATCTCACCAGGGACACCCAGGAACTGGCTTCCAGGAAAGGAACCCCTGCACTGCCATCCAGATGCTGCTTGCCAAATGGGAGGGCGAGGCTGTGGGAATGCCTGGCATTGGGGAGGTCCGAGATCCAAACCCTTGCCCTTGCGGGGGCTGGGGCGGGGGGCCAGAGCCCTCGTTCCATGGAGCGCAAGCTACGATGTCTAGTCCCTCTTCTGAGAACCCAAGGGAGGAGAAGGGGAGCCAAACAGGATGGATAGACATGGCCGAGGGGATCCCTGTGTTGGGAAAGTGCAATGGGTCCACTTCGAGCAGCGCCCCGCGATTAGGAGTCCTGAACATTCAACCCCAACACATGAGCGTCTCAGCGCTCCCCAGACAAGGTGTCACGCTCGAGAGGGCTGCCCCTGGGGAAAAGAGACGGGCCGAAGGACTCCGTGGATTCCGTCCAGATGGCCTAGCCTAGCCCATCGGACTCGACCGAATTCCCTGGTGAGGACGAAGTGATGAGGACAAAGACATGCTTCGTTTGGAGTGGATTGACTTCCCCAGGTATTCTCCTGCACCCGTGTGTGGTATGCAGATCCACTCTGCTCGGCAAAAGCATCCACTCCCAGGCTGGGCATCCCCAGGCGGGCGCTTCCAACCCACTCCCACCCAAGATATGGGCTCAGGAGAGACTTGGGATGCATTTGTCTATCCAGGTCCTAGCTATTGTTTCCTACTCTATCTGCATGCGTATGCGTGTGGGTGTGTTTGGAGAGAGAGAGGGAGGGAGGGAGAATGAAAGAGGGAGAGAACAAGGGAGAGAAGGAGAGAGGAGGGCCTTCACTCCTTTCTGGATCCATTCAGCTCATTCAGTTCAATGCCTCTTAGTCCTTGTCCATGGATTTGGGGACCCCCTGCCACACGGAGATGTGGTCTCGCCAGAGGGGGATCGCCCAGTGCAGCTCTTGCCCCAGCCACAGCAGGGACCAGGAGAGCCTCTGAAGCTTGGCAGCCGCGTGGGAACTCCCCTGAGAGCTTGCTGGAGGAGACCAATCAAGCGTCCTGAACGCATCACACCTGCTTTCAATCAGGCCTCCATTGACTGGCGCCCTGCTGCCAAGAGAGGCTCTTCTCCAAAGGACACAAGGACATTTCCCTCAGCCTTCTTTGTGTGTGTGTGTTTGTGTGTGTGAGAGAGGGAGAGAGAGAGAGAGAGAAAGAGAGGGAGAGGGAGAGGGAGAGAGAGAGAGAGAGAGAGAGAGAGAGAGAGAGAGAGAGAGAGAGAGAGAGAGAGAGAGAGAACAGGCGGATGAGCCCAGCTGCCAACACTCTAACCCCTCGAAGCCCCCCATGTATTCCTCGGCACCACACTCCTTCTCACCTACCTGAAGCCGTGATGGGGACGGCTTGACCAGGGCCAGCTGGCGGTCCAATCCCGAGGCTGTGTGTGTCTGGGCGCCTGCCTCTAGGGGACCCCAAGCACGCCAAAGCCCAGGACCTGTTCCAAGCCTTCCAAACCCACTGCCACCCAACCAGGCGGCGAACTCACCTCCAAATCCGGAAGGCACACCTCCGCCCTCCGCCTGACAGGAGGTGTCTCGGAGGAGAGAGTCCCTGGTGCCCAGGAAACACCCACATAGCCTCTGGGGGCCTGCTGTGAGTGCGTCCCGCTCAAGCCTCCAGCCGCCCTCGACGTGGAGCCTGCGCCTTTGGAGCCTTGCCACTCCCACCTCTTAGAGCCTCGGAGCTGCACCTGAGGCCGGAAGGGGCTCTGGCGCCCTCGTGTGGACAGAGGCTCGAACAGCCCCTCTCAGGCTTGCCTTCTCTCTCTGGCTCAGCAGGCCCCGGGGGGCTGCTTGGGCTGGGGCCCAGAGGAGGCTGGGGACTCCAGCCCCCGCCAAGAAGGGCCCTTCCACCTGGGCTCTAGCTCCCTCTCTCAAAGGCGTTCTTCGTGCCCATGCCAACCTAGGCCATGCCTCGCCGTGGAAATCCTTAGCTCCAAATCCATCAGGGTGTGCCAGCCTGCACCCGTGTGGATGCAGCCTTGCCCAGATGGACTGAGGAAGATAGGCGCGTAAGGAGGGAACCAGTCGTTTTCCCCCTTCCTCATCCCCCTGTGATCCCATACTCCTTGCCATTCAGTCTTGCGTCGATTCTTTCCTTCTGGCTTGGTTCATCTTGCCAGGTCTCTCTTTCTCCCTTTGTTTTCAAACTCTCTTGACCCCACCTGGAGTGTGCCTCATCTGGAGCCCCATTGGTGCTTCCCAAGGCACAGAGTTTCCCAACCACACAAAACCAACCCAAGCAGCCCTTCTCCCCAGGGGGCCAGAAGGAAGCTCGGCCAGAGCTGTTGTGGATCCGTCAAGAGAGCGGCCTGCAGATGCCCGGCCTGGCTCGAGCTCCCATCATCTCAGCAGGTGCAGAGAAAGCAGAGGAGAGCCTCCCTCGGACAGACCAAGGGAGGTTCCTGAGCCCTCTGGAGAGACAAGGCCCAGCGCCGGGCACTGCTGCTCTCCCAATTCGCTCTCCCTTTGGGCACCACCCGGGCACCCCTCACAGCCCCTGCATGCGCATCCCAAAACCCAGGCCACGCTGGGATTCCACACTCATCAGCTCCAGCACGGATCCCAGGAACGAGAACAGAAACCCACCCACCCAGCCGGCACGTGGGGAGGGGGCCTGAAGAAACACTGCCAAATCCAGATAGCCAGCCGCCGTCCAGCACCAGACAAAGGAACACCATCAAGCATGCCTAGAGAAGTCCATACCACAACCAGCTCGAGGCTCCTACTCAGGCCTGTCCCCTGAGGACGCCTCTCAAGGACCACCCCTGGGCAGGCTGTAGAAAAGAAGGTGCCTTCACACCGCGTGGGCGTGTATGTCCATTTGTCCAACCACGATGGACCACAGGATCCAGGGCATGCCCCAAAGACCCCTGGAACCACCGTCAGACCCAGCACTACCCCTCACGGCCATAGTCCCCGACAAAGGGTCTCTTCTCAGCGTGAAACGCCCCACTCGCTTCAGGCAGCCCTCTTCCCAAGAGCGGCACAAGGAAAGACATTCGTGGTCCATGGACAGATGCTTGGCTGAGCAAGCAGCTGTCCTTCTCCCCAACAGAAGCGGACTCAGCAATCCAGCGGCGCAGAAATGGGTGCCATGGGCAGCCCCAGTGTTGCGAAGAGAAACGCTCACACGAAAGGAAAGAGGTCTGGGAGGGAGACACACAGCCCATGGGAAACCCCTTCCCTCTCCCATCTCACCAGGGACACCCAGGAACTGGCTTCCAGGAAAGGAACCCCTGCACTGCCATCCAGATGCTGCTTGCCAACTGGGAGGGCGAGGCTGTGGGAATGCCTGGCATTGGGGAGGTCCGAGATCCAAACCCTTGCCCTTGCGGGGGCTGGGGCGGGGGGCCAGAGCCCTCGTTCCATGGAGCGCAAGCTACGATGTCTAGTCCCTCTTCTGAGAACCCAAGGGAGGAGAAGGGGAGCCAAACAGGATGGATAGACATGGCCGAGGGGATCCCTGTGTTGGGAAAGTGCAATGGGTCCACTTCGAGCAGCGCCCCGCGATTAGGAGTCCTGAACATTCACCCCCAACACATGAGCGTCTCAGCGCTCCCCAGACAAGGTGTCACGCTCGAGAGGGCTGCCCCTGGGGAAAAGAGACGGGCCGAAGGACTCCGTGGATTCCGTCCAGATGGCCTAGCCTAGCCCATCGGACTCGACCGAATTCCCTGGTGAGGACGAAGTGATGAGGACAAAGACATGCTTCGTTTGGAGTGGATTGACTTCCCCAGGTATTCTCCTGCACCCGTGTGTGGTATGCAGATCCACTCTGCTCGGCAAAAGCATCCACTCCCAGGCTGGGCATCCCCAGGCGGGCGCTTCCAACCCACTCCCACCCAAGATATGGGCTCAGGAGAGACTTGGGATGCATTTGTCTATCCAGGTCCTAGCTATTGTTTCCTACTCTATCTGCATGCGTATGCGTGTGGGTGTGTTTGGAGAGAGAGAGGGAGGGAGGGAGAATGAGAGAAAGAGGGAGAGAACAAGGGAGAGAAGGAGAGAGGAGGGCCTTCACTCCTTTCTGGATCCATTCAGCTCATTCAGTTCAATGCCTCTTAGTCCTTGTCCATGGATTTGGGGACCCCCTGCCACACGGAGATGTGGTCTCGCCAGAGGGGGATCGCCCAGTGCAGCTCTTGCCCCAGCCACAGCAGGGACCAGGAGAGCCTCTGAAGCTTGGCAGCCGCGTGGGAACTCCCCTGAGAGCTTGCTGGAGGAGACCAATCAAGCGTCCTGAACGCATCACACCTGCTTTCAATCAGGCCTCCATTGCCTGGCGCCCTGCTGCCAAGAGAGGCTCTTCTCCAAAGGACACAAGGACATTTCCCTCAGCCTTCTTTGTGTGTGTGTGTTTGTGTGTGTGAGAGAGGGAGAGGGAGAGAGAGAGGGAGAGGGAGAGAGGGAGAGAGAGAGAGAGAGAGAGAGAGAGAGAGAGAGAGAGAGAGAGAGAGAGAGAGAACAGGCGGATGAGCCCAGCTGCCAACACTCTAACCCCTCGAAGCCCCCCATGTATTCCTCGGCACCACACTCCTTCTCACCTACCTGAAGCCGTGATGGGGACGGCTTGACCAGGGCCAGCTGGCGGTCCAATCCCGAGGCTGTGTGTGTCTGGGCGCCTGCCTCTAGGGGACCCCAAGCACGCCAAAGCCCAGGACCTGTTCCAAGCCTTCCAAACCCACTGCCACCCAACCAGGCGGCGAACTCACCTCCAAATCCGGAAGGCACACCTCCGCCCTCCGCCTGACAGGAGGTGTCTCGGAGGAGAGAGTCCCTGGTGCCCAGGAAACACCCACATAGCCTCTGGGGGCCTGCTGTGAGTGCGTCCCGCTCAAGCCTCCAGCCGCCCTCGACGTGGAGCCTGCGCCTTTGGAGCCTTGCCACTCCCACCTCTTAGAGCCTCGGAGCTGCACCTGAGGCCGGAAGGGGCTCTGGCGCCCTCGTGTGGACAGAGGCTCGAACAGCCCCTCTCAGGCTTGCCTTCTCTCTCTGGCTCAGCAGGCCCCGGGGGGCTGCTTGGGCTGGGGCCCAGAGGAGGCTGGGGACTCCAGCCCCCGCCAAGAAGGGCCCTTCCACCTGGGCTCTAGCTCCCTCTCTCAAAGGCGTTCTTCGTGCCCATGCCAACCTAGGCCATGCCTCGCCGTGGAAATCCTTAGCTCCAAATCCATCAGGGTGTGCCAGCCTGCACCCGTGTGGATGCAGCCTTGCCCAGATGGACTGAGGAAGATAGGCGCGTAAGGAGGGAACCAGTCGTTTTCCCCCTTCCTCATCCCCCTGTGATCCCATACTCCTTGCCATTCAGTCTTGCGTCGATTCTTTCCTTCTGGCTTGGTTCATCTTGCCAGGTCTCTCTTTCTCCCTTTGTTTTCAAACTCTCTTGACCCCACCTGGAGTGTGCCTCATCTGGAGCCCCATTGGTGCTTCCCAAGGCACAGAGTTTCCCAACCACACAAAACCAACCCAAGCAGCCCTTCTCCCCAGGGGGCCAGAAGGAAGCTCGGCCAGAGCTGTTGTGGATCCGTCAAGAGAGCGGCCTGCAGATGCCCGGCCTGGCTCGAGCTCCCATCATCTCAGCAGGTGCAGAGAAAGCAGAGGAGAGCCTCCCTCGGACAGACCAAGGGAGGTTCCTGAGCCCTCTGGAGAGACAAGGCCCAGCGCCGGGCACTGCTGCTCTCCCAATTCGCTCTCCCTTTGGGCACCACCCGGGCACCCCTCACAGCCCCTGCATGCGCATCCCAAAACCCAGGCCACGCTGGGATTCCACACTCATCAGCTCCAGCACGGATCCCAGGAACGAGAACAGAAACCCACCCACCCAGCCGGCACGTGGGGAGGGGGCCTGAAGAAACACTGCCAAATCCAGATAGCCAGCCGCCGTCCAGCACCAGACAAAGGAACACCATCAAGCATGCCTAGAGAAGTCCATACCACAACCAGCTCGAGGCTCCTACTCAGGCCTGTCCCCTGAGGACGCCTCTCAAGGACCACCCCTGGGCAGGCTGTAGAAAAGAAGGTGCCTTCACACCGCGTGGGCGTGTATGTCCATTTGTCCAACCACGATGGACCACAGGATCCAGGGCATGCCCCAAAGACCCCTGGAACCACCGTCGGACCCAGCACTACCCCTCACGGCCATAGTCCCCGACAAAGGGTCTCTTCTCAGCGTGAAACGCCCCACTCGCTTCAGGCAGCCCTCTTCCCAAGAGCGGCACAAGGAAAGACATTCGTGGTCCATGGACAGATGCTTGGCTGAGCAAGCAGCTGTCCTTCTCCCCAACAGAAGCGGACTCAGCAATCCAGCGGCGCAGAAATGGGTGCCATGGGCAGCCCCAGTGTTGCGAAGAGAAACGCTCACACGAAAGGAAAGAGGTCTGGGAGGGAGACACACAGCCCATGGGAAACCCCTTCCCTCTCCCATCTCACCAGGGACACCCAGGAACTGGCTTCCAGGAAAGGAACCCCTGCACTGCCATCCAGATGCTGCTTGCCAAATGGGAGGGCGAGGCTGTGGGAATGCCTGGCATTGGGGAGGTCCGAGATCCAAACCCTTGCCCTTGCGGGGGCTGGGGCGGGGGGCCAGAGCCCTCGTTCCATGGAGCGCAAGCTACGATGTCTAGTCCCTCTTCTGAGAACCCAAGGGAGGAGAAGGGGAGCCAAACAGGATGGATAGACATGGCCGAGGGGATCCCTGTGTTGGGAAAGTGCAATGGGTCCACTTCGAGCAGCGCCCCGCGATTAGGAGTCCTGAACATTCACCCCCAACACATGAGCGTCTCAGCGCTCCCCAGACAAGGTGTCACGCTCGAGAGGGCTGCCCCTGGGGAAAAGAGACGGGCCGAAGGACTCCGTGGATTCCGTCCAGATGGCCTAGCCTAGCCCATCGGACTCGACCGAATTCCCTGGTGAGGACGAAGTGATGAGGACAAAGACATGCTTCGTTTGGAGTGGATTGACTTCCCCAGGTATTCTCCTGCACCCGTGTGTGGTATGCAGATCCACTCTGCTCGGCAAAAGCATCCACTCCCAGGCTGGGCATCCCCAGGCGGGCGCTTCCAACCCACTCCCACCCAAGATATGGGCTCAGGAGAGACTTGGGATGCATTTGTCTATCCAGGTCCTAGCTATTGTTTCCTACTCTATCTGCATGCGTATGCGTGTGGGTGTGTTTGGAGAGAGAGAGGGAGGGAGGGAGAATGAGAGAAAGAGGGAGAGAACAAGGGAGAGAAGGTGAGAGGAGGGCCTTCACTCCTTTCTGGATCCATTCAGCTCATTCAGTTCAATGCCTCTTAGTCCTTGTCCATGGATTTGGGGACCCCCTGCCACACGGAGATGTGGTCTCGCCAGAGGGGGATCGCCCAGTGCAGCTCTTGCCCCAGCCACAGCAGGGACCAGGAGAGCCTCTGAAGCTTGGCAGCCGCGTGGGAACTCCCCTGAGAGCTTGCTGGAGGAGACCAATCAAGCGTCCTGAACGCATCACACCTGCTTTCAATCAGGCCTCCATTGCCTGGCGCCCTGCTGCCAAGAGAGGCTCTTCTCCAAAGGACACAAGGCCATTTCCCTCAGCCTTCTTTGTGTGTGTGTGTTTGTGTGTGTGAGAGAGGGAGAGGGAGAGAGAGAGGGAGAGGGAGAGGGAGAGGGAGAGAGAGAGAGAGAGAGAGAGAGAGAGAGAGAGAGAGAGAGAGAGAGAGAGAGAGAGAGAACAGGCGGATGAGCCCAGCTGCCAACACTCTAACCCCTCGAAGCCCCCCATGTATTCCTCGGCACCACACTCCTTCTCACCTACCTGAAGCCGTGATGGGGACGGCTTGACCAGGGCCAGCTGGCGGTCCAATCCCGAGGCTGTGTGTGTCTGGGCGCCTGCCTCTAGGGGACCCCAAGCACGCCAAAGCCCAGGACCTGTTCCAAGCCTTCCAAACCCACTGCCACCCAACCAGGCGGCGAACTCACCTCCAAATCCGGAAGGCACACCTCCGCCCTCCGCCTGACAGGAGGTGTCTCGGAGGAGAGAGTCCCTGGTGCCCAGGAAACACCCACATAGCCTCTGGGGGCCTGCTGTGAGTGCGTCCCGCTCAAGCCTCCAGCCGCCCTCGACGTGGAGCCTGCGCCTTTGGAGCCTTGCCACTCCCACCTCTTAGAGCCTCGGAGCTGCACCTGAGGCCGGAAGGGGCTCTGGCGCCCTCGTGTGGACAGAGGCTCGAACAGCCCCTCTCAGGCTTGCCTTCTCTCTCTGGCTCAGCAGGCCCCGGGGGGCTGCTTGGGCTGGGGCCCAGAGGAGGCTGGGGACTCCAGCCCCCGCCAAGAAGGGCCCTTCCACCTGGGCTCTAGCTCCCTCTCTCAAAGGCGTTCTTCGTGCCCATGCCAACCTAGGCCATGCCTCGCCGTGGAAATCCTTAGCTCCAAATCCATCAGGGTGTGCCAGCCTGCACCCGTGTGGATGCAGCCTTGCCCAGATGGACTGAGGAAGATAGGCGCGTAAGGAGGGAACCAGTCGTTTTCCCCCTTCCTCATCCCCCTGTGATCCCATACTCCTTGCCATTCAGTCTTGCGTCGATTCTTTCCTTCTGGCTTGGTTCATCTTGCCAGGTCTCTCTTTCTCCCTTTGTTTTCAAACTCTCTTGACCCCACCTGGAGTGTGCCTCATCTGGAGCCCCATTGGTGCTTCCCAAGGCACAGAGTTTCCCAACCACACAAAACCAACCCAAGCAGCCCTTCTCCCCAGGGGGCCAGAAGGAAGCTCGGCCAGAGCTGTTGTGGATCCGTCAAGAGAGCGGCCTGCAGATGCCCGGCCTGGCTCGAGCTCCCATCATCTCAGCAGGTGCAGAGAAAGCAGAGGAGAGCCTCCCTCGGACAGACCAAGGGAGGTTCCTGAGCCCTCTGGAGAGACAAGGCCCAGCGCCGGGCACTGCTGCTCTCCCAATTCGCTCTCCCTTTGGGCACCACCCGGGCACCCCTCACAGCCCCTGCATGCGCATCCCAAAACCCAGGCCACGCTGGGATTCCACACTCATCAGCTCCAGCACGGATCCCAGGAACGAGAACAGAAACCCACCCACCCAGCCGGCACGTGGGGAGGGGGCCTGAAGAAACACTGCCAAATCCAGATAGCCAGCCGCCGTCCAGCACCAGACAAAGGAACACCATCAAGCATGCCTAGAGAAGTCCATACCACAACCAGCTCGAGGCTCCTACTCAGGCCTGTCCCCTGAGGACGCCTCTCAAGGACCACCCCTGGGCAGGCTGTAGAAAAGAAGGTGCCTTCACACCGGGTGGGCGTGTATGTCCATTTGTCCAACCACGATGGACCACAGGATCCAGGGCATGCCCAAAAGAGCCCTGGAACCACCGTCGGACCCAGCACTACCCCTCACGGCCATAGTCCCCGACAAAGGGTCTCTTCTCAGCGTGAAACGCCCCACTCGCTTCAGGCAGCCCTCTTCCCAAGAGCGGCACAAGGAAAGACATTCGTGGTCCATGGACAGATGCTTGGCTGAGCAAGCAGCTGTCCTTCTCCCCAACAGAAGCGGACTCAGCAATCCAGCGGCGCAGAAATGGGTGCCATGGGCAGCCCCAGTGTTGCGAAGAGAAACGCTCACACGAAAGGAAAGAGGTCTGGGAGGGAGACACACAGCCCATGGGAAACCCCTTCCCTCTCCCATCTCACCAGGGACACCCAGGAACTGGCTTCCAGGAAAGGAACCCCTGAACTGCCATCCAGATGCTGCTTGCCAAATGGGAGGGCGAGGCTGTGGGAATGCCTGGCATTGGGGAGGTCCGAGATCCAAACCCTTGCCCTTGCGGGGGCTGGGGCGGGGGGCCAGAGCCCTCGTTCCATGGAGCGCAAGCTACGATGTCTAGTCCCTCTTCTGAGAACCCAAGGGAGGAGAAGGGGAGCCAAACAGGATGGATAGACATGGCCGAGGGGATCCCTGTGTTGGGAAAGTGCAATGGGTCCACTTCGAGCAGCGCCCCGCGATTAGGAGTCCTGAACATTCACCCCCAACACATGAGCGTCTCAGCGCTCCCCAGACAAGGTGTCACGCTCGAGAGGGCTGCCCCTGGGGAAAAGAGACGGGCCGAAGGACTCCGTGGATTCCGTCCAGATGGCCTAGCCTAGCCCATCGGACTCGACCGAATTCCCTGGTGAGGACGAAGTGATGAGGACAAAGACATGCTTCGTTTGGAGTGGATTGACTTCCCCAGGTATTCTCCTGCACCCGTGTGTGGTATGCAGATCCACTCTGCTCGGCAAAAGCATCCACTCCCAGGCTGGGCATCCCCAGGCGGGCGCTTCCAACCCACTCCCACCCAAGATATGGGCTCAGGAGAGACTTGGGATGCATTTGTCTATCCAGGTCCTAGCTATTGTTTCCTACTCTATCTGCATGCGTATGCGTGTGGGTGTGTTTGGAGAGAGAGAGGGAGGGAGGGAGAATGAGAGAAAGAGGGAGAGAACAAGGGAGAGAAGGTGAGAGGAGGGCCTTCACTCCTTTCTGGATCCATTCAGCTCATTCAGTTCAATGCCTCTTAGTCCTTGTCCATGGATTTGGGGACCCCCTGCCACACGGAGATGTGGTCTCGCCAGAGGGGGATCGCCCAGTGCAGCTCTTGCCCCAGCCACAGCAGGGACCAGGAGAGCCTCTGAAGCTTGGCAGCCGCGTGGGAACTCCCCTGAGAGCTTGCTGGAGGAGACCAATCAAGCGTCCTGAACGCATCACACCTGCTTTCAATCAGGCCTCCATTGCCTGGCGCCCTGCTGCCAAGAGAGGCTCTTCTCCAAAGGACACAAGGCCATTTCCCTCAGCCTTCTTTGTGTGTGTGTGTTTGTGTGTGTGAGAGAGGGAGAGGGAGAGAGAGAGGGAGAGGGAGAGGGAGAGGGAGAGAGAGAGAGAGAGAGAGAGAGAGAGAGAGAGAGAGAGAGAGAGAGAGAGAGAGAGAGAGAACAGGCGGATGAGCCCAGCTGCCAACACTCTAACCCCTCGAAGCCCCCCATGTATTCCTCGGCACCACACTCCTTCTCACCTACCTGAAGCCGTGATGGGGACGGCTTGACCAGGGCCAGCTGGCGGTCCAATCCCGAGGCTGTGTGTGTCTGGGCGCCTGCCTCTAGGGGACCCCAAGCACGCCAAAGCCCAGGACCTGTTCCAAGCCTTCCAAACCCACTGCCACCCAACCAGGCGGCGAACTCACCTCCAAATCCGGAAGGCACACCTCCGCCCTCCGCCTGACAGGAGGTGTCTCGGAGGAGAGAGTCCCTGGTGCCCAGGAAACACCCACATAGCCTCTGGGGGCCTGCTGTGAGTGCGTCCCGCTCAAGCCTCCAGCCGCCCTCGACGTGGAGCCTGCGCCTTTGGAGCCTTGCCACTCCCACCTCTTAGAGCCTCGGAGCTGCACCTGAGGCCGGAAGGGGCTCTGGCGCCCTCGTGTGGACAGAGGCTCGAACAGCCCCTCTCAGGCTTGCCTTCTCTCTCTGGCTCAGCAGGCCCCGGGGGGCTGCTTGGGCTGGGGCCCAGAGGAGGCTGGGGACTCCAGCCCCCGCCAAGAAGGGCCCTTCCACCTGGGCTCTAGCTCCCTCTCTCAAAGGCGTTCTTCGTGCCCATGCCAACCTAGGCCATGCCTCGCCGTGGAAATCCTTAGCTCCAAATCCATCAGGGTGTGACAGCCTGCACCCGTGTGGATGCAGCCTTGCCCAGATGGACTGAGGAAGATAGGCGCGTAAGGAGGGAACCAGTCGTTTTCCCCCTTCCTCATCCCCCTGTGATCCCATACTCCTTGCCATTCAGTCTTGCGTCGATTCTTTCCTTCTGGCTTGGTTCATCTTGCCAGGTCTCTCTTTCTCCCTTTGTTTTCAAACTCTCTTGACCCCACCTGGAGTGTGCCTCATCTGGAGCCCCATTGGTGCTTCCCAAGGCACAGAGTTTCCCAACCACACAAAACCAACCCAAGCAGCCCTTCTCCCCAGGGGGCCAGAAGGAAGCTCGGCCAGAGCTGTTGTGGATCCGTCAAGAGAGCGGCCTGCAGATGCCCGGCCTGGCTCGAGCTCCCATCATCTCAGCAGGTGCAGAGAAAGCAGAGGAGAGCCTCCCTCGGACAGACCAAGGGAGGTTCCTGAGCCCTCTGGAGAGACAAGGCCCAGCGCCGGGCACTGCTGCTCTCCCAATTCGCTCTCCCTTTGGGCACCACCCGGGCACCCCTCACAGCCCCTGCATGCGCATCCCAAAACCCAGGCCACGCTGGGATTCCACACTCATCAGCTCCAGCACGGATCCCAGGAACGAGAACAGAAACCCACCCACCCAGCCGGCACGTGGGGAGGGGGCCTGAAGAAACACTGCCAAATCCAGATAGCCAGCCGCCGTCCAGCACCAGACAAAGGAACACCATCAAGCATGCCTAGAGAAGTCCATACCACAACCAGCTCGAGGCTCCTACTCAGGCCTGTCCCCTGAGGACGCCTCTCAAGGACCACCCCTGGGCAGGCTGTAGAAAAGAAGGTGCCTTCACACCGGGTGGGCGTGTATGTCCATTTGTCCAACCACGATGGACCACAGGATCCAGGGCATGCCCAAAAGAGCCCTGGAACCACCGTCGGACCCAGCACTACCCCTCACGGCCATAGTCCCCGACAAAGGGTCTCTTCTCAGCGTGAAACGCCCCACTCGCTTCAGGCAGCCCTCTTCCCAAGAGCGGCACAAGGAAAGACATTCGTGGTCCATGGACAGATGCTTGGCTGAGCAAGCAGCTGTCCTTCTCCCCAACAGAAGCGGACTCAGCAATCCAGCGGCGCAGAAATGGGTGCCATGGGCAGCCCCAGTGTTGCGAAGAGAAACGCTCACACGAAAGGAAAGAGGTCTGGGAGGGAGACACACAGCCCATGGGAAACCCCTTCCCTCTCCCATCTCACCAGGGACACCCAGGAACTGGCTTCCAGGAAAGGAACCCCTGAACTGCCATCCAGATGCTGCTTGCCAAATGGGAGGGCGAGGCTGTGGGAATGCCTGGCATTGGGGAGGTCCGAGATCCAAACCCTTGCCCTTGCGGGGGCTGGGGCGGGGGGCCAGAGCCCTCGTTCCATGGAGCGCAAGCTACGATGTCTAGTCCCTCTTCTGAGAACCCAAGGGAGGAGAAGGGGAGCCAAACAGGATGGATAGACATGGCCGAGGGGATCCCTGTGTTGGGAAAGTGCAATGGGTCCACTTCGAGCAGCGCCCCGCGATTAGGAGTCCTGAACATTCACCCCCAACACATGAGCGTCTCAGCGCTCCCCAGACAAGGTGTCACGCTCGAGAGGGCTGCCCCTGGGGAAAAGAGACGGGCCGAAGGACTCCGTGGATTCCGTCCAGATGGCCTAGCCTAGCCCATCGGACTCGACCGAATTCCCTGGTGAGGACGAAGTGATGAGGACAAAGACATGCTTCGTTTGGAGTGGATTGACTTCCCCAGGTATTCTCCTGCACCCGTGTGTGGTATGCAGATCCACTCTGCTCGGCAAAAGCATCCACTCCCAGGCTGGGCATCCCCAGGCGGGCGCTTCCAACCCACTCCCACCCAAGATATGGGCTCAGGAGAGACTTGGGATGGATTTGTCTATCCAGGTCCTAGCTATTGTTTCCTACTCTATCTGCATGCGTATGCGTGTGGGTGTGTTTGGAGAGAGAGAGGGAGGGAGGGAGAATGAGAGAAAGAGGGAGAGAACAAGGGAGAGAAGGTGAGAGGAGGGCCTTCACTCCTTTCTGGATCCATTCAGCTCATTCAGTTCAATGCCTCTTAGTCCTTGTCCATGGATTTGGGGACCCCCTGCCACACGGAGATGTGGTCTCGCCAGAGGGGGATCGCCCAGTGCAGCTCTTGCCCCAGCCACAGCAGGGACCAGGAGAGCCTCTGAAGCTTGGCAGCCGCGTGGGAACTCCCCTGAGAGCTTGCTGGAGGAGACCAATCAAGCGTCCTGAACGCATCACACCTGCTTTCAATCAGGCCTCCATTGCCTGGCGCCCTGCTGCCAAGAGAGGCTCTTCTCCAAAGGACACAAGGCCATTTCCCTCAGCCTTCTTTGTGTGTGTGTGTTTGTGTGTGTGAGAGAGGGAGAGGGAGAGGGAGAGGGAGAGGGAGAGGGAGAGAGAGAGAGAGAGAGAGAGAGAGAGAGAGAGAGAGAGAGAGAGAGAGAGAGAGAACAGGCGGATGAGCCCAGCTGCCAACACTCTAACCCCTCGAAGCCCCCCATGTATTCCTCGGCACCACACTCCTTCTCACCTACCTGAAGCCGTGATGGGGACGGCTTGACCAGGGCCAGCTGGCGGTCCAATCCCGAGGCTGTGTGTGTCTGGGCGCCTGCCTCTAGGGGACCCCAAGCACGCCAAAGCCCAGGACCTGTTCCAAGCCTTCCAAACCCACTGCCACCCAACCAGGCGGCGAACTCACCTCCAAATCCGGAAGGCACACCTCCGCCCTCCGCCTGACAGGAGGTGTCTCGGAGGAGAGAGTCCCTGGTGCCCAGGAAACACCCACATAGCCTCTGGGGGCCTGCTGTGAGTGCGTCCCGCTCAAGCCTCCAGCCGCCCTCGACGTGGAGCCTGCGCCTTTGGAGCCTTGCCACTCCCACCTCTTAGAGCCTCGGAGCTGCACCTGAGGCCGGAAGGGGCTCTGGCGCCCTCGTGTGGACAGAGGCTCGAACAGCCCCTCTCAGGCTTGCCTTCTCTCTCTGGCTCAGCAGGCCCCGGGGGGCTGCTTGGGCTGGGGCCCAGAGGAGGCTGGGGACTCCAGCCCCCGCCAAGAAGGGCCCTTCCACCTGGGCTCTAGCTCCCTCTCTCAAAGGCGTTCTTCGTGCCCATGCCAACCTAGGCCATGCCTCGCCGTGGAAATCCTTAGCTCCAAATCCATCAGGGTGTGCCAGCCTGCACCCGTGTGGATGCAGCCTTGCCCAGATGGACTGAGGAAGATAGGCGCGTAAGGAGGGAACCAGTCGTTTTCCCCCTTCCTCATCCCCCTGTGATCCCATACTCCTTGCCATTCAGTCTTGCGTCGATTCTTTCCTTCTGGCTTGGTTCATCTTGCCAGGTCTCTCTTTCTCCCTTTGTTTTCAAACTCTCTTGACCCCACCTGGAGTGTGCCTCATCTGGAGCCCCATTGGTGCTTCCCAAGGCACAGAGTTTCCCAACCACACAAAACCAACCCAAGCAGCCCTTCTCCCCAGGGGGCCAGAAGGAAGCTCGGCCAGAGCTGTTGTGGATCCGTCAAGAGAGCGGCCTGCAGATGCCCGGCCTGGCTCGAGCTCCCATCATCTCAGCAGGTGCAGAGAAAGCAGAGGAGAGCCTCCCTCGGACAGACCAAGGGAGGTTCCTGAGCCCTCTGGAGAGACAAGGCCCAGCGCCGGGCACTGCTGCTCTCCCAATTCGCTCTCCCTTTGGGCACCACCCGGGCACCCCTCACAGCCCCTGCATGCGCATCCCAAAACCCAGGCCACGCTGGGATTCCACACTCATCAGCTCCAGCACGGATCCCAGGAACGAGAACAGAAACCCACCCACCCAGCCGGCACGTGGGGAGGGGGCCTGAAGAAACACTTCCAAATCCAGATAGCCAGCCGCCGTCCAGCACCAGACAAAGGAACACCATCACGCATGCCTAGAGAAGTCCATACCACAACCAGCTCGAGGCTCCTACTCAGGCCTGTCCCCTGAGGACGCCTCTCAAGGACCACCCCTGGGCAGGCTGTAGAAAAGAAGGTGCCTTCACACCGGGTGGGCGTGTATGTCCATTTGTCCAACCACGATGGACCACAGGATCCAGGGCATGCCCAAAAGAGCCCTGGAACCACCGTCGGACCCAGCACTACCCCTCACGGCCATAGTCCCCGACAAAGGGTCTCTTCTCAGCGTGAAACGCCCCACTCGCTTCAGGCAGCCCTCTTCCCAAGAGCGGCACAAGGAAAGACATTCGTGGTCCATGGACAGATGCTTGGCTGAGCAAGCAGCTGTCCTTCTCCCCAACAGAAGCGGACTCAGCAATCCAGCGGCGCAGAAATGGGTGCCATGGGCAGCCCCAGTGTTGCGAAGAGAAACGCTCACACGAAAGGAAAGAGGTCTGGGAGGGAGACACACAGCCCATGGGAAACCCCTTCCCTCTCCCATCTCACCAGGGACACCCAGGAACTGGCTTCCAGGAAAGGAACCCCTGCACTGCCATCCAGATGCTGCTTGCCAAATGGGAGGGCGAGGCTGTGGGAATGCCTGGCATTGGGGAGGTCCGAGATCCAAACCCTTGCCCTTGCGGGGGCTGGGGCGGGGGGCCAGAGCCCTCGTTCCATGGAGCGCAAGCTACGATGTCTAGTCCCTCTTCTGAGAACCCAAGGGAGGAGAAGGGGAGCCAAACAGGATGGATAGACATGGCCGAGGGGATCCCTGTGTTGGGAAAGTGCAATGGGTCCACTTCGAGCAGCGCCCCGCGATTAGGAGTCCTGAACATTCAACCCCAACACATGAGCGTCTCAGCGCTCCCCAGACAAGGTGTCACGCTCGAGAGGGCTGCCCCTGGGGAAAAGAGACGGGCCGAAGGACTCCGTGGATTCCGTCCAGATGGCCTAGCCTAGCCCATCGGACTCGACCGAATTCCCTGGTGAGGACGAAGTGATGAGGACAAAGACATGCTTCGTTTGGAGTGGATTGACTTCCCCAGGTATTCTCCTGCACCCGTGTGTGGTATGCAGATCCACTCTGCTCGGCAAAAGCATCCACTCCCAGGCTGGGCATCCCCAGGCGGGCGCTTCCAACCCACTCCCACCCAAGATATGGGCTCAGGAGAGACTTGGGATGCATTTGTCTATCCAGGTCCTAGCTATTGTTTCCTACTCTATCTGCATGCGTATGCGTGTGGGTGTGTTTGGAGAGAGAGAGGGAGGGAGGGAGAATGAAAGAGGGAGAGAACAAGGGAGAGAAGGAGAGAGGAGGGCCTTCACTCCTTTCTGGATCCATTCAGCTCATTCAGTTCAATGCCTCTTAGTCCTTGTCCATGGATTTGGGGACCCCCTGCCACACGGAGATGTGGTCTCGCCAGAGGGGGATCGCCCAGTGCAGCTCTTGCCCCAGCCACAGCAGGGACCAGGAGAGCCTCTGAAGCTTGGCAGCCGCGTGGGAACTCCCCTGAGAGCTTGCTGGAGGAGACCAATCAAGCGTCCTGAACGCATCACACCTGCTTTCAATCAGGCCTCCATTGACTGGCGCCCTGCTGCCAAGAGAGGCTCTTCTCCAAAGGACACAAGGACATTTCCCTCAGCCTTCTTTGTGTGTGTGTGTTTGTGTGTGTGAGAGAGGGAGAGAGAGAGAGAGAGAGAGAGGGAGAGGGAGAGAGAGAGAGAGAGAGAGAGAGAGAGAGAGAGAGAGAGAGAGAGAGAGAGAGAGAGAGAGAACAGGCGGATGAGCCCAGCTGCCAACACTCTAACCCCTCGAAGCCCCCCATGTATTCCTCGGCACCACACTCCTTCTCACCTACCTGAAGCCGTGATGGGGACGGCTTGACCAGGGCCAGCTGGCGGTCCAATCCCGAGGCTGTGTGTGTCTGGGCGCCTGCCTCTAGGGGACCCCAAGCACGCCAAAGCCCAGGACCTGTTCCAAGCCTTCCAAACCCACTGCCACCCAACCAGGCGGCGAACTCACCTCCAAATCCGGAAGGCACACCTCCGCCCTCCGCCTGACAGGAGGTGTCTCGGAGGAGAGAGTCCCTGGTGCCCAGGAAACACCCACATAGCCTCTGGGGGCCTGCTGTGAGTGCGTCCCGCTCAAGCCTCCAGCCGCCCTCGACGTGGAGCCTGCGCCTTTGGAGCCTTGCCACTCCCACCTCTTAGAGCCTCGGAGCTGCACCTGAGGCCGGAAGGGGCTCTGGCGCCCTCGTGTGGACAGAGGCTCGAACAGCCCCTCTCAGGCTTGCCTTCTCTCTCTGGCTCAGCAGGCCCCGGGGGGCTGCTTGGGCTGGGGCCCAGAGGAGGCTGGGGACTCCAGCCCCCGCCAAGAAGGGCCCTTCCACCTGGGCTCTAGCTCCCTCTCTCAAAGGCGTTCTTCGTGCCCATGCCAACCTAGGCCATGCCTCGCCGTGGAAATCCTTAGCTCCAAATCCATCAGGGTGTGCCAGCCTGCACCCGTGTGGATGCAGCCTTGCCCAGATGGACTGAGGAAGATAGGCGCGTAAGGAGGGAACCAGTCGTTTTCCCCCTTCCTCATTCCCCTGTGATCCCATACTCCTTGCCATTCAGTCTTGCGTCGATTCTTTCCTTCTGGCTTGGTTCATCTTGCCAGGTCTCTCTTTCTCCCTTGGTTTTCAAACTCTCTTGACCCCACCTGGAGTGTGCCTCATCTGGAGCCCCATTGGTGCTTCCCAAGGCACAGAGTTTCCCAACCACACAAAACCAACCCAAGCAGCCCTTCTCCCCAGGGGGCCAGAAGGAAGCTCGGCCAGAGCTGTTGTGGATCCGTCAAGAGAGCGGCCTGCAGATGCCCGGCCTGGCTCGAGCTCCCATCATCTCAGCAGGTGCAGAGAAAGCAGAGGAGAGCCTCCCTCGGACAGACCAAGGGAGGTTCCTGAGCCCTCTGGAGAGACAAGGCCCAGCGCCGGGCACTGCTGCTCTCCCAATTCGCTCTCCCTTTGGGCACCACCCGGGCACCCCTCACAGCCCCTGCATGCGCATCCCAAAACCCAGGCCACGCTGGGATTCCACACTCATCAGCTCCAGCACGGATCCCAGGAACGAGAACAGAAACCCACCCACCCAGCCGGCACGTGGGGAGGGGGCCTGAAGAAACACTGCCAAATCCAGATAGCCAGCCGCCGTCCAGCACCAGACAAAGGAACACCATCACGCATGCCTAGAGAAGTCCATACCACAACCAGCTCGAGGCTCCTACTCAGGCCTGTCCCCTGAGGACGCCTCTCAAGGACCACCCCTGGGCAGGCTGTAGAAAAGAAGGTGCCTTCACACCGGGTGGGCGTGTATGTCCATTTGTCCAACCACGATGGACCACAGGATCCAGGGCATGCCCAAAAGAGCCCTGGAACCACCGTCGGACCCAGCACTACCCCTCACGGCCATAGTCCCCGACAAAGGGTCTCTTCTCAGCGTGAAACGCCCCACTCGCTTCAGGCAGCCCTCTTCCCAAGAGCGGCACAAGGAAAGACATTCGTGGTCCATGGACAGATGCTTGGCTGAGCAAGCAGCTGTCCTTCTCCCCAACAGAAGCGGACTCAGCAATCCAGCGGCGCAGAAATGGGTGCCATGGGCAGCCCCAGTGTTGCGAAGAGAAACGCTCACACGAAAGGAAAGAGGTCTGGGAGGGAGACACACAGCCCATGGGAAACCCCTTCCCTCTCCCATCTCACCAGGGACACCCAGGAACTGGCTTCCAGGAAAGGAACCCCTGCACTGCCATCCAGATGCTGCTTGCCAAATGGGAGGGCGAGGCTGTGGGAATGCCTGGCATTGGGGAGGTCCGAGATCCAAACCGTTGCCCTTGCGGGGGCTGGGGCGGGGGTCCAGAGCCCTCGTTCCATGGAGCGCAATCTACGATGTCTAGTCCCTCTTCTGGGAACCCAAGGGAGGAGAAGGGGAGCCAAACAGGATGGATAGACATGGCCGAGGGGATCCCTGTGTTGGGAAAGTGCAATGGGTCCACTTCGAGCAGCGCCCCGCGATTAGGAGTCCTGAACATTCACCCCCAACACATGAGCGTCTCAGCGCTCCCCAGACAAGGTGTCACGCTCGAGAGGGCTGCCCCTGGGGAAAAGAGACGGGCCGAAGGACTCCGTGGATTCCGTCCAGATGGCCTAGCCTAGCCCATCGGACTCGACCGAATTCCCTGGTGAGGACGAAGTGATGAGGACAAAGACATGCTTCGTTTGGAGTGGATTGACTTCCCCAGGTATTCTCCTGCACCCGTGTGTGGTATGCAGATCCACTCTGCTCGGCAAAAGCATCCACTCCCAGGCTGGGCATCCCCAGGCGGGCGCTTCCAACCCACTCCCACCCAAGACATGGGCTCAGGAGAGACTTGGGATGGATTTGTCTATCCAGGGCCCAGCTATTGTTTCCTACTCAACCTGCATGCGTATGCGTGTGGGTGTGTTTGGAGAGAGAGAGGGAGGGAGGGAGAATGCGAGAAAGAGGGAGAGAACGAGGGAGAGAAGGAGAGAGGAGGGCCTTCACTCCTTTCTGGATCCATTCAGCTCATTCAGTTCAATGCCTCTTAGTCCTTGTCCATGGATTTGGGGACCCCCTGCCACACGGAGATGTGGTCTCGCCAGAGGGGGATGGCCCAGTGCAGCTCTTGCCCCAGCCACAGCAGGGACCAGGAGAGCCTCTGAAGCTTGGCAGCCGCGTGGGAACTCCCCTGAGAGCTTGCTGGAGGAGACCAATCAAGCGTCCTGAACGCATCACACCTGCTTTCAATCAGGCCTCCATTGACTGGCGCCCTGCTGCCAAGAGAGGCTCTTCTCCAAAGGACACAAGGACATTTCCCTCAGCCTTCTTTGTGTGTGTGTGTTTGTGTGTGTGAGAGAGGGAGAGAGAGAGAGAGAGAGAGAGGGAGAGGGAGAGAGAGAGAGAGAGAGAGAGAGAGAGAGAGAGAGAGAGAGAGAGAGAGAGACAGGCGGATGAGCCCAGCTGCCAACACTCTAACCCCTCGAAGCCCCCCATGTATTCCTCGGCACCACACTCCTTCTCACCTACCTGAAGCCGTGATGGGGACGGCTTGACCAGGGCCAGCTGGCGGTCCAATCCCGAGGCTGTGTGTGTCTGGGCGCCTGCCTCTAGGGGACCCCAAGCACGCCAAAGCCCAGGACCTGTTCCAAGCCTTCCAAACCCACTGCCACCCAACCAGGCGGCGAACTCACCTCCAAATCCGGAAGGCACACCTCCGCCCTCCGCCTGACAGGAGGTGTCTCGGAGGAGAGAGTCCCTGGTGCCCAGGAAACACCCACATAGCCTCTGGGGGCCTGCTGTGAGTGCGTCCCGCTCAAGCCTCCAGCCGCCCTCGACGTGGAGCCTGCGCCTTTGGAGCCTTGCCACTCCCACCTCTTAGAGCCTCGGAGCTGCACCTGAGGCCGGAAGGGGCTCTGGCGCCCTCGTGTGGACAGAGGCTCGAACAGCCCCTCTCAGGCTTGCCTTCTCTCTCTGGCTCAGCAGGCCCCGGGGGGCTGCTTGGGCTGGGGCCCAGAGGAGGCTGGGGACTCCAGCCCCCGCCAAGAAGGGCCCTTCCACCTGGGCTCTAGCTCCCTCTCTCAAAGGCGTTCTTCGTGCCCATGCCAACCTAGGCCATGCCTCGCCGTGGAAATCCTTAGCTCCAAATCCATCAGGGTGTGCCAGCCTGCACCCGTGTGGATGCAGCCTTGCCCAGATGGACTGAGGAAGATAGGCGCGTAAGGAGGGAACCAGTCGTTTTCCCCCTTCCTCATCCCCCTGTGATCCCATACTCCTTGCCATTCAGTCTTGCGTCGATTCTTTCCTTCTGGCTTGGTTCATCTTGCCAGGTCTCTCTTTCTCCCTTGGTTTTCAAACTCTCTTGACCCCACCTGGAGTGTGCCTCATCTGGAGCCCCATTGGTGCTTCCCAAGGCACAGAGTTTCCCAACCACACAAAACCAACCCAAGCAGCCCTTCTCCCCAGGGGGCCAGAAGGAAGCTCGGCCAGAGCTGTTGTGGATCCGTCAAGAGAGCGGCCTGCAGATGCCCGGCCTGGCTCGAGCTCCCATCATCTCAGCAGGTGCAGAGAAAGCAGAGGAGAGCCTCCCTCGGACAGACCAAGGGAGGTTCCTGAGCCCTCTGGAGAGACAAGGCCCAGCGCCGGGCACTGCTGCTCTCCCAATTCGCTCTCCCTTTGGGCACCACCCGGGCACCCCTCACAGCCCCTGCATGCGCATCCCAAAACCCAGGCCACGCTGGGATTCCACACTCATCAGCTCCAGCACGGATCCCAGGAACGAGAACAGAAACCCACCCACCCAGCCGGCACGTGGGGAGGGGGCCTGAAGAAACACTGCCAAATCCAGATAGCCAGCCGCCGTCCAGCACCAGACAAAGGAACACCATCACGCATGCCTAGAGAAGTCCATACCACAACCAGCTCGAGGCTCCTACTCAGGCCTGTCCCCTGAGGACGCCTCTCAAGGACCACCCCTGGGCAGGCTGTAGAAAAGAAGGTGCCTTCACACCGGGTGGGCGTGTATGTCCATTTGTCCAACCACGATGGACCACAGGATCCAGGGCATGCCCAAAAGAGCCCTGGAACCACCGTCGGACCCAGCACTACCCCTCACGGCCATAGTCCCCGACAAAGGGTCTCTTCTCAGCGTGAAACGCCCCACTCGCTTCAGGCAGCCCTCTTCCCAAGAGCGGCACAAGGAAAGACATTCGTGGTCCATGGACAGATGCTTGGCTGAGCAAGCAGCTGTCCTTCTCCCCAACAGAAGCGGACTCAGCAATCCAGCGGCGCAGAAATGGGTGCCATGGGCAGCCCCAGTGTTGCGAAGAGAAACGCTCACACGAAAGGAAAGAGGTCTGGGAGGGAGACACACAGCCCATGGGAAACCCCTTCCCTCTCCCATCTCACCAGGGACACCCAGGAACTGGCTTCCAGGAAAGGAACCCCTGCACTGCCATCCAGATGCTGCTTGCCAAATGGGAGGGCGAGGCTGTGGGAATGCCTGGCATTGGGGAGGTCCGAGATCCAAACCGTTGCCCTTGCGGGGGCTGGGGCGGGGGTCCAGAGCCCTCGTTCCATGGAGCGCAATCTACGATGTCTAGTCCCTCTTCTGGGAACCCAAGGGAGGAGAAGGGGAGCCAAACAGGATGGATAGACATGGCCGAGGGGATCCCTGTGTTGGGAAAGTGCAATGGGTCCACTTCGAGCAGCGCCCCGCGAAAAGGAGTCCTGAAAATTCACCCCCAACACATGAGCGTCTCAGCGCTCCCCAGACAAGGTGTCACGCTCGAGAGGGCTGCCCCTGGGGAAAAGAGACGGGCCGAAGGACTCCGTGGATTCCGTCCAGATGGCCTAGCCTAGCCCATCGGACTCGACCGAATTCCCTGGTGAGGACGAAGTGATGAGGACAAAGACATGCTTCGTTTGGAGTGGATTGACTTCCCCAGGTATTCTCCTGCACCCGTGTGTGGTATGCAGATCCACTCTACTCGGCAAAAGCATCCACTCCCAGGCTGGGCATCCCCAGGCGGGCGCTTCCAACCCACTCCCACCCAAGACATGGGCTCAGGAGAGACTTGGGATGGATTTGTCTATCCAGGGCCCAGCTATTGTTTCCTACTCAACCTGCATGCGTATGCGTGTGGGTGTGTTTGGAGAGAGAGAGGGAGGGAGGGAGAATGCGAGAAAGAGGGAGAGAACGAGGGAGAGAAGGAGAGAGGAGGGCCTTCACTCCTTTCTGGATCCATTCAGCTCATTCAGTTCAATGCCTCTTAGTCCTTGTCCATGGATTTGGGGACCCCCTGCCACACGGAGATGTGGTCTCGCCAGAGGGGGATCGCCCAGTGCAGCTCTTGCCCCAGCCACAGCAGGGACCAGGAGAGCCTCTGAAGCTTGGCAGCCGCGTGGGAACTCCCCTGAGAGCTTGCTGGAGGAGACCAATCAAGCGTCCTGAACGCATCACACCTGCTTTCAATCAGGCCTCCATTGACTGGCGCCCTGCTGCCAAGAGAGGCTCTTCTCCAAAGGACACAAGGACATTTCCCTCAGCCTCCTCTGTGTGTCTGTGTCTGTGTGTGTGTGTTTGTGTGTGTGAGAGAGAGTGAGAGAGAGAGAGAGAGATAGAGAGATAGAGAGAGAGAGAGAGAGAGCGAGCGAGTGAGAGAGAGAGAGAACAGGCGGATGAGCCCAGCTGCCAACACTCTAACCCCTCGAAGCCCCCCATGTATTCCTCGGCACCACACTCCTTCTCACCTACCTGAAGCCGTGATGGGGACGGCTTGACCAGGGCCAGCTGGCGGTCCAATCCCGAGGCTGTGTGTGTCTGGGCGCCTGCCTCTAGGGGACCCCAAGCACGCCAAAGCCCAGGACCTGTTCCAAGCCTTCCAAACCCACTGCCACCCAACCAGGCGGCGAACTCACCTCCAAATCCGGAAGGCACACCTCCGCCCTCCGCCTGACAGGAGGTGTCTCGGAGGAGAGAGTCCCTGGTGCCCAGGAAACACCCACATAGCCTCTGGGGGCCTGCTGTGAGTGCGTCCCGCTCAAGCCTCCAGCCGCCCTCGACGTGGAGCCTGCGCCTTTGGAGCCTTGCCACTCCCACCTCTTAGAGCCTCGGAGCTGCACCTGAGGCCGGAAGGGGCTCTGGCGCCCTCGTGTGGACAGAGGCTCGAACAGCCCCTCTCAGGCTTGCCTTCTCTCTCTGGCTCAGCAGGCCCCGGGGGGCTGCTTGGGCTGGGGCCCAGAGGAGGCTGGGGACTCCAGCCCCCGCCAAGAAGGGCCCTTCCACCTGGGCTCTAGCTCCCTCTCTCAAAGGCGTTCTTCGTGCCCATGCCAACCTAGGCCATGCCTCGCCGTGGAAATCCTTAGCTCCAAATCCATCAGGGTGTGCCAGCCTGCACCCGTGTGGATGCAGCCTTGCCCAGATGGACTGAGGAAGATAGGCGCGTAAGGAGGGAACCAGTCGTTTTCCCCCTTCCTCATCCCCCTGCGATCCCATACTCCTTGCCATTCAGTCTTGCCTCGATTCTTTCTTTCTGGCTTGGTTCATCTTGCCAGGTCTCTCTTTCTCCCTTGGTTTTCAAACTCTCTTGACCCCACCTGGAGTGTGCCTCATCTGGAGCCCCATTGGTGCTTCCCAAGGCACAGAGTTTCCCAACCACACAAAACCAACCCAAGCAGCCCTTCTCCCCAGGGGGCCAGAAGGAAGCTCGGCCAGAGCTGTTGTGGATCCGTCAAGAGAGCGGCCTGCAGATGCCCGGCCTGGCTCGAGCTCCCATCATCTCAGCAGGTGCAGAGAAAGCAGAGGAGAGCCTCCCTCGGACAGACCAAGGGAGGTTCCTGAGCCCTCTGGAGAGACAAGGCCCAGCGCCGGGCACTGCTGCTCTCCCAATTCGCTCTCCCTTTGGGCACCACCCGGGCACCCCTCACAGCCCCTGCATGCGCATCCCAAAACCCAGGCCACGCTGGGATTCCACACTCATCAGCTCCAGCACGGATCCCAGGAACGAGAACAGAAACCCACCCACCCAGCCGGCACGTGGGGAGGGGGCCTGCAGAAACACTGCCAAATCCAGATAGCCAGCCGCCGTCCAGCACCAGACAAAGGAACACCATCACGCATGCCTAGAGAAGTCCATACCACAACCAGCTCGAGGCTCCTACTCAGGCCTGTCCCCTGAGGACGCCTCTCAAGGACCACCCCTGGGCAGGCTGTAGAAAAGAAGGTGCCTTCACACCGGGTGGGCGTGTATGTCCATTTGTCCAACCACGATGGACCACAGGATCCAGGGCATGCCCAAAAGAGCCCTGGAACCACCGTCGGACCCAGCACTACCCCTCACGGCCATAGTCCCCGACAAAGGGTCTCTTCTCAGCGTGAAACGCCCCACTCGCTTCAGGCAGCCCTCTTCCCAAGAGCGGCACAAGGAAAGACATTCGTGGTCCATGGACAGATGCTTGGCTGAGCAAGCAGCTGTCCTTCTCCCCAACAGAAGCGGACTCAGCAATCCAGCGGCGCAGAAATGGGTGCCATGGGCAGCCCCAGTGTTGCGAAGAGAAACGCTCACACGAAAGGAAAGAGGTCTGGGAGGGAGACACACAGCCCATGGGAAACCCCTTCCCTCTCCCATCTCACCAGGGACACCCAGGAACTGGCTTCCAGGAAAGGAACCCCTGCACTGCCATCCAGATGCTGCTTGCCAAATGGGAGGGCGAGGCTGTGGGAATGCCTGGCATTGGGGAGGTCCGAGATCCAAACCGTTGCCCTTGCGGGGGCTGGGGCGGGGGTCCAGAGCCCTCGTTCCATGGAGCGCAATCTACGATGTCTAGTCCCTCTTCTGGGAACCCAAGGGAGGAGAAGGGGAGCCAAACAGGATGGATAGACATGGCCGAGGGGATCCCTGTGTTGGGAAAGTGCAATGGGTCCACTTCGAGCAGCGCCCCGCGAAAAGGAGTCCTGAAAATTCACCCCCAACACATGAGCGTCTCAGCGCTCCCCAGACAAGGTGTCACGCTCGAGAGGGCTGCCCCTGGGGAAAAGAGACGGGCCAAAGGACTCCGTGGATTCCGTCCAGATGGCCTAGCCTAGCCCATCGGACTCGACCGAATTCCCTGGTGAGGACGAAGTGATGAGGACAAAGACATGCTTCGTTTGGAGTGGATTGACTTCCCCAGGTATTCTCCTGCACCCGTGTGTGGTATGCACATCCACTCTGCTCGGCAAAAGCATCCACTCCCAGGCTGGGCATCCCCAGGCGGGCGCTTCCAACCCACTCCCACCCAAGACATGGGCTCAGGAGAGACTTGGGATGGATTTGTCTATCCAGGGCCCAGCTATTGTTTCCTACTCAACCTGCATGCGTATGCGTGTGGGTGTGTTTGGAGAGAGAGAGGGAGGGAGGGAGAATGCGAGAAAGAGGGAGAGAACGAGGGAGAGAACGAGGGAGAGAAGGAGAGAGGAGGGCCTTCACTCCTTTCTGGATCCATTCAGCTCATTCAGTTCAATGCCTCTTAGTCCTTGTCCATGGATTTGGGGACCCCCTGCCACACGGAGATGTGGTCTCGCCAGAGGGGGATCGCCCAGTGCAGCTCTTGCCCCAGCCACAGCAGGGACCAGGAGAGCCTCTGAAGCTTGGCAGCCGCGTGGGAACTCCCCTGAGAGCTTGCTGGAGGAGATCAAGCGTCCTGAACGCATCACACCTGCTTTCAATCAGGCCTCCATTGACTGGCGCCCTGCTGCCAAGAGAGGCTCTTCTCCAAAGGACACAAGGACATTTCCCTCAGCCTCCTCTGTGTGTCTGTGTCTGTGTGTGTGTGTTTGTGTGTGTGAGAGAGAGTGAGAGAGAGAGAGAGAGATAGAGAGATAGAGAGAGAGAGAGAGAGAGCGAGCGAGTGAGAGAGAGAGAGAACAGGCGGATGAGCCCAGCTGCCAACACTCTAACCCCTCGAAGCCCCCCATGTATTCCTCGGCACCACACTCCTTCTCACCTACCTGAAGCCGTGATGGGGACGGCTTGACCAGGGCCAGCTGGCGGTCCAATCCCGAGGCTGTGTGTGTCTGGGCGCCTGCCTCTAGGGGACCCCAAGCACGCCAAAGCCCAGGACCTGTTCCAAGCCTTCCAAACCCACTGCCACCCAACCAGGCGGCGAACTCACCTCCAAATCCGGAAGGCACACCTCCGCCCTCCGCCTGACAGGAGGTGTCTCGGAGGAGAGAGTCCCTGGTGCCCAGGAAACACCCACATAGCCTCTGGGGGCCTGCTGTGAGTGCGTCCCGCTCAAGCCTCCAGCCGCCCTCGACGTGGAGCCTGCGCCTTTGGAGCCTTGCCACTCCCACCTCTTAGAGCCTCGGAGCTGCACCTGAGGCCGGAAGGGGCTCTGGCGCCCTCGTGTGGACAGAGGCTCGAACAGCCCCTCTCAGGCTTGCCTTCTCTCTCTGGCTCAGTACGCCCCGGGGGGCTGCTTGGGCTGGGGCCCAGAGGAGGCTGGGGACCCCAGCCCCCGCCAAGAAGGGCCCTTCCACCTGGGCTCTAGCTCCCTCTCTCAAAGGCGTTCTTCGTGCCCATGCCAACCTAGGCCATGCCTCGCCGTGGAAATCCTTAGCTCCAAATCCATCAGGGTGTGCCAGCCTGCATCCGTGTGGATGCAGCCTTGCCCAGATGGACTGAGGAAGATAGGTGCGTAAGGAGGGAACCAGTCGTTTTCCCCCTTCCTCATCCCCCTGTGATCCCATACTCCTTGCCATTCAGTCTTGCGTCGATTCTTTCCTTCTGGCTTGGTTCATCTTGCCAGGTCTCTCTTTCTCCCTTTGTTTTCAAACTCTCTTGACCCCACCTGGAGTGTGCCTCATCTGGAGCCCCATTGGTGCTTCCCAAGGCACAGAGTTTCCCAACCACACAAAACCAACCCAAGCAGCCCTTCTCCCCAGGGGGCCAGAAGGAAGCTCGGCCAGAGCTGTTGTGGATCCGTCAAGAGAGCGGCCTGCAGATGCCCGGCCTGGCTCGAGCTCCCATCATCTCAGCAGGTGCAGAGAAAGCAGAGGAGAGCCTCCCTCGGACAGACCAAGGGAGGTTCCTGAGCCCTCTGGAGAGACAAGGCCCAGCGCCGGGCACTGCTGCTCTCCCAATTCGCTCTCCCTTTGGGCACCACCCGGGCACCCCTCACAGCCCCTGCATGCGCATCCCAAAACCCAGGCCACGCTGGGATTCCACACTCATCAGCTCCAGCACGGATCCCAGGAACGAGAACAGAAACCCACCCACCCAGCCGGCACGTGGGGAGGGGGCCTGCAGAAACACTGCCAAATCCAGATAGCCAGCCGCCGTCCAGCACCAGACAAAGGAACACCATCACGCATGCCTAGAGAAGTCCATACCACAACCAGCTCGAGGCTCCTACTCAGGCCTGTCCCCTGAGGACGCCTCTCAAGGACCACCCCTGGGCAGGCTGTAGAAAAGAAGGTGCCTTCACACCGGGTGGGCGTGTATGTCCATTTGTCCAACCACGATGGACCACAGGATCCAGGGCATGCCCAAAAGAGCCCTGGAACCACCGTCGGACCCAGCACTACCCCTCACGGCCATAGTCCCCGACAAAGGGTCTCTTCTCAGCGTGAAACGCCCCACTCGCTTCAGGCAGCCCTCTTCCCAAGAGCGGCACAAGGAAAGACATTCGTGGTCCATGGACAGATGCTTGGCTGAGCAAGCAGCTGTCCTTCTCCCCAACAGAAGCGGACTCAGCAATCCAGCGGCGCAGAAATGGGTGCCATGGGCAGCCCCAGTGTTGCGAAGAGAAACGCTCACACGAAAGGAAAGAGGTCTGGGAGGGAGACACACAGCCCATGGGAAACCCCTTCCCTCTCCCATCTCACCAGGGACACCCAGGAACTGGCTTCCAGGAAAGGAACCCCTGCACTGCCATCCAGATGCTGCTTGCCAAATGGGAGGGCGAGGCTGTGGGAATGCCTGGCATTGGGGAGGTCCGAGATCCAAACCGTTGCCCTTGCGGGGGCTGGGGCGGGGGTCCAGAGCCCTCGTTCCATGGAGCGCAATCTACGATGTCTAGTCCCTCTTCTGGGAACCCAAGGGAGGAGAAGGGGAGCCAAACAGGATGGATAGACATGGCCGAGGGGATCCCTGTGTTGGGAAAGTGCAATGGGTCCACTTCGAGCAGCGCCCCGCGAAAAGGAGTCCTGAAAATTCACCCCCAACACATGAGCGTCTCAGCGCTCCCCAGACAAGGTGTCACGCTCGAGAGGGCTGCCCCTGGGGAAAAGAGACGGGCCAAAGGACTCCGTGGATTCCGTCCAGATGGCCTAGCCTAGCCCATCGGACTCGACCGAATTCCCTGGTGAGGACGAAGTGATGAGGACAAAGACATGCTTCGTTTGGAGTGGATTGACTTCCCCAGGTATTCTCCTGCACCCGTGTGTGGTATGCACATCCACTCTGCTCGGCAAAAGCATCCACTCCCAGGCTGGGCATCCCCAGGCGGGCGCTTCCAACCCACTCCCACCCAAGACATGGGCTCAGGAGAGACTTGGGATGGATTTGTCTATCCAGGGCCCAGCTATTGTTTCCTACTCAACCTGCATGCGTATGCGTGTGGGTGTGTTTGGAGAGAGAGAGGGAGGGAGGGAGAATGCGAGAAAGAGGGAGAGAACGAGGGAGAGAACGAGGGAGAGAAGGAGAGAGGAGGGCCTTCACTCCTTTCTGGATCCATTCAGCTCATTCAGTTCAATGCCTCTTAGTCCTTGTCCATGGATTTGGGGACCCCCTGCCACACGGAGATGTGGTCTCGCCAGAGGGGGATCGCCCAGTGCAGCTCTTGCCCCAGCCACAGCAGGGACCAGGAGAGCCTCTGAAGCTTGGCAGCCGCGTGGGAACTCCCCTGAGAGCTTGCTGGAGGAGATCAAGCGTCCTGAACGCATCACACCTGCTTTCAATCAGGCCTCCATTGACTGGCGCCCTGCTGCCAAGAGAGGCTCTTCTCCAAAGGACACAAGGACATTTCCCTCAGCCTCCTCTGTGTGTCTGTGTCTGTGTGTGTGTGTTTGTGTGTGTGAGAGAGAGTGAGAGAGAGAGAGAGAGATAGAGAGATAGAGAGAGAGAGAGAGAGAGCGAGCGAGTGAGAGAGAGAGAGAACAGGCGGATGAGCCCAGCTGCCAACACTCTAACCCCTCGAAGCCCCCCATGTATTCCTCGGCACCACACTCCTTCTCACCTACCTGAAGCCGTGATGGGGACGGCTTGACCAGGGCCAGCTGGCGGTCCAATCCCGAGGCTGTGTGTGTCTGGGCGCCTGCCTCTAGGGGACCCCAAGCACGCCAAAGCCCAGGACCTGTTCCAAGCCTTCCAAACCCACTGCCACCCAACCAGGCGGCGAACTCACCTCCAAATCCGGAAGGCACACCTCCGCCCTCCGCCTGACAGGAGGTGTCTCGGAGGAGAGAGTCCCTGGTGCCCAGGAAACACCCACATAGCCTCTGGGGGCCTGCTGTGAGTGCGTCCCGCTCAAGCCTCCAGCCGCCCTCGACGTGGAGCCTGCGCCTTTGGAGCCTTGCCACTCCCACCTCTTAGAGCCTCGGAGCTGCACCTGAGGCCGGAAGGGGCTCTGGCGCCCTCGTGTGGACAGAGGCTCGAACAGCCCCTCTCAGGCTTGCCTTCTCTCTCTGGCTCAGTACGCCCCGGGGGGCTGCTTGGGCTGGGGCCCAGAGGAGGCTGGGGACCCCAGCCCCCGCCAAGAAGGGCCCTTCCACCTGGGCTCTAGCTCCCTCTCTCAAAGGCGTTCTTCGTGCCCATGCCAACCTAGGCCATGCCTCGCCGTGGAAATCCTTAGCTCCAAATCCATCAGGGTGTGCCAGCCTGCATCCGTGTGGATGCAGCCTTGCCCAGATGGACTGAGGAAGATAGGTGCGTAAGGAGGGAACCAGTCGTTTTCCCCCTTCCTCATCCCCCTGTGATCCCATACTCCTTGCCATTCAGTCTTGCGTCGATTCTTTCCTTCTGGCTTGGTTCATCTTGCCAGGTCTCTCTTTCTCCCTTTGTTTTCAAACTCTCTTGACCCCACCTGGAGTGTGCCTCATCTGGAGCCCCATTGGTGCTTCCCAAGGCACAGAGTTTCCCAACCACACAAAACCAACCCAAGCAGCCCTTCTCCCCAGGGGGCCAGAAGGAAGCTCGGCCAGAGCTGTTGTGGATCCGTCAAGAGAGCGGCCTGCAGATGCCCGGCCTGGCTCGAGCTCCCATCATCTCAGCAGGTGCAGAGAAAGCAGAGGAGAGCCTCCCTCGGACAGACCAAGGGAGGTTCCTGAGCCCTCTGGAGAGACAAGGCCCAGCGCCGGGCACTGCTGCTCTCCCAATTCGCTCTCCCTTTGGGCACCACCCGGGCACCCCTCACAGCCCCTGCATGCGCATCCCAAAACCCAGGCCACGCTGGGATTCCACACTCATCAGCTCCAGCACGGATCCCAGGAACGAGAACAGAAACCCACCCACCCAGCCGGCACGTGGGGAGGGGGCCTGAAGAAACACTGCCAAATCCAGATAGCCAGCCGCCGTCCAGCACCAGACAAAGGAACACCATCAAGCATGCCTAGAGAAGTCCATACCACAACCAGCTCGAGGCTCCTACTCAGGCCTGTCCCCTGAGGACGCCTCTCAAGGACCACCCCTGGGCAGGCTGTAGAAAAGAAGGTGCCTTCACACCGGGTGGGCGTGTATGTCCATTTGTCCAACCACGATGGACCACAGGATCCAGGGCATGCCCCAAAGAGCCCTGGAACCACCGTCGGACCCAGCACTACCCCTCACGGCCATAGTCCCCGACAAAGGTTCTCTTCTCAGCGTGAAACGCCCCACTCGCTTCAGGCAGCCCTCTTCCCAAGAGCGGCACAAGGAAAGACATTCGTGGTCCATGGACAGATGCTTGGCTGAGCAAGCAGCTGTCCTTCTCCCCAACAGAAGCGGACTCAGCAATCCAGCGGCGCAGAAATGGGTGCCATGGGCAGCCCCAGTGTTGCGAAGAGAAACGCTCACACGAAAGGAAAGAGGTCTGGGAGGGAGACACACAGCCCATGGGAAACCCCTTCCCTCTCCCATCTCACCAGGGACACCCAGGAACTGGCTTCCAGGAAAGGAACCCCTGCACTGCCATCCAGATGCTGCTTGCCAAATGGGAGGGCGAGGCTGTGGGAATGCCTGGCATTGGGGAGGTCCGAGATCCAAACCGTTGCCCTTGCGGGGGCAGGGGCGGGGGTCCAGAGCCCTCGTTCCATGGAGCGCAAGCTACGATGTCTAGTCCCTCTTCTGGGAACCCAAGGGAGGAGAAGGGGAGCCAAACAGGATGGATAGACATGGCCGAGGGGATCCCTGTGTTGGGAAAGTGCAATGGGTCCACTTCGAGCAGCTCCCCGCGAAAAGGAGTCCTGAACATTCAACCCCAACACATGAGCGTCTCAGCGCTCCCCAGACAAGGTGTCACGCTCGAGAGGGCTGCCCCTGGGGAAAAGAGACGGGCCGAAGGACTCCGTGGATTCCGTCCAGATGGCCTAGCCTAGCCCATCGGACTCGACCGAATTCCCTGGTGAGGACGAAGTGATGAGGACAAAGACATGCTTCGTTTGGAGTGGATTGACTTCCCCAGGTATTCTCCTGCACCCGTGTGTGGTATGCAGATCCACTCTGCTCGGCAAAAGCATCCACTCCCAGGCTGGGCATCCCCAGGCGGGCGCTTCCAACCCACTCCCACCCAAGATATGGGCTCAGGAGAGACTTGGGATGCATTTGTCTATCCAGGTCCTAGCTATTGTTTCCTACTCTATCTGCATGCGTATGCGTGTGGTTGTGTTTGGAGAGAGAGAGGGAGGGAGGCAGAATGCGAGAAAGAGGGAGAGAACGAGGGAGAGAAGACGGCCTTCACTCCTTTCTGGATCCATTCAGCTCATTCAGTTCAATGCCTCTTAGTCCTTGTCCATGGATTTGGGGACCCCCTGCCACACGGAGATGTGGTCTCGCCAGAGGGGGATCGCCCAGTGCAGCTCTTGCCCCAGCCACAGCAGGGACCAGGAGAGCCTCTGAAGCTTGGCAGCCGCGTGGGAACTCCCCTGAGAGCTTGCTGGAGGAGATCAAGCAAGCGTCCTGAACGCATCACACCTGCTTTCAATCAGGCCTCCATTGCCTGGCGCCCTGCTGCCAAGAGAGGCTCTTCTCCAAAGGACACAAGGACATTTCCCTCAGCCTCCTCTGTGTGTCTGTGTGTGTGTGTTTGTGTGTGTGAGAGAGAGTGAGAGAGAGAGAGAGAGAGAGAGAGAGAGAGAGAGAGAGAGAGAGAGAGAGAGCGAGCCAGCGAGTGAGAGAGAGAACGAGAACAGGCGGATGAGCCCAGCTGCCAACACACTAACCCCTCGAAGCCCCCCATGTATTCCTCGGCACCACACTCCTTCTCACCTACCTGAAGCCGTGATGGGGACGGCTTGACCAGGGCCAGCTGGCGGTCCAATCCCAAGGCTGTGTGTGTCTGGGCGCCTGCCTCTAGGGGACCCCAAGCACGCCAAAGCCCAGGACCAGTTCCAAGCCTTCCAAACCCACTGCCACCCAACCAGGCGGCGAACTCACCTCCAAATCCGGAAGGCACACCTCCGCCCTCCGCCTGACAGGAGGTGTCTCGGAGGAGAGAGTCGCTGGTGCCCAGGAAATACCCACATAGCCTCTGGGGGCCTGCTGTGAGTGCGTCCCGCTCAAGCCTCCAGCCGCCCTCGACGTGGAGCCTGCGCCTTTGGAGCCTTGCCACTCCCACCTCTTAGAGCCTCGGAGCTGCACCTGAGGCCGGAAGGGGCTCTGGCGCCCTCGTGTGGACAGAGGCTCGAACAGCCCCTCTCAGGCTTGCCTTCTCTCTCTGGCTCAGCAGGCCCCGGGGGGCTGCTTGGGCTGGGGCCCAGAGGAGGCTGGGGACTCCAGCCCCCGCCAAGAAGGGCCCTTCCACCTGGGCTCTAGCTCCCTCTCTCAAAGGCGTTCTTCGTGCCCATGCCAACCTAGGCCATGCCTCGCCGTGGAAATCCTTAGCTCCAAATCCATCAGGGTGTGACAGCCTGCACCCGTGTGGATGCAGCCTTGCCCAGATGGACTGAGGAAGATAGGCGCGTAAGGAGGGAACCAGTCGTTTTCCCCCTTCCTCATCCCCCTGCGATCCCATACTCCTTGCCATTCAGTCTTGCCTCGATTCTTTCCTTCTGGCTTGGTTCATCTTGCCAGGTCTCTCTTTCTCCCTTTGTTTTCAAACTCTCTTGACCCCACCTGGAGTGTGCCTCATCTGGAGCCCCATTGGTGCTTCCCAAGGCACAGAGTTTCCCAACCACACAAAACCAACCCAAGCAGCCCTTCTCCCCAGGGGGCCAGAAGGAAGCTCGGCCAGAGCTGTTGTGGATCCGTCAAGAGAGCGGCCTGCAGATGCCCGGCCTGGCTCGAGCTCCCATCATCTCAGCAGGTGCAGAGAAAGCAGAGGAGAGCCTCCCTCGGACAGACCAAGGGAGGTTCCTGAGCCCTCTGGAGAGACCAGGCCCAGCGCTGGGCACTGCTGCTCTCCCAATTCGCTCTCCCTTTGGGCACCACCCGGGCACCCCTCACAGCCCCTGCATGCGCATCCCAAAACCCAGGCCACGCTGGGATTCCACACTCATCAGCTCCAGCACGGATCCCAGGAACGAGAACAGAAACCCACCCACCCAGCCGGCACGTGGGGAGGGGGCCTGAAGAAACACTGCCAAATCCAGATAGCCAGCTGCCGTCCAGCACCAGACAAAGGAACACCATCACGCATGCCTAGAGAAGTCCATACCACAACCAGCTCGAGGCTCCTACTCAGGCCTGTCCCCTGAGGACGCCTCTCAAGGACCACCCCTGGGCAGGCTGTAGAAAAGAAGGTGCCTTCACACCGGGTGGGCGTGTATGTCCATTTGTCCAACCACGATGGACCACAGGATCCAGGGCATGCCCCAAAGAGCCCTGGAACCACCGTCGGACCCAGCACTACCCCTCACGGCCATAGTCCCCGACAAAGGTTCTCTTCTCAGCGTGAAACGCCCCACTCGCTTCAGGCAGCCCTCTTCCCAAGAGCGGCACAAGGAAAGACATTCGTGGTCCATGGACAGATGCTTGGCTGAGCAAGCAGCTGTCCTTCTCCCCAACAGAAGCGGACTCAGCAATCCAGCGGCGCAGAAATGGGTGCCATGGGCAGCCCCAGTGTTGCGAAGAGAAACGCTCACACGAAAGGAAAGAGGTCTGGGAGGGAGACACACAGCCCATGGGAAACCCCTTCCCTCTCCCATCTCACCAGGGACACCCAGGAACTGGCTTCCAGGAAAGGAACCCCTGCACTGCCATCCAGATGCTGCTTGCCAAATGGGAGGGCGAGGCTGTGGGAATGCCTGGCATTGGGGAGGTCCGAGATCCAAACCGTTGCCCTTGCGGGGGCAGGGGCGGGGGTCCAGAGCCCTCGTTCCATGGAGCGCAAGCTACGATGTCTAGTCCCTCTTCTGGGAACCCAAGGGAGGAGAAGGGGAGCCAAACAGGATGGATAGACATGGCCGAGGGGATCCCTGTGTTGGGAAAGTGCAATGGGTCCACTTCGAGCAGCTCCCCGCGAAAAGGAGTCCTGAACATTCAACCCCAACACATGAGCGTCTCAGCGCTCCCCAGACAAGGTGTCACGCTCGAGAGGGCTGCCCCTGGGGAAAAGAGACGGGCCGAAGGACTCCGTGGATTCCGTCCAGATGGCCTAGCCTAGCCCATCGGACTCGACCGAATTCCCTGGTGAGGACGAAGTGATGAGGACAAAGACATGCTTCGTTTGGAGTGGATTGACTTCCCCAGGTATTCTCCTGCACCCGTGTGTGGTATGCACATCCACTCTGCTCGGCAAAAGCATCCACTCCCAGGCTGGGCATCCCCAGGCGGGCGCTTCCAACCCACTCCCACCCAAGATATGGGCTCAGGAGAGACTTGGGATGGATTTGTCTATCCAGGTCCCAGCTATTGTTTCCTACTCTATCTGCATGCGTATGCGTGTGGGTGTGTTTGGAGAGAGAGAGGGAGGGAGGCAGAATGCGAGAAAGAGGGAGAGAACGAGGGAGAGAAGGAGAGAGGAGGGCCTTCACTCCTTTCTGGATCCATTCAGCTCATTCAGTTCAATGCCTCTTAGTCCTTGTCCATGGATTTGGGGACCCCCTGCCACACGGAGATGTGGTCTCGCCAGAGGGGGATCGCCCAGTGCAGCTCTTGCCCCAGCCACAGCAGGGACCAGGAGAGCCTCTGAAGCTTGGCAGCCGCGTGGGAACTCCCCTGAGAGCTTGCTGGAGGAGACCAATCAAGCGTCCTGAACGCATCACACCTGCTTTCAATCAGGCCTCCATTGCCTGGCGCCCTGCTGCCAAGAGAGGCTCTTCTCCAAAGGACACAAGGACATTTCCCTCAGCCTCCTCTGTGTGTCTGTGTCTGTGTGTGAGTGTTTGTGTGTGTGAGTGTTTGTGTGTGTGAGAGAGAGTGAGAGAGAGAGAGAGAGAGAGAGATAGAGAGATAGAGAGAGAGAGAGAGATAGAGAGAGAGAGAGAGAGAGAGAGAGAGAGAGAGCGAGCGAGAGAGAGAACGAGAACAGGCGGATGAGCCCAGCTGCCAACACTCTAACCCCTCGAAGCCCCCCATGTATTCCTCGGCACCACACTCCTTCTCACCTACCTGAAGCCGTGATGGGGACGGCTTGACCAGGGCCAGCTGGCGGTCCAATCCCGAGGCTGTGTGTGTCTGGGCGCCTGCCTCTAGGGGACCCCAAGCACGCCAAAGCCCAGGACCTGTTCCAAGCCTTCCAAACCCACTGCCACCCAACCAGGCGGCGAACTCACCTCCAAATCCGGAAGGCACACCTCCGCCCTCCGCCTGACAGGAGGTGTCTCGGAGGAGAGAGTCCCTGGTGCCCAGGAAACACCCACATAGCCTCTGGGGGCCTGCTGTGAGTGCGTCCCGCTCAAGCCTCCAGCCGCCCTCGACGTGGAGTCTGCGCCTTTGGAGCCTTGCCACTCCCACCTCTTAGAGCCTCGGAGCTGCACCTGAGGCCGGAAGGGGCTCTGGCGCCCTCGTGTGGACAGAGGCTCGAACAGCCCCTCTCAGGCTTGCCTTCTCTCTCTGGCTCAGCAGGCCCCGGGGGGCTGCTTGGGCTGGGGCCCAGAGGAGGCTGGGGACTCCAGCCCCCGCCAAGAAGGGCCCTTCCACCTGGGCTCTAGCTCCCTCTCTCAAAGGCGTTCTTCGTGCCCATGCCAACCTAGGCCATGCCTCGCCGTGGAAATCCTTAGCTCCAAATCCATCAGGGTGTGCCAGCCTGCACCCGTGTGGATGCAGCCTTGCCCAGATGGACTGAGGAAGATAGGCGCGTAAGGAGGGAACCAGTCGTTTTCCCCCTTCCTCATCCCCCTGTGATCCCATACTCCTTGCCATTCAGTCTTGCGTCGATTCTTTCCTTCTGGCTTGGTTCATCTTGCCAGGTCTCTCTTTCTCCCTTTGTTTTCAAACTCTCTTGACCCCACCTGGAGTGTGCCTCATCTGGAGCCCCATTGATGCTTCCCAAGGCACAGAGTTTCCCAACCACACAAAACCAACCCAAGCAGCCCTTCTCCCCAGGGGGCCAGAAGGAAGCTCGGCCAGAGCTGTTGTGGATCCGTCAAGAGAGCGGCCTGCAGATGCCCGGCCTGGCTCGAGCTCCCATCATCTCAGCAGGTGCAGAGAAAGCAGAGGAGAGCCTCCCTCGGACAGACCAAGGGAGGTTCCTGAGCCCTCTGGAGAGACAAGGCCCAGCGCCGGGCACTGCTGCTCTCCCAATTCGCTCTCCCTTTGGGCACCACCCGGGCACCCCTCACAGCCCCTGCATGCGCATCCCAAAACCCAGGCCACGCTGGGATTCCACACTCATCAGCTCCAGCACGGATCCCAGGAACGAGAACAGAAACCCACCCACCCAGCCGGCACGTGGGGAGGGGGCCTGAAGAAACACTGCCAAATCCAGATAGCCAGCCGCCGTCCAGCACCAGACAAAGGAACACCATCAAGCATGCCTAGAGAAGTCCATACCACAACCAGCTCGAGGCTCCTACTCAGGCCTGTCCCCTGAGGACGCCTCTCAAGGACCACCCCTGGGCAGGCTGTAGAAAAGAAGGTGCCTTCACACCGCGTGGGCGTGTATGTCCATTTCTCCAACCACGATGGACCACAGGATCCAGGGCATGCCCAAAAGAGCCCTGGAACCACCGTCGGACCCAGCACTACCCCTCACGGCCATAGTCCCCGACAAAGGGTCTCTTCTCAGCGTGAAACGCCCCACTCGCTTCAGGCAGCCCTCTTCCCAAGAGCGGCACAAGGAAAGACATTCGTGGTCCATGGACAGATGCTTGGCTGAGCAAGCAGCTGTCCTTCTCCCCAACAGAAGCGGACTCAGCAATCCAGCGGCGCAGAAATGGGTGCCATGGGCAGCCCCAGTGTTGCGAAGAGAAACGCTCACACGAAAGGAAAGAGGTCTGGGAGGGAGACACACAGCCCATGGGAAACCCCTTCCCTCTCCCATCTCACCAGGGACACCCAGGAACTGGCTTCCAGGAAAGGAACCCCTGAACTGCCATCCAGATGCTGCTTGCCAAATGGGAGGGCGAGGCTGTGGGAATGCCTGGCATTGGGGAGGTCCGAGATCCAAACCGTTGCCCTTGTGGGGGCAGGGGCGGGGGTCCAGAGCCCTCGTTCCATGGAGCGCAAGCTACGATGTCTAGTCCCTCTTCTGGGAACCCAAGGGAGGAGAAGGGGAGCCAAACAGGATGGATAGACATGGCCGAGGGGATCCCTGTGTTGGGAAAGTGCAATGGGTCCACTTCGAGCAGCTCCCCGCGAAAAGGAGTCCTGAACATTCAACCCCAACACATGAGCGTCTCAGCGCTCCCCAGACAAGGTGTCACGCTCGAGAGGGCTGCCCCTGGGGAAAAGAGACGGGCCGAAGGACTCCGTGGATTCCGTCCAGATGGCCTAGCCTAGCCCATCGGACTCGACCGAATTCCCTGGTGAGGACGAAGTGATGAGGACAAAGACATGCTTCGTTTGGAGTGGATTGACTTCCCCAGGTATTCTCCTGCACCCGTGTGTGGTATGCACATCCACTCTGCTCGGCAAAAGCATCCACTCCCAGGCTGGGCATCCCCAGGCGGGCGCTTCCAACCCACTCCCACCAAAGATATGGGCTCAGGAGAGACTTGGGATGGATTTGTCTATCCAGGGCCCAGCTATTGTTTCCTACTCAACCTGCATGCGTATGCGTGTGGGTGTGTTTGGAGAGAGAGAGGGAGGGAGGGAGAATGAGAGAAAGAGGGAGAGAACGAGGGAGAGAAGGAGAGAGGAGGGCCTTCACTCCTTTCTGGATCCATTCAGCTCATTCAGTTCAATGCCTCTTAGTCCTTGTCCATGGATTTGGGGACCCCCTGCCACACGGAGATGTGGTCTCGCCAGAGGGGGATCGCCCAGTGCAGCTCTTGCCCCAGCCACAGCAGGGACCAGGAGAGCCTCTGAAGCTTGGCAGCCGCGTGGGAACTCCCCTGAGAGCTTGCTGGAGGAGACCAAGCGTCCTGAACGCATCACACCTGCTTTCAATCAGGCCTCCATTGCCTGGCGCCCTGCTGCCAAGAGAGGCTCTTCTCCAAAGGACACAAGGACATTTCCCTCAGCCTCCTCTGTGTGTCTGTGTCTGTGTGTGTGTGTTTGTGTGTGTGAGAGAGAGTGAGAGAGAGAGAGAGAGAGAGAGATAGAGAGAGAGAGAGAGAGAGCGAGCGAGTGAGAGAGAGAACGAGAACAGGCGGATGAGCCCAGCTGCCAACACTCTAACCCCTCGAAGCCCCCCATGTATTCCTCGGCACCACACTCCTTCTCACCTACCTGAAGCCGTGATGGGGACGGCTTGACCAGGGCCAGCTGGCGGTCCAATCCCGAGGCTGTGTGTGTCTGGGCGCCTGCCTCTAGGGGACCCCAAGCACGCCAAAGCCCAGGACCAGTTCCAAGCCTTCCAAACCCACTGCCACCCAACCAGGCGGCGAACTCACCTCCAAATCCGGAAGGCACACCTCCGCCCTCCGCCTGACAGGAGGTGTCTCGGAGGAGAGAGTCGCTGGTGCCCAGGAAACACCCACATAGCCTCTGGAGGCCTGCTGTGAGTGCGTCCCGCTCAAGCCTCCAGCCGCCCTCGACGTGGAGCCTGCGCCTTTGGAGCCTTGCCACTCCCACCTCTTAGAGCCTCGGAGCTGCACCTGAGGCCGGAAGGGGCTCTGGCGCCCTCGTGTGGACAGAGGCTCGAACAGCCCCTCTCAGGCTTGCCTTCTCTCTCTGGCTCAGCAGGCCCCGGGGGGCTGCTTGGGCTGGGGCCCAGAGGAGGGTGGGGACTCCAGCCCCCGCCAAGAAGGGCCCTTCCACCTGGGCTCTAGCTCCCTCTCTCAAAGGCGTTCTTCGTGCCCATGCCAACCTAGGCCATGCCTCGCCGTGGAAATCCTTAGCTCCAAATCCATCAGGGTGTGCCAGCCTGCACCCGTGTGGATGCAGCCTTGCCCTGATGGACTGAGGAAGATAGGCGCGTAAGGAGGGAACCAGTCGTTTTCCCCCTTCCTCATCCCCCTGTGATCCCATACTCCTTGCCATTCAGTCTTGCGTCGATTCTTTCCTTCTGGCTTGGTTCATCTTGCCAGGTCTCTCTTTCTCCCTTTGTTTTCAAACTCTCTTGACCCCACCTGGAGTGTGCCTCATCTGGAGCCCCATTGGTGCTTCCCAAGGCACAGAGTTTCCCAACCACACAAAACCAACCCAAGCAGCCCTTCTCCCCAGGGGGCCAGAAGGAAGCTCGGCCAGAGCTGTTGTGGATCCGTCAAGAGAGCGGCCTGCAGATGCCCGGCCTGGCTCGAGCTCCCATCATCTCAGCAGGTGCAGAGAAAGCAGAGGAGAGCCTCCCTCGGACAGACCAAGGGAGGTTCCTGAGCCCTCTGGAGAGACAAGGCCCAGCGCCGGGCACTGCTGCTCTCCCAATTCGCTCTCCCTTTGGGCACCACCCGGGCACCCCTCACAGCCCCTGCATGCGCATCCCAAAACCCAGGCCACGCTGGGATTCCACACTCATCAGCTCCAGCACGGATCCCAGGAACGAGAACAGAAACCCACCCACCCAGCCGGCACGTGGGGAGGGGGCCTGAAGAAACACTGCCAAATCCAGATAGCCAGCCGCCGTCCAGCACCAGACAAAGGAACACCATCAAGCATGCCTAGAGAAGTCCATACCACAACCAGCTCGAGGCTCCTACTCAGGCCTGTCCCCTGAGGACGCCTCTCAAGGACCACCCCTGGGCAGGCTGTAGAAAAGAAGGTGCCTTCACACCGCGTGGGCGTGTATGTCCATTTCTCCAACCACGATGGACCACAGGATCCAGGGCATGCCCAAAAGAGCCCTGGAACCACCGTCGGACCCAGCACTACCCCTCACGGCCATAGTCCCCGACAAAGGGTCTCTTCTCAGCGTGAAACGCCCCACTCGCTTCAGGCAGCCCTCTTCCCAAGAGCGGCACAAGGAAAGACATTCGTGGTCCATGGACAGATGCTTGGCTGAGCAAGCAGCTGTCCTTCTCCCCAACAGAAGCGGACTCAGCAATCCAGCGGCGCAGAAATGGGTGCCATGGGCAGCCCCAGTGTTGCGAAGAGAAACGCTCACACGAAAGGAAAGAGGTCTGGGAGGGAGACACACAGCCCATGGGAAACCCCTTCCCTCTCCCATCTCACCAGGGACACCCAGGAACTGGCTTCCAGGAAAGGAACCCCTGCACTGCCATCCAGATGCTGCTTGCCAAATGGGAGGGCGAGGCTGTGGGAATGCCTGGCATTGGGGAGGTCCGAGATCCAAACCGTTGCCCTTGTGGGGGCAGGGGCGGGGGTCCAGAGCCCTCGTTCCATGGAGCGCAAGCTACGATGTCTAGTCCCTCTTCTGGGAACCCAAGGGAGGAGAAGGGGAGCCAAACAGGATGGATAGACATGGCCGAGGGGATCCCTGTGTTGGGAAAGTGCAATGGGTCCACTTCGAGCAGCTCCCCGCGAAAAGGAGTCCTGAACATTCAACCCCAACACATGAGCGTCTCAGCGCTCCCCAGACAAGGTGTCACGCTCGAGAGGGCTGCCCCTGGGGAAAAGAGACGGGCCGAAGGACTCCGTGGATTCCGTCCAGATGGCCTAGCCTAGCCCATCGGACTCGACCGAATTCCCTGGTGAGGACGAAGTGATGAGGACAAAGACATGCTTCGTTTGGAGTGGATTGACTTCCCCAGGTATTCTCCTGCACCCGTGTGTGGTATGCACATCCACTCTGCTCGGCAAAAGCATCCACTCCCAGGCTGGGCATCCCCAGGCGGGCGCTTCCAACCCACTCCCACCAAAGATATGGGCTCAGGAGAGACTTGGGATGGATTTGTCTATCCAGGGCCCAGCTATTGTTTCCTACTCAACCTGCATGCGTATGCGTGTGGGTGTGTTTGGAGAGAGAGAGGGAGGGAGGGAGAATGAGAGAAAGAGGGAGAGAACGAGGGAGAGAAGGAGAGAGGAGGGCCTTCACTCCTTTCTGGATCCATTCAGCTCATTCAGTTCAATGCCTCTTAGTCCTTGTCCATGGATTTGGGGACCCCCTGCCACACGGAGATGTGGTCTCGCCAGAGGGGGATCGCCCAGTGCAGCTCTTGCCCCAGCCACAGCAGGGACCAGGAGAGCCTCTGAAGCTTGGCAGCCGCGTGGGAACTCCCCTGAGAGCTTGCTGGAGGAGACCAAGCGTCCTGAACGCATCACACCTGCTTTCAATCAGGCCTCCATTGCCTGGCGCCCTGCTGCCAAGAGAGGCTCTTCTCCAAAGGACACAAGGACATTTCCCTCAGCCTCCTCTGTGTGTCTGTGTCTGTGTGTGTGTGTTTGTGTGTGTGAGAGAGAGTGAGAGAGAGAGATAGAGAGAGAGAGAGAGAGAGCGAGCGAGTGAGAGAGAGAACGAGAACAGGCGGATGAGCCCAGCTGCCAACACTCTAACCCCTCGAAGCCCCCCATGTATTCCTCGGCACCACACTCCTTCTCACCTACCTGAAGCCGTGATGGGGACGGCTTGACCAGGGCCAGCTGGCGGTCCAATCCCGAGGCTGTGTGTGTCTGGGCGCCTGCCTCTAGGGGACCCCAAGCACGCCAAAGCCCAGGACCAGTTCCAAGCCTTCCAAACCCACTGCCACCCAACCAGGCGGCGAACTCACCTCCAAATCCGGAAGGCACACCTCCGCCCTCCGCCTGACAGGAGGTGTCTCGGAGGAGAGAGTCGCTGGTGCCCAGGAAACACCCACATAGCCTCTGGAGGCCTGCTGTGAGTGCGTCCCGCTCAAGCCTCCAGCCGCCCTCGACGTGGAGCCTGCGCCTTTGGAGCCTTGCCACTCCCACCTCTTAGAGCCTCGGAGCTGCACCTGAGGCCGGAAGGGGCTCTGGCGCCCTCGTGTGGACAGAGGCTCGAACAGCCCCTCTCAGGCTTGCCTTCTCTCTCTGGCTCAGCAGGCCCCGGGGGGCTGCTTGGGCTGGGGCCCAGAGGAGGGTGGGGACTCCAGCCCCCGCCAAGAAGGGCCCTTCCACCTGGGCTCTAGCTCCCTCTCTCAAAGGCGTTCTTCGTGCCCATGCCAACCTAGGCCATGCCTCGCCGTGGAAATCCTTAGCTCCAAATCCATCAGGGTGTGCCAGCCTGCACCCGTGTGGATGCAGCCTTGCCCTGATGGACTGAGGAAGATAGGCGCGTAAGGAGGGAACCAGTCGTTTTCCCCCTTCCTCATCCCCCTGCGATCCCATACTCCTTGCCATTCAGTCTTGCCTCGATTCTTTCCTTCTGGCTTGGTTCATCTTGCCAGGTCTCTCTTTCTCCCTTGGTTTTCAAACTCTCTTGACCCCACCTGGAGTGTGCCTCATCTGGAGCCCCATTGGTGCTTCCCAAGGCACAGAGTTTCCCAACCACACAAAACCAACCCAAGCAGCCCTTCTCCCCAGGGGGCCAGAAGGAAGCTCGGCCAGAGCTGTTGTGGATCCGTCAAGAGAGCGGCCTGCAGATGCCCGGCCTGGCTCGAGCTCCCATCATCTCAGCAGGTGCAGAGAAAGCAGAGGAGAGCCTCCCTCGGACAGACCAAGGGAGGTTCCTGAGCCCTCTGGAGAGACAAGGCCCAGCGCCGGGCACTGCTGCTCTCCCAATTCGCTCTCCCTTTGGGCACCACCCGGGCACCCCTCACAGCCCCTGCATGCGCATCCCAAAACCCAGGCCACGCTGGGATTCCACACTCATCAGCTCCAGCACGGAACCCAGGAACGAGAACAGAAACCCACCCACCCAGCCGGCACGTGGGGAGGGGGCCTGAAGAAACACTGCCAAATCCAGATAGCCAGCCGCCGTCCAGCACCAGACAAAGGAACACCATCAAGCATGCCTAGAGAAGTCCATACCACAACCAGCTCGAGGCTCCTACTCAGGCCTGTCCCCTGAGGACGCCTCTCAAGGACCACCCCTGGGCAGGCTGTAGAAAAGAAGGTGCCTTCACACCGGGTGGGCGTGTATGTCCATTTGTCCAACCACGATGGACCACAGGATCCAGGGCATGCCCAAAAGAGCCCTGGAACCACCGTCGGACCCAGCACTACCCCTCACGGCCATAGTCCCCGACAAAGGGTCTCTTCTCAGCGTGAAACGCCCCACTCGCTTCAGGCAGCCCTCTTCCCAAGAGCGGCACAAGGAAAGACATTCGTGGTCCATGGACAGATGCTTGGCTGAGCAAGCAGCTGTCCTTCTCCCCAACAGAAGCGGACTCAGCAATCCAGCGGCGCAGAAATGGGTGCCATGGGCAGCCCCAGTGTTGCGAAGAGAAACGCTCACACGAAAGGAAAGAGGTCTGGGAGGGAGACACACAGCCCATGGGAAACCCCTTCCCTCTCCCATCTCACCAGGGACACCCAGGAACTGGCTTCCAGGAAAGGAACCCCTGCACTGCCATCCAGATGCTGCTTGCCAAATGGGAGGGCGAGGCTGTGGGAATGCCTGGCATTGGGGAGGTCCGAGATCCAAACCGTTGCCCTTGCGGGGGCAGGGGCGGGGGTCCAGAGCCCTCGTTCCATGGAGCGCAAGCTACCATGTCTAGTCCCTCTTCTGGGAACCCAAGGGAGGAGAAGGGGAGCCAAACAGGATGGATAGACATGGCCGAGGGGATCCCTGTGTTGGGAAAGTGCAATGGGTCCACTTCGAGCAGCTCCCCGCGAAAAGGAGTCCTGAACATTCAACCCCAACACATGAGCGTCTCAGCGCTCCCCAGACAAGGTGTCACGCTCGAGAGGGCTGCCCCTGGGGAAAAGAGACGGGCCGAAGGACTCCGTGGATTCCGTCCAGATGGCCTAGCCTAGCCCATCGGACTCGACCGAATTCCCTGGTGAGGACGAAGTGATGAGGACAAAGACATGCTTCGTTTGGAGTGGATTGACTTCCCCAGGTATTCTCCTGCACCCGTGTGTGGTATGCACATCCACTCTGCTCGGCAAAAGCATCCACTCCCAGGCTGGGCATCCCCAGGCGGGCGCTTCCAACCCACTCCCACCAAAGATATGGGCTCAGGAGAGACTTGGGATGGATTTGTCTATCCAGGGCCCAGCTATTGTTTCCTACTCAACCTGCATGCGTATGCGTGTGGGTGTGTTTGGAGAGAGAGAGGGAGGGAGGGAGAATGAGAGAAAGAGGGAGAGAACGAGGGAGAGAAGGAGAGAGGAGGGCCTTCACTCCTTTCTGGATCCATTCAGCTCATTCAGTTCAATGCCTCTTAGTCCTTGTCCATGGATTTGGGGACCCCCTGCCACACGGAGATGTGGTCTCGCCAGAGGGGGATCGCCCAGTGCAGCTCTTGCCCCAGCCACAGCAGGGACCAGGAGAGCCTCTGAAGCTTGGCAGCCGCGTGGGAACTCCCCTGAGAGCTTGCTGGAGGAGACCAAGCGTCCTGAACGCATCACACCTGCTTTCAATCAGGCCTCCATTGCCTGGCGCCCTGCTGCCAAGAGAGGCTCTTCTCCAAAGGACACAAGGACATTTCCCTCAGCCTCCTCTGTGTGTCTGTGTCTGTGTGTGTGTGTTTGTGTGTGTGAGAGAGAGTGAGAGAGAGAGAGAGAGAGAGAGATAGAGAGAGAGAGAGAGAGAGCGAGCGAGTGAGAGAGAGAACGAGAACAGGCGGATGAGCCCAGCTGCCAACACTCTAACCCCTCGAAGCCCCCCATGTATTCCTCGGCACCACACTCCTTCTCACCTACCTGAAGCCGTGATGGGGACGGCTTGACCAGGGCCAGCTGGCGGTCCAATCCCGAGGCTGTGTGTGTCTGGGCGCCTGCCTCTAGGGGACCCCAAGCACGCCAAAGCCCAGGACCAGTTCCAAGCCTTCCAAACCCACTGCCACCCAACCAGGCGGCGAACTCACCTCCAAATCCGGAAGGCACACCTCCGCCCTCCGCCTGACAGGAGGTGTCTCGGAGGAGAGAGTCGCTGGTGCCCAGGAAACACCCACATAGCCTCTGGAGGCCTGCTGTGAGTGCGTCCCGCTCAAGCCTCCAGCCGCCCTCGACGTGGAGCCTGCGCCTTTGGAGCCTTGCCACTCCCACCTCTTAGAGCCTCGGAGCTGCACCTGAGGCCGGAAGGGGCTCTGGCGCCCTCGTGTGGACAGAGGCTCGAACAGCCCCTCTCAGGCTTGCCTTCTCTCTCTGGCTCAGCAGGCCCCGGGGGGCTGCTTGGGCTGGGGCCCAGAGGAGGGTGGGGACTCCAGCCCCCGCCAAGAAGGGCCCTTCCACCTGGGCTCTAGCTCCCTCTCTCAAAGGCGTTCTTCGTGCCCATGCCAACCTAGGCCATGCCTCGCCGTGGAAATCCTTAGCTCCAAATCCATCAGGGTGTGCCAGCCTGCACCCGTGTGGATGCAGCCTTGCCCTGATGGACTGAGGAAGATAGGCGCGTAAGGAGGGAACCAGTCGTTTTCCCCCTTCCTCATCCCCCTGTGATCCCATACTCCTTGCCATTCAGTCTTGCGTCGATTCTTTCCTTCTGGCTTGGTTCATCTTGCCAGGTCTCTCTTTCTCCCTTTGTTTTCAAACTCTCTTGACCCCACCTGGAGTGTGCCTCATCTGGAGCCCCATTGGTGCTTCCCAAGGCACAGAGTTTCCCAACCACACAAAACCAACCCAAGCAGCCCTTCTCCCCAGGGGGCCAGAAGGAAGCTCGGCCAGAGCTGTTGTGGATCCGTCAAGAGAGCGGCCTGCAGATGCCCGGCCTGGCTCGAGCTCCCATCATCTCAGCAGGTGCAGAGAAAGCAGAGGAGAGCCTCCCTCGGACAGACCAAGGGAGGTTCCTGAGCCCTCTGGAGAGACAAGGCCCAGCGCCGGGCACTGCTGCTCTCCCAATTCGCTCTCCCTTTGGGCACCACCCGGGCACCCCTCACAGCCCCTGCATGCGCATCCCAAAACCCAGGCCACGCTGGGATTCCACACTCATCAGCTCCAGCACGGATCCCAGGAACGAGAACAGAAACCCACCCACCCAGCCGGCACGTGGGGAGGGGGCCTGAAGAAACACTGCCAAATCCAGATAGCCAGCCGCCGTCCAGCACCAGACAAAGGAACACCATCAAGCATGCCTAGAGAAGTCCATACCACAACCAGCTCGAGGCTCCTACTCAGGCCTGTCCCCTGAGGACGCCTCTCAAGGACCACCCCTGGGCAGGCTGTAGAAAAGAAGGTGCCTTCACACCGCGTGGGCGTGTATGTCCATTTGTCCAACCACGATGGACCACAGGATCCAGGGCATGCCCAAAAGAGCCCTGGAACCACCGTCGGACCCAGCACTACCCCTCACGGCCATAGTCCCCGACAAAGGGTCTCTTCTCAGCGTGAAACGCCCCACTCGCTTCAGGCAGCCCTCTTCCCAAGAGCGGCACAAGGAAAGACATTCGTGGTCCATGGACAGATGCTTGGCTGAGCAAGCAGCTGTCCTTCTCCCCAACAGAAGCGGACTCAGCAATCCAGCGGCGCAGAAATGGGTGCCATGGGCAGCCCCAGTGTTGCGAAGAGAAACGCTCACACGAAAGGAAAGAGGTCTGGGAGGGAGACACACAGCCCATGGGAAACCCCTCCCCTCTCCCATCTCACCAGGGACACCCAGGAACTGGCTTCCAGGAAAGGAACCCCTGCACTGCCATCCAGATGCTGCTTGCCAAATGGGAGGGCGAGGCTGTGGGAATGCCTGGCATTGGGGAGGTCCGAGATCCAAACCGTTGCCCTTGCGGGGGCAGGGGCGGGGGTCCAGAGCCCTCGTTCCATGGAGCGCAAGCTACCATGTCTAGTCCCTCTTCTGGGAACCCAAGGGAGGAGAAGGGGAGCCAAACAGGATGGATAGACATGGCCGAGGGGATCCCTGTGTTGGGAAAGTGCAATGGGTCCACTTCGAGCAGCTCCCCGCGAAAAGGAGTCCTGAACATTCAACCCCAACACATGAGCGTCTCAGCGCTCCCCAGACAAGGTGTCACGCTCGAGAGGGCTGCCCCTGGGGAAAAGAGACGGGCCGAAGGACTCCGTGGATTCCGTCCAGATGGCCTAGCCTAGCCCATCGGACTCGACCGAATTCCCTGGTGAGGACGAAGTGATGAGGACAAAGACATGCTTCGTTTGGAGTGGATTGACTTCCCCAGGTATTCTCCTGCACCCGTGTGTGGTATGCACATCCACTCTGCTCGGCAAAAGCATCCACTCCCAGGCTGGGCATCCCCAGGCGGGCGCTTCCAACCCACTCCCACCAAAGATATGGGCTCAGGAGAGACTTGGGATGGATTTGTCTATCCAGGGCCCAGCTATTGTTTCCTACTCAACCTGCATGCGTATGCGTGTGGGTGTGTTTGGAGAGAGAGAGGGAGGGAGGGAGAATGAGAGAAAGAGGGAGAGAACGAGGGAGAGAAGGAGAGAGGAGGGCCTTCACTCCTTTCTGGATCCATTCAGCTCATTCAGTTCAATGCCTCTTAGTCCTTGTCCATGGATTTGGGGACCCCCTGCCACACGGAGATGTGGTCTCGCCAGAGGGGGATCGCCCAGTGCAGCTCTTGCCCCAGCCACAGCAGGGACCAGGAGAGCCTCTGAAGCTTGGCAGCCGCGTGGGAACTCCCCTGAGAGCTTGCTGGAGGAGACCAAGCGTCCTGAACGCATCACACCTGCTTTCAATCAGGCCTCCATTGCCTGGCGCCCTGCTGCCAAGAGAGGCTCTTCTCCAAAGGACACAAGGACATTTCCCTCAGCCTCCTCTGTGTGTCTGTGTCTGTGTGTGTGTGTTTGTGTGTGTGAGAGAGAGTGAGAGAGAGAGAGAGAGAGAGAGATAGAGAGAGAGAGAGAGAGAGCGAGCGAGTGAGAGAGAGAACGAGAACAGGCGGATGAGCCCAGCTGCCAACACTCTAACCCCTCGAAGCCCCCCATGTATTCCTCGGCACCACACTCCTTCTCACCTACCTGAAGCCGTGATGGGGACGGCTTGACCAGGGCCAGCTGGCGGTCCAATCCCAAGGCTGTGTGTGTCTGGGCGCCTGCCTCTAGGGGACCCCAAGCACGCCAAAGCCCAGGACCAGTTCCAAGCCTTCCAAACCCACTGCCACCCAACCAGGCGGCGAACTCACCTCCAAATCCGGAAGGCACACCTCCGCCCTCCGCCTGACAGGAGGTGTCTCGGAGGAGAGAGTCGCTGGTGCCCAGGAAACACCCACATAGCCTCTGGAGGCCTGCTGTGAGTGCGTCCCGCTCAAGCCTCCAGCCGCCCTCGACGTGGAGCCTGCGCCTTTGGAGCCTTGCCACTCCCACCTCTTAGAGCCTCGGAGTTGCACCTGAGGCCGGAAGGGGCTCTGGCGCCCTCGTGTGGACAGAGGCTCGAACAGCCCCTCTCAGGCTTGCCTTCTCTCTCTGGCTCAGCAGGCCCCGGGGGGCTGCTTGGGCTGGGGCCCAGAGGAGGGTGGGGACTCCAGCCCCCGCCAAGAAGGGCCCTTCCACCTGGGCTCTAGCTCCCTCTCTCAAAGGCGTTCTTCGTGCCCATGCCAACCTAGGCCATGCCTCGCCGTGGAAATCCTTAGCTCCAAATCCATCAGGGTGTGCCAGCCTGCACCCGTGTGGATGCAGCCTTGCCCAGATGGACTGAGGAAGATAGGCGCGTAAGGAGGGAACCAGTCGTTTTCCCCCTTCCTCATCCCCCTGCGATCCCATACTCCTTGCCATTCAGTCTTGCCTCGATTCTTTCCTTCTGGCTTGGTTCATCTTGCCAGGTCTCTCTTTCTCCCTTTGTTTTCAAACTCTCTTGACCCCACCTGGAGTGTGCCTCATCTGGAGCCCCATTGGTGCTTCCCAAGGCACAGAGTTTCCCAACCACACAAAACCAACCCAAGCAGCCCTTCTCCCCAGGGGGCCAGAAGGAAGCTCGGCCAGAGCTGTTGTGGATCCGTCAAGAGAGCGGCCTGCAGATGCCCGGCCTGGCTCGAGCTCCCATCATCTCAGCAGGTGCAGAGAAAGCAGAGGAGAGCCTCCCTCGGACAGACCAAGGGAGGTTCCTGAGCCCTCTGGAGAGACCAGGCCCAGCGCTGGGCACTGCTGCTCTCCCAATTCGCTCTCCCTTTGGGCACCACCCGGGCACCCCTCACAGCCCCTGCATGCGCATCCCAAAACCCAGGCCACGCTGGGATTCCACACTCATCAGCTCCAGCACGGATCCCAGGAACGAGAACAGAAACCCACCCACCCAGCCGGCACGTGGGGAGGGGGCCTGCAGAAACACTGCCAAATCCAGATAGCCAGCTGCCGTCCAGCACCAGACAAAGGAACACCATCACGCATGCCTAGAGAAGTCCATACCACAACCAGCTCGAGGCTCCTACTCAGGCCTGTCCCCTGAGGACGCCTCTCAAGGACCACCCCTGGGCAGGCTGTAGAAAAGAAGGTGCCTTCACACCGGGTGGGCGTGTATGTCCATTTGTCCAACCACGATGGACCACAGGATCCAGGGCATGCCCAAAAGAGCCCTGGAACCACCGTCGGACCCAGCACTACCCCTCACGGCCATAGTCCCCGACAAAGGGTCTCTTCTCAGCGTGAAACGCCCCACTCGCTTCAGGCAGCCCTCTTCCCAAGAGCGGCACAAGGAAAGACATTCGTGGTCCATGGACAGATGCTTGGCTGAGCAAGCAGCTGTCCTTCTCCCCAACAGAAGCGGACTCAGCAATCCAGCGGCGCAGAAATGGGTGCCATGGGCAGCCCCAGTGTTGCGAAGAGAAACGCTCACACGAAAGGAAAGAGGTCTGGGAGGGAGACACACAGCCCATGGGAAACCCCTTCCCTCTCCCATCTCACCAGGGACACCCAGGAACTGGCTTCCAGGAAAGGAACCCCTGCACTGCCATCCAGATGCTGCTTGCCAAATGGGAGGGCGAGGCTGTGGGAATGCCTGGCATTGGGGAGGTCCGAGATCCAAACCGTTGCCCTTGCGGGGGCAGGGGCGGGGGTCCAGAGCCCTCGTTCCATGGAGCGCAAGCTACCATGTCTAGTCCCTCTTCTGGGAACCCAAGGGAGGAGAAGGGGAGCCAAACAGGATGGATAGACATGGCCGAGGGGATCCCTGTGTTGGGAAAGTGCAATGGGTCCACTTCGAGCAGCGCCCCGCGAAAAGGAGTCCTGAAAATTCACCCCCAACACATGAGCGTCTCAGCGCTCCCCAGACAAGGTGTCACGCTCGAGAGGGCTGCCCCTGGGGAAAAGAGACGGGCCGAAGGACTCCGTGGATTCCGTCCAGATGGCCTAGCCTAGCCCATCGGACTCGACCGAATTCCCTGGTGAGGACGAAGTGATGAGGACAAAGACATGCTTCGTTTGGAGTGGATTGACTTCCCCAGGTATTCTCCTGCACCCGTGTGTGGTATGCACATCCACTCTGCTCGGCAAAAGCATCCACTCCCAGGCTGGGCATCCCCAGGCGGGCGCTTCCAACCCACTCCCACCCAAGATATGGGCTCAGGAGAGACTTGGGATGGATTTGTCTATCCAGGTCCCAGCTATTGTTTCCTACTCTATCTGCATGCGTATGCGTGTGGGTGTGTTTGGAGAGAGAGAGGGAGGGAGGGAGAATGCGAGAAAGAGGGAGAGAACGAGGGAGAGAAGGAGAGAGGAGGGCCTTCACTCCTTTCTGGATCCATTCAGCTCATTCAGTTCAATGCCTCTTAGTCCTTGTCCATGGATTTGGGGACCCCCTGCCACACGGAGATGTGGTCTCGCCAGAGGGGGATCGCCCAGTGCAGCTCTTGCCCCAGCCACAGCAGGGACCAGGAGAGCCTCTGAAGCTTGGCAGCCGCGTGGGAACTCCCCTGAGAGCTTGCTGGAGGAGACCAATCAAGCGTCCTGAACGCATCACACCTGCTTTCAATCAGGCCTCCATTGCCTGGCGCCCTGCTGCCAAGAGAGGCTCTTCTCCAAAGGACACAAGGACATTTCCCTCAGCCTCCTCTGTGTGTCTGTGTCTGTGTGTGAGTGTTTGTGTGTGTGAGTGTTTGTGTGTGTGAGAGAGAGTGAGAGAGAGAGAGAGAGAGAGATAGAGAGATAGAGAGAGAGAGAGAGAGAGAGAGAGAGAGAGAGAGAGCGAGAGAGAGAGAGAACGAGAACAGGCGGATGAGCCCAGCTGCCAACACTCTAACCCCTCGAAGCCCCCCATGTATTCCTCGGCACCACACTCCTTCTCACCTACCTGAAGCCGTGATGGGGACGGCTTGACCAGGGCCAGCTGGCGGTCCAATCCCGAGGCTGTGTGTGTCTGGGCGCCTGCCTCTAGGGGACCCCAAGCACGCCAAAGCCCAGGACCTGTTCCAAGCCTTCCAAACCCACTGCCACCCAACCAGGCGGCGAACTCACCTCCAAATCCGGAAGGCACACCTCCGCCCTCCGCCTGACAGGAGGTGTCTCGGAGGAGAGAGTCCCTGGTGCCCAGGAAACACCCACATAGCCTCTGGGGGCCTGCTGTGAGTGCGTCCCGCTCAAGCCTCCATCCGCCCTCGACGTGGAGCCTGCGCCTTTGGAGCCTTGCCACTCCCACCTCTTAGAGCCTCGGAGCTGCACCTGAGGCCGGAAGGGGCTCTGGCGCCCTCGTGTGGACAGAGGCTCGAACAGCCCCTCTCAGGTTTGCCTTCTCTCTCTGGCTCAGCAGGCCCCGGGGGGCTGCTTGGGCTGGGGCCCAGAGGAGGCTGGGGGCTCCAGCCCCCGCCAAGAAGGGCCCTTCCACCTGGGCTCTAGCTCCCTCTCTCAAAGGCGTTCTTCGTGCCCATGCCAACCTAGGCCATGCCTCGCCGTGGAAATCCTTAGCTCCAAGTCCATCAGGGTGTACCAGCCTGCACCCGTGTGGATGCAGCCTTGCCCAGATGGACTGAGGAAGATAGGCGCGTAAGGAGGGAACGAGTCGTTTTCCCCCTTCCTCATCCCCCTGCGATCCCATACTCCTTGCCATTCAGTCTTGCCTCGATTCTTTCCTTCTGGCTTGGTTCATCTTGCCAGGTCTCTCTTTCTCCCTTGGTTTTCAAACTCTCTTGACCCCACCTGTAGTGTGCCTCATCTGGAGCCCCATTGGTGCTTCCCAAGGCACAGAGTTTCCCAACCACACAAAACCAACCCAAGCAGCCCTTCTCCCCAGGGGGCCAGAAGGAAGCTCGGCCAGAGCTGTTGTGGATCCGTCAAGAGAGCGGCCTGCAGATGCCCGGCCTGGCTCGAGCTCCCATCATCTCAGCAGGTGCAGAGAAAGCAGAGGAGAGCCTCCCTCGGACAGACCAAGGGAGGTTCCTGAGCCCTCTGGAGAGACAAGGCCCAGCGCCGGGCACTGCTGCTCTCCCAATTCGCTCTCCCTTTGGGCACCACCCGGGCACCCCTCACAGCCCCTGCATGCGCATCCCAAAACCCAGGCCACGCTGGGATTCCACACTCATCAGCTCCAGCACGGAACCCAGGAACGAGAACAGAAACCCACCCACCCAGCCGGCACGTGGGGAGGGGGCCTGAAGAAACACTGCCAAATCCAGATAGCCAGCCGCCGTCCAGCACCAGACAAAGGAACACCATTACGCATGCCTAGAGAAGTCCATACCACAACCAGCTCGAGGCTCCTACTCAGGCCTGTCCCCTGAGGACGCCTCTCAAGGACCACCCCTGGGCAGGCTGTAGAAAAGAAGGTGCCTTCACACCGGGTGGGCGTGTATGTCCATTTGTCCAACCACGATGGACCACAGGATCCAGGGCATGCCCAAAAGAGCCCTGGAACCACCGTCGGACCCAGCACTACCCCTCACGGCCATAGTCCCCGACAAAGGGTCTCTTCTCAGCGTGAAACGCCCCACTCGCTTCAGGCAGCCCTCTTCCCAAGAGCGGCACAAGGAAAGACATTCGTGGTCCATGGACAGATGCTTGGCTGAGCAAGCAGCTGTCCTTCTCCCCAACAGAAGCGGACTCAGCAATCCAGCGGCGCAGAAATGGGTGCCATGGGCAGCCCCAGTGTTGCGAAGAGAAACGCTCACACGAAAGGAAAGAGGTCTGGGAGGGAGACACACAGCCCATGGGAAACCCCTTCCCTCTCCCATCTCACCAGGGACACCCAGGAACTGGCTTCCAGGAAAGGAACCCCTGCACTGCCATCCAGATGCTGCTTGCCAAATGGGAGGGCGAGGCTGTGGGAATGCCTGGCATTGGGGAGGTCCGAGATCCAAACCGTTGCCCTTGCGGGGGCAGGGGCGGGGGTCCAGAGCCCTCGTTCCATGGAGCGCAAGCTACCATGTCTAGTCCCTCTTCTGGGAACCCAAGGGAGGAGAAGGGGAGCCAAACAGGATGGATAGACATGGCCGAGGGGATCCCTGTGTTGGGAAAGTGCAATGGGTCCACTTCGAGCAGCTCCCCGCGAAAAGGAGTCCTGAAAATTCACCCCCAACACATGAGCGTCTCAGCGCTCCCCAGACAAGGTGTCACGCTCGAGAGGGCTGCCCCTGGGGAAAAGAGACGGGCCGAAGGACTCCGTGGATTCCGTCCAGATGGCCTAGCCTAGCCCATCGGACTCGACCGAATTCCCTGGTGAGGACGAAGTGATGAGGACAAAGACATGCTTCGTTTGGAGTGGATTGACTTCCCCAGGTATTCTCCTGCACCCGTGTGTGGTATGCACATCCACTCTGCTCGGCAAAAGCATCCACTCCCAGGCTGGGCATCCCCAGGCGGGCGCTTCCAACCCACTCCCACCCAAGATATGGGCTCAGGAGAGACTTGGGATGGATTTGTCTATCCAGGTCCCAGCTATTGTTTCCTACTCTATCTGCATGCGTATGCGTGTGGGTGTGTTTGGAGAGAGAGAGGGAGGGAGGGAGAATGCGAGAAAGAGGGAGAGAACGAGGGAGAGAAGGAGAGAGGAGGGCCTTCACTCCTTTCTGGATCCATTCAGCTCATTCAGTTCAATGCCTCTTAGTCCTTGTCCATGGATTTGGGGACCCCCTGCCACACGGAGATGTGGTCTCGCCAGAGGGGGATCGCCCAGTGCAGCTCTTGCCCCAGCCACAACAGGGACCAGGAGAGCCTCTGAAGCTTGGCAGCCGCGTGGGAACTCCCCTGAGAGCTTGCTGGAGGAGACCAATCAAGCGTCCTGAACGCATCACACCTGCTTTCAATCAGGCCTCCATTGCCTGGCGCCCTGCTGCCAAGAGAGGCTCTTCTCCAAAGGACACAAGGACATTTCCCTCAGCCTCCTCTGTGTGTCTGTGTCTGTGTGTGAGTGTTTGTGTGTGTGAGTGTTTGTGTGTGTGAGAGAGAGTGAGAGAGAGAGAGAGAGAGAGATAGAGAGATAGAGAGAGAGAGAGAGAGAGAGAGAGAGAGAGAGCGAGCGAGAGAGAGAACGAGAACAGGCGGATGAGCCCAGCTGCCAACACTCTAACCCCTCGAAGCCCCCCATGTATTCCTCGGCACCACACTCCTTCTCACCTACCTGAAGCCGTGATGGGGACGGCTTGACCAGGGCCAGCTGGCGGTCCAATCCCGAGGCTGTGTGTGTCTGGGCGCCTGCCTCTAGGGGACCCCAAGCACGCCAAAGCCCAGGACCTGTTCCAAGCCTTCCAAACCCACTGCCACCCAACCAGGCGGCGAACTCACCTCCAAATCCGGAAGGCACACCTCCGCCCTCCGCCTGACAGGAGGTGTCTCGGAGGAGAGAGTCCCTGGTGCCCAGGAAACACCCACATAGCCTCTGGGGGCCTGCTGTGAGTGCGTCCCGCTCAAGCCTCCAGCCGCCCTCGACGTGGAGCCTGCGCCTTTGGAGCCTTGCCACTCCCACCTCTTAGAGCCTCGGAGCTGCACCTGTGGCCGGAAGGGGCTCTGGCGCCCTCGTGTGGACAGAGGCTCGAACAGCCCCTCTCAGGTTTGCCTTCTCTCTCTGGCTCAGCAGGCCCCGGGGGGCTGCTTGGGCTGGGGCCCAGAGGAGGCTGGGGGCTCCATCCCCCGCCAAGAAGGGCCCTTCCACCTGGGCTCTAGCTCCCTCTCTCAAAGGCGTTCTTCGTGCCCATGCCAACCTAGGCCATGCCTCGCCGTGGAAATCCTTAGCTCCAAGTCCATCAGGGTGTACCAGCCTGCACCCGTGTGGATGCAGCCTTGCCCAGATGGACTGAGGAAGATAGGCGCGTAAGGAGGGAACGAGTCGTTTTCCCCCTTCCTCATCCCCCTGCGATCCCATACTCCTTGCCATTCAGTCTTGCCTCGATTCTTTCCTTCTGGCTTGGTTCATCTTGCCAGGTCTCTCTTTCTCCCTTTCTTTTCAAACTCTCTTGACCCCACCTGGAGTGTGCCTCATCTGGAGCCCCATTGGTGCTTCCCAAGGCACAGAGTTTCCCAACCACACAAAACCAACCCAAGCAGCCCTTCTCCCCAGGGGGCCAGAAGGAAGCTCGGCCAGAGCTGTTGTGGATCCGTCAAGAGAGCGGCCTGCAGATGCCCGGCCTGGCTCGAGCTCCCATCATCTCAGCAGGTGCAGAGAAAGCAGAGGAGAGCCTCCCTCGGACAGACCAAGGGAGGTTCCTGAGCCCTCTGGAGAGACAAGGCCCAGCGCCGGGCACTGCTGCTCTCCCAATTCGCTCTCCCTTTGGGCACCACCCGGGCACCCCTCACAGCCCCTGCATGCGCATCCCAAAACCCAGGCCACGCTGGGATTCCACACTCATCAGCTCCAGCACGGATCCCAGGAACGAGAACAGAAACCCACCCACCCAGCCGGCACGTGGGGAGGGGGCCTGAAGAAACACTGCCAAATCCAGATAGCCAGCCGCCGTCCAGCACCAGACAAAGGAACACCATTACGCATGCCTAGAGAAGTCCATACCACAACCAGCTCGAGGCTCCTACTCAGGCCTGTCCCCTGAGGACGCCTCTCAAGGACCACCCCTGGGCAGGCTGTAGAAAAGAAGGTGCCTTCACACCGGGTGGGCGTGTATGTCCATTTGTCCAACCACGATGGACCACAGGATCCAGGGCATGCCCAAAAGAGCCCTGGAACCACCGTCGGACCCAGCACTACCCCTCACGGCCATAGTCCCCGACAAAGGGTCTCTTCTCAGCGTGAAACGCCCCACTCGCTTCAGGCAGCCCTCTTCCCAAGAGCGGCACAAGGAAAGACATTCGTGGTCCATGGACAGATGCTTGGCTGAGCAAGCAGCTGTCCTTCTCCCCAACAGAAGCGGACTCAGCAATCCAGCGGCGCAGAAATGGGTGCCATGGGCAGCCCCAGTGTTGCGAAGAGAAACGCTCACACGAAAGGAAAGAGGTCTGGGAGGGAGACACACAGCCCATGGGAAACCCCTTCCCTCTCCCATCTCACCAGGGACACCCAGGAACTGGCTTCCAGGAAAGGAACCCCTGCACTGCCATCCAGATGCTGCTTGCCAAATGGGAGGGCGAGGCTGTGGGAATGCCTGGCATTGGGGAGGTCCGAGATCCAAACCGTTGCCCTTGCGGGGGCAGGGGCGGGGGTCCAGAGCCCTCGTTCCATGGAGCGCAAGCTACCATGTCTAGTCCCTCTTCTGGGAACCCAAGGGAGGAGAAGGGGAGCCAAACAGGATGGATAGACATGGCCGAGGGGATCCCTGTGTTGGGAAAGTGCAATGGGTCCACTTCGAGCAGCTCCCCGCGAAAAGGAGTCCTGAACATTCAACCCCAACACATGAGCGTCTCAGCGCTCCCCAGACAAGGTGTCACGCTCGAGAGGGCTGCCCCTGGGGAAAAGAGACGGGCCGAAGGACTCCGTGGATTCCGTCCAGATGGCCTAGCCTAGCCCATCGGACTCGACCGAATTCCCTGGTGAGGACGAAGTGATGAGGACAAAGACATGCTTCGTTTGGAGTGGATTGACTTCCCCAGGTATTCTCCTGCACCCGTGTGTGGTATGCACATCCACTCTGCTCGGCAAAAGCATCCACTCCCAGGCTGGGCATCCCCAGGCGGGCGCTTCCAACCCACTCCCACCCAAGATATGGGCTCAGGAGAGACTTGGGATGGATTTGTCTATCCAGGGCCCAGCTATTGTTTCCTACTCTATCTGCATGCGTATGCGTGTGGGTGTGTTTGGAGAGAGAGAGGGAGGGAGGGAGAATGCGAGAAAGAGGGAGAGAACGAGGGAGAGAAGGAGAGAGGAGGGCCTTCACTCCTTTCTGGATCCATTCAGCTCATTCAGTTCAATGCCTCTTAGTCCTTGTCCATGGATTTGGGGACCCCCTGCCACACGGAGATGTGGTCTCGCCAGAGGGGGATCGCCCAGTGCAGCTCTTGCCCCAGCCACAGCAGGGACCAGGAGAGCCTCTGAAGCTTGGCAGCCGCGTGGGAACTCCCCTGAGAGCTTGCTGGAGGAGACCAATCAAGCGTCCTGAACGCATCACACCTGCTTTCAATCAGGCCTCCATTGCCTGGCGCCCTGCTGCCAAGAGAGGCTCTTCTCCAAAGGACACAAGGACATTTCCCTCAGCCTCCTCTGTGTGTCTGTGTCTGTGTGTGAGTGTTTGTGTGTGTGAGAGAGAGTGAGAGAGAGAGAGAGAGAGAGAGGGAGAGGGAGGGAGAGAGAGAGAGAGAGAGAGAGAGAGAGAGAGAGAGAGAGAGAGCGAGAACAGGCGGATGAGCCCAGCTGCCAACACTCTAACCCCTCGAAGCCCCCCATGTATTCCTCGGCACCACACTCCTTCTCACCTACCTGAAGCCGTGATGGGGACGGCTTGACCAGGGCCAGCTGGCGGTCCAATCCCGAGGCTGTGTGTGTCTGGGCGCCTGCCTCTAGGGGACCCCAAGCACGCCAAAGCCCAGGACCTGTTCCAAGCCTTCCAAACCCACTGCCACCCAACCAGGCGGCGAACTCACCTCCAAATCCGGAAGGCACACCTCCGCCCTCCGCCTGACAGGAGGTGTCTCGGAGGAGAGAGAGTCCCTGGTGCCCAGGAAACACCCACATAGCCTCTGGGGGCCTGCTGTGAGTGCGTCCCGCTCAAGCCTCCAGCCGCCCTCGACGTGGAGCCTGCGCCTTTGGAGCCTTGCCACTCCCACCTCTTAGAGCCTCGGAGCTGCACCTGAGGCCGGAAGGGGCTCTGGCGCCCTCGTGTGGACAGAGGCTCGAACAGCCCCTCTCAGGTTTGCCTTCTCTCTCTGGCTCAGCAGGCCCCGGGGGGCTGCTTGGGCTGGGGCCCAGAGGAGGCTGGGGACTCCAGCCCCCGCCAAGAAGGGCCCTTCCACCTGGGCTCTAGCTCCCTCTCTCAAAGGCGTTCTTCGTGCCCATGCCAACCTAGGCCATGCCTCGCCGTGGAAATCCTTAGCTCCAAATCCATCAGGGTGTGCCAGCCTGCACCCGTGTGGATGCAGCCTTGCCCAGATGGACTGAGGAAGATAGGCGCGTAAGGAGGGAACCAGTCGTTTTCCCCCTTCCTCATCCCCCTGTGATCCCATACTCCTTGCCATTCAGTCTTGCGTCGATTCTTTCCTTCTGGCTTGGTTCATCTTGCCAGGTCTCTCTTTCTCCCTTTGTTTTCAAACTCTCTTGACCCCACCTGGAGTGTGCCTCATCTGGAGCCCCATTGGTGCTTCCCAAGGCACAGAGTTTCCCAACCACACAAAACCAACCCAAGCAGCCCTTCTCCCCAGGGGGCCAGAAGGAAGCTCGGCCAGAGCTGTTGTGGATCCGTCAAGAGAGCGGCCTGCAGATGCCCGGCCTGGCTCGAGCTCCCATCATCTCAGCAGGTGCAGAGAAAGCAGAGGAGAGCCTCCCTCGGACAGACCAAGGGAGGTTCCTGAGCCCTCTGGAGAGACAAGGCCCAGCGCCGGGCACTGCTGCTCTCCCAATTCGCTCTCCCTTTGGGCACCACCCGGGCACCCCTCACAGCCCCTGCATGCGCATCCCAAAACCCAGGCCACGCTGGGATTCCACACTCATCAGCTCCAGCACGGATCCCAGGAACGAGAACAGAAACCCACCCACCCAGCCGGCACGTGGGGAGGGGGCCTGAAGAAACACTGCCAAATCCAGATAGCCAGCCGCCGTCCAGCACCAGACAAAGGAACACCATCAAGCATGCCTAGAGAAGTCCATACCACAACCAGCTCGAGGCTCCTACTCAGGCCTGTCCCCTGAGGACGCCTCTCAAGGACCACCCCTGGGCAGGCTGTAGAAAAGAAGGTGCCTTCACACCGCGTGGGCGTGTATGTCCATTTCTCCAACCACGATGGACCACAGGATCCAGGGCATGCCCCAAAGAGCCCTGGAACCACCGTCGGACCCAGCACTACCCCTCACGGCCATAGTCCCCGACAAAGGTTCTCTTCTCAGCGTGAAACGCCCCACTCGCTTCAGGCAGCCCTCTTCCCAAGAGCGGCACAAGGAAAGACATTCGTGGTCCATGGACAGATGCTTGGCTGAGCAAGCAGCTGTCCTTCTCCCCAACAGAAGCGGACTCAGCAATCCAGCGGCGCAGAAATGGGTGCCATGGGCAGCCCCAGTGTTGCGAAGAGAAACGCTCACACGAAAGGAAAGAGGTCTGGGAGGGAGACACACAGCCCATGGGAAACCCCTTCCCTCTCCCATCTCACCAGGGACACCCAGGAACTGGCTTCCAGGAAAGGAACCCCTGCACTGCCATCCAGATGCTGCTTGCCAAATGGGAGGGCGAGGCTGTGGGAATGCCTGGCATTGGGGAGGTCCGAGATCCAAACCGTTGCCCTTGCGGGGGCAGGGGCGGGGGTCCAGAGCCCTCGTTCCATGGAGCGCAAGCTACCATGTCTAGTCCCTCTTCTGGGAACCCAAGGGAGGAGAAGGGGAGCCAAACAGGATGGATAGACATGGCCGAGGGGATCCCTGTGTTGGGAAAGTGCAATGGGTCCACTTCGAGCAGCTCCCCGCGAAAAGGAGTCCTGAACATTCAACCCCAACACATGAGCGTCTCAGCGCTCCCCAGACAAGGTGTCACGCTCGAGAGGGCTGCCCCTGGGGAAAAGAGACGGGCCGAAGGACTCCGTGGATTCCGTCCAGATGGCCTAGCCTAGCCCATCGGACTCGACCGAATTCCCTGGTGAGGACGAAGTGATGAGGACAAAGACATGCTTCGTTTGGAGTGGATTGACTTCCCCAGGTATTCTCCTGCACCCGTGTGTGGTATGCACATCCACTCTGCTCGGCAAAAGCATCCACTCCCAGGCTGGGCATCCCCAGGCGGGCGCTTCCAACCCACTCCCACCAAAGATATGGGCTCAGGAGAGACTTGGGATGGATTTGTCTATCCAGGGCCCAGCTATTGTTTCCTACTCAACCTGCATGCGTATGCGTGTGGGTGTGTTTGGAGAGAGAGAGGGAGGGAGGGAGAATGAGAGAAAGAGGGAGAGAACGAGGGAGAGAAGGAGAGAGGAGGGCCTTCACTCCTTTCTGGATCCATTCAGCTCATTCAGTTCAATGCCTCTTAGTCCTTGTCCATGGATTTGGGGACCCCCTGCCACACGGAGATGTGGTCTCGCCAGAGGGGGATCGCCCAGTGCAGCTCTTGCCCCAGCCACAGCAGGGACCAGGAGAGCCTCTGAAGCTTGGCAGCCGCGTGGGAACTCCCCTGAGAGCTTGCTGGAGGAGATCAACCGTCCTGAACGCATCACACCTGCATTCAATCAGGCCTCCATTGCCTGGCGCCCTGCTGCCAAGAGAGGCTCTTCTCCAAAGGACACAAGGACATTTCCCTCAGCCTCCTCTGTGTGTCTGTGTCTGTGTGTGTGTGTTTGTGTGTGTGAGAGAGAGTGAGAGAGAGAGAGAGAGAGAGAGATAGAGAGAGAGAGAGAGAGAGCGAGCGAGTGAGAGAGAGAACGAGAACAGGCGGATGAGCCCAGCTGCCAACACTCTAACCCCTCGAAGCCCCCCATGTATTCCTCGGCACCACACTCCTTCTCACCTACCTGAAGCCGTGATGGGGACGGCTTGACCAGGGCCAGCTGGCGGTCCAATCCCGAGGCTGTGTGTGTCTGGGCGCCTGCCTCTAGGGGACCCCAAGCACGCCAAAGCCCAGGACCAGTTCCAAGCCTTCCAAACCCACTGCCACCCAACCAGGCGGCGAACTCACCTCCAAATCCGGAAGGCACACCTCCGCCCTCCGCCTGACAGGAGGTGTCTCGGAGGAGAGAGTCGCTGGTGCCCAGGAAACACCCACATAGCCTCTGGAGGCCTGCTGTGAGTGCGTCCCGCTCAAGCCTCCAGCCGCCCTCGACGTGGAGCCTGCGCCTTTGGAGCCTTGCCACTCCCACCTCTTAGAGCCTCGGAGTTGCACCTGAGGCTGGAAGGGGCTCTGGCGCCCTCGTGTGGACAGAGGCTCGAACAGCCCCTCTCAGGCTTGCCTTCTCTCTCTGGCTCAGCACGCCCCGGGGGGCTGCTTAGGCTGGGGCCCAGAGGAGGGTGGGGACTCCAGCCCCCGCCAAGAAGGGCCCTTCCACCTGGGCTCTAGCTCCCTCTCTCAAAGGCGTTCTTCGTGCCCATGCCAACCTAGGCCATGCCTCGCCGTGGAAATCCTTAGCTCCAAATCCATCAGGGTGTGCCAGCCTGCACCCATGTGGATGCAGCCTTGCCCAGATGGACTGAGGAAGATAGGCGCGTAAGGAGGGAACCAGTCGTTTTCCCCCTTCCTCATCCCCCTGCGATCCCATACTCCTTGCCATTCAGTCTTGCCTCGATTCTTTCCTTCTGGCTTGGTTCATCTTGCCAGGTCTCTCTTTCTCCCTTGGTTTTCAAACTCTCTTGACCCCACCTGGAGTGTGCCTCATCTGGAGCCCCATTGGTGCTTCCCAAGGCACAGAGTTTCCCAACCACACAAAACCAACCCAAGCAGCCCTTCTCCCCAGGGGGCCAGAAGGAAGCTCGGCCAGAGCTGTTGTGGATCCGTCAAGAGAGCGGCCTGCAGATGCCCGGCCTGGCTCGAGCTCCCATCATCTCAGCAGGTGCAGAGAAAGCAGAGGAGAGCCTCCCTCGGACAGACCAAGGGAGGTTCCTGAGCCCTCTGGAGAGACCAGGCCCAGCGCTGGGCACTGCTGCTCTCCCAATTCGCTCTCCCTTTGGGCACCACCCGGGCACCCCTCACAGCCCCTGCATGCGCATCCCAAAACCCAGGCCACGCTGGGATTCCACACTCATCAGCTCCAGCACGGATCCCAGGAACGAGAACAGAAACCCACCCACCCAGCCGGCACGTGGGGAGGGGGCCTGCAGAAACACTGCCAAATCCAGATAGCCAGCTGCCGTCCAGCACCAGACAAAGGAACACCATCACGCATGCCTAGAGAAGTCCATACCACAACCAGCTCGAGGCTCCTACTCAGGCCTGTCCCCTGAGGACGCCTCTCAAGGACCACCCCTGGGCAGGCTGTAGAAAAGAAGGTGCCTTCACACCGGGTGGGCGTGTATGTCCATTTGTCCAACCACGATGGACCACAGGATCCAGGGCATGCCCAAAAGAGCCCTGGAACCACCGTCGGACCCAGCACTACCCCTCACGGCCATAGTCCCCGACAAAGGGTCTCTTCTCAGCGTGAAACGCCCCACTCGCTTCAGGCAGCCCTCTTCCCAAGAGCGGCACAAGGAAAGACATTCGTGGTCCATGGACAGATGCTTGGCTGAGCAAGCAGCTGTCCTTCTCCCCAACAGAAGCGGACTCAGCAATCCAGCGGCGCAGAAATGGGTGCCATGGGCAGCCCCAGTGTTGCGAAGAGAAACGCTCACACGAAAGGAAAGAGGTCTGGGAGGGAGACACACAGCCCATGGGAAACCCCTTCCCTCTCCCATCTCACCAGGGACACCCAGGAACTGGCTTCCAGGAAAGGAACCCCTGCACTGCCATCCAGATGCTGCTTGCCAAATGGGAGGGCGAGGCTGTGGGAATGCCTGGCATTGGGGAGGTCCGAGATCCAAACCGTTGCCCTTGCGGGGGCAGGGGCGGGGGTCCAGAGCCCTCGTTCCATGGAGCGCAAGCTACCATGTCTAGTCCCTCTTCTGGGAACCCAAGGGAGGAGAAGGGGAGCCAAACAGGATGGATAGACATGGCCGAGGGGATCCCTGTGTTGGGAAAGTGCAATGGGTCCACTTCGAGCAGCGCCCCGCGAAAAGGAGTCCTGAACATTCACCCCCAACACATGAGCGTCTCAGCGCTCCCCAGACAAGGTGTCACGCTCGAGAGGGCTGCCCCTGGGGAAAAGAGACGGGCCGAAGGACTCCGTGGATTCCGTCCAGATGGCCTAGCCTAGCCCATCGGACTCGACCGAATTCCCTGGTGAGGACGAAGTGATGAGGACAAAGACATGCTTCGTTTGGAGTGGATTGACTTCCCCAGGTATTCTCCTGCACCCGTGTGTGGTATGCACATCCACTCTGCTCGGCAAAAGCATCCACTCCCAGGCTGGGCATCCCCAGGCGGGCGCTTCCAACCCACTCCCACCCAAGATATGGGCTCAGGAGAGACTTGGGATGGATTTGTCTATCCAGGTCCCAGCTATTGTTTCCTACTCTATCTGCATGCGTATGCGTGTGGGTGTGTTTGGAGAGAGAGAGGGAGGGAGGGAGAATGCGAGAAAGAGGGAGAGAACGAGGGAGAGAAGGAGAGAGGAGGGCCTTCACTCCTTTCTGGATCCATTCAGCTCATTCAGTTCAATGCCTCTTAGTCCTTGTCCATGGATTTGGGGACCCCCTGCCACACGGAGATGTGGTCTCGCCAGAGGGGGATCGCCCAGTGCAGCTCTTGCCCCAGCCACAGCAGGGACCAGGAGAGCCTCTGAAGCTTGGCAGCCGCGTGGGAACTCCCCTGAGAGCTTGCTGGAGGAGACCAATCAAGCGTCCTGAACGCATCACACCTGCTTTCAATCAGGCCTCCATTGCCTGGCGCCCTGCTGCCAAGAGAGGCTCTTCTCCAAAGGACACAAGGACATTTCCCTCAGCCTCCTCTGTGTGTCTGTGTCTGTGTGTGAGTGTTTGTGTGTGTGAGAGAGAGTGAGAGAGAGAGAGAGAGAGAGAGGGAGAGGGAGGGAGAGAGAGAGAGAGAGAGAGAGAGAGAGAGAGAGAGAGAGAGAGAGAGAGCGAGAACAGGCGGATGAGCCCAGCTGCCAACACTCTAACCCCTCGAAGCCCCCCATGTATTCCTCGGCACCACACTCCTTCTCACCTACCTGAAGCCGTGATGGGGACGGCTTGACCAGGGCCAGCTGGCGGTCCAATCCCGAGGCTGTGTGTGTCTGGGCGCCTGCCTCTAGGGGACCCCAAGCACGCCAAAGCCCAGGACCTGTTCCAAGCCTTCCAAACCCACTGCCACCCAACCAGGCGGCGAACTCACCTCCAAATCCGGAAGGCACACCTCCGCCCTCCGCCTGACAGGAGGTGTCTCGGAGGAGAGAGTCCCTGGTGCCCAGGAAACACCCACATAGCCTCTGGGGGCCTGCTGTGAGTGCGTCCCGCTCAAGCCTCCATCCGCCCTCGACGTGGAGCCTGCGCCTTTGGAGCCTTGCCACTCCCACCTCTTAGAGCCTCGGAGCTGCACCTGAGGCCGGAAGGGGCTCTGGCGCCCTCGTGTGGACAGAGGCTCGAACAGCCCCTCTCAGGTTTGCCTTCTCTCTCTGGCTCAGCAGGCCCCGGGGGGCTGCTTGGGCTGGGGCCCAGAGGAGGCTGGGGGCTCCAGCCCCCGCCAAGAAGGGCCCTTCCACCTGGGCTCTAGCTCCCTCTCTCAAAGGCGTTCTTCGTGCCCATGCCAACCTAGGCCATGCCTCGCCGTGGAAATCCTTAGCTCCAAGTCCATCAGGGTGTACCAGCCTGCACCCGTGTGGATGCAGCCTTGCCCAGATGGACTGAGGAAGATAGGCGCGTAAGGAGGGAACGAGTCGTTTTCCCCCTTCCTCATCCCCCTGCGATCCCATACTCCTTGCCATTCAGTCTTGCCTCGATTCTTTCCTTCTGGCTTGGTTCATCTTGCCAGGTCTCTCTTTCTCCCTTGGTTTTCAAACTCTCTTGACCCCACCTGGAGTGTGCCTCATCTGGAGCCCCATTGGTGCTTCCCAAGGCACAGAGTTTCCCAACCACACAAAACCAACCCAAGCAGCCCTTCTCCCCAGGGGGCCAGAAGGAAGCTCGGCCAGAGCTGTTGTGGATCCGTCAAGAGAGCGGCCTGCAGATGCCCGGCCTGGCTCGAGCTCCCATCATCTCAGCAGGTGCAGAGAAAGCAGAGGAGAGCCTCCCTCGGACAGACCAAGGGAGGTTCCTGAGCCCTCTGGAGAGACAAGGCCCAGCGCCGGGCACTGCTGCTCTCCCAATTCGCTCTCCCTTTGGGCACCACCCGGGCACCCCTCACAGCCCCTGCATGCGCATCCCAAAACCCAGGCCACGCTGGGATTCCACACTCATCAGCTCCAGCACGGAACCCAGGAACGAGAACAGAAACCCACCCACCCAGCCGGCACGTGGGGAGGGGGCCTGAAGAAACACTGCCAAATCCAGATAGCCAGCCGCCGTCCAGCACCAGACAAAGGAACACCATTACGCATGCCTAGAGAAGTCCATACCACAACCAGCTCGAGGCTCCTACTCAGGCCTGTCCCCTGAGGACGCCTCTCAAGGACCACCCCTGGGCAGGCTGTAGAAAAGAAGGTGCCTTCACACCGGGTGGGCGTGTATGTCCATTTGTCCAACCACGATGGACCACAGGATCCAGGGCATGCCCAAAAGAGCCCTGGAACCACCGTCGGACCCAGCACTACCCCTCACGGCCATAGTCCCCGACAAAGGGTCTCTTCTCAGCGTGAAACGCCCCACTCGCTTCAGGCAGCCCTCTTCCCAAGAGCGGCACAAGGAAAGACATTCGTGGTCCATGGACAGATGCTTGGCTGAGCAAGCAGCTGTCCTTCTCCCCAACAGAAGCGGACTCAGCAATCCAGCGGCGCAGAAATGGGTGCCATGGGCAGCCCCAGTGTTGCGAAGAGAAACGCTCACACGAAAGGAAAGAGGTCTGGGAGGGAGACACACAGCCCATGGGAAACCCCTTCCCTCTCCCATCTCACCAGGGACACCCAGGAACTGGCTTCCAGGAAAGGAACCCCTGCACTGCCATCCAGATGCTGCTTGCCAAATGGGAGGGCGAGGCTGTGGGAATGCCTGGCATTGGGGAGGTCCGAGATCCAAACCGTTGCCCTTGCGGGGGCAGGGGCGGGGGTCCAGAGCCCTCGTTCCATGGAGCGCAAGCTACCATGTCTAGTCCCTCTTCTGGGAACCCAAGGGAGGAGAAGGGGAGCCAAACAGGATGGATAGACATGGCCGAGGGGATCCCTGTGTTGGGAAAGTGCAATGGGTCCACTTCGAGCAGCTCCCCGCGAAAAGGAGTCCTGAACATTCACCCCCAACACATGAGCGTCTCAGCGCTCCCCAGACAAGGTGTCACGCTCGAGAGGGCTGCCCCTGGGGAAAAGAGACGGGCCGAAGGACTCCGTGGATTCCGTCCAGATGGCCTAGCCTAGCCCATCGGACTCGACCGAATTCCCTGGTGAGGACGAAGTGATGAGGACAAAGACATGCTTCCTTTGGAGTGGATTGACTTCCCCAGGTATTCTCCTGCACCCGTGTGTGGTATGCACATCCACTCTGCTCGGCAAAAGCATCCACTCCCAGGCTGGGCATCCCCAGGCGGGCGCTTCCAACCCACTCCCACCCAAGATATGGGCTCAGGAGAGACTTGGGATGGATTTGTCTATCCAGGTCCCAGCTATTGTTTCCTACTCTATCTGCATGCGTATGCGTGTGGGTGTGTTTGGAGAGAGAGAGGGAGGGAGGGAGAATGCGAGAAAGAGGGAGAGAACGAGGGAGAGAAGGAGAGAGGAGGGCCTTCACTCCTTTCTGGATCCATTCAGCTCATTCAGTTCAATGCCTCTTAGTCCTTGTCCATGGATTTGGGGACCCCCTGCCACACGGAGATGTGGTCTCGCCAGAGGGGGATCGCCCAGTGCAGCTCTTGCCCCAGCCACAGCAGGGACCAGGAGAGCCTCTGAAGCTTGGCAGCCGCGTGGGAACTCCCCTGAGAGCTTGCTGGAGGAGACCAATCAAGCGTCCTGAACGCATCACACCTGCTTTCAATCAGGCCTCCATTGCCTGGCGCCCTGCTGCCAAGAGAGGCTCTTCTCCAAAGGACACAAGGACATTTCCCTCAGCCTCCTCTGTGTGTCTGTGTCTGTGTGTGAGTGTTTGTGTGTGTGAGTGTTTGTGTGTGTGAGAGAGAGTGAGAGAGAGAGAGAGAGAGAGAGATAGAGAGATAGAGAGATAGAGAGAGAGAGAGAGAGAGAGAGAGAGAGAGAGAGAGCGAGCGAGAGAGAGAACGAGAACAGGCGGATGAGCCCAGCTGCCAACACTCTAACCCCTCGAAGCCCCCCATGTATTCCTCGGCACCACACTCCTTCTCACCTACCTGAAGCCGTGATGGGGACGGCTTGACCAGGGCCAGCTGGCGGTCCAATCCCGAGGCTGTGTGTGTCTGGGCGCCTGCCTCTAGGGGACCCCAAGCACGCCAAAGCCCAGGACCAGTTCCAAGCCTTCCAAACCCACTGCCACCCAACCAGGCGGCGAACTCACCTCCAAATCCGGAAGGCACACCTCCGCCCTCCGCCTGACAGGAGGTGTCTCGGAGGAGAGAGTCCCTGGTGCCCAGGAAACACCCACATAGCCTCTGGGGGCCTGCTGTGAGTGCGTCCCGCTCAAGCCTCCAGCCGCCCTCGACGTGGAGCCTGCGCCTTTGGAGCCTTGCCACTCCCACCTCTTAGAGCCTCGGAGCTGCACCTGAGGCCGGAAGGGGCTCTGGCGCCCTCGTGTGGACAGAGGCTCGAACAGCCCCTCTCAGGTTTGCCTTCTCTCTCTGGCTCAGCAGGCCCCGGGGGGCTGCTTGGGCTGGGGCCCAGAGGAGGCTGGGGGCTCCAGCCCCCGCCAAGAAGGGCCCTTCCACCTGGGCTCTAGCTCCCTCTCTCAAAGGCGTTCTTCGTGCCCATGCCAACCTAGGCCATGCCTCGCCGTGGAAATCCTTAGCTCCAAGTCCATCAGGGTGTACCAGCCTGCACCCGTGTGGATGCAGCCTTGCCCAGATGGACTGAGGAAGATAGGCGCGTAAGGAGGGAACGAGTCGTTTTCCCCCTTCCTCATCCCCCTGCGATCCCATACTCCTTGCCATTCAGTCTTGCCTCGATTCTTTCCTTCTGGCTTGGTTCATCTTGCCAGGTCTCTCTTTCTCCCTTGGTTTTCAAACTCTCTTGACCCCACCTGGAGTGTGCCTCATCTGGAGCCCCATTGGTGCTTCCCAAGGCACAGAGTTTCCCAACCACACAAAACCAACCCAAGCAGCCCTTCTCCCCAGGGGGCCAGAAGGAAGCTCGGCCAGAGCTGTTGTGGATCCGTCAAGAGAGCGGCCTGCAGATGCCCGGCCTGGCTCGAGCTCCAATCATCTCAGCAGGTGCAGAGAAAGCAGAGGAGAGCCTCCCTCGGACAGACCAAGGGAGGTTCCTGAGCCCTCTGGAGAGACAAGGCCCAGCGCCGGGCACTGCTGCTCTCCCAATTCGCTCTCCCTTTGGGCACCACCCGGGCACCCCTCACAGCCCCTGCATGCGCATCCCAAAACCCAGGCCACGCTGGGATTCCACACTCATCAGCTCCAGCACGGATCCCAGGAACGAGAACAGAAACCCACCCACCCAGCCGGCACGTGGGGAGGGGGCCTGAAGAAACACTGCCAAATCCAGATAGCCAGCCGCCGTCCAGCACCAGACAAAGGAACACCATTACGCATGCCTAGAGAAGTCCATACCACAACCAGCTCGAGGCTCCTACTCAGGCCTGTCCCCTGAGGACGCCTCTCAAGGACCACCCCTGGGCAGGCTGTAGAAAAGAAGGTGCCTTCACACCGCGTGGGCGTGTATGTCCATTTGTCCAACCACGATGGACCACAGGATCCAGGGCATGCCCCAAAGACCCCTGGAACCACCGTCGGACCCAGCACTACCCCTCACGGCCATAGTCCCCGACAAAGGGTCTCTTCTCAGCGTGAAACGCCCCACTCGCTTCAGGCAGCCCTCTTCCCAAGAGCGGCACAAGGAAAGACATTCGTGGTCCATGGACAGATGCTTGGCTGAGCAAGCAGCTGTCCTTCTCCCCAACAGAAGCGGACTCAGCAATCCAGCGGCGCAGAAATGGGTGCCATGGGCAGCCCCAGTGTTGCGAAGAGAAACGCTCACACGAAAGGAAAGAGGTCTGGGAGGGAGACACACAGCCCATGGGAAACCCCTTCCCTCTCCCATCTCACCAGGGACACCCAGGAACTGGCTTCCAGGAAAGGAACCCCTGCACTGCCATCCAGATGCTGCTTGCCAAATGGGAGGGCGAGGCTGTGGGAATGCCTGGCATTGGGGAGGTCCGAGATCCAAACCGTTGCCCTTGCGGGGGCAGGGGCGGGGGTCCAGAGCCCTCGTTCCATGGAGCGCAAGCTACCATGTCTAGTCCCTCTTCTGGGAACCCAAGGGAGGAGAAGGGGAGCCAAACAGGATGGATAGACATGGCCGAGGGGATCCCTGTGTTGGGAAAGTGCAATGGGTCCACTTCGAGCAGCTCCCCGCGAAAAGGAGTCCTGAAAATTCACCCCCAACACATGAGCGTCTCAGCGCTCCCCAGACAAGGTGTCACGCTCGAGAGGGCTGCCCCTGGGGAAAAGAGACGGGCCGAAGGACTCCGTGGATTCCGTCCAGATGGCCTAGCCTAGCCCATCGGACTCGACCGAATTCCCTGGTGAGGACGAAGTGATGAGGACAAAGACATGCTTCGTTTGGAGTGGATTGACTTCCCCAGGTATTCTCCTGCACCCGTGTGTGGTATGCACATCCACTCTGCTCGGCAAAAGCATCCACTCCCAGGCTGGGCATCCCCAGGCGGGCGCTTCCAACCCACTCCCACCCAAGATATGGGCTCAGGAGAGACTTGGGATGGATTTGTCTATCCAGGGCCCAGCTATTGTTTCCTACTCTATCTGCATGCGTATGCGTGTGGGTGTGTTTGGAGAGAGAGAGGGAGGGAGGGAGAATGCGAGAAAGAGGGAGAGAACGAGGGAGAGAAGGAGAGAGGAGGGCCTTCACTCCTTTCTGGATCCATTCAGCTCATTCAGTTCAATGCCTCTTAGTCCTTGTCCATGGATTTGGGGACCCCCTGCCACACGGAGATGTGGTCTCGCCAGAGGGGGATCGCCCAGTGCAGCTCTTGCCCCAGCCACAGCAGGGACCAGGAGAGCCTCTGAAGCTTGGCAGCCGCGTGGGAACTCCCCTGAGAGCTTGCTGGAGGAGACCAATCAAGCGTCCTGAACGCATCACACCTGCTTTCAATCAGGCCTCCATTGCCTGGCGCCCTGCTGCCAAGAGAGGCTCTTCTCCAAAGGACACAAGGACATTTCCCTCAGCCTCCTCTGTGTGTCTGTGTGTGAGTGTTTGTGTGTGTGAGTGTTTGTGTGTGTGAGAGAGAGTGAGAGAGAGAGAGAGAGAGAGAGATAGAGAGATAGAGAGAGAGAGAGAGAGAGAGAGAGAGAGAGAGAGAGCGAGAGCGAGAGAGAGAACGAGAACAGGCGGATGAGCCCAGCTGCCAACACTCTAACCCCTCGAAGCCCCCCATGTATTCCTCGGCACCACACTCCTTCTCACCTACCTGAAGCCGTGATGGGGACGGCTTGACCAGGGCCAGCTGGCGGTCCAATCCCGAGGCTGTGTGTGTCTGGGCGCCTGCCTCTAGGGGACCCCAAGCACGCCAAAGCCCAGGACCAGTTCCAAGCCTTCCAAACCCACTGCCACCCAACCAGGCGGCGAACTCACCTCCAAATCCGGAAGGCACACCTCCGCCCTCCGCCTGACAGGAGGTGTCTCGGAGGAGAGAGTCCCTGGTGCCCAGGAAACACCCACATAGCCTCTGGGGGCCTGCTGTGAGTGCGTCCCGCTCAAGCCTCCATCCGCCCTCGACGTGGAGCCTGCGCCTTTGGAGCCTTGCCACTCCCACCTCTTAGAGCCTCGGAGCTGCACCTGAGGCCGGAAGGGGCTCTGGCGCCCTCGTGTGGACAGAGGCTCGAACAGCCCCTCTCAGGTTTGCCTTCTCTCTCTGGCTCAGCAGGCCCCGGGGGGCTGCTTGGGCTGGGGCCCAGAGGAGGCTGGGGGCTGCATCCCCCGCCAAGAAGGGCCCTTCCACCTGGGCTCTAGCTCCCTCTCTCAAAGGCGTTCTTCGTGCCCATGCCAACCTAGGCCATGCCTCGCCGTGGAAATCCTTAGCTCCAAGTCCATCAGGGTGTACCAGCCTGCACCCGTGTGGATGCAGCCTTGCCCAGATGGACTGAGGAAGATAGGCGCGTAAGGAGGGAACGAGTCGTTTTCCCCCTTCCTCATCCCCCTGCGATCCCATACTCCTTGCCATTCAGTCTTGCCTCGATTCTTTCCTTCTGGCTTGGTTCATCTTGCCAGGTCTCTCTTTCTCCCTTGGTTTTCAAACTCTCTTGACCCCACCTGGAGTGTGCCTCATCTGGAGCCCCATTGGTGCTTCCCAAGGCACAGAGTTTCCCAACCACACAAAACCAACCCAAGCAGCCCTTCTCCCCAGGGGGCCAGAAGGAAGCTCGGCCAGAGCTGTTGTGGATCCGTCAAGAGAGCGGCCTGCAGATGCCCGGCCTGGCTCGAGCTCCCATCATCTCAGCAGGTGCAGAGAAAGCAGAGGAGAGCCTCCCTCGGACAGACCAAGGGAGGTTCCTGAGCCCTCTGGAGAGACAAGGCCCAGCGCCGGGCACTGCTGCTCTCCCAATTCGCTCTCCCTTTGGGCACCACCCGGGCACCCCTCACAGCCCCTGCATGCGCATCCCAAAACCCAGGCCACGCTGGGATTCCACACTCATCAGCTCCAGCACGGAACCCAGGAACGAGAACAGAAACCCACCCACCCAGCCGGCACGTGGGGAGGGGGCCTGAAGAAACACTGCCAAATCCAGATAGCCAGCCGCCGTCCAGCACCAGACAAAGGAACACCATTACGCATGCCTAGAGAAGTCCATACCACAACCAGCTCGAGGCTCCTACTCAGGCCTGTCCCCTGAGGACGCCTCTCAAGGACCACCCCTGGGCAGGCTGTAGAAAAGAAGGTGCCTTCACACCGGGTGGGCGTGTATGTCCATTTGTCCAACCACGATGGACCACAGGATCCAGGGCATGCCCAAAAGAGCCCTGGAACCACCGTCGGACCCAGCACTACCCCTCACGGCCATAGTCCCCGACAAAGGGTCTCTTCTCAGCATGAAACGCCCCACTCGCTTCAGGCAGCCCTCTTCCCAAGAGCAGCACACGGAAAGACATTCGTGGTCCATGGACAGATGCTTGGCTGAGCAAGCAGCTGTCCTTCTCCCCAACAGAAGCGGACTCAGCAATCCAGCGGCGCAGAAATGGGTGCCATGGGCAGCCCCAGTGTTGCGAAGAGAAACGCTCACACGAAAGGAAAGAGGTCTGGGAGGGAGACACACAGCCCATGGGAAACCCCTTCCCTCTCCCATCTCACCAGGGACACCCAGGAACTGGCTTCCAGGAAAGGAACCCCTGCACTGCCATCCAGATGCTGCTTGCCAAATGGGAGGGCGAGGCTGTGGGAATGCCTGGCATTGGGGAGGTCCGAGATCCAAACCCTTGCCCTTGCGGGGGCAGGGGCGGGGGTCCAGAGCCCTCGTTCCATGGAGCGCAAGCTACGATGTCTAGTCCCTCTTCTGGGAACCCAAGGGAGGAGAAGGGGAGCCAAACAGGATGGATAGACATGGCCGAGGGGATCCCTGTGTTGGGAAAGTGCAATGGGTCCACTTCGAGCAGCTCCCCGCGAAAAGGAGTCCTGAACATTCAACCCCAACACATGAGCGTCTCAGCGCTCCCCAGACAAGGTGTCACGCTCGAGAGGGCTGCCCCTGGGGAAAAGAGACGGGCCGAAGGACTCCGTGGATTCCGTCCAGATGGCCTAGCCTAGCCCATCGGACTCGACCGAATTCCCTGGTGAGGACGAAGTGATGAGGACAAAGACATGCTTCGTTTGGAGTGGATTGACTTCCCCAGGTATTCTCCTGCACCCGTGTGTGGTATGCACATCCACTCTGCTCGGCAAAAGCATCCACTCCCAGGCTGGGCATCCCCAGGCGGGCGCTTCCAACCCACTCCCACCCAAGATATGGGCTCAGGAGAGACTTGGGATGGATTTGTCTATCCAGGTCCCAGCTATTGTTTCCTACTCTATCTGCATGCGTATGCGTGTGGGTGTGTTTGGAGAGAGAGAGGGAGGGAGGGAAAATGCGAGAAAGAGGGAGAGAACGAGGGAGAGAAGGAGAGAGGAGGGCCTTCACTCCTTTCTGGATCCATTCAGCTCATTCAGTTCAATGCCTCTTAGTCCTTGTCCATGGATTTGTGGACCCCCTGCCACACGGAGATGTGGTCTCGCCAGAGGGGGATCGCCCAGTGCAGCTCTTGCCCCAGCCACAGCAGGGACCAGGAGAGCCTCTGAAGCTTGGCAGCCGCGTGGGAACTCCCTTGAGAGCTTGCTGGAGGAGACCAAGCAAGCGTCCTGAACTCATCACACCTGCTTTCAATCAGGCCTCCATTGCCTGGCGCCCTGCTGCCAAGAGAGGCTCTTCTCCAAAGGACACAAGGACATTTCCCTCAGCCTCCTCTGTGTGTCTGTGTCTGTGTGTGTGTGTTTGTGTGTGTGAGAGAGAGTGAGAGAGAGAGAAAGAGAGAGAGATAGAGAGATAGAGAGAGAGAGAGAGAGAGAGAGCGAGCGAGCGAGAGAGAGAACGAGAACAGGCGGATGAGCCCAGCTGCCAACAATCTAACCCCTCGAAGCCCCCCATGTATTCCTCGGCACCACACTCCTTCTCACCTACCTGAAGCCGTGATGGGGACGGCTTGACCAGGGCCAGCTGGCGGTCCAATCCCGAGGCTGTGTGTGTCTGGGCGCCTGCCTCTAGGGGACCCCAAGCACGCCAAAGCCCAGGACCAGTTCCAAGCCTTCCAAACCCACTGCCACCCAACCAGGCGGCGAACTCACCTCCAAATCCGGAAGGCACACCTCCGCCCTCCGCCTGACAGGAGGTGTCTCGGAGGAGAGAGTCCCTGGTGCCCAGGAAACACCCACATAGCCTCTGGGGGCCTGCTGTGAGTGCGTCCCGCTCAAGCCTCCAGCCGCCCTCGACGTGGAGCCTGCGCCTTTGGAGCCTTGCCACTCCCACCTCTTAGAGCCTCGGAGCTGCACCTGAGGCCGGAAGGGGCTCTGGCGCCCTCGTGTGGACAGAGGCTCGAACAGCCCCTCTCAGGCTTGCCTTCTCTCTCTGGCTCAGCAGGCCCCGGGGGGCTGCTTGGGCTGGGGCCCAGAGGAGGGTGGGGACTCCAGCCCCCGCCAAGAAGGGCCCTTCCACCTGGGCTCTAGCTCCCTCTCTCAAAGGCGTTCTTCGTGCCCATGCCAACCTAGGCCATGCCTCGCCGTGGAAATCCTTAGCTCCAAATCCATCAGGGTGTACCAGCCTGCACCCGTGTGGATGCAGCCTTGCCAAGATGGACTGAGGAAGATAGGCGCGTAAGGAGGGAACCAGTCGTTTTCCCCCTTCCTCATCCCCCTGCGATCCCATACTCCTTGCCATTCAGTCTTGCGTCGATTCTTTCCTTCTGGCTTGGTTCATCTTGCCAGGTCTCTCTTTCTCCCTTTGTTTTCAAACTCTCTTGACCCCACCTGGAGTGTGCCTCATCTGGAGCCCCATTGGTGCTTCCCAAGGCACAGAGTTTCCCAACCACACAAAACCAACCCAAGCAGCCCTTCTCCCCAGGGGGCCAGAAGGAAGCTCGGCCAGAGCTGTTGTGGATCCGTCAAGAGAGCGGCCTGCAGATGCCCGGCCTGGCTCGAGCTCCCATCATCTCAGCAGGTGCAGAGAAAGCAGAGGAGAGCCTCCCTCGGACAGACCAAGGGAGGTTCCTGAGCCCTCTGGAGAGAAAGGCCCAGCGCCGGGCACTGCTGCTCTCCCAATTCGCTCTCCCTTTGGGCACCACCCGGGCACCCCTCACAGCCCCTGGAAGCGCATCCCAAAACCCAGGCCACGCTGGGATTCCACACTCATCAGCTCCAGCACGGAACCCAGGAACGAGAACAGAAACCCACCCACCCAGCCGGCACGTGGGGAGGGGGCCTGAAGAAACACTGCCAAATCCAGATAGCCAGCCGCCGTCCAGCACCAGACAAAGGAACACCATCACGCATGCCTAGAGAAGTCCATACCACAACCAGCTCGAGGCTCCTACTCAGGCCTGTCCCCTGAGGACGCCTCTCAAGGACCACCCCTGGGCAGGCTGTAGAAAAGAAGGTGCCTTCACACCGCGTGGGCGTGTATGTCCATTTCTCCAACCACGATGGACCACAGGATCCAGGGCATGCCCCAAAGAGCCCTGGAACCACCGTCGGACCCAGCACTACCCCTCACGGCCATAGTCCCCGACAAAGGGTCTCTTCTCAGCGTGAAACGCCCCACTCGCTTCAGGCAGCCCTCTTCCCAAGAGCAGCACACGGAAAGACATTCGTGGTCCATGGACAGATGCTTGGCTGAGCAAGCAGCTGTCCTTCTCCCCAACAGAAGCGGACTCAGCAATCCAGCGGCGCAGAAATGGGTGCCATGGGCAGCCCCAGTGTTGCGAAGAGAAACGCTCACACGAAAGGAAAGAGGTCTGGGAGGGAGACACACAGCCCATGGGAAACCCCTTCCCTCTCCCATCTCACCAGGGACACCCAGGAACTGGCTTCCAGGAAAGGAACCCCTGCACTGCCATCCAGATGCTGCTTGCCAAATGGGAGGGCGAGGCTGTGGGAATGCCTGGCATTGGGGAGGTCCGAGATCCAAACCCTTGCCCTTGCGCGGGCAGGGGCGGGGGTCCAGAGCCCTCGTTCCATGGAGCGCAAGCTACGATGTCTAGTCCCTCTTCTGGGAACCCAAGGGAGGAGAAGGGGAGCCAAACAGGATGGATAGACATGGCCGAGGGGATCCCTGTGTTGGGAAAGTGCAATGGGTCCACTTCGAGCAGCTCCCCGCGAAAAGGAGTCCTGAACATTCACCCCCAACACATGAGCGTCTCAGCGCTCCCCAGACAAGGTGTCACGCTCGAGAGGGCTGCCCCTGGGGAAAAGAGACGGGCCGAAGGACTCCGTGGATTCCGTCCAGATGGCCTAGCCTAGCCCATCGGACTCGACCGAATTCCCTGGTGAGGACGAAGTGATGAGGACAAAGACATGCTTCGTTTGGAGTGGATTGACTTCCCCAGGTATTCTCCTGCACCCGTGTGTGGTATGCACATCCACTCTGCTCGGCAAAAGCATCCACTCCCAGGCTGGGCATCCCCAGGCGGGCGCTTCCAACCCACTCCCACCCAAGATATGGGCTCAGGAGAGACTTGGGATGGATTCCTCTATCCAGGTCCCAGCTATTGTTTCCTACTCTATCTGCATGCGTATGCGTGTGGGTGTGTTTGGAGAGAGAGAGGGAGGGAGGCAGAATGAGAGAAAGAGGGAGAGAACGAGGGAGAGAAGGAGAGAGGAGGGCCTTCACTCCTTTCTGGATCCATTCAGCTCATTCAGTTCAATGCCTCTTAGTCCTTGTCCATGGAGTTGGGGGCCCCCTGCCACACGGAGATGTGGTCTCGCCAGAGGGGGATCGCCCAGTGCAGCTCTTGCCCCAGCCACAGCCGGGACCAGGAGAGCCTCTGAAGCTGGGCAGCCGCGTGGGAACTCCCCTGAGAGCTTGCTGGAGGAGATCAAGCGTCCTGAACGCATCACACCTGCTTTCAATCAGGCCTCCATTGCCTGGCGCCCTGCTGCCAAGAGAGGCTCTTCTCCAAAGGACACAAGGACATTTCCCTCAGCCTCCTCTGTGTGTCTGTGTCTGTGTGTGTGTGTTTGTGTGTGTGAGAGAGAGTGAGAGAGAGAGAGAGAGAGAGAGAGAGAGAGAGAGAGAGAGAGATAGAGAGAGAGAGAGAGAGAGAGAGAGAGAGAGAGAGCGAGCGAGTGAGAGAGAGAACGAGAACAGGCGGATGAGCCCAGCTGCCAACACTCTAACCCCTCGAAGCCCCCCATGTATTCCTCGGCACCACACTCCTTCTCACCTACCTGAAGCCGTGATGGGGACGGCTTGACCAGGGCCAGCTGGCGGTCCAATCCCGAGGCTGTGTGTGTCTGGGCGCCTGCCTCTAGGGGACCCCAAGCACGCCAAAGCCCAGGACCAGTTCCAAGCCTTCCAAACCCACTGCCACCCAACCAGGCGGCGAACTCACCTCCAAATCCGGAAGGCACACCTCCGCCCTCCGCCTGACAGGAGGTGTCTCGGAGGAGAGAGTCCCTGGTGCCCAGGAAACACCCACATAGCCTCTGGGGGCCTGCTGTGAGTGCGTCCCGCTCAAGCCTCCAGCCGCCCTCGACGTGGAGCCTGCGCCTTTGGAGTCTTGCCACTCCCACCTCTTAGAGCCTCGGAGCTGCACCTGAGGCCGGAAGGGGCTCTGGCGCCCTCGTGTGGACAGAGGCTCGAACAGCCCCTCTCAGGCTTGCCTTCTCTCTCTGGCTCAGCACGCCCCCGGGGGCTGCTTGTGCTGGGGCCCAGAGGAGGCTGGGGGCTCCATCCCCCGCCAAGAAGGGCCCTTCCACCTGGGCTCTAGCTCCCTCTCTCAAAGGCGTTCTTCGTGCCCATGCCAACCTAGGCCATGCCTCGCCGTGGAAATCCTTAGCTCCAAATCCATCAGGGTGTGCCAGCCTGCACCCGTGTGGATGCAGCCTTGCCCAGATGGACTGAGGAAGATAGGCGCGTAAGGAGGGAACCAGTCGTTTTCCCCCTTCCTCATCCCCCTGCGATCCCATACTCCTTGCCATTCAGTCTTGCCTCGATTCTTTCCTTCTGGCTTGGTTCATCTTGCCAGGTCTCTCGTTCTCCCTTGGTTTTCAAACTCTCTTGACCCCACCTGGAGTGTGCCTCATCTGGAGCCCCATTGGTGCTTCCCAAGGCACAGAGTTTCCCAACCACACAAAACCAACCCAAGCAGCCCTTCTCCCCAGGGGGCCAGAAGGAAGCTCGGCCAGAGCTCTTGTGGATCCGTCAAGAGAGCGGCCTGCAGATGCCCGGCCTGGCTCGAGCTCCCATCATCTCAGCAGGTGCAGAGAAAGCAGAGGAGAGCCTCCCTCGGACAGACCAAGGGAGGTTCCTGAGCCCTCTGGAGAGACAAGGCCCAGCGCCGGGCACTGCTGCTCTCCCAATTCGCTCTCCCTTTGGGCACCACCCGGGCACCCCTCACAGCCCCTGCATGCGCATCCCAAAACCCAGGCCACGCTGGGATTCCACACTCATCAGCTCCAGCACGGATCCCAGGAACGAGAACAGAAACCCACCAACCCAGCCGGCACGTGGGGAGGGGGCCTGCAGAAACACTGCCAAATCCAGATAGCCAGCTGCCGTCCAGCACCAGACAAAGGAACACCATCACGCATGCCTAGAGAAGTCCATACCACAACCAGCTCGAGGCTCCTACTCAGGCCTGTCCCCTGAGGACGCCTCTCAAGGACCACCCCTGGGCAGGCTGTAGAAAAGAAGGTGCCTTCACACCGCGTGGGCGTGTATGTCCATTTCTCCAACCACGATGGACCACAGGATCCAGGGCATGCCCCAAAGAGCCCTGGAACCACCGTCGGACCCAGCACTACCCCTCACGGCCATAGTCCCCGACAAAGGGTCTCTTCTCAGCGTGAAACGCCCCACTCGCTTCAGGCAGCCCTCTTCCCAAGAGCAGCACAAGGAAAGACATTCGTGGTCCATGGACAGATGCTTGGCTGAGCAAGCAGCTGTCCTTCTCCCCAACAGAAGCGGACTCAGCAATCCAGCGGCGCAGAAATGGGTGCCATGGGCAGCCCCAGTGTTGCGAAGAGAAACGCTCACACGAAAGGAAAGAGGTCTGGGAGGGAGACACACAGCCCATGGGAAACCCCTTCCCTCTCCCATCTCACCAGGGACACCCAGGAACTGGCTTCCAGGAAAGGAACCCCTGCACTGCCATCCAGATGCTGCTTGCCAAATGGGAGGGCGAGGCTGTGGGAATGCCTGGCATTGGGGAGGTCCGAGATCCAAACCCTTGCCCTTGCGGGGGCAGGGGCGGGGGTCCAGAGCCCTCGTTCCATGGAGCGCAAGCTACGATGTCTAGTCCCTCTTCTGGGAACCCAAGGGAGGAGAAGGGGAGCCAAACAGGATGGATAGACATGGCCGAGGGGATCCCTGTGTTGGGAAAGTGCAATGGGTCCACTTCGAGCAGCGCCCCGTGAAAAGGAGTCCTGAACATTCACCCCCAACACATGAGCGTCTCAGCGCTCCCCAGACAAGGTGTCACGCTCGAGAGGGCTGCCCCTGGGGAAAAGAGACGGGCCGAAGGACTCCGTGGATTCCGTCCAGATGGCCTAGCCTAGCCCATCGGACTCGACCGAATTCCCTGGTGAGGACGAAGTGATGAGGACAAAGACATGCTTCGTTTGGAGTGGATTGACTTCCCCAGGTATTCTCCTGCACCCGTGTGTGGTATGCAGATCCACTCTGCTCGGCAAAAGCATCCACTCCCAGGCTGGGCATCCCCAGGCGGGCGCTTCCAACCCACTCCCACCCAAGATATGGGCTCAGGAGAGACTTGGGATGGATTTGTCTATCCAGGTCCCAGCTATTGTTTCCTACTCTATCTGCATGCGTATGCGTGTGGGTGTGTTTGGAGAGAGAGAGGGAGGGAGGGAGAATGCGAGAAAGAGGGAGAGAACGAGGGAGAGAAGGAGAGAGGAGGGCCTTCACTCCTTTCTGGATCCATTCAGCTCATTCAGTTCAATGCCTCTTAGTCCTTGTCCATGGATTTGGGACCCCCTGCCACACGGAGATGTGGTCTCGCCAGAGGGGGATCGCCCAGTGCAGCTCTTGCCCCAGCCACAGCAGGGACCAGGAGAGCCTCTGAAGCTTGGCTGCCGCGTGGGAACTTCCCTGAGAGCTTGCTGGAGGAGACCAATCAAGCGTCCTGAACGCATCACACCTGCTTTCAATCAGGCCTCCATTGCCTGGCGCCCTGCTGCCAAGAGAGGCTCTTCTCCAAAGGACACAAAGACATTTCCCTCAGCCTCCTCTGTGTGTCTGTGTCTGTGTGTGTGTGTTTGTGTGTGTGAGAGAGAGTGAGAGAGAGAGAGAGAGAGAGAGAGAGAGAGAGAGAGATAGAGAGAGAGAGAGAGAGAGCGCGAGCGAGCGAGAGAGAGAAGGAGAACAGGCGGATGAGCCCAGCTGCCAACACTCTAACCCCTCGAAGCCCCCCATGTATTCCTTGGCACCACACTCCTTCTCACCTACCTGAAGCCGTGATGGGGACGGCTTGACCAGGGCCAGCTGGCGGTCCAATCCCGAGGCTGTGTGTGTCTGGGCGCCTGCCTCTAGGGGACCCCAAGCACGCCAAAGCCCAGGACCTGTTCCAAGCCTTCCAAACCCACTGCCACCCAACCAGGCGGCGAACTCACCTCCAAATCCGGAAGGCACACCTCCGCCCTCCGCCTGACAGGAGGTGTCTCGGAGGAGAGTGTCCCTGGTGCCCAGGAAACACCCACATAGCCTCTGGGGGCCTGCTGTGAGTGCGTCCCGCTCAAGCCTCCATCCGCCCTCGACGTGGAGCCTGCGCCTTTGGAGCCTTGCCACTCCCACCTCTTAGAGCCTCGGAGCTGCACCTGAGGCCGGAAGGGGCTCTGGCGCCCTCGTGTGGACAGAGGCTCGAACAGCCCCTCTCAGGCTTGCCTTCTCTCTCTGGCTCAGCACGCCCCCGGGGGCTGCTTGTGCTGGGGCCCAGAGGAGGCTGGGGGCTCCATCCCCCGCCAAGAAGGGCCCTTCCACCTGGGCTCTAGCTCCCTCTCTCAAAGGCGTTCTTCGTGCCCATGCCAACCTAGGCCATGCCTCGCCGTGGAAATCCTTAGCTCCAAATCCATCAGGGTGTGCCAGCCTGCACCCGTGTGGATGCAGCCTTGCCCAGATGGACTGAGGAAGATAGGCGCGTAAGGAGGGAACCAGTCGTTTTCCCCCTTCCTCATCCCCCTGCGATCCCATACTCCTTGCCATTCAGTCTTGCCTCGATTCTTTCCTTCTGGCTTGGTTCATCTTGCCAGGTCTCTCGTTCTCCCTTGGTTTTCAAACTCTCTTGACCCCACCTGGAGTGTGCCTCATCTGGAGCCCCATTGGTGCTTCCCAAGGCACAGAGTTTCCCAACCACACAAAACCAACCCAAGCAGCCCTTCTCCCCAGGGGGCCAGAAGGAAGCTCGGCCAGAGCTCTTGTGGATCCGTCAAGAGAGCGGCCTGCAGATGCCCGGCCTGGCTCGAGCTCCCATCATCTCAGCAGGTGCAGAGAAAGCAGAGGAGAGCCTCCCTCGGACAGACCAAGGGAGGTTCCTGAGCCCTCTGGAGAGACAAGGCCCAGCGCCGGGCACTGCTGCTCTCCCAATTCGCTCTCCCTTTGGGCACCACCCGGGCACCCCTCACAGCCCCTGCATGCGCATCCCAAAACCCAGGCCACGCTGGGATTCCACACTCATCAGCTCCAGCACGGATCCCAGGAACGAGAACAGAAACCCACCAACCCAGCCGGCACGTGGGGAGGGGGCCTGCAGAAACACTGCCAAATCCAGATAGCCAGCTGCCGTCCAGCACCAGACAAAGGAACACCATCACGCATGCCTAGAGAAGTCCATACCACAACCAGCTCGAGGCTCCTACTCAGGCCTGTCCCCTGAGGACGCCTCTCAAGGACCACCCCTGGGCAGGCTGTAGAAAAGAAGGTGCCTTCACACCGCGTGGGCGTGTATGTCCATTTCTCCAACCACGATGGACCACAGGATCCAGGGCATGCCCCAAAGAGCCCTGGAACCACCGTCGGACCCAGCACTACCCCTCACGGCCATAGTCCCCGACAAAGGGTCTCTTCTCAGCGTGAAACGCCCCACTCGCTTCAGGCAGCCCTCTTCCCAAGAGCAGCACAAGGAAAGACATTCGTGGTCCATGGACAGATGCTTGGCTGAGCAAGCAGCTGTCCTTCTCCCCAACAGAAGCGGACTCAGCAATCCAGCGGCGCAGAAATGGGTGCCATGGGCAGCCCCAGTGTTGCGAAGAGAAACGCTCACACGAAAGGAAAGAGGTCTGGGAGGGAGACACACAGCCCATGGGAAACCCCTTCCCTCTCCCATCTCACCAGGGACACCCAGGAACTGGCTTCCAGGAAAGGAACCCCTGCACTGCCATCCAGATGCTGCTTGCCAAATGGGAGGGCGAGGCTGTGGGAATGCCTGGCATTGGGGAGGTCCGAGATCCAAACCCTTGCCCTTGCGGGGGCAGGGGCGGGGGTCCAGAGCCCTCGTTCCATGGAGCGCAAGCTACGATGTCTAGTCCCTCTTCTGGGAACCCAAGGGAGGAGAAGGGGAGCCAAACAGGATGGATAGACATGGCCGAGGGGATCCCTGTGTTGGGAAAGTGCAATGGGTCCACTTCGAGCAGCGCCCCGTGAAAAGGAGTCCTGAACATTCACCCCCAACACATGAGCGTCTCAGCGCTCCCCAGACAAGGTGTCACGCTCGAGAGGGCTGCCCCTGGGGAAAAGAGACGGGCCGAAGGACTCCGTGGATTCCGTCCAGATGGCCTAGCCTAGCCCATCGGACTCGACCGAATTCCCTGGTGAGGACGAAGTGATGAGGACAAAGACATGCTTCGTTTGGAGTGGATTGACTTCCCCAGGTATTCTCCTGCACCCGTGTGTGGTATGCAGATCCACTCTGCTCGGCAAAAGCATCCACTCCCAGGCTGGGCATCCCCAGGCGGGCGCTTCCAACCCACTCCCACCCAAGATATGGGCTCAGGAGAGACTTGGGATGGATTTGTCTATCCAGGTCCCAGCTATTGTTTCCTACTCTATCTGCATGCGTATGCGTGTGGGTGTGTTTGGAGAGAGAGAGGGAGGGAGGGAGAATGCGAGAAAGAGGGAGAGAACGAGGGAGAGAAGGAGAGAGGAGGGCCTTCACTCCTTTCTGGATCCATTCAGCTCATTCAGTTCAATGCCTCTTAGTCCTTGTCCATGGATTTGGGACCCCCTGCCACACGGAGATGTGGTCTCGCCAGAGGGGGATCGCCCAGTGCAGCTCTTGCCCCAGCCACAGCAGGGACCAGGAGAGCCTCTGAAGCTTGGCTGCCGCGTGGGAACTTCCCTGAGAGCTTGCTGGAGGAGACCAATCAAGCGTCCTGAACGCATCACACCTGCTTTCAATCAGGCCTCCATTGCCTGGCGCCCTGCTGCCAAGAGAGGCTCTTCTCCAAAGGACACAAAGACATTTCCCTCAGCCTCCTCTGTGTGTCTGTGTCTGTGTGTGTGTGTTTGTGTGTGTGAGAGAGAGTGAGAGAGAGAGAGAGAGAGAGAGAGAGAGAGAGAGAGATAGAGAGAGAGAGAGAGAGAGCGCGAGCGAGCGAGAGAGAGAAGGAGAACAGGCGGATGAGCCCAGCTGCCAACACTCTAACCCCTCGAAGCCCCCCATGTATTCCTTGGCACCACACTCCTTCTCACCTACCTGAAGCCGTGATGGGGACGGCTTGACCAGGGCCAGCTGGCGGTCCAATCCCGAGGCTGTGTGTGTCTGGGCGCCTGCCTCTAGGGGACCCCAAGCACGCCAAAGCCCAGGACCTGTTCCAAGCCTTCCAAACCCACTGCCACCCAACCAGGCGGCGAACTCACCTCCAAATCCGGAAGGCACACCTCCGCCCTCCGCCTGACAGGAGGTGTCTCGGAGGAGAGTGTCCCTGGTGCCCAGGAAACACCCACATAGCCTCTGGGGGCCTGCTGTGAGTGCGTCCCGCTCAAGCCTCCATCCGCCCTCGACGTGGAGCCTGCGCCTTTGGAGCCTTGCCACTCCCACCTCTTAGAGCCTCGGAGCTGCACCTGAGGCCGGAAGGGGCTCTGGCGCCCTCGTGTGGACAGAGGCTCGAACAGCCCCTCTCAGGCTTGCCTTCTCTCTCTGGCTCAGCACGCCCCGGGGGGCTGCTTGGGCTGGGGCCCAGAGGAGGCTGGGGGCTCCAGCCCCCGCCAAGAAGGGCCCTTCCACCTGGGCTCTAGCTCCCTCTCTCAAAGGCGTTCTTCGTGCCCATGCCAACCTAGGCCATGCCTCGCCGTGGAAATCCTTAGCTCCAAGTCCATCAGGGTGTACCAGCCTGCACCCGTGTAGATGTAGCCTTGCCCAGATGGACTGAGGAAGATAGGCGCGTAAGGAGGGAACGAGTCGTTTTCCCCCTGCGATCCCATACTCCTTGCCATTCAGTCTTGCCTCGATTCTTTCCTTCTGGCTTGGTTCATCTTGCCAGGTCTCTCTTTCTCCCTTTGTTTTCAAACTCTCTTGACCCCACCTGGAGTGTGCCTCATCTGGAGCCCCATTGGTGCTTCCCAAGGCACAGAGTGTCCCAACCACACAAAACCAACCCAAGCAGCCCTTCTCCCCAGGGGGCCGGAAGGAAGCTCGGCCAGAGCTCTTGTGGATCCGTCAAGAGAGCGGCCTGCAGATGCCCGGCCTGGCTCGAGCTCCCATCATCTCAGCAGGTGCAGAGAAAGCAGAGGAGAGCCTCCCTCGGACAGACCAAGGGAGGTTCCTGAGCCCTCTGGAGAGACAAGGCCCAGCGCCGGGCACTGCTGCTCTCCCAATTCGCTCTCCCTTTGGGCACCACCCGGGCACCCCTCACAGCCCCTGCATGCGCATCCCAAAACCCAGGCCACGCTGGGATTCCACACTCATCAGCTCCAGCACGGAACCCAGGAACGAGAACAGAAACCCACCCACCCAGCCGGCACGTGGGGAGGGGGCCTGAAGAAACACTGCCAAATCCAGATAGCCAGCCGCCGTCCAGCACCAGACAAAGGAACACCATCACGCATGCCTAGAGAAGTCCATACCACAACCAGCTCGAGGCTCCTACTCAGGCCTGTCCCCTGAGGACGCCTCTCAAGGACCACCCCTGGGCAGGCTGTAGAAAAGAAGGTGCCTTCACACCGGGTGGGCGTGTATGTCCATTTCTCCAACCACGATGGACCACAGGATCCAGGGCATGCCCAAAAGAGCCCTGGAACCACCGTCGGACCCAGCACTACCCCTCACGGCCATAGACCCCGACAAAGGTTCTCTTCTCAGCGTGAAACGCCCCACTCGCTTCAGGCAGCCTTCTTCCCAAGAGCAGCACACGGAAAGACATTCGTGGTCCATGGACAGATGCTTGGCTGAGCAAGCAGCTGTCCTTCTCCCCAACAGAAGCGGACTCAGCAATCCAGAGGCGCAGAAATGGGTGCCATGGGCAGCCCCAGTGTTGCGAAGAGAAACGCTCACACGAAAGGAAAGAGGTCTGGGAGGGAGACACACAGCCCATGGGAAACCCCTTCCCTCTCCCATCTCACCAGGGACACCCAGGAACTGGCTTCCAGGAAAGGAACCCCTGCACTGCCATCCAGATGCTGCTTGCCAAATGGGAGGGCGAGGCTGTGGGAATGCCTGGCATTGGGGAGGTCCGAGATCCAAACCCTTGCCCTTGCGCGGGCAGGGGCGGGGGTCCAGAGCCCTCGTTCCATGGAGCGCAAGGTACGATGTCTAGTCCCTCTTCTGGGAACCCAAGGGAGGAGAAGGGGAGCCAAACAGGATGGATAGACATGGCCGAGGGGATCCCTGTGTTGGGAAAGTGCAATGGGTCCACTTCGAGCAGCTCCCCGCGAAAAGGAGTCCTGAACATTCACCCCCAACACATGAGCGTCTCAGCGCTCCCCAGACAAGGTGTCACGCTCGAGAGGGCTGCCCCTGGGGAAAAGAGACGGGCCGAAGGACTCCGTGGATTCCGTCCAGATGGCCTAGCCTAGCCCATCGGACTCGACCGAATTCCCTGGTGAGGACGAAGTGATGAGGACAAAGACATGCTTCGTTTGGAGTGGATTGACTTCCCCAGGTATTCTCCTGCACCCGTGTGTGGTATGCAGATCCACTCTGCTCGGCAAAAGCATCCACTCCCAGGGTGGGCATCCCCAGGCGGGCGCTTCCAACCCACTCCCACCCAAGATATGGGCTCAGGAGAGACTTGGGATGGATTTGTCTATCCAGGGCCCAGCTATTGTTTCCTACTCAACCTGCATGCGTATGCGTGTGGGTGTGTTTGGAGAGAGAGACGGAGGGAGGCAGAATGCGAGAAAGAGGGAGAGAACGAGGGAGAGAAGGAGAGAGGAGGGCCTTCACTCCTTTCTGGATCCATTCAGCTCATTCAGTTCAATGCCTCTTAGTCCTTGTCCATGGATTTGGGGACCCCCTGCCACACGGAGATGTGGTCTCGCCAGAGGGGGATGGCCCAGTGCAGCTCTTGCCCCAGCCACAGCAGGGACCAGGAGAGCCTCTGAAGCTTGGCAGCCGCGTGGGAACTCCCCTGAGAGCTTGCTGGAGGAGATCAACCGTCCTGAACGCATCACACCTGCTTTCAATCAGGCCTCCATTGCCTGGCGCCCTGCTGCCAAGAGAGGCTCTTCTCCAAAGGACACAAGGACATTTCCCTCAGCCTCCTCTGTGTGTCTGTGTCTGTGTGTTTGTGTGTGTGAGAGAGAGTGAGAGAGAGAGAGAGAGAGAGAGAGATAGAGAGATAGAGAGAGAGAGAGAGCGAGCGAGCGAGCGAGAGAGAGAACGAGAACAGGCGGATGAGCCCAGCTGCCAACACTCTAACCCCTCGAAGCCCCCCATGTATTCCTCGGCACCACACTCCTTCTCACCTACCTGAAGCCGTGATGGGGACGGCTTGACCAGGGCCAGCTGGCGGTCCAATCCCGAGGCTGTGTGTGTCTGGGCGCCTGCCTCTAGGGGACCCCAAGCACGCCAAAGCCCAGGACCAGTTCCAAGCCTTCCAAACCCACTGCCACCCAACCAGGCGGCGAACTCACCTCCAAATCCGGAAGGCACACCTCCGCCCTCCGCCTGACAGGAGGTGTCTCGGAGGAGAGAGTCCCTGGTGCCCAGGAAACACCCACATAGCCTCTGGGGGCCTGCTGTGAGTGCGTCCCGCTCAAGCCTCCAGCCGCCCTCGACGTGGAGCCTGCGCCTTTGGAGCCTTGCCACTCCCACCTCTTAGAGCCTCGGAGCTGCACCTGAGGCCGGAAGGGGCTCTGGCGCCCTCGTGTGGACAGAGGCTCGAACAGCCCCTCTCAGGCTTGCCTTCTCTCTCTGGCTCAGCACGCCCCGGGGGGCTGCTTGGGCTGGGGCCCAGAGGAGGCTGGGGGCTCCAGCCCCCGCCAAGAAGGGCCCTTCCACCTGGGCTCTAGCTCCCTCTCTCAAAGGCGTTCTTCGTGCCCATGCCAACCTAGGCCATGCCTCGCCGTGGAAATCCTTAGCTCCAAATCCATCAGGGTGTGACAGCCTGCACCCGTGTGGATGCAGCCTTGCCCAGGTGGACTGAGGAAGATAGGCGCGTAAGGAGGGAACCAGTCGTTTTCCCCCTTCCTCATCCCCCTGCGATCCCATACTCCTTGCCATTCAGTCTTGCCTCGATTCTTTCCTTCTGGCTTGGTTCATCTTGCCAGGTCTCTCTTTCTCCCTTGGTTTTCCAACTCTCTTGACCCCACCTGGAGTGTGCCTCATCTGGAGCCCCATTAGCGCTTCCCAAGGCACAGAGTTTCCAAACCACACAAAACCAACCCAAGCAGCCCTTCTCCCCAGGGGGCCCGAAGGAAGCTCGGCCAGAACTGTTGTGGATCCGTCAAGAGAGCGGCCTGCAGATGCCCGGCCTGACTCGAGCTCCCATCATCTCAGCAGGTGCAGAGAAAGCAGAGGAGAGCCTCCCTCGGACAGACCAAGGGAGGTTCCTGAGCCCTCTGGAGAGACAAGGCCCAGCGCCGGGCACTGCTGCTCTCCCAATTCGCTCTCCCTTTGGGCACCACCCGGGCACCCCTCACAGCCCCTGGATGCGCATCCCAAAACCCAGGCCACGCTGGGATTCCACACTCATCAGCTCCAGCACGGATCCCAGGAACGAGAACAGAAACCCACCCACCCAGCCGGCACGTGGGGAGGGGGCCTGCAGAAACACTGCCAAATCCAGATAGCCAGCCGCCGTCCAGCACCAGACAAAGGAACACCATCACGCATGCCTAGAGAAGTCCATACCACAACCAGCTCGAGGCTCCTACTCAGGCCTGTCCCCTGAGGACGCCTCTCAAGGACCACCCCTGGGCAGGCTGTAGAAAAGAAGGTGCCTTCACACCGGGTGGGCGTGTATGTCCATTTCTCCAACCACGATGGACCACAGGATCCAGGGCATGCCCCAAAGAGCCCTGGAACCACCGTCGGACCCAGCACTACCCCTCACGGCCATAGTCCCCGACAAAGGGTCTCTTCTCAGCGTGAAACGCCCCACTCGCTTCAGGCAGCCCTCTTCCCAAGAGCGGCACAAGGAAAGACATTCGTGGTCCATGGACAGATGCTTGGCTGAGCAAGCAGCTGTCCTTCTCCCCAACAGAAGCGGACTCAGCAATCCAGCGGCGCAGAAATGGGTGCCATGGGCAGCCCCAGTGTTGCGAAGAGAAACGCTCACACGAAAGGAAAGAGGTCTGGGAGGGAGACACACAGCCCATGGGAAACCCCTTCCCTCTCCCATCTCACCAGGGACACCCAGGAACTGGCTTCCAGGAAAGGAACCCCTGCACTGCCATCCAGATGCTGCTTGCCAAATGGGAGGGCGAGGCTGTGGGAATGCCTGGCATTGGGGAGGTCCGAGATCCAAACCCTTGCCCTTGCGCGGGCAGGGGCGGGGGTCCAGAGCCCTCGTTCCATGGAGCGCAAGTTACGATGTCTAGTCCCTCTTCTGGGAACCCAAGGGAGGAGAAGGGGAGCCAAACAGGATGGATAGACATGGCCGAGGGGATCCCTGTGTTGGGAAAGTGCAATGGGTCCACTTCGAGCAGCGCCCCGCGAAAAGGAGTCCTGAACATTCACCCCCAACACATGAGCGTCTCAGCGCTCCCCAGACAAGGTGTCACGCTCGAGAGGGCTGCCCCTGGGGAAAAGAGACGGGCCGAAGGACTCCGTGGATTCCGTCCAGATGGCCTAGCCTAGCCCATCGGACTCGACCGAATTCCCTGGTGAGGACGAAGTGATGAGGACAAAGACATGCTTCGTTTGGAGTGGATTGACTTCCCCAGGTATTCTCCTGCACCCGTGTGTGGTATGCAGATCCACTCTGCTCGGCAAAAGCATCCACTCCCAGGCTGGGCATCCCCAGGCGGGCGCTTCCAACCCACTCCCACCCAAGATATGGGCTCAGGAGAGACTTGGGATGGATTTGTCTATCCAGGTCCCAGCTATTGTTTCCTACTCTACCTGCATGCGTATGCGTGTGGGTGTGTTTGGAGAGAGAGAGGGAGGGAGGCAGAATGAGAGAAAGAGGGAGAGAACGAGGGAGAGAAGGAGAGAGGAGGGCCTTCACTCCTTTCTGGATCCATTCAGCTCATTCAGTTCAATGCCTCTTAGTCCTTGTCCATGGATTTGGGGACCCCCTGCCACACGGAGATGTGGTCTCGCCAGAGGGGGATCGCCCAGTGCAGCTCTTGCCCCAGCCACAGCAGGGACCAGGAGAGCCTCTGAAGCTTGGCAGCCGCGTGGGAACTCCCCTGAGAGCTTGCTGGAGGAGACCAATCAAGCGTCCTGAACGCATCACACCTGCTTTCAATCAGGCCTCCATTGCCTGGCGCCCTGCTGCCAAGAGAGGCTCTTCTCCAAAGGACACAAGGACATTTCCCTCAGCCTCCTCTGTGTGTCTGTGTCTGTGTGTGTGTGTTTGTGTGTGTGAGAGAGAGTGAGAGAGAGAGAGAGAGAGAGAGATAGAGAGAGAGAGAGAGCGAGCGAGCGAGCGAGAGAGAGAAGGAGAACAGGCGGATGAGCCCAGCTGCAAACACTCTAACCCCTCGAAGCCCCCCATGTATTCCTCGGCACCACACTCCTTCTCACCTACCTGAAGCCGTGATGGGGACGGCTTGACCAGGGCCAGCTGGCGGTCCAATCCCGAGGCTGTGTGTGTCTGGGCGCCTGCCTCTAGGGGACCCCAAGCACGCCAAAGCCCAGGACCTGTTCCAAGCCTTCCAAACCCACTGCCACCCAACCAGGCGGCGAACTCACCTCCAAATCCGGAAGGCACACCTCCGCCCTCCGCCTGACAGGAGGTGTCTCGGAGGAGAGTGTCCCTGGTGCCCAGGAAACACCCACATAGCCTCTGGGGGCCTGCTGTGAGTGCGTCCCGCTCAAGCCTCCATCCGCCCCCGACGTGGAGCCTGCGCCTTTGGAGCCTTGCCACTCCCACCTCTTAGAGCCTCGGAGCTGCACCTGAGGCCGGAAGGGGCTCTGGCGCCCTCGTGTGGACAGAGGCTCGAACAGCCCCTCTCAGGCTTGCCTTCTCTCTCTGGCTCAGCACGCCCCGGGGGGCTGCTTGGGCTGGGGCCCAGAGGAGGCTGGGGGCTCCAGCCCCCGCCAAGAAGGGCCCTTCCACCTGGGCTCTAGCTCCCTCTCTCAAAGGCGTTCTTCGTGCCCATGCCAACCTAGGCCATGCCTCGCCGTGGAAATCCTTAGCTCCAAGTCCATCAGGGTGTACCAGCCTGCACCCGTGTGGATGCAGCCTTGCCCAGATGGACTGAGGAAGATAGGCGCGTAAGGAGGGAACGAGTCGTTTTCCCCCTGCGATCCCATACTCCTTGCCATTCAGTCTTGCCTCGATTCTTTCCTTCTGGCTTGGTTCATCTTGCCAGGTCTCTCTTTCTCCCTTTGTTTTCAAACTCTCTTGACAGCACCTGGAATGTGCCTCATCTGGAGCCCCTTTGGTGCTTCCCAAGGCACAGAGTTTCCCAACCACACAAAACCAACCCAAGCAGCCCTTCTCCCCAGGGGGCCAGAAGGAAGCTCGGCCAGAGCTGTTGTGGATCCGTCAAGAGAGCGGCCTGCAGATGCCCGGCCTGGCTCGAGCTCCCATCATCTCAGCAGGTGCAGAGAAAGCAGAGGAGAGCCTCCCTCGGACAGACCAAGGGAGGTTCCTGAGCCCTCTGGAGAGACAAGGCCCAGCGCCGGGCACTGCTGCTCTCCCAATTCGCTCTCCCTTTGGGCACCACCCGGGCACCCCTCACAGCCCCTGCATGCGCATCCCAAAACCCAGGCCACGCTGGGATTCCACACTCATCAGCTCCAGCACGGAGCCCAGGAACGAGAACAGAAACCCACCCACCCAGCCGGCACGTGGGGAGGGGGCCTGAAGAAACACTGCCAAATCCAGATAGCCAGCCGCCGTCCAGCACCAGACAAAGGAACACCATCACGCATGCCTAGAGAAGTCCATACCACAACCAGCTCGAGGCTCCTACTCAGGCCTGTCCCCTGAGGACGCCTCTCAAGGACCACCCCTGGGCAGGCTGTAGAAAAGAAGGTGCCTTCACACCGGGTGGGCGTGTATGTCCATTTCTCCAACCACGATGGACCACAGGATCCAGGGCATGCCCCAAAGAGCCCTGGAACCACCGTCGGACCCAGCACTACCCCTCACGGCCATAGTCCCCGACAAAGGGTCTCTTCTCAGCGTGAAACGCCCCACTCGCTTCAGGCAGCCCTCTTCCCAAGAGCGGCACAAGGAAAGACATTCGTGGTCCATGGACAGATGCTTGGCTGAGCAAGCAGCTGTCCTTCTCCCCAACAGAAGCGGACTCAGCAATCCAGCGGCGCAGAAATGGGTGCCATGGGCAGCCCCAGTGTTGCGAAGAGAAACGCTCACACGAAAGGAAAGAGGTCTGGGAGGGAGACACACAGCCCATGGGAAACCCCTTCCCTCTCCCATCTCACCAGGGACACCCAGGAACTGGCTTCCAGGAAAGGAACCCCTGCACTGCCATCCAGATGCTGCTTGCCAAATGGGAGGGCGAGGCTGTGGGAATGCCTGGCATTGGGGAGGTCCGAGATCCAAACCGTTGCCCTTGCGGGGGCAGGGGCGGGGGTCCAGAGCCCTCGTTCCATGGAGCGCAAGCTACCATGTCTAGTCCCTCTTCTGGGAACCCAAGGGAGGAGAAGGGGAGCCAAACAGGATGGATAGACATGGCCGAGGGGATCCCTGTGTTGGGAAAGTGCAATGGGTCCACTTCGAGCAGCTCCCCGCGAAAAGGAGTCCTGAACATTCAACCCCAACACATGAGCGTCTCAGCGCTCCCCAGACAAGGTGTCACGCTCGAGAGGGCTGCCCCTGGGGAAAAGAGACGGGCCGAAGGACTCCGTGGATTCCGTCCAGATGGCCTAGCCTAGCCCATCGGACTCGACCGAATTCCCTGGTGAGGACGAAGTGATGAGGACAAAGACATGCTTCGTTTGGAGTGGATTGACTTCCCCAGGTATTCTCCTGCACCCGTGTGTGGTATGCACATCCACTCTGCTCGGCAAAAGCATCCACTCCCAGGCTGGGCATCCCCAGGCGGGCGCTTCCAACCCACTCCCACCCAAGATATGGGCTCAGGAGAGACTTGGGATGGATTTGTCTATCCAGGGCCCAGCTATTGTTTCCTACTCTATCTGCATGCGTATGCGTGTGGGTGTGTTTGGAGAGAGAGAGGGAGGGAGGGAGAATGCGAGAAAGAGGGAGAGAACGAGGGAGAGAAGGAGAGAGGAGGGCCTTCACTCCTTTCTGGATCCATTCAGCTCATTCAGTTCAATGCCTCTTAGTCCTTGTCCATGGATTTGGGGACCCCCTGCCACACGGAGATGTGGTCTCGCCAGAGGGGGATCGCCCAGTGCAGCTCTTGCCCCAGCCACAGCAGGGACCAGGAGAGCCTCTGAAGCTTGGCAGCCGCGTGGGAACTCCCCTGAGAGCTTGCTGGAGGAGACCAATCAAGCGTCCTGAACGCATCACACCTGCTTTCAATCAGGCCTCCATTGCCTGGCGCCCTGCTGCCAAGAGAGGCTCTTCTCCAAAGGACACAAGGACATTTCCCTCAGCCTCCTCTGTGTGTCTGTGTCTGTGTGTGTGTGTTTGTGTGTGTGAGAGAGAGTGAGAGAGAGACAGAGAGAGAGAGATACCGAGATAGAGAGAGAGAGAGCGAGCGAGCGAGAGAGAGAAGGAGAACAGGCGGATGAGCCCAGCTGCCAACACTCTAACCCCTCGAAGCCCCCCATGTATTCCTCGGCACCACACTCCTTCTCACCTACCTGAAGCCGTGATGGGGACGGCTTGACCAGGGCCAGCTGGCGGTCCAATCCCGAGGCTGTGTGTGTCTGGGCGCCTGCCTCTAGGGGACCCCAAGCACGCCAAAGCCCAGGACCTGTTCCAAGCCTTCCAAACCCACTGCCACCCAACCAGGCGGCGAACTCACCTCCAAATCCGGAAGGCACACCTCCGCCCTCCGCCTGACAGGAGGTGTCTCGGAGGAGAGTGTCCCTGGTGCCCAGGAAACACCCACATAGCCTCTGGGGGCCTGCTGTGAGTGCGTCCCGCTCAAGCCTCCATCCGCCCTCGACGTGGAGCCTGCGCCTTTGGAGCCTTGCCACTCCCACCTCTTAGAGCCTCGGAGCTGCACCTGAGGCCGGAAGGGGCTCTGGCGCCCTCGTGTGGACAGAGGCTCGAACAGCCCCTCTCAGGCTTGCCTTCTCTCTCTGGCTCAGCACGCCCCGGGGGGCTGCTTGGGCTGGGGCCCAGAGGAGGCTGGGGGCTCCAGCCCCCGCCAAGAAGGGCCCTTCCACCTGGGCTCTAGCTCCCTCTCTCAAAGGCGTTCTTCGTGCCCATGCCAACCTAGGCCATGCCTCGCCGTGGAAATCCTTAGCTCCAAATCCATCAGGGTGTGCCAGCCTGCACCCGTGTGGATGCAGCCTTGCCCAGATGGACTGAGGAAGATAGGCGCGTAAGGAGGGAACCAGTCGTTTTCCCCCTTCCTCATCCCCCTGCGATCCCATACTCCTTGCCATTCAGTCTTGCCTCGATTCTTTCCTTCTGGCTTGGTTCATCTTGCCAGGTCTCTCTTTCTCCCTTGGTTTTCCAACTCTCTTGACCCCACCTGGAGTGTGCCTCATCTGGAGCCCCGTTGGTGCTTCCCAAGGCACAGAGTTTCCCAACCACACAAAACCAACCCAAGCAGCCCTTCTCCCCAGGAGGCCAGAAGGAAGCTCGGCCAGAGCTGTTGTGGATCCGTCAAGAGAGCGGCCTGCAGATGCCCGGCCTGGCTCGAGCTCCCATCATCTCAGCAGGTGCAGAGAAAGCAGAGGAGAGCCTCCCTCGGACAGACCAAGGGAGGTTCCTGAGCCCTCTGGAGAGACAAGGCCCAGCGCCGGGCACTGCTGCTCTCCCAATTCGCTCTCCCTTTGGGCACCACCCGGGCACCCCTCACAGCCCCTGCATGCGCATCCCAAAACCCAGGCCACGCTGGGATTCCACACTCATCAGCTCCAGCACGGAACCCAGGAACGAGAACAGAAACCCACCCACCCAGCCGGCACGTGGGGAGGGGGCCTGAAGAAACACTGCCAAATCCAGATAGCCAGCCGCCGTCCAGCACCAGACAAAGGAACACCATCACGCATGCCTAGAGAAGTCCATACCACAACCAGCTCGAGGCTCCTACTCAGGCCTGTCCCCTGAGGACGCCTCTCAAGGACCACCCCTGGGCAGGCTGTAGAAAAGAAGGTGCCTTCACACCGGGTGGGCGTGTATGTCCATTTCTCCAACCACGATGGACCACAGGATCCAGGGCATGCCCCAAAGAGCCCTGGAACCACCGTCGGACCCAGCACTACCCCTCACGGCCATAGTCCCCGACAAAGGGTCTCTTCTCAGCGTGAAACGCCCCACTCGCTTCAGGCAGCCCTCTTCCCAAGAGCGGCACAAGGAAAGACATTCGTGGTCCATGGACAGATGCTTGGCTGAGCAAGCAGCTGTCCTTCTCCCCAACAGAAGCGGACTCAGCAATCCAGCGGCGCAGAAATGGGTGCCATGGGCAGCCCCAGTGTTGCGAAGAGAAACGCTCACACGAAAGGAAAGAGGTCTGGGAGGGAGACACACAGCCCATGGGAAACCCCTTCCCTCTCCCATCTCACCAGGGACACCCAGGAACTGGCTTCCAGGAAAGGAACCCCTGCACTGCCATCCAGATGCTGCTTGCCAAATGGGAGGGCGAGGCTGTGGGAATGCCTGGCATTGGGGAGGTCCGAGATCCAAACCCTTGCCCTTGCGCGGGCAGGGGCGGGGGTCCAGAGCCCTCGTTCCATGGAGCGCAAGCTACGATGTCTAGTCCCTCTTCTGGGAACCCAAGGGAGGAGAAGGGGAGCCAAACAGGATGGATAGACATGGCCGAGGGGATCCCTGTGTTGGGAAAGTGCAATGGGTCCACTTCGAGCAGCGCCCCGCGAAAAGGAGTCCTGAACATTCACCCCCAACACATGAGCGTCTCAGCGCTCCCCAGACAAGGTGTCACGCTCGAGAGGGCTGCCCCTGGGGAAAAGAGACGGGCCGAAGGACTCCGTGGATTCCGTCCAGATGGCCTAGCCTAGCCCATCGGACTCGACCGAATTCCCTGGTGAGGACGAAGTGATGAGGACAAAGACATGCTTCGTTTGGAGTGGATTGACTTCCCCAGGTATTCTCCTGCACCCGTGTGTGGTATGCAGATCCACTCTGCTCGGCAAAAGCATCCACTCCCAGGCTGGGCATCCCCAGGCGGGCGCTTCCAACCCACTCCCACCCAAGATATGGGCTCAGGAGAGACTTGGGATGGATTTGTCTATCCAGGTCCCAGCTATTGTTTCCTACTCTATCTGCATGCGTATGCGTGTGGGTGTGTTTGGAGAGAGAGAGGGAGGGAGGCAGAATGAGAGAAAGAGGGAGAGAACGAGGGAGAGAAGGAGAGAGGAGGGCCTTCACTCCTTTCTGGATCCATTCAGCTCATTCAGTTCAATGCCTCTTAGTCCTTGTCCATGGATTTGGGGACCCCCTGCCACACGGAGATGTGGTCTCGCCAGAGGGGGATCGCCCAGTGCAGCTCTTGCCCCAGCCACAGCAGGGACCAGGAGAGCCTCTGAAGCTTGGCAGCCGCGTGGGAACTCCCCTGAGAGCTTGCTGGAGGAGACCAATCAAGCGTCCTGAACGCATCACACCTGCTTTCAATCAGGCCTCCATTGCCTGGCGCCCTGCTGCCAAGAGAGGCTCTTCTCCAAAGGACACAAGGACATTTCCCTCAGCCTCCTCTGTGTGTCTGTGTCTGTGTGTGTGTGTTTGTGTGTGTGAGAGAGAGTGAGAGAGAGACAGAGAGAGAGAGATACCGAGATAGAGAGAGAGAGAGCGAGCGAGCGAGAGAGAGAAGGAGAACAGGCGGATGAGCCCAGCTGCCAACACTCTAACCCCTCGAAGCCCCCCATGTATTCCTCGGCACCACACTCCTTCTCACCTACCTGAAGCCGTGATGGGGACGGCTTGACCAGGGCCAGCTGGCGGTCCAATCCCGAGGCTGTGTGTGTCTGGGCGCCTGCCTCTAGGGGACCCCAAGCACGCCAAAGCCCAGGACCTGTTCCAAGCCTTCCAAACCCACTGCCACCCAACCAGGCGGCGAACTCACCTCCAAATCCGGAAGGCACACCTCCGCCCTCCGCCTGACAGGAGGTGTCTCGGAGGAGAGTGTCCCTGGTGCCCAGGAAACACCCACATAGCCTCTGGGGGCCTGCTGTGAGTGCGTCCCGCTCAAGCCTCCATCCGCCCTCGACGTGGAGCCTGCGCCTTTGGAGCCTTGCCACTCCCACCTCTTAGAGCCTCGGAGCTGCACCTGAGGCCGGAAGGGGCTCTGGCGCCCTCGTGTGGACAGAGGCTCGAACAGCCCCTCTCAGGCTTGCCTTCTCTCTCTGGCTCAGCACGCCCCGGGGGGCTGCTTGGGCTGGGGCCCAGAGGAGGCTGGGGGCTCCAGCCCCCGCCAAGAAGGGCCCTTCCACCTGGGCTCTAGCTCCCTCTCTCAAAGGCGTTCTTCGTGCCCATGCCAACCTAGGCCATGCCTCGCCGTGGAAATCCTTAGCTCCAAATCCATCAGGGTGTGCCAGCCTGCACCCGTGTGGATGCAGCCTTGCCCAGATGGACTGAGGAAGATAGGCGCGTAAGGAGGGAACCAGTCGTTTTCCCCCTTCCTCATCCCCCTGCGATCCCATACTCCTTGCCATTCAGTCTTGCCTCGATTCTTTCCTTCTGGCTTGGTTCATCTTGCCAGGTCTCTCTTTCTCCCTTGGTTTTCCAACTCTCTTGACCCCACCTGGAGTGTGCCTCATCTGGAGCCCCGTTGGTGCTTCCCAAGGCACAGAGTTTCCCAACCACACAAAACCAACCCAAGCAGCCCTTCTCCCCAGGGGGCCAGAAGGAAGCTCGGCCAGAGCTGTTGTGGATCCGTCAAGAGAGCGGCCTGCAGATGCCCGGCCTGGCTCGAGCTCCCATCATCTCAGCAGGTGCAGAGAAAGCAGAGGAGAGCCTCCCTCGGACAGACCAAGGGAGGTTCCTGAGCCCTCTGGAGAGACAAGGCCCAGCGCCGGGCACTGCTGCTCTCCCAATTCGCTCTCCCTTTGGGCACCACCCGGGCACCCCTCACAGCCCCTGCATGCGCATCCCAAAACCCAGGCCACGCTGGGATTCCACACTCATCAGCTCCAGCACGGAACCCAGGAACGAGAACAGAAACCCACCCACCCAGCCGGCACGTGGGGAGGGGGCCTGAAGAAACACTGCCAAATCCAGATAGCCAGCCGCCGTCCAGCACCAGACAAAGGAACACCATCACGCATGCCTAGAGAAGTCCATACCACAACCAGCTCGAGGCTCCTACTCAGGCCTGTCCCCTGAGGACGCCTCTCAAGGACCACCCCTGGGCAGGCTGTAGAAAAGAAGGTGCCTTCACACCGGGTGGGCGTGTATGTCCATTTCTCCAACCACGATGGACCACAGGATCCAGGGCATGCCCCAAAGAGCCCTGGAACCACCGTCGGACCCAGCACTACCCCTCACGGCCATAGTCCCCGACAAAGGGTCTCTTCTCAGCGTGAAACGCCCCACTCGCTTCAGGCAGCCCTCTTCCCAAGAGCGGCACAAGGAAAGACATTCGTGGTCCATGGACAGATGCTTGGCTGAGCAAGCAGCTGTCCTTCTCCCCAACAGAAGCGGACTCAGCAATCCAGCGGCGCAGAAATGGGTGCCATGGGCAGCCCCAGTGTTGCGAAGAGAAACGCTCACACGAAAGGAAAGAGGTCTGGGAGGGAGACACACAGCCCATGGGAAACCCCTTCCCTCTCCCATCTCACCAGGGACACCCAGGAACTGGCTTCCAGGAAAGGAACCCCTGCACTGCCATCCAGATGCTGCTTGCCAAATGGGAGGGCGAGGCTGTGGGAATGCCTGGCATTGGGGAGGTCCGAGATCCAAACCCTTGCCCTTGCGCGGGCAGGGGCGGGGGTCCAGAGCCCTCGTTCCATGGAGCGCAAGCTACGATGTCTAGTCCCTCTTCTGGGAACCCAAGGGAGGAGAAGGGGAGCCAAACAGGATGGATAGACATGGCCGAGGGGATCCCTGTGTTGGGAAAGTGCAATGGGTCCACTTCGAGCAGCGCCCCGCGAAAAGGAGTCCTGAACATTCACCCCCAACACATGAGCGTCTCAGCGCTCCCCAGACAAGGTGTCACGCTCGAGAGGGCTGCCCCTGGGGAAAAGAGACGGGCCGAAGGACTCCGTGGATTCCGTCCAGATGGCCTAGCCTAGCCCATCGGACTCGACCGAATTCCCTGGTGAGGACGAAGTGATGAGGACAAAGACATGCTTCGTTTGGAGTGGATTGACTTCCCCAGGTATTCTCCTGCACCCGTGTGTGGTATGCAGATCCACTCTGCTCGGCAAAAGCATCCACTCCCAGGCTGGGCATCCCCAGGCGGGCGCTTCCAACCCACTCCCACCCAAGATATGGGCTCAGGAGAGACTTGGGATGGATTTGTCTATCCAGGTCCCAGCTATTGTTTCCTACTCTATCTGCATGCGTATGCGTGTGGGTGTGTTTGGAGAGAGAGAGGGAGGGAGGGAGAATGCGAGAAAGAGGGAGAGAACGAGGGAGAGAAGGAGAGAGGAGGGCCTTCACTCCTTTCTGGATCCATTCAGCTCATTCAGTTCAATGCCTCTTAGTCCTTGTCCATGGATTTGGGGACCCCCTGCCACACGGAGATGTGGTCTCGCCAGAGGGGGATCGCCCAGTGCAGCTCTTGCCCCAGCCACAGCAGGGACCAGGAGAGCCTCTGAAGCTTGGCAGCCGCGTGGGAACTCCCCTGAGAGCTTGCTGGAGGAGACCAATCAAGCGTCCTGAACGCATCACACCTGCTTTCAATCAGGCCTCCATTGCCTGGCGCCCTGCTGCCAAGAGAGGCTCTTCTCCAAAGGACACAAGGACATTTCCCTCAGCCTCCTCTGTGTGTCTGTGTCTGTGTGTGTGTGTTTGTGTGTGTGAGAGAGAGTGAGAGAGAGAGAGAGAGAGAGATAGAGAGAGAGAGAGAGCGAGCGAGCGAGAGAGAGAAGGAGAACAGGCGGATGAGCCCAGCTGCCAACACTCTAACCCCTCGAAGCCCCCCATGTATTCCTCGGCACCACACTCCTTCTCACCTACCTGAAGCCGTGATGGGGACGGCTTGACCAGGGCCAGCTGGCGGTCCAATCCCGAGGCTGTGTGTGTCTGGGCGCCTGCCTCTAGGGGACCCCAAGCACGCCAAAGCCCAGGACCTGTTCCAAGCCTTCCAAACCCACTGCCACCCAACCAGGCGGCGAACTCACCTCCAAATCCGGAAGGCACACCTCCGCCCTCCGCCTGACAGGAGGTGTCTCGGAGGAGAGAGTCCCTGGTGCCCAGGAAACACCCACATATCCTCTGGGGGCCTGCTGTGAGTGCGTCCCGCTCAAGCCTCCATCCGCCCTCGACGTGGAGCCTGCGCCTTTGGAGCCTTGCCACTCCCACCTCTTAGAGCCTCGGAGCTGCACCTGAGGCCGGAAGGGGCTCTGGCGCCCTCGTGTGGACAGAGGCTCGAACAGCCCCTCTCAGGCTTGCCTTCTCTCTCTGGCTCAGCACGCCCCGGGGGGCTGCTTGGGCTGGGGCCCAGAGGAGGCTGGGGGCTCCAGCCCCCGCCAAGAAGGGCCCTTCCACCTGGGCTCTAGCTCCCTCTCTCAAAGGCGTTCTTCGTGCCCATGCCAACCTAGGCCATGCCTCGCCGTGGAAATCCTTAGCTCCAAATCCATCAGGGTGTGCCAGCCTGCACCCCTGTGGATGCAGCCTTGCCCAGATGGACTGAGGAAGATAGGCGCGTAAGGAGGGAACCAGTCGTTTTCCCCCTTCCTCATCCCCCTGCGATCCCATACTCCTTGCCATTCAGTCTTGCCTCGATTCTTTCCTTCTGGCTTGGTTCATCTTGCCAGGTCTCTCTTTCTCCCTTGGTTTTCCAACTCTCTTGACCCCACCTGGAGTGTGCCTCATCTGGAGCCCCGTTGGTGCTTCCCAAGGCACAGAGTTTCCCAACCACACAAAACCAACCCAAGCAGCCCTTCTCCCCAGGGGGCCAGAAGGAAGCTCGGCCAGAGCTGTTGTGGATCCGTCAAGAGAGCGGCCTGCAGATGCCCGGCCTGGCTCGAGCTCCCATCATCTCAGCAGGTGCAGAGAAAGCAGAGGAGAGCCTCCCTCGGACAGACCAAGGGAGGTTCCTGAGCCCTCTGGAGAGACAAGGCCCAGCGCCGGGCACTGCTGCTCTCCCAATTCGCTCTCCCTTTGGGCACCACCCGGGCACCCCTCACAGCCCCTGCATGCGCATCCCAAAACCCAGGCCACGCTGGGATTCCACACTCATCAGCTCCAGCACGGAACCCAGGAACGAGAACAGAAACCCACCCACCCAGCCGGCACGTGGGGAGGGGGCCTGAAGAAACACTGCCAAATCCAGATAGCCAGCCGCCGTCCAGCACCAGACAAAGGAACACCATCACGCATGCCTAGAGAAGTCCATACCACAACCAGCTCGAGGCTCCTACTCAGGCCTGTCCCCTGAGGACGCCTCTCAAGGACCACCCCTGGGCAGGCTGTAGAAAAGAAGGTGCCTTCACACCGGGTGGGCGTGTATGTCCATTTGTCCAACCACGATGGACCACAGGATCCAGGGCATGCCCCAAAGAGCCCTGGAACCACCGTCGGACCCAGCACTACCCCTCACGGCCATAGTCCCCGACAAAGGGTCTCTTCTCAGCGTGAAACGCCCCACTCGCTTCAGGCAGCCCTCTTCCCAAGAGCGGCACAAGGAAAGACATTCGTGGTCCATGGACAGATGCTTGGCTGAGCAAGCAGCTGTCCTTCTCCCCAACAGAAGCGGACTCAGCAATCCAGCGGCGCAGAAATGGGTGCCATGGGCAGCCCCAGTGTTGCGAAGAGAAACGCTCACACGAAAGGAAAGAGGTCTGGGAGGGAGACACACAGCCCATGGGAAACCCCTTCCCTCTCCCATCTCACCAGGGACACCCAGGAACTGGCTTCCAGGAAAGGAACCCCTGCACTGCCATCCAGATGCTGCTTGCCAAATGGGAGGGCGAGGCTGTGGGAATGCCTGGCATTGGGGAGGTCCGAGATCCAAACCCTTGCCCTTGCGCGGGCAGGGGCGGGGGTCCAGAGCCCTCGTTCCATGGAGCGCAAGCTACGATGTCTAGTCCCTCTTCTGGGAACCCAAGGGAGGAGAAGGGGAGCCAAACAGGATGGATAGACATGGCCGAGGGGATCCCTGTGTTGGGAAAGTGCAATGGGTCCACTTCGAGCAGCGCCCCGCGAAAAGGAGTCCTGAACATTCACCCCCAACACATGAGCGTCTCAGCGCTCCCCAGACAAGGTGTCACGCTCGAGAGGGCTGCCCCTGGGGAAAAGAGACGGGCCGAAGGACTCCGTGGATTCCGTCCAGATGGCCTAGCCTAGCCCATCGGACTCGACCGAATTCCCTGGTGAGGACGAAGTGATGAGGACAAAGACATGCTTCGTTTGGAGTGGATTGACGTCCCCAGGTATTCTCCTGCACCCGTGTGTGGTATGCACATCCACTCTGCTCGGCAAAAGCATCCACTCCCAGGCTGGGCATCCCCAGGCGGGCGCTTCCAACCCACTCCCACCCAAGATATGGGCTCAGGAGAGACTTGGGATGGATTTGTCTATCCAGGTCCCAGCTATTGTTTCCTACTCTATCTGCATGCGTATGCGTGTGGGTGTGTTTGGAGAGAGAGAGGGAGGGAGGGAGAATGCGAGAAAGAGGGAGAGAACGAGGGAGAGAAGGAGAGAGGAGGGCCTTCACTCCTTTCTGGATCCATTCAGCTCATTCAGTTCAATGCCTCTTAGTCCTTGTCCATGGATTTGGGGACCCCCTGCCACACGGAGATGTGGTCTCGCCAGAGGGGGATCGCCCAGTGCAGCTCTTGCCCCAGCCACAGCAGGGACCAGGAGAGCCTCTGAAGCTTGGCAGCCGCGTGGGAACTCCCCTGAGAGCTTGCTGGAGGAGACCAATCAAGCGTCCTGAACGCATCACACCTGCTTTCAATCAGGCCTCCATTGCCTGGCGCCCTGCTGCCAAGAGAGGCTCTTCTCCAAAGGACACAAGGACATTTCCCTCAGCCTCCTCTGTGTGTCTGTGTCTGTGTGTGTGTGTTTGTGTGTGTGAGAGAGAGTGAGAGAGAGAGAGAGAGAGAGAGAGATAGAGAGAGAGAGAGAGCGAGCGAGCGAGAGAGAGAAGGAGAACAGGCGGATGAGCCCAGCTGCCAACACTCTAACCCCTCGAAGCCCCCCATGTATTCCTCGGCACCACACTCCTTCTCACCTACCTGAAGCCGTGATGGGGACGGCTTGACCAGGGCCAGCTGGCGGTCCAATCCCGAGGCTGTGTGTGTCTGGGCGCCTGCCTCTAGGGGGCCCCAAGCACGTCAAAGCCCAGGACCTGTTCCAAGCCTTCCAAACCCACTGCCACCCAACCAGGCGGCGAACTCACCTCCAAATCCGGAAGGCACACCTCCGCCCTCCGCCTGACAGGAGGTGTCTCGGAGGAGAGTGTCCCTGGTGCCCAGGAAACACCCACATAGCCTCTGGGGGCCTGCTGTGAGTGCGTCCCGCTCAAGCCTCCATCCGCCCTCGACGTGGAGCCTGCGCCTTTGGAGCCTTGCCACTCCCACCTCTTAGAGCCTCGGAGCTGCACCTGAGGCCGGAAGGGGCTCTGGCGCCCTCGTGTGGACAGAGGCTCGAACAGCCCCTCTCAGGCTTGCCTTCTCTCTCTGGCTCAGCACGCCCCGGGGGGCTGCTTGGGCTGGGGCCCAGAGGAGGCTGGGGGCTCCAGCCCCCGCCAAGAAGGGCCCTTCCACCTGGGCTCTAGCTCCCTCTCTCAAAGGCGTTCTTCGTGCCCATGCCAACCTAGGCCATGCCTCGCCGTGGAAATCCTTAGCTCCAAATCCATCAGGGTGTGCCAGCCTGCACCCGTGTGGATGCAGCCTTGCCCAGATGGACTGAGGAAGATAGGCGCGTAAGGAGGGAACCAGTCGTTTTCCCCCTTCCTCATCCCCCTGCGATCCCATACTCCTTGCCATTCAGTCTTGCCTCGATTCTTTCCTTCTGGCTTGGTTCATCTTGCCAGGTCTCTCTTTCTCCCTTGGTTTTCAAACTCTCTTGACCCCACCTGGAATGTGCCTCATCTGGAGCCCCTTTGGTGCTTCCCAAGGCACAGAGTTTCCCAAGCACACAAAACCAACCCAAGCAGCCCTTCTCCCCAGGGGGCCAGAAGGAAGCTCGGCCAGAGCTGTTGTGGATCCGTCAAGAGAGCGGCCTGCAGATGCCCGGCCTGGCTCGAGCTCCCATCATCTCAGCAGGTGCAGAGAAAGCAGAGGAGAGCCTCCCTCGGACAGACCAAGGGAGGTTCCTGAGCCCTCTGGAGAGACAAGGCCCAGCGCCGGGCACTGCTGCTCTCCCAATTCGCTCTCCCTTTGGGCACCACCCGGGCACCCCTCACAGCCCCTGCATGCGCATCCCAAAACCCAGGCCACGCTGGGATTCCACACTCATCAGCTCCAGCACGGAACCCAGGAACGAGAACAGAAACCCACCCACCCAGCCGGCACGTGGGGAGGGGGCCTGAAGAAACACTGCCAAATCCAGATAGCCAGCCGCCGTCCAGCACCAGACAAAGGAACACCATCACGCATGCCTAGAGAAGTCCATACCACAACCAGCTCGAGGCTCCTACTCAGGCCTGTCCCCTGAGGACGCCTCTCAAGGACCACCCCTGGGCAGGCTGTAGAAAAGAAGGTGCCTTCACACCGGGTGGGCGTGTATGTCCATTTCTCCAACCACGATGGACCACAGGATCCAGGGCATGCCCCAAAGAGCCCTGGAACCACCGTCGGACCCAGCACTACCCCTCACGGCCATAGTCCCCGACAAAGGGTCTCTTCTCAGCGTGAAACGCCCCACTCGCTTCAGGCAGCCCTCTTCCCAAGAGCGGCACAAGGAAAGACATTCGTGGTCCATGGACAGATGCTTGGCTGAGCAAGCAGCTGTCCTTCTCCCCAACAGAAGCGGACTCAGCAATCCAGCGGCGCAGAAATGGGTGCCATGGGCAGCCCCAGTGTTGCGAAGAGAAACGCTCACACGAAAGGAAAGAGGTCTGGGAGGGAGACACACAGCCCATGGGAAACCCCTTCCCTCTCCCATCTCACCAGGGACACCCAGGAACTGGCTTCCAGGAAAGGAACCCCTGCACTGCCATCCAGATGCTGCTTGCCAAATGGGAGGGCGAGGCTGTGGGAATGCCTGGCATTGGGGAGGTCCGAGATCCAAACCCTTGCCCTTGCGCGGGCAGGGGCGGGGGTCCAGAGCCCTCGTTCCATGGAGCGCAAGCTACGATGTCTAGTCCCTCTTCTGGGAACCCAAGGGAGGAGAAGGGGAGCCAAACAGGATGGATAGACATGGCCGAGGGGATCCCTGTGTTGGGAAAGTGCAATGGGTCCACTTCGAGCAGCGCCCCGCGAAAAGGAGTCCTGAACATTCACCCCCAACACATGAGCGTCTCAGCGCTCCCCAGACAAGGTGTCACGCTCGAGAGGGCTGCCCCTGGGGAAAAGAGACGGGCCGAAGGACTCCGTGGATTCCGTCCAGATGGCCTAGCCTAGCCCATCGGACTCGACCGAATTCCCTGGTGAGGACGAAGTGATGAGGACAAAGACATGCTTCGTTTGGAGTGGATTGACTTCCCCAGGTATTCTCCTGCACCCGTGTGTGGTATGCACATCCACTCTGCTCGGCAAAAGCATCCACTCCCAGGCTGGGCATCCCCAGGCGGGCGCTTCCAACCCACTCCCACCCAAGATATGGGCTCAGGAGAGACTTGGGATGGATTTGTCTATCCAGGTCCCAGCTATTGTTTCCTACTCTATCTGCATGCGTATGCGTGTGGGTGTGTTTGGAGAGAGAGAGGGAGGGAGGGAGAATGCGAGAAAGAGGGAGAGAACGAGGGAGAGAAGGAGAGAGGAGGGCCTTCACTCCTTTCTGGATCCATTCAGCTCATTCAGTTCAATGCCTCTTAGTCCTTGTCCATGGATTTGGGGACCCCCTGCCACACGGAGATGTGGTCTCGCCAGAGGGGGATCGCCCAGTGCAGCTCTTGCCCCAGCCACAGCAGGGACCAGGAGAGCCTCTGAAGCTTGGCAGCCGCGTGGGAACTCCCCTGAGAGCTTGCTGGAGGAGACCAATCAAGCGTCCTGAACGCATCACACCTGCTTTCAATCAGGCCTCCATTGCCTGGCGCCCTGCTGCCAAGAGAGGCTCTTCTCCAAAGGACACAAGGACATTTCCCTCAGCCTCCTCTGTGTGTCTGTGTCTGTGTGTGTGTGTTTGTGTGTGTGAGAGAGAGTGAGAGAGAGAGAGAGAGAGAGAGAGATAGAGAGAGAGAGAGAGCGAGCGAGCGAGCGAGAGAGAGAAGGAGAACAGGCGGATGAGCCCAGCTGCCAACACTCTAACCCCTCGAAGCCCCCCATGTATTCCTCGGCACCACACTCCTTCTCACCTACCTGAAGCCGTGATGGGGACGGCTTGACCAGGGCCAGCTGGCGGTCCAATCCCGAGGCTGTGTGTGTCTGGGCGCCTGCCTCTAGGGGACCCCAAGCACGCCAAAGCCCAGGACCTGTTCCAAGCCTTCCAAACCCACTGCCACCCAACCAGGCGGCGAACTCACCTCCAAATCCGGAAGGCACACCTCCGCCCTCCGCCTGACAGGAGGTGTCTCGGAGGAGAGTGTCCCTGGTGCCCAGGAAACACCCACATAGCCTCTGGGGGCCTGCTGTGAGTGCGTCCCGCTCAAGCCACCATCCGCCCTCGACGTGGAGCCTGCGCCTTTGGAGCCTTGCCACTCCCACCTCTTAGAGCCTCGGAGCTGCACCTGAGGCCGGAAGGGGCTCTGGCGCCCTCGTGTGGACAGAGGCTCGAACAGCCCCTCTCAGGCTTGCCTTCTCTCTCTGGCTCAGCACGCCCCGGGGGGCTGCTTGGGCTGGGGCCCAGAGGAGGCTGGGGGCTCCAGCCCCCGCCAAGAAGGGCCCTTCCACCTGGGCTCTAGCTCCCTCTCTCAAAGGCGTTCTTCGTGCCCATGCCAACCTAGGCCATGCCTCGCCGTGGAAATCCTTAGCTCCAAATCCATCAGGGTGTGCCAGCCTGCACCCGTGTGGATGCAGCCTTGCCCAGATGGACTGAGGAAGATAGGCGTGTAAGGAGGGAACCAGTCGTTTTCCCCCTTCCTCATCCCCCTGCGATCCCATACTCCTTGCCATTCAGTCTTGCCTCGATTCTTTCCTTCTGGCTTGGTTCATCTTGCCAGGTCTCTCTTTCTCCCTTGGTTTTCCAACTCTCTTGACCCCACCTGGAGTGTGCCTCATCTGGAGCCCCATTGGTGCTTCCCAAGGCACAGAGTTTCCCAAGCACACAAAACCAACCCAAGCAGCCCTTCTCCCCAGGGGGCCAGAAGGAAGCTCGGCCAGAGCTGTTGTGGATCCGTCAAGAGAGCGGCCTGCAGATGCCCGGCCTGGCTCGAGCTCCCATCATCTCAGCAGGTGCAGAGAAAGCAGAGGAGAGCCTCCCTCGGACAGACCAAGGGAGGTTCCTGAGCCCTCTGGAGAGACAAGGCCCAGCGCCGGGCACTGCTGCTCTCCCAATTCGCTCTCCCTTTGGGCACCACCCGGGCACCCCTCACAGCCCCTGCATGCGCATCCCAAAACCCAGGCCACGCTGGGATTCCACACTCATCAGCTCCAGCACGGATCCCAGGAACGAGAACAGAAACCCACCCACCCAGCCGGCACGTGGGGAGGGGGCCTGCAGAAACACTGCCAAATCCAGATAGCCAGCTGCCGTCCAGCACCAGACAAAGGAACACCATCACGCATGCCTAGAGAAGTCCATACCACAACCAGCTCGAGGCTCCTACTCAGGCCTGTCCCCTGAGGACGCCTCTCAAGGACCACCCCTGGGCAGGCTGTAGAAAAGAAGTTGCCTTCACACCGGGTGGGCGTGTATGTCCATTTCTCCAACCACGATGGACCACAGGATCCAGGGCATGCCCCAAAGAGCCCTGGAACCACCGTCGGACCCAGCACTACCCCTCACGGCCATAGACCCCGACAAAGGGTCTCTTCTCAGCGTGAAACGCCCCACTCGCTTCAGGCAGCCCTCTTCCCAAGAGCAGCACACGGAAAGACATTCGTGGTCCATGGACAGATGCTTGGCTGAGCAAGCAGCTGTCCTTCTCCCCAACAGAAGCGGACTCAGCAATCCAGCGGCGCAGAAATGGGTGCCATGGGCAGCCCCAGTGTTGCGAAGAGAAACGCTCACACGAAAGGAAAGAGGTCTGGGAGGGAGACACACAGCCCATGGGAAACCCCTTCCCTCTCCCATCTCACCAGGAACACCCAGGAACTGGCTTCCAGGAAAGGAACCCCTGCACTGCCATCCAGATGCTGCTTGCCAAATGGGAGGGCGAGGCTGTGGGAATGCCTGGCATTGGGGAGGTCCGAGATCCAAACCCTTGCCCTTGCGCGGGCAGGGGCGGGGGTCCAGAGCCCTCGTTCCATGGAGCGCAAGCTACGATGTCTAGTCCCTCTTCTGAGAACCCAAGGGAGGAGAAGGGGAGCCAAACAGGATGGATAGACATGGCCGAGGGGATCCCTGTGTTGGGAAAGTGCAATGGGTCCACTTCGAGCAGCGCCCCGCGAAAAGGAGTCCTGAACATTCACCCCCAACACATGAGCGTCTCAGCGCTCCCCAGACAAGGTGTCACGCTCGAGAGGGCTGCCCCTGGGGAAAAGAGACGGGCCGAAGGACTCTGTGGATTCCGTCCAGATGGCCTAGCCTAGCCCATCGGACTCGACCGAATTCCCTGGTGAGGACGAAGTGATGAGGACAAAGACATGCTTCGTTTGGAGTGGATTGACTTCCCCAGGTATTCTCCTGCACCCGTGTGTGGTATGCAGATCCACTCTGCTCGGCAAAAGCATCCACTCCCAGGCTGGGCATCCCCAGGCGGGCGCTTCCAACCCACTCCCACCCAAGATATGGGCTCAGGAGAGACTTGGGATGGATTTGTCTATCCAGGTCCCAGCTATTGTTTCCTACTCTATCTGCATGCGTATGCGTGTGGGTGTGTTTGGAGAGAGAGAGGGAGGGAGGGAGAATGCGAGAAAGAGGGAGAGAACGAGGGAGAGAAGGAGAGAGGAGGGCCTTCACTCCTTTCTGGATCCATTCAGCTCATTCAGTTCAATGCCTCTTAGTCCTTGTCCATGGATTTGGGGACCCCCTGCCACACGGAGATGTGGTCTCGCCAGAGGGGGATCGCCCAGTGCAGCTCTTGCCCCAGCCACAGCAGGGACCAGGAGAGCCTCTGAAGCTTGGCAGCCGCGTGGGAACTCCCCTGAGAGCTTGCTGGAGGAGACCAATCAAGCGTCCTGAACGCATCACACCTGCTTTCAATCAGGCCTCCATTGCCTGGCGCCCTGCTGCCAAGAGAGGCTCTTCTCCAAAGGACACAAGGACATTTCCCTCAGCCTCCTCTGTGTGTCTGTGTCTGTGTGTGTGTGTTTGTGTGTGTGAGAGAGAGTGAGAGAGAGAGAGAGAGAGAGAGAGATAGATAGAGAGAGAGAGAGAGCGAGCGAGCGAGAGAGAGAAGGAGAACAGGCGGATGAGCCCAGCTGCCAACACTCTAACCCCTCGAAGCCCCCCATGTATTCCTCGGCACCACACTCCTTCTCACCTACCTGAAGCCGTGATGGGGACGGCTTGACCAGGGCCAGCTGGCGGTCCAATCCCGAGGCTGTGTGTGTCTGGGCGCCTGCCTCTAGGGGACCCCAAGCACGCCAAAGCCCAGGACCTGTTCCAAGCCTTCCAAACCCACTGCCACCCAACCAGGCGGCGAACTCACCTCCAAATCCGGAAGGCACACCTCCGCCCTCCGCCTGACAGGAGGTGTCTCGGAGGAGAGTGTCCCTGGTGCCCAGGAAACACCCACATAGCCTCTGGGGGCCTGCTGTGAGTGCGTCCCGCTCAAGCCTCCATCCGCCCTCGACGTGGAGCCTGCGCATTTGGAGCCTTGCCACTCCCACCTCTTAGAGCCTCAGAGCTGCACCTGAGGCCGGAAGGGGCTCTGGCGCCCTCGTGTGGACAGAGGCTCGAACAGCCCCTCTCAGGCTTGCCTTCTTTCTCTGGCTCAGCACGCCCCGGGGGGCTGCTTGGGCTGGGGCCCAGAGGAGGCTGGGGGCTCCAGCCCCTGCCAAGAAGGGCCCTTCCACCTGGGCTCTAGCTCCCTCTCTCAAAGGCGTTCTTCGTGCCCATGCCAACCTAGGCCATGCCTCGCCGTGGAAATCCTTAGCTCCAAGTCCATCAGGGTGTACCAGCCTGCACCCGTGTGGATGCAGCCTTGCCCAGATGGACTGAGGAAGATAGGCGCGTAAGGAGGGAACGAGTCGTTTTCCCCCTGCGATCCCATACTCCTTGCCATTCAGTCTTGCCTCGATTCTTTCCTTCTGGCTTGGTTCATCTTGCCAGGTCTCTCTTTCTCCCTTGGTTTTCAAACTCTCTTGACCCCACCTGGAGTGTGCCTCATCTGGAGCCCCATTGGTGCTTCCCAAGGCACAGAGTTTCCCAAGCACACAAAACCAACCCAAGCAGCCCTTCTCCCCAGGGGGCCAGAAGGAAGCTCGGCCAGAGCTGTTGTGGATCCGTCAAGAGAGCGGCCTGCAGATGCCCGGCCTGGCTCGAGCTCCCATCATCTCAGCAGGTGCAGAGAAAGCAGAGGAGAGCCTCCCTCGGACAGACCAAGGGAGGTTCCTGAGCCCTCTGGAGAGACAAGGCCCAGCGCTGGGCACTGCTGCTCTCCCAATTCGCTCTCCCTTTGGGCACCACCCGGGCACCCCTCACAGCCCCTGCATGCGCATCCCAAAACCCAGGCCACGCTGGGATTCCACACTCATCAGCTCCAGCACGGAACCCAGGAACGAGAACAGAAACCCACCCACCCAGCCGGCACGTGGGGAGGGGGCCTGAAGAAACACTGCCAAATCCAGATAGCCAGCCGCCGTCCAGCACCAGACAAAGGAACACCATCAAGCATGCCTAGAGAAGTCCATACCACAACCAGCTCGAGGCTCCTACTCAGGCCTGTCCCCTGAGGACGCCTCTCAAGGACCACCCCTGGGCAGGCTGTAGAAAAGAAGGTGCCTTCACACCGGGTGGGCGTGTATGTCCATTTGTCCAACCACGATGGACCACAGGATCCAGGGCATGCCCCAAAGAGCCCTGGAACCACCGTCGGACCCAGCACTACCCCTCACGGCCATAGTCCCCGACAAAGGGTCTCTTCTCAGCGTGAAACGCCCCACTCGCTTCAGGCAGCCCTCTTCCCAAGAGCGGCACAAGGAAAGACATTCGTGGTCCATGGACAGATGCTTGGCTGAGCAAGCAGCTGTCCTTCTCCCCAACAGAAGCGGACTCAGCAATCCAGCGGCGCAGAAATGGGTGCCATGGGCAGCCCCAGTGTTGCGAAGAGAAACGCTCACACGAAAGGAAAGAGGTCTGGGAGGGAGACACACAGCCCATGGGAAACCCCTTCCCTCTCCCATCTCACCAGGGACACCCAGGAACTGGCTTCCAGGAAAGGAACACCTGCACTGCCATCCAGATGCTGCTTGCCAAATGGGAGGGCGAGGCTGTGGGAATGCCTGGCATTGGGGAGGTCCGAGATCCAAACCGTTGCCCTTGCGGGGGCTGGGGCGGGGGTCCAGAGCCCTCCTTCCATGGAGCGCAAGCTACGATGTCTAGTCCCTCTTCTGGGAACCCAAGGGAGGAGAAGGGGAGCCAAACAGGATGGATAGACATGGCCGAGGGGATCCCTGTGTTGGGAAAGTGCAATGGGTCCACTTCGAGCAGCTCCCCGCGAAAAGGAGTCCTGAACATTCACCCCCAACACATGAGCGCCTCAGCGCTCCCCAGACAAGGTGTCACGCTCGAGAGGGCTGCCCCTGGGGAAAAGAGACGGGCCGAAGGACTCCGTGGATTCCGTCCAGATGGCCTAGCCTAGCCCATCGGACTCGACCGAATTCCCTGGTGAGGACGAAGTGATGAGGACAAAGACATGCTTCGTTTGGAGTGGATTGACTTCCCCAGGTATTCTCCTGCACCCGTGTGTGGTATGCAGATCCACTCTGCTCGGCAAAAGCATCCACTCCCAGGCTGGGCATCCCCAGGCGGGCACTTCCAACCCACTCCCACCCAAGATATGGGCTCAGGAGAGACTTGGGATGGATTTGTCTATCCAGGTCCCAGCTATTGTTTCCTACTCTATCTGCATGCGTATGCGTGTGGGTGTGTTTGGAGAGAGAGAGGGAGGGAGGGAGAATGCGAGAAAGAGGGAGAGAACGAGGGAGAGAAGGAGAGAGGAGGGCCTTCACTCCTTTCTGGATCCATTCAGCTCATTCAGTTCAATGCCTCTTAGTCCTTGTCCATGGAGTTGGGGACCCCCTGCCACACGGAGATGTGGTCTCGCCAGAGGGGGATCGCCCAGTGCAGCTCTTGCCCCAGCCACAGCAGGGACCAGGAGAGCCTCTGAAGCTGGGCAGCCGCGTGGGAACTCCCATGAGAGCTTGCTGGAGGAGACCAATCAAGCGTCCTGAACGCATCACACCTGCTTTCAACCAGGCCTCCATTGACTGGCGCCCTGCTGCCAAGAGAGGCTCTTCTCCAAAGGACACAAGGACATTTCCCTCAGCCTCCTCTGTGTGTCTGTGTCTGTGTGTGTGTGTTTGTGTGTGTGAGAGAGAGTGAGAGAGAGAGAGAGAGAGAAAGAGATAGAGAGATAGAGAGAGAGAGAGAGAGCGAGCGAGCGAGAGAGAGAACGAGAACAGGCGGATGAGCCCAGCTGCCAACACTCTAACCCCTCGAAGCCCCGCATGTATTCCTCGGCACCACACTCCTTCTCACCTACCTGAAGCCGTGATGGGGACGGCTTGACCAGGGCCAGCTGGCGGTCCAATCCCGAGGCTGTGTGTGTCTGGGCGCCTGCCTCTAGGGGACCCCAAGCACGCCAAAGCCCAGGACCTGTTCCAAGCCTTCCAAACCCACTGCCACCCAACCAGGCGGCGAACTCACCTCCAAATCCGGAAGGCACACCTCCGCCCTCCGCCTGACAGGAGGTGTCTCGGAGGAGAGAGTCCCTGGTGCCCAGGAAACACCCACATAGCCTCTGGGGGCCTGCTGTGAGTGCGTCCCGCTCAAGCCTCCATCCGCCCTCGACGTGGAGCCTGCGCATTTGGAGCCTTGCCACTCCCACCTCTTAGAGCCTCGGAGCTGCACCTGAGGCCGGAAGGGGCTCTGGCGCCCTCGTGTGGACAGAGGCTCGAACAGCCCCTCTCAGGCTTGCCTTCTCTCTCTGGCTCAGCACGCCCCGGGGGGCTGCTTGGGCTGGGGCCCAGAGGAGGCTGGGGGCTCCAGCCCCCGCCAAGAAGGGCCCTTCCACCTGGGCTCTAGCTCCCTCTCTCAAAGGCGTTCTTCGTGCCCATGCCAACCTAGGCCATGCCTCGCCGTGGAAATCCTTAGCTCCAAATCCATCAGGGTGTGCCAGCCTGCACCCGTGTGGATGCAGCCTTGCCCAGATGGACTGAGGAAGATAGGCGCGTAAGGAGGGAACCAGTCGTTTTCCCCCTTCCTCATCCCCCTGCGATCCCATACTCCTTGCCATTCAGTCTTGCCTCGATTCTTTCCTTCTGGCTTGGTTCATCTTGCCAGGTCTCTCTTTCTCCCTTGGTTTTCAAACTCTCTTGACCCCATCTGGAGTGTGCCTCATCTGAAGCCCCATTGGTGCTTCCCAAGGCACAGAGTTTCCCAACCACACAAAACCAACCCAATCAGCCCTTCTCCCCAGGGGGCCAGAAGGAAGCTCGGCCAGAGCTGTTGTGGATCCGTCAAGAGAGCGGCCTGCAGATGCCCGGCCTGGCTCGAGCTCCCATCATCTCAGCAGGTGCAGAGAAAGCAGAGGAGAGCCTCCCTCGGACAGACCAAGGGAGGTTCCTGAGCCCTCTGGAGAGACAAGGCCCAGCGCCGGGCACTGCTGCTCTCCCAATTCGCTCTCCCTTTGGGCACCACCCGGGCACCCCTCACAGCCCCTGCATGCGCATCCCAAAACCCAGGCCACGCTGGGATTCCACACTCATCAGCTCCAGCACGGAACCCAGGAACGAGAACAGAAACCCACCCACCCAGCCGGCACGTGGGGAGGGGGCCTGAAGAAACACTGCCAAATCCAGATAGCCAGCCGCCGTCCAGCACCAGACAAAGGAACACCATCACGCATGCCTAGAGAAGTCCATACCACAACCAGCTCGAGGCTCCTACTCAGGCCTGTCCCCTGAGGACGCCTCTCAAGGACCACCCCTGGGCAGGCTGTAGAAAAGAAGGTGCCTTCACACCGGGTGGGCGTGTATGTCCATTTCTCCAACCACGATGGACCACAGGATCCAGGGCATGCCCAAAAGAGCCCTGGAACCACCGTCGGACCCAGCACTACCCCTCACGGCCATAGACCCCGACAAAGGGTCTCTTCTCAGCGTGAAACGCCCCACTCGCTTCAGGCAGCCCTCTTCCCAAGAGCGGCACAAGGAAAGACATTCGTGGTCCATGGACAGATGCTTGGCTGAGCAAGCAGCTGTCCTTCTCCCCAACAGAAGCGGACTCAGCAATCCAGCGGCGCAGAAATGGGTGCCATGGGCAGCCCCAGTGTTGCGAAGAGAAACGCTCACACGAAAGGAAAGAGGTCTGGGAGGGAGACACACAGCCCATGGGAAACCCCTTCCCTCTCCCATCTCACCAGGGACACCCAGGAACTGGCTTCCAGGAAAGGAACCCCTGCACTGCCATCCAGATGCTGCTTGCCAAATGGGAGGGCGAGGCTGTGGGAATGCCTGGCATTGGGGAGGTCCGAGATCCAAACCCTTGCCCTTGCGGGGGCTGGGGCGGGGGTCCAGAGCCCTCGTTCCATGGAGCGCAAGCTACGATGTCTAGTCCCTCTTCTGGGAACCCAAGGGAGGAGAAGGGGAGCCAAACAGGATGGATAGACATGGCCGAGGGGATCCCTGTGTTGGGAAAGTGCAATGGGTCCACTTCGAGCAGCGCCCCGCGAAAAGGAGTCCTGAACATTCACCCCCAACACATGAGCGTCTCAGCGCTCCCCAGACAAGGTGTCACGCTCGAGAGGGCTGCCCCTGGGGAAAAGAGACGGGCCGAAGGACTCCGTGGATTCCGTCCAGATGGCCTAGCCTAGCCCATCGGACTCGACCGAATTCCCTGGTGAGGACGAAGTGATGAGGACAAAGACATGCTTCGTTTGGAGTGGATTGACTTCCCCAGGTATTCTCCTGCACCCGTGTGTGGTATGCAGATCCACTCTGCTCGGCAAAAGCATCCACTCCCAGGCTGGGCATCCCCAGGCGGGCGCTTCCAACCCACTCCCACCCAAGATATGGGCTCAGGAGAGACTTGGGATGGATTTGTCTATCCAGGTCCCAGCTATTGTTTCCTACTCTATCTGCATGCGTATGCGTGTGGGTGTGTTTGGAGAGAGAGAGGGAGGGAGGCAGAATGAGAGAAAGAGGGAGAGAACGAGGGAGAGAAGGAGAGAGGAGGGCCTTCACTCCTTTCTGGATCCATTCAGCTCATTCAGTTCAATGCCTCTTAGTCCTTGTCCATGGATTTGGGGACCCCCTGCCACACGGAGATGTGGTCTCGCCAGAGGGGGATCGCCCAGTGCAGCTCTTGCCCCAGCCACAGCCGGGACCAGGAGAGCCTCTGAAGCTGGGCAGCCGCGTGGGAACTCCCCTGAGAGCTTGCTGGAGGAGACCAATCAAGCGTCCTGAACGCATCACACCTGCTTTCAATCAGGCCTCCATTGCCTGGCGCCCTGCTGCCAAGAGAGGCTCTTCTCCAAAGGACACAAGGACATTTCCCTCAGGCTTCTTTGTGTGTGTGTGAGTTTTGTGTGTGTTTGTGAGAGGGAGAGCGAGAGAGAGAGAGAGAGAGAGAGAGAGAGAGAGCGCGTGAGCGCGAGCGAGAGAGAAAACGAGAACAGGCGGATGAGCCCAGCTGCCAACACTCTAACCCCTCGAAGCCCCGCATGTATTCCTCGGCACCACACTCCTTCTCACCTACCTGAAGCCGTGATGGGGACGGCTTGACCAGGGCCAGCTGGCGGTCCAATCCCGAGTCTGTGTGTGTCTGGGCGCCTGCCTCTAGGGGACCCCAAGCACGCCAAAGCCCAGGACCTGTTCCAAGCCTTCCAAACCCACTGCCACCCAACCAGGCGGCGAACTCACCTCCAAATCCGGAAGGCACACCTCCGCCCTCCGCCTGACAGGAGGTGTCTCGGAGGAGAGAGTCCCTGGTGCCCAGGAAACACCCACATAGCCTCTGGGGGCCTGCTGTGAGTGCGTCCCGCTCAAGCCTCCAGCCGCCCTCGACGTGGAGCCTGCGCCTTTGGAGCCTTGCCACTCCCACCTCTTAGAGCCTCGGAGCTGCACCTGAGGCCGGAAGGGGCTCTGGCGCCCTCGTGTGGACAGAGGCTCGAACAGCCCCTCTCAGGCTTGCCTTCTCTCTCTGGCTCAGCACGCCCCGGGGGGCTGCTTGGGCTGGGGCCCAGAGGAGGCTGGGGGCTCCAGCCCCCGCCAAGAAGGGCCCTTCCACCTGGGCTCTAGCTCCCTCTCTCAAAGGCGTTCTTCGTGCCCATGCCAACCTAGGCCATGCCTCGCCGTGGAAATCCTTAGCTCCAAATCCATCAGGGTGTGCCAGCCTGCACCCGTGTGGATGCAGCCTTGCCCAGATGGACTGAGGAAGATAGGCGCGTAAGGAGGGAACCAGTCGTTTTCCCCCTTCCTCATCCCCCTGCGATCCCATACTCCTTGCCATTCAGTCTTGCCTCGATTCTTTCCTTCTGGCTTGGTTCATCTTGCCAGGTCTCTCTTTCTCCCTTGGTTTTCAAACTCTCTTGACCCCACCTGGAGTGTGCCTCATCTGGAGCCCCGTTGGTGCTTCCCAAGGCACAGAGTTTCCCAACCACACAAAACCAACCCAAGCAGCCCTTCTCCCCAGGGGGCCAGAAGGAAGCTCGGCCAGAGCTGTTGTGGATCCGTCAAGAGAGCGGCCTGCAGATGCCCGGCCTGGCTCGAGCTCCCATCATCTCAGCAGGTGCAGAGAAAGCAGAGGAGAGCCTCCCTCGGACAGACCAAGGGAGGTTCCTGAGCCCTCTGGAGAGACAAGGCCCAGCGCCGGGCACTGCTGCTCTCCCAATTCGCTCTCCCTTTGGGCACCACCCGGGCACCCCTCACAGCCCCTGCATGCGCATCCCAAAACCCAGGCCACGCTGGGATTCCACACTCATCAGCTCCAGCACGGAACCCAGGAACGAGAACAGAAACCCACCCACCCAGCCGGCACGTGGGGAGGGGGCCTGAAGAAACACTTCCAAATCCAGATAGCCAGCCGCCGTCCAGCACCAGACAAAGCAACACCATCACTCATGCCTAGAGAAGTCCATACCACAACCAGCTCGAGGCTCCTACTCAGGCCTGTCCCCTGAGGACGCCTCTCAAGGACCACCCCTGGGCAGGCTGTAGAAAAGAAGGTGCCTTCACACCGGGTGGGCGTGTATGTCCATTTCTCCAACCACGATGGACCACAGGATCCAGGGCATGCCCAAAAGAGCCCTGGAACCACCGTCGGACCCAGCACTACCCCTCACGGCCATAGACCCCGACAAAGGGTCTCTTCTCAGCGTGAAACGCCCCACTCGCTTCAGGCAGCCCTCTTCCCAAGAGCGGCACAAGGAAAGACATTCGTGGTCCATGGACAGATGCTTGGCTGAGCAAGCAGCTGTCCTTCTCCCCAACAGAAGCGGACTCAGCAATCCAGCGGCGCAGAAATGGGTGCCATGGGCAGCCCCAGTGTTGCGAAGAGAAACGCTCACACGAAAGGAAAGAGGTCTGGGAGGGAGACACACAGCCCATGGGAAACCCCTTCCCTCTCCCATCTCACCAGGGACACCCAGGAACTGGCTTCCAGGAAAGGAACCCCTGCACTGCCATCCAGATGCTGCTTGCCAAATGGGAGGGCGAGGCTGTGGGAATGCCTGGCATTGGGGAGGTCCGAGATCCAAACCCTTGCCCTTGCGGGGGCTGGGGCGGGGGTCCAGAGCCCTCGTTCCATGGAGCGCAAGCTACGATGTCTAGTCCCTCTTCTGGGAACCCAAGGGAGGAGAAGGGGAGCCAAACAGGATGGATAGACATGGCCGAGGGGATCCCTGTGTTGGGAAAGTGCAATGGGTCCACTTCGAGCAGCGCCCCGCGAAAAGGAGTCCTGAACATTCACCCCCAACACATGAGCGTCTCAGCGCTCCCCAGACAAGGTGTCACGCTCGAGAGGGCTGCCCCTGGGGAAAAGAGACGGGCCGAAGGACTCCGTGGATTCCGTCCAGATGGCCTAGCCTAGCCCATCGGACTCGACCGAATTCCCTGGTGAGGACGAAGTGATGAGGACAAAGACATGCTTCGTTTGGAGTGGATTGACTTCCCCAGGTATTCTCCTGCACCCGTGTGTGGTATGCAGATCCACTCTGCTCGGCAAAAGCATCCACTCCCAGGCTGGGCATCCCCAGGCGGGCGCTTCCAACCCACTCCCACCCAAGATATGGGCTCAGGAGAGACTTGGGATGCATTTGTCTATCCAGGTCCTAGCTATTGTTTCCTACTCTATCTGCATGCGTATGCGTGTGGGTGTGTTTGGAGAGAGAGAGGGAGGGAGGCAGAATGAGAGAAAGAGGGAGAGAACGAGGGAGAGAAGGAGAGAGGAGGGCCTTCACTCCTTTCTGGATCCATTCAGCTCATTCAGTTCAATGCCTCTTAGTCCTTGTCCATGGATTTGGGGACCCCCTGCCACACGGAGATGTGGTCTCGCCAGAGGGGGATCGCCCAGTGCAGCTCTTGCCCCAGCCACAGCCGGGACCAGGAGAGCCTCTGAAGCTGGGCAGCCGCGTGGGAACTCCCCTGAGAGCTTGCTGGAGGAGACCAATCAAGCGTCCTGAACGCATCACACCTGCTTTCAATCAGGCCTCCATTGCCTGGCGCCCTGCTGCCAAGAGAGGCTCTTCTCCAAAGGACACAAGGACATTTCCCTCAGCCTTCTTTGTGTGTGTGTGAGTTTTGTGTGTGTTTGTGAGAGAGAGAGAGAGAGAGAGAGAGAGAGAGAGAGAGAGAGAGAGCGCGAGAGCGCGAGCGAGGGAGAGAACGAGAACAGGCGGATGAGCCCAGCTGCCAACACTCTAACCCCTCGAAGCCCCCCATGTATTCCTCGGCACCACACTCCTTCTCACCTACCTGAAGCCGTGATGGGGACGGCTTGACCAGGGCCAGCTGGCGGTCCAATCCCGAGGCTGTGTGTGTCTGGGCGCCTGCCTCTAGGGGACCCCAAGCACGCCAAAGCCCAGGACCTGTTCCAAGCCTTCCAAACCCACTGCCACCCAACCAGGCGGCGAACTCACCTCCAAATCCGGAAGGCACACCTCCGCCCTCCGCCTGACAGGAGGTGTCTCGGAGGAGAGAGTCCCTGGTGCCCAGGAAACACCCACATAGCCTCTGGGGGCCTGCTGTGAGTGCGTCCCGCTCAAGCCACCATCCGCCCCCGACGTGGAGCCTGCGCCTTTGGAGCCTTGCCACTCCCACCTCTTAGAGCTTCGGAGCTGCACCTGAGGCCGGAAGGGGCTCTGGCGCCCTCGTGTGGACAGAGGCTCGAACAGCCCCTCTCAGGCTTGCCTTCTCTCTCTGGCTCAGCACGCCCCGGGGGGCTGCTTGGGCTGGGGCCCAGAGGAGGCTGGGGGCTCCAGCCCCCGCCAAGAAGGGCCCTTCCACCTGGGCTCTAGCTCCCTCTCTCAAAGGCGTTCTTCGTGCCCATGCCAACCTAGGCCATGCCTCGCCGTGGAAATCCTTAGCTCCAAATCCATCAGGGTGTGCCAGCCTGCACCCGTGTGGATGCAGCCTTGCCCAGATGGACTGAGGAAGATAGGCGCGTAAGGAGGGAACCAGTCGTTTTCCCCCTTCCTCATCCCCCTGCGATCCCATACTCCTTGCCATTCAGTCTTGCCTCGATTCTTTCCTTCTGGCTTGGTTCATCTTGCCAGGTCTCTCTTTCTCCCTTGGTTTTCAAACTCTCTTGACCCCACCTGGAGTGTGCCTCATCTGGAGCCCCGTTGGTGCTTCCCAAGGCACAGAGTTTCCCAACCACACAAAACCAACCCAAGCAGCCCTTCTCCCCAGGGGGCCAGAAGGAAGCTCGGCCAGAGCTGTTGTGGATCCGTCAAGAGAGCGGCCTGCAGATGCCCGGCCTGGCTCGAGCTCCCATCATCTCAGCAGGTGCAGAGAAAGCAGAGGAGAGCCTCCCTCGGACAGACCAAGGGAGGTTCCTGAGCCCTCTGGAGAGACAAGGCCCAGCGCCGGGCACTGCTGCTCTCCCAATTCGCTCTCCCTTTGGGCACCACCCGGGCACCCCTCACAGCCCCTGCATGCGCATCCCAAAACCCAGGCCACGCTGGGATTCCACACTCATCAGCTCCAGCACGGAACCCAGGAACGAGAACAGAAACCCACCCACCCAGCCGGCACGTGGGGAGGGGGCCTGAAGAAACACTTCCAAATCCAGATAGCCAGCCGCCGTCCAGCACCAGACAAAGCAACACCATCACTCATGCCTAGAGAAGTCCATACCACAACCAGCTCGAGGCTCCTACTCAGGCCTGTCCCCTGAGGACGCCTCTCAAGGACCACCCCTGGGCAGGCTGTAGAAAAGAAGGTGCCTTCACACCGGGTGGGCGTGTATGTCCATTTCTCCAACCACGATGGACCACAGGATCCAGGGCATGCCCAAAAGAGCCCTGGAACCACCGTCGGACCCAGCACTACCCCTCACGGCCATAGACCCCGACAAAGGGTCTCTTCTCAGCGTGAAACGCCCCACTCGCTTCAGGCAGCCCTCTTCCCAAGAGCAGCACACGGAAAGACATTCGTGGTCCATGGACAGATGCTTGGCTGAGCAAGCAGCTGTCCTTCTCCCCAACAGAAGCGGACTCAGCAATCCAGCGGCGCAGAAATGGGTGCCATGGGCAGCCCCAGTGTTGCGAAGAGAAACGCTCACACGAAAGGAAAGAGGTCTGGGAGGGAGACACACAGCCCATGGGAAACCCCTTCCCTCTCCCATCTCACCAGGGACACCCAGGAACTGGCTTCCAGGAAAGGAACCCCTGCACTGCCATCCAGATGCTGCTTGCCAACTGGGAGGGCGAGGCTGTGGGAATGCCTGGCATTGGGGAGGTCCGAGATCCAAACCCTTGCCCTTGCGGGGGCTGGGGCGGGGGTCCAGAGCCCTCGTTCCATGGAGCGCAAGCTACGATGTCTAGTCCCTCTTCTGGGAACCCAAGGGAGGAGAAGGGGAGCCAAACAGGATGGATAGACATGGCCGAGGGGATCCCTGTGTTGGGAAAGTGCAATGGGTCCACTTCGAGCAGCGCCCCGCGAAAAGGAGTCCTGAACATTCACCCCCAACACATGAGCGTCTCAGCGCTCCCCAGACAAGGTGTCACGCTCGAGAGGGCTGCCCCTGGGGAAAAGAGACGGGCCGAAGGACTCTGTGGATTCCGTCCAGATGGCCTAGCCTAGCCCATCGGACTCGACCGAATTCCCTGGTGAGGACGAAGTGATGAGGACAAAGACCTGCTTCGTTTGGAGTGGATTGACTTCCCCAGGTATTCTCCTGCACCCGTGTGTGGTATGCAGATCCACTCTGCTCGGCAAAAGCATCCACTCCCAGGCTGGGCATCCCCAGGCGGGCGCTTCCAACCCACTCCCACCCAAGATATGGGCTCAGGAGAGACTTGGGATGGATTTGTCTATCCAGGTCCCAGCTATTGTTTCCTACTCTATCTGCATGCGTATGCGTGTGGGTGTGTTTGGAGAGAGAGAGGGAGGGAGGCAGAATGAGAGAAAGAGGGAGAGAACGAGGGAGAGAAGGAGAGAGGAGGGCCTTCACTCCTTTCTGGATCCATTCAGCTCATTCAGTTCAATGCCTCTTAGTCCTTGTCCATGGAGTTGGGGACCCCCTGCCACACGGAGATGTGGTCTCGCCAGAGGGGGATGGCCCAGTGCAGCTCTTGCCCCAGCCACAGCAGGGACCAGGAGAGCCTCTGAAGCTTGGCAGCCGCGTGGGAACTCCCCTGAGAGCTTGCTGGAGGAGACCAATCCAGCGTCCTGAACGCATCACACCTGCTTTCAATCAGGCCTCCATTGCCTGGCGCCCTGCTGCCAAGAGAGGCTCTTCTCCAAAGGACACAAGGACATTTCCCTCAGCCTTCTTTGTGTGTGTGTGAGTTTTTGTGTGTGTTTGTGAGAGAGAGAGAGAGAGAGAGAGAGCGAGAGCGCGAGCGAGAGAGAGAACGAGAACAGGCGGATGAGCCCAGCTGCCAACACTCTAACCCCTCGAAGCCCCGCATGTATTCCTCGGCACCACACTCCTTCTCACCTACCTGAAGCCGTGATGGGGACGGCTTGACCAGGGCCAGCTGGCGGTCCAATCCCGAGGCTGTGTGTGTCTGGGCGCCTGCCTCTAGGGGACCCCAAGCACGCCAAAGCCCAGGACCTGTTCCAAGCCTTCCAAACCCACTGCCACCCAACCAGGCGGCGAACTCACCTCCAAATCCGGAAGGCACACCTCCGCCCTCCGCCTGACAGGAGGTGTCTCGGAGGAGAGAGTCCCTGGTGCCCAGGAAACACCCACATAGCCTCTGGGGGCCTGCTGTGAGTGCGTCCCGCTCAAGCCTCCAGCCGCCCTCGACGTGGAGCCTGCGCCTTTGGAGCCTTGCCACTCCCACCTCTTAGAGCCTCGGAGCTGCACCTGAGGCCGGAAGGGGCTCTGGCGCCCTCGTGTGGACAGAGGCTCGAACAGCCCCTCTCAGGCTTGCCTTCTCTCTCTGGCTCAGCACGCCCCGGGGGGCTGCTTGGGCTGGGGCCCAGAGGAGGCTGGGGGCTCCAGCCCCCGCCAAGAAGGGCCCTTCCACCTGGGCTCTAGCTCCCTCTCTCAAAGGCGTTCTTCGTGCCCATGCCAACCTAGGCCATGCCTCGCCGTGGAAATCCTTAGCTCCAAATCCATCAGGGTGTGCCAGCCTGCACCCGTGTGGATGCAGCCTTGCCCAGATGGACTGAGGAAGATAGGCGCGTAAGGAGGGAACCAGTCGTTTTCCCCCTTCCTCATCCCCCTGCGATCCCATACTCCTTGCCATTCAGTCTTGCCTCGATTCTTTCCTTCTGGCTTGGTTCATCTTGCCAGGTCTCTCTTTCTCCCTTGGTTTTCAAACTCTATTGACCCCACCTGGAGTGTGCCTCATCTGGAGCCCCGTTGGTGCTTCCCAAGGCACAGAGTTTCCCAACCACACAAAACCAACCCAAGCAGCCCTTCTCCCCAGGGGGCCAGAAGGAAGCTCGGCCAGAGCTGTTGTGGATCCGTCAAGAGAGCGGCCTGCAGATGCCCGGCCTGGCTCGAGCTCCCATCATCTCAGCAGGTGCAGAGAAAGCAGAGGAGAGCCTCCCTCGGACAGACCAAGGGAGGTTCCTGAGCCCTCTGGAGAGACAAGGCCCAGCGCCGGGCACTGCTGCTCTCCCAATTCGCTCTCCCTTTGGGCACCACCCGGGCACCCCTCACAGCCCCTGCATGCGCATCCCAAAACCCAGGCCACGCTGGGATTCCACACTCATCAGCTCCAGCACGGAACCCAGGAACGAGAACAGAAACCCACCCACCCAGCCGGCACGTGGGGAGGGGGCCTGAAGAAACACTGCCAAATCCAGATAGCCAGCCGCCGTCCAGCACCAGACAAAGCAACACCATCACTCATGCCTAGAGAAGTCCATACCACAACCAGCTCGAGGCTCCTACTCAGGCCTGTCCCCTGAGGACGCCTCTCAAGGACCACCCCTGGGCAGGCTGTAGAAAAGAAGGTGCCTTCACACCGGGTGGGCGTGTATGTCCATTTCTCCAACCACGATGGACCACAGGATCCAGGGCATGCCCCAAAGAACCCTGGAACCACCGTCGGACCCAGCACTACCCCTCACGGCCATAGACCCCGACAAAGGGTCTCTTCTCAGCGTGAAACGCCCCACTCGCTTCAGGCAGCCCTCTTCCCAAGAGCAGCACACGGAAAGACATTCGTGGTCCATGGACAGATGCTTGGCTGAGCAAGCAGCTGTCCTTCTCCCCAACAGAAGCGGACTCAGCAATCCAGCGGCGCAGAAATGGGTGCCATGGGCAGCCCCAGTGTTGCGAAGAGAAACGCTCACACGAAAGGAAAGAGGTCTGGGAGGGAGACACACAGCCCATGGGAAACCCCTTCCCTCTCCCATCTCACCAGGGACACCCAGGAACTGGCTTCCAGGAAAGGAACCCCTGCACTGCCATCCAGATGCTGCTTGCCAACTGGGAGGGCGAGGCTGTGGGAATGCCTGGCATTGGGGAGGTCCGAGATCCAAACCCTTGCCCTTGCGGGGGCTGGGGCGGGGGTCCAGAGCCCTCGTTCCATGGAGCGCAAGCTACGATGTCTAGTCCCTCTTCTGGGAACCCAAGGGAGGAGAAGGGGAGCCAAACAGGATGGATAGACATGGCCGAGGGGATCCCTGTGTTGGGAAAGTGCAATGGGTCCACTTCGAGCAGCGCCCCGCGAAAAGGAGTCCTGAACATTCACCCCCAACACATGAGCGTCTCAGCGCTCCCCAGACAAGGTGTCACGCTCGAGAGGGCTGCCCCTGGGGAAAAGAGACGGGCCGAAGGACTCCGTGGATTCCGTCCAGATGGCCTAGCCTAGCCCATCGGACTCGACCGAATTCCCTGGTGAGGACGAAGTGATGAGGACAAAGACATGCTTCGTTTGGAGTGGATTGACTTCCCCAGGTATTCTCCTGCACCCGTGTGTGGTATGCAGATCCACTCTGCTCGGCAAAAGCATCCACTCCCAGGCTGGGCATCCCCAGGCGGGCGCTTCCAACCCACTCCCACCCAAGATATGGGCTCAGGAGAGACTTGGGTTGGATTTGTCTATCCAGGTCCTAGCTATTGTTTCCTACTCTATCTGCATGCGTATGCGTGTGGGTGTGTTTGGAGAGAGAGAGGGAGGGAGGCAGAATGAGAGAAAGAGGGAGAGAACGAGGGAGAGAAGGAGAGAGGAGGGCCTTCACTCCTTTCTGGATCCATTCAGCTCATTCAGTTCAATGCCTCTTAGTCCTTGTCCATGGATTTGGGGACCCCCTGCCACACGGAGATGTGGTCTCGCCAGAGGGGGATCGCCCAGTGCAGCTCTTGCCCCAGCCACAGCCGGGACCAGGAGAGCCTCTGAAGCTGGGCAGCCGCGTGGGAACTCCCCTGAGAGCTTGCTGGAGGAGACCAATCAAGCGTCCTGAACGCATCACACCTGCTTTCAATCAGGCCTCCATTGCCTGGCGCCCTGCTGCCAAGAGAGGCTCTTCTCCAAAGGACACAAGGACATTTCCCTCAGCCTTCTTTGTGTGTGTGTGAATTTTGTGTGTGTTTGTGAGAGAGAGTGAGAGAGAGAGAGAGAGAGAGAGCGCGAGAGCGCGAGCGAGGGAGAGAACGAGAACAGGCGGATGAGCCCAGCTGCCAACACTCTAACCCCTCGAAGCCCCGCATGTATTCCTCGGCACCACACTCCTTCTCACCTACCTGAAGCCGTGATGGGGACGGCTTGACCAGGGCCAGCTGGCGGTCCAATCCCGAGGCTGTGTGTGTCTGGGCGCCTGCCTCTAGGGGACCCCAAGCACGCCAAAGCCCAGGACCTGTTCCAAGCCTTCCAAACCCACTGCCACCCAACCAGGCGGCGAACTCACCTCCAAATCCGGAAGGCACACCTCCGCCCTCCGCCTGACAGGAGGTGTCTCGGAGGAGAGAGTCCCTGGTGCCCAGGAAACACCCACATAGCCTCTGGGGGCCTGCTGTGAGTGCGTCCCGCTCAAGCCACCATCCGCCCCCGACGTGGAGCCTGCGCCTTTGGAGCCTTGCCACTCCCACCTCTTAGAGCCTCGGAGCTGCACCTGAGGCCGGAAGGGGCTCTGGCGCCCTCGTGTGGACAGAGGCTCGAACAGCCCCTCTCAGGCTTGCCTTCTCTCTCTGGCTCAGCACGCCCCGGTGGGCTGCTTGGGCTGGGGCCCAGAGGAGGCTGGGGGCTCCAGCCCCCGCCAAGAAGGGCCCTTCCACCTGGGCTCTAGCTCCCTCTCTCAAAGGCGTTCTTCGTGCCCATGCCAACCTAGGCCATGCCTCGCCGTGGAAATCCTTAGCTCCAAATCCATCAGGGTGTGCCAGCCTGCACCCGTGTGGATGCAGCCTTGCCCAGATGGACTGAGGAAGATAGGCGCGTAAGGAGGGAACCAGTCGTTTTCCCCCTTCCTCATCCCCCTGCGATCCCATACTCCTTGCCATTCAGTCTTGCCTCGATTCTTTCCTTCTGGCTTGGTTCATCTTGCCAGGTCTCTCTTTCTCCCTTGGTTTTCCAACTCTCTTGACCCCACCTGGAGTGTGCCTCATCTGGAGCCCCGTTGGTGCTTCCCAAGGCACAGAGTTTCCCAACCACACAAAACCAACCAAAGCAGCCCTTCTCCCCAGGGGGCCAGAGGGAAGCTCGGCCAGAGCTGTTGTGGATCCGTCAAGAGAGCGGCCTGCAGATGCCCGGCCTGGCTCGAGCTCCCATCATCTCAGCAGGTGCAGAGAAAGCAGAGGAGAGCCTCCCTCGGACAGACCAAGGGAGGTTCCTGAGCCCTCTGGAGAGACAAGGCCCAGCGCCGGGCACTGCTGCTCTCCCAATTCGCTCTCCCTTTGGGCACCACCCGGGCACCCCTCACAGCCCCTGCATGCGCATCCCAAAACCCAGGCCACGCTGGGATTCCACACTCATCAGCTCCAGCACGGAACCCAGGAACGAGAACAGAAACCCACCCACCCAGCCGGCACGTGGGGAGGGGGCCTGAAGAAACACTTCCAAATCCAGATAGCCAGCCGCCGTCCAGCACCAGACAAAGCAACACCATCACTCATGCCTAGAGAAGTCCATACCACAACCAGCTCGAGGCTCCTACTCAGGCCTGTCCCCTGAGGACGCCTCTCAAGGACCACCCCTGGGCAGGCTGTAGAAAAGAAGGTGCCTTCACACCGGGTGGGCGTGTATGTCCATTTGTCCAACCACGATGGACCACAGGATCCAGGGCATGCCCAAAAGAGCCCTGGAACCACCGTCGGACCCAGCACTACCCCTCACGGCCATAGACCCCGACAAAGGGTCTCTTCTCAGCGTGAAACGCCCCACTCGCTTCAGGCAGCCCTCTTCCCAAGAGCAGCACACGGAAAGACATTCGTGGTCCATGGACAGATGCTTGGCTGAGCAAGCAGCTGTCCTTCTCCCCAACAGAAGCGGACTCAGCAATCCAGCGGCGCAGAAATGGGTGCCATGGGCAGCCCCAGTGTTGCGAAGAGAAACGCTCACACGAAAGGAAAGAGGTCTGGGAGGGAGACACACAGCCCATGGGAAACCCCTTCCCTCTCCCATCTCACCAGGGACACCCAGGAACTGGCTTCCAGGAAAGGAACCCCTGCACTGCCATCCAGATGCTGCTTGCCAACTGGGAGGGCGAGGCTGTGGGAATGCCTGGCATTGGGGAGGTCCGAGATCCAAACCCTTGCCCTTGCGGGGGCTGGGGCGGGGGTCCAGAGCCCTCGTTCCATGGAGCGCAAGCTACGATGTCTAGTCCCTCTTCTGGGAACCCAAGGGAGGAGAAGGGGAGCCAAACAGGATGGATAGACATGGCCGAGGGGATCCCTGTGTTGGGAAAGTGCAATGGGTCCACTTCGAGCAGCGCCCCGCGAAAAGGAGTCCTGAACATTCACCCCCAACACATGAGCGTCTCAGCGCTCCCCAGACAAGGTGTCACGCTCGAGAGGGCTGCCCCTGGGGAAAAGAGACGGGCCGAAGGACTCCGTGGATTCCGTCCAGATGGCCTAGCCTAGCCCATCGGACTCGACCGAATTCCCTGGTGAGGACGAAGTGATGAGGACAAAGACATGCTTCGTTTGGAGTGGATTGACTTCCCCAGGTATTCTCCTGCACCCGTGTGTGGTATGCAGATCCACTCTGCTCGGCAAAAGCATCCACTCCCAGGCTGGGCATCCCCAGGCGGGCGCTTCCAACCCACTCCCACCCAAGATATGGGCTCAGGAGAGACTTGGGTTGGATTTGTCTATCCAGGTCCTAGCTATTGTTTCCTACTCTATCTGCATGCGTATGCGTGTGGGTGTGTTTGGAGAGAGAGAGGGAGGGAGGCAGAATGAGAGAAAGAGGGAGAGAACGAGGGAGAGAAGGAGAGAGGAGGGCCTTCACTCCTTTCTGGATCCATTCAGCTCATTCAGTTCAATGCCTCTTAGTCCTTGTCCATGGATTTGGGGACCCCCTGCCACACGGAGATGTGGTCTCGCCAGAGGGGGATCGCCCAGTGCAGCTCTTGCCCCAGCCACAGCCGGGACCAGGAGAGCCTCTGAAGCTTGGCAGCCGCGTGGGAACTCCCCTGAGAGCTTGCTGGAGGAGACCAATCCAGCGTCCTGAACGCATCACACCTGCTTTCAATCAGGCCTCCATTGCCTGGCGCCCTGCTGCCAAGAGAGGCTCTTCTCCAAAGGACACAAGGACATTTCCCTCAGCCTTCTTTGTGTGTGTGTGAGTTTTTGTGTGTGTTTTTTGAGAGAGAGAGAGAGAGAGAGAGAGAGAGCGAGAGCGCGAGCGAGAGAGAGAACGAGAACAGGCGGATGAGCCCACCTGCCAACACTCTAACCCCTCGAAGCCCCGCATGTATTCCTCGGCACCACACTCCTTCTCACCTACCTGAAGCCGTGATGGGGACGGCTTGACCAGGGCCAGCTGGCGGTCCAATCCCGAGGCTGTGTGTGTCTGGGCGCCTGCCTCTAGGGGACCCCAAGCACGCCAAAGCCCAGGACCTGTTCCAAGCCTTCCAAACCCACTGCCACCCAACCAGGCGGCGAACTCACCTCCAAATCCGGAAGGCACACATCCGCCCTCCGCCTGACAGGAGGTGTCTCGGAGGAGAGAGTCGCTGGTGCCCAGGAAACACCCACATAGCCTCTGGGGGCCTGCTGTGAGTGCGTCCCGCTCAAGCCTCCATCCGCCCCCGACGTGGAGCCTGCGCCTTTGGAGCCTTGCCACTCCCACCTCTTAGAGCCTCGGAGCTGCACCTGAGGCCGGAAGGGGCTCTGGCGCCCTCGTGTGGACAGAGGCTCGAACAGCCCCTCTCAGGCTTGCCTTCTCTCTCTGGCTCAGCACGCCCCGGGGGGCTGCTTGGGCTGGGGCCCAGAGGAGGCTGGGGGCTCCAGCCCCCGCCAAGAAGAGCCCTTCCACCTGGGCTCTAGCTCCCTCTCTCAAAGGCGTTCTTCGTGCCCATGCCAACCTAGGCCATGCCTCGCCGTGGAAATCCTTAGCTCCAAATCCATCAGGGTGTGCCAGCCTGCACCCGTGTGGATGCAGCCTTGCCCAGATGGACTGAGGAAGATAGGCGTGTAAGGAGGGAACGAGTCGTTTTCCCCCTCCCTCATCCCCCTGCGATCCCATACTCCTTGCCATTCAGTCTTGCCTCGATTCTTTCCTTCTGGCTTGGTTCATCTTGCCAGGTCTCTCTTTCTCCCTTGGTTTTCCAACTCTCTTGACCCCACCTGGAGTGTGCCTCATCTGGAGCCCCATTGGTGCTTCCCAAGGCACAGAGTTTCCCAACCACACAAAACCAACCCAAGCAGCCCTTCTCCCCAGGGGGCCAGAAGGAAGCTCGGCCAGAGCTGTTGTGGATCCGTCAAGAGAGCGGCCTGCAGATGCCCGGCCTGGCTCGAGCTCCCATCATCTCAGCAGGTGCAGAGAAAGCAGAGGAGAGCCTCCCTCGGACAGACCAAGGGAGGTTCCTGAGCCCTCTGGAGAGACAAGGCCCAGCGCCGGGCACTGCTGCTCTCCCAATTCGCTCTCCCTTTGGGCACCACCCGGGCACCCCTCACAGCCCCTGGATGCGCATCCCAAAACCCAGGCCACGCTGGGATTCCACACTCATCAGCTCCAGCACGGAACCCAGGAACGAGAACAGAAACCCACCCACCCAGCCGGCACGTGGGGAGGGGGCCTGCAGAAACACTGCCAAATCCAGATAGCCAGCTGCCGTCCAGCACCAGACAAAGGAACACCATCACGCATGCCTAGAGAAGTCCATACCACAACCAGCTCGAGGCTCCTACTCAGGCCTGTCCCCTGAGGACGCCTCTCAAGGACCACCCCTGGGCAGGCTGTAGAAAAGAAGGTGCCTTCACACCGGGTGGGCGTGTATGTCCATTTGTCCAACCACGATGGACCACAGGATCCAGGGCATGCCCAAAAGAGCCCTGGAACCACCGTCGGACCCAGCACTACCCCTCACGGCCATAGACCCCGACAAAGGGTCTCTTCTCAGCGTGAAACGCCCCACTCGCTTCAGGCAGCCCTCTTCCCAAGAGCAGCACATGGAAAGACATTCGTGGTCCATGGACAGATGCTTGGCTGAGCAAGCAGCTGTCCTTCTCCCCAACAGAAGCGGACTCAGCAATCCAGCGGCGCAGAAATGGGTGCCATGGGCAGCCCCAGTGTTGCGAAGAGAAACGCTCACACGAAAGGAAAGAGGTCTGGGAGGGAGACACACAGCCCATGGGAAACCCCTTCCCTCTCCCATCTCACCAGGGACACCCAGGAACAGGCTTCCAGGAAAGAAACCCCTGCACTGCCATCCAGATGCTGCTTGCCAAATGGGAGGGCGAGGCTGTGGGAATGCCTGGCATTGGGGAGGTCCGAGATCCAAACCCTTGCCCTTGCGGGGGCTGGGGCGGGGGCCAGAGCCCTCCTTCCATGGAGCGCAAGCTACGATGTCTAGTCCCTCTTCTGGGAACCCAAGGGAGGAGAAGGGGAGCCAAACAGGATGGATAGACATGGCCGAGGGGATCCCTGTGTTGGGAAAGTGCAATGGATCCACTTCGAGCAGCGCCCCGCGAAAAGGAGTCCTGAACATTCACCCCCAACACATGAGCGTCTCAGCGCTCCCCAGACAAGGTGTCACGCTCGAGAGGGCTGCCCCTGGGGAAAAGAGACGGGCCGAAGGACTCCGTGGATTCCGTCCAGATGGCCTAGCCTAGCCCATCGGACTCGACCGAATTCCCTGGTGAGGACGAAGTGATGAGGACAAAGACCTGCTTCGTTTGGAGTGGATTGACTTCCCCAGGTATTCTCCTGCACCCGTGTGTGGTATGCAGATCCACTCTGCTCGGCAAAAGCATCCACTCCCAGGCTGGGCATCCCCAGGCGGGCGCTTCCAACCCACTCCCACCCAAGATATGGGCTCAGGAGAGACTTGGGATGCATTTGTCTATCCAGGTCCTAGCTATTGTTTCCTACTCTATCTGCATGCGTATGCGTGTGGGTGTGTTTGGAGAGAGAGAGGGAGGGGGGTAGAATGAGAGAAAGAGGGAGAGAAAGAGGGAGAGAAGGAGAGAGGAGGGCCTTCACTCCTTTCTGGATCCATTCAGCTCATTCAGTTCAATGCCTCTTAGTCCTTGTCCATGGAGTTGGGGGCCCCCTGCCACACGGAGATGTGGTCTCGCCAGAGGGGGATCGCCCAGTGCAGCTCTTGCCCCAGCCACAGCAGGGACCAGGAGAGCCTCTGAAGCTTGGCAGCCGCGTGGGAACTCCCCTGAGAGCTTGCTGGAGGAGACCAATCAAGCGTCCTGAATGCATCACACCTGCTTTCAATCAGGCCTCCATTGCCTGGCGCCCCGCTGCCAAGAGAGGCTCTTCTCCAAAGGACACAAGGACATTTCCCTCAGCCTCCTGTGTGTGTGTATGTGTGTGTGTGTTTGAGTGAGTGAGTGAGTGAGTGAGAGAGAGAGAGAGAGAGAGAGAGAGAGAGAGAGAGAGAGAGAGAGAGAGATAGAACAGGCGGATGAGCCCAGCTGCCAACACTCTAGCCCCCGAAGCCCCCCATGTATTCCTCGGCACCACACTCCTTCTCACCTACCTGAAGCCGTGATGGGGACGGTTTGACCAGGGCCAGCTGGCGGTCCAATCCCTAGGCTGTGTGTGTCTGGGCGCCTGCCTCTAGGGGACCCCAAGCACGCCAAAGCCCAGGACCTGTTCCAAGCCTTCCAAACCCACTGCCACCCAACCAGGCGGCGAACACACCTCCAAATCCGGAAGGCACACCTCCGCCCTCCGCCTGACAGGAGGTGTCTCGGAGGAGAGAGTCCCTGGTGCCCAGGAAACACCCACATAGCCTCTGGGGGCCTGCTGTGAGTGCGTCCCGCTCAAGCCTCCATCCGCCCCCGACGTGGAGCCTGCGCCTTTGGAGCCTTGCCACTCCCACCTCTTAGAGCCTCGGAGCTGCACCTGAGGCCGGAAGGGGCTCTGGCGCCCTCGTGTGGACAGAGGCTCGAACAGCCCCTCTCAGGCTTGCCTTCTCTCTCTGGCTCAGCACGCCCCGGGGGGCTGCTTGGGCTGGGGCCCAGAGGAGGCTGGGGGCTCCAGCCCCCGCCAAGAAGAGCCCTTCCACCTGGGCTCTATCTCCCTCTCTCAAAGGCGTTCTTCGTGCCCATGCCAACCTAGGCCATGCCTCGCCGTGGAAATCCTTAGCTCCAAATCCATCAGGGTGTGCCAGCCTGCACCCGTGTGGATGCAGCCTTGCCCAGATGGACTGAGGAAGATAGGCGTGTAAGGAGGGAACGAGTCGTTTTCCCCCTCCCTCATCCCCCTGCGATCCCATACTCCTTGCCATTCAGTCTTGCCTCGATTCTTTCCTTCTGGCTTGGTTCATCTTGCCAGGTCTCTCTTTCTCCCTTGGTTTTCCAACTCTCTTGACCCCACCTGGAGTGTGCCTCATCTGGAGCCCCATTGGTGCTTCCCAAGGCACAGAGTTTCCCAACCACACAAAACCAACCCAAGCAGCCCTTCTCCCCAGGGGGCCAGAAGGAAGCTCGGCCAGAGCTGTTGTGGATCCGTCAAGAGAGCGGCCTGCAGATGCCCGGCCTGGCTCGAGCTCCCATCATCTCAGCAGGTGCAGAGAAAGCAGAGGAGAGCCTCCCTCGGACAGACCAAGGGAGGTTCCTGAGCCCTCTGGAGAGACAAGGCCCAGCGCCGGGCACTGCTGCTCTCCCAATTCGCTCTCCCTTTGGGCACCACCCGGGCACCCCTCACAGCCCCTGGATGCGCATCCCAAAACCCAGGCCACGCTGGGATTCCACACTCATCAGCTCCAGCACGGAACCCAGGAACGAGAACAGAAACCCACCCACCCAGCCGGCACGTGGGGAGGGGGCCTGCAGAAACACTGCCAAATCCAGATAGCCAGCTGCCGTCCAGCACCAGACAAAGGAACACCATCACGCATGCCTAGAGAAGTCCATACCACAACCAGCTCGAGGCTCCTACTCAGGCCTGTCCCCTGAGGACGCCTCTCAAGGACCACCCCTGGGCAGGCTGTAGAAAAGAAGGTGCCTTCACACCGGGTGGGCGTGTATGTCCATTTGTCCAACCACGATGGACCACAGGATCCAGGGCATGCCCAAAAGAGCCCTGGAACCACCGTCGGACCCAGCACTACCCCTCACGGCCATAGACCCCGACAAAGGGTCTCTTCTCAGCGTGAAACGCCCCACTCGCTTCAGGCAGCCCTCTTCCCAAGAGCAGCACATGGAAAGACATTCGTGGTCCATGGACAGATGCTTGGCTGAGCAAGCAGCTGTCCTTCTCCCCAACAGAAGCGGACTCAGCAATCCAGCGGCGCAGAAATGGGTGCCATGGGCAGCCCCAGTGTTGCGAAGAGAAACGCTCACACGAAAGGAAAGAGGTCTGGGAGGGAGACACACAGCCCATGGGAAACCCCTTCCCTCTCCCATCTCACCAGGGACACCCAGGAACAGGCTTCCAGGAAAGAAACCCCTGCACTGCCATCCAGATGCTGCTTGCCAAATGGGAGGGCGAGGCTGTGGGAATGCCTGGCATTGGGGAGGTCCGAGATCCAAACCCTTGCCCTTGCGGGGGCTGGGGCGGGGGCCAGAGCCCTCCTTCCATGGAGCGCAAGCTACGATGTCTAGTCCCTCTTCTGGGAACCCAAGGGAGGAGAAGGGGAGCCAAACAGGATGGATAGACATGGCCGAGGGGATCCCTGTGTTGGGAAAGTGCAATGGATCCACTTCGAGCAGCGCCCCGCGAAAAGGAGTCCTGAACATTCACCCCCAACACATGAGCGTCTCAGCGCTCCCCAGACAAGGTGTCACGCTCGAGAGGGCTGCCCCTGGGGAAAAGAGACGGGCCGAAGGACTCCGTGGATTCCGTCCAGATGGCCTAGCCTAGCCCATCGGACTCGACCGAATTCCCTGGTGAGGACGAAGTGATGAGGACAAAGACCTGCTTCGTTTGGAGTGGATTGACTTCCCCAGGTATTCTCCTGCACCCGTGTGTGGTATGCAGATCCACTCTGCTCGGCAAAAGCATCCACTCCCAGGCTGGGCATCCCCAGGCGGGCGCTTCCAACCCACTCCCACCCAAGATATGGGCTCAGGAGAGACTTGGGATGCATTTGTCTATCCAGGTCCTAGCTATTGTTTCCTACTCTATCTGCATGCGTATGCGTGTGGGTGTGTTTGGAGAGAGAGAGGGAGGGGGGGTAGAATGAGAGAAAGAGGGAGAGAAAGAGGGAGAGAAGGAGAGAGGAGGGCCTTCACTCCTTTCTGGATCCATTCAGCTCATTCAGTTCAATGCCTCTTAGTCCTTGTCCATGGAGTTGGGGGCCCCCTGCCACACGGAGATGTGGTCTCGCCAGAGGGGGATCGCCCAGTGCAGCTCTTGCCCCAGCCACAGCAGGGACCAGGAGAGCCTCTGAAGCTTGGCAGCCGCGTGGGAACTCCCCTGAGAGCTTGCTGGAGGAGACCAATCAAGCGTCCTGAATGCATCACACCTGCTTTCAATCAGGCCTCCATTGCCTGGCGCCCCGCTGCCAAGAGAGGCTCTTCTCCAAAGGACACAAGGACATTTCCCTCAGCCTCCTGTGTGTGTGTATGTGTGTGTGTGTTTGAGTGAGTGAGTGAGTGAGTTGGAGAGAGAGAGAGAGAGAGAGAGAGAGAGAGAGAGAGAGAGAGAGAGAGAGAGAGATAGAACAGGCGGATGAGCCCAGCTGCCAACACTCTAGCCCCCGAAGCCCCCCATGTATTCCTCGGCACCACACTCCTTCTCACCTACCTGAAGCCGTGATGGGGACGGTTTGACCAGGGCCAGCTGGCGGTCCAATCCCTAGGCTGTGTGTGTCTGGGCGCCTGCCTCTAGGGGACCCCAAGCACGCCAAAGCCCAGGACCTGTTCCAAGCCTTCCAAACCCACTGCCACCCAACCAGGCGGCGAACACACCTCCAAATCCGGAAGGCACACCTCCGCCCTCCGCCTGACAGGAGGTGTCTCGGAGGAGAGAGTCCCTGGTGCCCAGGAAACACCCACATAGCCTCTGGGGGCCTGCTGTGAGTGCGTCCCGCTCAAGCCTCCATCCGCCCCCGACGTGGAGCCTGCGCCTTTGGAGCCTTGCCACTCCCACCTCTTAGAGCCTCGGAGCTGCACCTGAGGCCGGAAGGGGCTCTGGCGCCCTCGTGTGGACAGAGGCTCGAACAGCCCCTCTCAGGCTTGCCTTCTCTCTCTGGCTCAGCACGCCCCGGGGGGCTGCTTGGGCTGGGGCCCAGAGGAGGCTGGGGGCTCCAGCCCCCGCCAAGAAGAGCCCTTCCACCTGGGCTCTAGCTCCCTCTCTCAAAGGCGTTCTTCGTGCCCATGCCAACCTAGGCCATGCCTCGCCGTGGAAATCCTTAGCTCCAAATCCATCAGGGTGTGCCAGCCTGCACCCGTGTGGATGCAGCCTTGCCCAGATGGACTGAGGAAGATAGGCGTGTAAGGAGGGAACGAGTCGTTTTCCCCCTCCCTCATCCCCCTGCGATCCCATACTCCTTGCCATTCAGTCTTGCCTCGATTCTTTCCTTCTGGCTTGGTTCATCTTGCCAGGTCTCTCTTTCTCCCTTGGTTTTCCAACTCTCTTGACCCCACCTGGAGTGTGCCTCATCTGGAGCCCCATTGGTGCTTCCCAAGGCACAGAGTTTCCCAACCACACAAAACCAACCCAAGCAGCCCTTCTCCCCAGGGGGCCAGAAGGAAGCTCGGCCAGAGCTGTTGTGGATCCGTCAAGAGAGCGGCCTGCAGATGCCCGGCCTGGCTCGAGCTCCCATCATCTCAGCAGGTGCAGAGAAAGCAGAGGAGAGCCTCCCTCGGACAGACCAAGGGAGGTTCCTGAGCCCTCTGGAGAGACAAGGCCCAGCGCCGGGCACTGCTGCTCTCCCAATTCGCTCTCCCTTTGGGCACCACCCGGGCACCCCTCACAGCCCCTGGATGCGCATCCCAAAACCCAGGCCACGCTGGGATTCCACACTCATCAGCTCCAGCACGGAACCCAGGAACGAGAACAGAAACCCACCCACCCAGCCGGCACGTGGGGAGGGGGCCTGCAGAAACACTGCCAAATCCAGATAGCCAGCTGCCGTCCAGCACCAGACAAAGGAACACCATCACGCATGCCTAGAGAAGTCCATACCACAACCAGCTCGAGGCTCCTACTCAGGCCTGTCCCCTGAGGACGCCTCTCAAGGACCACCCCTGGGCAGGCTGTAGAAAAGAAGGTGCCTTCACACCGGGTGGGCGTGTATGTCCATTTGTCCAACCACGATGGACCACAGGATCCAGGGCATGCCCAAAAGAGCCCTGGAACCACCGTCGGACCCAGCACTACCCCTCACGGCCATAGACCCCGACAAAGGGTCTCTTCTCAGCGTGAAACGCCCCACTCGCTTCAGGCAGCCCTCTTCCCAAGAGCAGCACATGGAAAGACATTCGTGGTCCATGGACAGATGCTTGGCTGAGCAAGCAGCTGTCCTTCTCCCCAACAGAAGCGGACTCAGCAATCCAGCGGCGCAGAAATGGGTGCCATGGGCAGCCCCAGTGTTGCGAAGAGAAACGCTCACACGAAAGGAAAGAGGTCTGGGAGGGAGACACACAGCCCATGGGAAACCCCTTCCCTCTCCCATCTCACCAGGGACACCCAGGAACAGGCTTCCAGGAAAGAAACCCCTGCACTGCCATCCAGATGCTGCTTGCCAAATGGGAGGGCGAGGCTGTGGGAATGCCTGGCATTGGGGAGGTCCGAGATCCAAACCCTTGCCCTTGCGGGGGCTGGGGCGGGGGCCAGAGCCCTCCTTCCATGGAGCGCAAGCTACGATGTCTAGTCCCTCTTCTGGGAACCCAAGGGAGGAGAAGGGGAGCCAAACAGGATGGATAGACATGGCCGAGGGGATCCCTGTGTTGGGAAAGTGCAATGGATCCACTTCGAGCAGCGCCCCGCGAAAAGGAGTCCTGAACATTCACCCCCAACACATGAGCGTCTCAGCGCTCCCCAGACAAGGTGTCACGCTCGAGAGGGCTGCCCCTGGGGAAAAGAGACGGGCCGAAGGACTCCGTGGATTCCGTCCAGATGGCCTAGCCTAGCCCATCGGACTCGACCGAATTCCCTGGTGAGGACGAAGTGATGAGGACAAAGACCTGCTTCGTTTGGAGTGGATTGACTTCCCCAGGTATTCTCCTGCACCCGTGTGTGGTATGCAGATCCACTCTGCTCGGCAAAAGCATCCACTCCCAGGCTGGGCATCCCCAGGCGGGCGCTTCCAACCCACTCCCACCCAAGATATGGGCTCAGGAGAGACTTGGGATGCATTTGTCTATCCAGGTCCTAGCTATTGTTTCCTACTCTATCTGCATGCGTATGCGTGTGGGTGTGTTTGGAGAGAGAGAGGGAGGGGGGGTAGAATGAGAGAAAGAGGGAGAGAAAGAGGGAGAGAAGGAGAGAGGAGGGCCTTCACTCCTTTCTGGATCCATTCAGCTCATTCAGTTCAATGCCTCTTAGTCCTTGTCCATGGAGTTGGGGGCCCCCTGCCACACGGAGATGTGGTCTCGCCAGAGGGGGATCGCCCAGTGCAGCTCTTGCCCCAGCCACAGCAGGGACCAGGAGAGCCTCTGAAGCTTGGCAGCCGCGTGGGAACTCCCCTGAGAGCTTGCTGGAGGAGACCAATCAAGCGTCCTGAATGCATCACACCTGCTTTCAATCAGGCCTCCATTGCCTGGCGCCCCGCTGCCAAGAGAGGCTCTTCTCCAAAGGACACAAGGACATTTCCCTCAGCCTCCTGTGTGTGTGTATGTGTGTGTGTGTTTGAGTGAGTGAGTGAGTGAGTGAGAGAGAGAGAGAGAGAGAGAGAGAGAGAGAGAGAGAGAGAGAGAGAGAGATAGAACAGGCGGATGAGCCCAGCTGCCAACACTCTAGCCCCCGAAGCCCCCCATGTATTCCTCGGCACCACACTCCTTCTCACCTACCTGAAGCCGTGATGGGGACGGTTTGACCAGGGCCAGCTGGCGGTCCAATCCCTAGGCTGTGTGTGTCTGGGCGCCTGCCTCTAGGGGACCCCAAGCACGCCAAAGCCCAGGACCTGTTCCAAGCCTTCCAAACCCACTGCCACCCAACCAGGCGGCGAACACACCTCCAAATCCGGAAGGCACACCTCCGCCCTCCGCCTGACAGGAGGTGTCTCGGAGGAGAGAGTCCCTGGTGCCCAGGAAACACCCACATAGCCTCTGGGGGCCTGCTGTGAGTGCGTCCCGCTCAAGCCTCCATCCGCCCCCGACGTGGAGCCTGCGCCTTTGGAGCCTTGCCACTCCCACCTCTTAGAGCCTCGGAGCTGCACCTGAGGCCGGAAGGGGCTCTGGCGCCCTCGTGTGGACAGAGGCTCGAACAGCCCCTCTCAGGCTTGCCTTCTCTCTCTGGCTCAGCACGCCCCGGGGGGCTGCTTGGGCTGGGGCCCAGAGGAGGCTGGGGGCTCCAGCCCCCGCCAAGAAGAGCCCTTCCACCTGGGCTCTAGCTCCCTCTCTCAAAGGCGTTCTTCGTGCCCATGCCAACCTAGGCCATGCCTCGCCGTGGAAATCCTTAGCTCCAAATCCATCAGGGTGTGCCAGCCTGCACCCGTGTGGATGCAGCCTTGCCCAGATGGACTGAGGAAGATAGGCGTGTAAGGAGGGAACGAGTCGTTTTCCCCCTCCCTCATCCCCCTGCGATCCCATACTCCTTGCCATTCAGTCTTGCCTCGATTCTTTCCTTCTGGCTTGGTTCATCTTGCCAGGTCTCTCTTTCTCCCTTGGTTTTCCAACTCTCTTGACCCCACCTGGAGTGTGCCTCATCTGGAGCCCCATTTGTGCTTCCCAAGGCACAGAGTTTCCCAACCACACAAAACCAACCCAAGCAGGCCTTCTCCCCAGGGGGCCAGAAGGAAGCTCGGCCAGAGCTGTTGTGGATCCGTCAAGAGAGCGGCCTGCAGATGCCCGGCCTGGCTCGAGCTCCCATCATCTCAGCAGGTGCAGAGAAAGCAGAGGAGAGCCTCCCTCGGACAGACCAAGGGAGGTTCCTGAGCCCTCTGGAGAGACAAGGCCCAGCGCCGGGCACTGCTGCTCTCCCAATTCGCTCTCCCTTTGGGCACCACCCGGGCACCCCTCACAGCCCCTGCATGCGCATCCCAAAACCCAGGCCACGCTGGGATTCCACACTCATCAGCTCCAGCACGGAACCCAGGAACGAGAACAGAAACCCACCCACCCAGCCGGCACGTGGGGAGGGGGCCTGCAGAAACACTGCCAAATCCAGATAGCCAGCTGCCGTCCAGCACCAGACAAAGCAACACCATCACGCATGCCTAGAGAAGTCCATACCACAACCAGCTCGAGGCTCCTACTCAGGCCTGTCCCCTGAGGACGCCTCTCAAGGACCACCCCTGGGCAGGCTGTAGAAAAGAAGGTGCCTTCACACCGGGTGGGCGTGTATGTCCATTTGTCCAACCACGATGGACCACAGGATCCAGGGCATGCCCAAAGAACCCTGGAACCACCGTCGGACCCAGCACTACCCCTCACGGCCATAGACCCCGACAAAGGGTCTCTTCTCAGCGTGAAACGCCCCACTCGCTTCAGGCAGCCCTCTTCCCAAGAGCAGCACATGGAAAGACATTCGTGGTCCATGGACAGATGCTTGGCTGAGCAAGCAGCTGTCCTTCTCCCCAACAGAAGCGGACTCAGCAATCCAGCGGCGCAGAAATGGGTGCCATGGGCAGCCCCAGTGTTGCGAAGAGAAACGCTCACACGAAAGGAAAGAGGTCTGGGAGGGAGACACACAGCCCATGGGAAACCCCTTCCCTCTCCCATCTCACCAGGGACACCCAGGAACTGGCTTCCAGGAAAGAAACCCCTGCACTGCCATCCAGATGCTGCTTGCCAAATGGGAGGGCGAGGCTGTGGGAATGCCTGGCATTGGGGAGGTCCGAGATCCAAACCCTTGCCCTTGCGGGGGCTGGGGGGGTGGCCAGAGCCCTCTTTCCATGGAGCGCAAGCTACGATGTCTAGTCCCTCTTCTGGGAACCCAAGGGAGGAGAAGGGGAGCCAAACAGGATGGATAGACATGGCCGATGGGATCCCTGTGTTGGGAAAGTGCAATGGATCCACTTCGAGCAGCGCCCCGCGAAAAGGAGTCCTGAACATTCACCCCCAACACATGAGCGTCTCAGCGCTCCCCAGACAAGGTGTCACGCTCGAGAGGGCTGCCCCTGGGGAAAAGAGACGGGCCGAAGGACTCCGTGGATTCCGTCCAGATGGCCTAGCCTAGCCCATCGGACTCGACCGAATTCCCTGGTGAGGACGAAGTGATGAGGACAAAGACCTGCTTCGTTTGGAGTGGATTGACGTCCCCAGGTATTCTCCTGCACCCGTGTGTGGTATGCAGATCCACTCTGCTCGGCAAAAGCATCCACTCCCAGGCTGGGCATCCCCAGGCGGGCGCTTCCAACCCACTCCCACCCAAGATATGGGCTCAGGAGAGACTTGGGATGCATTTGTCTATCCAGGTCCTAGCTATTGTTTCCTACTCTATCTGCATGCGTATGCGTGTGGGTGTGTTTGGAGAGAGAGAGGGAGGGGGGGTAGAATGAGAGAAAGAGGGAGAGAAAGAGGGAGAGAAGGAGAGAGGAGGGCCTTCACTCCTTTCTGGATCCATTCAGCTCATTCAGTTCAATGCCTCTTAGTCCTTGTCCATGGAGTTGGGGGCCCCCTGCCACACGGAGATGTGGTCTCGCCAGAGGGGGATCGCACAGTGCAGCTCTTGCCCCAGCCACAGCAGGGACCAGGAGAGCCTCTGATGCTTGGCAGCCACGTGGGAACTCCCCTGAGAGCTTGCTGGAGGAGACCAATCAAGCGTCCTGAACGCATCACACCTGCTTTCAATCAGGCCTCCATTGCCTGGCGCCCCGCTGCCAAGAGAGGCTCTTCTCCAAAGGACACAAGGACATTTCCCTCAGCCTCCTGTGTGTGTGTATGTGTGTGTGTGTTGGAGTGAGAGAGAGAGAGAGAGAGAGAGAGAGAGAGAGAGAGAGAGAGAGAGAGAGAGAGAGAGAGAGAGAGATAGAACAGGCGGATGAGCCCAGCTGCCAACACTCTACCCCCGAAGCCCCCCATGTATTCCTCGGCACCACACTCCTTCTCACCTACCTGAAGCCGTGATGGGGACGGCTTGACCAGGGCCAGCTGGCGGTCCAATCCCGAGTCTGTGTGTGTCTGGGCGCCTGCCTCTAGGGGACCCCAAGCACGCCAAAGCCCAGGACCTGTTCCAAGTCTTCCAAACCCACTGCCACCCAACCAGGCGGCGAACTCACCTCCAAATCCGGAAGGCACACCTCCGCCCTCCGCCTGACAGGAGGTGTCTCGGAGGAGAGAGTCCCTGGTGCCCAGGAAACACCCACATAGCCTCTGGGGGCCTGCTGTGAGTGCGTCCCGCTCAAGCCTCCATCCGCCCCCGACGTGGAGCCTGCGCCTTTGGAGCCTTGCCACTCCCACCTCTTAGAGCCTCGGAGCTGCACCTGAGGCCGGAAGGGGCTCTGGCGCCCTCGTGTGGACAGAGGCTCGAACAGCCCCTCTCAGGCTTGCCTTCTCTCTCTGGCTCAGCACGCCCCGGGGGGCTGCTTGGGCTGGGGCCCAGAGGAGGCTGGGGGCTCCAGCCCCCGCCAAGAAGGGCCCTTCCACCTGGGCTCTAGCTCCCTCTCTCAAAGGCGTTCTTCGTGCCCATGCCAACCTAGGCCATGCCTCGCCGTGGAAATCCTTAGCTCCAAATCCATCAGGGTGTGCCAGCCTGCACCCGTGTGGATGCAGCCTTGCCCAGATGGACTGAGGAAGATAGGCGTGTAAGGAGGGAACGAGTCGTTTTCCCCCTTCCTCATCCCCCTGCGATCCCATACTCCTTGCCATTCAGTCTTGCCTCGATTCTTTCCTTCTGGCTTGGTTCATCTTGCCAGGTCTCTCTTTCTCCCTTGGTTTTCCAACTCTCTTGACCCCACCTGGACTGTGCCTCCTCTGGAGCCCCATTTGTGCTTCCCAAGGCACAGAGTTTCCCAAGCACACAAAACCAACCCAAGCAGGCCTTCTCCCCAGGGGGCCCGAAGGAAGCTCGGCCAGAGCTGTTGTGGATCCGTCAAGAGAGCGGCCTGCAGATGCCCGGCCTGGCTCGAGCTCCCATCATCTCAGCAGGTGCAGAGAAAGCAGAGGAGAGCCTCCCTCGGACAGACCAAGGGAGGTTCCTGAGCCCTCTGGAGAGACAAGGCCCAGCGCCGGGCACTGCTGCTCTCCCAATTCCCTCTCCCTTTGGGCACCACCCGGGCACCCCTCACAGACCCTGGATGCGCATCCCAAAACCCAGGCCACGCTGGGATTCCACACTCATCAGCTCCAGCACGGAACCCAGGAACGAGAACAGAAACCCACCCACCCAGCCGGCACGTGGGGTGGGGGCCTGCAGAAACACTGCCAAATCCAGATAGCCAGCTGCCGTCCAGCACCAGACAAAGCAACACCATCACGCATGCCTAGAGAAGTCCATACCACAACCAGCTCGAGGCTCCTACTCAGGCCTGTCCCCTGAGGACGCCTCTCAAGGACCACCCCTGGGCAGGCTGTAGAAAAGAAGGTGCCTTCACACCGCGTGGGCGTGTATGTCCATTTGTCCAACCACGATGGACCACAGGATCCAGGGCATGCCCCAAAGAACCCTGGAACCACCGTCGGACCCAGCACTACCCCTCACGGCCATAGACCCCGACAAAGGGTCTCTTCTCAGCGTGAAACGCCCCACTCGCTTCAGGCAGCCCTCTTCCCAAGAGCAGCACATGGAAAGACATTCGTGGTCCATGGACAGATGCTTGGCTGAGCAAGCAGCTGTCCTTCTCCCCAACAGAAGCGGACTCAGCAATCCAGCGGCGCAGAAATGGGTGCCATGGGCAGCCCCAGTGTTGCGAAGAGAAACGCTCACACGAAAGGAAAGAGGTCTGGGAGGGAGACACACAGCCCATGGGAAACCCCTTCCCTCTCCCATCTCACCAGGGACACCCAGGAACTGGCTTCCAGGAAAGAAACCCCTGCACTGCCATCCAGATGCTGCTTGCCAAATGGGAGGGCGAGGCTGTGGGAATGCCTGGCATTGGGGAGGTCCGAGATCCAAACCCTTGCCCTTGCGGGGGCTGGGGCGGGGGGCCAGAGCCCTCGTTCCATGGAGCGCAAGCTACGATGTCTAGTCCCTCTTCTGGGAACCCAAGGGAGGAGAAGGGGAGCCAAACAGGATGGATAGACATGGCCGAGGGGATCCCTGTGTTGGGAAAGTGCAATGGATCCACTTCGAGCAGCGCCCCGCGAAAAGGAGTCCTGAACATTCACCCCCAACACATGAGCGTCTCAGCGCTCCCCAGACAAGGTGTCACGCTCGAGAGGGCTGCCCCTGGGGAAAAGAGACGGGCCGAAGGACTCCGTGGATTCCGTCCAGATGGCCTAGCCTAGCCCATCGGACTCGACCGAATTCCCTGGTGAGGACGAAGTGATGAGGACAAAGACATGCTTCGTTTGGAGTGGATTGACGTCCCCAGGTGTTCTCCTGCACCCGTGTGTGGTATGCAGATCCACTCTGCTCGGCAAAAGCATCCACTCCCAGGCTGGGCATCCCCAGGCGGGCGCTTCCAACCCACTCCCACCCAAGATATGGGCTCAGGAGAGACTTGGGTTGGATTTGTCTATTCAGGTCCTAGGTATTGTTTCCTACTCTATCTGCATGCGTATGCGTGTGGGTGTGTTTGGAGAGAGAGAGGGAGGGAGGCAGAATGAGAGAAAGAGGGAGAGAACGAGGGAGAGAAGGAGAGAGGAGGGCCTTCACTCCTTTCTGGATCCATTCAGCTCATTCAGTTCAATGCCTCTTAGTCCTTGTCCATGGAGTTGGGGGCCCCCTGCCACACGGAGATGTGGTCTCGCCAGAGGGGGATCGCCCAGTGCAGCTCTTGCCCCAGCCACAGCCGGGACCAGGAGAGCCTCTGAAGCTTGGCAGCCGCGTGGGAACTCCCCTGAGAGCTTGCTGGAGGAGACCAATCAAGCGTCCTGAATGCATCACACCTGCTTTCAATCAGGCCTCCATTGCCTGGCGCCCTGTTGCCAAGAGAGGCTCTTCTCCAAAGGACACAAGGACATTTCCCTCAGCCTCCTGTGTGTGTGTGTGTGTGTGTGTTTGAGTGAGAGAGAGAGAGAAAGAGAGAGAGAGAGAGAACAGGCGGATGAGCCCAGCTGCCAACACTCTAGCCCCCGAAGCCCCCCATGTATTCCTCGGCACCACACTCCTTCTCACCTACCTGAAGCCGTGATGGGGACGGCTTGACCAGGGCCAGCTGGCGGTCCAATCCCGAGGCTGTGTGTGTCTGGGAACCTGCCTCTGGGGGACCCCAAGCACGCCAAAGCCCAGGACCTGTTCCAAGCCTTCCAAACCCACTGCCACCCAACCAGGCGGCGAACTCACCTCCAAATCCGGAAGGCACATTTCCGCCCTCCGCCTGACAGGAGGTGTCTCGGAGGAGAGTGTCCCTGGTGCCCAGGTGTAGACAGAGGCTCGAACAGCCCCTCTCAGGCTTGCCTTCTCTCTCTGGCTCAGCACGCCCCGGGGGGCTGCTTGGGCTGGGGCCCAGAGGAGGCTGGGGACTCCAGCCCCCCGCCAAGAAGGGCCCTTCCACCTGGGCTCTATCTCCCTCTCTCAAAGGCGTTCTTCGTGCCCATGCCAACCTAGGCCATGCCTCGCCGTGGAAATCCTTAGCTCCAAATCCATCAGGGTGTGCCAGCCTGCACCCGTGTGGATGCAGCCTTGCCCAGATGGACTGAGGAAGATAGGCGTGTAAGGAGGGAACGAGTCGTTTTCCCCCTTCCTCATCCCCCTGCGATCCCATACTCCTTGCCATTCAGTCTTGCCTCGATTCTTTCCTTCTGGCTTGGTTCATCTTGCCAGGTCTCTCTTTCTCCCTTGGTTTTCCAACTCTCTTGACCCCACCTGGAGTGTGCCTCATCTGGAGCCCCATTGGTGCTTCCCAAGGCACAGAGTTTCCCAAGCACACAAAACGAACCCAAGCAGGCCTTCTCCCCAGGGGGCCCGAAGGAAGCTCGGCCAGAGCTGTTGTGGATCCGTCAAGAGAGCGGCCTGCAGATGCCCGGCCTGGCTCGAGCTCCCATCATCTCAGCAGGTGCAGAGAAAGCAGAGGAGAGCCTCCCTCGGACAGACCAAGGGAGGTTCCTGAGCCCTCTGGAGAGACAAGGCCCAGCGCCGGGCACTGCTGCTCTCCCAATTCCCTCTCCCTTTGGGCACCACCCGGGCACCCCTCACAGACCCTGGATGCGCATCCCAAAACCCAGGCCACGCTGGGATTCCACACTCATCAGCTCCAGCACGGAACCCAGGAACGAGAACAGAAACCCACCCACCCAGCCGGCACGTGGGGAGGGGGCCTGAAGAAACACTGCCAAATCCAGATAGCCAGCTGCCGTCCAGCACCAGACAAAGGAACACCGTCACGCATGCCTAGAGAAGTCCATACCACAACCAGCTCGAGGCTCCTACTCAGGCCTGTCCCCTGAGGACGCCTCTCAAGGACCACCCCTGGGCAGGCTGTAGAAAAGAAGGTGCCTTCACACCGGGTGGGCGTGTATGTCCATTTGTGCAACCACGATGGACCACAGGATCCAGGGCATGCCCCAAAGAACCCTGGAACCACCGTCGGACCCAGCACTACCCCTCACGGCCATAGACCCCGACAAAGGGTCTCTTCTCAGCGTGAAACGCCCCACTCGCTTCAGGCAGCCCTCTTCCCAAGAGCAGCACATGGAAAGACATTCGTGGTCCATGGACAGATGCTTGGCTGAGCAAGCAGCTGTCCTTCTCCCCAACAGAAGCGGACTCAGCAATCCAGCGGCGCAGAAATGGGTGCCATGGGCAGCCCCAGTGTTGCGAAGAGAAACGCTCACACGAAAGGAAAGAGGTCTGGGAGGGAGACACACAGCCCATGGGAAACCCCTTCCCTCTCCCATCTCACCAGGGACACCCAGGAACTGGCTTCCAGGAAAGAAACCCCTGCACTGCCATCCAGATGCTGCTTGCCAAATGGGAGGGCGAGGCTGTGGGAATGCCTGGCATTGGGGAGGTCCGAGATCCAAACCCTTGCCCTTGCGGGGGCTGGGGCGGGGGGCCAGAGCCCTCGTTCCATGGAGCGCAAGCTACGATGTCTAGTCCCTCTTCTGGGAACCCAAGGGAGGAGAAGGGGAGCCAAACAGGATGGATAGACATGGCCGAGGGGATCCCTGTGTTGGGAAAGTGCAATGGATCCACTTCGAGCAGCGCCCCGCGAAAAGGAGTCCTGAACATTCACCCCCAACACATGAGCGTCTCAGCGCTCCCCAGACAAGGTGTCACGCTCGAGAGGGCTGCCCCTGGGGAAAAGAGACGGGCCGAAGGACTCCGTGGATTCCGTCCAGATGGCCTAGCCTAGCCCATCGGACTCGACCGAATTCCCTGGTGAGGACGAAGTGATGAGGACAAAGACATGCTTCGTTTGGAGTGGATTGACTTCCCCAGGTGTTCTCCTGCACCCGTGTGTGGTATGCAGATCCACTCTGCTCGGCAAAAGCATCCACTCCCAGGCTGGGCATCCCCAGGCGGGCGCTTCCAACCCACTCCCACCCAAGATATGGGCTCAGGAGAGACTTGGGTTGGATTTGTCTATTCAGGTCCTAGGTATTGTTTCCTACTCTATCTGCATGCGTATGCGTGTGGGTGTGTTTGGAGAGAGAGAGGGAGGGAGGCAGAATGAGAGAAAGAGGGAGAGAACGAGGGAGAGAAGGAGAGAGGAGGGCCTTCACTCCTTTCTGGATCCATTCAGCTCATTCAGTTCAATGCCTCTTAGTCCTTGTCCATGGAGTTGGGGGCCCCCTGCCACACGGAGATGTGGTCTCGCCAGAGGGGGATCGCCCAGTGCAGCTCTTGCCCCAGCCACAGCCGGGACCAGGAGAGCCTCTGAAGCTTGGCAGCCGCGTGGGAACTCCCCTGAGAGCTTGCTGGAGGAGACCAATCCAGCGTCCTGAATGCATCACACCTGCTTTCAATCAGGCCTCCATTGCCTGGCGCCCTGTTGCCAAGAGAGGCTCTACTCCAAAGGACACAAGGACATTTCCCTCAGCCTCCTGTGTGTGTGTGTGTGTGTGTGTTTGAGTGAGAGAGAGAGAGAAAGAGAGAGAGAGAGAGAACAGGCGGATGAGCCCAGCTGCCAACACTCTAGCCCCCGAAGCCCCCCATGTATTCCTCGGCACCACACTCCTTCTCACCTACCTGAAGCCGTGATGGGGACGGCTTGACCAGGTCCAGCTGGCGGTCCAATCCCGAGGCTGTGTGTGTCTGGGCGCCTGCCTCTGGGGGACCCCAAGCACGCCAAAGCCCAGGACCTGTTCCAAGCCTTCCAAACCCACTGCCACCCAACCAGGCGGCGAACTCACCTCCAAATCCGGAAGGCACACTTCCGCCCTCCGCCTGACAGGAGGTGTCTCGGAGGAGAGAGTCCCTGGTGCCCAGGAAACACCCACATAGCCTCTGGGGGCCTGCTGTGAGTGCGTCCCGCTCAAGCCTCCAGCCTCCCTCGACGTGGAGCCTGCGCCTTTGGAGCCTTGCCACTCCCACCTCTTAGAGCCTCGAGCTGCACCTGAGGCCGGAAGGGGCTCTGGCGCCCTCGTGTGGACAAGGCTCGAACAGCCCCTCTCAGGCTTGCCTTCTCTCTCTGGCTCAGCACGCCCCGGGGGGCTGCTTGGGCTGGGGCCCAGAGGAGGCTGGGGACTCCAGCCCCCGCCAAGAAGGGCCCTTCCACCTGGGCTCTATCTCCCTCTCTCAAAGGCGTTCTTCGTGCCCATGCCAACCTAGGCCATGCCTCGCCGTGGAAATCCTTAGCTCCAAATCCATCAGGGTGTGCCAGCCTGCACCCGTGTGGATGCAGCCTTGCCCAGATGGACTGAGGAAGATAGGCGTGTAAGGAGGGAACGAGTCGTTTTCCCCCTCCCTCATCTCCCTGCGATCCCATACTCCTTGCCATTCAGTCTTGCCTCGATTCTTTCCTTCTGGCTTGGTTCATCTTGCCAGGTCTCTCTTTCTCCCTTGGTTTTCCAACTCTCTTGACCCCACCTGGACTGTGCCTCATCTGGAGCCCCATTGGTGCTTCCCAAGGCACAGAGTTTCCCAACCACACAAAACCAACCCAAGCAGCCCTTCTCCCCAGGGGGCCAGAAGGAAGCTCGGCCAGAGCTGTTGTGGATCCGTCAAGAGAGCGGCCTGCAGATGCCCGGCCTGGCTCGAGCTCCCATCATCTCAGCAGGTGCAGAGAAAGCAGAGGAGAGCCTCCCTCGGACAGACCAAGGGAGGTTCCTGAGCCCTCTGGAGAGACAAGGCCCAGCGCCGGGCACTGCTGCTCTCCCAATTCGCTCTCCCTTTGGGCACCACCCGGGCACCCCTCACAGCCCCTGCATGCGCATCCCAAAACCCAGGCCACGCTGGGATTCCACACTCATCAGCTCCAGCACGGAACCCAGGAACGAGAACAGAAACCCACCCACCCAGCCGGCACGTGGGGAGGGGGCCTGAAGAAACACTGCCAAATCCAGATAGCCAGCTGCCGTCCAGCACCAGACAAATGAACACCGTCACGCATGCCTAGAGAAGTCCATACCACAACCAGCTCGAGGCTCCTACTCAGGCCTGTCCCCTGAGGATGCCTCTCAAGGACCACCCCTGGGCAGGCTGTAGAAAAGAAGGTGCCTTCACACCGCGTGGGCGTGTATGTCCATTTGTCCAACCACGATGGACCACAGGATCCAGGGCATGCCCCAAAGAACCCTGGAACCACCGTCGGACCCAGCACTACCCCTCACGGCCATAGACCCCGACAAAGGGTCTCTTCTCAGCGTGAAACGCCCCACTCGCTTCAGGCAGCCCTCTTCCCAAGAGCAGCACATGGAAAGACATTCGTGGTCCATGGACAGATGCTTGGCTGAGCAAATAGCTGTCCTTCTCCCCAACAGAAGCGGACTCAGCAATCCAGCGGCGCAGAAATGGGTGCCATGGACAGCCCCAGTGTTGCGAAGAGAAACGCTCACACGAAAGGAAAGAGGTCTGGGAGGGAGACACACAGCCCATGGGAAACCCCTTCCCTCTCCCATCTCACCAGGGACACCCAGGAACTGGCTTCCAGGAAAGAAACCCCTGCACTGCCATCCAGATGCTTCTTGCCAAATGGGAGGGCGAGGCTGTGGGAATGCCTGGCATTGGGGAGGTCCGAGATCCAAACCCTTGCCCTTGCGGGGGCTGGGGCGGGGGGCCAGAGCCCTCGTTCCATGGAGCGCAAGCTACGATGTCTAGTCCCTCTTCTGGGAACCCAAGGGAGGAGAAGGGGAGCCAAACAGGATGGATAGACATGGCCGATGGGATCCCTGTGTTGGGAAAGTGCAATGGATCCACTTCGAGCAGCGCCCCGCGAAAAGGAGTCCTGAACTTTCACCCCCAACACATGAGCGTCTCAGCGCTCCCCAGACAAGGTGTCACGCTCGAGAGGGCTGCCCCTGGGGAAAAGAGACGGGCCGAAGGACTCCGTGGATTCCGTCCAGATGGCCTAGCCTAGCCCATCGGACTCGACCGAATTCCCTGGTGAGGACGAAGTGATGAGGACAAAGACATGCTTCGTTTGGAGTGGATTGACGTCCCCAGGTATTCTCCTGCACCCGTGTGTGGTATGCAGATCCACTCTGCTCGGCAAAAGCATCCACTCCCAGGCTGGGCATCCCCAGGCGGGCTCTTCCAACCCACTCCCACCCAAGATATGGGCTCAGGAGAGACTTGGGATGCATTTGTCTATCCAGGTCCTAGCTATTGTTTCCTACTCTATCTGCATGCGTATGCGTGTGGGTGTGTTTGGAGAGAGGGAGGGAGGGAGGCAGAATGAGAGAAAGAGGGAGAGAACGAGGGAGAGAAGGAGAGAGGAGGGCCTTCACTCCTTTCTGGATCCATTCAGCTCATTCAGTTCAATGCCTCTTAGTCCTTGTCCATGGAGTTGGGGGCCCCCTGCCACACGGAGATGTGGTCTCGCCAGAGGGGGATCGCCCAGTGCAGCTCTTGCCCCAGCCACAGCCGGGACCAGGAGAGCCTCTGAAGCTGGGCAGCCGCGTGGGCACTCCGCTGAGAGCTTGCTGGAGGAGACCAATCAAGCGTCCTGAACGCATCACACCTGCTTTCAATCAGGCCTCCATTGCCTGGCGCCCTGCTGCCAAGAGAGGCTCTTCTCCAAAGGACACAAGGACATTTCCCTCAGCCTCCTGTGTGTGTGTGTGTTTGAGTGAGAGAGAGAGAGAGAGAGGGGGGGGGGGAGAGAGAGAGAGAGAGAGAGAGAGAGAGAGAGAGAGAGAGAGAGAGAGAGAGAGAGAACAGGCGGATGAGCCCAGCTGCCAACACTCTAGCCCCCGAAGCCCCCCATGTATTCCTCGGCACCACACTCCTTCTCACCTACCTGAAGCCGTGATGGGGACGGCTTGACCAGGGCCAGCTGGCGGTCCAATCCCGAGGCTGTGTGTGTCTGGGCGCCTGCCTCTAGGGGACCCCAAGCACGCCAAAGCCCAGGACCTGTTCCAAGCCTTCCAAACCCACTGCCACCCAACCAGGCGGCGAACTCACCTCCAAATCCGGAAGGCACACTTCCGCCCTCCGCCTGAAAGGAGGTGTCTCGGAGGAGAGTGTCCCTGGTGCCCAGGAAACACCCACATAGCCTCTGGGGGCCTGATGTGAGTGCGTCACGCTCAAGCCTCCATCCGCCCTCGAAGTGGAGCCTGCGCCTTTGGAGCCTTGCCACTCCCACCTCTTAGAGCCTCGAGCTGCACCTGAGGCCGGAAGGGGCTCTGGCGCCCTCGTGTGGACAGAGGCTCGAACAGCCCCTCTCAGGCTTGCCTTCTCTCTCTGGCTCAGCACGCCCCGGGGGGCTGCTTGGGCTGGGGCCCAGAGGAGGCTGGGGACTCCAGCCCCCGCCAAGAAGGGCCCTTCCACCTGGGCTCTATCTCCCTCTCTCAAAGGCGTTCTTCGTGCCCATGCCAACCTAGGCCATGCCTCGCCGTGGAAATCCTTAGCTCCAAATCCATCAGGGTGTGCCAGCCTGCACCCGTGTGGATGCAGCCTTGCCCAGATGGACTGAGGAAGATAGGCGCGTAAGGAGGGAACCAGTCGTTTTCCCCCTTCCTCATCCCCCTGCGATCCCATACTCCTTGCCATTCAGTCTTGCCTCGATTCTTTCCTTCTGGCTTGGTTCATCTTGCCAGGTCTCTCTTTCTCCCTTGGTTTTCCAACTCTCTTGACCCCACCTGGACTGTGCCTCCTCTGGAGCCCCATTTGTGCTTCCCAAGGCACAGAGTTTCCCAAGCACACAAAACCAACCCAAGCAGCCCTTCTCCCCAGGGGGCCAGAAGGAAGCTCGGCCAGAGCTGTTGTGGATCCGTCAAGAGAGCGGCCTGCAGATGCCCGGCCTGGCTCGAGCTCCCATCATCTCAGCAGGTGCAGAGAAAGCAGAGGAGAGCCTCCCTCGGACAGACCAAGGGAGGTTCCTGAGCCCTCTGGAGAGACAAGGCCCAGCGCCGGGCACTGCTGCTCTCCCAATTCGCTCTCCCTTTGGGCACCACCCGGGCACCCCTCACAGCCCCTGCATGCGCATCCCAAAACCCAGGCCACGCTGGGATTCCACACTCATCAGCTCCAGCACGGAACCCAGGAACGAGAACAGAAACCCACCCACCCAGCCGGCACGTGGGGAGGGGGCCTGAAGAAACACTGCCAAATCCAGATAGCCAGCTGCCGTCCAGCACCAGACAAATGAACACCGTCACGCATGCCTAGAGAAGTCCATACCACAACCAGCTCGAGGCTCCTACTCAGGCCTGTCCCCTGAGGACGCCTCTCAAGGACCACCCCTGGGCAGGCTGTAGAAAAGAAGGTGCCTTCACACCGGGTGGGCGTGTATGTCCATTTGTCCAACCACGATGGACCACAGGATCCAGGGCATGCCCAAAAGAGCCCTGGAACCACCGTCGTACCCAGCACTACCCCCCACGGCCATAGACCTCGACAAAGGGTCTCTTCTCAGCGTGAAACGCCCCACTCGCTTCAGGCAGCCCTCTTCCCAAGAGCAGCACATGGAAAGACATTCGTGGTCCATGGACAGATGCTTGGCTGAGCAAGCAGCTGTCCTTCTCCCCAACAGAAGCGGACTCAGCAATCCAGCGGCGCAGAAATGGGTGCCATGGGCAGCCCCAGTGTTGCGAAGAGAAACGCTCACACGAAAGGAAAGAGGTCTGGGAGGGAGACACACAGCCCATGGGAAACCCCTTCCCTCTCCCATCTCACCAGGGACACCCAGGAACTGGCTTCCAGGAAAGAAACCGCTGCACTGCCATCCAGATGCTGCTTGCCAAATGGGAGGGCGAGGCTGTGGGAATGCCTGGCATTGGGGAGGTCCGAGATCCAAACCCTTGCCCTTGCGGGGGCTGGGGCGGGGGGCCAGAGCCCTCGTTCCATGGAGCGCAAGCTACGATGTCTAGTCCCTCTTCTGGGAACCCAAGGGAGGAGAAGGGGAGCCAAACAGGATGGATAGACATGGCCGATGGGATCCCTGTGTTGGGAAAGTGCAATGGATCCACTTCGAGCAGCGCCCCGCGAAAAGGAGTCCTGAACATTCACCCCCAACACATGAGCGTCTCAGCGCTCCCCAGACAAGGTGTCACGCTCGAGAGGGCTGCCCCTGGGGAAAAGAGACGGGCCGAAGGACTCCGTGGATTCCGTCCAGATGGCCTAGCCTAGCCCATCGGACTCGACTGAATTCCCTGGTGAGGACGAAGTGATGAGGACAAAGACATGCTTCGTTTGGAGTGGATTGACGTCCCCAGGTATTCTCCTGCACCCGTGTGTGGTATGCAGATCCACTCTGCTCGGCAAAAGCATCCACTCCCAGGCTGGGCATCCCCAGGCGGGCGCTTCCAACCCACTCCCACCCAAGATATGGGCTCAGGAGAGACTTGGGATGCATTTGTCTATCCAGGTCCTAGCTATTGTTTCCTACTCTATCTGCATGCGTATGCGTGTGGGTGTGTTTGGAGAGAGAGAGGGAGGGAGGCAGAATGAGAGAAAGAGGGAGAGAACGAGGGAGAGAAGGAGAGAGGAGGGCCTTCACTCCTTTCTGGATCCATTCAGCTCATTCAGTTCAATGCCTCTTAGTCCTTGTCCATGGAGTTGGGGGCCCCCTGCCACACGGAGATGTGGTCTCGCCAGAGGGGGATCGCCCAGTGCAGCTCTTGCCCCAGCCACAGCCGGGACCAGGAGAGCCTCTGAAGCTGGGCAGCCGCGTGGGAACTCCCCTGAGAGCTTGCTGGAGGAGACCAATCAAGCGTCCTGAATGCATCACACCTGCTTTCAATCAGGCCTCCATTGCCTGGCGCCCTGCTGCCAAGAGAGGCTCTTCTCCAAAGGACACAAGGACATTTCCCTCAGCCTCCTGTGTGTGTGTGTGTTTGAGTCAGAGAGAGAGAGAGAGAGGGGGGGGGAAGAGAGAGAGAGAGAGAGAGTGAGAGAGAGGGGGTGAGAGAGAGAGAGAGAACAGGCGGATGAGCCCAGCTGCCAACACTCTAGCCCCCGAAGCCCCCCATGTATTCCTCGGCACCACACTCCTTCTCACCTACCTGAAGCCGTGATGGGGACGGCTTGACCAGGGCCAGCTGGCGGTCCAATCCCGAGGCTGTGTGTGTCTGGGCGCCTGCCTCTGGGGGACCCCAAGCACGCCAAAGCCCAGGACCTGTTCCAAGCCTTCCAAACCCACTGCCAACCAACCAGGCGGCGAACTCACCTCCAAATCCGGAAGGCACACCTCCGCCCTCCGCCTGACAGGAGGTGTCTCGGAGGAGAGAGTCCCTGGTGCCCAGGAAACACCCACATAGCCTCTGGGGGCCTGCTGTGAGTGCCTCCCGCTCAAGCCTCCATCCGCCCTCGACGTGGAGCCTGCGCCTTTGGAGCCTTGCCACTCCCACCTCTTAGAGCCTCCAGCTGCACCTGAGGGCGGAAGGCGCTCTGGCGCCCTCGTGTGGACAGAGGCTCGAACAGCCCCTCTCAGGCTTGCCTTCTCTCTCTGGCTCAGCACGCCCCGGGGGGCTGCATGGGCTGGGGCCCAGAGGAGGCTGGGGACTCCAGCCCCCGCCAAGAAGGGCCCTTCCACCTGGGCTCTAGCTCCCTCTCTCAAAGGCGTTCTTCGTGCCCATGCCAACCTAGGCCATGCCTCGCCGTGGAAATCCTTAGCTCCAAATCCATCAGGGTGTGCCAGCCTGCACCCGTGTGGATGCAGCCTTGCCCAGATGGACTGAGGAAGATAGGCGTGTAAGGAGGGAACGAGTCGTTTTCCCCCTTCCTCATTCCCCTGCGATCCCATACTCCTTGCCATTCAGTCTTGCCTCGATTCTTTCCTTCTGGCTTGGTTCATCTTGCCAGGTCTCACTTTCTCCCTTTGTTTTCAAACTCTCTTGACCCCACCTGGAGTGTGCCTCATGTGGATCCCCTTTGGTGCTTCCCAAGGCACAGAGTTTCCCAACCACACAAAACCAACCCAAGCAGCCCTTCTCCCCAGGGGGCCAGAAGCAATCTCGGCCAGAGCTCTTGTGGATCCGTCAAGAGAGCGGCCTGCAGATGCCCGGCCTGGCTCGAGCTCCCATCATCTCAGCAGGTGCAGAGAAAGCAGAGGAGAGCCTCCCTCGGACAGACCAAGGGAGGTTCCTGAGCCCTCTGGAGAGACAAGGCCCAGCGCCGGGCACTGCTGCTCTCCCAATTCGCTCTCCCTTTGGGCACCACCCGGGCACCCCTCACAGCCCCTGCATGCGCATCCCAAAACCCAGGCCACGCTGGGATTCCACACTCATCAGCTCCAGCACGGAACCCAGGAACGAGAACAGAAACCCACCCACCCAGCCGGCACGTGGGGAGGGGGCCTGAAGAAACACTGCCAAATCCAGATAGCCAGCTGCCGTCCAGCACCAGACAAAGGAACACCATCACGCATGCCTAGAGAAGTCCATACCACAACCAGCTCGAGGCTCCTACTCAGGCCTGTCCCCTGAGGACGCCTCTCAAGGACCACCTCTGGGCAGGCTGTAGAAAAGAAGGTGCCTCCACACCGCGTGGGCGTGTATGTCCATTTGTCCAACCACGATGGACCACAGGATCCAGGGCATGCCCCAAAGAACCCTGGAACCACCGTCGGACCCAGCACTCCCCCTCACGGCCATAGACCCCGACAAAGGGTCTCTTCTCAGCGTGAAACGCCCCACTCGCTTCAGGCAGCCCTCTTCCCAAGAGCAGCACATGGAAAGACATTCGTGGTCCATGGACAGATGCTTGGCTGAGCAAGCAGCTGTCCTTCTCCCCAACAGAAGCGGACTCAGCAATCCAGCGGCGCAGAAATGGGTGCCATGGGCAGCCCCAGTGTTGCGAAGAGAAACGCTCACACGAAAGGAAAGAGGTCTGGGAGGGAGACACACAGCCCATGGGAAACCCCTTCCCTCTCCCATCTCACCAGGGACACCCAGGAACTGGCTTCCAGGAAAGAAACCCCTGCACTGCCATCCAGATGCTGCTTGCCAAATGGGAGGGCGAGGCTGTGGGAATGCCTGGCATTGGGGAGGTCCGAGATCCAAACCCTTGCCCTTGCGGGGGCTGGGGCGGGGGGCCAGAGCCCTCGTTCCATGGAGCGCAAGCTACGATGTCTAGTCCCTCTTCTGGGAACCCAAGGGAGGAGAAGGGGAGCCAAACAGGATGGATAGACATGGCCGATGGGATCCCTGTGTTGGGAAAGTGCAATGGATCCACTTCGAGCAGCGCCCCGCGAAAAGGAGTCCTGAACATTCACCCCCAACACATGAGCGTCTCAGCGCTCCCCAGACAAGGTGTCACGCTCGAGAGGGCTGCCCCTGGGGAAAAGAGACGGGCCGAAGGACTCCGTGGATTCCGTCCAGATGGCCTAGCCTAGCCCATCGGACTCGACTGAATTCCCTGGTGAGGACGAAGTGATGAGGACAAAGACATGCTTCGTTTGGAGTGGATTGACGTCCCCAGGTATTCTCCTGCACCCGTGTGTGGTATGCAGATCCACTCTGCTCGGCAAAAGCATCCACTCCCAGGCTGGGCATCCCCAGGCGGGCGCTTCCAACCCACTCCCACCCAAGATATGGGCTCAGGAGAGACTTGGGATGCATTTGTCTATCCAGGTCCTAGCTATTGTTTCCTACTCTATCTGCATGCGTATGCGTGTGGGTGTGTTTGGAGAGAGAGAGGGAGGGAGGCAGAATGAGAGAAAGAGGGAGAGAACGAGGGAGAGAAGGAGAGAGGAGGGCCTTCACTCCTTTCTGGATCCATTCAGCTCATTCAGTTCAATGCCTCTTAGTCCTTGTCCATGGAGTTGGGGGCCCCCTGCCACACGGAGATGTGGTCTCGCCAGAGGGGGATCGCCCAGTGCAGCTCTTGCCCCAGCCACAGCCGGGACCAGGAGAGCCTCTGAAGCTGGGCAGCCGCGTGGGAACTCCCCTGAGAGCTTGCTGGAGGAGACCAATCAAGCGTCCTGAATGCATCACACCTGCTTTCAATCAGGCCTCCATTGCCTGGCGCCCTGCTGCCAAGAGAGGCTCTACTCCAAAGGACACAAGGACATTTCCCTCAGCCTCCTGTGTATGTGTGTGTGTGTGTGTTTGAGTGAGAGAGAGAGAGAAAGAGAGAAAGAGAGAGAGAGAACAGGCGGATGAGCCCAGCTGCCAACACTCTAGCCCCCGAAGCCCCCCATGTATTCCTCGGCACCACACTCCTTCTCACCTACCTGAAGCCGTGATGGGGACGGCTTGACCAGGGCCAGCTGGCGGTCCAATCCCGAGGCTGTGTGTGTCTGGGCGCCTGCCTCTAGGGGACCCCAAGCACGCCAAAGCCCAGGACCTGTTCCAAGCCTTCCAAACCCACTGCCACCCAACCAGGCGGCGAACTCACCTCCAAATCCGGAAGGCACACCTCCGCCCTCCGCCTGACAGGAGGTGTCTCGGAGGAGAGAGTCCCTGGTGCCCAGGAAACACCCACATAGCCTCTGGGGGCCTGCTGTGAGTGCGTCCCGCTCAAGCCTCCATCCGCCCTCTACGTGGAGCCTGCGCCTTTGGAGCCTTGCCACTCCCACCTCTTAGAGCCTCGGAGCTGCACCTGAGGCCGGAAGGGGCTCTGGCGCCCTCGTGTGGACAGAGGCTCGAACAGCCCCTCTCAGGCTTGCCTTCTCTCTCTGGCTCAGCACGCCCCGGGGGGCTGCTTGGGCTGGGGCCCAGAGGAGGCTGGGGACTCCAGCCCCCGCCAAGAAGGGCCCTTCCACCTGGGCTCTATCTCCCTCTCTCAAAGGCGTTCTTCGTGCCCATGCCAACCTAGGCCATGCCTCGCCGTGGAAATCCTTAGCTCCAAATCCATCAGGGTGTGCCAGCCTGCACCCGTGTGGATGCAGCCTTGCCCAGATGGACTGAGGAAATAGGCCTGTAAGGAGGGAACGAGTCGTTTTCCCCTTTCCTCATCCCCCTGCGATCCCATACTCCTTGCCATTCAGTCTTGCCTCGATTCTTTCCTTCTGGCTTGGTTCATCTTGCCAGGTCTCTCTCCCTTTGTTTTCAAACTCTCTTGACCCCAGCTGGAGTGTGCCTCATCTGGAGCCCCATTGGTGCTTCCCAAGGCACAGAGTTTCCCAAGCACACAAAACCAACCCAAGCAGGCCTTTTCCCCAGGGGGCCAGAAGGAAGCTCGGCCAGAGCTGTTGTGGATCCGTCAAGAGAGCGGCCTGCAGATGCCCGGCCTGGCTCGAGCTCCCATCATCTCAGCAGGTGCAGAGAAAGCAGAGGAGAGCCTCCCTCGGACAGACCAAGGGAGGTTCCTGAGCCCTCTGGAGAGACAAGGCCCAGCGCCGGGCACTGCTGCTCTCCCAATTCGCTCTCCCTTTGGGCACCACCCGGGCACCCCTCACAGCCCCTGCATGCGCATCCCAAAACCCAGGCCACGCTGGGATTCCACACTCATCAGCTCCAGCACGGAACCCAGGAATGAGAACAGAAACCCACCCACCCAGCCGGCACGTGGGGAGGGGGCCTGCAGAAACACTGCCAAATCCAGATAGCCAGCTGCCGTCCAGCACCAGACAAATGAACACCGTCACGCATGCCTAGAGAAGTCCATACCACAACCAGCTCGAGGCTCCTACTCAGGCCTGTCCCCTGAGGACGCCTCTCAAGGACCACCCCTGGGCAGGCTGTAGAAAAGAAGGTGCCTTCACACCGCGTGGGCGTGTATGTCCATTTGTCCAACCACGATGGACCACAGGATCCAGGGCATGCCCCAAAGAACCCTGGAACCACCGTCGGACCCAGCACTCCCCCTCAGGGCCATAGACCCCGACAAAGGGTCTCTTCTCAGCGTGAAACGCCCCACTCGCTTCAGGCAGCCCTCTTCCCAAGAGCAGCACATGGAAAGACATTCGTGGTCCATGGACAGATGCTTGGCTGAGCAAGCAGCTGTCCTTCTCCCCAACAGAAGCGGACTCAGCAATCCAGCGGCGCAGAAATGGGTGCCATGGGCAGCCCCAGTGTTGCGAAGAGAAACGCTCACACGAAAGGAAAGAGGTCTGGGAGGGAGACACACAGCCCATGGGAAACCCCTTCCCTCTCCCATCTCACCAGGGACACCCAGGAACTGGCTTCCAGGAAAGAAACCCCTGCACTGCCATCCAGATGCTGCTTGCCAAATGGGAGGGCGAGGCTGTGGGAATGCCTGGCATTGGGGAGGTCCGAGATCCAAACCCTTGCCCTTGCGGGGGCTGGGGCGGGGGGCCAGAGCCCTCGTTCCATGGAGCGCAAGCTACGATGTCTAGTCCCTCTTCTGGGAACCCAAGGGAGGAGAAGGGGAGCCAAACAGGATGGATAGACATGGCCGATGGGATCCCTGTGTTGGGAAAGTGCAATGGATCCACTTCGAGCAGCGCCCCGCGAAAAGGAGTCCTGAACATTCACCCCCAACACATGAGCGTCTCAGCGCTCCCCAGACAAGGTGTCACGCTCGAGAGGGCTGCCCCTGGGGAAAAGAGACGGGCCGAAGGACTCCGTGGATTCCGTCCAGATGGCCTAGCCTAGCCCATCGGACTCGACCGAATTCCCTGGTGAGGACGAAGTGATGAGGACAAAGACATGCTTCGTTTGGAATGGATTGACTTCCCCAGGTATTCTCCTGCACCCGTGTGTGGTATGCAGATCCACTCTGCTCGGCAAAAGCATCCACTCCCAGGCTGGGCATCCCCAGGCGGGCGCTTCCAACCCACTCCCACCCAAGATATGGGCTCAGGAGAGACTTGGGATGCATTTGTCTATCCAGGTCCTAGCTATTGTTTCCTACTCTATCTGCATGCGTATGCGTGTGGGTGTGTTTGGAGAGAGGGAGGGAGGGAGGCAGAATGAGAGAAAGAGGGAGAGAACGAGGGAGAGAAGGAGAGAGGAGGGCCTTCACTCCTTTCTGGATCCATTCAGCTCATTCAGTTCAATGCCTCTTAGTCCTTGTCCATGGAGTTGGGGGCCCCCTGCCACACGGAGATGTGGTCTCGCCAGAGGGGGATCGCCCAGTGCAGCTCTTGCCCCAGCCACAGCCGGGACCAGGAGAGCCTCTGAAGCTGGGCAGCCGCGTGGGCACTCCCCTGAGAGCTTGCTGGAGGAGACCAATCAAGCGTCCTGAACGCATCACACCTGCTTTCAATCAGGCCTCCATTGCCTGGCGCCCTGCTGCCAAGAGAGGCTCTTCTCCAAAGGACACAAGGACATTTCCCTCAGCCTCCTGTGTGTGTGTGTGTTTGAGTAAGAGAGAGAGAGAGAGAGGGGGGGGAAGAGAGAGAGAACAGGCGGATGAGCCCAGCTGCCAACACTCTAGCCCCCGAAGCCCCCCATGTATTCCTCGGCACCACACTCCTTCTCACCTACCTGAAGCCGTGATGGGGACGGCTTGACCAGGGCCAGCTGGCGGTCCAATCCCGAGGCTGTGTGTGTCTGGGCGCCTGCCTCTAGGGGACCCCAAGCACGCCAAAGCCCAGGACCTGTTCCAAGCCTTCCAAACCCACTGCCACCCAACCAGGCGGCGAACTCACCTCCAAATCCGGAAGGCACACCTCCGCCCTCCGCCTGACAGGAGGTGTCTCGGAGGAGAGAGTCCCTGGTGCCCAGGAAACACCCACATAGCCTCTGGGGGCCTGCTGTGAGTGCGTCCCGCTCAAGCCTCCATCCGCCCTCGACGTGGAGCCTGCGCCTTTGGAGCCTTGCCACTCCCACCTCTTAGAGCCTCGGAGCTGCACCTGAGGCCGGAAGGGGCTCTGGCGCCCTCGTGTGGACAGAGGCTCGAACAGCCCCTCTCAGGCTTGCCTTCTCTCTCTGGCTCAGCACGCCCCGGGGGGCTGCATGGGCTGGGGCCCAGAGGAGGCTGGGGACTCCAGCCCCCGCCAAGAAGGGCCCTTCCACCTGGGCTCTAGCTCCCTCTCTCAAAGGCGTTCTTCGTGCCCATGCCAACCTAGGCCATGCCTCGCCGTGGAAATCCTTAGCTCCAAATCCATCAGGGTGTGCCAGCCTGCACCCGTGTGGATGCAGCCTTGCCCAGATGGACTGAGGAAGATAGGCGTGTAAGGAGGGAACGAGTCGTTTTCCCCCTTCCTCATTCCCCTGCGATCCCATACTCCTTGCCATTCAGTCTTGCCTCGATTCTTTCCTTCTGGCTTGGTTCATCTTGCCAGGTCTCTCTTTCTCCCTTGGTTTTCAAACTCTCTTGACCCCACCTGGAGTGTGCCTCATCTGGAGCCCCATTGGTGCTTCCCAAGGCACAGAGTTTCCCAACCACACAAAACCAACGCAAGCAGGCCTTCTCCCCAGGGGGCCAGAAGGCATCTCGGCCAGAGCTCTTGTGGATCCGTCAAGAGAGCGGCCTGCAGATGCCCGGCCTGGCTCGAGCTCCCATCATCTCAGCAGGTGCAGAGAAACAGAGGAGAGCCTCCCTCGGACAGGCAAACGGAGGTTCCTGAGCCCTCTGGAGAGACAAGGCCCAGCGCCGGGCACTGCTGCTCTCCCAATTCGCTCTCCCTTTGGGCACCACCCGGGCACCCCTCACAGCCCCTGGATGCGCATCCCAAAACCCAGGCCACGCTGGGATTCCACACTCATCAGCTCCAGCACGGAACCCAGGAACGAGAACAGAAACCCACCCACCCAGCCGGCACGTGGGGAGGGGGCCTGAAGAAACACTGCCAAATCCAGATAGCCAGCTGCCGTCCAGCACCAGACAAAGGAACACCATCACGCATGCCTAGAGAAGTCCATACCACAACCAGCTCGAGGCTCCTACTCAGGCCTGTCCCCTGAGGACGCCTCTCAAGGACCACCCCTGGGCAGGCTGTAGAAAAGAAGGTGCCTTCACACCGCGTGGGCGTGTATGTCCATTTGTCCAACCACGATGGACCACAGGATCCAGGGCATGCCCCAAAGAACCCTGGTACCACCGTCGGACCCAGCACTCCCCCTCACGGCCATAGACCCCGACAAAGGGTCTCTTCTCAGCGTGAAACGCCCCACTCGCTTCAGGCAGCCCTCTTCCCAAGAGCAGCACATGGAAAGACATTCGTGGTCCATGGACAGATGCTTGGCTGAGCAAGCAGCTGTCCTTCTCCCCAACAGAAGCGGACTCAGCAATCCAGCGGCGCAGAAATGGGTGCCATGGGCAGCCCCAGTGTTGCGAAGAGAAACGCTCACACGAAAGGAAAGAGGTCTGGGAGGGAGACACACAGCCCATGGGAAACCCCTTCCCTCTCCCATCTCACCAGGGACACCCAGGAACTGGCTTCCAGGAAAGAAACCCCTGCACTGCCATCCAGATGCTGCTTGCCAAATGGGAGGGCGAGGCTGTGGGAATGCCTGGCATTGGGGAGGTCCGAGATCCAAACCCTTGCCCTTGCGGGGGCTGGGGGGTGGCCAGAGCCCTCGTTCCATGGAGCGCAAGCTACGATGTCTAGTCCCTCTTCTGGGAACCCAAGGGAGGAGAAGGGGAGCCAAACAGGATGGATAGACATGGCCAATGGGATCCCTGTGTTGGGAAAGTGCAATGGATCCACTTCGAGCAGCGCCCCGCGAAAAGGAGTCCTGAACATTCACCCCCAACACATGAGCGTCTCAGCGCTCCCCAGACAAGGTGTCACGCTCGAGAGGGCTGCCCCTGGGGAAAAGAGACGGGCCGAAGGACTCCGTGGATTCCGTCCAGATGGCCTAGCCTAGCCCATCGGACTCGACCGAATTCCCTGGTGAGGACGAAGTGATGAGGACAAAGACATGCTGCGTTTGGAGTGGATTGACTTCCCCAGGTATTCTCCTGCACCCGTGTGTGGTATGCAGATCCACTCTGCTCGGCAAAAGCATCCACTCCCAGGCTGGGCATCCCCAGGCGGGCGCTTCCAACCCACTCCCACCCAAGATATGGGCTCAGGAGAGACTTGGGATGGATTTGTCTATCCAGGTCCTAGCTATTGTTTCCTACTCTATCTGCATGCGTATGCGTGTGGGTGTGTTTGGAGAGAGAGAGGGAGGGAGGAAGAATGAGAGAAAGAGGGAGAGAACGAGGGAGAGAAGGAGAGAGGAGGGCCTTCACTCCTTTCTGGATCCATTCAGCTCATTCAGTTCAATGCCTCTTAGTCCTTGTCCATGGAGTTGGGGTCCCCCTGCCACACGGAGATGTGGTCTCGCCAGAGGGGGATCGCCCAGTGCAGCTCTTGCCCCAGCCACAGCCGGGACCAGGAGAGCCTCTGAAGCTGGGCAGCCGCGTGGGAACTCCCCTGAGAGCTTGCTGGAGGAGACCAATCCAGCGTCCTGAACGCATCACACCTGCTTTCAATCAGGCCTCCATTGCCTGGCGCCCTGCTGCCAAGAGAGGCTCTTCTCCAAAGGACACAAGGACATTTCCCTCAGCCTCCTGTGTGTGTGTGTGTTTAAGTGAGAGAGAGAGAGACAGAGAGAGAGAGAGAGAGAGAGAACAGGCGGATGAGCCCAGCTGCCAACACTCTAGCCCCCGAAGCCCCCCATGTATTCCTCGGCACCACACTCCTTCTCACCTACCTGAAGCCGTGATGGGGACGGCTTGACCAGGGCCAGCTGGCGGTCCAATCCCGAGGCTGTGTGTGTCTGGGCGCCTGCCTCTAGGGGACCCCAAGCACGCCAAAGCCCAGGACCTGTTCCAAGCCTTCCAAACCCACTGCCACCCAACCAGGCGGCGAACTCACCTCCAAATCCGGAAGGCACACCTCCGCCCTCCGCCTGACAGGAGGTGTCTCGGAGGAGAGAGTCCCTGGTGCCCAGGAAACACCCACATAGCCTCTGGGGGCCTGCTGTGAGTGCGTCCCGCTCAAGCCTCCATCCGCCCTCGACGTGGAGCCTGCGCCTTTGGAGCCTTGCCACTCCCACCTCTTAGAGCCTCGGAGCTGCACCTGAGGCCGGAAGGGGCTCTGGCGCCCTCGTGTGGACAGAGGCTCGAACAGCCCCTCTCAGGCTTGCCTTCTCTCTCTGGCTCAGCACGCCCCGGGGGGCTGCATGGGCTGGGGCCCAGAGGAGGCTGGGGACTCCAGCCCCCGCCAAGAAGGGCCCTTCCACCTGGGCTCTAGCTCCCTCTCTCAAAGGCGTTCTTCGTGCCCATGCCAACCTAGGCCATGCCTCGCCGTGGAAATCCTTAGCTCCAAATCCATCAGGGTGTGCCAGCCTGCACCCGTGTGGATGCAGCCTTGCCCAGATGGACTGAGGAAGATAGGCGTGTAAGGAGGGAACGAGTCGTTTTCCCCCTTCCTCATTCCCCTGCGATCCCATACTCCTTGCCATTCAGTCTTGCCTCGATTCTTTCCTTCTGGCTTGGTTCATCTTGCCAGGTCTCTCTTTCTCCCTTGGTTTTCAAACTCTCTTGACCCCACCTGGAGTGTGCCTCATCTGGAGCCCCATTGGTGCTTCCCAAGGCACAGAGTTTCCCAACCACACAAAACCAACGCAAGCAGGCCTTCTCCCCAGGGGGCCAGAAGGCATCTCGGCCAGAGCTCTTGTGGATCCGTCAAGAGAGCGGCCTGCAGATGCCCGGCCTGGCTCGAGCTCCCATCATCTCAGCAGGTGCAGAGAAACAGAGGAGAGCCTCCCTCGGACAGGCAAACGGAGGTTCCTGAGCCCTCTGGAGAGACAAGGCCCAGCGCCGGGCACTGCTGCTCTCCCAATTCGCTCTCCCTTTGGGCACCACCCGGGCACCCCTCACAGCCCCTGGATGCGCATCCCAAAACCCAGGCCACGCTGGGATTCCACACTCATCAGCTCCAGCACGGAACCCAGGAACGAGAACAGAAACCCACCCACCCAGCCGGCACGTGGGGAGGGGGCCTGAAGAAACACTGCCAAATCCAGATAGCCAGCTGCCGTCCAGCACCAGACAAAGGAACACCATCACGCATGCCTAGAGAAGTCCATACCACAACCAGCTCGAGGCTCCTACTCAGGCCTGTCCCCTGAGGACGCCTCTCAAGGACCACCCCTGGGCAGGCTGTAGAAAAGAAGGTGCCTTCACACCGCGTGGGCGTGTATGTCCATTTGTCCAACCACGATGGACCACAGGATCCAGGGCATGCCCCAAAGAACCCTGGTACCACCGTCGGACCCAGCACTCCCCCTCACGGCCATAGACCCCGACAAAGGGTCTCTTCTCAGCGTGAAACGCCCCACTCGCTTCAGGCAGCCCTCTTCCCAAGAGCAGCACATGGAAAGACATTCGTGGTCCATGGACAGATGCTTGGCTGAGCAAGCAGCTGTCCTTCTCCCCAACAGAAGCGGACTCAGCAATCCAGCGGCGCAGAAATGGGTGCCATGGGCAGCCCCAGTGTTGCGAAGAGAAACGCTCACACGAAAGGAAAGAGGTCTGGGAGGGAGACACACAGCCCATGGGAAACCCCTTCCCTCTCCCATCTCACCAGGGACACCCAGGAACTGGCTTCCAGGAAAGAAACCCCTGCACTGCCATCCAGATGCTGCTTGCCAAATGGGAGGGCGAGGCTGTGGGAATGCCTGGCATTGGGGAGGTCCGAGATCCAAACCCTTGCCCTTGCGGGGGCTGGGGGGTGGCCAGAGCCCTCGTTCCATGGAGCGCAAGCTACGATGTCTAGTCCCTCTTCTGGGAACCCAAGGGAGGAGAAGGGGAGCCAAACAGGATGGATAGACATGGCCAATGGGATCCCTGTGTTGGGAAAGTGCAATGGATCCACTTCGAGCAGCGCCCCGCGAAAAGGAGTCCTGAACATTCACCCCCAACACATGAGCGTCTCAGCGCTCCCCAGACAAGGTGTCACGCTCGAGAGGGCTGCCCCTGGGGAAAAGAGACGGGCCGAAGGACTCCGTGGATTCCGTCCAGATGGCCTAGCCTAGCCCATCGGACTCGACCGAATTCCCTGGTGAGGACGAAGTGATGAGGACAAAGACATGCTGCGTTTGGAGTGGATTGACTTCCCCAGGTATTCTCCTGCACCCGTGTGTGGTATGCAGATCCACTCTGCTCGGCAAAAGCATCCACTCCCAGGCTGGGCATCCCCAGGCGGGCGCTTCCAACCCACTCCCACCCAAGATATGGGCTCAGGAGAGACTTGGGATGGATTTGTCTATCCAGGTCCTAGCTATTGTTTCCTACTCTATCTGCATGCGTATGCGTGTGGGTGTGTTTGGAGAGAGAGAGGGAGGGAGGAAGAATGAGAGAAAGAGGGAGAGAACGAGGGAGAGAAGGAGAGAGGAGGGCCTTCACTCCTTTCTGGATCCATTCAGCTCATTCAGTTCAATGCCTCTTAGTCCTTGTCCATGGAGTTGGGGGCCCCCTGCCACACGGAGATGTGGTCTCGCCAGAGGGGGATCGCCCAGTGCAGCTCTTGCCCCAGCCACAGCCGGGACCAGGAGAGCCTCTGAAGCTGGGCAGCCGCGTGGGAACTCCCCTGAGAGCTTGCTGGAGGAGACCAATCCAGCGTCCTGAACGCATCACACCTGCTTTCAATCAGGCCTCCATTGCCTGGCGCCCTGCTGCCAAGAGAGGCTCTTCTCCAAAGGACACAAGGACATTTCCCTCAGCCTCCTGTGTGTGTGTGTGTTTAAGTGAGAGAGAGAGAGACAGAGAGAGAGAGAGAGAGAGAGAACAGGCGGATGAGCCCAGCTGCCAACACTCTAGCCCCCGAAGCCCCCCATGTATTCCTCGGCACCACACTCCTTCTCACCTACCTGAACCCGTGATGGGGACGGCTTGACCAGGGCCAGCTGGCGGTCCAATCCCGAGGCTGTGTGTGTCTGGGCGCCTGCCTCTAGGGGACCCCAAGCACGCCAAAGCCCAGGACCTGTTCCAAGCCTTCCAAACCCACTGCCACCCAACCAGGCGGCGAACTCACCTCCAAATCCGGAAGGCACACCTCCGCCCTCCGCCTGACAGGAGGTGTCTCGGAGGAGAGAGTCCCTGGTGCCCAGGAAACACCCACATAGCCTCTGGGGGCCTGCTGTGAGTGCGTCCCGCTCAAGCCTCCATCCGCCCTCGACGTGGAGCCTGCGCCTTTGGAGCCTTGCCACTCCCACCTCTTAGAGCCTCGGAGCTGCACCTGAGGCCGGAAGGGGCTCTGGCGCCCTCGTGTGGACAGAGGCTCGAACAGCCCCTCTCAGGCTTGCCTTCTCTCTCTGGCTCAGCACGCCCCGGGGGGCTGCTTGGGCTGGGGCCCAGAGGAGGCTGGGGACTCCAGCCCCCGCCAAGAAGGGCCCTTCCACCTGGGCTCTAGCTCCCTCTCTCAAAGGCGTTCTTCGTGCCCATGCCAACCTAGGCCATGCCTCGCCGTGGAAATCCTTAGCTCCAAATCCATCAGGGTGTGCCAGCCTGCACCCGTGTGGATGCAGCCTTGCCCAGATGGACTGAGGAAGATAGGCGTGTAAGGAGGGAACGAGTCGTTTTCCCCCTTCCTCATCCCCCTGCGATCCCATACTCCTTGCCATTCAGTCTTGCCTCGATTCTTTCCTTCTGGCTTGGTTCATCTTGCCAGGTCTCTCTTTCTCCCTTGGTTTTCAAACTCTCTTGACCCCACCTGGAGTGTGCCTCATCTGGAGCCCCATTGGTGCTTCCCAAGGCACAGAGTTTCCCAACCACACAAAACCAACCCAAGCAGGCCTTCTCCCCAGGGGGCCAGAAGCAATCTCGGCCAGAGCTCTTGTGGATCCGTCAAGAGAGCGGCCTGCAGATGCCCGGCCTGGCTCGAGCTCCCATCATCTCAGCAGGTGCAGAGAAAGCAGAGGAGAGCCTCCCTCGGACAGACCAAGGGAGGTTCCTGAGCCCTCTGGAGAGACAAGGCCCAGCGCCGGGCACTGCTGCTCTCCCAATTCGCTCTCCCTTTGGGCACCACCCGGGCACCCCTCACAGCCCCTGAATGCGCATCCCAAAACCCAGGCCACGCTGGGATTCCACACTCATCAGCTCCAGCACGGAACCCAGGAACGAGAACAGAAACCCACCCACCCAGCCGGCACGTGGGGAGGGGGCCTGAAGAAACACTGCCAAATCCAGATAGCCAGCTGCCGTCCAGCACCAGACAAAGGAACACCATCACGCATGCCTAGAGAAGTCCATACCACAACCAGCTCGAGGCTCCTACTCAGGCCTGTCCCCTGAGGACGCCTCTCAAGGACCACCCCTGGGCAGGCTGTAGAAAAGAAGGTGCCTTCACACCGCGTGGGCGTGTATGTCCATTTGTCCAACCACGATGGACCACAGGATCCAGGGCATGCCCCAAAGAACCCTGGTACCACCGTCGGACCCAGCACTCCCCCTCACGGCCATAGACCCCGACAAAGGGTCTCTTCTCAGCGTGAAACGCCCCACTCGCTTCAGGCAGCCCTCTTCCCAAGAGCAGCACATGGAAAGACATTCGTGGTCCATGGACAGATGCTTGGCTGAGCAAGCAGCTGTCCTTCTCCCCAACAGAAGCGGACTCAGCAATCCAGCGGCGCAGAAATGGGTGCCATGGGCAGCCCCAGTGTTGCGAAGAGAAACGCTCACACGAAAGGAAAGAGGTCTGGGAGGGAGACACACAGCCCATGGGAAACCCCTTCCCTCTCCCATCTCACCAGGGACACCCAGGAACTGGCTTCCAGGAAAGAAACCCCTGCACTGCCATCCAGATGCTGCTTGCCAAATGGGAGGGCGAGGCTGTGGGAATGCCTGGCATTGGGGAGGTCCGAGATCCAAACCCTTGCCCTTGCGGGGGCTGGGGCGGGGGGCCAGAGCCCTCGTTCCATGGAGCGCAAGCTACGATGTCTAGTCCCTCTTCTGGGAACCCAAGGGAGGAGAAGGGGAGCCAAACAGGATGGATAGACATGGCCAATGGGATCCCTGTGTTGGGAAAGTGCAATGGATCCACTTCGAGCAGCGCCCCGCGAAAAGGAGTCCTGAACATTCACCCCCAACACATGAGCGTCTCAGCGCTCCCCAGACAAGGTGTCACGCTCGAGAGGGCTGCCCCTGGGGAAAAGAGACGGGCCGAAGGACTCCGTGGATTCCGTCCAGATGGCCTAGCCTAGCCCATCGGACTCGACCGAATTCCCTGGTGAGGACGAAGTGATGAGGACAAAGACATGCTGCGTTTGGAGTGGATTGACTTCCCCAGGTATTCTCCTGCACCCGTGTGTGGTATGCAGATCCACTCTGCTCGGCAAAAGCATCCACTCCCAGGCTGGGCATCCCCAGGCGGGCGCTTCCAACCCACTCCCACCCAAGATATGGGCTCAGGAGAGACTTGGGATGGATTTGTCTATCCAGGTCCTAGCTATTGTTTCCTACTCTATCTGCATGCGTATGCGTGTGGGTGTGTTTGGAGAGAGAGAGGGAGGGAGGCAGAATGAGAGAAAGAGGGAGAGAACGAGGGAGAGAAGGAGAGAGGAGGGCCTTCACTCCTTTCTGGATCCATTCAGCTCATTCAGTTCAATGCCTCTTAGTCCTTGTCCATGGAGTTGGGGGCCCCCTGCCACACGGAGATGTGGTCTCGCCAGAGGGGGATCGCCCAGTGCAGCTCTTGCCCCAGCCACAGCCGGGACCAGGAGAGCCTCTGAAGCTGGGCAGCCGCGTGGGAACTCCCCTGAGAGCTTGCTGGAGGAGACCAATCCAGCGTCCTGAACGCATCACACCTGCTTTCAATCAGGCCTCCATTGCCTGGCGCCCTGCTGCCAAGAGAGGCTCTTCTCCAAAGGACACAAGGACATTTCCCTCAGCCTCCTGTGTGTGTGTGTGTTTAAGTGAGAGAGAGAGAGACAGAGAGAGAGAGAGAGAGAGAGAACAGGCGGATGAGCCCAGCTGCCAACACTCTAGCCCCCGAAGCCCCCCATGTATTCCTCGGCACCACACTCCTTCTCACCTACCTGAACCCGTGATGGGGACGGCTTGACCAGGGCCAGCTGGCGGTCCAATCCCGAGGCTGTGTGTGTCTGGGCGCCTGCCTCTAGGGGACCCCAAGCACGCCAAAGCCCAGGACCTGTTCCAAGCCTTCCAAACCCACTGCCACCCAACCAGGCGGCGAACTCACCTCCAAATCCGGAAGGCACACCTCCGCCCTCCGCCTGACAGGAGGTGTCTCGGAGGAGAGAGTCCCTGGTGCCCAGGAAACACCCACATAGCCTCTGGGGGCCTGCTGTGAGTGCGTCCCGCTCAAGCCTCCATCCGCCCTCGACGTGGAGCCTGCGCCTTTGGAGCCTTGCCACTCCCACCTCTTAGAGCCTCGGAGCTGCACCTGAGGCCGGAAGGGGCTCTGGCGCCCTCGTGTGGACAGAGGCTCGAACAGCCCCTCTCAGGCTTGCCTTCTCTCTCTGGCTCAGCACGCCCCGGGGGGCTGCTTGGGCTGGGGCCCAGAGGAGGCTGGGGACTCCAGCCCCCGCCAAGAAGGGCCCTTCCACCTGGGCTCTAGCTCCCTCTCTCAAAGGCGTTCTTCGTGCCCATGCCAACCTAGGCCATGCCTCGCCGTGGAAATCCTTAGCTCCAAATCCATCAGGGTGTGCCAGCCTGCACCCGTGTGGATGCAGCCTTGCCCAGATGGACTGAGGAAGATAGGCGTGTAAGGAGGGAACGAGTCGTTTTCCCCCTTCCTCATCCCCCTGCGATCCCATACTCCTTGCCATTCAGTCTTGCCTCGATTCTTTCCTTCTGGCTTGGTTCATCTTGCCAGGTCTCTCTTTCTCCCTTGGTTTTCAAACTCTCTTGACCCCACCTGGAGTGTGCCTCATCTGGAGCCCCATTGGTGCTTCCCAAGGCACAGAGTTTCCCAACCACACAAAACCAACCCAAGCAGGCCTTCTCCCCAGGGGGCCAGAAGCAATCTCGGCCAGAGCTGTTGTGGATCCGTCAAGAGAGCGGCCTGCAGATGCCCGGCCTGGCTCGAGCTCCCATCATCTCAGCAGGTGCAGAGAAAGCAGAGGAGAGCCTCCCTCGGACAGACCAAGGGAGGTTCCTGAGCCCTCTGGAGAGACAAGGCCCAGCGCCGGGCACTGCTGCTCTCCCAATTCGCTCTCCCTTTGGGCACCACCCGGGCACCCCTCACAGCCCCTGAATGCGCATCCCAAAACCCAGGCCACGCTGGGATTCCACACTCATCAGCTCCAGCACGGAACCCAGGAACGAGAACAGAAACCCACCCACCCAGCCGGCACGTGGGGAGGGGGCCTGAAGAAACACTGCCAAATCCAGATAGCCAGCTGCCGTCCAGCACCAGACAAAGGAACACCATCACGCATGCCTAGAGAAGTCCATACCACAACCAGCTCGAGGCTCCTACTCAGGCCTGTCCCCTGAGGACGCCTCTCAAGGACCACCCCTGGGCAGGCTGTAGAAAAGAAGGTGCCTTCACACCGCGTGGGCGTGTATGTCCATTTGTCCAACCACGATGGACCACAGGATCCAGGGCATGCCCCAAAGAACCCTGGTACCACCGTCGGACCCAGCACTCCCCCTCACGGCCATAGACCCCGACAAAGGGTCTCTTCTCAGCGTGAAACGCCCCACTCGCTTCAGGCAGCCCTCTTCCCAAGAGCAGCACATGGAAAGACATTCGTGGTCCATGGACAGATGCTTGGCTGAGCAAGCAGCTGTCCTTCTCCCCAACAGAAGCGGACTCAGCAATCCAGCGGCGCAGAAATGGGTGCCATGGGCAGCCCCAGTGTTGCGAAGAGAAACGCTCACACGAAAGGAAAGAGGTCTGGGAGGGAGACACACAGCCCATGGGAAACCCCTTCCCTCTCCCATCTCACCAGGGACACCCAGGAACTGGCTTCCAGGAAAGAAACCCCTGCACTGCCATCCAGATGCTGCTTGCCAAATGGGAGGGCGAGGCTGTGGGAATGCCTGGCATTGGGGAGGTCCGAGATCCAAACCCTTGCCCTTGCGGGGGCTGGGGGGTGGCCAGAGCCCTCGTTCCATGGAGCGCAAGCTACGATGTCTAGTCCCTCTTCTGGGAACCCAAGGGAGGAGAAGGGGAGCCAAACAGGATGGATAGACATGGCCAATGGGATCCCTGTGTTGGGAAAGTGCAATGGATCCACTTCGAGCAGCGCCCCGCGAAAAGGAGTCCTGAACATTCACCCCCAACACATGAGCGTCTCAGCGCTCCCCAGACAAGGTGTCACGCTCGAGAGGGCTGCCCCTGGGGAAAAGAGACGGGCCGAAGGACTCCGTGGATTCCGTCCAGATGGCCTAGCCTAGCCCATCGGACTCGACCGAATTCCCTGGTGAGGACGAAGTGATGAGGACAAAGACATGCTGCGTTTGGAGTGGATTGACTTCCCCAGGTATTCTCCTGCACCCGTGTGTGGTATGCAGATCCACTCTGCTCGGCAAAAGCATCCACTCCCAGGCTGGGCATCCCCAGGCGGGCGCTTCCAACCCACTCCCACCCAAGATATGGGCTCAGGAGAGACTTGGGATGGATTTGTCTATCCAGGTCCTAGCTATTGTTTCCTACTCTATCTGCATGCGTATGCGTGTGGGTGTGTTTGGAGAGAGAGAGGGAGGGAGGCAGAATGAGAGAAAGAGGGAGAGAACGAGGGAGAGAAGGAGAGAGGAGGGCCTTCACTCCTTTCTGGATCCATTCAGCTCATTCAGTTCAATGCCTCTTAGTCCTTGTCCATGGAGTTGGGGGCCCCCTGCCACACGGAGATGTGGTCTCGCCAGAGGGGGATCGCCCAGTGCAGCTCTTGCCCCAGCCACAGCCGGGACCAGGAGAGCCTCTGAAGCTGGGCAGCCGCGTGGGAACTCCCCTGAGAGCTTGCTGGAGGAGACCAATCCAGCGTCCTGAACGCATCACACCTGCTTTCAATCAGGCCTCCATTGCCTGGCGCCCTGCTGCCAAGAGAGGCTCTTCTCCAAAGGACACAAGGACATTTCCCTCAGCCTCCTGTGTGTGTGTGTGTTTAAGTGAGAGAGAGAGAGACAGAGAGAGAGAGAGAGAGAGAGAACAGGCGGATGAGCCCAGCTGCCAACACTCTAGCCCCCGAAGCCCCCCATGTATTCCTCGGCACCACACTCCTTCTCACCTACCTGAAGCCGTGATGGGGACGGCTTGACCAGGGCCAGCTGGCGGTCCAATCCCGAGGCTGTGTGTGTCTGGGCGCCTGCCTCTAGGGGACCCCAAGCACGCCAAAGCCCAGGACCTGTTCCAAGCCTTCCAAACCCACTGCCACCCAACCAGGCGGCGAACTCACCTCCAAATCCGGAAGGCACACCTCCGCCCTCCGCCTGACAGGAGGTGTCTCGGAGGAGAGAGTCCCTGGTGCCCAGGAAACACCCACATATCCTCTGGGGGCCTGCTGTGAGTGCGTCCCGCTCAAGCCTCCATCCGCCCTCGACGTGGAGCCTGCGCCTTTGGAGCCTTGCCACTCCCACCTCTTAGAGCCTCGGAGCTGCACCTGAGGCCGGAAGGGGCTCTGGCGCCCTCGTGTGGACAGAGGCTCGAACAGCCCCTCTCAGGCTTGCCTTCTCTCTCTGGCTCAGCACGCCCCGGGGGGCTGCATGGGCTGGGGCCCAGAGGAGGCTGGGGGCTCCAGCCCCCGCCAAGAAGGGCCCTTCCACCTGGGCTCTAGCTCCCTCTCTCAAAGGCGTTCTTCGTGCCCATGCCAACCTAGGCCATGCCTCGCCGTGGAAATCCTTAGCTCCAAATCCATCAGGGTGTGCCAGCCTGCACCCGTGTGGATGCAGCCTTGCCCAGATGGACTGAGGAAGATAGGCGTGTAAGGAGGGAACGAGTCGTTTTCCCCCTTCCTCATTCCCCTGCGATCCCATACTCCTTGCCATTCAGTCTTGCCTCGATTCTTTCCTTCTGGCTTGGTTCATCTTGCCAGGTCTCTCTTTCTCCCTTGGTTTTCAAACTCTCTTGACCCCACCTGGAGTGTGCCTCATCTGGAGCCCCATTGGTGCTTCCCAAGGCACAGAGTTTCCCAACCACACAAAACCAACGCAAGCAGGCCTTCTCCCCAGGGGGCCAGAAGGAATCTCGGCCAGAGCTCTTGTGGATCCGTCAAGAGAGCGGCCTGCAGATGCCCGGCCTGGCTCGAGCTCCCATCATCTCAGCAGGTGCAGAGAAACAGAGGAGAGCCTCCCTCGGACAGACAAACGGAGGTTCCTGAGCCCTCTGGAGAGACAAGGCCCAGCGCCGGGCACTGCTGCTCTCCCAATTCGCTCTCCCTTTGGGCACCACCCGGGCACCCCTCACAGCCCCTGGATGCGCATCCCAAAACCCAGGCCACGCTGGGATTCCACACTCATCAGCTCCAGCACGGAACCCAGGAACGAGAACAGAAACCCACCCACCCAGCCGGCACGTGGGGAGGGGGCCTGAAGAAACACTGCCAAATCCAGATAGCCAGCTGCCGTCCAGCACCAGACAAAGGAACACCATCACGCATGCCTAGAGAAGTCCATACCACAACCAGATCGAGGCTCCTACTCAGGCCTGTCCCCTGAGGACGCCTCTCAAGGACCACCCCTGGGCAGGCTGTAGAAAAGAAGGTGCCTTCACACCGCGTGGGCGTGTATGTCCATTTGTCCAACCACGATGGACCACAGGATCCAGGGCATGCCCCAAAGAACCCTGGTACCACCGTCGGACCCAGCACTCCCCCTCACGGCCATAGACCCCGACAAAGGGTCTCTTCTCAGCGTGAAACGCCCCACTCGCTTCAGGCAGCCCTCTTCCCAAGAGCAGCACATGGAAAGACATTCGTGGTCCATGGACAGATGCTTGGCTGAGCAAGCAGCTGTCCTTCTCCCCAACAGAAGCGGACTCAGCAATCCAGCGGCGCAGAAATGGGTGCCATGGGCAGCCCCAGTGTTGCGAAGAGAAACGCTCACACGAAAGGAAAGAGGTCTGGGAGGGAGACACACAGCCCATGGGAAACCCCTTCCCTCTCCCATCTCACCAGGGACACCCAGGAACTGGCTTCCAGGAAAGAAACCCCTGCACTGCCATCCAGATGCTGCTTGCCAAATGGGAGGGCGAGGCTGTGGGAATGCCTGGCATTGGGGAGGTCCGAGATCCAAACCCTTGCCCTTGCGGGGGCTGGGGCGGGGGGCCAGAGCCCTCGTTCCATGGAGCGCAAGCTACGATGTCTAGTCCCTCTTCTGGGAACCCAAGGGAGGAGAAGGGGAGCCAAACAGGATGGATAGACATGGCCAATGGGATCCCTGTGTTGGGAAAGTGCAATGGATCCACTTCGAGCAGCGCCCCGCGAAAAGGAGTCCTGAACATTCACCCCCAACACATGAGCGTCTCAGCGCTCCCCAGACAAGGTGTCACGCTCGAGAGGGCTGCCCCTGGGGAAAAGAGACGGGCCGAAGGACTCCGTGGATTCCGTCCAGATGGCCTAGCCTAGCCCATCGGACTCGACCGAATTCCCTGGTGAGGACGAAGTGATGAGGACAAAGACATGCTGCGTTTGGAGTGGATTGACTTCCCCAGGTATTCTCCTGCACCCGTGTGTGGTATGCAGATCCACTCTGCTCGGCAAAAGCATCCACTCCCAGGCTGGGCATCCCGAGGCGGGCGCTTCCAACCCACTCCCACCCAAGATATGGGCTCAGGAGAGACTTGGGATGCATTTGTCTATCCAGGTCCTAGCTATTGTTTCCTACTCTATCTGCATGCGTATGCGTATGGGTGTGTTTGGAGAGAGGGAGGGAGGGAGGCAGAATGAGAGAAAGAGGGAGAGAACGAGGGAGAGAAGGAGAGAGGAGGGCCTTCACTCCTTTCTGGATCCATTCAGCTCATTCAGTTCAATGCCTCTTAGTCCTTGTCCATGGAGTTGGGGGCCCCCTGCCACACGGAGATGTGGTCTCGCCAGAGGGGGATCGCCCAGTGCAGCTCTTGCCCCAGCCACAGCAGGGACCAGGAGAGCCTCTGAAGCTTGGCAGCCGCGTGGGAACTCCCCTGAGAGCTTGCTGGAGGAGACCAATCAAGCGTCCTGAATGCATCACACCTGCTTTCAATCAGGCCTCCATTGCCTGGCGCCCTGCTGCCAAGAGAGGCTCTTCTCCAAAGGACACAAGGACATTTCCCTCAGCCTCCTGTGTGTGTGTGTGTGTGTGTGTGTTTGAGTGAGAGAGAGAGAGAAAGAGAGAGAGAGAGAGAGAGAACAGGCGGATGAGCCCAGCTGCCAACACTCTAGCCCCCGAAGCCCCCCATGTATTCCTCGGCACCACACTCCTTCTCACCTACCTGAACCCGTGATGGGGACGGCTTGACCAGGGCCAGCTGGCGGTCCAATCCCGAGGCTGTGTGTGTCTGGGCGCCTGCCTCTAGGGGACCCCAAGCACGCCAAAGCCCAGGACCTGTTCCAAGCCTTCCAAACCCACTGCCACCCAACCAGGCGGCGAACTCACCTCCAAATCCGGAAGGCACACCTCCGCCCTCCGCCTGACAGGAGGTGTCTCGGAGGAGAGAGTCCCTGGTGCCCAGGAAACACCCACATAGCCTCTGGGGGCCTGCTGTGAGTGCCTCCCGCTCAAGCCTCCATCCGCCCCCGACGTGGAGCCTGCGCCTTTGGAGCCTTGCCACTCCCACCTCTTAGAGCCTCGAGCTGCACCTGAGGGCGGAAGGCGCTCTGGCGCCCTCGTGTGGACAGAGGCTCGAACAGCCCCTCTCAGGCTTGCCTTCTCTCTCTGGCTCAGCACGCCCCGGGGGGCTGCTTGGGCTGGGGCCCAGAGGAGGCTGGGGACTCCAGCCCCCGCCAAGAAGGGCCCTTCCACCTGGGCTCTAGCTCCCTCTCTCAAAGGCGTTCTTCGTGCCCATGCCAACCTAGGCCATGCCTCGCCGTGGAAATCCTTAGCTCCAAATCCATCAGGGTGTGCCAGCCTGCACCCGTGTGGATGCAGCCTTGCCCAGATGGACTGAGGAAGATAGGCGTGTAAGGAGGGAACGAGTCGTTTTCCCCCTTCCTCATCCCCCTGCGATCCCATACTCCTTGCCATTCAGTCTTGCCTCGATTCTTTCCTTCTGGCTTGGTTCATCTTGCCAGGTCTCTCTTTCTCCCTTGGTTTTCAAACTCTCTTGACCCCACCTGGAGTGTGCCTCATCTGGAGCCCCATTGGTGCTTCCCAAGGCACAGAGTTTCCCAACCACACAAAACCAACCCAAGCAGGCCTTCTCCCCAGGGGGCCAGAAGCAATCTCGGCCAGAGCTCTTGTGGATCCGTCAAGAGAGCGGCCTGCAGATGCCCGGCCTGGCTCGAGCTCCCATCATCTCAGCAGGTGCAGAGAAAGCAGAGGAGAGCCTCCCTCGGACAGACCAAGGGAGGTTCCTGAGCCCTCTGGAGAGACAAGGCCCAGCGCCGGGCACTGCTGCTCTCCCAATTCGCTCTCCCTTTGGGCACCACCCGGGCACCCCTCACAGCCCCTGGATGCGCATCCCAAAACCCAGGCCACGCTGGGATTCCACACTCATCAGCTCCAGCACGGAACCCAGGAACGAGAACAGAAACCCACCCACCCAGCCGGCACGTGGGGAGGGGGCCTGCAGAAACACTGCCAAATCCAGATAGCCAGCTGCCGTCCAGCACCAGACAAAGGAACACCATCACGCATGCCTAGAGAAGTCCATACCACAACCAGCTCGAGGCTCCTACTCAGGCCTGTCCCCTGAGGACGCCTCTCAAGGACCACCCCTGGGCAGGCTGTAGAAAAGAAGGTGCCTTCACACCGCGTGGGCGTGTATGTCCATTTGTCCAACCACGATGGACCACAGGATCCAGGGCATGCCCCAAAGAACCCTGGAACCACCGTCGGACCCAGCACTCCCCCTCACGGCCATAGACCCCGACAAAGGGTCTCTTCTCAGCGTGAAACGCCCCACTCGCTTCAGGCAGCCCTCTTCCCAAGAGCAGCACATGGAAAGACATTCGTGGTCCATGGACAGATGCTTGGCTGAGCAAGCAGCTGTCCTTCTCCCCAACAGAAGCGGACTCAGCAATCCAGCGGCGCAGAAATGGGTGCCATGGGCAGCCCCAGTGTTGCGAAAAGAAACGCTCACACGAAAGGAAAGAGGTCTGGGAGGGAGACACACAGCCCATGGGAAACCCCTTCCCTCTCCCATCTCACCAGGGACACCCAGGAACTGGCTTCCAGGAAAGAAACCCCTGCACTGCCATCCAGATGCTGCTTGCCAAATGGGAGGGCGAGGCTGTGGGAATGCCTGGCATTGGGGAGGTCCGAGATCCAAACCCTTGCCCTTGCGGGGGCTGGGGGGTGGCCAGAGCCCTCGTTCCATGGAGCGCAAGCTACGATGTCTAGTCCCTCTTCTGGGAACCCAAGGGAGGAGAAGGGGAGCCAAACAGGATGGATAGACATGGCCAATGGGATCCCTGTGTTGGGAAAGTGCAATGGATCCACTTCGAGCAGCGCCCCGCGAAAAGGAGTCCTGAACATTCACCCCCAACACATGAGCGTCTCAGCGCTCCCCAGACAAGGTGTCACGCTCGAGAGGGCTGCCCCTGGGGAAAAGAGACGGGCCGAAGGACTCCGTGGATTCCGTCCAGATGGCCTAGCCTAGCCCATCGGACTCGACCGAATTCCCTGGTGAGGACGAAGTGATGAGGACAAAGACATGCTGCGTTTGGAGTGGATTGACTTCCCCAGGTATTCTCCTGCACCCGTGTGTGGTATGCAGATCCACTCTGCTCGGCAAAAGCATCCACTCCCAGGCTGGGCATCCCCAGGCGGGCGCTTCCAACCCACTCCCACCCAAGATAATGGCTCAGGAGAGACTTGGGATGCATTTGTCTATCCAGGTCCTAGCTATTGTTTCCTACTCTATCTGCATGCGTATGCATGTGGGTGTGTTTGGAGAGAGAGAGGGAGGGAGGCAGAATGAGAGAAAGAGGGAGAGAACGAGGGAGAGAAGGAGAGAGGAGGGCCTTCACTCCTTTCTGGATCCATTCAGCTCATTCAGTTCAATGCCTCTTAGTCCTTGTCCATGGAGTTGGGGGCCCCCTGCCACACGGAGATGTGGTCTCGCCAGAGGGGGATCGCCCAGTGCAGCTCTTGCCCCAGCCACAGCCAGGACCAGGAGAGCCTCTGAAGCTGGGCAGCCGCGTGGGAACTCCCCTGAGAGCTTGCTGGAGGAGACCAATCCAGCGTCCTGAACGCATCACACCTGCTTTCAATCAGGCCTCCATTGCCTGGCGCCCTGCTGCCAAGAGAGGCTCTTCTCCAAAGGACACAAGGACATTTCCCTCAGCCTCCTGTGTGTGTGTGTGTTTGAGTGAGACAGAGAGAGAGAGAGAGAGAGAGAGCGAGAGAGAGAGAGAGAGAGAGAGAGAGAACAGGCGGATGAGCCCAGCTGCCAACACTCTAGCCCCCGAAGCCCCCCATGTATTCCTCGGCACCACACTCCTTCTCACCTACCTGAAGCCGTGATGGGGACGGCTTGACCAGGGCCAGCTGGCGGTCCAATCCCGAGGCTGTGTGTGTCTGGGCGCCTGCCTCTAGGGGACCCCAAGCACGCCAAAGCCCAGGACCTGTTCCAAGCCTTCCAAACCCACTGCCACCCAACCAGGCGGCGAACTCACCTCCAAATCCGGAAGGCACACCTCCGCCCTCCGCCTGACAGGAGGTGTCTCGGAGGAGAGAGTCCCTGGTGCCCAGGAAACACCCACATAGCCTCTGGGGGCCTGCTGTGAGTGCGTCCCGCTCAAGCCTCCATCCGCCCTCGACGTGGAGCCTGTGCCTTTGGAGCCTTGCCACTCCCACCTCTTAGAGCCTCGGAGCTGCACCTGAGGCCGGAAGGGGCTCTGGCGCCCTCGTGTGGACAGAGGCTCGAACAGCCCCTCTCAGGCTTGCCTTCTCTCTCTGGCTCAGCACGCCCCGGGGGGCTGCTTGGGCTGGGGCCCAGAGGAGGCTGGGGACTCCAGCCCCCGCCAAGAAGGGCCCTTCCACCTGGGCTCTAGCTCCCTCTCTCAAAGGCGTTCTTCGTGCCCATGCCAACCTAGGCCATGCCTCGCCGTGGAAATCCTTAGCTCCAAATCCATCAGGGTGTGCCAGCCTGCACCCGTGTGGATGCAGCCTTGCCCAGATGGACTGAGGAAGATAGGCGTGTAAGGAGGGAACGAGTCGTTTTCCCCCTTCCTCATCCCCCTGCGATCCCATACTCCTTGCCATTCAGTCTTGCCTCGATTCTTTCCTTCTGGCTTGGTTCATCTTGCCAGGTCTCTCTTTCTCCCTTGGTTTTCAAACTCTCTTGACCCCACCTGGAGTGTGCCTCATCTGGAGCCCCATTGGTGCTTCCCAAGGCACAGAGTTTCCCAACCACACAAAACCAACCCAAGCAGGCCTTCTCCCCAGGGGGCCAGAAGCAATCTCGGCCAGAGCTCTTGTGGATCCGTCAAGAGAGCGGCCTGCAGATGCCCGGCCTGGCTCGAGCTCCCATCATCTCAGCAGGTGCAGAGAAAGCAGAGGAGAGCCTCCCTCGGACAGACCAAGGGAGGTTCCTGAGCCCTCTGGAGAGACAAGGCCCAGCGCCGGGCACTGCTGCTCTCCCAATTCGCTCTCCCTTTGGGCACCACCCGGGCACCCCTCACAGCCCCTGAATGCGCATCCCAAAACCCAGGCCACGCTGGGATTCCACACTCATCAGCTCCAGCACGGAACCCAGGAACGAGAACAGAAACCCACCCACCCAGCCGGCACGTGGGGAGGGGGCCTGCAGAAACACTGCCAAATCCAGATAGCCAGCTGCCGTCCAGCACCAGACAAAGGAACACCATCACGCATGCCTAGAGAAGTCCATACCACAACCAGCTCGAGGCTCCTACTCAGGCCTGTCCCCTGAGGACGCCTCTCAAGGACCACCCCTGGGCAGGCTGTAGAAAAGAAGGTGCCTTCACACCGCGTGGGCGTGTATGTCCATTTGTCCAACCACGATGGACCACAGGATCCAGGGCATGCCCCAAAGAACCCTGGAACCACCGTCGGACCCAGCACTCCCCCTCACGGCCATAGACCCCGACAAAGGGTCTCTTCTCAGCGTGAAACGCCCCACTCGCTTCAGGCAGCCCTCTTCCCAAGAGCAGCACATGGAAAGACATTCGTGGTCCATGGACAGATGCTTGGCTGAGCAAGCAGCTGTCCTTCTCCCCAACAGAAGCGGACTCAGCAATCCAGCGGCGCAGAAATGGGTGCCATGGGCAGCCCCAGTGTTGCGAAGAGAAACGCTCACACGAAAGGAAAGAGGTCTGGGAGGGAGACACACAGCCCATGGGAAACCCCTTCCCTCTCCCATCTCACCAGGGACACCCAGGAACTGGCTTCCAGGAAAGAAACCCCTGCACTGCCATCCAGATGCTGGTTGCCAAATGGGAGGGCGAGGCTGTGGGAATGCCTGGCATTGGGGAGGTCCGAGATCCAAACCCTTGCCCTTGCGGGGGCTGGGGGGTGGCCAGAGCCCTCGTTCCATGGAGCGCAAGCTACGATGTCTAGTCCCTCTTCTGGGAACCCAAGGGAGGAGAAGGGGAGCCAAACAGGATGGATAGACATGGCCAATGGGATCCCTGTGTTGGGAAAGTGCAATGGATCCACTTCGAGCAGCGCCCCGCGAAAAGGAGTCCTGAACATTCACCCCCAACACATGAGCGTCTCAGCGCTCCCCAGACAAGGTGTCACGCTCGAGAGGGCTGCCCCTGGGGAAAAGAGACGGGCCGAAGGACTCCGTGGATTCCGTCCAGATGGCCTAGCCTAGCCCATCGGACTCGACCGAATTCCCTGGTGAGGACGAAGTGATGAGGACAAAGACATGCTGCGTTTGGAGTGGATTGACTTCCCCAGGTATTCTCCTGCACCCGTGTGTGGTATGCAGATCCACTCTGCTCGGCAAAAGCATCCACTCCCAGGCTGGGCATCCCCAGGCGGGCGCTTCCAACCCACTCCCACCCAAGATATGGGCTCAGGAGAGACTTGGGATGGATTTGTCTATCCAGGTCCTAGCTATTGTTTCCTACTCTATCTGCATGCGTATGCGTGTGGGTGTGTTTGGAGAGAGAGAGGGAGGGAGGCAGAATGAGAGAAAGAGGGAGAGAACGAGGGAGAGAAGGAGAGAGGAGGGCCTTCACTCCTTTCTGGATCCATTCAGCTCATTCAGTTCAATGCCTCTTAGTCCTTGTCCATGGAGTTGGGGGCCCCCTGCCACACGGAGATGTGGTCTCGCCAGAGGGGGATCGCCCAGTGCAGCTCTTGCCCCAGCCACAGCCAGGACCAGGAGAGCCTCTGAAGCTGGGCAGCCGCGTGGGAACTCCCCTGAGAGCTTGCTGGAGGAGACCAATCCAGCGTCCTGAACGCATCACACCTGCTTTCAATCAGGCCTCCATTGCCTGGCGCCCTGCTGCCAAGAGAGGCTCTTCTCCAAAGGACACAAGGACATTTCCCTCAGCCTCCTGTGTGTGTGTGTGTTTGAGTGAGACAGAGAGAGAGAGAGAGAGAGAGAGCGAGAGAGAGAGAGAGAGAGAGAGAGAGAACAGGCGGATGAGCCCAGCTGCCAACACTCTAGCCCCCGAAGCCCCCCATGTATTCCTCGGCACCACACTCCTTCTCACCTACCTGAAGCCGTGATGGGGACGGCTTGACCAGGGCCAGCTGGCGGTCCAATCCCGAGGCTGTGTGTGTCTGGGCGCCTGCCTCTAGGGGACCCCAAGCACGCCAAAGCCCAGGACCTGTTCCAAGCCTTCCAAACCCACTGCCACCCAACCAGGCGGCGAACTCACCTCCAAATCCGGAAGGCACACCTCCGCCCTCCGCCTGACAGGAGGTGTCTCGGAGGAGAGAGTCCCTGGTGCCCAGGAAACACCCACATAGCCTCTGGGGGCCTGCTGTGAGTGCGTCCCGCTCAAGCCTCCATCCGCCCTCGACGTGGAGCCTGTGCCTTTGGAGCCTTGCCACTCCCACCTCTTAGAGCCTCGGAGCTGCACCTGAGGCCGGAAGGGGCTCTGGCGCCCTCGTGTGGACAGAGGCTCGAACAGCCCCTCTCAGGCTTGCCTTCTCTCTCTGGCTCAGCACGCCCCGGGGGGCTGCTTGGGCTGGGGCCCAGAGGAGGCTGGGGACTCCAGCCCCCGCCAAGAAGGGCCCTTCCACCTGGGCTCTAGCTCCCTCTCTCAAAGGCGTTCTTCGTGCCCATGCCAACCTAGGCCATGCCTCGCCGTGGAAATCCTTAGCTCCAAATCCATCAGGGTGTGCCAGCCTGCACCCGTGTGGATGCAGCCTTGCCCAGATGGACTGAGGAAGATAGGCGTGTAAGGAGGGAACGAGTCGTTTTCCCCCTTCCTCATCCCCCTGCGATCCCATACTCCTTGCCATTCAGTCTTGCCTCGATTCTTTCCTTCTGGCTTGGTTCATCTTGCCAGGTCTCTCTTTCTCCCTTGGTTTTCAAACTCTCTTGACCCCACCTGGAGTGTGCCTCATCTGGAGCCCCATTGGTGCTTCCCAAGGCACAGAGTTTCCCAACCACACAAAACCAACCCAAGCAGGCCTTCTCCCCAGGGGGCCAGAAGCAATCTCGGCCAGAGCTCTTGTGGATCCGTCAAGAGAGCGGCCTGCAGATGCCCGGCCTGGCTCGAGCTCCCATCATCTCAGCAGGTGCAGAGAAAGCAGAGGAGAGCCTCCCTCGGACAGACCAAGGGAGGTTCCTGAGCCCTCTGGAGAGACAAGGCCCAGCGCCGGGCACTGCTGCTCTCCCAATTCGCTCTCCCTTTGGGCACCACCCGGGCACCCCTCACAGCCCCTGAATGCGCATCCCAAAACCCAGGCCACGCTGGGATTCCACACTCATCAGCTCCAGCACGGAACCCAGGAACGAGAACAGAAACCCACCCACCCAGCCGGCACGTGGGGAGGGGGCCTGCAGAAACACTGCCAAATCCAGATAGCCAGCTGCCGTCCAGCACCAGACAAAGGAACACCATCACGCATGCCTAGAGAAGTCCATACCACAACCAGCTCGAGGCTCCTACTCAGGCCTGTCCCCTGAGGACGCCTCTCAAGGACCACCCCTGGGCAGGCTGTAGAAAAGAAGGTGCCTTCACACCGCGTGGGCGTGTATGTCCATTTGTCCAACCACGATGGACCACAGGATCCAGGGCATGCCCCAAAGAACCCTGGAACCACCGTCGGACCCAGCACTCCCCCTCACGGCCATAGACCCCGACAAAGGGTCTCTTCTCAGCGTGAAACGCCCCACTCGCTTCAGGCAGCCCTCTTCCCAAGAGCAGCACATGGAAAGACATTCGTGGTCCATGGACAGATGCTTGGCTGAGCAAGCAGCTGTCCTTCTCCCCAACAGAAGCGGACTCAGCAATCCAGCGGCGCAGAAATGGGTGCCATGGGCAGCCCCAGTGTTGCGAAGAGAAACGCTCACACGAAAGGAAAGAGGTCTGGGAGGGAGACACACAGCCCATGGGAAACCCCTTCCCTCTCCCATCTCACCAGGGACACCCAGGAACTGGCTTCCAGGAAAGAAACCCCTGCACTGCCATCCAGATGCTGCTTGCCAAATGGGAGGGCGAGGCTGTGGGAATGCCTGGCATTGGGGAGGTCCGAGATCCAAACCCTTGCCCTTGCGGGGGCTGGGGGGTGGCCAGAGCCCTCGTTCCATGGAGCGCAAGCTACGATGTCTAGTCCCTCTTCTGGGAACCCAAGGGAGGAGAAGGGGAGCCAAACAGGATGGATAGACATGGCCAATGGGATCCCTGTGTTGGGAAAGTGCAATGGATCCACTTCGAGCAGCGCCCCGCGAAAAGGAGTCCTGAACATTCACCCCCAACACATGAGCGTCTCAGCGCTCCCCAGACAAGGTGTCACGCTCGAGAGGGCTGCCCCTGGGGAAAAGAGACGGGCCGAAGGACTCCGTGGATTCCGTCCAGATGGCCTAGCCTAGCCCATCGGACTCGACCGAATTCCCTGGTGAGGACGAAGTGATGAGGACAAAGACATGCTGCGTTTGGAGTGGATTGACTTCCCCAGGTATTCTCCTGCACCCGTGTGTGGTATGCAGATCCACTCTGCTCGGCAAAAGCATCCACTCCCAGGCTGGGCATCCCCAGGCGGGCGCTTCCAACCCACTCCCACCCAAGATATGGGCTCAGGAGAGACTTGGGATGGATTTGTCTATCCAGGTCCTAGCTATTGTTTCCTACTCTATCTGCATGCGTATGCGTGTGGGTGTGTTTGGAGAGAGAGAGGGAGGGAGGCAGAATGAGAGAAAGAGGGAGAGAACGAGGGAGAGAAGGAGAGAGGAGGGCCTTCACTCCTTTCTGGATCCATTCAGCTCATTCAGTTCAATGCCTCTTAGTCCTTGTCCATGGAGTTGGGGGCCCCCTGCCACACGGAGATGTGGTCTCGCCAGAGGGGGATCGCCCAGTGCAGCTCTTGCCCCAGCCACAGCCGGGACCAGGAGAGCCTCTGAAGCTGGGCAGCCGCGTGGGAACTCCCCTGAGAGCTTGCTGGAGGAGACCAATCCAGCGTCCTGAACGCATCACACCTGCTTTCAATCAGGCCTCCATTGCCTGGCGCCCTGCTGCCAAGAGAGGCTCTTCTCCAAAGGACACAAGGACATTTCCCTCAGCCTCCTGTGTGTGTGTGTGTTTAAGTGAGAGAGAGAGAGACAGAGAGAGAGAGAGAGAGAGAGAACAGGCGGATGAGCCCAGCTGCCAACACTCTAGCCCCCGAAGCCCCCCATGTATTCCTCGGCACCACACTCCTTCTCACCTACCTGAAGCCGTGATGGGGACGGCTTGACCAGGGCCAGCTGGCGGTCCAATCCCGAGGCTGTGTGTGTCTGGGCGCCTGCCTCTAGGGGACCCCAAGCACGCCAAAGCCCAGGACCTGTTCCAAGCCTTCCAAACCCACTGCCACCCAACCAGGCGGCGAACTCACCTCCAAATCCGGAAGGCACACCTCCGCCCTCCGCCTGACAGGAGGTGTCTCGGAGGAGAGAGTCCCTGGTGCCCAGGAAACACCCACATAGCCTCTGGGGGCCTGCTGTGAGTGCGTCCCGCTCAAGCCTCCATCCGCCCTCGACGTGGAGCCTGCGCCTTTGGAGCCTTGCCACTCCCACCTCTTAGAGCCTCGGAGCTGCACCTGAGGCCGGAAAGGGCTCTGGCGCCCTCGTGTGGACAGAGGCTCGAACAGCCCCTCTCAGGCTTGCCTTCTCTCTCTGGCTCAGCACGCCCCGGGGGGCTGCATGGGCTGGGGCCCAGAGGAGGCTGGGGACTCCAGCCCCCGCCAAGAAGGGCCCTTCCACCTGGGCTCTAGCTCCCTCTCTCAAAGGCGTTCTTCGTGCCCATGCCAACCTAGGCCATGCCTCGCCGTGGAAATCCTTAGCTCCAAATCCATCAGCGTGTGCCAGCCTGCACCCGTGTGGATGCAGCCTTGCCCAGATGGACTGAGGAAGATAGGCGTGTAAGGAGGGAACGAGTCGTTTTCCCCCTTCCTCATTCCCCTGCGATCCCATACTCCTTGCCATTCAGTCTTGCCTCGATTCTTTCCTTCTGGCTTGGTTCATCTTGCCAGGTCTCTCTTTCTCCCTTCGTTTTCAAACTCTCTTGACCCCACCTGGAGTGTGCCTCATCTGGAGCCCCATTGGTGCTTCCCAAGGCACAGAGTTTCCCAACCACACAAAACCAACGCAAGCAGGCCTTCTCCCCAGGGGGCCAGAAGGAATCTCGGCCAGAGCTGTTGTGGATCCGTCAAGAGAGCGGCCTGCAGATGCCCGGCCTGGCTCGAGCTCCCATCATCTCAGCAGGTGCAGAGAAAGCAGAGGAGAGCCTCCCTCGGACAGACAAACGGAGGTTCCTGAGCCCTCTGGAGAGACAAGGCCCAGCGCCGGGCACTGCTGCTCTCCCAATTCGCTCTCCCTTTGGGCACCACCCGGGCACCCCTCACAGCCCCTGGATGCGCATCCCAAAACCCAGGCCACGCTGGGATTCCACACTCATCAGCTCCAGCACGGAACCCAGGAACGAGAACAGAAACCCACCCACCCAGCCGGCACGTGGGGAGGGGGCCTGAAGAAACACTGCCAAATCCAGATAGCCAGCTGCCGTCCAGCACCAGACAAAGGAACACCATCACGCATGCCTAGAGAAGTCCATACCACAACCAGCTCGAGGCTCCTACTCAGGCCTGTCCCCTGAGGACGCCTCTCAAGGACCACCCCTGGGCAGGCTGTAGAAAAGAAGGTGCCTTCACACCGCGTGGGCGTGTATGTCCATTTGTCCAACCACGATGGACCACAGGATCCAGGGCATGCCCCAAAGAACCCTGGTACCACCGTCGGACCCAGCACTCCCCCTCACGGCCATAGACCCCGACAAAGGGTCTCTTCTCAGCGTGAAACGCCCCACTCGCTTCAGGCAGCCCTCTTCCCAAGAGCAGCACATGGAAAGACATTCGTGGTCCATGGACAGATGCTTGGCTGAGCAAGCAGCTGTCCTTCTCCCCAACAGAAGCGGACTCAGCAATCCAGCGGCGCAGAAATGGGTGCCATGGGCAGCCCCAGTGTTGCGAAGAGAAACGCTCACACGAAAGGAAAGAGGTCTGGGAGGGAGACACACAGCCCATGGGAAACCCCTTCCCTCTCCCATCTCACCAGGGACACCCAGGAACTGGCTTCCAGGAAAGAAACCCCTGCACTGCCATCCAGATGCTGCTTGCCAAATGGGAGGGCGAGGCTGTGGGAATGCCTGGCATTGGGGAGGTCCGAGATCCAAACCCTTGCCCTTGCGGGGGCTGGGGCGGGGGGCCAGAGCCCTCGTTCCATGGAGCGCAAGCTACGATGTCTAGTCCCTCTTCTGGGAACCCAAGGGAGGAGAAGGGGAGCCAAACAGGATGGATAGACATGGCCAATGGGATCCCTGTGTTGGGAAAGTGCAATGGATCCACTTCGAGCAGCGCCCCGCGAAAAGGAGTCCTGAACATTCACCCCCAACACATGAGCGTCTCAGCGCTCCCCAGACAAGGTGTCACGCTCGAGAGGGCTGCCCCTGGGGAAAAGAGACGGGCCGAAGGACTCCGTGGATTCCGTCCAGATGGCCTAGCCTAGCCCATCGGACTCGACCGAATTCCCTGGTGAGGACGAAGTGATGAGGACAAAGACATGCTGCGTTTGGAGTGGATTGACTTCCCCAGGTATTCTCCTGCACCCGTGTGTGGTATGCAGATCCACTCTGCTCGGCAAAAGCATCCACTCCCAGGCTGGGCATCCCGAGGCGGGCGCTTCCAACCCACTCCCACCCAAGATATGGGCTCAGGAGAGACTTGGGATGCATTTGTCTATCCAGGTCCTAGCTATTGTTTCCTACTCTATCTGCATGCGTATGCGTGTGGGTGTGTTTGGAGAGAGGGAGGGAGGCAGAATGAGAGAAAGAGGGAGAGAACGAGGGAGAGAAGGAGAGAGGAGGGCCTTCACTCCTTTCTGGATCCATTCAGCTCATTCAGTTCAATGCCTCTTAGTCCTTGTCCATGGAGTTGGGGGCCCCCTGCCACACGGAGATGTGGTCTCGCCAGAGGGGGATCGCCCAGTGCAGCTCTTGCCCCAGCCACAGCCGGGACCAGGAGAGCCTCTGAAGCTGGGCAGCCGCGTGGGAACTCCCCTGAGAGCTTGCTGGAGGAGACCAATCCAGCGTCCTGAACGCATCACACCTGCTTTCAATCAGGCCTCCATTGCCTGGCGCCCTGCTGCCAAGAGAGGCTCTTCTCCAAAGGACACAAGGACATTTCCCTCAGCCTCCTGTGTGTGTGTGTGTTTGAGTGAGACAGAGAGAGAGAGAGAGAGAGAGAGCGAGAGAGAGAGAGAGAGAGAGAGAGAGAACAGGCGGATGAGCCCAGCTGCCAACACTCTAGCCCCCGAAGCCCCCCATGTATTCCTCGGCACCACACTCCTTCTCACCTACCTGAAGCCGTGATGGGGACGGCTTGACCAGGGCCAGCTGGCGGTCCAATCCCGAGGCTGTGTGTGTCTGGGCGCCTGCCTCTAGGGGACCCCAAGCACGCCAAAGCCCAGGACCTGTTCCAAGCCTTCCAAACCCACTGCCACCCAACCAGGCGGCGAACTCACCTCCAAATCCGGAAGGCACACCTCCGCCCTCCGCCTGACAGGAGGTGTCTCGGAGGAGAGAGTCCCTGGTGCCCAGGAAACACCCACATAGCCTCTGGGGGCCTGCTGTGAGTGCGTCCCGCTCAAGCCTCCATCCGCCCTCGACGTGGAGCCTGCGCCTTTGGAGCCTTGCCACTCCCACCTCTTAGAGCCTCGGAGCAGCACCTGAGGCCGGAAGGGGCTCTGGCGCCCTCGTGTGGACAGAGGCTCGAACAGCCCCTCTCAGGCTTGCCTTCTCTCTCTGGCTCAGCACGCCCCGGGGGGCTGCTTGGGCTGGGGCCCAGAGGAGGCTGGGGACTCCAGCCCCCGCCAAGAAGGGCCCTTCCACCTGGGCTCTAGCTCCCTCTCTCAAAGGCGTTCTTCGTGCCCATGCCAACCTAGGCCATGCCTCGCCGTGGAAATCCTTAGCTCCAAATCCATCAGGGTGTGCCAGCCTGCACCCGTGTGGATGCAGCCTTGCCCAGATGGACTGAGGAAGATAGGCGTGTAAGGAGGGAACGAGTCGTTTTCCCCCTTCCTCATCCCCCTGCGATCCCATACTCCTTGCCATTCAGTCTTGCCTCGATTCTTTCCTTCTGGCTTGGTTCATCTTGCCAGGTCTCTCTTTCTCCCTTGGTTTTCAAACTCTCTTGACCCCACCTGGAGTGTGCCTCATCTGGAGCCCCATTGGTGCTTCCCAAGGCACAGAGTTTCCCAACCACACAAAACCAACCCAAGCAGCCCTTCTCCCCAGGGGGCCAGAAGGAAGCTCGGCCAGAGCTCTTGTGGATCCGTCAAGAGAGCGGCCTGCAGATGCCCGGCCTGGCTCGAGCTCCCATCATCTCAGCAGGTGCAGAGAAAGCAGAGGAGAGCCTCCCTCGGACAGACCAAGGGAGGTTCCTGAGCCCTCTGGAGAGACAAGGCCCAGCGCCGGGCACTGCTGCTCTCCCAATTCGCTCTCCCTTTGGGCACCACCCGGGCACCCCTCACAGCCCCTGCATGCGCATCCCAAAACCCAGGCCACGCTGGGATTCCACACTCATCAGCTCCAGCACGGAACCCAGGAACGAGAACAGAAACCCACCCACCCAGCCGGCACGTGGGGAGGGGGCCTGAAGAAACACTGCCAAATCCAGATAGCCAGCTGCCGTCCAGCACCAGACAAAGGAACACCATCACGCATGCCTAGAGAAGTCCATACCACAACCAGCTCGAGGCTCCTACTCAGGCCTGTCCCCTGAGGACGCCTCTCAAGGACCACCCCTGGGCAGGCTGTAGAAAAGAAGGTGCCTTCACACCGCGTGGGCGTGTATGTCCATTTGTCCAACCACGATGGACCACAGGATCCAGGGCATGCCCCAAAGAACCCTGGAACCACCGTCGGACCCAGCACTCCCCCTCACGGCCATAGACCCCGACAAAGGGTCTCTTCTCAGCGTGAAACGCCCCACTCGCTTCAGGCAGCCCTCTTCCCAAGAGCAGCACATGGAAAGACATTCGTGGTCCATGGACAGATGCTTGGCTGAGCAAGCAGCTGTCCTTCTCCCCAACAGAAGCGGACTCAGCAATCCAGCGGCGCAGAAATGGGTGCCATGGGCAGCCCCAGTGTTGCGAAGAGAAACGCTCACACGAAAGGAAAGAGGTCTGGGAGGGAGACACACAGCCCATGGGAAACCCCTTCCCTCTCCCATCTCACCAGGGACACCCAGGAACTGGCTTCCAGGAAAGAAACCCCTGCACTGCCATCCAGATGCTGCTTGCCAAATGGGAGGGCGAGGCTGTGGGAATGCCTGGCATTGGGGAGGTCCGAGATCCAAACCCTTGCCCTTGCGGGGGCTGGGGCGGGGGGCCAGAGCCCTCGTTCCATGGAGCGCAAGCTACGATGTCTAGTCCCTCTTCTGGGAACCCAAGGGAGGAGAAGGGGAGCCAAACAGGATGGATAGACATGGCCAATGGGATCCCTGTGTTGGGAAAGTGCAATGGATCCACTTCGAGCAGCGCCCCGCGAAAAGGAGTCCTGAACATTCACCCCCAACACATGAGCGTCTCAGCGCTCCCCAGACAAGGTGTCACGCTCGAGAGGGCTGCCCCTGGGGAAAAGAGACGGGCCGAAGGACTCCGTGGATTCCGTCCAGATGGCCTAGCCTAGCCCATCGGACTCGACCGAATTCCCTGGTGAGGACGAAGTGATGAGGACAAAGACATGCTGCGTTTGGAGTGGATTGACTTCCCCAGGTATTCTCCTGCACCCGTGTGTGGTATGCAGATCCACTCTGCTCGGCAAAAGCATCCACTCCCAGGCTGGGCATCCCCAGGCGGGCGCTTCCAACCCACTCCCACCCAAGATATGGGCTCAGGAGAGACTTGGGATGGATTTGTCTATCCAGGTCCTAGCTATTGTTTCCTACTCTATCTGCATGCGTATGCGTGTGGGTGTGTTTGGAGAGAGAGAGGGAGGGAGGCAGAATGAGAGAAAGAGGGAGAGAACGAGGGAGAGAAGGAGAGAGGAGGGCCTTCACTCCTTTCTGGATCCATTCAGCTCATTCAGTTCAATGCCTCTTAGTCCTTGTCCATGGAGTTGGGGGCCCCCTGCCACACGGAGATGTGGTCTCGCCAGAGGGGGATGGCCCAGTGCAGCTCTTGCCCCAGCCACAGCCGGGACCAGGAGAGCCTCTGAAGCTGGGCAGCCGCGTGGGAACTCCCCTGAGAGCTTGCTAGAGGAGACCAATCCAGCGTCCTGAACGCATCACACCTGCTTTCAATCAGGCCTCCATTGCCTGGCGCCCTGCTGCCAAGAGAGGCTCTTCTCCAAAGGACACAAGGACATTTCCCTCAGCCTCCTGTGTGTGTGTGTGTTTGAGTGAGACAGAGAGAGAGAGAGAGAGAGAGAGAGAGAGAGAGAACAGGCGGATGAGCCCAGCTGCCAACACTCTAGCCCCCGAAGCCCCCCATGTATTCCTCGGCACCACACTCCTTCTCACCTACCTGAAGCCGTGATGGGGACGGCTTGACCAGGGCCAGCTGGCGGTCCAATCCCGAGGCTGTGTGTGTCTGGGCGCCTGCCTCTAGGGGACCCCAAGCACGCCAAAGCCCAGGACCTGTTCCAAGCCTTCCAAACCCACTGCCACCCAACCAGGCGGCGAACTCACCTCCAAATCCGGAAGGCACACCTCCGCCCTCCGCCTGACAGGAGGTGTCTCGGAGGAGAGAGTCCCTGGTGCCCAGGAAACACCCACATAGCCTCTGGGGGCCTGCTGTGAGTGCGTCCCGCTCAAGCCTCCATCCGCCCTCGACGTGGAGCCTGCGCCTTTGGAGCCTTGCCACTCCCACCTCTTAGAGCCTCGGAGCTGCACCTGAGGCCGGAAGGGGCTCTGGCGCCCTCGTGTGGACAGAGGCTCGAACAGCCCCTCTCAGGCTTGCCTTCTCTCTCTGGCTCAGCACGCCCCGGGGGGCTGCTTGGGCTGGGGCCCAGAGGAGGCTGGGGACTCCAGCCCCCGCCAAGAAGGGCCCTTCCACCTGGGCTCTAGCTCCCTCTCTCAAAGGCGTTCTTCGTGCCCATGCCAACCTAGGCCATGCCTCGCCGTGGAAATCCTTAGCTCCAAATCCATCAGGGTGTGCCAGCCTGCACCCGTGTGGATGCAGCCTTGCCCAGATGGACTGAGGAAGATAGGCGTGTAAGGAGGGAACGAGTCGTTTTCCCCCTTCCTCATTCCCCTGCGATCCCATACTCCTTGCCATTCAGTCTTGCCTCGATTCTTTCCTTCTGGCTTGGTTCATCTTGCCAGGTCTCTCTTTCTCCCTTCGTTTTCAAACTCTCTTGACCCCACCTGGAGTGTGCCTCATCTGGAGCCCCATTGGTGCTTCCCAAGGCACAGAGTTTCCCAACCACACAAAACCAACGCAAGCAGGCCTTCTCCCCAGGGGGCCAGAAGGAATCTCGGCCAGAGCTCTTGTGGATCCGTCAAGAGAGCGGCCTGCAGATGCCCGGCCTGGCTCGAGCTCCCATCATCTCAGCAGGTGCAGAGAAACAGAGGAGAGCCTCCCTCGGACAGACAAACGGAGGTTCCTGAGCCCTCTGGAGAGACAAGGCCCAGCGCCGGGCACTGCTGCTCTCCCAATTCGCTCTCCCTTTGGGCACCACCCGGGCACCCCTCACAGCCCCTGAATGCGCATCCCAAAACCCAGGCCACGCTGGGATTCCACACTCATCAGCTCCAGCACGGAACCCAGGAACGAGAACAGAAACCCACCCACCCAGCCGGCACGTGGGGAGGGGGCCTGAAGAAACACTGCCAAATCCAGATAGCCAGCTGCCGTCCAGCACCAGACAAAGGAACACCATCACGCATGCCTAGAGAAGTCCATACCACAACCAGATCGAGGCTCCTACTCAGGCCTGTCCCCTGAGGACGCCTCTCAAGGACCACCCCTGGGCAGGCTGTAGAAAAGAAGGTGCCTTCACACCGCGTGGGCGTGTATGTCCATTTGTCCAACCACGATGGACCACAGGATCCAGGGCATGCCCCAAAGAACCCTGGTACCACCGTCGGACCCAGCACTCCCCCTCACGGCCATAGACCCCGACAAAGGGTCTCTTCTCAGCGTGAAACGCCCCACTCGCTTCAGGCAGCCCTCTTCCCAAGAGCAGCACATGGAAAGACATTCGTGGTCCATGGACAGATGCTTGGCTGAGCAAGCAGCTGTCCTTCTCCCCAACAGAAGCGGACTCAGCAATCCAGCGGCGCAGAAATGGGTGCCATGGGCAGCCCCAGTGTTGCGAAGAGAAACGCTCACACGAAAGGAAAGAGGTCTGGGAGGGAGACACACAGCCCATGGGAAACCCCTTCCCTCTCCCATCTCACCAGGGACACCCAGGAACTGGCTTCCAGGAAAGAAACCCCTGCACTGCCATCCAGATGCTGCTTGCCAAATGGGAGGGCGAGGCTGTGGGAATGCCTGGCATTGGGGAGGTCCGAGATCCAAACCCTTGCCCTTGCGGGGGCTGGGGCGGGGGGCCAGAGCCCTCGTTCCATGGAGCGCAAGCTACGATGTCTAGTCCCTCTTCTGGGAACCCAAGGGAGGAGAAGGGGAGCCAAACAGGATGGATAGACATGGCCAATGGGATCCCTGTGTTGGGAAAGTGCAATGGATCCACTTCGAGCAGCGCCCCGCGAAAAGGAGTCCTGAACATTCACCCCCAACACATGAGCGTCTCAGCGCTCCCCAGACAAGGTGTCACGCTCGAGAGGGCTGCCCCTGGGGAAAAGAGACGGGCCGAAGGACTCCGTGGATTCCGTCCAGATGGCCTAGCCTAGCCCATCGGACTCGACCGAATTCCCTGGTGAGGACGAAGTGATGAGGACAAAGACATGCTGCGTTTGGAGTGGATTGACTTCCCCAGGTATTCTCCTGCACCCGTGTGTGGTATGCAGATCCACTCTGCTCGGCAAAAGCATCCACTCCCAGGCTGGGCATCCCCAGGCGGGCGCTTCCAACCCACTCCCACCCAAGATATGGGCTCAGGAGAGACTTGGGATGCATTTGTCTATCCAGGTCCTAGCTATTGTTTCCTACTCTATCTGCATGCGTATGCGTGTGGGTGTGTTTGGAGAGAGAGAGGGAGGGAGGCAGAATGAGAGAAAGAGGGAGAGAACGAGGGAGAGAAGGAGAGAGGAGGGCCTTCACTCCTTTCTGGATCCATTCAGCTCATTCAGTTCAATGCCTCTTAGTCCTTGTCCATGGAGTTGGGGGCCCCCTGCCACACGGAGATGTGGTCTCGCCAGAGGGGGATCGCCCAGTGCAGCTCTTGCCCCAGCCACAGCCGGGACCAGGAGAGCCTCTGAAGCTGGGCAGCCGCGTGGGAACTCCCCTGAGAGCTTGCTGGAGGAGACCAATCCAGCGTCCTGAACGCATCACACCTGCTTTCAATCAGGCCTCCATTGCCTGGCGCCCTGCTGCCAAGAGAGGCTCTTCTCCAAAGGACACAAGGACATTTCCCTCAGCCTCCTGTGTGTGTGTGTGTTTGAGTGAGACAGAGAGAGAGAGAGAGAGAGAGAGAGAGAGAACAGGCGGATGAGCCCAGCTGCCAACACTCTAGCCCCCGAAGCCCCCCATGTATTCCTCGGCACCACACTCCTTCTCACCTACCTGAAGCCGTGATGGGGACGGCTTGACCAGGGCCAGCTGGCGGTCCAATCCCGAGGCTGTGTGTGTCTGGGCGCCTGCCTCTAGGGGACCCCAAGCACGCCAAAGCCCAGGACCTGTTCCAAGCCTTCCAAACCCACTGCCACCCAACCAGGCGGCGAACTCACCTCCAAATCCGGAAGGCACACCTCCGCCCTCCGCCTGACAGGAGGTGTCTCGGAGGAGAGAGTCCCTGGTGCCCAGGAAACACCCACATAGCCTCTGGGGGCCTGCTGTGAGTGCGTCCCGCTCAAGCCTCCATCCGCCCTCGACGTGGAGCCTGCGCCTTTGGAGCCTTGCCACTCCCACCTCTTAGAGCCTCGGAGCTGCACCTGAGGCCGGAAGGGGCTCTGGCGCCCTCGTGTGGACAGAGGCTCGAACAGCCCCTCTCAGGCTTGCCTTCTCTCTCTGGCTCAGCACGCCCCGGGGGGCTGCTTGGGCTGGGGCCCAGAGGAGGCTGGGGACTCCAGCCCCCGCCAAGAAGGGCCCTTCCACCTGGGCTCTAGCTCCCTCTCTCAAAGGCGTTCTTCGTGCCCATGCCAACCTAGGCCATGCCTCGCCGTGGAAATCCTTAGCTCCAAATCCATCAGGGTGTGCCAGCCTGCACCCGTGTGGATGCAGCCTTGCCCAGATGGACTGAGGAAGATAGGCGTGTAAGGAGGGAACGAGTCGTTTTCCCCCTTCCTCATCCCCCTGCGATCCCATACTCCTTGCCATTCAGTCTTGCCTCGATTCTTTCCTTCTGGCTTGGTTCATCTTGCCAGGTCTCTCTTTCTCCCTTGGTTTTCAAACTCTCTTGACCCCACCTGGAGTGTGCCTCATCTGGAGCCCCATTGGTGCTTCCCAAGGCACAGAGTTTCCCAAGCACACAAAACCAACCCAAGCAGCCCTTCTCCCCAGGGGGCCAGAAGGAAGCTCGGCCAGAGCTCTTGTGGATCCGTCAAGAGAGCGGCCTGCAGATGCCCGGCCTGGCTCGAGCTCCCATCATCTCAGCAGGTGCAGAGAAAGCAGAGGAGAGCCTCCCTCGGACAGACCAAGGGAGGTTCCTGAGCCCTCTGGAGAGACAAGGCCCAGCGCCGGGCACTGCTGCTCTCCCAATTCGCTCTCCCTTTGGGCACCACCCGGGCACCCCTCACAGCCCCTGAATGCGCATCCCAAAACCCAGGCCACGCTGGGATTCCACACTCATCAGCTCCAGCACGGAACCCAGGAACGAGAACAGAAACCCACCCACCCAGCCGGCACGTGGGGAGGGGGCCTGAAGAAACACTGCCAAATCCAGATAGCCAGCTGCCGTCCAGCACCAGACAAAGGAACACCATCACGCATGCCTAGAGAAGTCCATACCACAACCAGATCGAGGCTCCTACTCAGGCCTGTCCCCTGAGGACGCCTCTCAAGGACCACCCCTGGGCAGGCTGTAGAAAAGAAGGTGCCTTCACACCGCGTGGGCGTGTATGTCCATTTGTCCAACCACGATGGACCACAGGATCCAGGGCATGCCCCAAAGAACCCTGGTACCACCGTCGGACCCAGCACTCCCCCTCACGGCCATAGACCCCGACAAAGGGTCTCTTCTCAGCGTGAAACGCCCCACTCGCTTCAGGCAGCCCTCTTCCCAAGAGCAGCACATGGAAAGACATTCGTGGTCCATGGACAGATGCTTGGCTGAGCAAGCAGCTGTCCTTCTCCCCAACAGAAGCGGATTCAGCAATCCAGCGGCGCAGAAATGGGTGCCATGGGCAGCCCCAGTGTTGCGAAGAGAAACGCTCACACGAAAGGAAAGAGGTCTGGGAGGGAGACACACAGCCCATGGGAAACCCCTTCCCTCTCCCATCTCACCAGGGACACCCAGGAACTGGCTTCCAGGAAAGAAACCCCTGCACTGCCATCCAGATGCTGCTTGCCAAATGGGAGGGCGAGGCTGTGGGAATGCCTGGCATTGGGGAGGTCCGAGATCCAAACCCTTGCCCTTGCGGGGGCTGGGGGGTGGCCAGAGCCCTCGTTCCATGGAGCGCAAGCTACGATGTCTAGTCCCTCTTCTGGGAACCCAAGGGAGGAGAAGGGGAGCCAAACAGGATGGATAGACATGGCCAATGGGATCCCTGTGTTGGGAAAGTGCAATGGATCCACTTCGAGCAGCGCCCCGCGAAAAGGAGTCCTGAACATTCACCCCCAACACATGAGCGTCTCAGCGCTCCCCAGACAAGGTGTCACGCTCGAGAGGGCTGCCCCTGGGGAAAAGAGACGGGCCGAAGGACTCCGTGGATTCCGTCCAGATGGCCTAGCCTAGCCCATCGGACTCGACCGAATTCCCTGGTGAGGACGAAGTGATGAGGACAAAGACATGCTTCGTTTGGAGTGGATTGACTTCCCCAGGTATTCTCCTGCACCCGTGTGTGCTATGCAGATCCACTCTGCTCGGCAAAAGCATCCACTCCCAGGCTGGGCATCCCCAGGCGGGCGCTTCCAACCCACTCCCACCCAAGATAATGGCTCAGGAGAGACTTGGGATGCATTTGTCTATCCAGGTCCTAGCTATTGTTTCCTACTCTATCTGCATGCGTATGCGTGTGGGTGTGTTTGGAGAGAGGGAGGGAGGGAGGCAGAATGAGAGAAAGAGGGAGAGAACGAGGGAGAGAAGGAGAGAGGAGGGCCTTCACTCCTTTCTGGATCCATTCAGCTCATTCAGTTCAATGCCTCTTAGTCCTTGTCCATGGAGTTGGGGGCCCCCTGCCACACGGAGATGTGGTCTCGCCAGAGGGGGATGGCCCAGTGCAGCTCTTGCCCCAGCCACAGCCGGGACCAGGAGAGCCTCTGAAGCTGGGCAGCCGCGTGGGAACTCCCCTGAGAGCTTGCTGGAGGAGACCAATCCAGCGTCCTGAACGCATCACACCTGCTTTCAATCAGGCCTCCATTGCCTGGCGCCCTGCTGCCAAGAGAGGCTCTTCTCCAAAGGACACAAGGACATTTCCCTCAGCCTCCTGTGTGTGTGTGTGTTTGAGTGAGACAGAGAGAGAGAGAGAGAGAGAGAGAGAGAGAGAACAGGCGGATGAGCCCAGCTGCCAACACTCTAGCCCCCGAAGCCCCCCATGTATTCCTCGGCACCACACTCCTTCTCACCTACCTGAAGCCGTGATGGGGACGGCTTGACCAGGGCCAGCTGGCGGTCCAATCCCGAGGCTGTGTGTGTCTGGGCGCCTGCCTCTGGGGGACCCCAAGCACGCCAAAGCCCAGGACCTGTTCCAAGCCTTCCAAACCCACTGCCACCCAACCAGGCGGCGAACTCACCTCCAAATCCGGAAGGCACACCTCCGCCCTCCGCCTGACAGGAGGTGTCTCGGAGGAGAGAGTCCCTGGTGCCCAGGAAACACCCACATAGCCTCTGGGGGCCTGCTGTGAGTGCGTCCCGCTCAAGCCTCCATCCGCCCTCGACGTGGAGCCTGCGCCTTTGGAGCCTTGCCACTCCCACCTCTTAGAGCCTCGGAGCTGCACCTGAGGCCGGAAGGGGCTCTGGCGCCCTCGTGTGGACAGAGGCTCGAACAGCCCCTCTCAGGCTTGCCTTCTCTCTCTGGCTCAGCACGCCCCGGGGGGCTGCTTGGGCTGGGGCCCAGAGGAGGCTGGGGACTCCAGCCCCCGCCAAGAAGGGCCCTTCCACCTGGGCTCTAGCTCCCTCTCTCAAAGGCGTTCTTCGTGCCCATGCAAACCTAGGCCATGCCTCGCCGTGGAAATCCTTAGCTCCAAATCCATCAGGGTGTGCCAGCCTGCACCCGTGTGGATGCAGCCTTGCCCAGATGGACTGAGGAAGATAGGCGTGTAAGGAGGGAACGAGTCGTTTTCCCCCTTCCTCATTCCCCTGCGATCCCATACTCCTTGCCATTCAGTCTTGCCTCGATTCTTTCCTTCTGGCTTGGTTCATCTTGCCAGGTCTCTCTTTCTCCCTTCGTTTTCAAACTCTCTTGACCCCACCTGGAGTGTGCCTCATCTGGAGCCCCATTGGTGCTTCCCAAGGCACAGAGTTTCCCAACCACACAAAACCAACGCAAGCAGGCCTTCTCCCCAGGGGGCCAGAAGGAATCTCGGCCAGAGCTCTTGTGGATCCGTCAAGAGAGCGGCCTGCAGATGCCCGGCCTGGCTCGAGCTCCCATCATCTCAGCAGGTGCAGAGAAAGCAGAGGAGAGCCTCCCTCGGACAGACAAACGGAGGTTCCTGAGCCCTCTGGAGAGACAAGGCCCAGCGCCGGGCACTGCTGCTCTCCCAATTCGCTCTCCCTTTGGGCACCACCCGGGCACCCCTCACAGCCCCTGGATGCGCATCCCAAAACCCAGGCCACGCTGGGATTCCACACTCATCAGCTCCAGCACGGAACCCAGGAACGAGAACAGAAACCCACCCACCCAGCCGGCACGTGGGGAGGGGGCCTGAAGAAACACTGCCAAATCCAGATAGCCAGCTGCCGTCCAGCACCAGACAAAGGAACACCATCACGCATGCCTAGAGAAGTCCATACCACAACCAGCTCGAGGCTCCTACTCAGGCCTGTCCCCTGAGGACGCCTCTCAAGGACCACCCCTGGGCAGGCTGTAGAAAAGAAGGTGCCTTCACACCGCGTGGGCGTGTATGTCCATTTGTCCAACCACGATGGACCACAGGATCCAGGGCATGCCCCAAAGAACCCTGGAACCACCGTCGGACCCAGCACTCCCCCTCACGGCCATAGACCCCGACAAAGGGTCTCTTCTCAGCGTGAAACGCCCCACTCGCTTCAGGCAGCCCTCTTCCCAAGAGCAGCACATGGAAAGACATTCGTGGTCCATGGACAGATGCTTGGCTGAGCAAGCAGCTGTCCTTCTCCCCAACAGAAGCGGACTCAGCAATCCAGCGGCGCAGAAATGGGTGCCATGGGCAGCCCCAGTGTTGCGAAGAGAAACGCTCACACGAAAGGAAAGAGGTCTGGGAGGGAGACACACAGCCCATGGGAAACCCCTTCCCTCTCCCATCTCACCAGGAACACCCAGGAACTGGCTTCCAGGAAAGAAACCCCTGCACTGCCATCCAGATGCTGCTTGCCAAATGGGAGGGCGAGGCTGTGGGAATGCCTGGCATTGGGGAGGTCCGAGATCCAAACCCTTGCCCTTGCGGGGGCTGGGGCGGGGGGCCAGAGCCCTCGTTCCATGGAGCGCAAGCTACGATGTCTAGTCCCTCTTCTGGGAACCCAAGGGAGGAGAAGGGGAGCCAAACAGGATGGATAGACATGGCCAATGGGATCCCTGTGTTGGGAAAGTGCAATGGATCCACTTCGAGCAGCGCCCCGCGAAAAGGAGTCCTGAACATTCACCCCCAACACATGAGCGTCTCAGCGCTCCCCAGACAAGGTGTCACGCTCGAGAGGGCTGCCCCTGGGGAAAAGAGACGGGCCGAAGGACTCCGTGGATTCCGTCCAGATGGCCTAGCCTAGCCCATCGGACTCGACCGAATTCCCTGGTGAGGACGAAGTGATGAGGACAAAGACATGCTTCGTTTGGAGTGGATTGACTTCCCCAGGTATTCTCCTGCACCCGTGTGTGGTATGCAGATCCACTCTGCTCGGCAAAAGCATCCACTCCCAGGCTGGGCATCCCGAGGCGGGCGCTTCCAACCCACTCCCACCCAAGATATGGGCTCAGGAGAGACTTGGGATGCATTTGTCTATCCAGGTCCTAGCTATTGTTTCCTACTCTATCTGCATGCGTATGCGTGTGGGTGTGTTTGGAGAGAGAGAGGGAGGGAGGCAGAATGAGAGAAAGAGGGAGAGAACGAGGGAGAGAAGGAGAGAGGAGGGCCTTCACTCCTTTCTGGATCCATTCAGCTCATTCAGTTCAATGCCTCTTAGTCCTTGTCCATGGAGTTGGGGGCCCCCTGCCACACGGAGATGTGGTCTCGCCAGAGGGGGATGGCCCAGTGCAGCTCTTGCCCCAGCCACAGCCGGGACCAGGAGAGCCTCTGAAGCTGGGCAGCCGCGTGGGAACTCCCCTGAGAGCTTGCTGGAGGAGACCAATCCAGCGTCCTGAACGCATCACACCTGCTTTCAATCAGGCCTCCATTGCCTGGCGCCCTGCTGCCAAGAGAGGCTCTTCTCCAAAGGACACAAGGACATTTCCCTCAGCCTCCTGTGTGTGTGTGTGTTTGAGTGAGACAGAGAGAGAGAGAGAGAGAGAGAGAGAGAGAGAGAGAGAACAGGCGGATGAGCCCAGCTGCCAACACTCTAGCCCCCGAAGCCCCCCATGTATTCCTCGGCACCACACTCCTTCTCACCTACCTGAAGCCGTGATGGGGACGGCTTGACCAGGGCCAGCTGGCGGTCCAATCCCGAGGCTGTGTGTGTCTGGGCGCCTGCCTCTAGGGGACCCCAAGCACGCCAAAGCCCAGGACCTGTTCCAAGCCTTCCAAACCCACTGCCACCCAACCAGGCGGCGAACTCACCTCCAAATCCGGAAGGCACACCTCCGCCCTCCGCCTGACAGGAGGTGTCTCGGAGGAGAGAGTCCCTGGTGCCCAGGAAACACCCACATAGCCTCTGGGGGCCTGCTGTGAGTGCGTCCCGCTCAAGCCTCCATCCGCCCTCGACGTGGAGCCTGCGCCTTTGGAGCCTTGCCACTCCCACCTCTTAGAGCCTCGGAGCAGCACCTGAGGCCGGAAGGAGCTCTGGCGCCCTCGTGTGGACAGAGGCTCGAACAGCCCCTCTCAGGCTTGCCTTCTCTCTCTGGCTCAGCACGCCCCGGGGGGCTGCATGGGCTGGGGCCCAGAGGAGGCTGGGGACTCCAGCCCCCGCCAAGAAGGGCCCTTCCACCTGGGCTCTAGCTCCCTCTCTCAAAGGCGTTCTTCGTGCCCATGCCAACCTAGGCCATGCCTCGCCGTGGAAATCCTTAGCTCCAAATCCATCAGCGTGTGCCAGCCTGCACCCGTGTGGATGCAGCCTTGCCCAGATGGACTGAGGAAGATAGGCGTGTAAGGAGGGAACGAGTCGTTTTCCCCCTTCCTCATTCCCCTGCGATCCCATACTCCTTGCCATTCAGTCTTGCCTCGATTCTTTCCTTCTGGCTTGGTTCATCTTGCCAGGTCTCTCTTTCTCCCTTCGTTTTCAAACTCTCTTGACCCCACCTGGAGTGTGCCTCATCTGGAGCCCCATTGGTGCTTCCCAAGGCACAGAGTTTCCCAACCACACAAAACCAACGCAAGCAGGCCTTCTCCCCAGGGGGCCAGAAGGAATCTCGGCCAGAGCTCTTGTGGATCCGTCAAGAGAGCGGCCTGCAGATGCCCGGCCTGGCTCGAGCTCCCATCATCTCAGCAGGTGCAGAGAAAGCAGAGGAGAGCCTCCCTCGGACAGACCAAGGGAGGTTCCTGAGCCCTCTGGAGAGACAAGGCCCAGCGCCGGGCACTGCTGCTCTCCCAATTCGCTCTCCCTTTGGGCACCACCCGGGCACCCCTCACAGCCCCTGGATGCGCATCCCAAAACCCAGGCCACGCTGGGATTCCACACTCATCAGCTCCAGCACGGAACCCAGGAACGAGAACAGAAACCCACCCACCCAGCCGGCACGTGGGGAGGGGGCCTGAAGAAACACTGCCAAATCCAGATAGCCAGCTGCCGTCCAGCACCAGACAAAGGAACACCATCACGCATGCCTAGAGAAGTCCATACCACAACCAGCTCGAGGCTCCTACTCAGGCCTGTCCCCTGAGGACGCCTCTCAAGGACCACCCCTGGGCAGGCTGTAGAAAAGAAGGTGCCTTCACACCGCGTGGGCGTGTATGTCCATTTGTCCAACCACGATGGACCACAGGATCCAGGGCATGCCCCAAAGAACCCTGGTACCACCGTCGGACCCAGCACTCCCCCTCACGGCCATAGACCCCGACAAAGGGTCTCTTCTCAGCGTGAAACGCCCCACTCGCTTCAGGCAGCCCTCTTCCCAAGAGCAGCACATGGAAAGACATTCGTGGTCCATGGACAGATGCTTGGCTGAGCAAGCAGCTGTCCTTCTCCCCAACAGAAGCGGACTCAGCAATCCAGCGGCGCAGAAATGGGTGCCATGGGCAGCCCCAGTGTTGCGAAGAGAAACGCTCACACGAAAGGAAAGAGGTCTGGGAGGGAGACACACAGCCCATGGGAAACCCCTTCCCTCTCCCATCTCACCAGGGACACCCAGGAACTGGCTTCCAGGAAAGAAACCCCTGCACTGCCATCCAGATGCTGCTTGCCAAATGGGAGGGCGAGGCTGTGGGAATGCCTGGCATTGGGGAGGTCCGAGATCCAAACCCTTGCCCTTGCGGGGGCTGGGGCGGGGGGCCAGAGCCCTCGTTCCATGGAGCGCAAGCTACGATGTCTAGTCCCTCTTCTGGGAACCCAAGGGAGGAGAAGGGGAGCCAAACAGGATGGATAGACATGGCCAATGGGATCCCTGTGTTGGGAAAGTGCAATGGATCCACTTCGAGCAGCGCCCCGCGAAAAGGAGTCCTGAACATTCACCCCCAACACATGAGCGTCTCAGCGCTCCCCAGACAAGGTGTCACGCTCGAGAGGGCTGCCCCTGGGGAAAAGAGACGGGCCGAAGGACTCCGTGGATTCCGTCCAGATGGCCTAGCCTAGCCCATCGGACTCGACCGAATTCCCTGGTGAGGACGAAGTGATGAGGACAAAGACATGCTGCGTTTGGAGTGGATTGACTTCCCCAGGTATTCTCCTGCACCCGTGTGTGGTATGCAGATCCACTCTGCTCGGCAAAAGCATCCACTCCCAGGCTGGGCATCCCCAGGCGGGCGCTTCCAACCCACTCCCACCCAAGATATGGGCTCAGGAGAGACTTGGGATGCATTTGTCTATCCAGGTCCTAGCTATTGTTTCCTACTCTATCTGCATGCGTATGCGTGTGGGTGTGTTTGGAGAGAGGGAGGGAGGCAGAATGAGAGAAAGAGGGAGAGAACGAGGGAGAGAAGGAGAGAGGAGGGCCTTCACTCCTTTCTGGATCCATTCAGCTCATTCAGTTCAATGCCTCTTAGTCCTTGTCCATGGAGTTGGGGGCCCCCTGCCACACGGAGATGTGGTCTCGCCAGAGGGGGATGGCCCAGTGCAGCTCTTGCCCCAGCCACAGCCGGGACCAGGAGAGCCTCTGAAGCTGGGCAGCCGCGTGGGAACTCCCCTGAGAGCTTGCTGGAGGAGACCAATCCAGCGTCCTGAACGCATCACACCTGCTTTCAATCAGGCCTCCATTGCCTGGCGCCCTGCTGCCAAGAGAGGCTCTTCTCCAAAGGACACAAGGACATTTCCCTCAGCCTCCTGTGTGTGTGTGTGTTTGAGTGAGACAGAGAGAGAGAGAGAGAGAGAGAGCGAGAGAGAGAGAGAGAGAGAGAGAGAGAACAGGCGGATGAGCCCAGCTGCCAACACTCTAGCCCCCGAAGCCCCCCATGTATTCCTCGGCACCACACTCCTTCTCACCTACCTGAAGCCGTGATGGGGACGGCTTGACCAGGGCCAGCTGGCGGTCCAATCCCGAGGCTGTGTGTGTCTGGGCGCCTGCCTCTAGGGGACCCCAAGCACGCCAAAGCCCAGGACCTGTTCCAAGCCTTCCAAACCCACTGCCACCCAACCAGGCGGCGAACTCACCTCCAAATCCGGAAGGCACACCTCCGCCCTCCGCCTGACAGGAGGTGTCTCGGAGGAGAGAGTCCCTGGTGCCCAGGAAACACCCACATAGCCTCTGGGGGCCTGCTGTGAGTGCGTCCCGCTCAAGCCTCCATCCGCCCTCGACGTGGAGCCTGCGCCTTTGGAGCCTTGCCACTCCCACCTCTTAGAGCCTCGGAGCAGCACCTGAGGCCGGAAGGGGCTCTGGCGCCCTCGTGTGGACAGAGGCTCGAACAGCCCCTCTCAGGCTTGCCTTCTCTCTCTGGCTCAGCACGCCCCGGGGGGCTGCTTGGGCTGGGGCCCAGAGGAGGCTGGGGACTCCAGCCCCCGCCAAGAAGGGCCCTTCCACCTGGGCTCTAGCTCCCTCTCTCAAAGGCGTTCTTCGTGCCCATGCCAACCTAGGCCATGCCTCGCCGTGGAAATCCTTAGCTCCAAATCCATCAGGGTGTGCCAGCCTGCACCCGTGTGGATGCAGCCTTGCCCAGATGGACTGAGGAAGATAGGCGTGTAAGGAGGGAACGAGTCGTTTTCCCCCTTCCTCATCCCCCTGCGATCCCATACTCCTTGCCATTCAGTCTTGCCTCGATTCTTTCCTTCTGGCTTGGTTCATCTTGCCAGGTCTCTCTTTCTCCCTTGGTTTTCAAACTCTCTTGACCCCACCTGGAGTGTGCCTCATCTGGAGCCCCATTGGTGCTTCCCAAGGCACAGAGTTTCCCAAGCACACAAAACCAACCCAAGCAGCCCTTCTCCCCAGGGGGCCAGAAGGAATCTCGGCCAGAGCTCTTGTGGATCCGTCAAGAGAGCGGCCTGCAGATGCCCGGCCTGGCTCGAGCTCCCATCATCTCAGCAGGTGCAGAGAAAGCAGAGGAGAGCCTCCCTCGGACAGACCAAGGGAGGTTCCTGAGCCCTCTGGAGAGACAAGGCCCAGCGCCGGGCACTGCTGCTCTCCCAATTCGCTCTCCCTTTGGGCACCACCCGGGCACCCCTCACAGCCCCTGAATGCGCATCCCAAAACCCAGGCCACGCTGGGATTCCACACTCATCAGCTCCAGCACGGAACCCAGGAACGAGAACAGAAACCCACCCACCCAGCCGGCACGTGGGGAAGGGGCCTGAAGAAACACTGCCAAATCCAGATAGCCAGCTGCCGTCCAGCACCAGACAAAGGAACACCATCACGCATGCCTAGAGAAGTCCATACCACAACCAGCTCGAGGCTCCTACTCAGGCCTGTCCCCTGAGGACGCCTCTCAAGGACCACCCCTGGGCAGGCTGTAGAAAAGAAGGTGCCTTCACACCGCGTGGGCGTGTATGTCCATTTGTCCAACCACGATGGACCACAGGATCCAGGGCATGCCCCAAAGAACCCTGGAACCACCGTCGGACCCAGCACTCCCCCTCACGGCCATAGACCCCGACAAAGGGTCTCTTCTCAGCGTGAAACGCCCCACTCGCTTCAGGCAGCCCTCTTCCCAAGAGCAGCACATGGAAAGACATTCGTGGTCCATGGACAGATGCTTGGCTGAGCAAGCAGCTGTCCTTCTCCCCAACAGAAGCGGACTCAGCAATCCAGCGGCGCAGAAATGGGTGCCATGGGCAGCCCCAGTGTTGCGAAGAGAAACGCTCACACGAAAGGAAAGAGGTCTGGGAGGGAGACACACAGCCCATGGGAAACCCCTTCCCTCTCCCATCTCACCAGGGACACCCAGGAACTGGCTTCCAGGAAAGAAACCCCTGCACTGCCATCCAGATGCTGCTTGCCAAATGGGAGGGCGAGGCTGTGGGAATGCCTGGCATTGGGGAGGTCCGAGATCCAAACCCTTGCCCTTGCGGGGGCTGGGGCGGGGGGCCAGAGCCCTCCTTCCATGGAGCGCAAGCTACGATGTCTAGTCCCTCTTCTGGGAACCCAAGGGAGGAGAAGGGGAGCCAAACAGGATGGATAGACATGGCCAATGGGATCCCTGTGTTGGGAAAGTGCAATGGATCCACTTCGAGCAGCGCCCCGCGAAAAGGAGTCCTGAACATTCACCCCCAACACATGAGCGTCTCAGCGCTCCCCAGACAAGGTGTCACGCTCGAGAGGGCTGCCCCTGGGGAAAAGAGACGGGCCGAAGGACTCCGTGGATTCCGTCCAGATGGCCTAGCCTAGCCCATCGGACTCGACCGAATTCCCTGGTGAGGACGAAGTGATGAGGACAAAGACATGCTGCGTTTGGAGTGGATTGACTTCCCCAGGTATTCTCCTGCACCCGTGTGTGGTATGCAGATCCACTCTGCTCGGCAAAAGCATCCACTCCCAGGCTGGGCATCCCCAGGCGGGCGCTTCCAACCCACTCCCACCCAAGATATGGGCTCAGGAGAGACTTGGGATGCATTTGTCTATCCAGGTCCTAGCTATTGTTTCCTACTCTATCTGCATGCGTATGCGTGTGGGTGTGTTTGGAGAGAGAGAGGGAGGGAGGCAGAATGAGAGAAAGAGGGAGAGAACGAGGGAGAGAAGGAGAGAGGAGGGCCTTCACTCCTTTCTGGATCCATTCAGCTCATTCAGTTCAATGCCTCTTAGTCCTTGTCCATGGAGTTGGGGGCCCCCTGCCACACGGAGATGTGGTCTCGCCAGAGGGGGATGGCCCAGTGCAGCTCTTGCCCCAGCCACAGCCGGGACCAGGAGAGCCTCTGAAGCTGGGCAGCCGCGTGGGAACTCCCCTGAGAGCTTGCTGGAGGAGACCAATCCAGCGTCCTGAACGCATCACACCTGCTTTCAATCAGGCCTCCATTGCCTGGCGCCCTGCTGCCAAGAGAGGCTCTTCTCCAAAGGACACAAGGACATTTCCCTCAGCCTCCTGTGTGTGTGTGTGTTTGAGTGAGACAGAGAGAGAGAGAGAGAGAGAGAGAGAGAGAGAGAACAGGCGGATGAGCCCAGCTGCCAACACTCTAGCCCCCGAAGCCCCCCATGTATTCCTCGGCACCACACTCCTTCTCACCTACCTGAAGCCGTGATGGGGACGGCTTGACCAGGGCCAGCTGGCGGTCCAATCCCGAGGCTGTGTGTGTCTGGGCGCCTGCCTCTAGGGGACCCCAAGCACGCCAAAGCCCAGGACCTGTTCCAAGCCTTCCAAACCCACTGCCACCCAACCAGGCGGCGAACTCACCTCCAAATCCGGAAGGCACACCTCCGCCCTCCGCCTGACAGGAGGTGTCTCGGAGGAGAGAGTCCCTGGTGCCCAGGAAACACCCACATAGCCTCTGGGGGCCTGCTGTGAGTGCGTCCCGCTCAAGCCTCCATCCGCCCTCGACGTGGAGCCTGCGCCTTTGGAGCCTTGCCACTCCCACCTCTTAGAGCCTCGGAGCTGCACCTGAGGCCGGAAGGGGCTCTGGCGCCCTCGTGTGGACAGAGGCTCGAACAGCCCCTCTCAGGCTTGCCTTCTCTCTCTGGCTCAGCACGCCCCGGGGGGCTGCTTGGGCTGGGGCCCAGAGGAGGCTGGGGACTCCAGCCCCCGCCAAGAAGGGCCCTTCCACCTGGGCTCTAGCTCCCTCTCTCAAAGGCGTTCTTCGTGCCCATGCCAACCTAGGCCATGCCTCGCCGTGGAAATCCTTAGCTCCAAATCCATCAGGGTGTGCCAGCCTGCACCCGTGTGGATGCAGCCTTGCCCAGATGGACTGAGGAAGATAGGCGTGTAAGGAGGGAACGAGTCGTTTTCCCCCTTCCTCATTCCCCTGCGAACCCATACTCCTTGCCATTCAGTCTTGCCTCGATTCTTTCCTTCTGGCTTGGTTCATCTTGCCAGGTCTCTCTTTCTCCCTTCGTTTTCAAACTCTCTTGACCCCACCTGGAGTGTGCCTCATCTGGAGCCCCATTGGTGCTTCCCAAGGCACAGAGTTTCCCAACCACACAAAACCAACGCAAGCAGGCCTTCTCCCCAGGGGGCCAGAAGGAATCTCGGCCAGAGCTCTTGTGGATCCGTCAAGAGAGCGGCCTGCAGATGCCCGGCCTGGCTCGAGCTCCCATCATCTCAGCAGGTGCAGAGAAACAGAGGAGAGCCTCCCTCGGACAGACAAACGGAGGTTCCTGAGCCCTCTGGAGAGACAAGGCCCAGCGCCGGGCACTGCTGCTCTCCCAATTCGCTCTCCCTTTGGGCACCACCCGGGCACCCCTCACAGCCCCTGAATGCGCATCCCAAAACCCAGGCCACGCTGGGATTCCACACTCATCAGCTCCAGCACGGAACCCAGGAACGAGAACAGAAACCCACCCACCCAGCCGGCACGTGGGGAGGGGGCCTGAAGAAACACTGCCAAATCCAGATAGCCAGCTGCCGTCCAGCACCAGACAAAGGAACACCATCACGCATGCCTAGAGAAGTCCATACCACAACCAGCTCGAGGCTCCTACTCAGGCCTGTCCCCTGAGGACGCCTCTCAAGGACCACCCCTGGGCAGGCTGTAGAAAAGAAGGTGCCTTCACACCGCGTGGGCGTGTATGTCCATTTGTCCAACCACGATGGACCACAGGATCCAGGGCATGCCCCAAAGAACCCTGGTACCACCGTCGGACCCAGCACTCCCCCTCACGGCCATAGACCCCGACAAAGGGTCTCTTCTCAGCGTGAAACGCCCCACTCGCTTCAGGCAGCCCTCTTCCCAAGAGCAGCACATGGAAAGACATTCGTGGTCCATGGACAGATGCTTGGCTGAGCAAGCAGCTGTCCTTCTCCCCAACAGAAGCGGACTCAGCAATCCAGCGGCGCAGAAATGGGTGCCATGGGCAGCCCCAGTGTTGCGAAGAGAAACGCTCACACGAAAGGAAAGAGGTCTGGGAGGGAGACACACAGCCCATGGGAAACCCCTTCCCTCTCCCATCTCACCAGGGACACCCAGGAACTGGCTTCCAGGAAAGAAACCCCTGCACTGCCATCCAGATGCTGCTTGCCAAATGGGAGGGCGAGGCTGTGGGAATGCCTGGCATTGGGGAGGTCCGAGATCCAAACCCTTGCCCTTGCGGGGGCTGGGGCGGGGGGCCAGAGCCCTCGTTCCATGGAGCGCAAGCTACGATGTCTAGTCCCTCTTCTGGGAACCCAAGGGAGGAGAAGGGGAGCCAAACAGGATGGATAGACATGGCCAATGGGATCCCTGTGTTGGGAAAGTGCAATGGATCCACTTCGAGCAGCGCCCCGCGAAAAGGAGTCCTGAACATTCACCCCCAACACATGAGCGTCTCAGCGCTCCCCAGACAAGGTGTCACGCTCGAGAGGGCTGCCCCTGGGGAAAAGAGACGGGCCGAAGGACTCCGTGGATTCCGTCCAGATGGCCTAGCCTAGCCCATCGGACTCGACCGAATTCCCTGGTGAGGACGAAGTGATGAGGACAAAGACATGCTGCGTTTGGAGTGGATTGACTTCCCCAGGTATTCTCCTGCACCCGTGTGTGGTATGCAGATCCACTCTGCTCGGCAAAAGCATCCACTCCCAGGCTGGGCATCCCCAGGCGGGCGCTTCCAACCCACTCCCACCCAAGATATGGGCTCAGGAGAGACTTGGGATGCATTTGTCTATCCAGGTCCTAGCTATTGTTTCCTACTCTATCTGCATGCGTATGCGTGTGGGTGTGTTTGGAGAGAGAGAGGGAGGGAGGCAGAATGAGAGAAAGAGGGAGAGAACGAGGGAGAGAAGGAGAGAGGAGGGCCTTCACTCCTTTCTGGATCCATTCAGCTCATTCAGTTCAATGCCTCTTAGTCCTTGTCCATGGAGTTGGGGGCCCCCTGCCACACGGAGATGTGGTCTCGCCAGAGGGGGATGGCCCAGTGCAGCTCTTGCCCCAGCCACAGCCGGGACCAGGAGAGCCTCTGAAGCTGGGCAGCCGCGTGGGAACTCCCCTGAGAGCTTGCTGGAGGAGACCAATCCAGCGTCCTGAACGCATCACACCTGCTTTCAATCAGGCCTCCATTGCCTGGCGCCCTGCTGCCAAGAGAGGCTCTTCTCCAAAGGACACAAGGACATTTCCCTCAGCCTCCTGTGTGTGTGTGTGTTTGAGTGAGACAGAGAGAGAGAGAGAGAGAGAGAGAGAGAGAGAGAACAGGCGGATGAGCCCAGCTGCCAACACTCTAGCCCCCGAAGCCCCCCATGTATTCCTCGGCACCACACTCCTTCTCACCTACCTGAAGCCGTGATGGGGACGGCTTGACCAGGGCCAGCTGGCGGTCCAATCCCGAGGCTGTGTGTGTCTGGGCGCCTGCCTCTAGGGGACCCCAAGCACGCCAAAGCCCAGGACCTGTTCCAAGCCTTCCAAACCCACTGCCACCCAACCAGGCGGCGAACTCACCTCCAAATCCGGAAGGCACACCTCCGCCCTCCGCCTGACAGGAGGTGTCTCGGAGGAGAGAGTCCCTGGTGCCCAGGAAACACCCACATAGCCTCTGGGGGCCTGCTGTGAGTGCGTCCCGCTCAAGCCTCCATCCGCCCTCGACGTGGAGCCTGCGCCTTTGGAGCCTTGCCACTCCCACCTCTTAGAGCCTCGGAGCTGCACCTGAGGCCGGAAGGGGCTCTGGCGCCCTCGTGTGGACAGAGGCTCGAACAGCCCCTCTCAGGCTTGCCTTCTCTCTCTGGCTCAGCACGCCCCGGGGGGCTGCTTGGGCTGGGGCCCAGAGGAGGCTGGGGACTCCAGCCCCCGCCAAGAAGGGCCCTTCCACCTGGGCTCTAGCTCCCTCTCTCAAAGGCGTTCTTCGTGCCCATGCCAACCTAGGCCATGCCTCGCCGTGGAAATCCTTAGCTCCAAATCCATCAGGGTGTGCCAGCCTGCACCCGTGTGGATGCAGCCTTGCCCAGATGGACTGAGGAAGATAGGCGTGTAAGGAGGGAACGAGTCGTTTTCCCCCTTCCTCATTCCCCTGCGATCCCATACTCCTTGCCATTCAGTCTTGCCTCGATTCTTTCCTTCTGGCTTGGTTCATCTTGCCAGGTCTCTCTTTCTCCCTTCGTTTTCAAACTCTCTTGACCCCACCTGGAGTGTGCCTCATCTGGAGCCCCATTGGTGCTTCCCAAGGCACAGAGTTTCCCAACCACACAAAACCAACCCAAGCAGGCCTTCTCCCCAGGGGGCCAGAAGGAATCTCGGCCAGAGCTCTTGTGGATCCGTCAAGAGAGCGGCCTGCAGATGCCCGGCCTGGCTCGAGCTCCCATCATCTCAGCAGGTGCAGAGAAACAGAGGAGAGCCTCCCTCGGACAGACAAACGGAGGTTCCTGAGCCCTCTGGAGAGACAAGGCCCAGCGCCGGGCACTGCTGCTCTCCCAATTCGCTCTCCCTTTGGGCACCACCCGGGCACCCCTCACAGCCCCTGAATGCGCATCCCAAAACCCAGGCCACGCTGGGATTCCACACTCATCAGCTCCAGCACGGAACCCAGGAACGAGAACAGAAACCCACCCACCCAGCCGGCACGTGGGGAGGGGGCCTGAAGAAACACTGCCAAATCCAGATAGCCAGCTGCCGTCCAGCACCAGACAAAGGAACACCATCACGCATGCCTAGAGAAGTCCATACCACAACCAGCTCGAGGCTCCTACTCAGGCCTGTCCCCTGAGGACGCCTCTCAAGGACCACCCCTGGGCAGGCTGTAGAAAAGAAGGTGCCTTCACACCGCGTGGGCGTGTATGTCCATTTGTCCAACCACGATGGACCACAGGATCCAGGGCATGCCCCAAAGAACCCTGGTACCACCGTCGGACCCAGCACTCCCCCTCACGGCCATAGACCCCGACAAAGGGTCTCTTCTCAGCGTGAAACGCCCCACTCGCTTCAGGCAGCCCTCTTCCCAAGAGCAGCACATGGAAAGACATTCGTGGTCCATGGACAGATGCTTGGCTGAGCAAGCAGCTGTCCTTCTCCCCAACAGAAGCGGACTCAGCAATCCAGCGGCGCAGAAATGGGTGCCATGGGCAGCCCCAGTGTTGCGAAGAGAAACGCTCACACGAAAGGAAAGAGGTCTGGGAGGGAGACACACAGCCCATGGGAAACCCCTTCCCTCTCCCATCTCACCAGGGACACCCAGGAACTGGCTTCCAGGAAAGAAACCCCTGCACTGCCATCCAGATGCTGCTTGCCAAATGGGAGGGCGAGGCTGTGGGAATGCCTGGCATTGGGGAGGTCCGAGATCCAAACCCTTGCCCTTGCGGGGGCTGGGGCGGGGGGCCAGAGCCCTCGTTCCATGGAGCGCAAGCTACGATGTCTAGTCCCTCTTCTGGGAACCCAAGGGAGGAGAAGGGGAGCCAAACAGGATGGATAGACATGGCCAATGGGATCCCTGTGTTGGGAAAGTGCAATGGATCCACTTCGAGCAGCGCCCCGCGAAAAGGAGTCCTGAACATTCACCCCCAACACATGAGCGTCTCAGCGCTCCCCAGACAAGGTGTCACGCTCGAGAGGGCTGCCCCTGGGGAAAAGAGACGGGCCGAAGGACTCCGTGGATTCCGTCCAGATGGCCTAGCCTAGCCCATCGGACTCGACCGAATTCCCTGGTGAGGACGAAGTGATGAGGACAAAGACATGCTTCGTTTGGAGTGGATTGACTTCCCCAGGTATTCTCCTGCACCCGTGTGTGGTATGCAGATCCACTCTGCTCGGCAAAAGCATCCACTCCCAGGCTGGGCATCCCCAGGCGGGCGCTTCCAACCCACTCCCACCCAAGATATGGGCTCAGGAGAGACTTGGGATGCATTTGTCTATCCAGGTCCTAGCTATTGTTTCCTACTCTATCTGCATGCGTATGCGTGTGGGTGTGTTTGGAGAGAGAGAGGGAGGGAGGCAGAATGAGAGAAAGAGGGAGAGAACGAGGGAGAGAAGGAGAGAGGAGGGCCTTCACTCCTTTCTGGATCCATTCAGCTCATTCAGTTCAATGCCTCTTAGTCCTTGTCCATGGAGTTGGGGGCCCCCTGCCACACGGAGATGTGGTCTCGCCAGAGGGGGATGGCCCAGTGCAGCTCTTGCCCCAGCCACAGCCGGGACCAGGAGAGCCTCTGAAGCTGGGCAGCCGCGTGGGAACTCCCCTGAGAGCTTGCTGGAGGAGACCAATCCAGCGTCCTGAACGCATCACACCTGCTTTCAATCAGGCCTCCATTGCCTGGCGCCCTGCTGCCAAGAGAGGCTCTTCTCCAAAGGACACAAGGACATTTCCCTCAGCCTCCTGTGTGTGTGTGTGTTTGAGTGAGACAGAGAGAGAGAGAGAGAGAGAGAGAGAGAGAGAGAACAGGCGGATGAGCCCAGCTGCCAACACTCTAGCCCCCGAAGCCCCCCATGTATTCCTCGGCACCACACTCCTTCTCACCTACCTGAAGCCGTGATGGGGACGGCTTGACCAGGGCCAGCTGGCGGTCCAATCCCGAGGCTGTGTGTGTCTGGGCGCCTGCCTCTAGGGGACCCCAAGCACGCCAAAGCCCAGGACCTGTTCCAAGCCTTCCAAACCCACTGCCACCCAACCAGGCGGCGAACTCACCTCCAAATCCGGAAGGCACACCTCCGCCCTCCGCCTGACAGGAGGTGTCTCGGAGGAGAGAGTCCCTGGTGCCCAGGAAACACCCACATAGCCTCTGGGGGCCTGCTGTGAGTGCGTCCCGCTCAAGCCTCCATCCGCCCTCGACGTGGAGCCTGCGCCTTTGGAGCCTTGCCACTCCCACCTCTTAGAGCCTCGGAGCTGCACCTGAGGCCGGAAGGGGCTCTGGCGCCCTCGTGTGGACAGAGGCTCGAACAGCCCCTCTCAGGCTTGCCTTCTCTCTCTGGCTCAGCACGCCCCGGGGGGCTGCTTGGGCTGGGGCCCAGAGGAGGCTGGGGACTCCAGCCCCCGCCAAGAAGGGCCCTTCCACCTGGGCTCTAGCTCCCTCTCTCAAAGGCGTTCTTCGTGCCCATGCCAACCTAGGCCATGCCTCGCCGTGGAAATCCTTAGCTCCAAATCCATCAGGGTGTGCCAGCCTGCACCCGTGTGGATGCAGCCTTGCCCAGATGGACTGAGGAAGATAGGCGTGTAAGGAGGGAACGAGTCGTTTTCCCCCTTCCTCATTCCCCTGCGATCCCATACTCCTTGCCATTCAGTCTTGCCTCGATTCTTTCCTTCTGGCTTGGTTCATCTTGCCAGGTCTCTCTTTCTCCCTTCGTTTTCAAACTCTCTTGACCCCACCTGGAGTGTGCCTCATCTGGAGCCCCATTGGTGCTTCCCAAGGCACAGAGTTTCCCAACCACACAAAACCAACGCAAGCAGGCCTTCTCCCCAGGGGGCCAGAAGGAATCTCGGCCAGAGCTCTTGTGGATCCGTCAAGAGAGCGGCCTGCAGATGCCCGGCCTGGCTCGAGCTCCCATCATCTCAGCAGGTGCAGAGAAACAGAGGAGAGCCTCCCTCGGACAGACAAACGGAGGTTCCTGAGCCCTCTGGAGAGACAAGGCCCAGCGCCGGGCACTGCTGCTCTCCCAATTCGCTCTCCCTTTGGGCACCACCCGGGCACCCCTCACAGCCCCTGAATGCGCATCCCAAAACCCAGGCCACGCTGGGATTCCACAATCATCAGCTCCAGCACGGAACCCAGGAACGAGAACAGAAACCCACCCACCCAGCCGGCACGTGGGGAGGGGGCCTGAAGAAACACTGCCAAATCCAGATAGCCAGCTGCCGTCCAGCACCAGACAAAGGAACACCATCACGCATGCCTAGAGAAGTCCATACCACAACCAGCTCGAGGCTCCTACTCAGGCCTGTCCCCTGAGGACGCCTCTCAAGGACCACCCCTGGGCAGGCTGTAGAAAAGAAGGTGCCTTCACACCGCGTGGGCGTGTATGTCCATTTGTCCAACCACGATGGACCACAGGATCCAGGGCATGCCCCAAAGAACCCTGGTACCACCGTCGGACCCAGCACTCCCCCTCACGGCCATAGACCCCGACAAAGGGTCTCTTCTCAGCGTGAAACGCCCCACTCGCTTCAGGCAGCCCTCTTCCCAAGAGCAGCACATGGAAAGACATTCGTGGTCCATGGACAGATGCTTGGCTGAGCAAGCAGCTGTCCTTCTCCCCAACAGAAGCGGACTCAGCAATCCAGCGGCGCAGAAATGGGTGCCATGGGCAGCCCCAGTGTTGCGAAGAGAAACGCTCACACGAAAGGAAAGAGGTCTGGGAGGGAGACACACAGCCCATGGGAAACCCCTTCCCTCTCCCATCTCACCAGGGACACCCAGGAACTGGCTTCCAGGAAAGAAACCCCTGCACTGCCATCCAGATGCTGCTTGCCAAATGGGAGGGCGAGGCTGTGGGAATGCCTGGCATTGGGGAGGTCCGAGATCCAAACCCTTGCCCTTGCGGGGGCTGGGGCGGGGGGCCAGAGCCCTCGTTCCATGGAGCGCAAGCTACGATGTCTAGTCCCTCTTCTGGGAACCCAAGGGAGGAGAAGGGGAGCCAAACAGGATGGATAGACATGGCCAATGGGATCCCTGTGTTGGGAAAGTGCAATGGATCCACTTCGAGCAGCGCCCCGCGAAAAGGAGTCCTGAACATTCACCCCCAACACATGAGCGTCTCAGCGCTCCCCAGACAAGGTGTCACGCTCGAGAGGGCTGCCCCTGGGGAAAAGAGACGGGCCGAAGGACTCCGTGGATTCCGTCCAGATGGCCTAGCCTAGCCCATCGGACTCGACCGAATTCCCTGGTGAGGACGAAGTGATGAGGACAAAGACATGCTTCGTTTGGAGTGGATTGACTTCCCCAGGTATTCTCCTGCACCCGTGTGTGGTATGCAGATCCACTCTGCTCGGCAAAAGCATCCACTCCCAGGCTGGGCATCCCCAGGCGGGCGCTTCCAACCCACTCCCACCCAAGATATGGGCTCAGGAGAGACTTGGGATGCATTTGTCTATCCAGGTCCTAGCTATTGTTTCCTACTCTATCTGCATGCGTATGCGTGTGGGTGTGTTTGGAGAGAGAGAGGGAGGGAGGCAGAATGAGAGAAAGAGGGAGAGAACGAGGGAGAGAAGGAGAGAGGAGGGCCTTCACTCCTTTCTGGATCCATTCAGCTCATTCAGTTCAATGCCTCTTAGTCCTTGTCCATGGAGTTGGGGGCCCCCTGCCACACGGAGATGTGGTCTCGCCAGAGGGGGATGGCCCAGTGCAGCTCTTGCCCCAGCCACAGCCGGGACCAGGAGAGCCTCTGAAGCTGGGCAGCCGCGTGGGAACTCCCCTGAGAGCTTGCTGGAGGAGACCAATCCAGCGTCCTGAACGCATCACACCTGCTTTCAATCAGGCCTCCATTGCCTGGCGCCCTGCTGCCAAGAGAGGCTCTTCTCCAAAGGACACAAGGACATTTCCCTCAGCCTCCTGTGTGTGTGTGTGTTTGAGTGAGACAGAGAGAGAGAGAGAGAGAGAGAGAGAGAGAGAGAACAGGCGGATGAGCCCAGCTGCCAACACTCTAGCCCCCGAAGCCCCCCATGTATTCCTCGGCACCACACTCCTTCTCACCTACCTGAAGCCGTGATGGGGACGGCTTGACCAGGGCCAGCTGGCGGTCCAATCCCGAGGCTGTGTGTGTCTGGGCGCCTGCCTCTAGGGGACCCCAAGCACGCCAAAGCCCAGGACCTGTTCCAAGCCTTCCAAACCCACTGCCACCCAACCAGGCGGCGAACTCACCTCCAAATCCGGAAGGCACACCTCCGCCCTCCGCCTGACAGGAGGTGTCTCGGAGGAGAGAGTCCCTGGTGCCCAGGAAACACCCACATAGCCTCTGGGGGCCTGCTGTGAGTGCGTCCCGCTCAAGCCTCCATCCGCCCTCGACGTGGAGCCTGCGCCTTTGGAGCCTTGCCACTCCCACCTCTTAGAGCCTCGGAGCTGCACCTGAGGCCGGAAGGGGCTCTGGCGCCCTCGTGTGGACAGAGGCTCGAACAGCCCCTCTCAGGCTTGCCTTCTCTCTCTGGCTCAGCACGCCCCGGGGGGCTGCTTGGGCTGGGGCCCAGAGGAGGCTGGGGACTCCAGCCCCCGCCAAGAAGGGCCCTTCCACCTGGGCTCTAGCTCCCTCTCTCAAAGGCGTTCTTCGTGCCCATGCAAACCTAGGCCATGCCTCGCCGTGGAAATCCTTAGCTCCAAATCCATCAGGGTGTGCCAGCCTGCACCCGTGTGGATGCAGCCTTGCCCAGATGGACTGAGGAAGATAAGGAGTGTAAGGAGGGAACGAGTCGTTTTCCCCCTTCCTCATCCCCCTGCGATCCCATACTCCTTGCCATTCAGTCTTGCCTCGATTCTTTCCTTCTGGCTTGGTTCATCTTGCCAGGTCTCTCTTTCTCCCTTGGTTTTCAAACTCTCTTGACCCCACCTGGAGTGTGCCTCATCTGGAGCCCCATTGGTGCTTCCCAAGGCACAGAGTTTCCCAAGCACACAAAACCAACCCAAGCAGCCCTTCTCCCCAGGGGGCCAGAAGGAAGCTCGGCCAGAGCTCTTGTGGATCCGTCAAGAGAGCGGCCTGCAGATTCCCGGCCTGGCTCGAGCTCCCATCATCTCAGCAGGTGCAGAGAAAGCAGAGGAGAGCCTCCCTCGGACAGACCAAGGGAGGTTCCTGAGCCCTCTGGAGAGACAAGGCCCAGCGCCGGGCACTGCTGCTCTCCCAATTCGCTCTCCCTTTGGGCACCACCCGGGCACCCCTCACAGCCCCTGAATGCGCATCCCAAAACCCAGGCCACGCTGGGATTCCACACTCATCAGCTCCAGCACGGAACCCAGGAACGAGAACAGAAACCCACCCACCCAGCCGGCACGTGGGGAGGGGGCCTGAAGAAACACTGCCAAATCCAGATAGCCAGCTGCCGTCCAGCACCAGACAAAGGAACACCATCACGCATGCCTAGAGAAGTCCATACCACAACCAGCTCGAGGCTCCTACTCAGGCCTGTCCCCTGAGGACGCCTCTCAAGGACCACCCCTGGGCAGGCTGTAGAAAAGAAGGTGCCTTCACACCGCGTGGGCGTGTATGTCCATTTGTCCAACCACGATGGACCACAGGATCCAGGGCATGCCCCAAAGAACCCTGGTACCACCGTCGGACCCAGCACTCCCCCTCACGGCCATAGACCCCGACAAAGGGTCTCTTCTCAGCGTGAAACGCCCCACTCGCTTCAGGCAGCCCTCTTCCCAAGAGCAGCACATGGAAAGACATTCGTGGTCCATGGACAGATGCTTGGCTGAGCAAGCAGCTGTCCTTCTCCCCAACAGAAGCGGACTCAGCAATCCAGCGGCGCAGAAATGGGTGCCATGGGCAGCCCCAGTGTTGCGAAGAGAAACGCTCACACGAAAGGAAAGAGGTCTGGGAGGGAGACACACAGCCCATGGGAAACCCCTTCCCTCTCCCATCTCACCAGGGACACCCAGGAACTGGCTTCCAGGAAAGAAACCCCTGCACTGCCATCCAGATGCTGCTTGCCAAATGGGAGGGCGAGGCTGTGGGAATGCCTGGCATTGGGGAGGTCCGAGATCCAAACCCTTGCCCTTGCGGGGGCTGGGGCGGGGGGCCAGAGCCCTCGTTCCATGGAGCGCAAGCTACGATGTCTAGTCCCTCTTCTGGGAACCCAAGGGAGGAGAAGGGGAGCCAAACAGGATGGATAGACATGGCCAATGGGATCCCTGTGTTGGGAAAGTGCAATGGATCCACTTCGAGCAGCGCCCCGCGAAAAGGAGTCCTGAACATTCACCCCCAACACATGAGCGTCTCAGCGCTCCCCAGACAAGGTGTCACGCTCGAGAGGGCTGCCCCTGGGGAAAAGAGACGGGCCGAAGGACTCCGTGGATTCCGTCCAGATGGCCTAGCCTAGCCCATCGGACTCGACCGAATTCCCTGGTGAGGACGAAGTGATGAGGACAAAGACATGCTTCGTTTGGAGTGGATTGACTTCCCCAGGTATTCTCCTGCACCCGTGTGTGGTATGCAGATCCACTCTGCTCGGCAAAAGCATCCACTCCCAGGCTGGGCATCCCCAGGCGGGCGCTTCCAACCCACTCCCACCCAAGATATGGGCTCAGGAGAGACTTGGGATGCATTTGTCTATCCAGGTCCTAGCTATTGTTTCCTACTCTATCTGCATGCGTATGCGTGTGGGTGTGTTTGGAGAGAGAGAGGGAGGGAGGCAGAATGAGAGAAAGAGGGAGAGAACGAGGGAGAGAAGGAGAGAGGAGGGCCTTCACTCCTTTCTGGATCCATTCAGCTCATTCAGTTCAATGCCTCTTAGTCCTTGTCCATGGAGTTGGGGGCCCCCTGCCACACGGAGATGTGGTCTCGCCAGAGGGGGATGGCCCAGTGCAGCTCTTGCCCCAGCCACAGCCGGGACCAGGAGAGCCTCTGAAGCTGGGCAGCCGCGTGGGAACTCCCCTGAGAGCTTGCTGGAGGAGACCAATCCAGCGTCCTGAACGCATCACACCTGCTTTCAATCAGGCCTCCATTGCCTGGCGCCCTGCTGCCAAGAGAGGCTCTTCTCCAAAGGACACAAGGACATTTCCCTCAGCCTCCTGTGTGTGTGTGTGTTTGAGTGAGACAGAGAGAGAGAGAGAGAGAGAGAGAGAGAGAGAGAACAGGCGGATGAGCCCAGCTGCCAACACTCTAGCCCCCGAAGCCCCCCATGTATTCCTCGGCACCACACTCCTTCTCACCTACCTGAAGCCGTGATGGGGACGGCTTGACCAGGGCCAGCTGGCGGTCCAATCCCGAGGCTGTGTGTGTCTGGGCGCCTGCCTCTAGGGGACCCCAAGCACGCCAAAGCCCAGGACCTGTTCCAAGCCTTCCAAACCCACTGCCACCCAACCAGGCGGCGAACTCACCTCCAAATCCGGAAGGCACACCTCCGCCCTCCGCCTGACAGGAGGTGTCTCGGAGGAGAGAGTCCCTGGTGCCCAGGAAACACCCACATAGCCTCTGGGGGCCTGCTGTGAGTGCGTCCCGCTCAAGCCTCCATCCGCCCTCGACGTGGAGCCTGCGCCTTTGGAGCCTTGCCACTCCCACCTCTTAGAGCCTCGGAGCTGCACCTGAGGCCGGAAGGGGCTCTGGCGCCCTCGTGTGGACAGAGGCTCGAACAGCCCCTCTCAGGCTTGCCTTCTCTCTCTGGCTCAGCACGCCCCGGGGGGCTGCTTGGGCTGGGGCCCAGAGGAGGCTGGGGACTCCAGCCCCCGCCAAGAAGGGCCCTTCCACCTGGGCTCTAGCTCCCTCTCTCAAAGGCGTTCTTCGTGCCCATGCCAACCTAGGCCATGCCTCGCCGTGGAAATCCTTAGCTCCAAATCCATCAGGGTGTGCCAGCCTGCACCCGTGTGGATGCAGCCTTGCCCAGATGGACTGAGGAAGATAAGGAGTGTAAGGAGGGAACGAGTCGTTTTCCCCCTTCCTCATCCCCCTGCGATCCCATACTCCTTGCCATTCAGTCTTGCCTCGATTCTTTCCTTCTGGCTTGGTTCATCTTGCCAGGTCTCTCTTTCTCCCTTGGTTTTCAAACTCTCTTGACCCCACCTGGAGTGTGCCTCATCTGGAGCCCCATTGGTGCTTCCCAAGGCACAGAGTTTCCCAAGCACACAAAACCAACCCAAGCAGCCCTTCTCCCCAGGGGGCCAGAAGGAAGCTCGGCCAGAGCTCTTGTGGATCCGTCAAGAGAGCGGCCTGCAGATTCCCGGCCTGGCTCGAGCTCCCATCATCTCAGCAGGTGCAGAGAAAGCAGAGGAGAGCCTCCCTCGGACAGACCAAGGGAGGTTCCTGAGCCCTCTGGAGAGACAAGGCCCAGCGCCGGGCACTGCTGCTCTCCCAATTCGCTCTCCCTTTGGGCACCACCCGGGCACCCCTCACAGCCCCTGAATGCGCATCCCAAAACCCAGGCCACGCTGGGATTCCACACTCATCAGCTCCAGCACGGAACCCAGGAACGAGAACAGAAACCCACCCACCCAGCCGGCACGTGGGGAGGGGGCCTGAAGAAACACTGCCAAATCCAGATAGCCAGCTGCCGTCCAGCACCAGACAAAGGAACACCATCACGCATGCCTAGAGAAGTCCATTCCACAACCAGCTCGAGGCTCCTACTCAGGCCTGTCCCCTGAGGACGCCTCTCAAGGACCACCCCTGGGTAGGCTGTAGAAAAGAAGGTGCCTTCACACCGCGTGGGCGTGTATGTCCATTTGTCCAACCACGATGGACCACAGGATCCAGGGCATGCCCCAAAGACCCCTGGAACCACCGTCGGACCCAGCACTCCCCCTCACGGCCATAGACCCCGACAAAGGGTCTCTTCTCAGCGTGAAACGCCCCACTCGCTTCAGGCAGCCCTCTTCCCAAGAGCAGCACATGGAAAGACATTCGTGGTCCATGGACAGATGCTTGGCTGAGCAAGCAGCTGTCCTTCTCCCCAACAGAAGCGGACTCAGCAATCCAGCGGCGCAGAAATGGGTGCCATGGGCAGCCCCAGTGTTGCGAAGAGAAACGCTCACACGAAAGGAAAGAGGTCTGGGAGGGAGACACACAGCCCATGGGAAACCCCTTCCCTCTCCCATCTCACCAGGGACACCCAGGAACTGGCTTCCAGGAAAGAAACCCCTGCACTGCCATCCAGATGCTGCTTGCCAAATGGGAGGGCGAGGCTGTGGGAATGCCTGGCATTGGGGAGGTCCGAGATCCAAACCCTTGCCCTTGCGGGGGCTGGGGCGGGGGGCCAGAGCCCTCGTTCCATGGAGCGCAAGCTACGATGTCTAGTCCCTCTTCTGGGAACCCAAGGGAGGAGAAGGGGAGCCAAACAGGATGGATAGACATGGCCAATGGGATCCCTGTGTTGGGAAAGTGCAATGGATCCACTTCGAGCAGCGCCCCGCGAAAAGGAGTCCTGAACATTCACCCCCAACACATGAGCGTCTCAGCGCTCCCCAGACAAGGTGTCACGCTCGAGAGGGCTGCCCCTGGGGAAAAGAGACGGGCCGAAGGACTCCGTGGATTCCGTCCAGATGGCCTAGCCTAGCCCATCGGACTCGACCGAATTCCCTGGTGAGGACGAAGTGATGAGGACAAAGACATGCTTCGTTTGGAGTGGATTGACTTCCCCAGGTATTCTCCTGCACCCGTGTGTGGTATGCAGATCCACTCTGCTCGGCAAAAGCATCCACTCCCAGGCTGGGCATCCCCAGGCGGGCGCTTCCAACCCACTCCCACCCAAGATATGGGCTCAGGAGAGACTTGGGATGCATTTGTCTATCCAGGTCCTAGCTATTGTTTCCTACTCTATCTGCATGCGTATGCGTGTGGGTGTGTTTGGAGAGAGGGAGGGAGGGAGGCAGAATGAGAGAAAGAGGGAGAGAACGAGGGAGAGAAGGAGAGAGGAGGGCCTTCACTCCTTTCTGGATCCATTCAGCTCATTCAGTTCAATGCCTCTTAGTCCTTGTCCATGGAGTTGGGGGCCCCCTGCCACACGGAGATGTGGTCTCGCCAGAGGGGGATGGCCCAGTGCAGCTCTTGCCCCAGCCACAGCCGGGACCAGGAGAGCCTCTGAAGCTGGGCAGCCGCGTGGGAACTCCCCTGAGAGCTTGCTGGAGGAGACCAATCCAGCGTCCTGAACGCATCACACCTGCTTTCAATCAGGCCTCCATTGCCTGGCGCCCTGCTGCCAAGAGAGGCTCTTCTCCAAAGGACACAAGGACATTTCCCTCAGCCTCCTGTGTGTGTGTGTGTTTGAGTGAGACAGAGAGAGAGAGAGAGAGAGAGAGAGAGAGAGAGAACAGGCGGATGAGCCCAGCTGCCAACACTCTAGCCCCCGAAGCCCCCCATGTATTCCTCGGCACCACGCTCCTTCTCACCTACCTGAAGCCGTGATGGGGACGGCTTGACCAGGGCCAGCTGGCGGTCCAATCCCGAGGCTGTGTGTGTCTGGGCGCCTGCCTCTGGGGGACCCCAAGCACGCCAAAGCCCAGGACCTGTTCCAAGCCTTCCAAACCCACTGCCACCCAACCAGGCGGCGAACTCACCTCCAAATCCGGAAGGCACACCTCCGCCCTCCGCCTGACAGGAGGTGTCTCGGAGGAGAGAGTCCCTGGTGCCCAGGAAACACCCACATAGCCTCTGGGGGCCTGCTGTGAGTGCGTCCCGCTCAAGCCTCCATCCGCCCTCGACGTGGAGCCTGCGCCTTTGGAGCCTTGCCACTCCCACCTCTTAGAGCCTCGGAGCTGCACCTGAGGCCGGAAGGGGCTCTGGCGCCCTCGTGTGGACAGAGGCTCGAACAGCCCCTCTCAGGCTTGCCTTCTCTCTCTGGCTCAGCACGCCCCGGGGGGCTGCATGGGCTGGGGCCCAGAGGAGGCTGGGGACTCCAGCCCCCGCCAAGAAGGGCCCTTCCACCTGGGCTCTAGCTCCCTCTCTCAAAGGCGTTCTTCGTGCCCATGCAAACCTAGGCCATGCCTCGCCGTGGAAATCCTTAGCTCCAAATCCATCAGGGTGTGCCAGCCTGCACCCGTGTGGATGCAGCCTTGCCCAGATGGACTGAGGAAGATAGGCGTGTAAGGAGGGAACGAGTCGTTTTCCCCCTTCCTCATTCCCCTGCGATCCCATACTCCTTGCCATTCAGTCTTGCCTCGATTCTTTCCTTCTGGCTTGGTTCATCTTGCCAGGTCTCTCTTTCTCCCTTCGTTTTCAAACTCTCTTGACCCCACCTGGAGTGTGCCTCATCTGGAGCCCCATTGGTGCTTCCCAAGGCACAGAGTTTCCCAACCACACAAAACCAACGCAAGCAGGCCTTCTCCCCAGGGGGCCAGAAGGAATCTCGGCCAGAGCTGTTGTGGATCCGTCAAGAGAGCGGCCTGCAGATGCCCGGCCTGGCTCGAGCTCCCATCATCTCAGCAGGTGCAGAGAAAGCAGAGGAGAGCCTCCCTCGGACAGACCAAGGGAGGTTCCTGAGCCCTCTGGAGAGACAAGGCCCAGCGCCGGGCACTGCTGCTCTCCCAATTCGCTCTCCCTTTGGGCACCACCCGGGCACCCCTCACAGCCCCTGCATGCGCATCCCAAAACCCAGGCCACGCTGGGATTCCACACTCATCAGCTCCAGCACGGAACCCAGGAACGAGAACAGAAACCCACCCACCCAGCCGGCACGTGGGGAGGGGGCCTGAAGAAACACTGCCAAATCCAGATAGCCAGCTGCCGTCCAGCACCAGACAAAGGAACACCATCACGCATGCCTAGAGAAGTCCATACCACAACCAGCTCGAGGCTCCTACTCAGGCCTGTCCCCTGAGGACGCCTCTCAAGGACCACCCCTGGGCAGGCTGTAGAAAAGAAGGTGCCTTCACACCGCGTGGGCGTGTATGTCCATTTGTCCAACCACGATGGACCACAGGATCCAGGGCATGCCCCAAAGAACCCTGGAACCACCGTCGGACCCAGCACTCCCCCTCACGGCCATAGACCCCGACAAAGGGTCTCTTCTCAGCGTGAAACGCCCCACTCGCTTCAGGCAGCCCTCTTCCCAAGAGCAGCACATGGAAAGACATTCGTGGTCCATGGACAGATGCTTGGCTGAGCAAGCAGCTGTCCTTCTCCCCAACAGAAGCGGACTCAGCAATCCAGCGGCGCAGAAATGGGTGCCATGGGCAGCCCCAGTGTTGCGAAGAGAAACGCTCACACGAAAGGAAAGAGGTCTGGGAGGGAGACACACAGCCCATGGGAAACCCCTTCCCTCTCCCATCTCACCAGGGACACCCAGGAACTGGCTTCCAGGAAAGAAACCCCTGCACTGCCATCCAGATGCTGCTTGCCAAATGGGAGGGCGAGGCTGTGGGAATGCCTGGCATTGGGGAGGTCCGAGATCCAAACCCTTGCCCTTGCGGGGGCTGGGGCGGGGGGCCAGAGCCCTCGTTCCATGGAGCGCAAGCTACGATGTCTAGTCCCTCTTCTGGGAACCCAAGGGAGGAGAAGGGGAGCCAAACAGGATGGATAGACATGGCCAATGGGATCCCTGTGTTGGGAAAGTGCAATGGATCCACTTCGAGCAGCGCCCCGCGAAAAGGAGTCCTGAACATTCACCCCCAACACATGAGCGTCTCAGCGCTCCCCAGACAAGGTGTCACGCTCGAGAGGGCTGCCCCTGGGGAAAAGAGACGGGCCGAAGGACTCCGTGGATTCCGTCCAGATGGCCTAGCCTAGCCCATCGGACTCGACCGAATTCCCTGGTGAGGACGAAGTGATGAGGACAAAGACATGCTTCGTTTGGAGTGGATTGACTTCCCCAGGTATTCTCCTGCACCCGTGTGTGGTATGCAGATCCACTCTGCTCGGCAAAAGCATCCACTCCCAGGCTGGGCATCCCCAGGCGGGCGCTTCCAACCCACTCCCACCCAAGATAATGGCTCAGGAGAGACTTGGGATGCATTTGTCTATCCAGGTCCTAGCTATTGTTTCCTACTCTATCTGCATGCGTATGCGTGTGGGTGTGTTTGGAGAGAGGGAGGGAGGGAGGCAGAATGAGAGAAAGAGGGAGAGAACGAGGGAGAGAAGGAGAGAGGAGGGCCTTCACTCCTTTCTGGATCCATTCAGCTCATTCAGTTCAATGCCTCTTAGTCCTTGTCCATGGAGTTGGGGGCCCCCTGCCACACGGAGATGTGGTCTCGCCAGAGGGGGATGGCCCAGTGCAGCTCTTGCCCCAGCCACAGCCGGGACCAGGAGAGCCTCTGAAGCTGGGCAGCCGCGTGGGAACTCCCCTGAGAGCTTGCTGGAGGAGACCAATCCAGCGTCCTGAACGCATCACACCTGCTTTCAATCAGGCCTCCATTGCCTGGCGCCCTGCTGCCAAGAGAGGCTCTTCTCCAAAGGACACAAGGACATTTCCCTCAGCCTCCTGTGTGTGTGTGTGTTTGAGTGAGACAGAGAGAGAGAGAGAGAGAGAGAGAGAGAGAGAGAACAGGCGGATGAGCCCAGCTGCCAACACTCTAGCCCCCGAAGCCCCCCATGTATTCCTCGGCACCACGCTCCTTCTCACCTACCTGAAGCCGTGATGGGGACGGCTTGACCAGGGCCAGCTGGCGGTCCAATCCCGAGGCTGTGTGTGTCTGGGCGCCTGCCTCTGGGGGACCCCAAGCACGCCAAAGCCCAGGACCTGTTCCAAGCCTTCCAAACCCACTGCCACCCAACCAGGCGGCGAACTCACCTCCAAATCCGGAAGGCACACCTCCGCCCTCCGCCTGACAGGAGGTGTCTCGGAGGAGAGAGTCCCTGGTGCCCAGGAAACACCCACATAGCCTCTGGGGGCCTGCTGTGAGTGCGTCCCGCTCAAGCCTCCATCCGCCCTCGACGTGGAGCCTGCGCCTTTGGAGCCTTGCCACTCCCACCTCTTAGAGCCTCGGAGCTGCACCTGAGGCCGGAAGGGGCTCTGGCGCCCTCGTGTGGACAGAGGCTCGAACAGCCCCTCTCAGGCTTGCCTTCTCTCTCTGGCTCAGCACGCCCCGGGGGGCTGCTTGGGCTGGGGCCCAGAGGAGGCTGGGGACTCCAGCCCCCGCCAAGAAGGGCCCTTCCACCTGGGCTCTAGCTCCCTCTCTCAAAGGCGTTCTTCGTGCCCATGCCAACCTAGGCCATGCCTCGCCGTGGAAATCCTTAGCTCCAAATCCATCAGGGTGTGCCAGCCTGCACCCGTGTGGATGCAGCCTTGCCCAGATGGACTGAGGAAGATAAGGAGTGTAAGGAGGGAACGAGTCGTTTTCCCCCTTCCTCATCCCCCTGCGATCCCATACTCCTTGCCATTCAGTCTTGCCTCGATTCTTTCCTTCTGGCTTGGTTCATCTTGCCAGGTCTCTCTTTCTCCCTTGGTTTTCAAACTCTCTTGACCCCACCTGGAGTGTGCCTCATCTGGAGCCCCATTGGTGCTTCCCAAGGCACAGAGTTTCCCAAGCACACAAAACCAACCCAAGCAGCCCTTCTCCCCAGGGGGCCAGAAGGAAGCTCGGCCAGAGCTGTTGTGGATCCGTCAAGAGAGCGGCCTGCAGATGCCCGGCCTGGCTCGAGCTCCCATCATCTCAGCAGGTGCAGAGAAAGCAGAGGAGAGCCTCCCTCGGACAGACAAACGGAGGTTCCTGAGCCCTCTGGAGAGACAAGGCCCAGCGCCGGGCACTGCTGCTCTCCCAATTCGCTCTCCCTTTGGGCACCACCCGGGCACCCCTCACAGCCCCTGGATGCGCATCCCAAAACCCAGGCCACGCTGGGATTCCACACTCATCAGCTCCAGCACGGAACCCAGGAACGAGAACAGAAACCCACCCACCCAGCCGGCACGTGGGGAGGGGGCCTGAAGAAACACTGCCAAATCCAGATAGCCAGCTGCCGTCCAGCACCAGACAAAGGAACACCATCACGCATGCCTAGAGAAGTCCATACCACAACCAGCTCGAGGCTCCTACTCAGGCCTGTCCCCTGAGGACGCCTCTCAAGGACCACCCCTGGGCAGGCTGTAGAAAAGAAGGTGCCTTCACACCGCGTGGGCGTGTATGTCCATTTGTCCAACCACGATGGACCACAGGATCCAGGGCATGCCCCAAAGAACCCTGGAACCACCGTCGGACCCAGCACTCCCCCTCACGGCCATAGACCCCGACAAAGGGTCTCTTCTCAGCGTGAAACGCCCCACTCGCTTCAGGCAGCCCTCTTCCCAAGAGCAGCACATGGAAAGACATTCGTGGTCCATGGACAGATGCTTGGCTGAGCAAGCAGCTGTCCTTCTCCCCAACAGAAGCGGACTCAGCAATCCAGCGGCGCAGAAATGGGTGCCATGGGCAGCCCCAGTGTTGCGAAGAGAAACGCTCACACGAAAGGAAAGAGGTCTGGGAGGGAGACACACAGCCCATGGGAAACCCCTTCCCTCTCCCATCTCACCAGGGACACCCAGGAACTGGCTTCCAGGAAAGAAACCCCTGCACTGCCATCCAGATGCTGCTTGCCAAATGGGAGGGCGAGGCTGTGGGAATGCCTGGCATTGGGGAGGTCCGAGATCCAAACCCTTGCCCTTGCGGGGGCTGGGGCGGGGGGCCAGAGCCCTCGTTCCATGGAGCGCAAGCTACGATGTCTAGTCCCTCTTCTGGGAACCCAAGGGAGGAGAAGGGGAGCCAAACAGGATGGATAGACATGGCCAATGGGATCCCTGTGTTGGGAAAGTGCAATGGATCCACTTCGAGCAGCGCCCCGCGAAAAGGAGTCCTGAACATTCACCCCCAACACATGAGCGTCTCAGCGCTCCCCAGACAAGGTGTCACGCTCGAGAGGGCTGCCCCTGGGGAAAAGAGACGGGCCGAAGGACTCCGTGGATTCCGTCCAGATGGCCTAGCCTAGCCCATCGGACTCGACCGAATTCCCTGGTGAGGACGAAGTGATGAGGACAAAGACATGCTTCGTTTGGAGTGGATTGACTTCCCCAGGTATTCTCCTGCACCCGTGTGTGGTATGCAGATCCACTCTGCTCGGCAAAAGCATCCACTCCCAGGCTGGGCATCCCGAGGCGGGCGCTTCCAACCCACTCCCACCCAAGATATGGGCTCAGGAGAGACTTGGGATGCATTTGTCTATCCAGGTCCTAGCTATTGTTTCCTACTCTATCTGCATGCGTATGCGTGTGGGTGTGTTTGGAGAGAGAGAGGGAGGGAGGCAGAATGAGAGAAAGAGGGAGAGAACGAGGGAGAGAAGGAGAGAGGAGGGCCTTCACTCCTTTCTGGATCCATTCAGCTCATTCAGTTCAATGCCTCTTAGTCCTTGTCCATGGAGTTGGGGGCCCCCTGCCACACGGAGATGTGGTCTCGCCAGAGGGGGATGGCCCAGTGCAGCTCTTGCCCCAGCCACAGCCGGGACCAGGAGAGCCTCTGAAGCTGGGCAGCCGCGTGGGAACTCCCCTGAGAGCTTGCTGGAGGAGACCAATCCAGCGTCCTGAACGCATCACACCTGCTTTCAATCAGGCCTCCATTGCCTGGCGCCCTGCTGCCAAGAGAGGCTCTTCTCCAAAGGACACAAGGACATTTCCCTCAGCCTCCTGTGTGTGTGTGTGTTTGAGTGAGACAGAGAGAGAGAGAGAGAGAGAGAGAGAGAGAGAGAGAACAGGCGGATGAGCCCAGCTGCCAACACTCTAGCCCCCGAAGCCCCCCATGTATTCCTCGGCACCACACTCCTTCTCACCTACCTGAAGCCGTGATGGGGACGGCTTGACCAGGGCCAGCTGGCGGTCCAATCCCGAGGCTGTGTGTGTCTGGGCGCCTGCCTCTGGGGGACCCCAAGCACGCCAAAGCCCAGGACCTGTTCCAAGCCTTCCAAACCCACTGCCACCCAACCAGGCGGCGAACTCACCTCCAAATCCGGAAGGCACACCTCCGCCCTCCGCCTGACAGGAGGTGTCTCGGAGGAGAGAGTCCCTGGTGCCCAGGAAACACCCACATAGCCTCTGGGGGCCTGCTGTGAGTGCGTCCCGCTCAAGCCTCCATCCGCCCTCGACGTGGAGCCTGCGCCTTTGGAGCCTTGCCACTCCCACCTCTTAGAGCCTCGGAGCTGCACCTGAGGCCGGAAGGGGCTCTGGCGCCCTCGTGTGGACAGAGGCTCGAACAGCTCCTCTCAGGCTTGCCTTCTCTCTCTGGCTCAGCACGCCCCGGGGGGCTGCATGGGCTGGGGCCCAGAGGAGGCTGGGGACTCCAGCCCCCGCCAAGAAGGGCCCTTCCACCTGGGCTCTAGCTCCCTCTCTCAAAGGCGTTCTTCGTGCCCATGCAAACCTAGGCCATGCCTCGCCGTGGAAATCCTTAGCTCCAAATCCATCAGGGTGTGCCAGCCTGCACCCGTGTGGATGCAGCCTTGCCCAGATGGACTGAGGAAGATAGGCGTGTAAGGAGGGAACGAGTCGTTTTCCCCCTTCCTCATTCCCCTGCGATCGCATACTCCTTGCCATTCAGTCTTGCCTCGATTCTTTCCTTCTGGCTTGGTTCATCTTGCCAGGTCTCTCTTTCTCCCTTCGTTTTCAAACTCTCTTGACCCCACCTGGAGTGTGCCTCATCTGGAGCCCCATTGGTGCTTCCCAAGGCACAGAGTTTCCCAACCACACAAAACCAACGCAAGCAGGCCTTCTCCCCAGGGGGCCAGAAGGAATCTCGGCCAGAGCTGTTGTGGATCCGTCAAGAGAGCGGCCTGCAGATGCCCGGCCTGGCTCGAGCTCCCATCATCTCAGCAGGTGCAGAGAAAGCAGAGGAGAGCCTCCCTCGGACAGACAAACGGAGGTTCCTGAGCCCTCTGGAGAGACAAGGCCCAGCGCCGGGCACTGCTGCTCTCCCAATTCGCTCTCCCTTTGGGCACCACCCGGGCACCCCTCACAGCCCCTGGATGCGCATCCCAAAACCCAGGCCACGCTGGGATTCCACACTCATCAGCTCCAGCACGGAACCCAGGAACGAGAACAGAAACCCACCCACCCAGCCGGCACGTGGGGAGGGGGCCTGAAGAAACACTGCCAAATCCAGATAGCCAGCTGCCGTCCAGCACCAGACAAAGGAACACCATCACGCATGCCTAGAGAAGTCCATACCACAACCAGCTCGAGGCTCCTACTCAGGCCTGTCCCCTGAGGACGCCTCTCAAGGACCACCCCTGGGCAGGCTGTAGAAAAGAAGGTGCCTTCACACCGCGTGGGCGTGTATGTCCATTTGTCCAACCACGATGGACCACAGGATCCAGGGCATGCCCCAAAGAACCCTGGAACCACCGTCGGACCCAGCACTCCCCCTCACGGCCATAGACCCCGACAAAGGGTCTCTTCTCAGCGTGAAACGCCCCACTCGCTTCAGGCAGCCCTCTTCCCAAGAGCAGCACATGGAAAGACATTCGTGGTCCATGGACAGATGCTTGGCTGAGCAAGCAGCTGTCCTTCTCCCCAACAGAAGCGGACTCAGCAATCCAGCGGCGCAGAAATGGGTGCCATGGGCAGCCCCAGTGTTGCGAAGAGAAACGCTCACACGAAAGGAAAGAGGTCTGGGAGGGAGACACACAGCCCATGGGAAACCCCTTCCCTCTCCCATCTCACCAGGGACACCCAGGAACTGGCTTCCAGGAAAGAAACCCCTGCACTGCCATCCAGATGCTGCTTGCCAAATGGGAGGGCGAGGCTGTGGGAATGCCTGGCATTGGGGAGGTCCGAGATCCAAACCCTTGCCCTTGCGGGGGCTGGGGCGGGGGGCCAGAGCCCTCGTTCCATGGAGCGCAAGCTACGATGTCTAGTCCCTCTTCTGGGAACCCAAGGGAGGAGAAGGGGAGCCAAACAGGATGGATAGACATGGCCAATGGGATCCCTGTGTTGGGAAAGTGCAATGGATCCACTCCGAGCAGCGCCCCGCGAAAAGGAGTCCTGAACATTCACCCCCAACACATGAGCGTCTCAGCGCTCCCCAGACAAGGTGTCACGCTCGAGAGGGCTGCCCCTGGGGAAAAGAGACGGGCCGAAGGACTCCGTGGATTCCGTCCAGATGGCCTAGCCTAGCCCATCGGACTCGACCGAATTCCCTGGTGAGGACGAAGTGATGAGGACAAAGACATGCTTCGTTTGGAGTGGATTGACTTCCCCAGGTATTCTCCTGCACCCGTGTGTGGTATGCAGATCCACTCTGCTCGGCAAAAGCATCCACTCCCAGGCTGGGCATCCCGAGGCGGGCGCTTCCAACCCACTCCCACCCAAGATATGGGCTCAGGAGAGACTTGGGATGCATTTGTCTATCCAGGTCCTAGCTATTGTTTCCTACTCTATCTGCATGCGTATGCGTGTGGGTGTGTTTGGAGAGAGAGAGGGAGGGAGGCAGAATGAGAGAAAGAGGGAGAGAACGAGGGAGAGAAGGAGAGAGGAGGGCCTTCACTCCTTTCTGGATCCATTCAGCTCATTCAGTTCAATGCCTCTTAGTCCTTGTCCATGGAGTTGGGGGCCCCCTGCCACACGGAGATGTGGTCTCGCCAGAGGGGGATGGCCCAGTGCAGCTCTTGCCCCAGCCACAGCCGGGACCAGGAGAGCCTCTGAAGCTGGGCAGCCGCGTGGGAACTCCCCTGAGAGCTTGCTGGAGGAGACCAATCCAGCGTCCTGAACGCATCACACCTGCTTTCAATCAGGCCTCCATTGCCTGGCGCCCTGCTGCCAAGAGAGGCTCTTCTCCAAAGGACACAAGGACATTTCCCTCAGCCTCCTGTGTGTGTGTGTGTTTGAGTGAGACAGAGAGAGAGAGAGAGAGAGAGAGAGAGAGAGAGAGAACAGGCGGATGAGCCCAGCTGCCAACACTCTAGCCCCCGAAGCCCCCCATGTATTCCTCGGCACCACACTCCTTCTCACCTACCTGAAGCCGTGATGGGGACGGCTTGACCAGGGCCAGCTGGCGGTCCAATCCCGAGGCTGTGTGTGTCTGGGCGCCTGCCTCTGGGGGACCCCAAGCACGCCAAAGCCCAGGACCTGTTCCAAGCCTTCCAAACCCACTGCCACCCAACCAGGCGGCGAACTCACCTCCAAATCCGGAAGGCACACCTCCGCCCTCCGCCTGACAGGAGGTGTCTCGGAGGAGAGAGTCCCTGGTGCCCAGGAAACACCCACATAGCCTCTGGGGGCCTGCTGTGAGTGCGTCCCGCTCAAGCCTCCATCCGCCCCCAACGTGGAGCCTGTGCCTTTGGAGCCTTGCCACTCCCACCTCTTAGAGCCTCGGAGCTGCACCTGAGGCCGGAAGGGGCTCTGGCGCCCTCGTGTGGACAGAGGCTCGAACAGCCCCTCTCAGGCTTGCCTTCTCTCTCTGGCTCAGCACGCCCCGGGGGGCTGCTTGGGCTGGGGCCCAGAGGAGGGTGGGGACTCCAGCCCCCGCCAAGAAGGGCCCTTCCACCTGGGCTCTAGCTCCCTCTCTCAAAGGCGTTCTTCGTGCCCATGCCAACCTAGGCCATGCCTCGCCGTGGAAATCCTTAGCTCCAAATCCATCAGGGTGTGCCAGCCTGCACCCGTGTGGATGCAGCCTTGCCCAGATGGACTGAGGAAGATAGGCGCGTAAGGAGGGAACGAGTCGTTTTCCCCCTTCCTCATCCCCCTGCGATCCCATACTCCTTGCCATTCAGTCTTGCCTCGATTCTTTCCTTCTGGCTTGGTTCATCTTGCCAGGTCTCTCTTTCTCCCTTGGTTTTCAAACTCTCTTGACCCCACCTGGAGTGTGCCTCATCTGGAGCCCCATTGGTGCTTCCCAAGGCACAGAGTTTCCCAACCACACAAAACCAACCCAAGCAGGCCTTCTCCCCAGGGGGCCAGAAGGAAGCTCGGCCAGAGCTGTTGTGGATCCGTCAAGAGAGCGGCCTGCAGATGCCCGGCCTGGCTCGAGCTCCCATCATCTCAGCAGGTGCAGAGAAAGCAGAGGAGAGCCTCCCTCGGACAGACCAAGGGAGGTTCCTGAGCCCTCTGGAGAGACAAGGCCCAGCGCCGGGCACTGCTGCTCTCCCAATTTGCTCTCCCTTTGGGCACCACCCGGGCACCCCTCACAGCCCCTGGATGCGCATCCCAAAACCCAGGCCACGCTGGGATTCCACACTCATCAGCTCCAGCACGGAACCCAGGAACGAGAACAGAAACCCACCCACCCAGCCGGCACGTGGGGAGGGGGCCTGCAGAAACACTGCCAAATCCAGATAGCCAGCTGCCGTCCAGCACCAGACAAAGGAACACCATCACGCATGCCTAGAGAAGTCCATACCACAACCAGCTCGAGGCTCCTACTCAGGCCTGTCCCCTGAGGACGCCTCTCAAGGACCACCCCTGGGCAGGCTGTAGAAAAGAAGGTGCCTTCACACCGCGTGGGCGTGTATGTCCATTTGTCCAACCACGATGGACCACAGGATCCAGGGCATGCCCCAAAGAACCCTGGAACCACCGTCGGACCCAGCACTACCCCTCACGGCCATAGACCCCGACAAAGGGTCTCTTCTCAGCGTGAAACGCCCCACTCGCTTCAGGCAGCCCTCTTCCCAAGAGCAGCACATGGAAAGACATTCGTGGTCCATGGACAGATGCTTGGCTGAGCAAGCAGCTGTCCTTCTCCCCAACAGAAGCGGACTCAGCAATCCAGCGGCGCAGAAATGGGTGCCATGGGCAGCCCCAGTGTTGCGAAGAGAAACGCTCACACGAAAGGAAAGAGGTCTGGGAGGGAGACACACAGCCCATGGGAAACCCCTTCCCTCTCCCATCTCACCAGGGACACCCAGGAACTGGCTTCCAGGAAAGAAACCCCTGCACTGCCATCCAGATGCTGCTTGCCAAATGGGAGGGCGAGGCTGTGGGAATGCCTGGCATTGGGGAGGTCCGAGATCCAAACCCTTGCCCTTGCGGGGGCTGGGGGGTGGCCAGAGCCCTCCTTCCATGGAGCGCAAGCTACGATGTCTAGTCCCTCTTCTGGGAACCCAAGGGAGGAGAAGGGGAGCCAAACAGGATGGATAGACATGGCCGATGGGATCCCTGTGTTGGGAAAGTGCAATGGATCCACTTCGAGCAGCGCCCCGCGAAAAGGAGTCCTGAACATTCACCCCCAACACATGAGCGTCTCAGCACTCCCCAGACAAGGTGTCACGCTCGAGAGGGCTGCCCCTGGGGAAAAGAGATGGGCCGAAGGACTCCGTGGATTCCGTCCAGATGGCCTAGCCTAGCCCATCGGACTCGACCGAATTCCCTGGTGAGGACGAAGTGATGAGGACAAAGACATGCTTCGTTTGGAGTGGATTGACTTCCCCAGGTATTCTCCTGCACCCGTGTGTGGTATGCAGATCCACTCTGCTCGGCAAAAGCATCCACTCCCAGGCTGGGCATCCCCAGGCGGGCGCTTCCAACCCACTCCCACCCAAGATATGGGCTCAGGAGAGACTTGGGATGCATTTGTCTATCCAGGTCCTAGCTATTGTTTCCTACTCTATCTGCATGCGTATGCGTGTGGGTGTGTTTGGAGAGAGGGAGGGAGGGAGGCAGAATGAGAGAAAGAGGGAGAGAACGAGGGAGAGAAGGAGAGAGGAGGGCCTTCACTCCTTTCTGGATCCATTCAGCTCATTCAGTTCAATGCCTCTTAGTCCTTGTCCATGGAGTTGGGGGCCCCCTGCCACACGGAGATGTGGTCTCGCCAGAGGGGGATCGCCCAGTGCAGCTCTTGCCCCAGCCACAGCCGGGACCAGGAGAGCCTCTGAAGCTGGGCAGCCGCGTGGGAACTCCCCTGAGAGCTTGCTGGAGGAGACCAATCAAGCGTCCTGAATGCATCACACCTGCTTTCAATCAGGCCTCCATTGCCTGGCGCCCTGCTGCCAAGAGAGGCTCTTCTCCAAAGGACACAAGGACATTTCCCTCAGCCTCCTGTGTGTGTGTGTGTTTGAGTAAGAGAGAGAGAGAGAGAGGGGGGGGAAGAGAGAGAGAGAGAGAGAGAGAGAGAGAGAGAGAGAGAGAGAGAGAGAGATAGAGAGAACAGGCGGATGAGCCCAGCTGCCAACACTCTAGCCCCCGAAGCCCCCCATGTATTCCTCGGCACCACACTCCTTCTCACCTACCTGAAGCCGTGATGGGGACGGCTTGACCAGGGCCAGCTGGCGGTCCAATCCCGAGGCTGTGTGTGTCTGGGCGCCTGCCTCTGGGGGACCCCAAGCACGCCAAAGCCCAGGACCTGTTCCAAGCCTTCCAAACCCACTGCCACCCAACCAGGCGGCGAACTCACCTCCAAATCCGGAAGGCACACCTCCGCCCTCCGCCTGACAGGAGGTGTCTCGGAGGAGAGAGTCCCTGGTGCCCAGGAAACACCCACATAGCCTCTGGGGGCCTGCTGTGAGTGCGTCCCGCTCAAGCCTCCATCCGCCCCCAACGTGGAGCCTGTGCCTTTGGAGCCTTGCCACTCCCACCTCTTAGAGCCTCGGAGCTGCACCTGAGGCCGGAAGGGGCTCTGGCGCCCTCGTGTGGACAGAGGCTCGAACAGCCCCTCTCAGGCTTGCCTTCTCTCTCTGGCTCAGCACGCCCCGGGGGGCTGCTTGGGCTGGGGCCCAGAGGAGGCTGGGGACTCCAGCCCCCGCCAAGAAGGGCCCTTCCACCTGGGCTCTATCTCCCTCTCTCAAAGGCGTTCTTCGTGCCCATGCCAACCTAGGCCATGCCTCGCCGTGGAAATCCTTAGCTCCAAATCCATCAGGGTGTGCCAGCCTGCACCCGTGTGGATGCAGCCTTGCCCAGATGGACTGAGGAAGATAGGCGCGTAAGGAGGGAACGAGTCGTTTTCCCCCTTCCTCATCCCCCTGCGATCCCATACTCCTTGCCATTCAGTCTTGTCTCGATTCTTTCCTTCTGGCTTGGTTCATCTTGCCAGGTCTCTCTTTCTCCCTTGGTTTTCAAACTCTCTTGACCCCACCTGGAGTGTGCCTCATCTGGAGCCCCATTGGTGCTTCCCAAGGCACAGAGTTTCCCAACCACACAAAACCAACCCAAGCAGGCCTTCTCCCCAGGGGGCCAGAAGGAAGCTCGGCCAGAGCTCTTGTGGATCCGTCAAGAGAGCGGCCTGCAGATGCCCGGCCTGGCTCGAGCTCCCATCATCTCAGCAGGTGCAGAGAAAGCAGAGGAGAGCCTCCCTCGGACAGACCAAGGGATGTTCCTGAGCCCTCTGGAGAGACAAGGCCCAGCGCCGGGCACTGCTGCTCTCCCAATTCGCTCTCCCTTTGGGCACCACCCGGGCACCCCTCACAGCCCCTGAATGCGCATCCCAAAACCCAGGCCACGCTGGGATTCCACACTCATCAGCTCCAGCACGGAACCCAGGAACGAGAACAGAAACCCACCCACCCAGCCGGCACGTGGGGAGGGGGCCTGCAGAAACACTGCCAAATCCAGATAGCCAGCTGCCGTCCAGCACCAGACAAAGGAACACCATCACGCATGCCTAGAGAAGTCCATACCACAACCAGCTCGAGGCTCCTACTCAGGCCTGTCCCCTGAGGACGCCTCTCAAGGACCACCCCTGGGCAGGCTGTAGAAAAGAAGGTGCCTTCACACCGCGTGGGCGTGTATGTCCATTTGTCCAACCACGATGGACCACAGGATCCAGGGCATGCCCCAAAGAACCCTGGAACCACCGTCGGACCCAGCACTCCCCCTCACGGCCATAGACCCCGACAAAGGGTCTCTTCTCAGCGTGAAACGCCCCACTCGCTTCAGGCAGCCCTCTTCCCAAGAGCAGCACATGGAAAGACATTCGTGGTCCATGGACAGATGCTTGGCTGAGCAAGCAGCTGTCCTTCTCCCCAACAGAAGCGGACTCAGCAATCCAGCGGCGCAGAAATGGGTGCCATGGGCAGCCCCAGTGTTGCGAAGAGAAACGCTCACACGAAAGGAAAGAGGTCTGGGAGGGAGACACACAGCCCATGGGAAACCCCTTCCCTCTCCCATCTCACCAGGGACACCCAGGAACTGGCTTCCAGGAAAGAAACCCCTGCACTGCCATCCAGATGCTGCTTGCCAAATGGGAGGGCGAGGCTGTGGGAATGCCTGGCATTGGGGAGGTCCGAGATCCAAACCCTTGCCCTTGCGGGGGCTGGGGGGGTGGCCAGAGCCCTCCTTCCATGGAGCGCAAGCTACGATGTCTAGTCCCTCTTCTGGGAACCCAAGGGAGGAGAAGGGGAGCCAAACAGGATGGATAGACATGGCCGATGGGATCCCTGTGTTGGGAAAGTGCAATGGATCCACTTCGAGCAGCGCCCCGCGAAAAGGAGTCCTGAACATTCACCCCCAACACATGAGCGTCTCAGCACTCCCCAGACAAGGTGTCACGCTCGAGAGGGCTGCCCCTGGGGAAAAGAGATGGGCCGAAGGACTCCGTGGATTCCGTCCAGATGGCCTAGCCTAGCCCATCGGACTCGACCGAATTCCCTGGTGAGGACGAAGTGATGAGGACAAAGACATGCTTCGTTTGGAGTGGATTGACTTCCCCAGGTATTCTCCTGCACCCGTGTGTGGTATGCAGATCCACTCTGCTCGGCAAAAGCATCCACTCCCAGGCTGGGCATCCCCAGGCGGGCGCTTCCAACCCACTCCCACCCATGATATGGGCTCAGGAGAGACTTGGGATGGATTTGTCTATCCAGGTCCTAGCTATTGTTTCCTACTCTATCTGCATGCGTATGCGTGTGGGTGTGTTTGGAGAGAGAGAGGGAGGGGGGGAGAATGAGAGAACGAGGGAGAGAAGGAGAGAGGAGGGCCTTCACTCCTTTCTGGATCCATTCAGCTCATTCAGTTCAATGCCTCTTAGTCCTTGTCCATGGAGTTGGGGGCCCCCTGCCACACGGAGATGTGGTCTCGCCAGAGGGGGATCGCCCAGTGCAGCTCTTGCCCCAGCCACAGCCGGGACCAGGAGAGCCTCTGAAGCTGGGCAGCCGCGTGGGAACTCCCCTGAGAGCTTGCTGGAGGAGACCAATCAAGCGTCCTGAATGCATCACACCTGCTTTCAATCAGGCCTCCATTGCCTGGCGCCCTGCTGCCAAGAGAGGCTCTTCTCCAAAGGACACAAGGACATTTCCCTCAGCCTCCTGTGTGTGTGTGTGTTTGAGTAAGAGAGAGAGAGAGGGGGGGGGGGGAAGAGAGAGAGAGAGAGAGAGAGAGAGAGAGAGAACAGGCGGATGAGCCCAGCTGCCAACACTCTAGCCCCCGAAGCCCCCCATGTATTCCTCGGCACCACACTCCTTCTCACCTACCTGAAGCCGTGATGGGGACGGCTTGACCAGGGCCAGCTGGCGGTCCAATCCCGAGGCTGTGTGTGTCTGGGCGCCTGCCTCTGGGGGACCCCAAGCACGCCAAAGCCCAGGACCTGTTCCAAGCCTTCCAAACCCACTGCCACCCAACCAGGCGGCGAACTCACCTCCAAATCCGGAAGGCACACCTCCGCCCTCCGCCTGACAGGAGGTGTCTCGGAGGAGAGAGTCCCTGGTGCCCAGGAAACACCCACATAGCCTCTGGGGGCCTGCTGTGAGTGCGTCCCGCTCAAGCCTCCATTCGCCCCCAACGTGGAGCCTGTGCCTTTGGATTCTTGCCACTCCCACCTCTTAGAGCCTCGGAGCTGCACCTGAGGCCGGAAGGGGCTCTGGCGCCCTCGTGTGGACAGAGGCTCGAACAGCCCCTCTCAGGCTTGCCTTCTCTCTCTGGCTCAGCACGCCCCGGGGGGCTGCTTGGGCTGGGGACCAGAGGAGGCTGGGGACTCCAGCCCCCGCCAAGAAGGGCCCTTCCACCTGGGCTCTATCTCCCTCTCTCAAAGGCGTTCTTCGTGCCCATGCCAACCTAGGCCATGCCTCGCCGTGGAAATCCTTAGCTCCAAATCCATCAGGGTGTGCCAGCCTGCACCCGTGTGGATGCAGCCTTGCCCAGATGGACTGAGGAAGATAGGCGTGTAAGGAGGGAACGAGTCGTTTTCCCCCTTCCTCATCCCCCTGCGATCCCATACTCCTTGCCATTCAGTCTTGCCTCGATTCTTTCCTTCTGGCTTGGTTCATCTTGCCAGGTCTCTCTTTCTCCCTTGGTTTTCAAACTCTCTTGACCCCACCTGGAGTGTGCCTCATCTGGAGCCCCATTGGTGCTTCCCAAGGCACAGAGTTTCCCAAGCACACAAAACCAACCCAAGCAGGCCTTCTCCCCAGGGGGCCAGAAGGAAGCTCGGCCAGAGCTGTTGTGGATCCGTCAAGAGAGCGGCCTGCAGATGCCCGGCCTGACTCGAGCTCCCATCATCTCAGCAGGTGCAGAGAAAGCAGAGGAGAGCCTCCCTCGGACAGACCAAGGGAGGTTCCTGAGCCCTCTGGAGAGACAAGGCCCAGCGCCGGGCACTGCTGCTCTCCCAATTCGCTCTCCCTTTGGGCACCACCCGGGCACCTCTCACAGCCCCTGGATGCGCATCCCAAAACCCAGGCCACGCTGGGATTCCACACTCATCAGCTCCAGCACGGAACCCAGGAACGAGAACAGAAACCCACCCACCCAGTCGGCACGTGGGGAGGGGGCCTGCAGAAACACTGCCAAATCCAGATAGCCAGCTGCCGTCCAGCACCAGACAAAGGAACACCATCACGCATGCCTAGAGAAGTCCATACCACAACCAGCTCGAGGCTCCTACTCAGGCCTGTCCCCTGAGGACGCCTCTCAAGGACCACCCCTGGGCAGGCTGTAGAAAAGAAGGTGCCTTCACACCGCGTGGGCGTGTATGTCCATTTGTCCAACCACGATGGACCACAGGATCCAGGGCATGCCCCAAAGAACCCTGGAACCACCGTCGGACCCAGCACTCCCCCTCACGGCCATAGACCCCGACAAAGGGTCTCTTCTCAGCGTGAAACGCCCCACTCGCTTCAGGCAGCCCTCTTCCCAAGAGCGGCACAAGGAAAGACATTCGTGGTCCATGGACAGATGCTTGGCTGAGCAAGCAGCTGTCCTTCTCCCCAACAGAAGCGGACTCAGCAATCCAGCGGCGCAGAAATGGGTGCCATGGGCAGCCCCAATGTTGCGAAGAGAAACACTCACACGAAAGGAAAGAGGTCTGGGAGGGAGACACACAGCCCATGGGAAACCCCTTCCCTCTCCCATCTCACCAGGGACACCCAGGAACTGGCTTCCAGGAAAGAAACCCCTGCACTGCCATCCAGATGCTGCTTGCCAAATGGGAGGGCGAGGCTGTGGGAATGCCTGGCATTGGGGAGGTCCGAGATCCAAACCCTTGCCCTTGCGGGGGCTGGGGGGTGGCCAGAGCCCTCCTTCCATGGAGCGCAAGCTACGATGTCTAGTCCCTCTTCTGGGAACCCAAGGGAGGAGAAGGGGAGCCAAACAGGATGGATAGACATGGCCAATGGGATCCCTGTGTTGGGAAAGTGCAATGGATCCACTTCGAGCAGCGCCCCGCGAAAAGGAGTCCTGAACATTCACCCCCAACACATGAGCGTCTCAGCACTCCCCAGACAAGGTGTCACGCTCGAGAGGGCTGCCCCTGGGGAAAAGAGACGGGCCGAAGGACTCCGTGGATTCCGTCCAGATGGCCTAGCCTAGCCCATCGGACTCGACCGAATTCCCTGGTGAGGACGAAGTGATGAGGACAAAGACATGCTTCGTTTGGAGTGGATTGACTTCCCCAGGTATTCTCCTGCACCCGTGTGTGGTATGCAGATCCACTCTGCTCGGCAAAAGCATCCACTCCCAGGCTGGGCATCCCCAGGCGGGCGCTTCCAACCCACTCCCACCCAAGATATGGGCTCAGGAGAGACTTGGGATGCATTTGTCTATCCAGGTCCTAGCTATTGTTTCCTACTCTATCTGCATGCGTATGCGTGTGGGTGTGTTTGGAGAGAGAGAGGGAGGGGGGGAGAATGAGAGAACGAGGGAGAGAAGGAGAGAGGAGGGCCTTCACTCCTTTCTGGATCCATTCAGCTCATTCAGTTCAATGCCTCTTAGTCCTTGTCCATGGAGTTGGGGGCCCCCTGCCACACGGAGATGTGGTCTCGCCAGAGGGGGATCGCCCAGTGCAGCTCTTGCCCCAGCCACAGCCGGGACCAGGAGAGCCTCTGAAGCTGGGCAGCCGCGTGGGAACTCCCCTGAGAGCTTGCTGGAGGAGACCAATCAAGCGTCCTGAATGCATCACACCTGCTTTCAATCAGGCCTCCATTGCCTGGCGCCCTGCTGCCAAGAGAGGCTCTTCTCCAAAGGACACAAGGACATTTCCCTCAGCCTCCTGTGTGTGTGTGTGTTTGAGTAAGAGAGAGAGAGAGAGAGGGGGGGGAAGAGAGAGAGAGAGAGAGAGAGAGAGAGAGAGAGAGAGAGAGAGAGAGAGAGAGAGAGAGAACAGGCGGATGAGCCCAGCTGCCAACACTCTAGCCCCCGAAGCCCCCCATGTATTCCTCGGCACCACACTCCTTCTCACCTACCTGAAGCCGTGATGGGGACGGCTTGACCAGGGCCAGCTGGCGGTCCAATCCCGAGGCTGTGTGTGTCTGGGCGCCTGCCTCTGGGGGACCCCAAGCACGCCAAAGCCCAGGACCTGTTCCAAGCCTTCCAAACCCACTGCCACCCAACCAGGCGGCGAACTCACCTCCAAATCCGGAAGGCACACCTCCGCCCTCCGCCTGACAGGAGGTGTCTCGGAGGAGAGAGTCCCTGGTGCCCAGGAAACACCCACATAGCCTCTGGGGGCCTGCTGTGAGTGCGTCCCGCTCAAGCCTCCATCCGCCCCCAACGTGGAGCCTGTGCCTTTGGAGCCTTGCCACTCCCACCTCTTAGAGCCTCGGAGCTGCACCTGAGGCCGGAAGGGGCTCTGGCGCCCTCGTGTGGACAGAGGCTCGAACAGCCCCTCTCAGGCTTGCCTTCTCTCTCTGGCTCAGCACGCCCCGGGGGGCTGCTTGGGCTGGGGCCCAGAGGAGGCTGGGGACTCCAGCCCCCGCCAAGAAGGGCCCTTCCACCTGGGCTCTATCTCCCTCTCTCAAAGGCGTTCTTCGTGCCCATGCCAACCTAGGCCATGCCTCGCCGTGGAAATCCTTAGCTCCAAATCCATCAGGGTGTGCCAGCCTGCACCCGTGTGGATGCAGCCTTGCCCAGATGGACTGAGGAAGATAGGCGCGTAAGGAGGGAACGAGTCGTTTTCCCCCTTCCTCATCCCCCTGCGATCCCATACTCCTTGCCATTCAGTCTTGTCTCGATTCTTTCCTTCTGGCTTGGTTCATCTTGCCAGGTCTCTCTTTCTCCCTTGGTTTTCAAACTCTCTTGACCCCACCTGGAGTGTGCCTCATCTGGAGCCCCATTGGTGCTTCCCAAGGCACAGAGTTTCCCAACCACACAAAACCAACCCAAGCAGGCCTTCTCCCCAGGGGGCCAGAAGGAAGCTCGGCCAGAGCTGTTGTGGATCCGTCAAGAGAGCGGCCTGCAGATGCCCGGCCTGGCTCGAGCTCCCATCATCTCAGCAGGTGCAGAGAAAGCAGAGGAGAGCCTCCCTCGGACAGACCAAGGGAGGTTCCTGAGCCCTCTGGAGAGACAAGGCCCAGCGCTGGGCACTGCTGCTCTCCCAATTCGCTCTCCCTTTGGGCACCACCCGGGCACCCCTCACAGCCCCTGGATGCGCATCCCAAAACCCAGGCCACGCTGGGATTCCACACTCATCAGCTCCAGCACGGAACCCAGGAACGAGAACAGAAACCCACCCACCCAGCCGGCACGTGGGGAGGGGGCCTGAAGAAACACTGCCAAATCCAGATAGCCAGCTGCCGTCCAGCACCAGACAAAGGAACACCATCACGCATGCCTAGAGAAGTCCATACCACAACCAGCTCGAGGCTCCTACTCAGGCCTGTCCCCTGAGGACGCCTCTCAAGGACCACCCCTGGGCAGGCTGTAGAAAAGAAGGTGCCTTCACACCGCGTGGGCGTGTATGTCCATTTGTCCAACCACGATGGACCACAGGATCCAGGGCATGCCCCAAAGAACCCTGGAACCACCGTCGGACCCAGCACTCCCCCTCACGGCCATAGACCCCGACAAAGGGTCTCTTCTCAGCGTGAAACGCCCCACTCGCTTCAGGCAGCCCTCTTCCCAAGAGCGGCACAAGGAAAGACATTCGTGGTCCATGGACAGATGCTTGGCTGAGCAAGCAGCTGTCCTTCTCCCCAACAGAAGCGGACTCAGCAATCCAGCGGCGCAGAAATGGGTGCCATGGGCAGCCCCAATGTTGCGAAGAGAAACACTCACACGAAAGGAAAGAGGTCTGGGAGGGAGACACACAGCCCATGGGAAACCCCTTCCCTCTCCCATCTCACCAGGGACACCCAGGAACTGGCTTCCAGGAAAGAAACCCCTGCACTGCCATCCAGATGCTGCTTGCCAAATGGGAGGGCGAGGCTGTGGGAATGCCTGGCATTGGGGAGGTCCGAGATCCAAACCCTTGCCCTTGCGGGGGCTGGGGGGTGGCCAGAGCCCTCCTTCCATGGAGCGCAAGCTACGATGTCTAGTCCCTCTTCTGGGAACCCAAGGGAGGAGAAGGGGAGCCAAACAGGATGGATAGACATGGCCAATGGGATCCCTGTGTTGGGAAAGTGCAATGGATCCACTTCGAGCAGCGCCCCGCGAAAAGGAGTCCTGAACATTCACCCCCAACACATGAGCGTCTCAGCACTCCCCAGACAAGGTGTCACGCTCGAGAGGGCTGCCCCTGGGGAAAAGAGACGGGCCGAAGGACTCCGTGGATTCCGTCCAGATGGCCTAGCCTAGCCCATCGGACTCGACCGAATTCCCTGGTGAGGACGAAGTGATGAGGACAAAGACATGCTTCGTTTGGAGTGGATTGACTTCCCCAGGTATTCTCCTGCACCCGTGTGTGGTATGCAGATCCACTCTGCTCGGCAAAAGCATCCACTCCCAGGCTGGGCATCCCCAGGCGGGCGCTTCCAACCCACTCCCACCCAAGATATGGGCTCAGGAGAGACTTGGGATGCATTTGTCTATCCAGGTCCTAGCTATTGTTTCCTACTCTATCTGCATGCGTATGCGTGTGGGTGTGTTTGGAGAGAGGGAGGGAGGGAGGCAGAATGAGAGAAAGAGGGAGAGAACGAGGGAGAGAAGGAGAGAGGAGGGCCTTCACTCCTTTCTGGATCCATTCAGCTCATTCAGTTCAATGCCTCTTAGTCCTTGTCCATGGAGTTGGGGGCCCCCTGCCACACGGAGATGTGGTCTCGCCAGAGGGGGATCGCCCAGTGCAGCTCTTGCCCCAGCCACAGCCGGGACCAGGAGAGCCTCTGAAGCTGGGCAGCCGCGTGGGAACTCCCCTGAGAGCTTGCTGGAGGAGACCAATCAAGCGTCCTGAATGCATCACACCTGCTTTCAATCAGGCCTCCATTGCCTGGCGCCCTGCTGCCAAGAGAGGCTCTTCTCCAAAGGACACAAGGACATTTCCCTCAGCCTCCTGTGTGTGTGTGTGTTTGAGTAAGAGAGAGAGAGAGGGGGGGGGGGAAGAGAGAGAGAGAGAGAGAGAGAGAGAGAGATAGAGAGGGGGAGAGAGAGTGAGAGAGAACAGGCGGATGAGCCCAGCTGCCAACACTCTAGCCCCCGAAGCCCCCCATGTATTCCTCGGCACCACACTCCTTCTCACCTACCTGAAGCCGTGATGGGGACGGCTTGACCAGGGCCAGCTGGCGGTCCAATCCCGAGGCTGTGTGTGTCTGGGCGCCTGCCTCTGGGGGACCCCAAGCACGCCAAAGCCCAGGACCTGTTCCAAGCCTTCCAAACCCACTGCCACCCAACCAGGCGGCGAACTCACCTCCAAATCCGGAAGGCACACCTCCGCCCTCCGCCTGACAGGAGGTGTCTCGGAGGAGAGAGTCCCTGGTGCCCAGGAAACACCCACATAGCCTCTGGGGGCCTGCTGTGAGTGCGTCCCGCTCAAGCCTCCATCTGCCCCCGACGTGGAGCCTGCGCCTTTGGAGCCTTGCCACTCCCACCTCTTAGAGCCTCGGAGCTGCACCTGAGGCCGGAAGGGGCTCTGGCGCCCTCTTGTGGACAGAGGCTCGAACAGCCCCTCTCAGGCTTGCCTTCTCTCTCTGGCTCAGCACGCCCCGGGGGGCTGCTTGGGCTGGGGCCCAGAGGAGGCTGGGGACTCCAGCCCCCGCCAAGAAGGGCCCTTCCACCTGGGCTCTATCTCCCTCTCTCAAAGGCGTTCTTCGTGCCCATGCCAACCTAGGCCATGCCTCGCCGTGGAAATCCTTAGCTCCAAATCCATCAGGGTGTGCCAGCCTGCACCCGTGTGGATGCAGCCTTGCCCAGATGGACTGAGGAAGATAGGCGTGTAAGGAGGGAACGAGTCGTTTTCCCCCTTCCTCATCCCCCTGCGATCCCATACTCCTTGCCATTCAGTCTTGCCTCGATTCTTTCCTTCTGGCTTGGTTCATCTTGCCAGGTCTCTCTTTCTCCCTTGGTTTTCCAACTCTCTTGACCCCACCTGGAGTGTGCCTCATCTGGAGCCCCATTGGTGCTTCCCAAGGCACAGAGTTTCCCAACCACACAAAACCAACCCAAGCAGCCCTTCTCCCCAGGGGGCCAGAGCTGTTGTGGATCCGTCAAGAGAGCGGCCTGCAGATGCCCGGCCTGGCTCGAGCTCCCATCATCTCAGCAGGTGCAGAGAAAGCAGAGGAGAGCCTCCCTCGGACAGACCAAGGGAGGTTCCTGAGCCCTCTGGAGAGACAAGGCCCAGCGCCGGGCACTGCTGCTCTCCCAATTCGCTCTCCCTTTGGGCACCACCCGGGCACCCCTCACAGCCCCTGGATGCGCATCCCAAAACCCAGGCCACGCTGGGATTCCACACTCATCAGCTCCAGCACGGAACCCAGGAACGAGAACAGAAACCCACCCACCCAGCCGGCACGTGGGGAGGGGGCCTGAAGAAACACTGCCAAATCCAGATAGCCAGCTGCCGTCCAGCACCAGACAAAGGAACACCATCACGCATGCCTAGAGAAGTCCATACCACAACCAGCTCGAGGCTCCTACTCAGGCCTGTCCCCTGAGGACGCCTCTCAAGGACCACCCCTGGGCAGGCTGTAGAAAAGAAGGTGCCTTCACACCGCGTGGGCGTGTATGTCCATTTGTCCAACCACGATGGACCACAGGATCCAGGGCATGCCCCAAAGAACCCTGGAACCACCGTCGGACCCAGCACTCCCCCTCACGGCCATAGACCCCGACAAAGGGTCTCTTCTCAGCGTGAAACGCCCCACTCGCTTCAGGCAGCCCTCTTCCCAAGAGCGGCACAAGGAAAGACATTCGTGGTCCATGGACAGATGCTTGGCTGAGCAAGCAGCTGTCCTTCTCCCCAACAGAAGCGGACTCAGCAATCCAGCGGCGCAGAAATGGGTGCCATGGGCAGCCCCAATGTTGCGAAGAGAAACACTCACACGAAAGGAAAGAGGTCTGGGAGGGAGACACACAGCCCATGGGAAACCCCTTCCCTCTCCCATCTCACCAGGGACACCCAGGAACTGGCTTCCAGGAAAGAAACCCCTGCACTGCCATCCAGATGCTGCTTGCCAAATGGGAGGGCGAGGCTGTGGGAATGCCTGGCATTGGGGAGGTCCGAGATCCAAACCCTTGCCCTTGCGGGGGCTGGGGGGTGGCCAGAGCCCTCCTTCCATGGAGCGCAAGCTACGATGTCTAGTCCCTCTTCTGGGAACCCAAGGGAGGAGAAGGGGAGCCAAACAGGATGGATAGACATGGCCAATGGGATCCCTGTGTTGGGAAAGTGCAATGGATCCACTTCGAGCAGCGCCCCGCGAAAAGGAGTCCTGAACATTCACCCCCAACACATGAGCGTCTCAGCGCTCCCCAGACAAGGTGTCACGCTCGAGAGGGCTGCCCCTGGGGAAAAGAGACGGGCCGAAGGACTCCGTGGATTCCGTCCAGATGGCCTAGCCTAGCCCATCGGACTCGACCGAATTCCCTGGTGAGGACGAAGTGATGAGGACAAAGACATGCTTCGTTTGGAGTGGATTGACTTCCCCAGGTATTCTCCTGCACCCGTGTGTGGTATGCAGATCCACTCTGCTCGGCAAAAGCATCCACTCCCAGGCTGGGCATCCCCAGGCGGGCGCTTCCAACCCACTCCCACCCAAGATATGGGCTCAGGAGAGACTTGGGATGCATTTGTCTATCCAGGTCCTAGCTATTGTTTCCTACTCTATCTGCATGCGTATGCGTGTGGGTGTGTTTGGAGAGAGGGAGGGAGGGAGGCAGAATGAGAGAAAGAGGGAGAGAACGAGGGAGAGAAGGAGAGAGGAGGGCCTTCACTCCTTTCTGGATCCATTCAGCTCATTCAGTTCAATGCCTCTTAGTCCTTGTCCATGGAGTTGGGGGCCCCCTGCCACACGGAGATGTGGTCTCGCCAGAGGGGGATCGCCCAGTGCAGCTCTTGCCCCAGCCACAGCCGGGACCAGGAGAGCCTCTGAAGCTGGGCAGCCGCGTGGGAACTCCCCTGAGAGCTTGCTGGAGGAGACCAATCAAGCGTCCTGAATGCATCACACCTGCTTTCAATCAGGCCTCCATTGCCTGGCGCCCTGCTGCCAAGAGAGGCTCTTCTCCAAAGGACACAAGGACATTTCCCTCAGCCTCCTGTGTGTGTGTGTGTTTGAGTAAGAGAGAGAGAGAGGGGGGGGGGAAGAGAGAGAGAGAGAGAGAGAGAGAGAGAGAGAGAGAGAGAGAGAGAGAGAGAGAGAGAGAGAGAACAGGCGGATGAGCCCAGCTGCCAACACTCTAGCCCCCGAAGCCCCCCATGTATTCCTCGGCACCACACTCCTTCTCACCTACCTGAAGCCGTGATGGGGACGGCTTGACCAGGGCCAGCTGGCGGTCCAATCCCGAGGCTGTGTGTGTCTGGGCGCCTGCCTCTGGGGGACCCCAAGCACGCCAAAGCCCAGGACCTGTTCCAAGCCTTCCAAACCCACTGCCACCCAACCAGGCGGCGAACTCACCTCCAAATCCGGAAGGCACACCTCCGCCCTCCGCCTGACAGGAGGTGTCTCGGAGGAGAGAGTCCCTGGTGCCCAGGAAACACCCACATAGCCTCTGGGGGCCTGCTGTGAGTGCGTCCCGCTCAAGCCTCCATCCGCCCCCGACGTGGAGCCTGCGCCTTTGGAGCCTTGCCACTCCCACCTCTTAGAGCCTCGGAGCTGCACCTGAGGCCGGAAGGGGCTCTGGCGCCCTCTTGTGGACAGAGGCTCGAACAGCCCCTCTCAGGCTTGCCTTCTCTCTCTGGCTCAGCACGCCCCGGGGGGCTGCTTGGGCTGGGGCCCAGAGGAGGCTGGGGACTCCAGCCCCCGCCAAGAAGGGCCCTTCCACCTGGGCTCTATCTCCCTCTCTCAAAGGCGTTCTTCGTGCCCATGCCAACCTAGGCCATGCCTCGCCGTGGAAATCCTTAGCTCCAAAGCCATCAGCGTGTGCCAGCCTGCACCCGTGTGGATGCAGCCTTGCCCAGATGGACTGAGGAAGATAGGCGTGTAAGGAGGGAACGAGTCGTTTTCCCCCTTCCTCATCCCCCTGCGATCCCATACTCCTTGCCATTCAGTCTTGCCTCGATTCTTTCCTTCTGGCTTGGTTCATCTTGCCAGGTCTCTCTTTCTCCCTTGGTTTTCCAACTCTCTTGACCCCACCTGGAGTGTGCCTCATCTGGAGCCCCATTGGTGCTTCCCAAGGCACAGAGTTTCCCAACCACACAAAACCAACCCAAGCAGCCCTTCTCCCCAGGGGGCCAGAGCTGTTGTGGATCCGTCAAGAGAGCGGCCTGCAGATGCCCGGCCTGGCTCGAGCTCCCATCATCTCAGCAGGTGCAGAGAAAGCAGAGGAGAGCCTCCCTCGGACAGACCAAGGGAGGTTCCTGAGCCCTCTGGAGAGACAAGGCCCAGCCCCGGGCACTGCTGCTCTCCCAATTCCCTCTCCCTTTGGGCACCACCCGGGCACCCCTCACAGCCCCTGCATGCGCATCCCAAAACCCAGGCCACGCTGGGATTCCACACTCATCAGCTCCAGCACGGAACCCAGGAACGAGAACAGAAACCCACCCACCCAGCCGGCACGTGGGGAGGGGGCCTGAAGAAACACTGCCAAATCCAGATAGCCAGCTGCCGTCCAGCACCAGACAAAGGAACACCATCACGCATGCCTAGAGAAGTCCATACCACAACCAGCTCGAGGCTCCTACTCAGGCCTGTCCCCTGAGGACGCCTCTCAAGGACCACCCCTGGGCAGGCTGTAGAAAAGAAGGTGCCTTCACACCGCGTGGGCGTGTATGTCCATTTGTCCAACCACGATGGAGCGCAGGATCCAGGGCATGCCCCAAAGAACCCTGGAACCACCGTCGGACCCAGCACTACCCCTCACGGCCATAGACCCCGACAAAGGGTCTCTTCTCAGCGTGAAACGCCCCACTCGCTTCAGGCAGCCCTCTTCCCAAGAGCAGCACATGGAAAGACATTCGTGGTCCATGGACAGATGCTTGGCTGAGCAAGCAGCTGTCCTTCTCCCCAACAGAAGCGGACTCAGCAATCCAGCGGCGCAGAAATGGGTGCCATGGGCAGCCCCAGTGTTGCGAAGAGAAACGCTCACACGAAAGGAAAGAGGTCTGGGAGGGAGACACACAGCCCATGGGAAACCCCTTCCCTCTCCCATCTCACCAGGGACACCCAGGAAGTGGCTTCCAGGAAAGAAACCCCTGCACTGCCATCCAGATGCTGCTTGCCAAATGGGAGGGCGAGGCTGTGGGAATGCCTGGCATTGGGGAGGTCCGAGATCCAAACCCTTGCCCTTGCGGGGGCTGGGGGGTGGCCAGAGCCCTCCTTCCATGGAGCGCAAGCTACGATGTCTAGTCCCTCTTCTGGGAACCCAAGGGAGGAGAAGGGGAGCCAAACAGGATGGATAGACATGGCCAATGGGATCCCTGTGTTGGGAAAGTGCAATGGATCCACTTCGAGCAGCGCCCCGCGAAAAGGAGTCCTGAACATTCACCCCCAACACATGAGCGTCTCAGCACTCCCCAGACAAGGTGTCACGCTCGAGAGGGCTGCCCCTGGGGAAAAGAGACGGGCCGAAGGACTCCGTGGATTCCGTCCAGATGGCCTAGCCTAGCCCATCGGACTCGACCGAATTCCCTGGTGAGGACGAAGTGATGAGGACAAAGACATGCTTCGTTTGGAGTGGATTGACTTCCCCAGGTATTCTCCTGCACCCGTGTGTGGTATGCAGATCCACTCTGCTCGGCAAAAGCATCCACTCCCAGGCTGGGCATCCCCAGGCGGGCGCTTCCAACCCACTCCCACCCAAGATATGGGCTCAGGAGAGACTTGGGATGCATTTGTCTATCCAGGTCCTAGCTATTGTTTCCTACTCTATCTGCATGCGTATGCGTGTGGGTGTGTTTGGAGAGAGGGAGGGAGGGAGGCAGAATGAGAGAAAGAGGGAGAGAACGAGGGAGAGAAGGAGAGAGGAGGGCCTTCACTCCTTTCTGGATCCATTCAGCTCATTCAGTTCAATGCCTCTTAGTCCTTGTCCATGGAGTTGGGGGCCCCCTGCCACACGGAGATGTGGTCTCGCCAGAGGGGGATCGCCCAGTGCAGCTCTTGCCCCAGCCACAGCCGGGACCAGGAGAGCCTCTGAAGCTGGGCAGCCGCGTGGGAACTCCCCTGAGAGCTTGCTGGAGGAGACCAATCAAGCGTCCTGAATGCATCACACCTGCTTTCAATCAGGCCTCCATTGCCTGGCGCCCTGCTGCCAAGAGAGGCTCTTCTCCAAAGGACACAAGGACATTTCCCTCAGCCTCCTGTGTGTGTGTGTGTTTGAGTAAGAGAGAGAGAGAGGGGGGGGGGGAAGAGAGAGAGAGAGAGAGAGAGAGAGAGAGATAGAGAGGGGGAGAGAGAGTGAGAGAGAACAGGCGGATGAGCCCAGCTGCCAACACTCTAGCCCCCGAAGCCCCCCATGTATTCCTCGGCACCACACTCCTTCTCACCTACCTGAAGCCGTGATGGGGACGGCTTGACCAGGGCCAGCTGGCGGTCCAATCCCGAGGCTGTGTGTGTCTGGGCGCCTGCCTCTGGGGGACCCCAAGCACGCCAAAGCCCAGGACCTGTTCCAAGCCTTCCAAACCCACTGCCACCCAACCAGGCGGCGAACTCACCTCCAAATCCGGAAGGCACACCTCCGCCCTCCGCCTGACAGGAGGTGTCTCGGAGGAGAGAGTCCCTGGTGCCCAGGAAACACCCACATAGCCTCTGGGGGCCTGCTGTGAGTGCGTCCCGCTCAAGCCTCCATCTGCCCCCGACGTGGAGCCTGCGCCTTTGGAGCCTTGCCACTCCCACCTCTTAGAGCCTCGGAGCTGCACCTGAGGCCGGAAGGGGCTCTGGCGCCCTCTTGTGGACAGAGGCTCGAACAGCCCCTCTCAGGCTTGCCTTCTCTCTCTGGCTCAGCACGCCCCGGGGGGCTGCTTGGGCTGGGGCCCAGAGGAGGCTGGGGACTCCAGCCCCCGCCAAGAAGGGCCCTTCCACCTGGGCTCTATCTCCCTCTCTCAAAGGCGTTCTTCGTGCCCATGCCAACCTAGGCCATGCCTCGCCGTGGAAATCCTTAGCTCCAAATCCATCAGGGTGTGCCAGCCTGCACCCGTGTGGATGCAGCCTTGCCCAGATGGACTGAGGAAGATAGGCGTGTAAGGAGGGAACGAGTCGTTTTCCCCCTTCCTCATCCCCCTGCGATCCCATACTCCTTGCCATTCAGTCTTGCCTCGATTCTTTCCTTCTGGCTTGGTTCATCTTGCCAGGTCTCTCTTTCTCCCTTGGTTTTCCAACTCTCTTGACCCCACCTGGAGTGTGCCTCATCTGGAGCCCCATTGGTGCTTCCCAAGGCACAGAGTTTCCCAACCACACAAAACCAACCCAAGCAGCCCTTCTCCCCAGGGGGCCAGAGCTGTTGTGGATCCGTCAAGAGAGCGGCCTGCAGATGCCCGGCCTGGCTCGAGCTCCCATCATCTCAGCAGGTGCAGAGAAAGCAGAGGAGAGCCTCCCTCGGACAGACCAAGGGAGGTTCCTGAGCCCTCTGGAGAGACAAGGCCCAGCGCCGGGCACTGCTGCTCTCCCAATTCGCTCTCCCTTTGGGCACCACCCGGGCACCCCTCACAGCCCCTGGATGCGCATCCCAAAACCCAGGCCACGCTGGGATTCCACACTCATCAGCTCCAGCACGGAACCCAGGAACGAGAACAGAAACCCACCCACCCAGCCGGCACGTGGGGAGGGGGCCTGAAGAAACACTGCCAAATCCAGATAGCCAGCTGCCGTCCAGCACCAGACAAAGGAACACCATCACGCATGCCTAGAGAAGTCCATACCACAACCAGCTCGAGGCTCCTACTCAGGCCTGTCCCCTGAGGACGCCTCTCAAGGACCACCCCTGGGCAGGCTGTAGAAAAGAAGGTGCCTTCACACCGCGTGGGCGTGTATGTCCATTTGTCCAACCACGATGGACCACAGGATCCAGGGCATGCCCCAAAGAACCCTGGAACCACCGTCGGACCCAGCACTCCCCCTCACGGCCATAGACCCCGACAAAGGGTCTCTTCTCAGCGTGAAACGCCCCACTCGCTTCAGGCAGCCCTCTTCCCAAGAGCGGCACAAGGAAAGACATTCGTGGTCCATGGACAGATGCTTGGCTGAGCAAGCAGCTGTCCTTCTCCCCAACAGAAGCGGACTCAGCAATCCAGCGGCGCAGAAATGGGTGCCATGGGCAGCCCCAATGTTGCGAAGAGAAACACTCACACGAAAGGAAAGAGGTCTGGGAGGGAGACACACAGCCCATGGGAAACCCCTTCCCTCTCCCATCTCACCAGGGACACCCAGGAACTGGCTTCCAGGAAAGAAACCCCTGCACTGCCATCCAGATGCTGCTTGCCAAATGGGAGGGCGAGGCTGTGGGAATGCCTGGCATTGGGGAGGTCCGAGATCCAAACCCTTGCCCTTGCGGGGGCTGGGGGGTGGCCAGAGCCCTCCTTCCATGGAGCGCAAGCTACGATGTCTAGTCCCTCTTCTGGGAACCCAAGGGAGGAGAAGGGGAGCCAAACAGGATGGATAGACATGGCCAATGGGATCCCTGTGTTGGGAAAGTGCAATGGATCCACTTCGAGCAGCGCCCCGCGAAAAGGAGTCCTGAACATTCACCCCCAACACATGAGCGTCTCAGCGCTCCCCAGACAAGGTGTCACGCTCGAGAGGGCTGCCCCTGGGGAAAAGAGACGGGCCGAAGGACTCCGTGGATTCCGTCCAGATGGCCTAGCCTAGCCCATCGGACTCGACCGAATTCCCTGGTGAGGACGAAGTGATGAGGACAAAGACATGCTTCGTTTGGAGTGGATTGACTTCCCCAGGTATTCTCCTGCACCCGTGTGTGGTATGCAGATCCACTCTGCTCGGCAAAAGCATCCACTCCCAGGCTGGGCATCCCCAGGCGGGCGCTTCCAACCCACTCCCACCCAAGATATGGGCTCAGGAGAGACTTGGGATGCATTTGTCTATCCAGGTCCTAGCTATTGTTTCCTACTCTATCTGCATGCGTATGCGTGTGGGTGTGTTTGGAGAGAGGGAGGGAGGGAGGCAGAATGAGAGAAAGAGGGAGAGAACGAGGGAGAGAAGGAGAGAGGAGGGCCTTCACTCCTTTCTGGATCCATTCAGCTCATTCAGTTCAATGCCTCTTAGTCCTTGTCCATGGAGTTGGGGGCCCCCTGCCACACGGAGATGTGGTCTCGCCAGAGGGGGATCGCCCAGTGCAGCTCTTGCCCCAGCCACAGCCGGGACCAGGAGAGCCTCTGAAGCTGGGCAGCCGCGTGGGAACTCCCCTGAGAGCTTGCTGGAGGAGACCAATCAAGCGTCCTGAATGCATCACACCTGCTTTCAATCAGGCCTCCATTGCCTGGCGCCCTGCTGCCAAGAGAGGCTCTTCTCCAAAGGACACAAGGACATTTCCCTCAGCCTCCTGTGTGTGTGTGTGTTTGAGTAAGAGAGAGAGAGAGGGGGGGGGGAAGAGAGAGAGAGAGAGAGAGAGAGAGAGAGAGAGAGAGAGAGAGAGAGAGAGAGAGAGAGAGAACAGGCGGATGAGCCCAGCTGCCAACACTCTAGCCCCCGAAGCCCCCCATGTATTCCTCGGCACCACACTCCTTCTCACCTACCTGAAGCCGTGATGGGGACGGCTTGACCAGGGCCAGCTGGCGGTCCAATCCCGAGGCTGTGTGTGTCTGGGCGCCTGCCTCTGGGGGACCCCAAGCACGCCAAAGCCCAGGACCTGTTCCAAGCCTTCCAAACCCACTGCCACCCAACCAGGCGGCGAACTCACCTCCAAATCCGGAAGGCACACCTCCGCCCTCCGCCTGACAGGAGGTGTCTCGGAGGAGAGAGTCCCTGGTGCCCAGGAAACACCCACATAGCCTCTGGGGGCCTGCTGTGAGTGCGTCCCGCTCAAGCCTCCATCCGCCCCCGACGTGGAGCCTGCGCCTTTGGAGCCTTGCCACTCCCACCTCTTAGAGCCTCGGAGCTGCACCTGAGGCCGGAAGGGGCTCTGGCGCCCTCTTGTGGACAGAGGCTCGAACAGCCCCTCTCAGGCTTGCCTTCTCTCTCTGGCTCAGCACGCCCCGGGGGGCTGCTTGGGCTGGGGCCCAGAGGAGGCTGGGGACTCCAGCCCCCGCCAAGAAGGGCCCTTCCACCTGGGCTCTATCTCCCTCTCTCAAAGGCGTTCTTCGTGCCCATGCCAACCTAGGCCATGCCTCGCCGTGGAAATCCTTAGCTCCAAAGCCATCAGCGTGTGCCAGCCTGCACCCGTGTGGATGCAGCCTTGCCCAGATGGACTGAGGAAGATAGGCGTGTAAGGAGGGAACGAGTCGTTTTCCCCCTTCCTCATCCCCCTGCGATCCCATACTCCTTGCCATTCAGTCTTGCCTCGATTCTTTCCTTCTGGCTTGGTTCATCTTGCCAGGTCTCTCTTTCTCCCTTGGTTTTCCAACTCTCTTGACCCCACCTGGAGTGTGCCTCATCTGGAGCCCCATTGGTGCTTCCCAAGGCACAGAGTTTCCCAACCACACAAAACCAACCCAAGCAGCCCTTCTCCCCAGGGGGCCAGAGCTGTTGTGGATCCGTCAAGAGAGCGGCCTGCAGATGCCCGGCCTGGCTCGAGCTCCCATCATCTCAGCAGGTGCAGAGAAAGCAGAGGAGAGCCTCCCTCGGACAGACCAAGGGAGGTTCCTGAGCCCTCTGGAGAGACAAGGCCCAGCCCCGGGCACTGCTGCTCTCCCAATTCCCTCTCCCTTTGGGCACCACCCGGGCACCCCTCACAGCCCCTGCATGCGCATCCCAAAACCCAGGCCACGCTGGGATTCCACACTCATCAGCTCCAGCACGGAACCCAGGAACGAGAACAGAAACCCACCCACCCAGCCGGCACGTGGGGAGGGGGCCTGAAGAAACACTGCCAAATCCAGATAGCCAGCTGCCGTCCAGCACCAGACAAAGGAACACCATCACGCATGCCTAGAGAAGTCCATACCACAACCAGCTCGAGGCTCCTACTCAGGCCTGTCCCCTGAGGACGCCTCTCAAGGACCACCCCTGGGCAGGCTGTAGAAAAGAAGGTGCCTTCACACCGCGTGGGCGTGTATGTCCATTTGTCCAACCACGATGGAGCGCAGGATCCAGGGCATGCCCCAAAGAACCCTGGAACCACCGTCGGACCCAGCACTACCCCTCACGGCCATAGACCCCGACAAAGGGTCTCTTCTCAGCGTGAAACGCCCCACTCGCTTCAGGCAGCCCTCTTCCCAAGAGCAGCACATGGAAAGACATTCGTGGTCCATGGACAGATGCTTGGCTGAGCAAGCAGCTGTCCTTCTCCCCAACAGAAGCGGACTCAGCAATCCAGCGGCGCAGAAATGGGTGCCATGGGCAGCCCCAGTGTTGCGAAGAGAAACGCTCACACGAAAGGAAAGAGGTCTGGGAGGGAGACACACAGCCCATGGGAAACCCCTTCCCTCTCCCATCTCACCAGGGACACCCAGGAACTGGCTTCCAGGAAAGAAACCCCTGCACTGCCATCCAGATGCTGCTTGCCAAATGGGAGGGCGAGGCTGTGGGAATGCCTGGCATTGGGGAGGTCCGAGATCCAAACCCTTGCCCTTGCGGGGGCTGGGGGGGTGGCCAGAGCCCTCCTTCCATGGAGCGCAAGCTACGATGTCTAGTCCCTCTTCTGGGAACCCAAGGGAGGAGAAGGGGAGCCAAACAGGATGGATAGACATGGCCGATGGGATCCCTGTGTTGGGAAAGTGCAATGGATCCACTTCGAGCAGCGCCCCGCGAAAAGGAGTCCTGAACATTCACCCCCAACTCATGAGCGTCTCAGCGCTCCCCAGACAAGGTGTCACGCTCGAGAGGGCTGCCCCTGGGGAAAAGAGACGGGCCGAAGGACTCCGTGGATTCCGTCCAGATGGCCTAGCCTAGCCCATCGGACTCGACCGAATTCCCTGGTGAGGACGAAGTGATGAGGACAAAGACATGCTTCGTTTGGAGTGGATTGACTTCCCCAGGTATTCTCCTGCACCCGTGTGTGGTATGCAGATCCACTCTGCTCGGCAAAAGCATCCACTCCCAGGCTGGGCATCCCCAGGCGGGCGCTTCCAACCCACTCCCACCCAAGATATGGGCTCAGGAGAGACTTGGGATGCATTTGTCTATCCAGGTCCTAGCTATTGTTTCCTACTCTATCTGCATGCGTATGCGTGTGGGTGTGTTTGGAGAGAGGGAGGGAGGGAGGCAGAATGAGAGAAAGAGGGAGAGAACGAGGGAGAGAAGGAGAGAGGAGGGCTTTCACTCCTTTCTGGATCCATTCAGCTCATTCAGTTCAATGCCTCTTAGTCCTTGTCCATGGAGTTGGGGGCCCCCTGCCACACGGAGATGTGGTCTCGCCAGAGGGGGATCGCCCAGTGCAGCTCTTGCCCCAGCCACAGCCGGGACCAGGAGAGCCTCTGAAGCTGGGCAGCCGCGTGGGAACTCCCCTGAGAGCTTGCTGGAGGAGACCAATCCAGCGTCCTGAACGCATCACACCTGCTTTCAATCAGGCCTCCATTGCCTGGCGCCCTGCTGCCAAGAGAGGCTCTTCTCCAAAGGACACAAGGACATTTCCCTCAGCCTCCTGTGTGTGTGTGTGTTTGAGTGAGACAGAGAGAGAGAGAGAGAGAGAGAGAGAGAGAGAGAGAGAGAGAGAGAGAGAGAACAGGCGGATGAGCCCAGCTGCCAACACTCTAGCCCCCGAAGCCCCCCATGTATTCCTCGGCACCACACTCCTTCTCACCTACCTGAAGCCGTGATGGGGACGGCTTGACCAGGGCCAGCTGGCGGTCCAATCCCGAGGCTGTGTGTGTCTGGGCGCCTGCCTCTGGGGGACCCCAAGCACGCCAAAGCCCAGGACCTGTTCCAAGCCTTCCAAACCCACTGCCACCCAACCAGGCGGCAAACTCACCTCCAAATCCGGAAGGCACACCTCCGCCATCCGCCTGACAGGAGGTGTCTCGGAGGAGAGTCCCTGGTGCCCAGGAAACACCCACATAGCCTCTGGGGGCCTGCTGTGAGTGCGTCCCGCTCAAGCCTCCATCCGCCCCCGACGTGGAGCCTGCGCCTTTGGAGCCTTGCCACTCCCACCTCTTAGAGCCTCGGAGCTGCACCTGAGGCCAGAAGGGGCTCTGGCGCCCTCGTGTGGACAGTGGCTCGAACAGCCCCTTTCAGGCTTGCCTTCTCTCTCTGGCTCAGCACGCCCCGGGGGGCTGCTTGGGCTGGGGCCCAGAGGAGGGTGGGGACTCCAGCCCCCGCCAAGAAGGGCCCTTCCACCTGGGCTCTAGCTCCCTCTCTCAAAGGCGTTCTTCGTGCCCATGCCAACCTAGGCCATGCCTCGCCGTGGAAATCCTTAGCTCCAAATCCATCAGGGTGTGCCAGCCTGCACCCGTGTGGATGCAGCCTTGCCCAGATGGACTGAGGAAGATAGGCGTGTAAGGAGGGAACGAGTCGTTTTCCCCCTTCCTCATCCCCCTGCGATCCCATACTCCTTGCCATTCAGTCTTGCCTCGATTCTTTCCTTCTGGCTTGGTTCATCTTGCCAGGTCTCTCTTTCTCCCTTTCTTTTCAAACTCTCTTGACCCCACCTGGAGTGTGCCTCATCTGGAGCCCCATTGGTGCTTCCCAAGGCACAGAGTTTCCCAACAACACAAAACCAACCCAAGCAGGCCTTCTCCCCAGGGGGCCAGAAGGAAGCTCGGCCAGAGCTGTTGTGGATCCGTCAAGAGAGCGGCCTGCAGATGCCCGGCCGGGCTCGAGCTCCCATCATCTCAGCAGGTGCAGAGAAAGCAGAGGAGAGCCTCCCTCGGACAGACCAAGGGAGGTTCCTGAGCCCTCTGGAGAGACAAGGCCCAGCGCCGGGCACTGCTGCTCTCCCAATTCCCTCTCCCTTTGGGCACCACCCGGGCACCCCTCACAGCCCCTGGATGCGCATCCCAAAACCCAGGCCACGCTGGGATTCCACACTCATCAGCTCCAGCACGGAACCCAGGAACGAGAACAGAAACCCACCCACCCAGCCGGCACGTGGGGAGGGGGCCTGAAGAAACACTGCCAAATCCAGATAGCCAGCTGCCGTCCAGCACCAGACAAAGGAACACCATCACGCATGCCTAGAGAAGTCCATACCACAACCAGCTCGAGGCTCCTACTCAGGCCTGTCCCCTGAGGACGCCTCTCAAGGACCACCCCTGGGCAGGCTGTAGAAAAGAAGGTGCCTTCACACCGCGTGGGCGTGTATGTCCATTTGTCCAACCACGATGGACCACAGGATCCAGGGCATGCCCCAAAGAACCCTGGAACCACCGTCGGACCCAGCACTCCCCCTCACGGCCATAGACCCCGACAAAGGGTCTCTTCTCAGCGTGAAACGCCCCACTCGCTTCAGGCAGCCCTCTTCCCAAGAGCAGCACATGGAAAGACATTCGTGGTCCATGGACAGATGCTTGGCTGAGCAAGCAGCTGTCCTTCTCCCCAACAGAAGCGGACTCAGCAATCCAGCGGCGCAGAAATGGGTGCCATGGGCAGCCCCAGTGTTGCGAAGAGAAACGCTCACACGAAAGGAAAGAGGTCTGGGAGGGAGACACACAGCCCATGGGAAACCCCTTCCCTCTCCCATCTCACCAGGGACACCCAGGAACTGGCTTCCAGGAAAGAAACCCCTGCACTGCCATCCAGATGCTGCTTGCCAAATGGGAGGGCGAGGCTGTGGGAATGCCTGGCATTGGGGAGGTCCGAGATCCAAACCCTTGCCCTTGCGGGGGCTGGGGGGATGGCCAGAGCCCTCCTTCCATGGAGCGCAAGCTACGATGTCTAGTCCCTCTTCTGGGAACCCAAGGGAGGAGAAGGGGAGCCAAACAGATGGATAGACATGGCCGATGGGATCCCTGTGTTGGGAAAGTGCAATGGATCCACTTCGAGCAGCGCCCCGCGAAAAGGAGTCCTGAACATTCACCCCCAACACATGAGCGTCTCAGCACTCCCCAGACAAGGTGTCACGCTCGAGAGGGCTGCCCCTGGGGAAAAGAGACGGGCCGAAGGACTCCGTGGATTCCGTCCAGATGGCCTAGCCTAGCCCATCGGACTCGACCGAATTCCCTGGTGAGGACGAAGTGATGAGGACAAAGACATGCTTCGTTTGGAGTGGATTGACTTCCCCAGGTATTCTCCTGCACCCGTGTGTGGTATGCAGATCCACTCTGCTCGGCAAAAGCATCCACTCCCAGGCTGGGCATCCCCAGGCGGGCGCTTCCAACCCACTCCCACCCAAGATATGGGCTCAGGAGAGACTTGGGATGCATTTGTCTATCCAGGTCCTAGCTATTGTTTCCTACTCTATCTGCATGCGTATGCGTGTGGGTGTGTTTGGAGAGAGAGAGGGAGGGGGGGAGAATGAGAGAACGAGGGAGAGAAGGAGAGAGGAGGGCCTTCACTCCTTTCTGGATCCATTCAGCTCATTCAGTTCAATGCCTCTTAGTCCTTGTCCATGGAGTTGGGGGCCCCCTGCCACACGGAGATGTGGTCTCGCCAGAGGGGGATCGCCCAGTGCAGCTCTTGCCCCAGCCACAGCCGGGACCAGGAGAGCCTCTGAAGCTGGGCAGCTGCGTGGGAACTCCCCTGAGAGCTTGCTGGAGGAGACCAATCCAGCGTCCTGAACGCATCACACCTGCTTTCAATCAGGCCTCCATTGCCTGGCGCCCTGCTGCCAAGAGAGGCTCTTCTCCAAAGGACACAAGGACATTTCCCTCAGCCTCCTGTGTGTGTGTGTGTTTGAGTGAGAGAGAGTGAGAGAGAGAGAGAGAGAGAGAGAGAGAGAGAGAGAGAGAGAGAAGGAGAACAGGCGGATGAGCCCAGCTGCCAACACTCTAGCCCCCGAAGCCCCCCATGTATTCCTCGGCACCACACTCCTTCTCACCTACCTGAAGCCGTGATGGGGACGGCTTGACCAGGGCCAGCTGGCGGTCCAATCCCGAGGCTGTGTGTGTCTGGGCGCCTGCCTCTAGGGGACCCCAAGCACGCCAAAGCCCAGGACCTGTTCCAAGCCTTCCAAACCCACTGCCACCCAACCAGGCGGCGAACTCACCTCCAAATCCGGAAGGCACACCTCCGCCATCCGCCTGACAGGAGGTGTCTCGGAGGAGAGAGTCCCTGGTGCCCAGGAAACACCCACATAGCCTCTGGGGGCCTGCTGTGAGTGCGTCCCTCTCAAGCCTCCATCCGCCCCCGACGTGGAGCCTGCGCCTTTGGAGCCTTGCCACTCCCACCTCTTAGAGCCTCGGAGCTGCACCTGAGGCCAGAAGGGGCTCTGGCGCCCTCGTGTGGACAGAGGCTCGAACAGCCCCTCTCAGGCTTGCCTTCTCTCTCTGGCTCAGCACGCCCCGGGGGGCTGCTTGGGCTGGGGCCCAGAGGAGGGTGGGGACTCCAGCCCCCGCCAAGAAGGGCCCTTCCACCTGGGCTCTAGCTCCCTCTCTCAAAGGCGTTCTTCGTGCCCATGCCAACCTAGGCCATGCCTCGCCGTGGAAATCCTTAGCTCCAAAGCCATCAGCGTGTGCCAGCCTGCACCCGTGTGGATGCAGCCTTGCCCAGATGGACTGAGGAAGATAGGCGTGTAAGGAGGGAACGAGTCGTTTTCCCCCTTCCTCATCCCCCTGCGATCCCATACTCCTTGCCATTCAGTCTTGCCTCGATTCTTTCCTTCTGGCTTGGTTCATCTTGCCAGGTCTCTCTTTCTCCCTTGGTTTTCAAACTCTCTTGACCCCACCTGGAGTGTGCCTCATCTGGAGCCCCATTGGTGCTTCCCAAGGCACAGAGTTTCCCAAGCACACAAAACCAACCCAAGCAGGCCTTCTCCCCAGGGGGCCAGAAGGAAGCTCGGCCAGAGCTCTTGTGGATCCGTCAAGAGAGCGGCCTGCAGATGCCCGGCCTGGCTCGAGCTCCCATCATCTCAGCAGGTGCAGAGAAAGAAGAGGAGAGCCTCCCTCGGACAGACCAAGGGAGGTTCCTGAGCCCTCTGGAGAGACAAGGCCCAGCGCCGGGCACTGCTGCTCTCCCAATTCGCTCTCCCTTTGGGCACCACCCGGGCACCCCTCACAGCCCCTGCATGCGCATCCCAAAACCCAGGCCACGCTGGGATTCCACACTCATCAGCTCCAGCACGGAACCCAGGAACGAGAACAGAAACCCACCCACCCAGCCGGCACGTGGGGAGGGGGCCTGAAGAAACACTGCCAAATCCAGATAGCCAGCTGCCGTCCAGCACCAGACAAAGGAACACCATCACGCATGCCTAGAGAAGTCCATACCACAACCAGCTCGAGGCTCCTACTCAGGCCTGTCCCCTGAGGACGCCTCTCAAGGACCACCCCTGGGCAGGCTGTAGAAAAGAAGGTGCCTTCACACCGCGTGGGCGTGTATGTCCATTTGTCCAACCACGATGGACCGCAGGATCCAGGGCATGCCCCAAAGAACCCTGGAACCACCGTCGGACCCAGCACTACCCCTCACGGCCATAGACCCCGACAAAGGGTCTCTTCTCAGCGTGAAACGCCCCACTCGCTTCAGGCAGCCCTCTTCCCAAGAGCAGCACATGGAAAGACATTCGTGGTCCATGGACAGATGCTTGGCTGAGCAAGCAGCTGTCCTTCTCCCCAACAGAAGCGGACTCAGCAATCCAGCGGCGCAGAAATGGGTGCCATGGGCAGCCCCAGTGTTGCGAAGAGAAACGCTCACACGAAAGGAAAGAGGTCTGGGAGGGAGACACACAGCCCATGGGAAACCCCTTCCCTCTCCCATCTCACCAGGGACACCCAGGAACTGGCTTCCAGGAAAGAAACCCCTGCACTGCCATCCAGATGCTGCTTGCCAAATGGGAGGGCGAGGCTGTGGGAATGCCTGGCATTGGGGAGGTCCGAGATCCAAACCCTTGCCCTTGCGGGGGCTGGGGGGGTGGCCAGAGCCCTCCTTCCATGGAGCGCAAGCTACGATGTCTAGTCCCTCTTCTGGGAACCCAAGGGAGGAGAAGGGGAGCCAAACAGGATGGATAGACATGGCCGATGGGATCCCTGTGTTGGGAAAGTGCAATGGATCCACTTCGAGCAGCGCCCCGCGAAAAGGAGTCCTGAACATTCACCCCCAACTCATGAGCGTCTCAGCGCTCCCCAGACAAGGTGTCACGCTCGAGAGGGCTGCCCCTGGGGAAAAGAGACGGGCCGAAGGACTCCGTGGATTCCGTCCAGATGGCCTAGCCTAGCCCATCGGACTCGACCGAATTCCCTGGTGAGGACGAAGTGATGAGGACAAAGACATGCTTCGTTTGGAGTGGATTGACTTCCCCAGGTATTCTCCTGCACCCGTGTGTGGTATGCAGATCCACTCTGCTCGGCAAAAGCATCCACTCCCAGGCTGGGCATCCCCAGGCGGGCGCTTCCAACCCACTCCCACCCAAGATATGGGCTCAGGAGAGACTTGGGATGCATTTGTCTATCCAGGTCCTAGCTATTGTTTCCTACTCTATCTGCATGCGTATGCGTGTGGGTGTGTTTGGAGAGAGGGAGGGAGGGAGGCAGAATGAGAGAAAGAGGGAGAGAACGAGGGAGAGAAGGAGAGAGGAGGGCCTTCACTCCTTTCTGGATCCATTCAGCTCATTCAGTTCAATGCCTCTTAGTCCTTGTCCATGGAGTTGGGGGCCCCCTGCCACACGGAGATGTGGTCTCGCCAGAGGGGGATCGCCCAGTGCAGCTCTTGCCCCAGCCACAGCCGGGACCAGGAGAGCCTCTGAAGCTGGGCAGCCGCGTGGGAACTCCCCTGAGAGCTTGCTGGAGGAGACCAATCCAGCGTCCTGAACGCATCACACCTGCTTTCAATCAGGCCTCCATTGCCTGGCGCCCTGCTGCCAAGAGAGGCTCTTCTCCAAAGGACACAAGGACATTTCCCTCAGCCTACTGTGTGTGTGTGTGTTTGAGTGAGACAGAGAGAGAGAGAGAGAGAGAGAGAGAGAGAGAGAGAGAGAAGGAGAACAGGCGGATGAGCCCAGCTGCCAACACTCTAGCCCCCGAAGCCCCCCATGTATTCCTCGGCACCACACTCCTTCTCACCTACCTGAAGCCGTGATGGGGACGGCTTGACCAGGGCCAGCTGGCGGTCCAATCCCGAGGCTGTGTGTGTCTGGGCGCCTGCCTCTAGGGGACTCCAAGCACGCCAAAGCCCAGGACCTGTTCCAAGCCTTCCAAACCCACTGCCACCCAACCAGGCGGCGAACTCCCCTCCAAATCCGGAAGGCACACCTCCGCCCTCCGCCTGACAGGAGGTGTCTCGGAGGAGAGAGTCCCTGGTGCCCAGGAAACACCCACATAGCCTCTGGGGGCCTGCTGTGAGTGCGTCCCGCTCAAGCCTCCATCCGCCCTCGACGTGGAGCCTGCGCCTTTGGAGCCTTGCCACTCCCACCTCTTAGAGCCTCGGAGCTGCACCTGAGGCCGGAAGGGGCTCTGGCGCCCTCGTGTGGACAGAGGCTCGAACAGCCCCTCTCAGGCTTGCCTTCTCTCTCTGGCTCAGCACGCCCCGGGGGGCTGCTTGGGCTGGGGCCCAGAGGAGGGTGGGGACTCCAGCCCCCGCCAAGGAGGGCCCTTCCACCTGGGCTCTATCTCCCTCTCTCAAAGGCGTTCTTCGTGCCCATGCCAACCTAGGCCATGCCTCGCCGTGGAAATCCTTAGCTCCAAATCCATCAGGGTGTGCCAGCCTGCACCCGTGTGGATGCAGCCTTGCCCAGATGGACTGAGGAAGATAGGCGTGTAAGGAGGGAACGAGTCGTTTTCCCCCTTCCTCATCCCCCTGCGATCCCATACTCCTTGCCATTCAGTCTTGCCTCGATTCTTTCCTTCTGGCTTGGTTCATCTTGCCAGGTCTCTCTTTCTCCCTTTCTTTTCAAACTCTCTTGACCCCACCTGGAGTGTGCCTCATCTGGAGCCCCATTGGTGCTTCCCAAGGCACAGAGTTTCCCAAGCACACAAAACCAACCCAAGCAGCCCTTCTCCCCAGGGGGCCAGAAGGAAGCTCGGCCAGAGCTCTTGTGGATCCGTCAAGAGAGCGGCCTGCAGATGCCCGGCCTGGCTCGAGCTCCCATCATCTCAGCAGGTGCAGAGAAAGCAGAGGAGAGCCTCCCTCGGACAGACCAAGGGAGGTTCCTGAGCCCTCTGGAGAGACAAGGCCCAGCGCCGGGCACTGCTGCTCTCCCAATTCGCTCTCCCTTTGGGCACCACCCGGGCACCCCTCACAGCCCCTGCATGCGCATCCCAAAACCCAGGCCACGCTGGGATTCCACACTCATCAGCTCCAGCACGGAACCCAGGAACGAGAACAGAAACCCACCCACCCAGCCGGCACGTGGGGAGGGGGCCTGAAGAAACACTGCCAAATCCAGATAGCCAGCTGCCGTCCAGCACCAGACAAAGGAACACCATCACGCATGCCTAGAGAAGTCCATACCACAACCAGCTCGAGGCTCCTACTCAGGCCTGTCCCCTGAGGACGCCTCTCAAGGACCACCCCTGGGCAGGCTGTAGAAAAGAAGGTGCCTTCACACCGCGTGGGCGTGTATGTCCATTTGTCCAACCACGATGGACCACAGGATCCAGGGCATGCCCCAAAGAACCCTGGAACCACCGTCGGACCCAGCACTCCCCCTCACGGCCATAGACCCCGACAAAGGGTCTCTTCTCAGCGTGAAACGCCCCACTCGCTTCAGGCAGCCCTCTTCCCAAGAGCAGCACATGGAAAGACATTCGTGGTCCATGGACAGATGCTTGGCTGAGCAAGCAGCTGTCCTTCTCCCCAACAGAAGCGGACTCAGCAATCCAGCGGCGCAGAAATGGGTGCCATGGGCAGCCCCAGTGTTGCGAAGAGAAACGCTCACACGAAAGGAAAGAGGTCTGGGAGGGAGACACACAGCCCATGGGAAACCCCTTCCCTCTCCCATCTCACCAGGGACACCCAGGAACTGGCTTCCAGGAAAGAAACCCCTGCACTGCCATCCAGATGCTGCTTGCCAAATGGGAGGGCGAGGCTGTGGGAATGCCTGGCATTGGGGAGGTCCGAGATCCAAACCCTTGCCCTTGCGGGGGCTGGGGGGATGGCCAGAGCCCTCCTTCCATGGAGCGCAAGCTACGATGTCTAGCCCCTCTTCTGGGAACCCAAGGGAGGAGAAGGGGAGCCAAACAGGATGGATAGACATGGCCGATGGGATCCCTGTGTTGGGAAAGTGCAATGGATCCACTTCGAGCAGCGCCCCGCGAAAAGGAGTCCTGAACATTCACCCCAAACTCATGAGCGTCTCAGCGCTCCCCAGACAAGGTGTCACGCTCGAGAGGGCTGCCCCTGGGGAAAAGAGACGGGCCGAAGGACTCCGTGGATTCCGTCCAGATGGCCTAGCCTAGCCCATCGGACTCGACCGAATTCCCTGGTGAGGACGAAGTGATGAGGACAAAGACATGCTTCGTTTGGAGTGGATTGACTTCCCCAGGTATTCTCCTGCACCCGTGTGTGGTATGCAGATCCACTCTGCTCAGCAAAAGCATCCACTCCCAGGCTGGGCATCCCCAGGCGGGCGCTTCCAACCCACTCCCACCCAAGATAATGGCTCAGGAGAGACTTGGGATGCATTTGTCTATCCAGGTCCTAGCTATTGTTTCCTACTCTATCTGCATGCGTATGCGTGTGGGTGTGTTTGGAGAGAGGGAGGGAGGGAGGCAGAATGAGAGAAAGAGGGAGAGAACGAGGGAGAGAAGGAGAGAGGAGGGCCTTCACTCCTTTCTGGATCCATTCAGCTCATTCAGTTCAATGCCTCTTAGTCCTTGTCCATGGAGTTGGGGGCCCCCTGCCACACGGAGATGTGGTCTCGCCAGAGGGGGATCGCCCAGTGCAGCTCTTGCCCCAGCCACAGCCGGGACCAGGAGAGCCTCTGAAGCTGGGCAGCCGCGTGGGAACTCCCCTGAGAGCTTGCTGGAGGAGACCAATCCAGCGTCCTGAATGCATCACACCTGCTTTCAATCAGGCCTCCATTGCCTGGCGCCCTGCTGCCAAGAGAGGCTCTTCTCCAAAGGACACAAGGACATTTCCCTCAGCCTCCTGTGTGTGTGTGTGTTTGAGTGAGAGAGAGAGAGAGAGAGAGAGAGAGAGAGAGAGAGAGAGAGAGAGAGAGAGAGAGAGAGAGAGAGAACAGGCGGATGAGCCCAGCTGCCAACACTCTAGCCCCCGAAGCCCCCCATGTATTCCTCGGCACCACACTCCTTCTCACCTACCTGAAGCCGTGATGGGGACGGCTTGACCAGGGCCAGCTGGCGGTCCAATCCCGAGGCTGTGTGTGTCTGGGCGCCTGCCTCTAGGGGACCCCAAGCACGCCAAAGCCCAGGACCTGTTCCAAGCCTTCCAAACCCACTGCCACCCAACCAGGCGGCGAACTCCCCTCCAAATCCGGAAGGCACACCTCCGCCCTCCGCCTGACAGGAGGTGTCTCGGAGGAGAGAGTCCCTGGTGCCCAGGAAACACCCACATAGCCTCTGGGGGCCTGCTGTGAGTGCGTCCCGCTCAAGCCTCCATCCGCCCTCGAAGTGGAGCCTGCGCCTTTGGAGCCTTGCCACTCCCACCTCTTAGAGCCTCGGAGCTGCACCTGAGGCCGGAAGGGGCTCTGGCGCCCTCGTGTGGACAGAGGCGCGAACAGCCCCTCTCAGGCTTGCCTTCTCTCTCTGGCTCAGCACGCCCCGGGGGGCTGCTTGGGCTGGGGCCCAGAGGAGGCTGGGGACTCCAGCCCCCGCCAAGAAGGGCCCTTCCACCTGGGCTCTATCTCCCTCTCTCAAAGGCGTTCTTCGTGCCCATGCCAACCTAGGCCATGCCTCGCCGTGGAAATCCTTAGCTCCAAATCCATCAGGGTGTGCCAGCCTGCACCCGTGTGGATGCAGCCTTGCCCAGATGGACTGAGGAAGATAGGCGTGTAAGGAGGGAACGAGTCGTTTTCCCCCTTCCTCATCCCCCTGCGATCCCATACTCCTTGCCATTCAGTCTTGCCTCGATTCTTTCCTTCTGGCTTGGTTCATCTTGCCAGGTCTCTCTTTCTCCCTTTCTTTTCAAACTCTCTTGACCCCACCTGGAGTGTGCCTCATCTGGAGCCCCATTGGTGCTTCCCAAGGCACAGAGTTTCCCAAGCACACAAAACCAACCCAAGCAGGCCTTCTCCCCAGGGGGCCAGAAGGAAGCTCGGCCAGAGCTCTTGTGGATCCGTCAAGAGAGCGGCCTGCAGATGCCCGGCCTGGCTCGAGCTCCCATCATCTCAGCAGGTGCAGAGAAAGCAGAGGAGAGCCTCCCTCGGACAGACCAAGGGAGGTTCCTGAGCCCTCTGGAGAGACAAGGCCCAGCGCCGGGCACTGCTGCTCTCCCAATTCGCTCTCCCTTTGGGCACCACCCGGGCACCCCTCACAGCCCCTGCATGCGCATCCCAAAACCCAGGCCACGCTGGGATTCCACACTCATCAGCTCCAGCACGGAACCCAGGAACGAGAACAGAAACCCACCCACCCAGCCGGCACGTGGGGAGGGGGCCTGAAGAAACACTGCCAAATCCAGATAGCCAGCTGCCGTCCAGCACCAGACAAAGGAACACCATCACGCATGCCTAGAGAAGTCCATACCACAACCAGATCGAGGCTCCTACTCAGGCCTGTCCCCTGAGGACGCCTCTCAAGGACCACCCCTGGGCAGGCTGTAGAAAAGAAGGTGCCTTCACACCGCGTGGGCGTGTATGTCCATTTGTCCAACCACGATGGACCACAGGATCCAGGGCATGCCCCAAAGAACCCTGGAACCACCGTCGGACCCAGCACTCCCCCTCAGGGCCATAGACCCCGACAAAGGGTCTCTTCTCAGCGTGAAACGCCCCACTCGCTTCAGGCAGCCCTCTTCCCAAGAGCAGCACATGGAAAGACATTCGTGGTCCATGGACAGATGCTTGGCTGAGCAAGCAGCTGTCCTTCTCCCCAACAGAAGCGGACTCAGCAATCCAGCGGCGCAGAAATGGGTGCCATGGGCAGCCCCAGTGTTGCGAAGAGAAACGCTCACACGAAAGGAAAGAGGTCTGGGAGGGAGACACACAGCCCATGGGAAACCCCTTCCCTCTCCCATCTCACCAGGGACACCCAGGAACTGGCTTCCAGGAAAGAAACCCCTGCACTGCCATCCAGATGCTGCTTGCCAAATGGGAGGGCGAGGCTGTGGGAATGCCTGGCATTGGGGAGGTCCGAGATCCAAACCCTTGCCCTTGCGGGGGCTGGGGCGGGGGGCCAGAGCCCTCGTTCCATGGAGCGCAAGCTACGATGTCTAGCCCCTCTTCTGGCAACCCAAGGGAGGAGAAGGGGAGCCAAACAGGATGGATAGACATGGCCGATGGGATCCCTGTGTTGGGAAAGTGCAATGGATCCACTTCGAGCAGCGCCCCGCGAAAAGGAGTCCTGAACATTCACCCCAAACTCATGAGCGTCTCAGCGCTCCCCAGACAAGGTGTCACGCTCGAGAGGGCTGCCCCTGGGGAAAAGAGACGGGCCGAAGGACTCCGTGGATTCCGTCCAGATGGCCTAGCCTAGCCCATCGGACTCGACCGAATTCCCTGGTGAGGACGAAGTGATGAGGACAAAGACATGCTTCGTTTGGAGTGGATTGACTTCCCCAGGTATTCTCCTGCACCCGTGTGTGGTATGCAGATCCACTCTGCTCAGCAAAAGCATCCACTCCCAGGCTGGGCATCCCCAGGCGGGCGCTTCCAACCCACTCCCACCCAAGATAATGGCTCAGGAGAGACTTGGGATGCATTTGTCTATCCAGGTCCTAGCTATTGTTTCCTACTCTATCTGCATGCGTATGCGTGTGGGTGTGTTTGGAGAGAGGGAGGGAGGGAGGCAGAATGAGAGAAAGAGGGAGAGAACGAGGGAGAGAAGGAGAGAGGAGGGCCTTCACTCCTTTCTGGATCCATTCAGCTCATTCAGTTCAATGCCTCTTAGTCCTTGTCCATGGAGTTGGGGGCCCCCTGCCACACGGAGATGTGGTCTCGCCAGAGGGGGATCGCCCAGTGCAGCTCTTGCCCCAGCCACAGCCGGGACCAGGAGAGCCTCTGAAGCTTGGCAGCCGCGTGGGAACTCCCCTGAGAGCTTGCTGGAGGAGACCAATCAAGCGTCCTGAATGCATCACACCTGCTTTCAATCAGGCCTCCATTGCCTGGCGCCCTGCTGCCAAGAGAGGCTCTTCTCCAAAGGACACAAGGACATTTCCCTCAGCCTCCTGTGTGTGTGTGTGTTTGAGTGAGAGAGAGAGAGAGAGAGAGAGAGAGAGAGAGAGAGAGAGAGAGAGAGAGAGAGAGAACAGGCGGATGAGCCCAGCTGCCAACACTCTAGCCCCCGAAGCCCCCCATGTATTCCTCGGCACCACACTCCTTCTCACCTACCTGAAGCCGTGATGGGGACGGCTTGACCAGGGCCAGCTGGCGGTCCAATCCCAAGGCTGTGTGTGTCTGGGCGCCTGCCTCTAGGGGACCCCAAGCACGCCAAAGCCCAGGACCTGTTCCAAGCCTTCCAAACCCACTGCCACCCAACCAGGCGGCGAACTCCCCTCCAAATCCGGAAGGCACACCTCCGCCCTCCGCCTGACAGGAGGTGTCTCGGAGGAGAGAGTCCCTGGTGCCCAGGAAACACCCACATAGCCTCTGGGGGCCTGCTGTGAGTGCGTCCCGCTCAAGCCTCCATCCGCCCTCGAAGTGGAGCCTGCGCCTTTGGAGCCTTGCCACTCCCACCTCTTAGAGCCTCGGAGCTGCACCTGAGGCCGGAAGGGGCTCTGGCGCCCTCGTGTGGACAGAGGCGCGAACAGCCCCTCTCAGGCTTGCCTTCTCTCTCTGGCTCAGCACGCCCCGGGGGGCTGCTTGGGCTGGGGCCCAGAGGAGGGTGGGGACTCCAGCCCCCGCCAAGAAGGGCCCTTCCACCTGGGCTCTATCTCCCTCTCTCAAAGGCGTTCTTCGTGCCCATGCCAACCTAGGCCATGCCTCGCCGTGGAAATCCTTAGCTCCAAATCCATCAGGGTGTGCCAGCCTGCACCCGTGTGGATGCAGCCTTGCCCAGATGGACTGAGGAAGATAGGCGTGTAAGGAGGGAACGAGTCGTTTTCCCCCTTCCTCATCCCCCTGCGATCCCATACTCCTTGCCATTCAGTCTTGCCTCGATTCTTTCCTTCTGGCTTGGTTCATCTTGCCAGGTCTCTCTTTCTCCCTTTCTTTTCAAACTCTCTTGACCCCACCTGGAGTGTGCCTCATCTGGAGCCCCATTGGTGCTTCCCAAGGCACAGAGTTTCCCAAGCACACAAAACCAACCCAAGCAGGCCTTCTCCCCAGGGGGCCAGAAGGAAGCTCGGCCAGAGCTCTTGTGGATCCGTCAAGAGAGCGGCCTGCAGATGCCCGGCCTGGCTCGAGCTCCCATCATCTCAGCAGGTGCAGAGAAAGCAGAGGAGAGCCTCCCTCGGACAGACCAAGGGAGGTTCCTGAGCCCTCTGGAGAGACAAGGCCCAGCGCCGGGCACTGCTGCTCTCCCAATTCGCTCTCCCTTTGGGCACCACCCGGGCACCCCTCACAGCCCCTGCATGCGCATCCCAAAACCCAGGCCACGCTGGGATTCCACACTCATCAGCTCCAGCACGGAACCCAGGAACGAGAACAGAAACCCACCCACCCAGCCGGCACGTGGGGAGGGGGCCTGAAGAAACACTGCCAAATCCAGATAGCCAGCTGCCGTCCAGCACCAGACAAAGGAACACCATCACGCATGCCTAGAGAAGTCCATACCACAACCAGATCGAGGCTCCTACTCAGGCCTGTCCCCTGAGGACGCCTCTCAAGGACCACCCCTGGGCAGGCTGTAGAAAAGAAGGTGCCTTCACACCGCGTGGGCGTGTATGTCCATTTGTCCAACCACGATGGACCACAGGATCCAGGGCATGCCCCAAAGAACCCTGGAACCACCGTCGGACCCAGCACTCCCCCTCAGGGCCATAGACCCCGACAAAGGGTCTCTTCTCAGCGTGAAACGCCCCACTCGCTTCAGGCAGCCCTCTTCCCAAGAGCAGCACATGGAAAGACATTCGTGGTCCATGGACAGATGCTTGGCTGAGCAAGCAGCTGTCCTTCTCCCCAACAGAAGCGGACTCAGCAATCCAGCGGCGCAGAAATGGGTGCCATGGGCAGCCCCAGTGTTGCGAAGAGAAACGCTCACACGAAAGGAAAGAGGTCTGGGAGGGAGACACACAGCCCATGGGAAACCCCTTCCCTCTCCCATCTCACCAGGGACACCCAGGAACTGGCTTCCAGGAAAGAAACCCCTGCACTGCCATCCAGATGCTGCTTGCCAAATGGGAGGGCGAGGCTGTGGGAATGCCTGGCATTGGGGAGGTCCGAGATCCAAACCCTTGCCCTTGCGGGGGCTGGGGCGGGGGGCCAGAGCCCTCGTTCCATGGAGCGCAAGCTACGATGTCTAGTCCCTCTTCTGGGAACCCAAGGGAGGAGAAGGGGAGCCAAACAGGATGGATAGACATGGCCGATGGGATCCCTGTGTTGGGAAAGTGCAATGGATCCACTTCGAGCAGCGCCCCGCGAAAAGGAGTCCTGAACATTCACCCCCAACACATGAGCGTCTCAGCGCTCCCCAGACAAGGTGTCACGCTCGAGAGGGCTGCCCCTGGGGAAAAGAGACGGGCCGAAGGACTCCGTGGATTCCGTCCAGATGGCCTAGCCTAGCCCATCGGACTCGACCGAATTCCCTGGTGAGGACGAAGTGATGAGGACAAAGACATGCTTCGTTTGGAGTGGATTGACTTCCCCAGGTATTCTCCTGCACCCGTGTGTGGTATGCAGATCCACTCTGCTCGGCAAAAGCATCCACTCCCAGGCTGGGCATCCCCAGGCGGGCGCTTCCAACCCACTCCCACCCAAGATATGGGCTCAGGAGAGACTTGGGATGCATTTGTCTATCCAGGTCCTAGCTATTGTTTCCTACTCTATCTGCATGCGTATGCGTGTGGGTGTGTTTGGAGAGAGGGAGGGAGGGAGGCAGAATGAGAGAAAGAGGGAGAGAACGAGGGAGAGAAGGAGAGAGGAGGGCCTTCACTCCTTTCTGGATCCATTCAGCTCATTCAGTTCAATGCCTCTTAGTCCTTGTCCATGGAGTTGGGGGCCCCCTGCCACACGGAGATGTGGTCTCGCCAGAGGGGGATCGCCCAGTGCAGCTCTTGCCCCAGCCACAGCCGGGACCAGGAGAGCCTCTGAAGCTGGGCAGCCGCGTGGGAACTCCCCTGAGAGCTTGCTGGAGGAGACCAATCAAGCGTCCTGAATGCATCACACCTGCTTTCAATCAGGCCTCCATTGCCTGGCGCCCTGCTGCCAAGAGAGGCTCTTCTCCAAAGGACACAAGGACATTTCCCTCAGCCTCCTGTGTCTGTGTGTGTTTGAGTGAGAGAGAGAGAGAGAGAGAGAGAGAGAGAGAGAGAGAGAGAGAGAGAGAGAGAAAGAGAGAGAGAGAGAGAACAGGCGGATGAGCCCAGCTGCCAACACTCTAGCCCCCGAAGCCCCCCATGTATTCCTCGGCACCACACTCCTTCTCACCTACCTGAAGCCGTGATGGGGACGGCTTGACCAGGGCCAGCTGGCGGTCCAATCCCGAGGCTGTGTGTGTCTGGGCGCCTGCCTCTAGGGGACTCCAAGCACGCCAAAGCCCAGGACCTGTTCCAAGCCTTCCAAACCCACTGCCACCCAACCAGGCGGCGAACTCCCCTCCAAATCCGGAAGGCACACCTCCGCCCTCCGCCTGACAGGAGGTGTCTCGGAGGAGAGAGTCCCTGGTGCCCAGGAAACACCCACATAGCCTCTGGGGGCCTGCTGTGAGTGCGTCCCGCTCAAGCCTCCATCCGCCCTCGAAGTGGAGCCTGCGCCTTTGGAGCCTTGCCACTCCCACCTCTTAGAGCCTCGGAGCTGCACCTGAGGCCGGAAGGGGCTCTGGCGCCCTCGTGTGGACAGAGGCTCAAACAGCCCCTCTCAGGCTTGCCTTCTCTCTCTGGCTCAGCACGCCCCGGGGGGCTGCTTGGGCTGGGGCCCAGAGGAGGGTGGGGACTCCAGCCCCCGCCAAGAAGGGCCCTTCCACCTGGGCTCTATCTCCCTCTCTCAAAGGCGTTCTTCGTGCCCATGCCAACCTAGGCCATGCCTCGCCGTGGAAATCCTTAGCTCCAAATCCATCAGGGTGTGCCAGCCTGCACCCGTGTGGATGCAGCCTTGCCCAGATGGACTGAGGAAGATAGGCGTGTAAGGAGGGAACGAGTCGTTTTCCCCCTTCCTCATCCCCCTGCGATCCCATACTCCTTGCCATTCAGTCTTGCCTCGATTCTTTCCTTCTGGCTTGGTTCATCTTGCCAGGTCTCTCTTTCTCCCTTTCTTTTCAAACTCTCTTGACCCCACCTGGAGTGTGCCTCATCTGGAGCCCCATTGGTGCTTCCCAAGGCACAGAGTTTCCCAAGCACACAAAACCAACCCAAGCAGGCCTTCTCCCCAGGGGGCCAGAAGGAAGCTCGGCCAGAGCTCTTGTGGATCCGTCAAGAGAGCGGCCTGCAGATGCCCGGCCTGGCTCGAGCTCCCATCATCTCAGCAGGTGCAGAGAAAGCAGAGGAGAGCCTCCCTCGGACAGACCAAGGGAGGTTCCTGAGCCCTCTGGAGAGACAAGGCCCAGCGCCGGGCACTGCTGCTCTCCCAATTCCCTCTCCCTTTGGGCACCACCCGGGCACCCCTCACAGCCCCTGCATGCGCATCCCAAAACCCAGGCCACGCTGGGATTCCACACTCATCAGCTCCAGCACGGAACCCAGGAACGAGAACAGAAACCCACCCACCCAGCCGGCACGTGGGGAGGGGGCCTGAAGAAACACTGCCAAATCCAGATAGCCAGCTGCCGTCCAGCACCAGACAAAGGAACACCATCACGCATGCCTAGAGAAGTCCATACCACAACCAGATCGAGGCTCCTACTCAGGCCTGTCCCCTGAGGACGCCTCTCAAGGACCACCCCTGGGCAGGCTGTAGAAAAGAAGGTGCCTTCACACCGCGTGGGCGTGTATGTCCATTTGTCCAACCACGATGGACCACAGGATCCAGGGCATGCCCCAAAGAACCCTGGAACCACCGTCGGACCCAGCACTACCCCTCACGGCCATAGACCCCGACAAAGGGTCTCTTCTCAGCGTGAAACGCCCCACTCGCTTCAGGCAGCCCTCTTCCCAAGAGCAGCACATGGAAAGACATTCGTGGTCCATGGACAGATGCTTGGCTGAGCAAGCAGCTGTCCTTCTCCCCAACAGAAGCGGACTCAGCAATCCAGCGGCGCAGAAATGGGTGCCATGGGCAGCCCCAGTGTTGCGAAGAGAAACGCTCACACGAAAGGAAAGAGGTCTGGGAGGGAGACACACAGCCCATGGGAAACCCCTTCCCTCTCCCATCTCACCAGGGACACCCAGGAACTGGCTTCCAGGAAAGAAACCCCTGCACTGCCATCCAGATGCTGCTTGCCAAATGGGAGGGCGAGGCTGTGGGAATGCCTGGCATTGGGGAGGTCCGAGATCCAAACCCTTGCCCTTGCGGGGGCTGGGGCGGGGGGCCAGAGCCCTCGTTCCATGGAGCGCAAGCTACGATGTCTAGTCCCTCTTCTGGGAACCCAAGGGAGGAGAAGGGGAGCCAAACAGGATGGATAGACATGGCCGATGGGATCCCTGTGTTGGGAAAGTGCAATGGATCCACTTCGAGCAGCGCCCCGCGAAAAGGAGTCCTGAACATTCACCCCCAACACATGAGCGTCTCAGCGCTCCCCAGACAAGGTGTCACGCTCGAGAGGGCTGCCCCTGGGGAAAAGAGACGGGCCGAAGGACTCCGTGGATTCCGTCCAGATGGCCTAGCCTAGCCCATCGGACTCGACCGAATTCCCTGGTGAGGACGAAGTGATGAGGACAAAGACATGCTTCGTTTGGAGTGGATTGACTTCCCCAGGTATTCTCCTGCACCCGTGTGTGGTATGCAGATCCACTCTGCTCGGCAAAAGCATCCACTCCCAGGCTGGGCATCCCCAGGCGGGCGCTTCCAACCCACTCCCACCCAAGATATGGGCTCAGGAGAGACTTGGGATGCATTTGTCTATCCAGGTCCTAGCTATTGTTTCCTACTCTATCTGCATGCGTATGCGTGTGGGTGTGTTTGGAGAGAGGGAGGGAGGGAGGCAGAATGAGAGAAAGAGGGAGAGAACGAGGGAGAGAAGGAGAGAGGAGGGCCTTCACTCCTTTCTGGATCCATTCAGCTCATTCAGTTCAATGCCTCTTAGTCCTTGTCCATGGAGTTGGGGGCCCCCTGCCACACGGAGATGTGGTCTCGCCAGAGGGGGATCGCCCAGTGCAGCTCTTGCCCCAGCCACAGCCGGGACCAGGAGAGCCTCTGAAGCTGGGCAGCCGCGTGGGAACTCCCCTGAGAGCTTGCTGGAGGAGACCAATCCAGCGTCCTGAATGCATCACACCTGCTTTCAATCAGGCCTCCATTGCCTGGCGCCCTGCTGCCAAGAGAGGCTCTTCTCCAAAGGACACAAGGACATTTCCCTCAGCCTCCTGTGTCTGTGTGTGTTTGAGTGAGAGAGAGAGAGAGAGAGAGAGAGAGAGAGAGAGAGAGAGAGAGAGAGAGAGAGAGAGAAAGAGAGAGAGAGAGAGAACAGGCGGATGAGCCCAGCTGCCAACACTCTAGCCCCCGAAGCCCCCCATGTATTCCTCGGCACCACACTCCTTCTCACCTACCTGAAGCCGTGATGGGGACGGCTTGACCAGGGCCAGCTGGCGGTCCAATCCCGAGGCTGTGTGTGTCTGGGCGCCTGCCTCTAGGGGACCCCAAGCACGCCAAAGCCCAGGACCTGTTCCAAGCCTTCCAAACCCACTGCCACCCAACCAGGCGGCGAACTCCCCTCCAAATCCGGAAGGCACACCTCCGCCCTCCGCCTGACAGGAGGTGTCTCGGAGGAGAGAGTCCCTGGTGCCCAGGAAACACCCACATAGCCTCTGGGGGCCTGCTGTGAGTGCGTCCCGCTCAAGCCTCCATCCGCCCTCGACGTGGAGCCTGCGCCTTTGGAGCCTTGCCACTCCCACCTCTTAGAGCCTCGGAGCTGCACCTGAGGCCGGAAGGGGCTCTGGCGCCCTCGTGTGGACAGAGGCTCGAACAGCCCCTCTCAGGCTTGCCTTCTCTCTCTGGCTCAGCACGCCCCGGGGGGCTGCTTGGGCTGGGGCCCAGAGGAGGCTGGGGACTCCAGCCCCCGCCAAGAAGGGCCCTTCCACCTGGGCTCTATCTCCCTCTCTCAAAGGCGTTCTTCGTGCCCATGCCAACCTAGGCCATGCCTCGCCGTGGAAATCCTTAGCTCCAAATCCATCAGGGTGTGCCAGCCTGCACCCGTGTGGATGCAGCCTTGCCCAGATGGACTGAGGAAGATAGGCGTGTAAGGAGGGAACGAGTCGTTTTCCCCCTTCCTCATCCCCCTGCGATCCCATACTCCTTGCCATTCAGTCTTGCCTCGATTCTTTCCTTCTGGCTTGGTTCATCTTGCCAGGTCTCTCTTTCTCCCTTTCTTTTCAAACTCTCTTGACCCCACCTGGAGTGTGCCTCATCTGGAGCCCCATTGGTGCTTCCCAAGGCACAGAGTTTCCCAAGCACACAAAACCAACCCAAGCAGGCCTTCTCCCCAGGGGGCCAGAAGGAAGCTCGGCCAGAGCTCTTGTGGATCCGTCAAGAGAGCGGCCTGCAGATGCCCGGCCTGGCTCGAGCTCCCATCATCTCAGCAGGTGCAGAGAAAGCAGAGGAGAGCCTCCCTCGGACAGACCAAGGGAGGTTCCTGAGCCCTCTGGAGAGACAAGGCCCAGCGCCGGGCACTGCTGCTCTCCCAATTCCCTCTCCCTTTGGGCACCACCCGGGCACCCCTCACAGCCCCTGCATGCGCATCCCAAAACCCAGGCCACGCTGGGATTCCACACTCATCAGCTCCAGCACGGAACCCAGGAACGAGAACAGAAACCCACCCACCCAGCCGGCACGTGGGGAGGGGGCCTGAAGAAACACTGCCAAATCCAGATAGCCAGCTGCCGTCCAGCACCAGACAAAGGAACACCATCACGCATGCCTAGAGAAGTCCATACCACAACCAGATCGAGGCTCCTACTCAGGCCTGTCCCCTGAGGACGCCTCTCAAGGACCACCCCTGGGCAGGCTGTAGAAAAGAAGGTGCCTTCACACCGCGTGGGCGTGTATGTCCATTTGTCCAACCACGATGGACCACAGGATCCAGGGCATGCCCCAAAGAACCCTGGAACCACCGTCGGACCCAGCACTCCCCCTCACGGCCATAGACCCCGACAAAGGGTCTCTTCTCAGCGTGAAACGCCCCACTCGCTTCAGGCAGCCCTCTTCCCAAGAGCAGCACATGGAAAGACATTCGTGGTCCATGGACAGATGCTTGGCTGAGCAAGCAGCTGTCCTTCTCCCCAACAGAAGCGGACTCAGCAATCCAGCGGCGCAGAAATGGGTGCCATGGGCAGCCCCAGTGTTGCGAAGAGAAACGCTCACACGAAAGGAAAGAGGTCTGGGAGGGAGACACACAGCCCATGGGAAACCCCTTCCCTCTCCCATCTCACCAGGGACACCCAGGAACTGGCTTCCAGGAAAGAAACCCCTGCACTGCCATCCAGATGCTGCTTGCCAAATGGGAGGGCGAGGCTGTGGGAATGCCTGGCATTGGGGAGGTCCGAGATCCAAACCCTTGCCCTTGCGGGGGCTGGGGCGGGGGGCCAGAGCCCTCGTTCCATGGAGCGCAAGCTACGATGTCTAGTCCCTCTTCTGGGAACCCAAGGGAGGAGAAGGGGAGCCAAACAGGATGGATAGACATGGCCGATGGGATCCCTGTGTTGGGAAAGTGCAATGGATCCACTTCGAGCAGCGCCCCGCGAAAAGGAGTCCTGAACATTCACCCCCAACACATGAGCGTCTCAGCGCTCCCCAGACAAGGTGTCACGCTCGAGAGGGCTGCCCCTGGGGAAAAGAGACGGGCCGAAGGACTCCGTGGATTCCGTCCAGATGGCCTAGCCTAGCCCATCGGACTCGACCGAATTCCCTGGTGAGGACGAAGTGATGAGGACAAAGACATGCTTCGTTTGGAGTGGATTGACTTCCCCAGGTATTCTCCTGCACCCGTGTGTGGTATGCAGATCCACTCTGCTCGGCAAAAGCATCCACTCCCAGGCTGGGCATCCCCAGGCGGGCGCTTCCAACCCACTCCCACCCAAGATATGGGCTCAGGAGAGACTTGGGATGCATTTGTCTATCCAGGTCCTAGCTATTGTTTCCTACTCTATCTGCATGCGTATGCGTGTGGGTGTGTTTGGAGAGAGGGAGGGAGGGAGGCAGAATGAGAGAAAGAGGGAGAGAACGAGGGAGAGAAGGAGAGAGGAGGGCCTTCACTCCTTTCTGGATCCATTCAGCTCATTCAGTTCAATGCCTCTTAGTCCTTGTCCATGGAGTTGGGGGCCCCCTGCCACACGGAGATGTGGTCTCGCCAGAGGGGGATCGCCCAGTGCAGCTCTTGCCCCAGCCACAGCCGGGACCAGGAGAGCCTCTGAAGCTGGGCAGCCGCGTGGGAACTCCCCTGAGAGCTTGCTGGAGGAGACCAATCAAGCGTCCTGAATGCATCACACCTGCTTTCAATCAGGCCTCCATTGCCTGGCGCCCTGCTGCCAAGAGAGGCTCTTCTCCAAAGGACACAAGGACATTTCCCTCAGCCTCCTGTGTCTGTGTGTGTTTGAGTGAGAGAGAGAGAGAGAGAGAGAGAGAGAGAGAGAGAGAGAGAAAGAGAGAGAGAGAGAGAACAGGCGGATGAGCCCAGCTGCCAACACTCTAGCCCCCGAAGCCCCCCATGTATTCCTCGGCACCACACTCCTTCTCACCTACCTGAAGCCGTGATGGGGACGGCTTGACCAGGGCCAGCTGGCGGTCCAATCCCGAGGCTGTGTGTGTCTGGGCGCCTGCCTCTAGGGCACCCCAAGCACGCCAAAGCCCAGGACCTGTTCCAAGCCTTCCAAACCCACTGCCACCCAACCAGGCGGCGAACTCCCCTCCAAATCCGGAAGGCACACCTCCGCCCTCCGCCTGACAGGAGGTGTCTCGGAGGAGAGAGTCCCTGGTGCCCAGGAAACACCCACATAGCCTCTGGGGGCCTGCTGTGAGTGCGTCCCGCTCAAGCCTCCATCCGCCCTCGACGTGGAGCCTGCGCCTTTGGAGCCTTGCCACTCCCACCTCTTAGAGCCTCGGAGCTGCACCTGAGGCCGGAAGGGGCTCTGGCGCCCTCGTGTGGACAGAGGCTCGAACAGCCCCTCTCAGGCTTGCCTTCTCTCTCTGGCTCAGCACGCCCCGGGGGGCTGCTTGGGCTGGGGCCCAGAGGAGGGTGGGGACTCCAGCCCCCGCCAAGAAGGGCCCTTCCACCTGGGCTCTATCTCCCTCTCTCAAAGGCGTTCTTCGTGCCCATGCCAACCTAGGCCATGCCTCGCCGTGGAAATCCTTAGCTCCAAATCCATCAGGGTGTGCCAGCCTGCACCCGTGTGGATGCAGCCTTGCCCAGATGGACTGAGGAAGATAGGCGTGTAAGGAGGGAACGAGTCGTTTTCCCCCTTCCTCATCCCCCTGCGATCCCATACTCCTTGCCATTCAGTCTTGCCTCGATTCTTTCCTTCTGGCTTGGTTCATCTTGCCAGGTCTCTCTTTCTCCCTTTCTTTTCAAACTCTCTTGACCCCACCTGGAGTGTGCCTCATCTGGAGCCCCATTGGTGCTTCCCAAGGCACAGAGTTTCCCAAGCACACAAAACCAACCCAAGCAGGCCTTCTCCCCAGGGGGCCAGAAGGAAGCTCGGCCAGAGCTCTTGTGGATCCGTCAAGAGAGCGGCCTGCAGATGCCCGGCCTGGCTCGAGCTCCCATCATCTCAGCAGGTGCAGAGAAAGCAGAGGAGAGCCTCCCTCGGACAGACCAAGGGAGGTTCCTGAGCCCTCTGGAGAGACAAGGCCCAGCGCCGGGCACTGCTGCTCTCCCAATTCGCTCTCCCTTTGGGCACCACCCGGGCACCCCTCACAGCCCCTGCATGCGCATCCCAAAACCCAGGCCACGCTGGGATTCCACACTCATCAGCTCCAGCACGGAACCCAGGAACGAGAACAGAAACCCACCCACCCAGCCGGCACGTGGGGAGGGGGCCTGAAGAAACACTGCCAAATCCAGATAGCCAGCTGCCGTCCAGCACCAGACAAAGGAACACCATCACGCATGCCTAGAGAAGTCCATACCACAACCAGATCGAGGCTCCTACTCAGGCCTGTCCCCTGAGGACGCCTCTCAAGGACCACCCCTGGGCAGGCTGTAGAAAAGAAGGTGCCTTCACACCGCGTGGGCGTGTATGTCCATTTGTCCAACCACGATGGACCACAGGATCCAGGGCATGCCCCAAAGAACCCTGGAACCACCGTCGGACCCAGCACTCCCCCTCAGGGCCATAGACCCCGACAAAGGGTCTCTTCTCAGCGTGAAACGCCCCACTCGCTTCAGGCAGCCCTCTTCCCAAGAGCAGCACATGGAAAGACATTCGTGGTCCATGGACAGATGCTTGGCTGAGCAAGCAGCTGTCCTTCTCCCCAACAGAAGCGGACTCAGCAATCCAGCGGCGCAGAAATGGGTGCCATGGGCAGCCCCAGTGTTGCGAAGAGAAACGCTCACACGAAAGGAAAGAGGTCTGGGAGGGAGACACACAGCCCATGGGAAACCCCTTCCCTCTCCCATCTCACCAGGGACACCCAGGAACTGGCTTCCAGGAAAGAAACCCCTGCACTGCCATCCAGATGCTGCTTGCCAAATGGGAGGGCGAGGCTGTGGGAATGCCTGGCATTGGGGAGGTCCGAGATCCAAACCCTTGCCCTTGCGGGGGCTGGGGCGGGGGGCCAGAGCCCTCGTTCCATGGAGCGCAAGCTACGATGTCTAGTCCCTCTTCTGGGAACCCAAGGGAGGAGAAGGGGAGCCAAACAGGATGGATAGACATGGCCGATGGGATCCCTGTGTTGGGAAAGTGCAATGGATCCACTTCGAGCAGCGCCCCGCGAAAAGGAGTCCTGAACATTCACCCCCAACACATGAGCGTCTCAGCGCTCCCCAGACAAGGTGTCACGCTCGAGAGGGCTGCCCCTGGGGAAAAGAGACGGGCCGAAGGACTCCGTGGATTCCGTCCAGATGGCCTAGCCTAGCCCATCGGACTCGACCGAATTCCCTGGTGAGGACGAAGTGATGAGGACAAAGACATGCTTCGTTTGGAGTGGATTGACTTCCCCAGGTATTCTCCTGCACCCGTGTGTGGTATGCAGATCCACTCTGCTCGGCAAAAGCATCCACTCCCAGGCTGGGCATCCCCAGGCGGGCGCTTCCAACCCACTCCCACCCAAGATATGGGCTCAGGAGAGACTTGGGATGCATTTGTCTATCCAGGTCCTAGCTATTGTTTCCTACTCTATCTGCATGCGTATGCGTGTGGGTGTGTTTGGAGAGAGGGAGGGAGGGAGGCAGAATGAGAGAAAGAGGGAGAGAACGAGGGAGAGAAGGAGAGAGGAGGGCCTTCACTCCTTTCTGGATCCATTCAGCTCATTCAGTTCAATGCCTCTTAGTCCTTGTCCATGGAGTTGGGGGCCCCCTGCCACACGGAGATGTGGTCTCGCCAGAGGGGGATCGCCCAGTGCAGCTCTTGCCCCAGCCACAGCCGGGACCAGGAGAGCCTCTGAAGCTGGGCAGCCGCGTGGGAACTCCCCTGAGAGCTTGCTGGAGGAGACCAATCAAGCGTCCTGAATGCATCACACCTGCTTTCAATCAGGCCTCCATTGCCTGGCGCCCGGCTGCCAAGAGAGGCTCTTCTCCAAAGGACACAAGGACATTTCCCTCAGCCTCCTGTGTCTGTGTGTGTTTGAGTGAGAGAGAGAGAGAGAGAGAGAGAGAGAGAGAGAGAGAGAGAGAGAGAGAGAGAGAGACAGGCGGATGAGCCCAGCTGCCAACACTCTAGCCCCCGAAGCCCCCCATGTATTCCTCGGCACCACACTCCTTCTCACCTACCTGAAGCCGTGATGGGGACGGCTTGACCAGGGCCAGCTGGCGGTCCAATCCCGAGGCTGTGTGTGTCTGGGCGCCTGCCTCTAGGGCACCCCAAGCACGCCAAAGCCCAGGACCTGTTCCAAGCCTTCCAAACCCACTGCCACCCAACCAGGCGGCGAACTCCCCTCCAAATCCGGAAGGCACACCTCCGCCCTCCGCCTGACAGGAGGTGTCTCGGAGGAGAGAGTCCCTGGTGCCCAGGAAACACCCACATAGCCTCTGGGGGCCTGCTGTGAGTGCGTCCCGCTCAAGCCTCCATCCGCCCTCGACGTGGAGCCTGCGCCTTTGGAGCCTTGCCACTCCCACCTCTTAGAGCCTCGGAGCTGCACCTGAGGCCGGAAGGGGCTCTGGCGCCCTCGTGTGGACAGAGGCTCGAACAGCCCCTCTCAGGCTTGCCTTCTCTCTCTGGCTCAGCACGCCCCGGGGGGCTGCTTGGGCTGGGGCCCAGAGGAGGGTGGGGACTCCAGCCCCCGCCAAGAAGGGCCCTTCCACCTGGGCTCTATCTCCCTCTCTCAAAGGCGTTCTTCGTGCCCATGCCAACCTAGGCCATGCCTCGCCGTGGAAATCCTTAGCTCCAAATCCATCAGGGTGTGCCAGCCTGCACCCGTGTGGATGCAGCCTTGCCCAGATGGACTGAGGAAGATAGGCGTGTAAGGAGGGAACGAGTCGTTTTCCCCCTTCCTCATCCCCCTGCGATCCCATACTCCTTGCCATTCAGTCTTGCCTCGATTCTTTCCTTCTGGCTTGGTTCATCTTGCCAGGTCTCTCTTTCTCCCTTTCTTTTCAAACTCTCTTGACCCCACCTGGAGTGTGCCTCATCTGGAGCCCCATTGGTGCTTCCCAAGGCACAGAGTTTCCCAAGCACACAAAACCAACCCAAGCAGGCCTTCTCCCCAGGGGGCCAGAAGGAAGCTCGGCCAGAGCTCTTGTGGATCCGTCAAGAGAGCGGCCTGCAGATGCCCGGCCTGGCTCGAGCTCCCATCATCTCAGCAGGTGCAGAGAAAGCAGAGGAGAGCCTCCCTCGGACAGACCAAGGGAGGTTCCTGAGCCCTCTGGAGAGACAAGGCCCAGCGCCGGGCACTGCTGCTCTCCCAATTCGCTCTCCCTTTGGGCACCACCCGGGCACCCCTCACAGCCCCTGCATGCGCATCCCAAAACCCAGGCCACGCTGGGATTCCACACTCATCAGCTCCAGCACGGAACCCAGGAACGAGAACAGAAACCCACCCACCCAGCCGGCACGTGGGGAGGGGGCCTGAAGAAACACTGCCAAATCCAGATAGCCAGCTGCCGTCCAGCACCAGACAAAGGAACACCATCACGCATGCCTAGAGAAGTCCATACCACAACCAGATCGAGGCTCCTACTCAGGCCTGTCCCCTGAGGACGCCTCTCAAGGACCACCCCTGGGCAGGCTGTAGAAAAGAAGGTGCCTTCACACCGCGTGGGCGTGTATGTCCATTTGTCCAACCACGATGGACCACAGGATCCAGGGCATGCCCCAAAGAACCCTGGAACCACCGTCGGACCCAGCACTCCCCCTCAGGGCCATAGACCCCGACAAAGGGTCTCTTCTCAGCGTGAAACGCCCCACTCGCTTCAGGCAGCCCTCTTCCCAAGAGCAGCACATGGAAAGACATTCGTGGTCCATGGACAGATGCTTGGCTGAGCAAGCAGCTGTCCTTCTCCCCAACAGAAGCGGACTCAGCAATCCAGCGGCGCAGAAATGGGTTCCATGGGCAGCCCCAGTGTTGCGAAGAGAAACGCTCACACGAAAGGAAAGAGGTCTGGGAGGGAGACACACAGCCCATGGGAAACCCCTTCCCTCTCCCATCTCACCAGGGACACCCAGGAACTGGCTTCCAGGAAAGAAACCCCTGCACTGCCATCCAGATGCTGCTTGCCAAATGGGAGGGCGAGGCTGTGGGAATGCCTGGCATTGGGGAGGTCCGAGATCCAAACCCTTGCCCTTGCGGGGGCTGGGGCGGGGGGCCAGAGCCCTCGTTCCATGGAGCGCAAGCTACGATGTCTAGTCCCTCTTCTGGGAACCCAAGGGAGGAGAAGGGGAGCCAAACAGGATGGATAGACATGGCCGATGGGATCCCTGTGTTGGGAAAGTGCAATGGATCCACTTCGAGCAGCGCCCCGCGAAAAGGAGTCCTGAACATTCACCCCCAACACATGAGCGTCTCAGCGCTCCCCAGACAAGGTGTCACGCTCGAGAGGGCTGCCCCTGGGGAAAAGAGACGGGCCGAAGGACTCCGTGGATTCCGTCCAGATGGCCTAGCCTAGCCCATCGGACTCGACCGAATTCCCTGGTGAGGACGAAGTGATGAGGACAAAGACATGCTTCGTTTGGAGTGGATTGACTTCCCCAGGTATTCTCCTGCACCCGTGTGTGGTATGCAGATCCACTCTGCTCGGCAAAAGCATCCACTCCCAGGCTGGGCATCCCGAGGCGGGCGCTTCCAACCCACTCCCACCCAAGATATGGGCTCAGGAGAGACTTGGGATGCATTTGTCTATCCAGGTCCTAGCTATTGTTTCCTACTCTATCTGCATGCGTATGCGTGTGGGTGTGTTTGGAGAGAGGGAGGGAGGGAGGCAGAATGAGAGAAAGAGGGAGAGAACGAGGGAGAGAAGGAGAGAGGAGGGCCTTCACTCCTTTCTGGATCCATTCAGCTCATTCAGTTCAATGCCTCTTAGTCCTTGTCCATGGAGTTGGGGGCCCCCTGCCACACGGAGATGTGGTCTCGCCAGAGGGGGATCGCCCAGTGCAGCTCTTGCCCCAGCCACAGCCGGGACCAGGAGAGCCTCTGAAGCTGGGCAGCCGCGTGGGAACTCCCCTGAGAGCTTGCTGGAGGAGACCAATCAAGCGTCCTGAATGCATCACACCTGCTTTCAATCAGGCCTCCATTGCCTGGCGCCCGGCTGCCAAGAGAGGCTCTTCTCCAAAGGACACAAGGACATTTCCCTCAGCCTCCTGTGTCTGTGTGTGTTTGAGTGAGAGAGAGAGAGAGAGAGAGAGAGAGAGAGAGAGAGAGAGAGAGAGAGAGAGAGAGAGAGAGAGAGAGAGAGAGAGAGAGAGAGAGAGAGAGAGAACAGGCGGATGAGCCCAGCTGCCAACACTCTAGCCCCCGAAGCCCCCCATGTATTCCTCGGCACCACACTCCTTCTCACCTACCTGAAGCCGTGATGGGGACGGCTTGACCAGGGCCAGCTGGCGGTCCAATCCCGAGGCTGTGTGTGTCTGGGCGCCTGCCTCTAGGGGACCCCAAGCACGCCAAAGCCCAGGACCTGTTCCAAGCCTTCCAAACCCACTGCCACCCAACCAGGCGGCGAACTCCCCTCCAAATCCGGAAGGCACACCTCCGCCCTCCGCCTGACAGGAGGTGTCTCGGAGGAGAGAGTCCCTGGTGCCCAGGAAACACCCACATAGCCTCTGGGGGCCTGCTGTGAGTGCGTCCCGCTCAAGCCTCCATCCGCCCTCGAAGTGGAGCCTGCGCCTTTGGAGCCTTGCCACTCCCACCTCTTAGAGCCTCGGAGCTGCACCTGAGGCCGGAAGGGGCTCTGGCGCCCTCGTGTGGACAGAGGCTCGAACAGCCCCTCTCAGGCTTGCCTTCTCTCTCTGGCTCAGCACGCCCCGGGGGGCTGCTTGGGCTGGGGCCCAGAGGAGGGTGGGGACTCCAGCCCCCGCCAAGAAGGGCCCTTCCACCTGGGCTCTATCTCCCTCTCTCAAAGGCGTTCTTCGTGCCCATGCCAACCTAGGCCATGCCTCGCCGTGGAAATCCTTAGCTCCAAATCCATCAGGGTGTGCCAGCCTGCACCCGTGTGGATGCAGCCTTGCCCAGATGGACTGAGGAAGATAGGCGTGTAAGGAGGGAACGAGTCGTTTTCCCCCTTCCTCATCCCCCTGCGATCCCATACTCCTTGCCATTCAGTCTTGCCTCGATTCTTTCCTTCTGGCTTGGTTCATCTTGCCAGGTCTCTCTTTCTCCCTTGGTTTTCCAACTCTCTTGACCCCACCTGGAGTGTGCCTCATCTGGAGCCCCATTGGTGCTTCCCAAGGCACAGAGTTTCCCAAGCACACAAAACCAACCCAAGCAGGCCTTCTCCCCAGGGGGCCAGAAGGAAGCTCGGCCAGAGCTCTTGTGGATCCGTCAAGAGAGCGGCCTGCAGATGCCCGGCCTGGCTCGAGCTCCCATCATCTCAGCAGGTGCAGAGAAAGCAGAGGAGAGCCTCCCTCGGACAGACCAAGGGAGGTTCCTGAGCCCTCTGGAGAGACAAGGCCCAGCGCCGGGCACTGCTGCTCTCCCAATTCGCTCTCCCTTTGGGCACCACCCGGGCACCCCTCACAGCCCCTGCATGCGCATCCCAAAACCCAGGCCACGCTGGGATTCCACACTCATCAGCTCCAGCACGGAACCCAGGAACGAGAACAGAAACCCACCCACCCAGCCGGCACGTGGGGAGGGGGCCTGAAGAAACACTGCCAAATCCAGATAGCCAGCTGCCGTCCAGCACCAGACAAAGGAACACCATCACGCATGCCTAGAGAAGTCCATACCACAACCAGATCGAGGCTCCTACTCAGGCCTGTCCCCTGAGGACGCCTCTCAAGGACCACCCCTGGGCAGGCTGTAGAAAAGAAGGTGCCTTCACACCGCGTGGGCGTGTATGTCCATTTGTCCAACCACGATGGACCACAGGATCCAGGGCATGCCCCAAAGAACCCTGGAACCACCGTCGGACCCAGCACTCCCCCTCAGGGCCATAGACCCCGACAAAGGGTCTCTTCTCAGCGTGAAACGCCCCACTCGCTTCAGGCAGCCCTCTTCCCAAGAGCAGCACATGGAAAGACATTCGTGGTCCATGGACAGATGCTTGGCTGAGCAAGCAGCTGTCCTTCTCCCCAACAGAAGCGGACTCAGCAATCCAGCGGCGCAGAAATGGGTGCCATGGGCAGCCCCAGTGTTGCGAAGAGAAACGCTCACACGAAAGGAAAGAGGTCTGGGAGGGAGACACACAGCCCATGGGAAACCCCTTCCCTCTCCCATCTCACCAGGGACACCCAGGAACTGGCTTCCAGGAAAGAAACCCCTGCACTGCCATCCAGATGCTGCTTGCCAAATGGGAGGGCGAGGCTGTGGGAATGCCTGGCATTGGGGAGGTCCGAGATCCAAACCCTTGCCCTTGCGGGGGCTGGGGCGGGGGGCCAGAGCCCTCGTTCCATGGAGCGCAAGCTACGATGTCTAGTCCCTCTTCTGGGAACCCAAGGGAGGAGAAGGGGAGCCAAACAGGATGGATAGACATGGCCGATGGGATCCCTGTGTTGGGAAAGTGCAATGGATCCACTTCGAGCAGCGCCCCGCGAAAAGGAGTCCTGAACATTCACCCCCAACACATGAGCGTCTCAGCGCTCCCCAGACAAGGTGTCACGCTCGAGAGGGCTGCCCCTGGGGAAAAGAGACGGGCCGAAGGACTCCGTGGATTCCGTCCAGATGGCCTAGCCTAGCCCATCGGACTCGACCGAATTCCCTGGTGAGGACGAAGTGATGAGGACAAAGACATGCTTCGTTTGGAGTGGATTGACTTCCCCAGGTATTCTCCTGCACCCGTGTGTGGTATGCAGATCCACTCTGCTCGGCAAAAGCATCCACTCCCAGGCTGGGCATCCCCAGGCGGGCGCTTCCAACCCACTCCCACCCAAGATATGGGCTCAGGAGAGACTTGGGATGCATTTGTCTATCCAGGTCCTAGCTATTGTTTCCTACTCTATCTGCATGCGTATGCGTGTGGGTGTGTTTGGAGAGAGGGAGGGAGGGAGGCAGAATGAGAGAAAGAGGGAGAGAACGAGGGAGAGAAGGAGAGAGGAGGGCCTTCACTCCTTTCTGGATCCATTCAGCTCATTCAGTTCAATGCCTCTTAGTCCTTGTCCATGGAGTTGGGGGCCCCCTGCCACACGGAGATGTGGTCTCGCCAGAGGGGGATCGCCCAGTGCAGCTCTTGCCCCAGCCACAGCCGGGACCAGGAGAGCCTCTGAAGCTGGGCAGCCGCGTGGGAACTCCCCTGAGAGCTTGCTGGAGGAGACCAATCAAGCGTCCTGAATGCATCACACCTGCTTTCAATCAGGCCTCCATTGCCTGGCGCCCTGCTGCCAAGAGAGGCTCTTCTCCAAAGGACACAAGGACATTTCCCTCAGCCTCCTGTGTGTGTGTGTGTGTTTGAGTGAGAGAGAGAGAGAGAGAGAGAGAGAGAGAGAGAGAGAGAGAGAGAGAAAGAGAGAGAGAGAGAGAACAGGCGGATGAGCCCAGCTGCCAACACTCTAGCCCCCGAAGCCCCCCATGTATTCCTCGGCACCACACTCCTTCTCACCTACCTGAAGCCGTGATGGGGACGGCTTGACCAGGGCCAGCTGGCGGTCCAATCCCGAGGCTGTGTGTGTCTGGGCGCCTGCCTCTAGGGGACCCCAAGCACGCCAAAGCCCAGGACCTGTTCCAAGCCTTCCAAACCCACTGCCACCCAACCAGGCGGCGAACTCCCCTCCAAATCCGGAAGGCACACCTCCGCCCTCCGCCTGACAGGAGGTGTCTCGGAGGAGAGAGTCCCTGGTGCCCAGGAAACACCCACATAGCCTCTGGGGGCCTGCTGTGAGTGCGTCCCGCTCAAGCCTCCATCCGCCCTCGACGTGGAGCCTGCGCCTTTGGAGCCTTGCCACTCCCACCTCTTAGAGCCTCGGAGCTGCACCTGAGGCCGGAAGGGGCTCTGGCGCCCTCGTGTGGACAGAGGCTCGAACAGCCCCTCTCAGGCTTGCCTTCTCTCTCTGGCTCAGCACGCCCCGGGGGGCTGCTTGGGCTGGGGCCCAGAGGAGGGTGGGGACTCCAGCCCCCGCCAAGAAGGGCCCTTCCACCTGGGCTCTATCTCCCTCTCTCAAAGGCGTTCTTCGTGCCCATGCCAACCTAGGCCATGCCTCGCCGTGGAAATCCTTAGCTCCAAATCCATCAGGGTGTGCCAGCCTGCACCCGTGTGGATGCAGCCTTGCCCAGATGGACTGAGGAAGATAGGCGTGTAAGGAGGGAACGAGTCGTTTTCCCCCTTCCTCATCCCCCTGCGATCCCATACTCCTTGCCATTCAGTCTTGCCTCGATTCTTTCCTTCTGGCTTGGTTCATCTTGCCAGGTCTCTCTTTCTCCCTTTCTTTTCAAACTCTCTTGACCCCACCTGGAGTGTGCCTCATCTGGAGCCCCATTGGTGCTTCCCAAGGCACAGAGTTTCCCAAGCACACAAAACCAACCCAAGCAGGCCTTCTCCCCAGGGGGCCAGAAGGAAGCTCGGCCAGAGCTCTTGTGGATCCGTCAAGAGAGCGGCCTGCAGATGCCCGGCCTGGCTCGAGCTCCCATCATCTCAGCAGGTGCAGAGAAAGCAGAGGAGAGCCTCCCTCGGACAGACCAAGGGAGGTTCCTGAGCCCTCTGGAGAGACAAGGCCCAGCGCCGGGCACTGCTGCTCTCCCAATTCGCTCTCCCTTTGGGCACCACCCGGGCACCCCTCACAGCCCCTGCATGCGCATCCCAAAACCCAGGCCACGCTGGGATTCCACACTCATCAGCTCCAGCACGGAACCCAGGAACGAGAACAGAAACCCACCCACCCAGCCGGCACGTGGGGAGGGGGCCTGAAGAAACACTGCCAAATCCAGATAGCCAGCTGCCGTCCAGCACCAGACAAAGGAACACCATCACGCATGCCTAGAGAAGTCCATACCACAACCAGATCGAGGCTCCTACTCAGGCCTGTCCCCTGAGGACGCCTCTCAAGGACCACCCCTGGGCAGGCTGTAGAAAAGAAGGTGCCTTCACACCGCGTGGGCGTGTATGTCCATTTGTCCAACCACGATGGACCACAGGATCCAGGGCATGCCCCAAAGAACCCTGGAACCACCGTCGGACCCAGCACTCCCCCTCACGGCCATAGACCCCGACAAAGGGTCTCTTCTCAGCGTGAAACGCCCCACTCGCTTCAGGCAGCCCTCTTCCCAAGAGCAGCACATGGAAAGACATTCGTGGTCCATGGACAGATGCTTGGCTGAGCAAGCAGCTGTCCTTCTCCCCAACAGAAGCGGACTCAGCAATCCAGCGGCGCAGAAATGGGTGCCATGGGCAGCCCCAGTGTTGCGAAGAGAAACGCTCACACGAAAGGAAAGAGGTCTGGGAGGGAGACACACAGCCCATGGGAAACCCCTTCCCTCTCCCATCTCACCAGGGACACCCAGGAACTGGCTTCCAGGAAAGAAACCCCTGCACTGCCATCCAGATGCTGCTTGCCAAATGGGAGGGCGAGGCTGTGGGAATGCCTGGCATTGGGGAGGTCCGAGATCCAAACCCTTGCCCTTGCGGGGGCTGGGGCGGGGGGCCAGAGCCCTCGTTCCATGGAGCGCAAGCTACGATGTCTAGTCCCTCTTCTGGGAACCCAAGGGAGGAGAAGGGGAGCCAAACAGGATGGATAGACATGGCCGATGGGATCCCTGTGTTGGGAAAGTGCAATGGATCCACTTCGAGCAGCGCCCCGCGAAAAGGAGTCCTGAACATTCACCCCCAACACATGAGCGTCTCAGCGCTCCCCAGACAAGGTGTCACGCTCGAGAGGGCTGCCCCTGGGGAAAAGAGACGGGCCGAAGGACTCCGTGGATTCCGTCCAGATGGCCTAGCCTAGCCCATCGGACTCGACCGAATTCCCTGGTGAGGACGAAGTGATGAGGACAAAGACATGCTTCGTTTGGAGTGGATTGACTTCCCCAGGTATTCTCCTGCACCCGTGTGTGGTATGCAGATCCACTCTGCTCGGCAAAAGCATCCACTCCCAGGCTGGGCATCCCCAGGCGGGCGCTTCCAACCCACTCCCACCCAAGATATGGGCTCAGGAGAGACTTGGGATGCATTTGTCTATCCAGGTCCTAGCTATTGTTTCCTACTCTATCTGCATGCGTATGCGTGTGGGTGTGTTTGGAGAGAGGGAGGGAGGGAGGCAGAATGAGAGAAAGAGGGAGAGAACGAGGGAGAGAAGGAGAGAGGAGGGCCTTCACTCCTTTCTGGATCCATTCAGCTCATTCAGTTCAATGCCTCTTAGTCCTTGTCCATGGAGTTGGGGGCCCCCTGCCACACGGAGATGTGGTCTCGCCAGAGGGGGATCGCCCAGTGCAGCTCTTGCCCCAGCCACAGCCGGGACCAGGAGAGCCTCTGAAGCTGGGCAGCCGCGTGGGAACTCCCCTGAGAGCTTGCTGGAGGAGACCAATCAAGCGTCCTGAATGCATCACACCTGCTTTCAATCAGGCCTCCATTGCCTGGCGCCCTGCTGCCAAGAGAGGCTCTTCTCCAAAGGACACAAGGACATTTCCCTCAGCCTCCTGTGTGTGTGTTTGAGTGAGTGAGTGAGAGAGAGAGAGAGAGAGAGAGAGAGAGAGAGAGAGAGAGAGAGAGAGAGAGAGAGAGAGAGAGAAGAGAGAGAGAGAGAGAACAGGCGGATGAGCCCAGCTGCCAACACTCTAGCCCCCGAAGCCCCCCATGTATTCCTCGGCACCACACTCCTTCTCACCTACCTGAAGCCGTGATGGGGACGGCTTGACCAGGGCCAGCTGGCGGTCCAATCCCGAGGCTGTGTGTGTCTGGGCGCCTGCCTCTAGGGGACCCCAAGCACGCCAAAGCCCAGGACCTGTTCCAAGCCTTCCAAACCCACTGCCACCCAACCAGGCGGCGAACTCCCCTCCAAATCCGGAAGGCACACCTCCGCCCTCCGCCTGACAGGAGGTGTCTCGGAGGAGAGAGTCCCTGGTGCCCAGGAAACACCCACATAGCCTCTGGGGGCCTGCTGTGAGTGCGTCCCGCTCAAGCCTCCATCCGCCCTCGACGTGGAGCCTGCGCCTTTGGAGCCTTGCCACTCCCACCTCTTAGAGCCTCGGAGCTGCACCTGAGGCCGGAAGGGGCTCTGGCGCCCTCGTGTGGACAGAGGCTCGAACAGCCCCTCTCAGGCTTGCCTTCTCTCTCTGGCTCAGCACGCCCCGGGGGGCTGCTTGGGCTGGGGCCCAGAGGAGGGTGGGGACTCCAGCCCCCGCCAAGAAGGGCCCTTCCACCTGGGCTCTATCTCCCTCTCTCAAAGGCGTTCTTCGTGCCCGTGCCAACCTAGGCCATGCCTCGCCGTGGAAATCCTTAGCTCCAAATCCATCAGGGTGTGCCAGCCTGCACCCGTGTGGATGCAGCCTTGCCCAGATGGACTGAGGAAGATAGGCGTGTAAGGAGGGAACGAGTCGTTTTCCCCCTTCCTCATCCCCCTGCGATCCCATACTCCTTGCCATTCAGTCTTGCCTCGATTCTTTCCTTCTGGCTTGGTTCATCTTGCCAGGTCTCTCTTTCTCCCTTTCTTTTCAAACTCTCTTGACCCCACCTGGAGTGTGCCTCATCTGGAGCCCCATTGGTGCTTCCCAAGGCACAGAGTTTCCCAAGCACACAAAACCAACCCAAGCAGGCCTTCTCCCCAGGGGGCCAGAAGGAAGCTCGGCCAGAGCTCTTGTGGATCCGTCAAGAGAGCGGCCTGCAGATGCCCGGCCTGGCTCGAGCTCCCATCATCTCAGCAGGTGCAGAGAAAGCAGAGGAGAGCCTCCCTCGGACAGACCAAGGGAGGTTCCTGAGCCCTCTGGAGAGACAAGGCCCAGCGCCGGGCACTGCTGCTCTCCCAATTCGCTCTCCCTTTGGGCACCACCCGGGCACCCCTCACAGCCCCTGCATGCGCATCCCAAAACCCAGGCCACGCTGGGATTCCACACTCATCAGCTCCAGCACGGAACCCAGGAACGAGAACAGAAACCCACCCACCCAGCCGGCACGTGGGGAGGGGGCCTGAAGAAACACTGCCAAATCCAGATAGCCAGCTGCCGTCCAGCACCAGACAAAGGAACACCATCACGCATGCCTAGAGAAGTCCATACCACAACCAGATCGAGGCTCCTACTCAGGCCTGTCCCCTGAGGACGCCTCTCAAGGACCACCCCTGGGCAGGCTGTAGAAAAGAAGGTGCCTTCACACCGCGTGGGCGTGTATGTCCATTTGTCCAACCACGATGGACCACAGGATCCAGGGCATGCCCCAAAGAACCCTGGAACCACCGTCGGACCCAGCACTCCCCCTCACGGCCATAGACCCCGACAAAGGGTCTCTTCTCAGCGTGAAACGCCCCACTCGCTTCAGGCAGCCCTCTTCCCAAGAGCAGCACATGGAAAGACATTCGTGGTCCATGGACAGATGCTTGGCTGAGCAAGCAGCTGTCCTTCTCCCCAACAGAAGCGGACTCAGCAATCCAGCGGCGCAGAAATGGGTGCCATGGGCAGCCCCAGTGTTGCGAAGAGAAACGCTCACACGAAAGGAAAGAGGTCTGGGAGGGAGACACACAGCCCATGGGAAACCCCTTCCCTCTCCCATCTCACCAGGGACACCCAGGAACTGGCTTCCAGGAAAGAAACCCCTGCACTGCCATCCAGATGCTGCTTGCCAAATGGGAGGGCGAGGCTGTGGGAATGCCTGGCATTGGGGAGGTCCGAGATCCAAACCCTTGCCCTTGCGGGGGCTGGGGCGGGGGGCCAGAGCCCTCGTTCCATGGAGCGCAAGCTACGATGTCTAGTCCCTCTTCTGGCAACCCAAGGGAGGAGAAGGGGAGCCAAACAGGATGGATAGACATGGCCGATGGGATCCCTGTGTTGGGAAAGTGCAATGGATCCACTTCGAGCAGCGCCCCGCGAAAAGGAGTCCTGAACATTCACCCCAAACTCATGAGCGTCTCAGCGCTCCCCAGACAAGGTGTCACGCTCGAGAGGGCTGCCCCTGGGGAAAAGAGACGGGCCGAAGGACTCCGTGGATTCCGTCCAGATGGCCTAGCCTAGCCCATCGGACTCGACCGAATTCCCTGGTGAGGACGAAGTGATGAGGACAAAGACATGCTTCGTTTGGAGTGGATTGACTTCCCCAGGTATTCTCCTGCACCCGTGTGTGGTATGCAGATCCACTCTGCTCGGCAAAAGCATCCACTCCCAGGCTGGGCATCCCCAGGCGGGCGCTTCCAACCCACTCCCACCCAAGATAATGGCTCAGGAGAGACTTGGGATGCATTTGTCTATCCAGGTCCTAGCTATTGTTTCCTACTCTATCTGCATGCGTATGCGTGTGGGTGTGTATGGAGAGAGGGAGGGAGGGAGGCAGAATGAGAGAAAGAGGGAGAGAACGAGGGAGAGAAGGAGAGAGGAGGGCCTTCACTCCTTTCTGGATCCATTCAGCTCATTCAGTTCAATGCCTCTTAGTCCTTGTCCATGGAGTTGGGGGCCCCGTGCCACACGGAGATGTGGTCTCGCCAGAGGGGGATCGCCCAGTGCAGCTCTTGCCCCAGCCACAGCCGGGACCAGGAGAGCCTCTGAAGCTGGGCAGCCGCGTGGGAACTCCCCTGAGAGCTTGCTGGAGGAGACCAATCAAGCGTCCTGAATGCATCACACCTGCTTTCAATCAGGCCTCCATTGCCTGGCGCCCTGCTGCCAAGAGAGGCTCTTCTCCAAAGGACACAAGGACATTTCCCTCAGCCTCCTGTGTCTGTGTGTGTTTGAGTGAGAGAGAGAGAGAGAGAGAGAGAGAGAGAGAGAGAGAGGGAGAGAGAGAGAGAGAGAGAACAGGCGGATGAGCCCAGCTGCCAACACTCTAGCCCCCGAAGCCCCCCATGTATTCCTCGGCACCACACTCCTTCTCACCTACCTGAAGCCGTGATGGGGACGGCTTGACCAGGGCCAGCTGGCGGTCCAATCCCGAGGCTGTGTGTGTCTGGGCGCCTGCCTCTAGGGGACCCCAAGCACGCCAAAGCCCAGGACCTGTTCCAAGCCTTCCAAACCCACTGCCACCCAACCAGGCGGCGAACTCCCCTCCAAATCCGGAAGGCACACCTCCGCCCTCCGCCTGACAGGAGGTGTCTCGGAGGAGAGAGTCCCTGGTGCCCAGGAAACACCCACATAGCCTCTGGGGGCCTGCTGTGAGTGCGTCCCGCTCAAGCCTCCATCCGCCCTCGACGTGGAGCCTGCGCCTTTGGAGCCTTGCCACTCCCACCTCTTAGAGCCTCGGAGCTGCACCTGAGGCCGGAAGGGGCTCTGGCGCCCTCGTGTGGACAGAGGCTCGAACAGCCCCTCTCAGGCTTGCCTTCTCTCTCTGGCTCAGCACGCCCCGGGGGGCTGCTTGGGCTGGGGCCCAGAGGAGGGTGGGGACTCCAGCCCCCGCCAAGAAGGGCCCTTCCACCTGGGCTCTATCTCCCTCTCTCAAAGGCGTTCTTCGTGCCCATGCCAACCTAGGCCATGCCTCGCCGTGGAAATCCTTAGCTCCAAATCCATCAGGGTGTGCCAGCCTGCACCCGTGTGGATGCAGCCTTGCCCAGATGGACTGAGGAAGATAGGCGTGTAAGGAGGGAACGAGTCGTTTTCCCCCTTCCTCATCCCCCTGCGATCCCATACTCCTTGCCATTCAGTCTTGCCTCGATTCTTTCCTTCTGGCTTGGTTCATCTTGCCAGGTCTCTCTTTCTCCCTTTCTTTTCAAACTCTCTTGACCCCACCTGGAGTGTGCCTTATCTGGAGCCCCATTGGTGCTTCCCAAGGCACAGAGTTTCCCAAGCACACAAAACCAACCCAAGCAGGCCTTCTCCCCAGGGGGCCAGAAGGAAGCTCGGCCAGAGCTCTTGTGGATCCGTCAAGAGAGCGGCCTGCAGATGCCCGGCCTGGCTCGAGCTCCCATCATCTCAGCAGGTGCAGAGAAAGCAGAGGAGAGCCTCCCTCGGACAGACCAAGGGAGGTTCCTGAGCCCTCTGGAGAGACAAGGCCCAGCGCCGGGCACTGCTGCTCTCCCAATTCGCTCTCCCTTTGGGCACCACCCGGGCACCCCTCACAGCCCCTGCATGCGCATCCCAAAACCCAGGCCACGCTGGGATTCCACACTCATCAGCTCCAGCACGGAACCCAGGAACGAGAACAGAAACCCACCCACCCAGCCGGCACGTGGGGAGGGGGCCTGAAGAAACACTGCCAAATCCAGATAGCCAGCTGCCGTCCAGCACCAGACAAAGGAACACCATCACGCATGCCTAGAGAAGTCCATACCACAACCAGCTCGAGGCTCCTACTCAGGCCTGTCCCCTGAGGACGCCTCTCAAGGACCACCCCTGGGCAGGCTGTAGAAAAGAAGGTGCCTTCACACCGCGTGGGCGTGTATGTCCATTTGTCCAACCACGATGGACCACAGGATCCAGGGCATGCCCCAAAGAACCCTGGAACCACCGTCGGACCCAGCACTACCCCTCACGGCCATAGACCCCGACAAAGGGTCTCTTCTCAGCGTGAAACGCCCCACTCGCTTCAGGCAGCCCTCTTCCCAAGAGCAGCACATGGAAAGACATTCGTGGTCCATGGACAGATGCTTGGCTGAGCAAGCAGCTGTCCTTCTCCCCAACAGAAGCGGACTCAGCAATCCAGCGGCGCAGAAATGGGTGCCATGGGCAGCCCCAGTGTTGCGAAGAGAAACGCTCACACGAAAGGAAAGAGGTCTGGGAGGGAGACACACAGCCCATGGGAAACCCCTTCCCTCTCCCATCTCACCAGGGACACCCAGGAACTGGCTTCCAGGAAAGAAACCCCTGCACTGCCATCCAGATGCTGCTTGCCAAATGGGAGGGCGAGGCTGTGGGAATGCCTGGCATTGGGGAGGTCCGAGATCCAAACCCTTGCCCTTGCGGGGGCTGGGGCGGGGGGCCAGAGCCCTCGTTCCATGGAGCGCAAGCTACGATGTCTAGTCCCTCTTCTGGCAACCCAAGGGAGGAGAAGGGGAGCCAAACAGGATGGATAGACATGGCCGATGGGATCCCTGTGTTGGGAAAGTGCAATGGATCCACTTCGAGCAGCGCCCCGCGAAAAGGAGTCCTGAACATTCACCCCAAACTCATGAGCGTCTCAGCGCTCCCCAGACAAGGTGTCACGCTCGAGAGGGCTGCCCCTGGGGAAAAGAGACGGGCCGAAGGACTCCGTGGATTCCGTCCAGATGGCCTAGCCTAGCCCATCGGACTCGACCGAATTCCCTGGTGAGGACGAAGTGATGAGGACAAAGACATGCTTCGTTTGGAGTGGATTGACTTCCCCAGGTATTCTCCTGCACCCGTGTGTGGTATGCAGATCCACTCTGCTCGGCAAAAGCATCCACTCCCAGGCTGGGCATCCCGAGGCGGGCGCTTCCAACCCACTCCCACCCAAGATATGGGCTCAGGAGAGACTTGGGATGCATTTGTCTATCCAGGTCCTAGCTATTGTTTCCTACTCTATCTGCATGCGTATGCGTGTGGGTGTGTTTGGAGAGAGGGAGTGAGGGAGGCAGAATGAGAGAAAGAGGGAGAGAACGAGGGAGAGAAGGAGAGAGGAGGGCCTTCACTCCTTTCTGGATCCATTCAGCTCATTCAGTTCAATGCCTCTTAGTCCTTGTCCATGGAGTTGGGGGCCCCCTGCCACACGGAGATGTGGTCTCGCCAGAGGGGGATCGCCCAGTGCAGCTCTTGCCCCAGCCACAGCCGGGACCAGGAGAGCCTCTGAAGCTGGGCAGCCGCGTGGGAACTCCCCTGAGAGCTTGCTGGAGGAGACCAATCAAGCGTCCTGAATGCATCACACCTGCTTTCAATCAGGCCTCCATTGCCTGGCGCCCTGCTGCCAAGAGAGGCTCTTCTCCAAAGGACACAAGGACATTTCCCTCAGCCTCCTGTGTGTGTGTTTGAGTGAGTGAGTGAGAGAGAGAGAGAGAGAGAGAGAGAGAGAGAGAGAGAGAGAGAGAGAGAGAGAAAGAGAGAGAGAGAGAGAACAGGCGGATGAGCCCAGCTGCCAACACTCTAGCCCCCGAAGCCCCCCATGTATTCCTCGGCACCACACTCCTTCTCACCTACCTGAAGCCGTGATGGGGACGGCTTGACCAGGGCCAGCTGGCGGTCCAATCCCGAGGCTGTGTGTGTCTGGGCGCCTGCCTCTAGGGGACCCCAAGCACGCCAAAGCCCAGGACCTGTTCCAAGCCTTCCAAACCCACTGCCACCCAACCAGGCGGCGAACTCCCCTCCAAATCCGGAAGGCACACCTCCGCCCTCCGCCTGACAGGAGGTGTCTCGGAGGAGAGAGTCCCTGGTGCCCAGGAAACACCCACATAGCCTCTGGGGGCCTGCTGTGAGTGCGTCCCGCTCAAGCCTCCATCCGCCCTCGACGTGGAGCCTGCGCCTTTGGAGCCTTGCCACTCCCACCTCTTAGAGCCTCGGAGCTGCACCTGAGGCCGGAAGGGGCTCTGGCGCCCTCGTGTGGACAGAGGCTCGAACAGCCCCTCTCAGGCTTGCCTTCTCTCTCTGGCTCAGCACGCCCCGGGGGGCTGCTTGGGCTGGGGCCCAGAGGAGGGTGGGGACTCCAGCCCCCGCCAAGAAGGGCCCTTCCACCTGGGCTCTAGCTCCCTCTCTCAAAGGCGTTCTTCGTGCCCATGCCAACCTAGGCCATGCCTCGCCGTGGAAATCCTTAGCTCCAAATCCATCAGGGTGTGCCAGCCTGCACCCGTGTGGATGCAGCCTTGCCCAGATGGACTGAGGAAGATAGGCGTGTAAGGAGGGAACGAGTCGTTTTCCCCCTTCCTCATCCCCCTGCGATCCCATACTCCTTGCCATTCAGTCTTGCCTCGATTCTTTCCTTCTGGCTTGGTTCATCTTGCCAGGTCTCTCTTTCTCCCTTTCTTTTCAAACTCTCTTGACCCCACCTGGAGTGTGCCTCATCTGGAGCCCCATTGGTGCTTCCCAAGGCACAGAGTGTCCCAAGCACACAAAACCAACCCAAGCAGGCCTTCTCCCCAGGGGGCCAGAAGGAAGCTCGGCCAGAGCTCTTGTGGATCCGTCAAGAGAGCGGCCTGCAGATGCCCGGCCTGGCTCGAGCTCCCATCATCTCAGCAGGTGCAGAGAAAGCAGAGGAGAGCCTCCCTCGGACAGACCAAGGGAGGTTCCTGAGCCCTCTGGAGAGACAAGGCCCAGCGCCGGGCACTGCTGCTCTCCCAATTCCCTCTCCCTTTGGGCACCACCCGGGCACCCCTCACAGCCCCTGCATGCGCATCCCAAAACCCAGGCCACGCTGGGATTCCACACTCATCAGCTCCAGCACGGAACCCAGGAACGAGAACAGAAACCCACCCACCCAGCCGGCACGTGGGGAGGGGGCCTGAAGAAACACTGCCAAATCCAGATAGCCAGCTGCCGTCCAGCACCAGACAAAGGAACACCATCACGCATGCCTAGAGAAGTCCATACCACAACCAGCTCGAGGCTCCTACTCAGGCCTGTCCCCTGAGGACGCCTCTCAAGGACCACCCCTGGGCAGGCTGTAGAAAAGAAGGTGCCTTCACACCGCGTGGGCGTGTATGTCCATTTGTCCAACCACGATGGACCACAGGATCCAGGGCATGCCCCAAAGAACCCTGGAACCACCGTCGGACCCAGCACTCCCCCTCACGGCCATAGACCCCGACAAAGGGTCTCTTCTCAGCGTGAAACGCCCCACTCGCTTCAGGCAGCCCTCTTCCCAAGAGCAGCACATGGAAAGACATTCGTGGTCCATGGACAGATGCTTGGCTGAGCAAGCAGCTGTCCTTCTCCCCAACAGAAGCGGACTCAGCAATCCAGCGGCGCAGAAATGGGTGCCATGGGCAGCCCCAGTGTTGCGAAGAGAAACGCTCACACGAAAGGAAAGAGGTCTGGGAGGGAGACACACAGCCCATGGGAAACCCCTTCCCTCTCCCATCTCACCAGGGACACCCAGGAACTGGCTTCCAGGAAAGAAACCCCTGCACTGCCATCCAGATGCTGCTTGCCAAATGGGAGGGCGAGGCTGTGGGAATGCCTGGCATTGGGGAGGTCCGAGATCCAAACCCTTGCCCTTGCGGGGGCTGGGGCGGGGGGCCAGAGCCCTCGTTCCATGGAGCGCAAGCTACGATGTCTAGTCCCTCTTCTGGGAACCCAAGGGAGGAGAAGGGGAGCCAAACAGGATGGATAGACATGGCCGATGGGATCCCTGTGTTGGGAAAGTGCAATGGATCCACTTCGAGCAGCGCCCCGCGAAAAGGAGTCCTGAACATTCACCCCAAACTCATGAGCGTCTCAGCGCTCCCCAGACAAGGTGTCACGCTCGAGAGGGCTGCCCCTGGGGAAAAGGGACGGGCCGAAGGACTCCGTGGATTCCGTCCAGATGGCCTAGCCTAGCCCATCGGACTCGACCGAATTCCCTGGTGAGGACGAAGTGATGAGGACAAAGACATGCTTCGTTTGGAGTGGATTGACTTCCCCAGGTATTCTCCTGCACCCGTGTGTGGTATGCAGATCCACTCTGCTCGGCAAAAGCATCCACTCCCAGGCTGGGCATCCCCAGGCGGGCGCTTCCAACCCACTCCCACCCAAGATAATGGCTCAGGAGAGACTTGGGATGCATTTGTCTATCCAGGTCCTAGCTATTGTTTCCTACTCTATCTGCATGCGTATGCGTGTGGGTGTGTTTGGAGAGAGGGAGGGAGGGAGGCAGAATGAGAGAAAGAGGGAGAGAACGAGGGAGAGAAGGAGAGAGGAGGGCCTTCACTCCTTTCTGGATCCATTCAGCTCATTCAGTTCAATGCCTCTTAGTCCTTGTCCATGGAGTTGGGGGCCCCCTGCCACACGGAGATGTGGTCTCGCCAGAGGGGGATCGCCCAGTGCAGCTCTTGCCCCAGCCACAGCCGGGACCAGGAGAGCCTCTGAAGCTGGGCAGCCGCGTGGGAACTCCCCTGAGAGCTTGCTGGAGGAGACCAATCAAGCGTCCTGAATGCATCACACCTGCTTTCAATCAGGCCTCCATTGCCTGGCGCCCTGCTGCCAAGAGAGGCTCTTCTCCAAAGGACACAAGGACATTTCCCTCAGCCTCCTGTGTCTGTGTGTGTTTGAGTGAGAGAGAGAGAGAGAGAGAGAGAGAGAGAGAGAGGGAGAGAGAGAGAGAGAGAGAACAGGCGGATGAGCCCAGCTGCCAACACTCTAGCCCCCGAAGCCCCCCATGTATTCCTCGGCACCACACTCCTTCTCACCTACCTGAAGCCGTGATGGGGACGGCTTGACCAGGGCCAGCTGGCGGTCCAATCCCGAGGCTGTGTGTGTCTGGGCGCCTGCCTCTAGGGGACCCCAAGCACGCCAAAGCCCAGGACCTGTTCCAAGCCTTCCAAACCCACTGCCACCCAACCAGGCGGCGAACTCCCCTCCAAATCCGGAAGGCACACCTCCGCCCTCCGCCTGACAGGAGGTGTCTCGGAGGAGAGAGTCCCTGGTGCCCAGGAAACACCCACATAGCCTCTGGGGGCCTGCTGTGAGTGCGTCCCGCTCAAGCCTCCATCCGCCCTCGAAGTGGAGCCTGCGCCTTTGGAGCCTTGCCACTCCCACCTCTTAGAGCCTCGGAGCTGCACCTGAGGCCGGAAGGGGCTCTGGCGCCCTCGTGTGGACAGAGGCTCGAACAGCCCCTCTCAGGCTTGCCTTCTCTCTCTGGCTCAGCACGCCCCGGGGGGCTGCTTGGGCTGGGGCCCAGAGGAGGGTGGGGACTCCAGCCCCCGCCAAGAAGGGCCCTTCCACCTGGGCTCTATCTCCCTCTCTCAAAGGCGTTCTTCGTGCCCATGCCAACCTAGGCCATGCCTCGCCGTGGAAATCCTTAGCTCCAAATCCATCAGGGTGTGCCAGCCTGCACCCGTGTGGATGCAGCCTTGCCCAGATGGACTGAGGAAGATAGGCGTGTAAGGAGGGAACGAGTCGTTTTCCCCCTTCCTCATCCCCCTGCGATCCCATACTCCTTGCCATTCAGTCTTGCCTCGATTCTTTCCTTCTGGCTTGGTTCATCTTGCCAGGTCTCTCTTTCTCCCTTGGTTTTCCAACTCTCTTGACCCCACCTGGAGTGTGCCTCATCTGGAGCCCCATTGGTGCTTCCCAAGGCACAGAGTTTCCCAAGCACACAAAACCAACCCAAGCAGGCCTTCTCCCCAGGGGGCCAGAAGGAAGCTCGGCCAGAGCTCTTGTGGATCCGTCAAGAGAGCGGCCTGCAGATGCCCGGCCTGGCTCGAGCTCCCATCATCTCAGCAGGTGCAGAGAAAGCAGAGGAGAGCCTCCCTCGGACAGACCAAGGGAGGTTCCTGAGCCCTCTGGAGAGACAAGGCCCAGCGCCGGGCACTGCTGCTCTCCCAATTCCCTCTCCCTTTGGGCACCACCCGGGCACCCCTCACAGACCCTGGATGCGCATCCCAAAACCCAGGCCACGCTGGGATTCCACACTCATCAGCTCCAGCACGGAACCCAGGAACGAGAACAGAAACCCACCCACCCAGCCGGCACGTGGGGAGGGGGCCTGAAGAAACACTGCCAAATCCAGATAGCCAGCTGCCGTCCAGCACCAGACAAAGGAACACCATCACGCATGCCTAGAGAAGTCCATACCACAACCAGCTCGAGGCTCCTACTCAGGCCTGTCCCCTGAGGACGCCTCTCAAGGACCACCCCTGGGCAGGCTGTAGAAAAGAAGGTGCCTTCACACCGCGTGGGCGTGTATGTCCATTTGTCCAACCACGATGGACCACAGGATCCAGGGCATGCCCCAAAGAACCCTGGAACCACCGTCGGACCCAGCACTCCCCCTCACGGCCATAGACCCCGACAAAGGGTCTCTTCTCAGCGTGAAACGCCCCACTCGCTTCAGGCAGCCCTCTTCCCAAGAGCAGCACATGGAAAGACATTCGTGGTCCATGGACAGATGCTTGGCTGAGCAAGCAGCTGTCCTTCTCCCCAACAGAAGCGGACTCAGCAATCCAGCGGCGCAGAAATGGGTGCCATGGGCAGCCCCAGTGTTGCGAAGAGAAACGCTCACACGAAAGGAAAGAGGTCTGGGAGGGAGACACACAGCCCATGGGAAACCCCTTCCCTCTCCCATCTCACCAGGGACACCCAGGAACTGGCTTCCAGGAAAGAAACCCCTGCACTGCCATCCAGATGCTGCTTGCCAAATGGGAGGGCGAGGCTGTGGGAATGCCTGGCATTGGGGAGGTCCGAGATCCAAACCCTTGCCCTTGCGGGGGCTGGGGCGGGGGGCCAGAGCCCTCGTTCCATGGAGCGCAAGCTACGATGTCTAGTCCCTCTTCTGGGAACCCAAGGGAGGAGAAGGGGAGCCAAACAGGATGGATAGACATGGCCGATGGGATCCCTGTGTTGGGAAAGTGCAATGGATCCACTTCGAGCAGCGCCCCGCGAAAAGGAGTCCTGAACATTCACCCCAAACTCATGAGCGTCTCAGCTCTCCCCAGACAAGGTGTCACGCTCGAGAGGGCTGCCCCTGGGGAAAAGAGACGGGCCGAAGGACTCCGTGGATTCCGTCCAGATGGCCTAGCCTAGCCCATCGGACTCGACCGAATTCCCTGGTGAGGACGAAGTGATGAGGACAAAGACATGCTTCGTTTGGAGTGGATTGACTTCCCCAGGTATTCTCCTGCACCCGTGTGTGGTATGCAGATCCACTCTGCTCGGCAAAAGCATCCACTCCCAGGCTGGGCATCCCCAGGCGGGCGCTTCCAACCCACTCCCACCCAAGATATGGGCTCAGGAGAGACTTGGGATGCATTTGTCTATCCAGGTCCTAGCTATTGTTTCCTACTCTATCTGCATGCGTATGCGTGTGGGTGTGTTTGGAGAGAGGGAGGGAGGGAGGCAGAATGAGAGAAAGAGGGAGAGAACGAGGGAGAGAAGGAGAGAGGAGGGCCTTCACTCCTTTCTGGATCCATTCAGCTCATTCAGTTCAATGCCTCTTAGTCCTTGTCCATGGAGTTGGGGGCCCCCTGCCACACGGAGATGTGGTCTCGCCAGAGGGGGATCGCCCAGTGCAGCTCTTGCCCCAGCCACAGCCGGGACCAGGAGAGCCTCTGAAGCTGGGCAGCCGCGTGGGAACTCCCCTGAGAGCTTGCTGGAGGAGACCAATCAAGCGTCCTGAATGCATCACACCTGCTTTCAATCAGGCCTCCATTGCCTGGCGCCCTGCTGCCAAGAGAGGCTCTTCTCCAAAGGACACAAGGACATTTCCCTCAGCCTCCTGTGTCTGTGTGTGTTTGAGTGAGAGAGAGAGAGAGAGAGAGAGAGAGAGAGAGAGAGAGAGAGAACAGGCGGATGAGCCCAGCTGCCAACACTCTAGCCCCCGAAGCCCCCCATGTATTCCTTGGCACCACACTCCTTCTCACCTACCTGAAGCCGTGATGGGGACGGCTTGACCAGGGCCAGCTGGCGGTCCAATCCCGAGGATGTGTGTGTCTGGGCGCCTGCCTCTAGGGGACCCCAAGCACGCCAAAGCCCAGGACCTGTTCCAAGCCTTCCAAACCCACTGCCACCCAACCAGGCGGCGAACTCCCCTCCAAATCCGGAAGGCACACCTCCGCCCTCCGCCTGACAGGAGGTGTCTCGGAGGAGAGAGTCCCTGGTGCCCAGGAAACACCCACATAGCCTCTGGGGGCCTGCTGTGAGTGCGTCCCGCTCAAGCCTCCATCCGCCCTCGACGTGGAGCCTGCGCCTTTGGAGCCTTGCCACTCCCACCTCTTAGAGCCTCGGAGCTGCACCTGAGGCCGGAAGGGGCTCTGGCGCCCTCGTGTGGACAGAGGCTCGAACAGCCCCTCTCAGGCTTGCCTTCTCTCTCTGGCTCAGCACGCCCCGGGGGGCTGCTTGGGCTGGGGCCCAGAGGAGGGTGGGGACTCCAGCCCCCGCCAAGAAGGGCCCTTCCACCTGGGCTCTATCTCCCTCTCTCAAAGGCGTTCTTCGTGCCCATGCCAACCTAGGCCATGCCTCGCCGTGGAAATCCTTAGCTCCAAATCCATCAGGGTGTGCCAGCCTGCACCCGTGTGGATGCAGCCTTGCCCAGATGGACTGAGGAAGATAGGCGTGTAAGGAGGGAACGAGTCGTTTTCCCCCTTCCTCATCCCCCTGCGATCCCATACTCCTTGCCATTCAGTCTTGCCTCGATTCTTTCCTTCTGGCTTGGTTCATCTTGCCAGGTCTCTCTTTCTCCCTTTCTTTTCAAACTCTCTTGACCCCACCTGGAGTGTGCCTCATCTGGAGCCCCATTGGTGCTTCCCAAGGCACAGAGTTTCCCAAGCACACAAAACCAACCCAAGCAGCCCTTCTCCCCAGGGGGCCAGAAGGAAGCTCGGCCAGAGCTCTTGTGGATCCGTCAAGAGAGCGGCCTGCAGATGCCCGGCCTGGCTCGAGCTCCCATCATCTCAGCAGGTGCAGAGAAAGCAGAGGAGAGCCTCCCTCGGACAGACCAAGGGAGGTTCCTGAGCCCTCTGGAGAGACAAGGCCCAGCGCCGGGCACTGCTGCTCTCCCAATTCCCTCTCCCTTTGGGCACCACCCGGGCACCCCTCACAGACCCTGGATGCGCATCCCAAAACCCAGGCCACGCTGGGATTCCACACTCATCAGCTCCAGCACGGAACCCAGGAACGAGAACAGAAACCCACCCACCCAGCCGGCACGTGGGGAGGGGGCCTGAAGAAACACTGCCAAATCCAGATAGCCAGCTGCCGTCCAGCACCAGACAAAGGAACACCATCACGCATGCCTAGAGAAGTCCATACCACAACCAGCTCGAGGCTCCTACTCAGGCCTGTCCCCTGAGGACGCCTCTCAAGGACCACCCCTGGGCAGGCTGTAGAAAAGAAGGTGCCTTCACACCGCGTGGGCGTGTATGTCCATTTGTCCAACCACGATGGACCACAGGATCCAGGGCATGCCCCAAAGAACCCTGGAACCACCGTCGGACCCAGCACTCCCCCTCACGGCCATAGACCCCGACAAAGGGTCTCTTCTCAGCGTGAAACGCCCCACTCGCTTCAGGCAGCCCTCTTCCCAAGAGCAGCACATGGAAAGACATTCGTGGTCCATGGACAGATGCTTGGCTGAGCAAGCAGCTGTCCTTCTCCCCAACAGAAGCGGACTCAGCAATCCAGCGGCGCAGAAATGGGTGCCATGGGCAGCCCCAGTGTTGCGAAGAGAAACGCTCACACGAAAGGAAAGAGGTCTGGGAGGGAGACACACAGCCCATGGGAAACCCCTTCCCTCTCCCATCTCACCAGGGACACCCAGGAACTGGCTTCCAGGAAAGAAACCCCTGCACTGCCATCCAGATGCTGCTTGCCAAATGGGAGAGCGAGGCTGTGGGAATGCCTGGCATTGGGGAGGTCCGAGATCCAAACCCTTGCCCTTGCGGGGGCTGGGGCGGGGGGCCAGAGCCCTCGTTCCATGGAGCGCAAGCTACGATGTCTAGTCCCTCTTCTGGGAACCCAAGGGAGGAGAAGGGGAGCCAAACAGGATGGATAGACATGGCCGATGGGATCCCTGTGTTGGGAAAGTGCAATGGATCCACTTCGAGCAGCGCCCCGCGAAAAGGAGTCCTGAACATTCACCCCAAACTCATGAGCGTCTCAGCGCTCCCCAGACAAGGTGTCACGCTCGAGAGGGCTGCCCCTGGGGAAAAGAGACGGGCCGAAGGACTCCGTGGATTCCGTCCAGATGGCCTAGCCTAGCCCATCGGACTCGACCGAATTCCCTGGTGAGGACGAAGTGATGAGGACAAAGACATGCTTCGTTTGGAGTGGATTGACTTCCCCAGGTATTCTCCTGCACCCGTGTGTGGTATGCAGATCCACTCTGCTCGGCAAAAGCATCCACTCCCAGGCTGGGCATCCCCAGGCGGGCGCTTCCAACCCACTCCCACCCAAGATAATGGCTCAGGAGAGACTTGGGATGCATTTGTCTATCCAGGTCCTAGCTATTGTTTCCTACTCTATCTGCATGCGTATGCGTGTGGGTGTGTTTGGAGAGAGGGAGGGAGGGAGGCAGAATGAGAGAAAGAGGGAGAGAACGAGGGAGAGAAGGAGAGAGGAGGGCCTTCACTCCTTTCTGGATCCATTCAGCTCATTCAGTTCAATGCCTCTTAGTCCTTGTCCATGGAGTTGGGGGCCCCCTGCCACACGGAGATGTGGTCTCGCCAGAGGGGGATCGCCCAGTGCAGCTCTTGCCCCAGCCACAGCCGGGACCAGGAGAGCCTCTGAAGCTGGGCAGCCGCGTGGGAACTCCCCTGAGAGCTTGCTGGAGGAGACCAATCAAGCGTCCTGAATGCATCACACCTGCTTTCAATCAGGCCTCCATTGCCTGGCGCCCTGCTGCCAAGAGAGGCTCTTCTCCAAAGGACACAAGGACATTTCCCTCAGCCTCCTGTGTGTGTGTGTGTGTTTGAGTGAGTGAGAGAGAGAGAGAGAGAGAGAGAGAGAGAGAGAGAGAGAGAGAGAGAGAGAGAGAGAGAGAGAGAGAACAGGCGGATGAGCCCAGCTGCCAACACTCTAGCCCCCGAAGCCCCCCATGTATTCCTCGGCACCACACTCCTTCTCACCTACCTGAAGCCGTGATGGGGACGGCTTGACCAGGGCCAGCTGGCGGTCCAATCCCGAGGCTGTGTGTGTCTGGGCGCCTGCCTCTAGGGGACCCCAAGCACGCCAAAGCCCAGGACCTGTTCCAAGCCTTCCAAACCCACTGCCACCCAACCAGGCGGCGAACTCCCCTCCAAATCCGGAAGGCACACCTCCGCCCTCCGCCTGACAGGAGGTGTCTCGGAGGAGAGAGTCCCTGGTGCCCAGGAAACACCCACATAGCCTCTGGGGGCCTGCTGTGAGTGCGTCCCGCTCAAGCCTCCATCCGCCCTCGACGTGGAGCCTGCGCCTTTGGAGCCTTGCCACTCCCACCTCTTAGAGCCTCGGAGCTGCACCTGAGGCCGGAAGGGGCTCTGGCGCCCTCGTGTGGACAGAGGCTCGAACAGCCCCTCTCAGGCTTGCCTTCTCTCTCTGGCTCAGCACGCCCCGGGGGGCTGCTTGGGCTGGGGCCCAGAGGAGGGTGGGGACTCCAGCCCCCGCCAAGAAGGGCCCTTCCACCTGGGCTCTAGCTCCCTCTCTCAAAGGCGTTCTTCGTGCCCATGCCAACCTAGGCCATGCCTCGCCGTGGAAATCCTTAGCTCCAAATCCATCAGGGTGTGCCAGCCTGCACCCGTGTGGATGCAGCCTTGCCCAGATGGACTGAGGAAGATAGGCGTGTAAGGAGGGAACGAGTCGTTTTCCCCCTTCCTCATCCCCCTGCGATCCCATACTCCTTGCCATTCAGTCTTGCCTCGATTCTTTCCTTCTGGCTTGGTTCATCTTGCCAGGTCTCTCTTTCTCCATTTCTTTTCAAACTCTCTTGACCCCACCTGGAGTGTGCCTCATCTGGAGCCCCATTGGTGCTTCCCAAGGCACAGAGTTTCCCAAGCACACAAAACCAACCCAAGCAGCCCTTCTCCCCAGGGGGCCAGAAGGAAGCTCGGCCAGAGCTCTTGTGGATCCGTCAAGAGAGCGGCCTGCAGATGCCCGGCCTGGCTCGAGCTCCCATCATCTCAGCAGGTGCAGAGAAAGCAGAGGAGAGCCTCCCTCGGACAGACCAAGGGAGGTTCCTGAGCCCTCTGGAGAGACAAGGCCCAGCGCCGGGCACTGCTGCTCTCCCAATTCCCTCTCCCTTTGGGCACCACCCGGGCACCCCTCACAGACCCTGGATGCGCATCCCAAAACCCAGGCCACGCTGGGATTCCACACTCATCAGCTCCAGCACGGAACCCAGGAACGAGAACAGAAACCCACCCACCCAGCCGGCACGTGGGGAGGGGGCCTGAAGAAACACTGCCAAATCCAGATAGCCAGCTGCCGTCCAGCACCAGACAAAGGAACACCATCACGCATGCCTAGAGAAGTCCATACCACAACCAGCTCGAGGCTCCTACTCAGGCCTGTCCCCTGAGGACGCCTCTCAAGGACCACCCCTGGGCAGGCTGTAGAAAAGAAGGTGCCTTCACACCGCGTGGGCGTGTATGTCCATTTGTCCAACCACGATGGACCACAGGATCCAGGGCATGCCCCAAAGAACCCTGGAACCACCGTCGGACCCAGCACTCCCCCTCACGGCCATAGACCCCGACAAAGGGTCTCTTCTCAGCGTGAAACGCCCCACTCGCTTCAGGCAGCCCTCTTCCCAAGAGCAGCACATGGAAAGACATTCGTGGTCCATGGACAGATGCTTGGCTGAGCAAGCAGCTGTCCTTCTCCCCAACAGAAGCGGACTCAGCAATCCAGCGGCGCAGAAATGGGTGCCATGGGCAGCCCCAGTGTTGCGAAGAGAAACGCTCACACGAAAGGAAAGAGGTCTGGGAGGGAGACACACAGCCCATGGGAAACCCCTTCCCTCTCCCATCTCACCAGGGACACCCAGGAACTGGCTTCCAGGAAAGAAACCCCTGCACTGCCATCCAGATGCTGCTTGCCAAATGGGAGGGCGAGGCTGTGGGAATGCCTGGCATTGGGGAGGTCCGAGATCCAAACCCTTGCCCTTGCGGGGGCTGGGGCGGGGGGCAAGAGCCCTCGTTCCATGGAGCGCAAGCTACGATGTCTAGTCCCTCTTCTGGGAACCCAAGGGAGGAGAAGGGGAGCCAAACAGGATGGATAGACATGGCCGATGGGATCCCTGTGTTGGGAAAGTGCAATGGATCCACTTCGAGCAGCGCCCCGCGAAAAGGAGTCCTGAACATTCACCCCAAACTCATGAGCGTCTCAGCGCTCCCCAGACAAGGTGTCACGCTCGAGAGGGCTGCCCCTGGGGAAAAGAGACGGGCCGAAGGACTCCGTGGATTCCGTCCAGATGGCCTAGCCTAGCCCATCGGACTCGACCGAATTCCCTGGTGAGGACGAAGTGATGAGGACAAAGACATGCTTCGTTTGGAGTGGATTGACTTCCCCAGGTATTCTCCTGCACCCGTGTGTGGTATGCAGATCCACTCTGCTCGGCAAAAGCATCCACTCCCAGGCTGGGCATCCCCAGGCGGGCGCTTCCAACCCACTCCCACCCAAGATAATGGCTCAGGAGAGACTTGGGATGCATTTGTCTATCCAGGTCCTAGCTATTGTTTCCTACTCTATCTGCATGCGTATGCGTGTGGGTGTGTTTGGAGAGAGGGAGTGAGGGAGGCAGAATGAGAGAAAGAGGGAGAGAACGAGGGAGAGAAGGAGAGAGGAGGGCCTTCACTCCTTTCTGGATCCATTCAGCTCATTCAGTTCAATGCCTCTTAGTCCTTGTCCATGGAGTTGGGGGCCCCCTGCCACACGGAGATGTGGTCTCGCCAGAGGGGGATCGCCCAGTGCAGCTCTTGCCCCAGCCACAGCCGGGACCAGGAGAGCCTCTGAAGCTGGGCAGCCGCGTGGGAACTCCCCTGAGAGCTTGCTGGAGGAGACCAATCAAGCGTCCTGAATGCATCACACCTGCTTTCAATCAGGCCTCCATTGCCTGGCGCCCTGCTGCCAAGAGAGGCTCTTCTCCAAAGGACACAAGGACATTTCCCTCAGCCTCCTGTGTGTGTGTGTGTGTTTGAGTGAGAGAGAGAGAGAGAGAGAGAGAGAGAGAGAGAGAGAGAGAGAGAGAGAGAGAGAGAGAGAGAGAGAGAGAGAGAGAGAGAGAGAGAGAGAGAGAGAGAACAGGCGGATGAGCCCAGCTGCCAACACTCTAGCCCCCGAAGCCCCCCATGTATTCCTCGGCACCACACTCCTTCTCACCTACCTGAAGCCGTGATGGGGACGGCTTGACCAGGGCCAGCTGGCGGTCCAATCCCGAGGCTGTGTGTGTCTGGGCGCCTGCCTCTAGGGGACCCCAAGCACGCCAAAGCCCAGGACCTGTTCCAAGCCTTCCAAACCCACTGCCACCCAACCAGGCGGCGAACTCCCCTCCAAATCCGGAAGGCACACCTCCGCCCTCCGCCTGACAGGAGGTGTCTCGGAGGAGAGAGTCCCTGGTGCCCAGGAAACACCCACATAGCCTCTGGGGGCCTGCTGTGAGTGCGTCCCGCTCAAGCCTCCATCCGCCCTCGACGTGGAGCCTGCGCCTTTGGAGCCTTGCCACTCCCACCTCTTAGAGCCTCGGAGCTGCACCTGAGGCCGGAAGGGGCTCTGGCGCCCTCGTGTGGACAGAGGCTCGAACAGCCCCTCTCAGGCTTGCCTTCTCTCTCTGGCTCAGCACGCCCCGGGGGGCTGCTTGGGCTGGGGCCCAGAGGAGGGTGGGGACTCCAGCCCCCGCCAAGAAGGGCCCTTCCACCTGGGCTCTATCTCCCTCTCTCAAAGGCGTTCTTCGTGCCCATGCCAACCTAGGCCATGCCTCGCCGTGGAAATCCTTAGCTCCAAATCCATCAGGGTGTGCCAGCCTGCACCCGTGTGGATGCAGCCTTGCCCAGATGGACTGAGGAAGATAGGCGTGTAAGGAGGGAACGAGTCGTTTTCCCCCTTCCTCATCCCCCTGCGATCCCATACTCCTTGCCATTCAGTCTTGCCTCGATTCTTTCCTTCTGGCTTGGTTCATCTTGCCAGGTCTCTCGTTCTCCCTTGGTTTTCAAACTCTCTTCACCCCACCTGGAGTGTGCCTTATCTGGAGCCCCATTGGTGCTTCCCAAGGCACAGAGTTTCCCAAGCACACAAAACCAACCCAAGCAGGCCTTCTCCCCAGGGGGCAGAAGGAAGCTCGGCCAGAGCTCTTGTGGATCCGTCAAGAGAGCGGCCTGCAGATGCCCGGCCTGGCTCGAGCTCCCATCATCTCAGCAGGTGCAGAGAAAGCAGAGGAGAGCCTCCCTCGGACAGACCAAGGGAGGTTCCTGAGCCCTCTGGAGAGACAAGGCCCAGCGCCGGGCACTGCTGCTCTCCCAATTCGCTCTCCCTTTGGGCACCACCCGGGCACCCCTCACAGCCCCTGCATGCGCATCCCAAAACCCAGGCCACGCTGGGATTCCACACTCATCAGCTCCAGCACGGAACCCAGGAACGAGAACAGAAACCCACCCACCCAGCCGGCACGTGGGGAGGGGGCCTGAAGAAACACTGCCAAATCCAGATAGCCAGCTGCCGTCCAGCACCAGACAAAGGAACACCATCACGCATGCCTAGAGAAGTCCATACCACAACCAGCTCGAGGCTCCTACTCAGGCCTGTCCCCTGAGGACGCCTCTCAAGGACCACCCCTGGGCAGGCTGTAGAAAAGAAGGTGCCTTCACACCGCGTGGGCGTGTATGTCCATTTGTCCAACCACGATGGACCACAGGATCCAGGGCATGCCCCAAAGAACCCTGGAACCACCGTCGGACCCAGCACTCCCCCTCACGGCCATAGACCCCGACAAAGGGTCTCTTCTCAGCGTGAAACGCCCCACTCGCTTCAGGCAGCCCTCTTCCCAAGAGCAGCACATGGAAAGACATTCGTGGTCCATGGACAGATGCTTGGCTGAGCAAGCAGCTGTCCTTCTCCCCAACAGAAGCGGACTCAGCAATCCAGCGGCGCAGAAATGGGTGCCATGGGCAGCCCCAGTGTTGCGAAGAGAAACGCTCACACGAAAGGAAAGAGGTCTGGGAGGGAGACACACAGCCCATGGGAAACCCCTTCCCTCTCCCATCTCACCAGGAACACCCAGGAACTGGCTTCCAGGAAAGAAACCCCTGCACTGCCATCCAGATGCTGCTTGCCAAATGGGAGGGCGAGGCTGTGGGAATGCCTGGCATTGGGGAGGTCCGAGATCCAAACCCTTGCCCTTGCGGGGGCTGGGGCGGGGGGCCAGAGCCCTCGTTCCATGGAGCGCAAGCTACGATGTCTAGTCCCTCTTCTGGCAACCCAAGGGAGGAGAAGGGGAGCCAAACAGGATGGATAGACATGGCCGATGGGATCCCTGTGTTGGGAAAGTGCAATGGATCCACTTCGAGCAGCGCCCCGCGAAAAGGAGTCCTGAACATTCACCCCAAACTCATGAGCGTCTCAGCGCTCCCCAGACAAGGTGTCACGCTCGAGAGGGCTGCCCCTGGGGAAAAGAGACGGGCCGAAGGACTCCGTGGATTCCGTCCAGATGGCCTAGCCTAGCCCATCGGACTCGACCGAATTCCCTGGTGAGGACGAAGTGATGAGGACAAAGACATGCTTCGTTTGGAGTGGATTGACTTCCCCAGGTATTCTCCTGCACCCGTGTGTGGTATGCAGATCCACTCTGCTCGGCAAAAGCATCCACTCCCAGGCTGGGCATCTCCAGGCGGGCGCTTCCAACCCACTCCCACCCAAGATAATGGCTCAGGAGAAACTTGGGATGCATTTGTCTATCCAGGTCCTAGCTATTGTTTCCTACTCTATCTGCATGCGTATGCGTGTGGGTGTGTTTGGAGAGAGGGAGGGAGGGAGGCAGAATGAGAGAAAGAGGGAGAGAACGAGGGAGAGAAGGAGAGAGGAGGGCCTTCACTCCTTTCTGGATCCATTCAGCTCATTCAGTTCAATGCCTCTTAGTCCTTGTCCATGGAGTTGGGGGCCCCCTGCCACACGGAGATGTGGTCTCGCCAGAGGGGGATCGCCCAGTGCAGCTCTTGCCCCAGCCACAGCCGGGACCAGGAGAGCCTCTGAAGCTGGGCAGCCGCGTGGGAACTCCCCTGAGAGCTTGCTGGAGGAGACCAATCAAGCGTCCTGAATGCATCACACCTGCTTTCAATCAGGCCTCCATTGCCTGGCGCCCTGCTGCCAAGAGAGGCTCTTCTCCAAAGGACACAAGGACATTTCCCTCAGCCTCCTGTGTGTGTGTGTGTGTTTGAGTGAGAGAGAGAGAGAGAGAGAGAGAGAGAGAGAGAGAGAGAGAGAGAGAGAGAGAGAGAGAGAGAGACAGGCGGATGAGCCCAGCTGCCAACACTCTAGCCCCCGAAGCCCCCCATGTATTCCTCGGCACCACACTCCTTCTCACCTACCTGAAGCCGTGATGGGGACGGCTTGACCAGGGCCAGCTGGCGGTCCAATCCCGAGGCTGTGTGTGTCTGGGCGCCTGCCTCTAGGGGACCCCAAGCACGCCAAAGCCCAGGACCTGTTCCAAGCCTTCCAAACCCACTGCCACCCAACCAGGCGGCAAACTCCCCTCCAAATCCGGAAGGCACACCTCCGCCCTCCGCCTGACAGGAGGTGTCTCGGAGGAGAGAGTCCCTGGTGCCCAGGAAACACCCACATAGCCTCTGGGGGCCTGCTGTGAGTGCGTCCCGCTCAAGCCTCCATCCGCCCTCGACGTGGAGCCTGCGCCTTTGGAGCCTTGCCACTCCCACCTCTTAGAGCCTTGGAGCTGCACCTGAGGCCCGAAGGGGCTCTGGCGCCCTCGTGTGGACAGAGGCTCGAACAGCCCCTCTCAGGCTTGCCTTCTCTCTCTGGCTCAGCACGCCCCGGGGGGCTGCTTGGGCTGGGGCCCAGAGGAGGGTGGGGACTCCAGCCCCCGCCAAGAAGGGCCCTTCCACCTGGGCTCTATCTCCCTCTCTCAAAGGCGTTCTTCGTGCCCATGCCAACCTAGGCCATGCCTCGCCGTGGAAATCCTTAGCTCCAAATCCATCAGGGTGTGCCAGCCTGCACCCGTGTGGATGCAGCCTTGCCCAGATGGACTGAGGAAGATAGGCGTGTAAGGAGGGAACGAGTCGTTTTCCCCCTTCCTCATCCCCCTGCGATCCCATACTCCTTGCCATTCAGTCTTGCCTCGATTCTTTCCTTCTGGCTTGGTTCATCTTGCCAGGTCTCTCTTTCTCCCTTGGTTTTCAAACTCTCTTGACCCCACCTGGAGTGTGCCTCATCTGGAGCCCCATTGGTGCTTCCCAAGGCACAGAGTTTCCCAAGCACACAAAACCAACCCAAGCAGGCCTTCTCCCCAGGGGGCAGAAGGAAGCTCGGCCAGAGCTCTTGTGGATCCGTCAAGAGAGCGGCCTGCAGATGCCCGGCCTGGCTCGAGCTCCCATCATCTCAGCAGGTGCAGAGAAAGCAGAGGAGAGCCTCCCTCGGACAGACCAAGGGAGGTTCCTGAGCCCTCTGGAGAGACAAGGCCCAGCGCCGGGCACTGCTGCTCTCCCAATTCGCTCTCCCTTTGGGCACCACCCGGGCACCCCTCACAGCCCCTGAATGCGCATCCCAAAACCCAGGCCACGCTGGGATTCCACACTCATCAGCTCCAGCACGGAACCCAGGAACGAGAACAGAAACCCACCCACCCAGCCGGCACGTGGGGAGGGGGCCTGAAGAAACACTGCCAAATCCAGATAGCCAGCTGCCGTCCAGCACCAGACAAAGGAACACCATCACGCATGCCTAGAGAAGTCCATACCACAACCAGCTCGAGGCTCCTACTCAGGCCTGTCCCCTGAGGACGCCTCTCAAGGACCACCCCTGGGCAGGCTGTAGAAAAGAAGGTGCCTTCACACCGCGTGGGCGTGTATGTCCATTTGTCCAACCACGATGGACCACAGGATCCAGGGCATGCCCCAAAGACCCCTGGAACCACCGTCGGACCCAGCACTCCCCCTCACGGCCATAGACCCCGACAAAGGGTCTCTTCTCAGCGTGAAACGCCCCACTCGCTTCAGGCAGCCCTCTTCCCAAGAGCAGCACATGGAAAGACATTCGTGGTCCATGGACAGATGCTTGGCTGAGCAAGCAGCTGTCCTTCTCCCCAACAGAAGCGGACTCAGCAATCCAGCGGCGCAGAAATGGGTGCCATGGGCAGCCCCAGTGTTGCGAAGAGAAACGCTCACACGAAAGGAAAGAGGTCTGGGAGGGAGACACACAGCCCATGGGAAACCCCTTCCCTCTCCCATCTCACCAGGAACACCCAGGAACTGGCTTCCAGGAAAGAAACCCCTGCACTGCCATCCAGATGCTGCTTGCCAAATGGGAGGGCGAGGCTGTGGGAATGCCTGGCATTGGGGAGGTCCGAGATCCAAACCCTTGCCCTTGCGGGGGCTGGGGCGGGGGGCCAGAGCCCTCGTTCCATGGAGCGCAAGCTACGATGTCTAGTCCCTCTTCTGGCAACCCAAGGGAGGAGAAGGGGAGCCAAACAGGATGGATAGACATGGCCGATGGGATCCCTGTGTTGGGAAAGTGCAATGGATCCACTTCGAGCAGCGCCCCGCGAAAAGGAGTCCTGAACATTCACCCCAAACTCATGAGCGTCTCAGCGCTCCCCAGACAAGGTGTCACGCTCGAGAGGGCTGCCCCTGGGGAAAAGAGACGGGCCGAAGGACTCCGTGGATTCCGTCCAGATGGCCTAGCCTAGCCCATCGGACTCGACCGAATTCCCTGGTGAGGACGAAGTGATGAGGACAAAGACATGCTTCGTTTGGAGTGGATTGACTTCCCCAGGTATTCTCCTGCACCCGTGTGTGGTATGCAGATCCACTCTGCTCGGCAAAAGCATCCACTCCCAGGCTGGGCATCTCCAGGCGGGCGCTTCCAACCCACTCCCACCCAAGATAATGGCTCAGGAGAAACTTGGGATGCATTTGTCTATCCAGGTCCTAGCTATTGTTTCCTACTCTATCTGCATGCGTATGCGTGTGGGTGTGTTTGGAGAGAGGGAGGGAGGGAGGCAGAATGAGAGAAAGAGGGAGAGAACGAGGGAGAGAAGGAGAGAGGAGGGCCTTCACTCCTTTCTGGATCCATTCAGCTCATTCAGTTCAATGCCTCTTAGTCCTTGTCCATGGAGTTGGGGGCCCCCTGCCACACGGAGATGTGGTCTCGCCAGAGGGGGATCGCCCAGTGCAGCTCTTGCCCCAGCCACAGCCGGGACCAGGAGAGCCTCTGAAGCTGGGCAGCCGCGTGGGAACTCCCCTGAGAGCTTGCTGGAGGAGACCAATCAAGCGTCCTGAATGCATCACACCTGCTTTCAATCAGGCCTCCATTGCCTGGCGCCCTGCTGCCAAGAGAGGCTCTTCTCCAAAGGACACAAGGACATTTCCCTCAGCCTCCTGTGTGTGTGTGTGTGTTTGAGTGAGAGAGAGAGAGAGAGAGAGAGAGAGAGAGAGAGAGAGAGAGAGAGAGAGAGAGAGAGAGAGAGAGAGAGAGAGAGAGAGAGAGAGAACAGGCGGATGAGCCCAGCTGCCAACACTCTAGCCCCCGAAGCCCCCCATGTATTCCTCGGCACCACACTCCTTCTCACCTACCTGAAGCCGTGATGGGGACGGCTTGACCAGGGCCAGCTGGCGGTCCAATCCCGAGGCTGTGTGTGTCTGGGCGCCTGCCTCTAGGGGACCCCAAGCACGCCAAAGCCCAGGACCTGTTCCAAGCCTTCCAAACCCACTGCCACCCAACCAGGCGGCGAACTCCCCTCCAAATCCGGAAGGCACACCTCCGCCCTCCGCCTGACAGGAGGTGTCTCGGAGGAGAGAGTCCCTGGTGCCCAGGAAACACCCACATAGCCTCTGGGGGCCTGCTGTGAGTGCGTCCCGCTCAAGCCTCCATCCGCCCTCGACGTGGAGCCTGCGCCTTTGGAGCCTTGCCACTCCCACCTCTTAGAGCCTCGGAGCTGCACCTGAGGCCCGAAGGGGCTCTGGCGCCCTCGTGTGGACAGAGGCTCGAACAGCCCCTCTCAGGCTTGCCTTCTCTCTCTGGCTCAGCACGCCCCGGGGGGCTGCTTGGGCTGGGGCCCAGAGGAGGGTGGGGACTCCAGCCCCCGCCAAGAAGGGCCCTTCCACCTGGGCTCTATCTCCCTCTCTCAAAGGCGTTCTTCGTGCCCATGCCAACCTAGGCCATGCCTCGCCGTGGAAATCCTTAGCTCCAAATCCATCAGGGTGTGCCAGCCTGCACCCGTGTGGATGCAGCCTTGCCCAGATGGACTGAGGAAGATAGGCGTGTAAGGAGGGAACGAGTCGTTTTCCCCCTTCCTCATCCCCCTGCGATCCCATACTCCTTGCCATTCAGTCTTGCCTCGATTCTTTCCTTCTGGCTTGGTTCATCTTGCCAGGTCTCTCGTTCTCCCTTGGTTTTCAAACTCTCTTCACCCCACCTGGAGTGTGCCTTATCTGGAGCCCCATTGGTGCTTCCCAAGGCACAGAGTTTCCCAAGCACACAAAACCAACCCAAGCAGGCCTTCTCCCCAGGGGGCAGAAGGAAGCTCGGCCAGAGCTCTTGTGGATCCGTCAAGAGAGCGGCCTGCAGATGCCCGGCCTGGCTCGAGCTCCCATCATCTCAGCAGGTGCAGAGAAAGCAGAGGAGAGCCTCCCTCGGACAGACCAAGGGAGGTTCCTGAGCCCTCTGGAGAGACAAGGCCCAGCGCCGGGCACTGCTGCTCTCCCAATTCGCTCTCCCTTTGGGCACCACCCGGGCACCCCTCACAGCCCCTGAATGCGCATCCCAAAACCCAGGCCACGCTGGGATTCCACACTCATCAGCTCCAGCACGGAACCCAGGAACGAGAACAGAAACCCACCCACCCAGCCGGCACGTGGGGAGGGGGCCTGAAGAAACACTGCCAAATCCAGATAGCCAGCTGCCGTCCAGCACCAGACAAAGGAACACCATCACGCATGCCTAGAGAAGTCCATACCACAACCAGCTCGAGGCTCCTACTCAGGCCTGTCCCCTGAGGACGCCTCTCAAGGACCACCCCTGGGCAGGCTGTAGAAAAGAAGGTGCCTTCACACCGCGTGGGCGTGTATGTCCATTTGTCCAACCACGATGGACCACAGGATCCAGGGCATGCCCCAAAGACCCCTGGAACCACCGTCGGACCCAGCACTCCCCCTCACGGCCATAGACCCCGACAAAGGGTCTCTTCTCAGCGTGAAACGCCCCACTCGCTTCAGGCAGCCCTCTTCCCAAGAGCAGCACATGGAAAGACATTCGTGGTCCATGGACAGATGCTTGGCTGAGCAAGCAGCTGTCCTTCTCCCCAACAGAAGCGGACTCAGCAATCCAGCGGCGCAGAAATGGGTGCCATGGGCAGCCCCAGTGTTGCGAAGAGAAACGCTCACACGAAAGGAAAGAGGTCTGGGAGGGAGACACACAGCCCATGGGAAACCCCTTCCCTCTCCCATCTCACCAGGGACACCCAGGAACTGGCTTCCAGGAAAGAAACCCCTGCACTGCCATCCAGATGCTGCTTGCCAAATGGGAGGGCGAGGCTGTGGGAATGCCTGGCATTGGGGAGGTCCGAGATCCAAACCCTTGCCCTTGCGGGGGCTGGGGCGGGGGGCCAGAGCCCTCGTTCCATGGAGCGCAAGCTACGATGTCTAGTCCCTCTTCTGGGAACCCAAGGGAGGAGAAGGGGAGCCAAACAGGATGGATAGACATGGCCGATGGGATCCCTGTGTTGGGAAAGTGCAATGGATCCACTTCGAGCAGCGCCCCGCGAAAAGGAGTCCTGAACATTCACCCCAAACTCATGAGCGTCTCAGCGCTCCCCAGACAAGGTGTCACGCTCGAGAGGGCTGCCCCTGGGGAAAAGAGACGGGCCGAAGGACTCCGTGGATTCCGTCCAGATGGCCTAGCCTAGCCCATCGGACTCGACCGAATTCCCTGGTGAGGACGAAGTGATGAGGACAAAGACATGCTTCGTTTGGAGTGGATTGACTTCCCCAGGTATTCTCCTGCACCCGTGTGTGGTATGCAGATCCACTCTGCTCGGCAAAAGCATCCACTCCCAGGCTGGGCATCTCCAGGCGGGCGCTTCCAACCCACTCCCACCCAAGATAATGGCTCAGGAGAAACTTGGGATGCATTTGTCTATCCAGGTCCTAGCTATTGTTTCCTACTCTATCTGCATGCGTATGCGTGTGGGTGTGTTTGGAGAGAGGGAGGGAGGGAGGCAGAATGAGAGAAAGAGGGAGAGAACGAGGGAGAGAAGGAGAGAGGAGGGCCTTCACTCCTTTCTGGATCCATTCAGCTCATTCAGTTCAATGCCTCTTAGTCCTTGTCCATGGAGTTGGGGGCCCCCTGCCACACGGAGATGTGGTCTCGCCAGAGGGGGATCGCCCAGTGCAGCTCTTGCCCCAGCCACAGCCGGGACCAGGAGAGCCTCTGAAGCTGGGCAGCCGCGTGGGAACTCCCCTGAGAGCTTGCTGGAGGAGACCAATCAAGCGTCCTGAATGCATCACACCTGCTTTCAATCAGGCCTCCATTGCCTGGCGCCCTGCTGCCAAGAGAGGCTCTTCTCCAAAGGACACAAGGACATTTCCCTCAGCCTCCTGTGTGTGTGTGTGTGTTTGTGTGAGAGAGAGAGAGAGAGAGAGAGAGAGAGAGAGAGAGAGAGAGAGAGAGAGAGAGAGAGAGAGAGAGAGGGAGAGAGAGAGAGAGAGAGACAGGCGGATGAGCCCAGCTGCCAACACTCTAGCCCCCGAAGCCCCCCATGTATTCCTCGGCACCACACTCCTTCTCACCTACCTGAAGCCGTGATGGGGACGGCTTGACCAGGGCCAGCTGGCGGTCCAATCCCGAGGCTGTGTGTGTCTGGGCGCCTGCCTCTAGGGGACCCCAAGCACGCCAAAGCCCAGGACCTGTTCCAAGCCTTCCAAACCCACTGCCACCCAACCAGGCGGCGAACTCCCCTCCAAATCCGGAAGGCACACCTCCGCCCTCCGCCTGACAGGAGGTGTCTCGGAGGAGAGAGTCCCTGGTGCCCAGGAAACACCCACATAGCCTCTGGGGGCCTGCTGTGAGTGCGTCCCGCTCAAGCCTCCATCCGCCCTCGACGTGGAGCCTGCGCCTTTGGAGCCTTGCCACTCCCACCTCTTAGAGCCTCGGAGCTGCACCTGAGGCCGGAAGGGGCTCTGGCGCCCTCGTGTGGACAGAGGCTCGAACAGCCCCTCTCAGGCTTGCCTTCTCTCTCTGGCTCAGCACGCCCCGGGGGGCTGCTTGGGCTGGGGCCCAGAGGAGGGTGGGGACTCCAGCCCCCGCCAAGAAGGGCCCTTCCACCTGGGCTCTAGCTCCCTCTCTCAAAGGCGTTCTTCGTGCCCATGCCAACCTAGGCCATGCCTCGCCGTGGAAATCCTTAGCTCCAAATCCATCAGGGTGTGCCAGCCTGCACCCGTGTGGATGCAGCCTTGCCCAGATGGACTGAGGAAGATAGGCGTGTAAGGAGGGAACGAGTCGTTTTCCCCCTTCCTCATCCCCCTGCGATCCCATACTCCTTGCCATTCAGTCTTGCCTCGATTCTTTCCTTCTGGCTTGGTTCATCTTGCCAGGTCTCTCGTTCTCCCTTGGTTTTCAAACTCTCTTCACCCCACCTGGAGTGTGCCTTATCTGGAGCCCCATTGGTGCTTCCCAAGGCACAGAGTTTCCCAAGCACACAAAACCAACCCAAGCAGGCCTTCTCCCCAGGGGGCAGAAGGAAGCTCGGCCAGAGCTCTTGTGGATCCGTCAAGAGAGCGGCCTGCAGATGCCCGGCCTGGCTCGAGCTCCCATCATCTCAGCAGGTGCAGAGAAAGCAGAGGAGAGCCTCCCTCGGACAGACCAAGGGAGGTTCCTGAGCCCTCTGGAGAGACAAGGCCCAGCGCCGGGCACTGCTGCTCTCCCAATTCCCTCTCCCTTTGGGCACCACCCGGGCACCCCTCACAGACCCTGGATGCGCATCCCAAAACCCAGGCCACGCTGGGATTCCACACTCATCAGCTCCAGCACGGAACCCAGGAACGAGAACAGAAACCCACCCACCCAGCCGGCACGTGGGGAGGGGGCCTGAAGAAACACTGCCAAATCCAGATAGCCAGCTGCCGTCCAGCACCAGACAAAGGAACACCATCACGCATGCCTAGAGAAGTCCATACCACAACCAGCTCGAGGCTCCTACTCAGGCCTGTCCCCTGAGGACGCCTCTCAAGGACCACCCCTGGGCAGGCTGTAGAAAAGAAGGTGCCTTCACACCGCGTGGGCGTGTATGTCCATTTGTCCAACCACGATGGACCACAGGATCCAGGGCATGCCCCAAAGAACCCTGGAACCACCGTCGGACCCAGCACTCCCCCTCACGGCCATAGACCCCGACAAAGGGTCTCTTCTCAGCGTGAAACGCCCCACTCGCTTCAGGCAGCCCTCTTCCCAAGAGCAGCACATGGAAAGACATTCGTGGTCCATGGACAGATGCTTGGCTGAGCAAGCAGCTGTCCTTCTCCCCAACAGAAGCGGACTCAGCAATCCAGCGGCGCAGAAATGGGTGCCATGGGCAGCCCCAGTGTTGCGAAGAGAAACGCTCACACGAAAGGAAAGAGGTCTGGGAGGGAGACACACAGCCCATGGGAAACCCCTTCCCTCTCCCATCTCACCAGGGACACCCAGGAACTGGCTTCCAGGAAAGAAACCCCTGCACTGCCATCCAGATGCTGCTTGCCAAATGGGAGGGCGAGGCTGTGGGAATGCCTGGCATTGGGGAGGTCCGAGATCCAAACCCTTGCCCTTGCGGGGGCTGGGGCGGGGGGCCAGAGCCCTCGTTCCATGGAGCGCAAGCTACGATGTCTAGTCCCTCTTCTGGGAACCCAAGGGAGGAGAAGGGGAGCCAAACAGGATGGATAGACATGGCCGATGGGATCCCTGTGTTGGGAAAGTGCAATGGATCCACTTCGAGCAGCGCCCCGCGAAAAGGAGTCCTGAACATTCACCCCAAACTCATGAGCGTCTCAGCGCTCCCCAGACAAGGTGTCACGCTCGAGAGGGCTGCCCCTGGGGAAAAGAGACGGGCCGAAGGACTCCGTGGATTCCGTCCAGATGGCCTAGCCTAGCCCATCGGACTCGACCGAATTCCCTGGTGAGGACGAAGTGATGAGGACAAAGACATGCTTCGTTTGGAGTGGATTGACTTCCCCAGGTATTCTCCTGCACCCGTGTGTGGTATGCAGATCCACTCTGCTCGGCAAAAGCATCCACTCCCAGGCTGGGCATCTCCAGGCGGGCGCTTCCAACCCACTCCCACCCAAGATAATGGCTCAGGAGAAACTTGGGATGCATTTGTCTATCCAGGTCCTAGCTATTGTTTCCTACTCTATCTGCATGCGTATGCGTGTGGGTGTGTTTGGAGAGAGGGAGGCAGAATGAGAGAAAGAGGGAGAGAACGAGGGAGAGAAGGAGAGAGGAGGGCCTTCACTCCTTTCTGGATCCATTCAGCTCATTCAGTTCAATGCCTCTTAGTCCTTGTCCATGGAGTTGGGGGCCCCCTGCCACACGGAGATGTGGTCTCGCCAGAGGGGGATCGCCCAGTGCAGCTCTTGCCCCAGCCACAGCCGGGACCAGGAGAGCCTCTGAAGCTGGGCAGCCGCGTGGGAACTCCCCTGAGAGCTTGCTGGAGGAGACCAATCAAGCGTCCTGAATGCATCACACCTGCTTTCAATCAGGCCTCCATTGCCTGGCGCCCTGCTGCCAAGAGAGGCTCTTCTCCAAAGGACACAAGGACATTTCCCTCAGCCTCCTGTGTGTGTGTGTGTGTTTGAGTGAGAGAGAGAGAGAGAGAGAGAGAGAGAGAGAGAGAGAGAGAGAGAGAGAGAGAGAGAGAACAGGCGGATGAGCCCAGCTGCCAACACTCTAGCCCCCGAAGCCCCCCATGTATTCCTCGGCACCACACTCCTTCTCACCTACCTGAAGCCGTGATGGGGACGGCTTGACCAGGGCCAGCTGGCGGTCCAATCCCGAGGCTGTGTGTGTCTGGGCGCCTGCCTCTAGGGGACCCCAAGCACGCCAAAGCCCAGGACCTGTTCCAAGCCTTCCAAACCCACTGCCACCCAACCAGGCGGCAAACTCCCCTCCAAATCCGGAAGGCACACCTCCGCCCTCCGCCTGACAGGAGGTGTCTCGGAGGAGAGAGTCCCTGGTGCCCAGGAAACACCCACATAGCCTCTGGGGGCCTGCTGTGAGTGCGTCCCGCTCAAGCCTCCATCCGCCCTCGACGTGGAGCCTGCGCCTTTGGAGCCTTGCCACTCCCACCTCTTAGAGCCTTGGAGCTGCACCTGAGGCCCGAAGGGGCTCTGGCGCCCTCGTGTGGACAGAGGCTCGAACAGCCCCTCTCAGGCTTGCCTTCTCTCTCTGGCTCAGCACGCCCCGGGGGGCTGCTTGGGCTGGGGCCCAGAGGAGGGTGGGGACTCCAGCCCCCGCCAAGAAGGGCCCTTCCACCTGGGCTCTATCTCCCTCTCTCAAAGGCGTTCTTCGTGCCCATGCCAACCTAGGCCATGCCTCGCCGTGGAAATCCTTAGCTCCAAATCCATCAGGGTGTGCCAGCCTGCACCCGTGTGGATGCAGCCTTGCCCAGATGGACTGAGGAAGATAGGCGTGTAAGGAGGGAACGAGTCGTTTTCCCCCGTCCTCATCCCCCTGCGATCCCATACTCCTTGCCATTCAGTCTTGCCTCGATTCTTTCCTTCTGGCTTGGTTCATCTTGCCAGGTCTCTCGTTCTCCCTTGGTTTTCAAACTCTCTTCACCCCACCTGGAGTGTGCCTTATCTGGAGCCCCATTGGTGCTTCCCAAGGCACAGAGTTTCCCAAGCACACAAAACCAACCCAAGCAGGCCTTCTCCCCAGGGGGCAGAAGGAAGCTCGGCCAGAGCTCTTGTGGATCCGTCAAGAGAGCGGCCTGCAGATGCCCGGCCTGGCTCGAGCTCCCATCATCTCAGCAGGTGCAGAGAAAGCAGAGGAGAGCCTCCCTCGGACAGACCAAGGGAGGTTCCTGAGCCCTCTGGAGAGACAAGGCCCAGCGCCGGGCACTGCTGCTCTCCCAATTCGCTCTCCCTTTGGGCACCACCCGGGCACCCCTCACAGCCCCTGCATGCGCATCCCAAAACCCAGGCCACGCTGGGATTCCACACTCATCAGCTCCAGCACGGAACCCAGGAACGAGAACAGAAACCCACCCACCCAGCCGGCACGTGGGGAGGGGGCCTGAAGAAACACTGCCAAATCCAGATAGCCAGCTGCCGTCCAGCACCAGACAAAGGAACACCATCACGCATGCCTAGAGAAGTCCATACCACAACCAGATCGAGGCTCCTACTCAGGCCTGTCCCCTGAGGACGCCTCTCAAGGACCACCCCTGGGCAGGCTGTAGAAAAGAAGGTGCCTTCACACCGCGTGGGCGTGTATGTCCATTTGTCCAACCACGATGGACCACAGGATCCAGGGCATGCCCCAAAGAACCCTGGAACCACCGTCGGACCCAGCACTCCCCCTCACGGCCATAGACCCCGACAAAGGGTCTCTTCTCAGCGTGAAACGCCCCACTCGCTTCAGGCAGCCCTCTTCCCAAGAGCAGCACATGGAAAGACATTCGTGGTCCATGGACAGATGCTTGGCTGAGCAAGCAGCTGTCCTTCTCCCCAACAGAAGCGGACTCAGCAATCCAGCGGCGCAGAAATGGGTGCCATGGGCAGCCCCAGTGTTGCGAAGAGAAACGCTCACACGAAAGGAAAGAGGTCTGGGAGGGAGACACACAGCCCATGGGAAACCCCTTCCCTCTCCCATCTCACCAGGGACACCCAGGAACTGGCTTCCAGGAAAGAAACCCCTGCACTGCCATCCAGATGCTGCTTGCCAAATGGGAGGGCGAGGCTGTGGGAATGCCTGGCATTGGGGAGGTCCGAGATCCAAACCCTTGCCCTTGCGGGGGCTGGGGCGGGGGGCCAGAGCCCTCGTTCCATGGAGCGCAAGCTACGATGTCTAGTCCCTCTTCTGGGAACCCAAGGGAGGAGAAGGGGAGCCAAACAGGATGGATAGACATGGCCGATGGGATCCCTGTGTTGGGAAAGTGCAATGGATCCACTTCGAGCAGCGCCCCGCGAAAAGGAGTCCTGAACATTCACCCCAAACTCATGAGCGTCTCAGCGCTCCCCAGACAAGGTGTCACGCTCGAGAGGGCTGCCCCTGGGGAAAAGAGACGGGCCGAAGGACTCCGTGGATTCCGTCCAGATGGCCTAGCCTAGCCCATCGGACTCGACCGAATTCCCTGGTGAGGACGAAGTGATGAGGACAAAGACATGCTTCGTTTGGAGTGGATTGACTTCCCCAGGTATTCTCCTGCACCCGTGTGTGGTATGCAGATCCACTCTGCTCGGCAAAAGCATCCACTCCCAGGCTGGGCATCTCCAGGCGGGCGCTTCCAACCCACTCCCACCCAAGATAATGGCTCAGGAGAAACTTGGGATGCATTTGTCTATCCAGGTCCTAGCTATTGTTTCCTACTCTATCTGCATGCGTATGCGTGTGGGTGTGTTTGGAGAGAGGGAGGGAGGGAGGCAGAATGAGAGAAAGAGGGAGAGAACGAGGGAGAGAAGGAGAGAGGAGGGCCTTCACTCCTTTCTGGATCCATTCAGCTCATTCAGTTCAATGCCTCTTAGTCCTTGTCCATGGAGTTGGGGGCCCCCTGCCACACGGAGATGTGGTCTCGCCAGAGGGGGATCGCCCAGTGCAGCTCTTGCCCCAGCCACAGCCGGGACCAGGAGAGCCTCTGAAGCTGGGCAGCCGCGTGGGAACTCCCCTGAGAGCTTGCTGGAGGAGACCAATCAAGCGTCCTGAATGCATCACACCTGCTTTCAATCAGGCCTCCATTGCCTGGCGCCCTGCTGCCAAGAGAGGCTCTTCTCCAAAGGACACAAGGACATTTCCCTCAGCCTCCTGTGTGTGTGTGTGTGTTTGAGTGAGTGAGAGAGAGAGAGAGAGAGAGAGAGAGAGAGAGAACAGGCGGATGAGCCCAGCTGCCAACACTCTAGCCCCCGAAGCCCCCCATGTATTCCTCGGCACCACACTCCTTCTCACCTACCTGAAGCCGTGATGGGGACGGCTTGACCAGGGCCAGCTGGCGGTCCAATCCCGAGGCTGTGTGTGTCTGGGCGCCTGCCTCTAGGGGACCCCAAGCACGCCAAAGCCCAGGACCTGTTCCAAGCCTTCCAAACCCACTGCCACCCAACCAGGCGGCGAACTCCCCTCCAAATCCGGAAGGCACACCTCCGCCCTCCGCCTGACAGGAGGTGTCTCGGAGGAGAGAGTCCCTGGTGCCCAGGAAACACCCACATAGCCTCTGGGGGCCTGCTGTGAGTGCGTCCCGCTCAAGCCTCCATCCGCCCTCGAAGTGGAGCCTGCGCCTTTGGAGCCTTGCCACTCCCACCTCTTAGAGCCTCGGAGCTGCACCTGAGGCCGGAAGGGGCTCTGGCGCCCTCGTGTGGACAGAGGCTCGAACAGCCCCTCTCAGGCTTGCCTTCTCTCTCTGGCTCAGCACGCCCCGGGGGGCTGCTTGGGCTGGGGCCCAGAGGAGGGTGGGGACTCCAGCCCCCGCCAAGAAGGGCCCTTCCACCTGGGCTCTATCTCCCTCTCTCAAAGGCGTTCTTCGTGCCCATGCCAACCTAGGCCATGCCTCGCCGTGGAAATCCTTAGCTCCAAATCCATCAGGGTGTGCCAGCCTGCACCCGTGTGGATGCAGCCTTGCCCAGATGGACTGAGGAAGATAGGCGTGTAAGGAGGGAACGAGTCGTTTTCCCCCTTCCTCATCCCCCTGCGATCCCATACTCCTTGCCATTCAGTCTTGCCTCGATTCTTTCCTTCTGGCTTGGTTCATCTTGCCAGGTCTCTCTTTCTCCCTTGGTTTTCCAACTCTCTTCACCCCACCTGGAGTGTGCCTCATCTGGAGCCCCATTGGTGCTTCCCAAGGCACAGAGTTTCCCAAGCACACAAAACCAACCCAAGCAGGCCTTCTCCCCAGGGGGCAGAAGGAAGCTCGGCCAGAGCTCTTGTGGATCCGTCAAGAGAGCGGCCTGGCTCGAGCTCCCATCATCTCAGCAGGTGCAGAGAAAGCAGAGGAGAGCCTCCCTCGGACAGACCAAGGGAGGTTCCTGAGCCCTCTGGAGAGACAAGGCCCAGCGCCGGGCACTGCTGCTCTCCCAATTCGCTCTCCCTTTGGGCACCACCCGGGCACCCCTCACAGCCCCTGAATGCGCATCCCAAAACCCAGGCCACGCTGGGATTCCACACTCATCAGCTCCAGCACGGAACCCAGGAACGAGAACAGAAACCCACCCACCCAGCCGGCACGTGGGGAGGGGGCCTGAAGAAACACTGCCAAATCCAGATAGCCAGCTGCCGTCCAGCACCAGACAAAGGAACACCATCACGCATGCCTAGAGAAGTCCATACCACAACCAGATCGAGGCTCCTACTCAGGCCTGTCCCCTGAGGACGCCTCTCAAGGACCACCCCTGGGCAGGCTGTAGAAAAGAAGGTGCCTTCACACCGCGTGGGCGTGTATGTCCATTTGTCCAACCACGATGGACCACAGGATCCAGGGCATGCCCCAAAGAACCCTGGAACCACCGTCGGACCCAGCACTCCCCCTCACGGCCATAGACCCCGACAAAGGGTCTCTTCTCAGCGTGAAACGCCCCACTCGCTTCAGGCAGCCCTCTTCCCAAGAGCAGCACATGGAAAGACATTCGTGGTCCATGGACAGATGCTTGGCTGAGCAAGCAGCTGTCCTTCTCCCCAACAGAAGCGGACTCAGCAATCCAGCGGCGCAGAAATGGGTGCCATGGGCAGCCCCAGTGTTGCGAAGAGAAACGCTCACACGAAAGGAAAGAGGTCTGGGAGGGAGACACACAGCCCATGGGAAACCCCTTCCCTCTCCCATCTCACCAGGGACACCCAGGAACTGGCTTCCAGGAAAGAAACCCCTGCACTGCCATCCAGATGCTGCTTGCCAAATGGGAGGGCGAGGCTGTGGGAATGCCTGGCATTGGGGAGGTCCGAGATCCAAACCCTTGCCCTTGCGGGGGCTGGGGCGGGGGGCCAGAGCCCTCGTTCCATGGAGCGCAAGCTACGATGTCTAGTCCCTCTTCTGGGAACCCAAGGGAGGAGAAGGGGAGCCAAACAGGATGGATAGACATGGCCGATGGGATCCCTGTGTTGGGAAAGTGCAATGGATCCACTTCGAGCAGCGCCCCGCGAAAAGGAGTCCTGAACATTCACCCCAAACTCATGAGCGTCTCAGCGCTCCCCAGACAAGGTGTCACGCTCGAGAGGGCTGCCCCTGGGGAAAAGAGACGGGCCGAAGGACTCCGTGGATTCCGTCCAGATGGCCTAGCCTAGCCCATCGGACTCGACCGAATTCCCTGGTGAGGACGAAGTGATGAGGACAAAGACATGCTTCGTTTGGAGTGGATTGACTTCCCCAGGTATTCTCCTGCACCCGTGTGTGGTATGCAGATCCACTCTGCTCGGCAAAAGCATCCACTCCCAGGCTGGGCATCTCCAGGCGGGCGCTTCCAACCCACTCCCACCCAAGATAATGGCTCAGGAGAAACTTGGGATGCATTTGTCTATCCAGGTCCTAGCTATTGTTTCCTACTCTATCTGCATGCGTATGCGTGTGGGTGTGTTTGGAGAGAGGGAGGGAGGGAGGCAGAATGAGAGAAAGAGGGAGAGAACGAGGGAGAGAAGGAGAGAGGAGGGCCTTCACTCCTTTCTGGATCCATTCAGCTCATTCAGTTCAATGCCTCTTAGTCCTTGTCCATGGAGTTGGGGGCCCCCTGCCACACGGAGATGTGGTCTCGCCAGAGGGGGATCGCCCAGTGCAGCTCTTGCCCCAGCCACAGCCGGGACCAGGAGAGCCTCTGAAGCTGGGCAGCCGCGTGGGAACTCCCCTGAGAGCTTGCTGGAGGAGACCAATCAAGCGTCCTGAATGCATCACACCTGCTTTCAATCAGGCCTCCATTGCCTGGCGCCCTGCTGCCAAGAGAGGCTCTTCTCCAAAGGACACAAGGACATTTCCCTCAGCCTCCTGTGTGTGTGTGTGTGTTTGAGTGAGAGAGAGAGAGAGAGAGAGAGAGAGAGAGAGAGAGAGAGAGAGAGAGAGAGAGAGAGAGAACAGGCGGATGAGCCCAGCTGCCAACACTCTAGCCCCCGAAGCCCCCCATGTATTCCTCGGCACCACACTCCTTCTCACCTACCTGAAGCCGTGATGGGGACGGCTTGACCAGGGCCAGCTGGCGGTCCAATCCCGAGGCTGTGTGTGTCTGGGCGCCTGCCTCTAGGGGACCCCAAGCACGCCAAAGCCCAGGACCTGTTCCAAGCCTTCCAAACCCACTGCCACCCAACCAGGCGGCGAACTCCCCTCCAAATCCGGAAGGCACACCTCCGCCCTCCGCCTGACAGGAGGTGTCTCGGAGGAAAGAGTCCCTGGTGCCCAGGAAACACCCACATAGCCTCTGGGGGCCTGCTGTGAGTGCGTCCCGCTCAAGCCTCCATCCGCCCTCGACGTGGAGCCTGCGCCTTTGGAGCCTTGCCACTCCCACCTCTTAGAGCCTCGGAGCTGCACCTGAGGCCGGAAGGGGCTCTGGCGCCCTCGTGTGGACAGAGGCTCGAACAGCCCCTCTCAGGCTTGCCTTCTCTCTCTGGCTCAGCACGCCCCGGGGGGCTGCTTGGGCTGGGGCCCAGAGGAGGCTGGGGGCTCCAGCCCCCGCCAAGAAGGGCCCTTCCACCTGGGCTCTATCTCCCTCTCTCAAAGGCGTTCTTCGTGCCCATGCCAACCTAGGCCATGCCTCGCCGTGGAAATCCTTAGCTCCAAATCCATCAGGGTGTGCCAGCCTGCACCCGTGTGGATGCAGCCTTGCCCAGATGGACTGAGGAAGATAGGCGTGTAAGGAGGGAACGAGTCGTTTTCCCCCTTCCTCATCCCCCTGCGATCCCATACTCCTTGCCATTCAGTCTTGCCTCGATTCTTTCCTTCTGGCTTGGTTCATCTTGCCAGGTCTCTCGTTCTCCCTTGGTTTTCAAACTCTCTTCACCCCACCTGGAGTGTGCCTTATCTGGAGCCCCATTGGTTCTTCCCAAGGCACAGAGTTTCCCAAGCACACAAAACCAACCCAAGCAGGCCTTCTCCCCAGGGGGCAGAAGGAAGCTCGGCCAGAGCTCTTGTGGATCCGTCAAGAGAGCGGCCTGCAGATGCCCGGCCTGGCTCGAGCTCCCATCATCTCAGCAGGTGCAGAGAAAGCAGAGGAGAGCCTCCCTCGGACAGACCAAGGGAGGTTCCTGAGCCCTCTGGAGAGACAAGGCCCAGCGCCGGGCACTGCTGCTCTCCCAATTCGCTCTCCCTTTGGGCACCACCCGGGCACCCCTCACAGACCCTGGATGCGCATCCCAAAACCCAGGCCACGCTGGGATTCCACACTCATCAGCTCCAGCACGGAACCCAGGAACGAGAACAGAAACCCACCCACCCAGCCGGCACGTGGGGAGGGGGCCTGAAGAAACACTGCCAAATCCAGATAGCCAGCTGCCGTCCAGCACCAGACAAAGGAACACCATCACGCATGCCTAGAGAAGTCCATACCACAACCAGCTCGAGGCTCCTACTCAGGCCTGTCCCCTGAGGACGCCTCTCAAGGACCACCCCTGGGCAGGCTGTAGAAAAGAAGGTGCCTTCACACCGCGTGGGCGTGTATGTCCATTTGTCCAACCACGATGGACCACAGGATCCAGGGCATGCCCCAAAGAACCCTGGAACCACCGTCGGACCCAGCACTCCCCCTCACGGCCATAGACCCCGACAAAGGGTCTCTTCTCAGCGTGAAACGCCCCACTCGCTTCAGGCAGCCCTCTTCCCAAGAGCAGCACATGGAAAGACATTCGTGGTCCATGGACAGATGCTTGGCTGAGCAAGCAGCTGTCCTTCTCCCCAACAGAAGCGGACTCAGCAATCCAGCGGCGCAGAAATGGGTGCCATGGGCAGCCCCAGTGTTGCGAAGAGAAACGCTCACACGAAAGGAAAGAGGTCTGGGAGGGAGACACACAGCCCATGGGAAACCCCTTCCCTCTCCCATCTCACCAGGGACACCCAGGAACTGGCTTCCAGGAAAGAAACCCCTGCACTGCCATCCAGATGCTGCTTGCCAAATGGGAGGGCGAGGCTGTGGGAATGCCTGGCATTGGGGAGGTCCGAGATCCAAACCCTTGCCCTTGCGGGGGCTGGGGCGGGGGGCCAGAGCCCTCGTTCCATGGAGCGCAAGCTACGATGTCTAGTCCCTCTTCTGGGAACCCAAGGGAGGAGAAGGGGAGCCAAACAGGATGGATAGACATGGCCGATGGGATCCCTGTGTTGGGAAAGTGCAATGGATCCACTTCGAGCAGCGCCCCGCGAAAAGGAGTCCTGAACATTCACCCCAAACTCATGAGCGTCTCAGCGCTCCCCAGACAAGGTGTCACGCTCGAGAGGGCTGCCCCTGGGGAAAAGAGACGGGCCGAAGGACTCCGTGGATTCCGTCCAGATGGCCTAGCCTAGCCCATCGGACTCGACCGAATTCCCTGGTGAGGACGAAGTGATGAGGACAAAGACATGCTTCGTTTGGAGTGGATTGACTTCCCCAGGTATTCTCCTGCACCCGTGTGTGGTATGCAGATCCACTCTGCTCGGCAAAAGCATCCACTCCCAGGCTGGGCATCTCCAGGCGGGCGCTTCCAACCCACTCCCACCCAAGATAATGGCTCAGGAGAAACTTGGGATGCATTTGTCTATCCAGGTCCTAGCTATTGTTTCCTACTCTATCTGCATGCGTATGCGTGTGGGTGTGTTTGGAGAGAGGGAGGGAGGGAGGCAGAATGAGAGAAAGAGGGAGAGAACGAGGGAGAGAAGGAGAGAGGAGGGCCTTCACTCCTTTCTGGATCCATTCAGCTCATTCAGTTCAATGCCTCTTAGTCCTTGTCCATGGAGTTGGGGGCCCCCTGCCACACGGAGATGTGGTCTCGCCAGAGGGGGATCGCCCAGTGCAGCTCTTGCCCCAGCCACAGCCGGGACCAGGAGAGCCTCTGAAGCTGGGCAGCCGCGTGGGAACTCCCCTGAGAGCTTGCTGGAGGAGACCAATCCAGCGTCCTGAACGCATCACACCTGCTTTCAATCAGGCCTCCATTGCCTGGCGCCCTGCTGCCAAGAGAGGCTCTTCTCCAAAGGACACAAGGACATTTCCCTCAGCCTCCTGTGTGTGTGTGTGTGTTTGAGTGAGAGAGAGAGAGAGAGAGAGAGAGAGAGAGAGAGAGAGAGAGAGAGAGAGAGAGAGAGAGAGAGAGAGAGAGAGAGAACAGGCGGATGAGCCCAGCTGCCAACACTCTAGCCCCCGAAGCCCCCCATGTATTCCTCGGCACCACACTCCTTCTCACCTACCTGAAGCCGTGATGGGGACGGCTTGACCAGGGCCAGCTGGCGGTCCAATCCCGAGGCTGTGTGTGTCTGGGCGCCTGCCTCTAGGGGACCCCAAGCACGCCAAAGCCCAGGACCTGTTCCAAGCCTTCCAAACCCACTGCCACCCAACCAGGCGGCGAACTCCCCTCCAAATCCGGAAGGCACACCTCCGCCCTCCGCCTGACAGGAGGTGTCTCGGAGGAGAGAGTCCCTGGTGCCCAGGAAACACCCACATAGCCTCTGGGGGCCTGCTGTGAGTGCGTCCCGCTCAAGCCTCCATCCGCCCTCGACGTGGAGCCTGCGCCTTTGGAGCCTTGCCACTCCCACCTCTTAGAGCCTCGGAGCTGCACCTGAGGCCGGAAGGGGCTCTGGCGCCCTCGTGTGGACAGAGGCTCGAACAGCCCCTCTCAGGCTTGCCTTCTCTCTCTGGCTCAGCACGCCCCGGGGGGCTGCTTGGGCTGGGGCCCAGAGGAGGGTGGGGACTCCAGCCCCCGCCAAGAAGGGCCCTTCCACCTGGGCTCTATCTCCCTCTCTCAAAGGCGTTCTTCGTGCCCATGCCAACCTAGGCCATGCCTCGCCGTGGAAATCCTTAGCTCCAAATCCATCAGGGTGTGCCAGCCTGCACCCGTGTGGATGCAGCCTTGCCCAGATGGACTGAGGAAGATAGGCGTGTAAGGAGGGAACGAGTCGTTTTCCCCCTTCCTCATCCCCCTGCGATCCCATACTCCTTGCCATTCAGTCTTGCCTCGATTCTTTCCTTCTGGCTTGGTTCATCTTGCCAGGTCTCTCTTTCTCCCTTTCTTTTCAAACTCTCTTGACCCCACCTGGAGTGTGCCTCATCTGGAGCCCCATTGGTGCTTCCCAAGGCACAGAGTTTCCCAAGCACACAAAACCAACCCAAGCAGGCCTTCTCCCCAGGGGGCAGAAGGAAGCTCGGCCAGAGCTCTTGTGGATCCGTCAAGAGAGCGGCCTGCAGATGCCCGGCCTGGCTCGAGCTCCCATCATCTCAGCAGGTGCAGAGAAAGCAGAGGAGAGCCTCCCTCGGACAGACCAAGGGAGGTTCCTGAGCACTCTGGAGAGACAAGGCCCAGCGCCGGGCACTGCTGCTCTCCCAATTCCCTCTCCCTTTGGGCACCACCCGGGCACCCCTCACAGACCCTGGATGCGCATCCCAAAACCCAGGCCACGCTGGGATTCCACACTCATCAGCTCCAGCACGGAACCCAGGAACGAGAACAGAAACCCACCCACCCAGCCGGCACGTGGGGAGGGGGCCTGAAGAAACACTGCCAAATCCAGATAGCCAGCTGCCGTCCAGCACCAGACAAAGGAACACCATCACGCATGCCTAGAGAAGTCCATACCACAACCAGCTCGAGGCTCCTACTCAGGCCTGTCCCCTGAGGACGCCTCTCAAGGACCACCCCTGGGCAGGCTGTAGAAAAGAAGGTGCCTTCACACCGCGTGGGCGTGTATGTCCATTTGTCCAACCACGATGGACCACAGGATCCAGGGCATGCCCCAAAGAACCCTGGAACCACCGTCGGACCCAGCACTCCCCCTCACGGCCATAGACCCCGACAAAGGGTCTCTTCTCAGCGTGAAACGCCCCACTCGCTTCAGGCAGCCCTCTTCCCAAGAGCAGCACATGGAAAGACATTCGTGGTCCATGGACAGATGCTTGGCTGAGCAAGCAGCTGTCCTTCTCCCCAACAGAAGCGGACTCAGCAATCCAGCGGCGCAGAAATGGGTGCCATGGGCAGCCCCAGTGTTGCGAAGAGAAACGCTCACACGAAAGGAAAGAGGTCTGGGAGGGAGACACACAGCCCATGGGAAACCCCTTCCCTCTCCCATCTCACCAGGGACACCCAAGAACTGGCTTCCAGGAAAGAAACCCCTGCACTGCCATCCAGATGCTGCTTGCCAAATGGGAGGGCGAGGCTGTGGGAATGCCTGGCATTGGGGAGGTCCGAGATCCAAACCCTTGCCCTTGCGGGGGCTGGGGCGGGGGGCCAGAGCCCTCGTTCCATGGAGCGCAAGCTACGATGTCTAGTCCCTCTTCTGGGAACCCAAGGGAGGAGAAGGGGAGCCAAACAGGATGGATAGACATGGCCGATGGGATCCCTGTGTTGGGAAAGTGCAATGGATCCACTTCGAGCAGCGCCCCGCGAAAAGGAGTCCTGAACATTCACCCCAAACTCATGAGCGTCTCAGCGCTCCCCAGACAAGGTGTCACGCTCGAGAGGGCTGCCCCTGGGGAAAAGAGACGGGCCGAAGGACTCCGTGGATTCCGTCCAGATGGCCTAGCCTAGCCCATCGGACTCGACCGAATTCCCTGGTGAGGACGAAGTGATGAGGACAAAGACATGCTTCGTTTGGAGTGGATTGACTTCCCCAGGTATTCTCCTGCACCCGTGTGTGGTATGCAGATCCACTCTGCTCGGCAAAAGCATCCACTCCCAGGCTGGGCATCCCCAGGCGGGCGCTTCCAACCCACTCCCACCCAAGATAATGGCTCAGGAGAGACTTGGGATGCATTTGTCTATCCAGGTCCTAGCTATTGTTTCCTACTCTATCTGCATGCGTATGCGTGTGGGTGTGTTTGGAGAGAGGGAGGGAGGGAGGCAGAATGAGAGAAAGAGGGAGAGAACGAGGGAGAGAAGGAGAGAGGAGGGCCTTCACTCCTTTCTGGATCCATTCAGCTCATTCAGTTCAATGCCTCTTAGTCCTTGTCCATGGAGTTGGGGGCCCCCTGCCACACGGAGATGTGGTCTCGCCAGAGGGGGACCGCCCAGTACAGCTCTTGCCCCAGCCACAGCCGGGACCAGGAGAGCCTCTGAAGCTGGGCAGCCGCGTGGGAACTCCCCTGAGAGCTTGCTGGAGGAGACCAATCAAGCGTCCTGAATGCATCACACCTGCTTTCAATCAGGCCTCCATTGCCTGGCGCCCTGCTGCCAAGAGAGGCTCTTCTCCAAAGGACACAAGGACATTTCCCTCAGCCTCCTGTGTCTGTGTGTGTTTGAGTGAGAGAGAGAGAGAGAGAGAGAGAGAGAGAGAGAGAGAGAGAGAGAGAGAGAGAGAGAGAGAGAGAGAGAGAGAGAGAGAACAGGCGGATGAGCCCAGCTGCCAACACTCTAGCCCCCGAAGCCCCCCATGTATTCCTCGGCACCACACTCCTTCTCACCTACCTGAAGCCGTGATGGGGACGGCTTGACCAGGGCCAGCTGGCGGTCCAATCCCGAGGCTGTGTGTGCTGGGCGCCTGCCTCTAGGGGACCCCAAGCACGCCAAAGCCCAGGACCTGTTCCAAGCCTTCCAAACCCACTGCCACCCAACCAGGCGGCGAACTCACCTCCAAATCCGGAAGGCACACCTCCGCCCTCCGCCTGACAGGAGGTGTCTCAGAGGAGAGAGTCCCTGGTGCCCAGGAAACACCCACATAGCCTCTGGGGGCCTGCTGTGAGTGCGTCCCGCTCAAGCCTCCATCCGCCCTCGACGTGGAGCCTGCGCCTTTGGAGCCTTGCCACTCCCACCTCTTAGAGCCTCGGAGCTGCACCTGAGGCCGGAAGGGGCTCTGGCGCCCTCGTGTGGACAGAGGCTCGAACAGCCCCTCTCAGGCTTGCCTTCTCTCTCTGGCTCAGCACGCCCCGGGGGGCTGCTTGGGCTGGGGCCCAGAGGAGGGTGGGGACTCCAGCCCCCGCCAAGAAGGGCCCTTCCACCTGGGCTCTATCTCCCTCTCTCAAAGGCGTTCTTCGTGCCCATGCCAACCTAGGCCATGCCTCGCCGTGGAAATCCTTAGCTCCAAATCCATCAGGGTGTGCCAGCCTGCACCCGTGTGGATGCAGCCTTGCCCAGATGGACTGAGGAAGATAGGCGTGTAAGGAGGGAACGAGTCGTTTTCCCCCTTCCTCATCCCCCTGCGATCCCATACTCCTTGCCATTCAGTCTTGCCTCGATTCTTTCCTTCTGGCTTGGTTCATCTTGCCAGGTCTCTCTTTCTCCCTTTCTTTTCAAACTCTCTTGACCCCACCTGGAGTGTGCCTCATCTGGAGCCCCATTGGTGCTTCCCAAGGCACAGAGTTTCCCAAGCACACAAAACCAACCCAAGCAGGCCTTCTCCCCAGGGGGCCAGAAGGAAGCTCGGCCAGAGCTGTTGTGGATCCGTCAAGAGAGCGGCCTGCAGATGCCCGGCCTGGCTCGAGCTCCCATCATCTCAGCAGGTGCAGAGAAAGCAGAGGAGAGCCTCCCTCGGACAGACCAAGGGAGGTTCCTGAGCCCTCTGGAGAGACAAGGCCCAGCGCCGGGCACTGCTGCTCTCCCAATTCCCTCTCCCTTTGGGCACCACCCGGGCACCCTTCACAGCCCCTGCATGCGCATCCCAAAACCCAGGCCACGCTGGGATTCCACACTCATCAGCTCCAGCACGGAACCCAGGAACGAGAACAGAAACCCACCCACCCAGCCGGCACGTGGGGAGGGGGCCTGAAGAAACACTGCCAAATCCAGATAGCCAGCTGCCGTCCAGCACCAGACAAAGGAACACCATCACGCATGCCTAGAGATGTCCATACCACAACCAGCTCGAGGCTCCTACTCAGGCCTGTCCCCTGAGGACGCCTCTCAAGGACCACCCCTGGGCAGGCTGTAGAAAAGAAGGTGCCTTCACACCGCGTGGGCGTGTATGTCCATTTGTCCAACCACGATGGACCACAGGATCCAGGGCATGCCCCAAAGAACCCTGGAACCACCGTCGGACCCAGCACTCCCCCTCACGGCCATAGACCCCGACAAAGGGTCTCTTCTCAGCGTGAAACGCCCCACTCGCTTCAGGCAGCCCTCTTCCCAAGAGCAGCACATGGAAAGACATTCGTGGTCCATGGACAGATGCTTGGCTGAGCAAGCAGCTGTCCTTCTCCCCAACAGAAGCGGACTCAGCAATCCAGCGGCGCAGAAATGGGTGCCATGGGCAGCCCCAGTGTTGCGAAGAGAAACGCTCACACGAAAGGAAAGAGGTCTGGGAGGGAGACACACAGCCCATGGGAAACCCCTTCCCTCTCCCATCTCACCAGGAACACCCAGGAACTGGCTTCCAGGAAAGGAACCCCTGCACTGCCATCCAGATGCTGCTTGCCAAATGGGAGGGCGAGGCTGTGGGAATGCCTGGCATTGGGGAGGTCCGAGATCCAAACCCTTGCCCTTGCGGGGGCTGGGGCGGGGGGCCAGAGCCCTCGTTCCATGGAGCGCAAGCTACGATGTCTAGTCCCTCTTCTGGGAACCCAAGGGAGGAGAAGGGGAGCCAAACAGGATGGATAGACATGGCCGATGGGATCCCTGTGTTGGGAAAGTGCAATGGATCCACTTCGAGCAGCGCCCCGCGAAAAGGAGTCCTGAACATTCACCCCCAACACATGAGCGACTCAGCGCTCCCCAGACAAGGTGTCACGCTCGAGAGGGCTGCCCCTGGGGAAAAGAGACGGGCCGAAGGACTCCGTGGATTCCGTCCAGATGGCCTAGCCTAGCCCATCGGACTCGACCGAATTCCCTGGTGAGGACGAAGTGATGAGGACAAAGACATGCTTCGTTTGGAGTGGATTGACTTCCCCAGGTATTCTCCTGCACCCGTGTGTGGTATGCAGATCCACTCTGCTCGGCAAAAGCATCCACTCCCAGGCTGGGCATCCCCAGGCGGGCGCTTCCAACCCACTCCCACCCAAGATAATGGCTCAGGAGAGACTTGGGATGCATTTGTCTATCCAGGTCCTAGCTATTGTTTCCTACTCTATCTGCATGCGTATGCGTGTGGGTGTGTTTGGAGAGAGGGAGGGAGGGAGGCAGAATGAGAGAAAGAGGGAGAGAACGAGGGAGAGAAGGAGAGAGGAGGGCCTTCACTCCTTTCTGGATCCATTCAGCTCATTCAGTTCAATGCCTCTTAGTCCTTGTCCATGGAGTTGGGGGCCCCCTGCCACACGGAGATGTGGTCTCGCCAGAGGGGGATCGCCCAGTGCAGCTCTTGCCCCAGCCACAGCCGGGACCAGGAGAGCCTCTGAAGCTGGGCAGCCGCGTGGGAACTCCCCTGAGAGCTTGCTGGAGTAGACCAATCAAGCGTCCTGAATGCATCACACCTGCTTTCAATCAGGCCTCCATTGCCTGGCGCCCTGCTGCCAAGAGAGGCTCTTCTCCAAAGGACACAAGGACATTTCCCTCAGCCTCCAGTGTCTGTGTGTGTTTGAGAGAGAGAGAGAGAGAGAGAGAGAGAGAGAGAGAGAGAGAGAGAGAGATAGAGAGAGAGGGAGAGAGAGAGAGAGAGAGAGAGAGAGAGAGAGAGAGAGAGAGAGAGAGAGAGAGACAGGCGGATGAGCCCAGCTGCCAACACTCTAGCCCCCGAAGCCCCCCATGTATTCCTCGGCACCACACTCCTTCTCACCTACCTGAAGCCGTGATTGGGACGGCTTGACCAGGGCCAGCTGGCGGTGCAATCCCGAGGCTGTGTGTGTCTGGGCGCCTGCCTCTAGGGGACCCCAAGCACGCCAAAGCCCAGGACCTGTTCCAAGCCTTCCAAACCCACTGCCACCCAACCAGGCGGCGAACTCACCTCCAAATCCGGAAGGCACACCTCCGCCCTCCGCCTGACAGGAGGTGTCTCGGAGGAGAGAGTCCCTGGTGCCCAGGAAACACCCACATAGCCTCTGGGGGCCTGCTGTGAGTGCGTCCCGCTCAAGCCTCCATCCGCCCTCGACGTGGAGCCTGCGCCTTTGGAGCCTTGCCACTCCCACCTCTTAGAGCCTCGGAGCTGCACCTGAGGCCGGAAGGGGCTCTGGCGCCCTCGTGTGGACAGAGGCTCGAACAGCCCCTCTCAGGCTTGCCTTCTCTCTCTGGCTCAGCACGCCCCGGGGGGCTGCTTGGGCTGGGGCCCAGAGGAGGGTGGGGACTCCAGCCCCCGCCAAGGAGGGCCCTTCCACCTGGGCTCTAGCTCCCTCTCTCAAAGGCGTTCTTCGTGCCCATGCCAACCTAGGCCATGCCTCGCCGTGGAAATCCTTAGCTCCAAATCCATCAGGGTGTGCCAGCCTGCACCCGTGTGGATGCAGCCTTGCCCAGATGGACTGAGGAAGATAGGCGTGTAAGGAGGGAACGAGTCGTTTTCCCCCTTCCTCATCCCCCTGCGATCCCATACTCCTTGCCATTCAGTCTTGCCTCGATTCTTTCCTTCTGGCTTGGTTCATCTTGCCAGGTCTCTCTTTCTCCCTTTCTTTTCAAACTCTCTTGACCCCACCTGGAGTGTGCCTCATCTGGAGCCCCATTGGTGCTTCCCAAGGCACAGAGTTTCCCAAGCACACAAAACCAACCCAAGCAGGCCTTCTCCCCAGGGGGCCAGAAGGAAGCTCGGCCAGAGCTCTTGTGGATCCGTCAAGAGAGCGGCCTGCAGATGCCCGGCCTGGCTCGAGCTCCCATCATCTCAGCAGGTGCAGAGAAAGCAGAGGAGAGCCTCCCTCGGACAGACCAAGGGAGGTTCCTGAGCCCTCTGGAGAGACAAGGCCCAGCGCCGGGCACTGCTGCTCTCCCAATTCCCTCTCCCTTTGGGCACCACCCGGGCACCCCTCACAGACCCTGGATGCGCATCCCAAAACCCAGGCCACGCTGGGATTCCACACTCATCAGCTCCAGCACGGAACCCAGGAACGAGAACAGAAACCCACCCACCCAGCCGGCACGTGGGGAGGGGGCCTGAAGAAACACTGCCAAATCCAGATAGCCAGCTGCCGTCCAGCACCAGACAAAGGAACACCATCACGCATGCCTAGAGATGTCCATACCACAACCAGCTCGAGGCTCCTACTCAGGCCTGTCCCCTGAGGACGCCTCTCAAGGACCACCCCTGGGCAGGCTGTAGAAAAGAAGGTGCCTTCACACCGCGTGGGCGTGTATGTCCATTTGTCCAACCACGATGGACCACAGGATCCAGGGCATGCCCCAAAGAACCCTGGAACCACCGTCGGACCCAGCACTCCCCCTCACGGCCATAGACCCCGACAAAGGGTCTCTTCTCAGCGTGAAACGCCCCACTCGCTTCAGGCAGCCCTCTTCCCAAGAGCAGCACATGGAAAGACATTCGTGGTCCATGGACAGATGCTTGGCTGAGCAAGCAGCTGTCCTTCTCCCCAACAGAAGCGGACTCAGCAATCCAGCGGCGCAGAAATGGGTGCCATGGGCAGCCCCAGTGTTGCGAAGAGAAACGCTCACACGAAAGGAAAGAGGTCTGGGAGGGAGACACACAGCCCATGGGAAACCCCTTCCCTCTCCCATCTCACCAGGAACACCCAGGAACTGGCTTCCAGGAAAGAAACCCCTGCACTGCCATCCAGATGCTGCTTGCCAAATGGGAGGGCGAGGCTGTGGGAATGCCTGGCATTGGGGAGGTCCGAGATCCAAACCCTTGCCCTTGCGGGGGCAGGGGCGGGGGTCCAGAGCCCTCCTTCCATGGAGCGCAAGCTACGATGTCTAGTCCCTCTTCTGGGAACCCAAGGGAGGAGAAGGGGAGCCAAACAGGATGGATAGACATGGCCGATGGGATCCCTGTGTTGGGAAAGTGCAATGGATCCACTTCGAGCAGCGCCCCGCGAAAAGGAGTCCTGAACATTCACCCCCAACACATGAGCGTCTCAGCGCTCCCCAGACAAGGTGTCACGCTCGAGAGGGCTGCCCCTGGGGAAAAGAGACGGGCCGAAGGACTCCGTGGATTCCGTCCAGATGGCCTAGCCTAGCCCATCGGACTCGACCGAATTCCCTGGTGAGGACGAAGTGATGAGGACAAAGACATGCTTCGTTTGGAGTGGATTGACTTCCCCAGGTATTCTCCTGCACCCGTGTGTGGTATGCAGATCCACTCTGCTCGGCAAAAGCATCCACTCCCAGGCTGGGCATCCCCAGGCGGGCGCTTCCAACCCACTCCCACCCAAGATATGGGCTCAGGAGAGACTTGGGATGCATTTGTCTATCCAGGTCCTAGCTATTGTTTCCTACTCTATCTGCATGCGTATGCGTGTGGGTGTGTTTGGAGAGAGGGAGGGAGGGAGGCAGAATGAGAGAAAGAGGGAGAGAACGAGGGAGAGAAGGAGAGAGGAGGGCCTTCACTCCTTTCTGGATCCATTCAGCTCATTCAGTTCAATGCCTCTTAGTCCTTGTCCATGGAGTTGGGGGCCCCCTGCCACACGGAGATGTGGTCTCGCCAGAGGGGGATCGCCCAGTGCAGCTCTTGCCCCAGCCACAGCCGGGACCAGGAGAGCCTCTGAAGCTGGGCAGCCGCGTGGGAACTCCCCTGAGAGCTTGCTGGAGGAGACCAATCAAGCGTCCTGAATGCATCACACCTGCTTTCAATCAGGCCTCCATTGCCTGGCGCCCTGCTGCCAAGAGAGGCTCTTCTCCAAAGGACACAAGGACATTTCCCTCAGCCTCCTGTGTCTGTGTGTGTTTGAGTGAGAGAGAGAGAGAGAGAGAGAGAGAGAGAGAGAGAGAGAGAGAGAGAGAGAGAGAGAGAGAGAACAGGCGGATGAGCCCAGCTGCCAACACTCTAGCCCCCAAAGCCCCCCATGTATTCCTCGGCACCACACTCCTTCTCACCTACCTGAAGCCGTGATGGGGACGGCTTGACCAGGGCCAGCTGGCGGTCCAATCCCGAGGCTGTGTGTGTCTGGGCGCCTGCCTCTAGGGGACCCCAAGCACGCCAAAGCCCAGGACCTTTTCCAAGCCTTCCAAACCCACTGCCACCCAACCAGGCGGCGAACTCCCCTCCAAATCCGGAAGGCACACCTCCGCCCTCCGCCTGACAGGAGGTGTCTCGGAGGAGAGAGTCCCTGGTGCCCAGGAAACACCCACATAGCCTCTGGGGGACTGCTGTGAGTGCGTCCCGCTCAAGCCTCCATCCGCCCTCGACGTGGAGCCTGCGCCTTTGGAGCCTTGCCACTCCCACCTCTTAGAGCCTCGGAGCTGCACCTGAGGCCGGAAGGGGCTCTGGCGCCCTCGTGTGGACAGAGGCTCAAACAGCCCCTCTCAGGCTTACCTTCTCTCTCTGGCTCAGCACGCCCCGGGGGGCTGCTTGGGCTGGGGCCCAGAGGAGGGTGGGGGCTCCAGCCCCCGCCAAGAAGGGCCCTTCCACCTGGGCTCTAGCTCCCTCTCTCAAAGGCGTTCTTCGTGCCCATGCCAACCTAGGCCATGCCTCGCCGTGGAAATCCTTAGCTCCAAATCCCTCAGGGTGTGCAGCCTGCACCCGTGTGGATGCAGCCTTGCCCAGATGGACTGAGGAAGATAGGCGTGTAAGGAGGGAACGAGTCGTTTTCCCCCTTCCTCATCCCCCTGCGATCCCATACTCCTTGCCATTCAGTCTTGCCTCGATTCTTTCCTTCTGGCTTGGTTCATCTTGCCAGGTCTCTCTTTCTCCCTTTCTTTTCAAACTCTCTTGACCCCACCTGGAGTGTGCCTCATCTGGAGCCCCATTGGTGCTTCCCAAGGCACAGAGTTTCCCAACCACACAAAACCAACCCAAGCAGCCCTTCTCCCCAGGGGGCCAGAAGGAAGCTCGGCCAGAGCTGTTGTGGATCCGTCAAGAGAGCGGCCTGCAGATGCCCGGCCTGGCTCGAGCTCCCATCATCTCAGCAGGTGCAGAGAAAGCAGAGGAGAGCCTCCCTCGGATAGACAAAGGGAGGTTCCTGAGCCCTCTGGAGAGACAAGGCCCAGCGCCGGGCACTGCTGCTCTCCCAATTCCCTCTCCCTTTGGGCACCACCCGGGCACCCCTCACAGCCCCTGGATGCGCATCCCAAAACCCAGGCCACGCTGGGATTCCACACTCATCAGCTCCAGCACGGAACCCAGGAACGAGAACAGAAACCCACCCACCCAGCCGGCACGTGGGGAGGGGGCCTGAAGAAACACTGCCAAATCCAGATAGCCAGCTGCGGTCCAGCTCCAGACAAAGGAACACCATCACGCATGCCTAGAGAAGTCCATACCACAACCAGCTCGAGGCTCCTACTCAGGCCTGTCCCCTGAGGACGCCTCTCAAGGACCACCCCTGGGTAGGCTGTAGAAAAGAAGGTGCCTTCACACCGCGTGGGCGTGTATGTCCATTTGTCCAACCACGATGGACCACAGGATCCAGGGCATGCCCCAAAGACCCCAGGAACCACCGTCGGACCCAGCACTACCCCTCACGGCCATAGACCCCGACAAAGGGTCTCTTCTCAGCGTGAAACGCCCCACTCGCTTCAGGCAGCCCTCTTCCCAAGAGCAGCACATGGAAAGACATTCGTGGTCCATGGACAGATGCTTGGCTGAGCAAGCAGCTGTCCTTCTCCCCAACAGAAGCGGACTCAGCAATCCAGCGGCGCAGAAATGGGTGCCATGGGCAGCCCCAGTGTTGCGAAGAGAAACGCTCACACGAAAGGAAAGAGGTCTGGGAGGGAGACACACAGCTCATGGGAAACCCCTTCCCTCTCCCATCTCACCAGGGACACCCAGGAAGTGGCTTCCAGGAAAGAAACCCCTGCACTGCCATCCAGATGCTGCTTGCCAAATGGGAGGGCGAGGCTGTGGGAATGCCTGGCATTGGGGAGGTCCGAGATCCAAACCCTTGCCCTTGCGGGGGCTGGGGGGGTGGCCAGAGCCCTCGTTCCATGGAGCGCAAGCTACGATGTCTAGTCCCTCTTCTGGGAACCCAAGGGAGGAGAAGGGGAGCCAAACAGGATGGATAGACATGGCCGATGGGATCCCTGTGTTGGGAAAGTGCAATGGATCCACTTCGAGCAGCGCCCCGCGAAAAGGAGTCCTGAACATTCACCCCCAACTCATGAGCGTCTCAGCGCTCCCCAGACAAGGTGTCACGCTCGAGAGGGCTGCCCCTGGGGAAAAGAGACGGGCCGAAGGACTCCGTGGATTCCGTCCAGATGGCCTAGCCTAGCCCATCGGACTCGACCGAATTCCCTGGTGAGGACGAAGTGATGAGGACAAAGACATGCTTCGTTTGGAGTGGATTGACTTCCCCAGGTATTCTCCTGCACCCGTGTGTGGTATGCAGATCCACTCTGCTCGGCAAAAGCATCCACTCCCAGGCTGGGCATCCCCAGGCGGGCGCTTCCAACCCACTCCCACCCAAGATATGGGCTCAGGAGAGACTTGGGATGCATTTGTCTATCCAGGTCCTAGCTATTGTTTCCTACTCTATCTGCATGCGTATGCGTGTGGGTGTGTTTGGAGAGAGGGAGGGAGGGAGGCAGAATGAGAGAAAGAGGGAGAGAACGAGGGAGAGAAGGAGAGAGGAGGGCCTTCACTCCTTTCTGGATCCATTCAGCTCATTCAGTTCAATGCCTCTTAGTCCTTGTCCATGGAGTTGGGGGCCCCCTGCCACACGGAGATGTGGTCTCGCCAGAGGGGGATCGCCCAGTGCAGCTCTTGCCCCAGCCACAGCCGGGACCAGGAGAGCCTCTGAAGCTGGGCAGCCGCGTGGGAACTCCCCTGAGAGCTTGCTGGAGGAGACCAATCAAGCGTCCTGAATGCATCACACCTGCTTTCAATCAGGCCTCCATTGCCTGGCGCCCTGCTGCCAAGAGAGGCTCTTCTCCAAAGGACACAAGGACATTTCCCTCAGCCTCCTGTGTCTGTGTGTGTTTGAGTGAGAGAGAGAGAGAGAGAGAGAGAGAGAGAGAGAGAGAGAGAGAGAGAGAGAGAGAGAGAGAGAGAGAGAGAGAGAGAGAGACAGGCGGATGAGCCCAGCTGCCAACACTCTAGCCCCCAAAGCCCCCCATGTATTCCTCGGCACCACACTCCTTCTCACCTACCTGAAGCCGTGATGGGGACGGCTTGACCAGGGCCAGCTGGCGGTCCAATCCCGAGGCTGTGTGTGTCTGGGCGCCTGCCTCTAGGGGACCCCAAGCACGCCAAAGCCCAGGACCTGTTCCAAGCCTTCCAAACCCACTGCCACCCAACCAGGCGGCGAACTCCCCTCCAAATCCGGAAGGCACACCTCCGCCCTCCGCCTGACAGGAGGTGTCTCGGAGGAGAGAGTCCCTGGTGCCCAGGAAACACCCACATAGCCTCTGGGGGCCTGCTGTGAGTGCGTCCCGCTCAAGCCTCCATCCGCCCTCGACGTGGAGCCTGCGCCTTTGGAGCCTTGCCACTCCCACCTCTTAGAGCCTCGGAGCTGCACCTGAGGCCGGAAGGGGCTCTGGCGCCCTCGTGTGGACAGAGGCTCGAACAGCCCCTCTCAGGCTTGCCTTCTCTCTCTGGCTCAGCACGCCCCGGGGGGCTGCTTGGGCTGGGGCCCAGAGGAGGGTGGGGACTCCAGCCCCCGCCAAGAAGGGCCCTTCCACCTGGGCTCTATCTCCCTCTCTCAAAGGCGTTCTTCGTGCCCATGCCAACCTAGGCCATGCCTCGCCGTGGAAATCCTTAGCTCCAAATCCATCAGGGTGTGCAGGCTGCACCCGTGTGGATGCAGCCTTGCCCAGATGGACTGAGGAAGATAGGCCTGTAAGGAGGGAACGAGTCGTTTTCCCCCTTCCTCATCCCCCTGCGATCCCATACTCCTTGCCATTCAGTCTTGCCTCGATTCTTTCCTTCTGGCTTGGTTCATCTTGCCAGGTCTCTCTTTCTCCCTTTCTTTTCAAACTCTCTTGACCCCACCTGGAGTGTGCCTCATCTGGAGCCCCATTGGTGCTTCCCAAGGCACAGAGTTTCCCAACCACACAAAACCAACCCAAGCAGCCCTTCTCCCCAGGGGGCCAGAAGGAAGCTCGGCCAGAGCTCTTGTGGATCCGTCAAGAGAGCGGCCTGCAGATGCCCGGCCTGGCTCGAGCTCCCATCATCTCAGCAGGTGCAGAGAAAGCAGAGGAGAGCCTCCCTCGGATAGACAAAGGGAGGTTCCTGAGCCCTCTGGAGAGACAAGGCCCAGCGCCGGGCACTGCTGCTCTCCCAATTCCCTCTCCCTTTGGGCACCACCCGGGCACCCCTCACAGCCCCTGGATGCGCATCCCAAAACCCAGGCCACGCTGGGATTCCACACTCATCAGCTCCAGCACGGAACCCAGGAACGAGAACAGAAACCCACCCACCCAGCCGGCACGTGGGGAGGGGGCCTGCAGAAACACTGCCAAATCCAGATAGCCAGCTGCGGTCCAGCTCCAGACAAAGGAACACCATCACGCATGCCTAGAGAAGTCCATACCACAACCAGCTCGAGGCTCCTACTCAGGCCTGTCCCCTGAGGACGCCTCTCAAGGACCACCCCTGGGCAGGCTGTAGAAAAGAAGGTGCCTTCACACCGCGTGGGCGTGTATGTCCATTTGTCCAACCACGATGGACCACAGGATCCAGGGCATGCCCCAAAGACCCCTGGAACCACCGTCGGACCCAGCACTCCCCCTCACGGCCATAGACCCCGACAAAGGGTCTCTTCTCAGCGTGAAACGCCCCACTCGCTTCAGGCAGCCCTCTTCCCAAGAGCAGCACATGGAAAGACATTCGTGGTCCATGGACAGATGCTTGGCTGAGCAAGCAGCTGTCCTTCTCCCCAACAGAAGCGGACTCAGCAATCCAGCGGCGCAGAAATGGGTGCCATGGGCAGCCCCAGTGTTGCGAAGAGAAACGCTCACACGAAAGGAAAGAGGTCTGGGAGGGAGACACACAGCCCATGGGAAACCCCTTCCCTCTCCCATCTCACCAGGGACACCCAGGAAGTGGCTTCCAGGAAAGAAACCCCTGCACTGCCATCCAGATGCTGCTTGCCAAATGGGAGGGCGAGGCTGTGGGAATGCCTGGCATTGGGGAGGTCCGAGATCCAAACCCTTGCCCTTGCGGGGGCTGGGGGGGTGGCCAGAGCCCTCCTTCCATGGAGCGCAAGCTACGATGTCTAGTCCCTCTTCTGGGAACCCAAGGGAGGAGAAGGGGAGCCAAACAGGATGGATAGACATGGCCGATGGGATCCCTGTGTTGGGAAAGTGCAATGGATCCACTTCGAGCAGCGCTCCGCGAAAAGGAGTCCTGAACATTCACCCCCAACTCATGAGCGTCTCAGCGCTCCCCAGACAAGGTGTCACGCTCGAGAGGGCTGCCCCTGGGGAAAAGAGACGGGCCGAAGGACTCCGTGGATTCCGTCCAGATGGCCTAGCCTAGCCCATCGGACTCGACCGAATTCCCTGGTGAGGACGAAGTGATGAGGACAAAGACATGCTTCGTTTGGAGTGGATTGACTTCCCCAGGTATTCTCCTGCACCCGTGTGTGGTATGCAGATCCACTCTGCTCGGCAAAAGCATCCACTCCCAGGCTGGGCATCTCCAGGCGGGCGCTTCCAACCCACTCCCACCCAAGATAATGGCTCAGGAGAAACTTGGGATGCATTTGTCTATCCAGGTCCTAGCTATTGTTTCCTACTCTATCTGCATGCGTATGCGTGTGGGTGTGTTTGGAGAGAGGGAGGGAGGGAGGCAGAATGAGAGAAAGAGGGAGAGAACGAGGGAGAGAAGGAGAGAGGAGGGCCTTCACTCCTTTCTGGATCCATTCAGCTCATTCAGTTCAATGCCTCTTAGTCCTTGTCCATGGAGTTGGGGGCCCCCTGCCACACGGAGATGTGGTCTCGCCAGAGGGGGATCGCCCAGTGCAGCTCTTGCCCCAGCCACAGCCGGGACCAGGAGAGCCTCTGAAGCTGGGCAGCCGCGTGGGAACTCCCCTGAGAGCTTGCTGGAGGAGACCAATCAAGCGTCCTGAATGCATCACACCTGCTTTCAATCAGGCCTCCATTGCCTGGCGCCCTGCTGCCAAGAGAGGCTCTTCTCCAAAGGACACAAGGACATTTCCCTCAGCCTCCTCTGTGTGTGTGTTTGAGAGAGAGAGAGAGAGAGAGAGAGAGAGAGAGAGAGAGAGAGAGAGAGAGAGAGGGAGAGAGAGAGAGAGAGAGAACAGGCGGATGAGCCCAGCTGCCAACACTCTAGCCCCCGAAGCCCCCCATGTATTCCTCGGCACCACACTCCTTCTCACCTACCTGAAGCCGTGATGGGGACGGCTTGACCAGGGCCAGCTGGCGGTCCAATCCCGAGGCTGTGTGTGTCTGGGCGCCTGCCTCTAGGGGACCCCAAGCACGCCAAAGCCCAGGACCTTTTCCAAGCCTTCCAAACCCACTGCCACCCAACCAGGCGGCGAACTCCCCTCCAAATCCGGAAGGCACACCTCCGCCCTCCGCCTGACAGGAGGTGTCTCGGAGGAGAGAGTCCCTGGTGCCCAGGAAACACCCACATAGCCTCTGGGGGACTGCTATGAGTGCGTCCCGCTCAAGCCTCCATCCGCCCTCGACGTGGAGCCTGCGCCTTTGGAGCCTTGCCACTCCCACCTCTTAGAGCCTCGGAGCTGCACCTGAGGCCGGAAGGGGCTCTGGCGCCCTCGTGTGGACAGAGGCTCAAACAGCCCCTCTCAGGCTTACCTTCTCTCTCTGGCTCAGCACGCCCCGGGGGGCTGCTTGGGCTGGGGCCCAGAGGAGGCTGGGGGCTCCAGCCCCCGCCAAGAAGGGCCCTTCCACCTGGGCTCTATCTCCCTCTCTCAAAGGCGTTCTTCGTGCCCATGCCAACCTAGGCCATGCCTCGCCGTGGAAATCCTTAGCTCCAAATCCATCAGGGTGTGCCAGCCTGCACCCGTGTGGATGCAGCCTTGCCCAGATGGACTGAGGAAGATAGGCGTGTAAGGAGGGAACGAGTCGTTTTCCCCCTTCCTCATCCCCCTGCGATCCCATACTCCTTGCCATTCAGTCTTGCCTCGATTCTTTCCTTCTGGCTTGGTTCATCTTGCCAGGTCTCTCTTTCTCCCTTTCTTTTCAAACTCTCTTGACCCCACCTGGAGTGTGCCTCATCTGGAGCCCCATTGGTGCTTCCCAAGGCACAGAGTTTCCCAACCACACAAAACCAACCCAAGCAGGCCTTCTCCCCAGGGGGCCAGAAGGAAGCTCGGCCAGAGCTCTTGTGGATCCGTCAAGAGAGCGGCCTGCAGATGCCCGGCCTGGCTCGAGCTCCCATCATCTCAGCAGGTGCAGAGAAAGCAGAGGAGAGCCTCCCTCGGACAGACCAAGGGAGGTCCCTGAGCCCTCTGGAGAGACAAGGCCCAGCGCCGGGCACTGCTGCTCTCCCAATTCGCTCTCCCTTTGGGCACCACCCGGGCACCCCTCACAGCCCCTGCATGCGCATCCCAAAACCCAGGCCACGCTGGGATTCCACACTCATCAGCTCCAGCACGGAACCCAGGAACGAGAACAGAAACCCACCCACCCAGCCGGCACATGGGGAGGGGGCCTGCAGAAACACTGCCAAATCCAGATAGCCAGCTGCCGTCCAGCTCCAGACAAAGGAACACCATCACGCATGCCTAGAGAAGTCCATTCCACAACCAGCTCGAGGCTCCTACTCAGGCCTGTCCCCTGAGGACGCCTCTCAAGGACCACCCCTGGGTAGGCTGTAGAAAAGAAGGTGCCTTCACACCGCGTGGGCGTGTATGTCCATTTGTCCAACCACGATGGACCACAGGATCCAGGGCATGCCCCAAAGACCCCTGGAACCACCGTCGGACCCAGCACTCCCCCTCACGGCCATAGACCCCGACAAAGGGTCTCTTCTCAGCGTGAAACGCCCCACTCGCTTCAGGCAGCCCTCTTCCCAAGAGCAGCACATGGAAAGACATTCGTGGTCCATGGACAGATGCTTGGCTGAGCAAGCAGCTGTCCTTCTCCCCAACAGAAGCGGACTCAGCAATCCAGCGGCGCAGAAATGGGTGCCATGGGCAGCCCCAGTGTTGCGAAGAGAAACGCTCACACGAAAGGAAAGAGGTCTGGGAGGGAGACACACAGCCCATGGGAAACCCCTTCCCTCTCCCATCTCACCAGGGACACCCAGGAACTGGCTTCCAGGAAAGAAACCCCTGCACTGCCATCCAGATGCTGCTTGCCAAATGGGAGGGCGAGGCTGTGGGAATGCCTGGCATTGGGGAGGTCCGAGATCCAAACCCTTGCCCTTGCGGGGGCTGGGGGGGTGGCCAGAGCCCTCCTTCCATGGAGCGCAAGCTACGATGTCTAGTCCCTCTTCTGGGAACCCAAGGGAGGAGAAGGGGAGCCAAACAGGATGGATAGACATGGCCGATGGGATCCCTGTGTTGGGAAAGTGCAATGGATCCACTTCGAGCAGCGCCCCGCGAAAAGGAGTCCTGAACATTCACCCCCAACTCATGAGCGTCTCAGCGCTCCCCAGACAAGGTGTCACGCTCGAGAGGGCTGCCCCTGGGGAAAAGAGACGGGCCGAAGGACTCCGTGGATTCCGTCCAGATGGCCTAGCCTAGCCCATCGGACTCGACCGAATTCCCTGGTGAGGACGAAGTGATGAGGACAAAGACATGCTTCGTTTGGAGTGGATTGACTTCCCCAGGTATTCTCCTGCACCCGTGTGTGGTATGCAGATCCACTCTGCTCGGCAAAAGCATCCACTCCCAGGCTGGGCATCCCCAGGCGGGCGCTTCCAACCCACTCCCACCCAAGATATGGGCTCAGGAGAGACTTGGGATGCATTTGTCTATCCAGGTCCTAGCTATTGTTTCCTACTCTATCTGCATGCGTATGCGTGTGGGTGTGTTTGGAGAGAGAGAGGGAGGGAGGCAGAATGAGAGAAAGAGGGAGAGAACGAGGGAGAGAAGGAGAGAGGAGGGCCTTCACTCCTTTCTGGATCCATTCAGCTCATTCAGTTCAATGCCTCTTAGTCCTTGTCCATGGAGTTGGGGGCCCCCTGCCACACGGAGATGTGGTCTCGCCAGAGGGGGATCGCCCAGTGCAGCTCTTGCCCCAGCCACAGCCGGGACCAGGAGAGCCTCTGAAGCTGGGCAGCCGCGTGGGAACTCCCCTGAGAGCTTGCTGGAGGAGACCAATCAAGCGTCCTGAATGCATCACACCTGCTTTCAATCAGGCCTCCATTGCCTGGCGCCCTGCTGCCAAGAGAGGCTCTTCTCCAAAGGACACAAGGACATTTCCCTCAGCCTCCTGTGTCTGTGTGTGTTTGAGTGAGAGAGAGAGAGAGAGAGAGAGAGAGAGAGAGAGAACAGGCGGATGAGCCCAGCTGCCAACACTCTAGCCCCCGAAGCCCCCCATGTATTCCTCGGCACCACACTCCTTCTCACCTACCTGAAGCCGTGATGGGGACGGCTTGACCAGGGCCAGCTGGCGGTCCAATCCCGAGGCTGTGTGTGTCTGGGCGCCTGCCTCTAGGGGACCCCAAGCACGCCAAAGCCCAGGACCTGTTCCAAGCCTTCCAAACCCACTGCCACCCAACCAGGCGGCGAACTCCCCTCCAAATCCGGAAGGCACACCTCCGCCCTCCGCCTGACAGGAGGTGTCTCGGAGGAGAGAGTCCCTGGTGCCCAGGAAACACCCACATAGCCTCTGGGGGCCTGCTGTGAGTGCGTCCCGCTCAAGCCTCCATCCGCCCTCGACGTGGAGCCTGCGCCTTTGGAGCCTTGCCACTCCCACCTCTTAGAGCCTCGGAGCTGCACCTCAGGCCGGAAGGGGCTCGAACAGCCCCTCTCAGGCTTGCCTTCTCTCTCTGGCTCAGCACGCCCCGGGGGGCTGCTTGGGCTGGGGCCCAGAGGAGGCTGGGGTCTCCATCCCCCGCCAAGAAGGGCCCTTCCACCTGGGCTCTATCTCCCTCTCTCAAAGGCGTTCTTCGTGCCCATGCCAACCTAGGCCATGCCTCGCCGTGGAAATCCTTAGCTCCAAATCCATCAGGGTGTGCCAGCCTGCACCCGTGTGGATGCAGCCTTGCCCAGATGGACTGAGGAAGATAGGCGTGTAAGGAGGGAACGAGTCGTTTTCCCCCTTCCTCATCCCCCTGCGATCCCATACTCCTTGCCATTCAGTCTTGCCTCGATTCTTTCCTTCTGGCTTGGTTCATCTTGCCAGGTCTCTCTTTCTCCCTTTCTTTTCAAACTCTCTTGACCCCACCTGGAGTGTGCCTCATCTGGAGCCCCATTGGTGCTTCCCAAGGCACAGAGTTTCCCAACCACACAAAACCAACCCAAGCAGGCCTTCTCCCCAGGGGGCCAGAAGGAAGCTCGGCCAGAGCTCTTGTGGATCCGTCAAGAGAGCGGCCTGCAGATGCCCGGCCTGGCTCGAGCTCCCATCATCTCAGCAGGTGCAGAGAAAGCAGAGGAGAGCCTCCCTCGGACACACCAAGGGAGGTCCCTGAGCCCTCTGGAGAGACAAGGCCCAGCGCCGGGCACTGCTGCTCTCCCAATTCGCTCTCCCTTTGGGCACCACCCGGGCACCCCTCACAGCCCCTGCATGCGCATCCCAAAACCCAGGCCACGCTGGGATTCCACACTCATCAGCTCCAGCACGGAACCCAGGAACGAGAACAGAAACCCACCCACCCAGCCGGCACATGGGGAGGGGGCCTGCAGAAACACTGCCAAATCCAGATAGCCAGCTGCCGTCCAGCTCCAGACAAAGGAACACCATCACGCATGCCTAGAGAAGTCCATTCCACAACCAGCTCGAGGCTCCTACTCAGGCCTGTCCCCTGAGGACGCCTCTCAAGGACCACCCCTGGGTAGGCTGTAGAAAAGAAGGTGCCTTCACACCGCGTGGGCGTGTATGTCCATTTGTCCAACCACGATGGACCACAGGATCCAGGGCATGCCCCAAAGAACCCTGGAACCACCGTCGGACCCAGCACTCCCCCTCACGGCCATAGACCCCGACAAAGGGTCTCTTCTCAGCGTGAAACGCCCCACTCGCTTCAGGCAGCCCTCTTCCCAAGAGCAGCACATGGAAAGACATTCGTGGTCCATGGACAGATGCTTGGCTGAGCAAGCAGCTGTCCTTCTCCCCAACAGAAGCGGACTCAGCAATCCAGCGGCGCAGAAATGGGTGCCATGGGCAGCCCCAGTGTTGCGAAGAGAAACGCTCACACGAAAGGAAAGAGGTCTGGGAGGGAGACACACAGCCCATGGGAAACCCCTTCCCTCTCCCATCTCACCAGGGACACCCAGGAACTGGCTTCCAGGAAAGAAACCCCTGCACTGCCATCCAGATGCTGCTTGCCAAATGGGAGGGCGAGGCTGTGGGAATGCCTGGCATTGGGGAGGTCCGAGATCCAAACCCTTGCCCTTGCGGGGGCTGGGGGGGTGGCCAGAGCCCTCCTTCCATGGAGCGCAAGCTACGATGTCTAGTCCCTCTTCTGGGAACCCAAGGGAGGAGAAGGGGAGCCAAACAGGATGGATAGACATGGCCGATGGGATCCCTGTGTTGGGAAAGTGCAATGGATCCACTTCGAGCAGCGCCCCGCGAAAAGGAGTCCTGAACATTCACCCCCAACTCATGAGCGTCTCAGCGCTCCCCAGACAAGGTGTCACGCTCGAGAGGGCTGCCCCTGGGGAAAAGAGACGGGCCGAAGGACTCCGTGGATTCCGTCCAGATGGCCTAGCCTAGCCCATCGGACTCGACCGAATTCCCTGGTGAGGACGAAGTGATGAGGACAAAGACATGCTTCGTTTGGAGTGGATTGACTTCCCCAGGTATTCTCCTGCACCCGTGTGTGGTATGCAGATCCACTCTGCTCGGCAAAAGCATCCACTCCCAGGCTGGGCATCCCCAGGCGGGCGCTTCCAACCCACTCCCACCCAAGATATGGGCTCAGGAGAGACTTGGGATGCATTTGTCTATCCAGGTCCTAGCTATTGTTTCCTACTCTATCTGCATGCGTATGCGTGTGGGTGTGTTTGGAGAGAGAGAGGGAGGGAGGCAGAATGAGAGAAAGAGGGAGAGAACGAGGGAGAGAAGGAGAGAGGAGGGCCTTCACTCCTTTCTGGATCCATTCAGCTCATTCAGTTCAATGCCTCTTAGTCCTTGTCCATGGAGTTGGGGGCCCCCTGCCACACGGAGATGTGGTCTCGCCAGAGGGGGATCGCCCAGTGCAGCTCTTGCCCCAGCCACAGCCGGGACCAGGAGAGCCTCTGAAGCTGGGCAGCCGCGTGGGAACTCCCCTGAGAGCTTGCTGGAGGAGACCAATCAAGCGTCCTGAATGCATCACACCTGCTTTCAATCAGGCCTCCATTGCCTGGCGCCCTGCTGCCAAGAGAGGCTCTTCTCCAAAGGACACAAGGACATTTCCCTCAGCCTCCTGTGTCTGTGTGTGTTTGAGTGAGAGAGAGAGAGAGAGAGAGAGAGAGAGAGAGAGAGAGAGAGAGAGAGAGAGAGAGAGAGAGAGAGAGAGAGAGAGAGAGAGAGAGACAGGCGGATGAGCCCAGCTGCCAACACTCTAGCCCCCGAAGCCCCCCATGTATTCCTCGGCACCACACTCCTTCTCACCTACCTGAAGCCGTGATGGGGACGGCTTGACCAGGGCCAGCTGGCGGTCCAATCCCGAGGCTGTGTGTGTCTGGGCGCCTGCCTCTAGGGGACCCCAAGCACGCCAAAGCCCAGGACCTGTTCCAAGCCTTCCAAACCCACTGCCACCCAACCAGGCGGCGAACTCCCCTCCAAATCCGGAAGGCACACCTCCGCCCTCCGCCTGACAGGAGGTGTCTCGGAGGAGAGAGTCCCTGGTGCCCAGGAAACACCCACATAGCCTCTGGGGGCCTGCTGTGAGTGCGTCCCGCTCAAGCCTCCATCCGCCCTCGACGTGGAGCCTGCGCCTTTGGAGCCTTGCCACTCCCACCTCTTAGAGCCTCGGAGCTGCACCTCAGGCCGGAAGGGGCTCGAACAGCCCCTCTCAGGCTTGCCTTCTCTCTCTGGCTCAGCACGCCCCGGGGGGCTGCTTGGGCTGGGGCCCAGAGGAGGCTGGGGTCTCCATCCCCCGCCAAGAAGGGCCCTTCCACCTGGGCTCTATTTCCCTCTCTCAAAGGCGTTCTTCGTGCCCATGCCAACCTAGGCCATGCCTCGCCGTGGAAATCCTTAGCTCCAAATCCCTCAGGGTGTGCCAGCCTGCACCCGTGTGGATGCAGCCTTGCCCAGATGGACTGAGGAAGATAGGCGTGTAAGGAGGGAGCGAGTCGTTTTCCCCCTTCCTCATCCCCCTGCGATCCCATACTCCTTGCCATTCAGTCTTGCCTCGATTCTTTCCTTCTGGCTTGGTTCATCTTGCCAGGTCTCTCTTTCTCCCTTTCTTTTCAAACTCTCTTGACCCCACCTGGAGTGTGCCTCATCTGGAGCCCCATTGGTGCTTCCCAAGGCACAGAGTTTCCCAACCACACAAAACCAACCCAAGCAGGCCTTCTCCCCAGGGGGCCAGAAGGAAGCTCGGCCAGAGCTCTTGTGGATCCGTCAAGAGAGCGGCCTGCAGATGCCCGGCCTGGCTCGAGCTCCCATCATCTCAGCAGGTGCAGAGAAAGCAGAGGAGAGCCTCCCTCGGACAGACAAACGGAGGTTCCTGAGCCCTCTGGAGAGACAAGGCCCAGCGCCGGGCACTGCTGCTCTCCCAATTCGCTCTCCCTTTGGGCACCACCCGGGCACCCCTCACAGCCCCTGGATGCGCATCCCAAAACCCAGGCCACGCTGGGATTCCACACTCATCAGCTCCAGCACGGAACCCAGGAACGAGAACAGAAACCCACCCACCCAGCCGGCACGTGGGGAGGGGGCCTGCAGAAACACTGCCAAATCCAGATAGCCAGCTGACGTCCAGCTCCAGACAAAGGAACACCATCACGCATGCCTAGAGAAGTCCATTCCACAACCAGCTCGAGGCTCCTACTCAGGCCTGTCCCCTGAGGACGCCTCTCAAGGACCACCCCTAGGCAGGCTGTAGAAAAGAAGGTGCCTTCACACCGCGTGGACGTGTATGTCCATTTGTCCAACCACGATGGACCACAGGATCCAGGGCATGCCCCAAAGACCCCTGGAACCACCGTCGGACCCAGCACTCCCCCTCATGGCCATAGACCCCGACAAAGGGTCTCTTCTCAGCGTGAAACGCCCCACTCGCTTCAGGCAGCCCTCTTCCCAAGAGCAGCACATGGAAAGACATTCGTGGTCCATGGACAGATGCTTGGCTGAGCAAGCAGCTGTCCTTCTCCCCAACAGAAGCGGACTCAGCAATCCAGCGGCGCAGAAATGGGTGCCATGGGCAGCCCCAGTGTTGCGAAGAGAAACGCTCACACGAAAGGAAAGAGGTCTGGGAGGGAGACACACAGCCCATGGGAAACCCCTTCCCTCTCCCATCTCACCAGGGACACCCAGGAAGTGGCTTCCAGGAAAGAAACCCCTGCACTGCCATCCAGATGCTGCTTGCCAAATGGGAGGGCGAGGCTGTGGGAATGCCTGGCATTGGGGAGGTCCGAGATCCAAACCCTTGCCCTTGCGGGGGCTGGGGGGGTGGCCAGAGCCCTCCTTCCATGGAGCGCAAGCTACGATGTCTAGTCCCTCTTCTGGGAACCCAAGGGAGGAGAAGGGGAGCCAAACAGGATGGATAGACATGGCCGATGGGATCCCTGTGTTGGGAAAGTGCAATGGATCCACTTCGAGCAGCGCCCCGCGAAAAGGAGTCCTGAACATTCACCCCCAACTCATGAGCGTCTCAGCGCTCCCCAGACAAGGTGTCACGCTCGAGAGGGCTGCCCCTGGGGAAAAGAGACGGGCCGAAGGACTCCGTGGATTCCGTCCAGATGGCCTAGCCTAGCCCATCGGACTCGACCGAATTCCCTGGTGAGGACGAAGTGATGAGGACAAAGACATGCTTCGTTTGGAGTGGATTGACTTCCCCAGGTATTCTCCTGCACCCGTGTGTGGTATGCAGATCCACTCTGCTCGGCAAAAGCATCCACTCCCAGGCTGGGCATCCCCAGGCGGGCGCTTCCAACCCACTCCCACCCAAGATATGGGCTCAGGAGAGACTTGGGATGCATTTGTCTATCCAGGTCCTAGCTATTGTTTCCTACTCTATCTGCATGCGTATGCGTGTGGGTGTGTTTGGAGAGAGAGAGGGAGGGAGGCAGAATGAGAGAAAGAGGGAGAGAACGAGGGAGAGAAGGAGAGAGGAGGGCCTTCACTCCTTTCTGGATCCATTCAGCTCATTCAGTTCAATGCCTCTTAGTCCTTGTCCATGGAGTTGGGGGCCCCCTGCCACACGGAGATGTGGTCTCGCCAGAGGGGGATCGCCCAGTGCAGCTCTTGCCCCAGCCACAGCCGGGACCAGGAGAGCCTCTGAAGCTGGGCAGCCGCGTGGGAACTCCCCTGAGAGCTTGCTGGAGGAGACCAATCAAGCGTCCTGAACGCATCACACCTGCTTTCAATCAGGCCTCCATTGCCTGGCGCCCTGCTGCCAAGAGAGGCTCTTCTCCAAAGGACACAAGGACATTTCCCTCAGCCTCCTGTGTCTGTGTGTGTTTGAGTGAGAGAGAGAGAGAGAGAGAGAGAGAGAGAGAGAGAGAGAGAGAGAGAGAGAGAGAGAGAGAGAGAACAGGCGGATGAGCCCAGGTGCCAACACTCTAGCCCCCGAAGCCCCCCATGTATTCCTCGGCACCACACTCCTTCTCACCTACCTGAAGCCGTGATGGGGACGGCTTGACCAGGGCCAGCTGGCGGTCCAATCCCGAGGCTGTGTGTGTCTGGGCGCCTGCCTCTAGGGGACCCCAAGCACGCCAAAGCCCAGGACCTGTTCCAAGCCTTCCAAACCCACTGCCACCCAACCAGGCGGCGAACTCCCCTCCAAATCCGGAAGGCACACCTCCGCCCTCCGCCTGACAGGAGGTGTCTCGGAGGAGAGAGTCCCTGGTGCCCAGGAAACACCCACATAGCCTCTGGGGGCCTGCTGTGAGTGCGTCCCGCTCAAGCCTCCATCCGCCCTCGACGTGGAGCCTGCGCCTTTGGAGCCTTGCCACTCCCACCTCTTAGAGCCTCGGAGCTGCACCTGAGGCCGGAAGGGGCTCGAACAGCCCCTCTCAGGCTTGCCTTCTCTCTCTGGCTCAGCACGCCCCGGGGGGCTGCTTGGGCTGGGGCCCAGAGGAGGCTGGGGACCCCAGCCCCCGCCAAGAAGGGCCCTTCCACCTGGGCTCTATCTCCCTCTCTCAAAGGCGTTCTTCGTGCCCATGCCAACCTAGGCCATGCCTCGCCGTGGAAATCCTTAGCTCCAAATCCATCAGGGTGTGCAGCCTGCACCCGTGTGGATGCAGCCTTGCCCAGATGGACTGAGGAAGATAGGCGTGTAAGGAGGGAACGAGTCGTTTTCCCCCTTCCTCATCCCCCTGCGATCCCATACTCCTTGCCATTCAGTCTTGCCTCGATTCTTTCCTTCTGGCTTGGTTCATCTTGCCAGGTCTCTCTTTCTCCCTTGGTTTTCAAACTCTCTTGACCCCACCTGGAGTGTGCCTCATCTGGAGCCCCATTGGTGCTTCCCAAGGCACAGAGTTTCCCAACCACACAAAACCAACCCAAGCAGGCCTTCTCCCCAGGGGGCCAGAAGGAAGCTCGGCCAGAGCTCTTGTGGATCCGTCAAGAGAGCGGCCTGCAGATGCCCGGCCTGGCTCGAGCTCCCATCATCTCAGCAGGTGCAGAGAAAGCAGAGGAGAGCCTCCCTCGGACAGACCAAGGGAGGTTCCTGAGCCCTCTGGAGAGACAAGGCCCAGCGCCGGGCACTGCTGCTCTCCCAATTCGCTCTCCCTTTGGGCACCACCCGGGCACCCCTCACAGCCCCTGGATGCGCATCCCAAAACCCAGGCCACGCTGGGATTCCACACTCATCAGCTCCAGCACGGAACCCAGGAACGAGAACAGAAACCCACCCACCCAGCCGGCACGTGGGGAGGGGGCCTGCAGAAACACTGCCAAATCCAGATAGCCAGCTGCCGTCCAGCTCCAGACAAAGGAACACCATCACGCATGCCTAGAGAAGTCCATTCCACAACCAGCTCGAGGCTCCTACTCAGGCCTGTCCCCTGAGGACGCCTCTCAAGGACCACCCCTGGGCAGGCTGTAGAAAAGAAGGTGCCTTCACACCGCGTGGGCGTGTATGTCCATTTGTCCAACCACGATGGACCACAGGATCCAGGGCATGCCCAAAAGACCCCTGGAACCACCGTCGGACCCAGCACTCCCCCTCACGGCCATAGACCCCGACAAAGGGTCTCTTCTCAGCGTGAAACGCCCCACTCGCTTCAGGCAGCCCTCTTCCCAAGAGCAGCACATGGAAAGACATTCGTGGTCCATGGACAGATGCTTGGCTGAGCAAGCAGCTGTCCTTCTCCCCAACAGAAGCGGACTCAGCAATCCAGCGGCGCAGAAATGGGTGCCATGGGCAGCCCCAGTGTTGCGAAGAGAAACGCTCACACGAAAGGAAAGAGGTCTGGGAGGGAGACACACAGCCCATGGGAAACCCCTTCCCTCTCCCATCTCACCAGGGACACCCAGGAAGTGGCTTCCAGGATAGAAACCCCTGCACTGCCATCCAGATGCTGCTTGCCAAATGGGAGGGCGAGGCTGTGGGAATGCCTGGCATTGGGGAGGTCCGAGATCCAAACCCTTGCCCTTGCGGGGGCTGGGGGGGTGGCCAGAGCCCTCCTTCCATGGAGCGCAAGCTACGATGTCTAGTCCCTCTTCTGGGAACCCAAGGGAGGAGAAGGGGAGCCAAACAGGATGGATAGACATGGCCGATGGGATCCCTGTGTTGGGAAAGTGCAATGGATCCACTTCGAGCAGCGCCCCGCGAAAAGGAGTCCTGAACATTCACCCCCAACTCATGAGCGTCTCAGCGCTCCCCAGACAAGGTGTCACGCTCGAGAGGGCTGCCCCTGGGGAAAAGAGACGGGCCGAAGGACTCCGTGGATTCCGTCCAGATGGCCTAGCCTAGCCCATCGGACTCGACCGAATTCCCTGGTGAGGACGAAGTGATGAGGACAAAGACATGCTTCGTTTGGAGTGGATTGACGTCCCCAGGTATTCTCCTGCACCCGTGTGTGGTATGCAGATCCACTCTGCTCGGCAAAAGCATCCACTCCCAGGCTGGGCATCCCCAGGCGGGCGCTTCCAACCCACTCCCACCCAAGATATGGGCTCAGGAGAGACTTGGGATGCATTTGTCTATCCAGGTCCTAGCTATTGTTTCCTACTCTATCTGCATGCGTATGCGTGTGGGTGTGTTTGGAGAGAGAGAGGGAGGGAGGCAGAATGAGAGAAAGAGGGAGAGAACGAGGGAGAGAAGGAGAGAGGAGGGCCTTCACTCCTTTCTGGATCCATTCAGCTCATTCAGTTCAATGCCTCTTAGTCCTTGTCCATGGAGTTGGGGGCCCCCTGCCACACGGAGATGTGGTCTCGCCAGAGGGGGATCGCCCAGTGCAGCTCTTGCCCCAGCCACAGCCGGGACCAGGAGAGCCTCTGAAGCTGGGCAGCCGCGTGGGAACTCCCCTGAGAGCTTGCTGGAGGAGACCAATCAAGCGTCCTGAATGCATCACACCTGCTTTCAATCAGGCCTCCATTGCCTGGCGCCCTGCTGCCAAGAGAGGCTCTTCTCCAAAGGACACAAGGACATTTCCCTCAGCCTCCTGTGTCTGTGTGTGTTTGAGAGAGAGAGAGAGAGAGAGAGAGAGAGAGAGAGAGAGAGGGAGGGAGAGAGAGAGAGAGAGAGAGAGAGAGAGAACAGGCGGATGAGCCCAGCTGCCAACACTCTAGCCCCCGAAGCCCCCCATGTATTCCTCGGCACCACACTCCTTCTCACCTACCTGAAGCCGTGATGGGGACGGCTTGACCAGGGCCAGCTGGCGGTCCAATCCCGAGGCTGTGTGTGTCTGGGCGCCTGCCTCTAGGGGACCCCAAGCACGCCAAAGCCCAGGACCTGTTCCAAGCCTTCCAAACCCACTGCCACCCAACCAGGCGGCGAACTCCCCTCCAAATCCGGAAGGCACACCTCCGCCCTCCGCCTGACAGGAGGTGTCTCGGAGGAGAGAGTCCCTGGTGCCCAGGAAACACCCACATAGCCTCTGGGGGCCTGCTGTGAGTGCGTCCCGCTCAAGCCTCCATCCGCCCTCGACGTGGAGCCTGCGCCTTTGGAGCCTTGCCACTCCCACCTCTTAGAGCCTCGGAGCTGCACCTCAGGCCGGAAGGGGCTCTGCGCCCTCGTGTGGACAGAGGCTCGAACAGCCCCTCTCAGGCTTGCCTTCTCTCTCTGGCTCAGCACGCCCCGGGGGGCTGCTTGGGCTGGGGCCCAGAGGAGGCTGGGGGCTCCAGCCCCCGCCAAGAAGGGCCCTTCCACCTGGGCTCTATCTCCCTCTCTCAAAGGCGTTCTTCGTGCCCATGCCAACCTAGGCCATGCCTCGCCGTGGAAATCCTTAGCTCCAAATCCATCAGGGTGTGCAGCCTGCACCCGTGTGGATGCAGCCTTGCCCAGATGGACTGAGGAAGATAGGCGTGTAAGGAGGGAGCGAGTCGTTTTCCCCCTTCCTCATCCCCCTGCGATCCCATACTCCTTGCCATTCAGTCTTGCCTCGATTCTTTCCTTCTGGCTTGGTTCATCTTGCCAGGTCTCTCTTTCTCCCTTTCTTTTCAAACTCTCTTGACCCCACCTGGAGTGTGCCTCATCTGGAGCCCCATTGGTGCTTCCCAAGGCACAGAGTTTCCCAACCACACAAAACCAACCCAAGCAGCCCTTCTCCCCAGGGGGCCAGAAGGAAGCTCGGCCAGAGCTGTTGTGGATCCGTCAAGAGAGCGGCCTGCAGATGCCCGGCCTGGCTCGAGCTCCCATCATCTCAGCAGGTGCAGAGAAAGCAGAGGAGAGCCTCCCTCGGACAGACAAACGGAGGTTCCTGAGCCCTCTGGAGAGACAAGGCCCAGCGCCGGGCACTGCTGCTCTCCCAATTCGCTCTCCCTTTGGGCACCACCCGGGCACCCCTCACAGCCCCTGGATGCGCATCCCAAAACCCAGGCCACGCTGGGATTCCACACTCATCAGCTCCAGCACGGAACCCAGGAACGAGAACAGAAACCCACCCACCCAGCCGGCACATGGGGAGGGGGCCTGAAGAAACACTGCCAAATCCAGATAGCCAGCTGCCATCCAGCTCCAGACAAAGGAACACCATCACGCATGCCTAGAGAAGTTCATTCCACAACCAGCTCGAGGCTCCTACTCAGGCCTGTCCCCTGAGGACGCCTCTCAAGGACCACCCCTGGGCAGGCTGTAGAAAAGAAGGTGCCTTCACACCGCGTGGGCATGTATGTCCATTTGTCCAACCACGATGGACCACAGGATCCAGGGCATGCCCCAAAGAACCCTGGAACCACCGTCGGACCCAGCACTACCCCTCACGGCCATAGACCCCGACAAAGGGTCTCTTCTCAGCGTGAAACGCCCCACTCGCTTCAGGCAGCCCTCTTCCCAAGAGCAGCACATGGAAAGACATTCGTGGTCCATGGACAGATGCTTGGCTGAGCAAGCAGCTGTCCTTCTCCCCAACAGAAGCGGACTCAGCAATCCAGCGGCGCAGAAATGGGTGCCATGGGCAGCCCCAGTGTTGCGAAGAGAAACGCTCACACGAAAGGAAAGAGGTCTGGGAGGGAGACACACAGCCCATGGGAAACCCCTTCCCTCTCCCATCTCACCAGGGACACCCAGGAACTGGCTTCCAGGAAAGGAACCCCTGCACTGCCATCCAGATGCTGCTTGCCAAATGGGAGGGCGAGGCTGTGGGAATGCCTGGCATTGGGGAGGTCCGAGATCCAAACCCTTGCCCTTGCGGGGGCTGGGGGGGTGGCCAGAGCCCTCGTTCCATGGAGCGCAAGCTACGATGTCTAGTCCCTCTTCTGGGAACCCAAGGGAGGAGAAGGGGAGCCAAACAGGATGGATAGACATGGCCGATGGGATCCCTGTGTTGGGAAAGTGCAATGGATCCACTTCGAGCAGCGCCCCGCGAAAAGGAGTCCTGAACATTCACCCCCAACACATGAGCGTCTCAGCGCTCCCCAGACAAGGTGTCACGCTCGAGAGGGCTGCCCCTGGGGAAAAGAGACGGGCCGAAGGACTCCGTGGATTCCGTCCAGATGGCCTAGCCTAGCCCATCGGACTCGACCGAATTCCCTGGTGAGGACGAAGTGATGAGGACAAAGACATGCTTCGTTTGGAGTGGATTGACGTCCCCAGGTATTCTCCTGCACCCGTGTGTGGTATGCAGATCCACTCTGCTCGGCAAAAGCATCCACTCCCAGGCTGGGCATCCCCAGGCGGGCGCTTCCAACCCACTCCCACCCAAGATATGGGCTCAGGAGAGACTTGGGATGCATTTGTCTATCCAGGTCCTAGCTATTGTTTCCTACTCTATCTGCATGCGTATGCGTGTGGGTGTGTTTGGAGAGAGGGAGGGAGGGAGGCAGAATGAGAGAAAGAGGGAGAGAAGGAGGGAGAGAAGGAGAGAGGAGGGCCTTCACTCCTTTCTGGATCCATTCAGCTCATTCAGTTCAATGCCTCTTAGTCCTTGTCCATGGAGTTGGGGACCCCCTGCCACACGGAGATGTGGTCTCGCCAGAGGGGGATCGCCCAGTGCAGCTCTTGCCCCAGCCACAGCCGGGACCAGGAGAGCCTCTGAAGCTGGGCAGCCGCGTGGGAACTCCCCTGAGAGCTTGCTGGAGGAGACCAATCAAGCGTCCTGAATGCATCACACCTGCTTTCAATCAGGCCTCCATTGCCTGGCGCCCTGCTGCCAAGAGAGGCTCTTCTCCAAAGGACACAAGGACATTTCCCTCAGCCTCCTGTGTCTGTGTGTGTTTGAGAGAGAGAGAGAGAGAGAGAGAGAGAGAGAGAGAGAACAGGCGGATGAGCCCAGCTGCCAACACTCTAGCCCCCGAAGCCCCCCATGTATTCCTCGGCACCACACTCCTTCTCACCTACCTGAAGCCGTGATGGGGACGGCTTGACCAGGGCCAGCTGGCGGTCCAATCCCGAGGCTGTGTGTGTCTGGGCGCCTGCCTCTAGGGGACCCCAAGCACGCCAAAGCCCAGGACCTGTTCCAAGCCTTCCAAACCCACTGCCACCCAACCAGGCGGCGAACTCCCCTCCAAATCCGGAAGGCACACCTCCGCCCTCCGCCTGACAGGAGGTGTCTCGGAGGAGAGAGTCCCTGGTGCCCAGGAAACACCCACATAGCCTCTGGGGGCCTGCTGTGAGTGCGTCCCGCTCAAGCCTCCATCCGCCCTCGACGTGGAGCCTGCGCCTTTGGAGCCTTGCCACTCCCACCTCTTAGAGCCTCGGAGCTGCACCTGAGGCCGGAAGGGGCTCTGCGCCCTCGTGTGGACAGAGGCTCGAACAGCCCCTCTCAGGCTTGCCTTCTCTCTCTGGCTCAGCACGCCCCGGGGGGCTGCTTGGGCTGGGGCCCAGAGGAGGGTGGGGACTCCAGCCCCCGCCAAGAAGGGCCCTTCCACCTGGGCTCTATCTCCCTCTCTCAAAGGCGTTCTTCGTGCCCATGCCAACCTAGGCCATGCCTCGCCGTGGAAATCCTTAGCTCCAAATCCATCAGGGTGTGCAGCCTGCACCCGTGTGGATGCAGCCTTGCCCAGATGGACTGAGGAAGATAGGCGTGTAAGGAGGGAACGAGTCGTTTTCCCCCTTCCTCATCCCCCTGCGATCCCATACTCCTTGCCATTCAGTCTTGCCTCGATTCTTTCCTTCTGGCTTGGTTCATCTTGCCAGGTCTCTCTTTCTCCCTTGGTTTTCAAACTCTCTTGACCCCACCTGGAGTGTGCCTCATCTGGAGCCCCATTGGTGCTTCCCAAGGCACAGAGTTTCCCAAGCACACAAAACCAACCCAAGCAGCCCTTCTCCCCAGGGGGCCAGAAGGAAGCTCGGCCAGAGCTGTTGTGGATCCGTCAAGAGAGCGGCCTGCAGATGCCCGGCCTGGCTCGAGCTCCCATCATCTCAGCAGGTGCAGAGAAAGCAGAGGAGAGCCTCCCTCGGACAGACAAACGGAGGTTCCTGAGCCCTCTGGAGAGACAAGGCCCAGCGCCGGGCACTGCTGCTCTCCCAATTCGCTCTCCCTTTGGGCACCACCCGGGCACCCCTCACAGCCCCTGCATGCGCATCCCAAAACCCAGGCCACGCTGGGATTCCACACTCATCAGCTCCAGCACGGAACCCAGGAACGAGAACAGAAACCCACCCACCCAGCCGGCACATGGGGAGGGGGCCTGAAGAAACACTGCCAAATCCAGATAGCCAGCTGCCATCCAGCTCCAGACAAAGGAACACCATCACGCATGCCTAGAGAAGTTCATTCCACAACCAGCTCGAGGCTCCTACTCAGGCCTGTCCCCTGAGGACGCCTCTCAAGGACCACCCCTGGGCAGGCTGTAGAAAAGAAGGTGCCTTCACACCGGGTGGGCATGTATGTCCATTTGTCCAACCACAATGGACCACAGGATCCAGGGCATGCCCCAAAGAACCCTGGAACCACCGTCGGACCCAGCACTACCCCTCACGGCCATAGACCCCGACAAAGGGTCTCTTCTCAGCGTGAAACGCCCCACTCGCTTCAGGCAGCCCTCTTCCCAAGAGCAGCACATGGAAAGACATTCGTGGTCCATGGACAGATGCTTGGCTGAGCAAGCAGCTGTCCTTCTCCCCAACAGAAGCGGACTCAGCAATCCAGCGGCGCAGAAATGGGTGCCATGGGCAGCCCCAGTGTTGCGAAGAGAAACGCTCACACGAAAGGAAAGAGGTCTGGGAGGGAGATACACAGCCCATGGGAAACCCCTTCCCTCTCCCATCTCACCAGGGACACCCAGGAACTGGCTTCCAGGAAAGAAACCCCTGCACTGCCATCCAGATGCTGCTTGCCAAATGGGAGGGCGAGGCTGTGGGAATGCCTGGCATTGGGGAGGTCCGAGATCCAAACCCTTGCCCTTGCGGGGGCTGGGGGGGGGGTGGCCAGAGCCCTCGTTCCATGGAGCGCAAGCTACGATGTCTAGTCCCTCTTCTGGGAACCCAAGGGAGGAGAAGGGGAGCCAAACAGGATGGATAGACATGGCCGATGGGATCCCTGTGTTGGGAAAGTGCAATGGATCCACTTCGAGCAGCGCCCCGCGAAAAGGAGTCCTGAACATTCACCCCCAACACATGAGCGTCTCAGCGCTCCCCAGACAAGGTGTCACGCTCGAGAGGGCTGCCCCTGGGGAAAAGAGACGGGCCGAAGGACTCCGTGGATTCCGTCCAGATGGCCTAGCCTAGCCCATCGGACTCGACCGAATTCCCTGGTGAGGACGAAGTGATGAGGACAAAGACATGCTTCGTTTGGAGTGGATTGACGTCCCCAGGTATTCTCCTGCACCCGTGTGTGGTATGCAGATCCACTCTGCTCGGCAAAAGCATCCACTCCCAGGCTGGGCATCCCCAGGCGGGCGCTTCCAACCCACTCCCACCCAAGATATGGGCTCAGGAGAGACTTGGGATGCATTTGTCTATCCAGGTCCTAGCTATTGTTTCCTACTCTATCTGCATGCGTATGCGTGTGGGTGTGTTTGGAGAGAGGGAGGGAGGGAGGCAGAATGAGAGAAAGAGGGAGAGAACGAGGGAGAGAAGGAGAGAGGAGGGCCTTCACTCCTTTCTGGATCCATTCAGCTCATTCAGTTCAATGCCTCTTAGTCCTTGTCCATGGAGTTGGGGACCCCCTGCCACACGGAGATGTGGTCTCGCCAGAGGGGGATCGCCCAGTGCAGCTCTTGCCCCAGCCACAGCCGGGACCAGGAGAGCCTCTGAAGCTGGGCAGCCGCGTGGGAACTCCCCTGAGAGCTTGCTGGAGGAGACCAATCAAGCGTCCTGAATGCATCACACCTGCTTTCAATCAGGCCTCCATTGCCTGGCGCCCTGCTGCCAAGAGAGGCTCTTCTCCAAAGGACACAAGGACATTTCCCTCAGCCTCCTGTGTCTGTGTGTGTTTGAGAGAGAGAGAGAGAGAGAGAGAGAGAGAGAGAGAGAGAGAGAGAGAGAGAGAGAGAGAGAGAGAACAGGCGGATGAGCCCAGCTGCCAACACTCTAGCCCCCGAAGCCCCCCATGTATTCCTCGGCACCACACTCCTTCTCACCTACCTGAAGCCGTGATGGGGACGGCTTGACCAGGGCCAGCTGGCGGTCCAATCCCGAGGCTGTGTGTGTCTGGGCGCCTGCCTCTAGGGGACCCCAAGCACGCCAAAGCCCAGGACCTGTTCCAAGCCTTCCAAACCCACTGCCACCCAACCAGGCGGCGAACTCCCCTCCAAATCCGGAAGGCACACCTCCGCCCTCCGCCTGACAGGAGGTGTCTCGGAGGAGAGAGTCCCTGGTGCCCAGGAAACACCCACATAGCCTCTGGGGGCCTGCTGTGAGTGCGTCCCGCTCAAGCCTCCATCCGCCCTCGACGTGGAGCCTGCGCCTTTGGAGCCTTGCCACTCCCACCTCTTAGAGCCTCGGAGCTGCACCTCAGGCCGGAAGGGGCTCGAACAGCCCCTCTCAGGCTTGCCTTCTCTCTCTGGCTCAGCACGCCCCGGGGGGCTGCTTGGGCTGGGGCCTCCATCCCCCGCCAAGAAGGGCCCTTCCACCTGGGCTCTATCTCCCTCTCTCAAAGGCGTTCTTCGTGCCCATGCCAACCTAGGCCATGCCTCGCCGTGGAAATCCTTAGCTCCAAATCCATCAGGGTGTGCCAGCCTGCACCCGTGTGGATGCAGCCTTGCCCAGATGGACTGAGGAAGATAGGCGTGTAAGGAGGGAACGAGTCGTTTTCCCCCTTCCTCATCCCCCTGCGATCCCATACTCCTTGCCATTCAGTCTTGCCTCGATTCTTTCCTTCTGGCTTGGTTCATCTTGCCAGGTCTCTCTTTCTCCCTTTCTTTTCAAACTCTCTTGACCCCACCTGGAGTGTGCCTCATCTGGAGCCCCATTGGTGCTTCCCAAGGCACAGAGTTTCCCAACCACACAAAACCAACCCAAGCAGGCCTTCTCCCCAGGGGGGCCAGAAGGAAGCTCGGCCAGAGCTCTTGTGGATCCGTCAAGAGAGCGGCCTGCAGATGCCCGGCCTGGCTCGAGCTCCCATCATCTCAGCAGGTGCAGAGAAAGCAGAGGAGAGCCTCCCTCGGACAGACCAAGGGAGGTCCCTGAGCCCTCTGGAGAGACAAGGCCCAGCGCCGGGCACTGCTGCTCTCCCAATTCGCTCTCCCTTTGGGCACCACCCGGGCACCCCTCACAGCCCCTGCATGCGCATCCCAAAACCCAGGCCACGCTGGGATTCCACACTCATCAGCTCCAGCACGGAACCCAGGAACGAGAACAGAAACCCACCCACCCAGCCGGCACATGGGGAGGGGGCCTGCAGAAACACTGCCAAATCCAGATAGCCAGCTGCCGTCCAGCTCCAGACAAAGGAACACCATCACGCATGCCTAGAGAAGTCCATTCCACAACCAGCTCGAGGCTCCTACTCAGGCCTGTCCCCTGAGGACGCCTCTCAAGGACCACCCCTGGGTAGGCTGTAGAAAAGAAGGTGCCTTCACACCGCGTGGGCGTGTATGTCCATTTGTCCAACCACGATGGACCACAGGATCCAGGGCATGCCCCAAAGAACCCTGGAACCACCGTCGGACCCAGCACTCCCCCTCACGGCCATAGACCCCGACAAAGGGTCTCTTCTCAGCGTGAAACGCCCCACTCGCTTCAGGCAGCCCTCTTCCCAAGAGCAGCACATGGAAAGACATTCGTGGTCCATGGACAGATGCTTGGCTGAGCAAGCAGCTGTCCTTCTCCCCAACAGAAGCGGACTCAGCAATCCAGCGGCGCAGAAATGGGTGCCATGGGCAGCCCCAGTGTTGCGAAGAGAAACGCTCACACGAAAGGAAAGAGGTCTGGGAGGGAGACACACAGCCCATGGGAAACCCCTTCCCTCTCCCATCTCACCAGGGACACCCAGGAACTGGCTTCCAGGAAAGAAACCCCTGCACTGCCATCCAGATGCTGCTTGCCAAATGGGAGGGCGAGGCTGTGGGAATGCCTGGCATTGGGGAGGTCCGAGATCCAAACCCTTGCCCTTGCGGGGGCTGGGGGGGTGGCCAGAGCCCTCCTTCCATGGAGCGCAAGCTACGATGTCTAGTCCCTCTTCTGGGAACCCAAGGGAGGAGAAGGGGAGCCAAACAGGATGGATAGACATGGCCGATGGGATCCCTGTGTTGGGAAAGTGCAATGGATCCACTTCGAGCAGCGCCCCGCGAAAAGGAGTCCTGAACATTCACCCCCAACTCATGAGCGTCTCAGCGCTCCCCAGACAAGGTGTCACGCTCGAGAGGGCTGCCCCTGGGGAAAAGAGACGGGCCGAAGGACTCCGTGGATTCCGTCCAGATGGCCTAGCCTAGCCCATCGGACTCGACCGAATTCCCTGGTGAGGACGAAGTGATGAGGACAAAGACATGCTTCGTTTGGAGTGGATTGACTTCCCCAGGTATTCTCCTGCACCCGTGTGTGGTATGCAGATCCACTCTGCTCGGCAAAAGCATCCACTCCCAGGCTGGGCATCCCCAGGCGGGCGCTTCCAACCCACTCCCACCCAAGATATGGGCTCAGGAGAGACTTGGGATGCATTTGTCTATCCAGGTCCTAGCTATTGTTTCCTACTCTATCTGCATGCGTATGCGTGTGGGTGTGTTTGGAGAGAGAGAGGGAGGGAGGCAGAATGAGAGAAAGAGGGAGAGAACGAGGGAGAGAAGGAGAGAGGAGGGCCTTCACTCCTTTCTGGATCCATTCAGCTCATTCAGTTCAATGCCTCTTAGTCCTTGTCCATGGAGTTGGGGGCCCCCTGCCACACGGAGATGTGGTCTCGCCAGAGGGGGATCGCCCAGTGCAGCTCTTGCCCCAGCCACAGCCGGGACCAGGAGAGCCTCTGAAGCTGGGCAGCCGCGTGGGAACTCCCCTGAGAGCTTGCTGGAGGAGACCAATCAAGCGTCCTGAATGCATCACACCTGCTTTCAATCAGGCCTCCATTGCCTGGCGCCCTGCTGCCAAGAGAGGCTCTTCTCCAAAGGACACAAGGACATTTCCCTCAGCCTCCTGTGTCTGTGTGTGTTTGAGTGAGAGAGAGAGAGAGAGAGAGAGAGAGAGAGAGAGAGAGAGAGAGAGAGAGAGAGAGAGAGAACAGGCGGATGAGCCCAGCTGCCAACACTCTAGCCCCCGAAGCCCCCCATGTATTCCTCGGCACCACACTCCTTCTCACCTACCTGAAGCCGTGATGGGGACGGCTTGACCAGGGCCAGCTGGCGGTCCAATCCCGAGGCTGTGTGTGTCTGGGCGCCTGCCTCTAGGGGACCCCAAGCACGCCAAAGCCCAGGACCTGTTCCAAGCCTTCCAAACCCACTGCCACCCAACCAGGCGGCGAACTCCCCTCCAAATCCGGAAGGCACACCTCCGCCCTCCGCCTGACAGGAGGTGTCTCGGAGGAGAGAGTCCCTGGTGCCCAGGAAACACCCACATAGCCTCTGGGGGCCTGCTGTGAGTGCGTCCCGCTCAAGCCTCCATCCGCCCTCGACGTGGAGCCTGCGCCTTTGGAGCCTTGCCACTCCCACCTCTTAGAGCCTCGGAGCTGCACCTCAGGCCGGAAGGGGCTCGAACAGCCCCTCTCAGGCTTGCCTTCTCTCTCTGGCTCAGCACGCCCCGGGGGGCTGCTTGGGCTGGGGCCCAGAGGAGGCTGGGGTCTCCATCCCCCGCCAAGAAGGGCCCTTCCACCTGGGCTCTATTTCCCTCTCTCAAAGGCGTTCTTCGTGCCCATGCCAACCTAGGCCATGCCTCGCCGTGGAAATCCTTAGCTCCAAATCCCTCAGGGTGTGCCAGCCTGCACCCGTGTGGATGCAGCCTTGCCCAGATGGACTGAGGAAGATAGGCGTGTAAGGAGGGAGCGAGTCGTTTTCCCCCTTCCTCATCCCCCTGCGATCCCATACTCCTTGCCATTCAGTCTTGCCTCGATTCTTTCCTTCTGGCTTGGTTCATCTTGCCAGGTCTCTCTTTCTCCCTTTCTTTTCAAACTCTCTTGACCCCACCTGGAGTGTGCCTCATCTGGAGCCCCATTGGTGCTTCCCAAGGCACAGAGTTTCCCAACCACACAAAACCAACCCAAGCAGGCCTTCTCCCCAGGGGGCCAGAAGGAAGCTCGGCCAGAGCTCTTGTGGATCCGTCAAGAGAGCGGCCTGCAGATGCCCGGCCTGGCTCGAGCTCCCATCATCTCAGCAGGTGCAGAGAAAGCAGAGGAGAGCCTCCCTCGGACAGACAAACGGAGGTTCCTGAGCCCTCTGGAGAGACAAGGCCCAGCGCCGGGCACTGCTGCTCTCCCAATTCGCTCTCCCTTTGGGCACCACCCGGGCACCCCTCACAGCCCCTGGATGCGCATCCCAAAACCCAGGCCACGCTGGGATTCCACACTCATCAGCTCCAGCACGGAACCCAGGAACGAGAACAGAAACCCACCCACCCAGCCGGCACGTGGGGAGGGGGCCTGCAGAAACACTGCCAAATCCAGATAGCCAGCTGACGTCCAGCTCCAGACAAAGGAACACCATCACGCATGCCTAGAGAAGTCCATTCCACAACCAGCTCGAGGCTCCTACTCAGGCCTGTCCCCTGAGGACGACTCTCAAGGACCACCCCTAGGCAGGCTGTAGAAAAGAAGGTGCCTTCACACCGCGTGGACGTGTATGTCCATTTGTCCAACCACGATGGACCACAGGATCCAGGGCATGCCCCAAAGACCCCTGGAACCACCGTCGGACCCAGCACTCCCCCTCATGGCCATAGACCCCGACAAAGGGTCTCTTCTCAGCGTGAAACGCCCCACTCGCTTCAGGCAGCCCTCTTCCCAAGAGCAGCACATGGAAAGACATTCGTGGTCCATGGACAGATGCTTGGCTGAGCAAGCAGCTGTCCTTCTCCCCAACAGAAGCGGACTCAGCAATCCAGCGGCGCAGAAATGGGTGCCATGGGCAGCCCCAGTGTTGCGAAGAGAAACGCTCACACGAAAGGAAAGAGGTCTGGGAGGGAGACACACAGCCCATGGGAAACCCCTTCCCTCTCCCATCTCACCAGGGACACCCAGGAAGTGGCTTCCAGGAAAGAAACCCCTGCATTGCCATCCAGATGCTGCTTGCCAAATGGGAGGGCGAGGCTGTGGGAATGCCTGGCATTGGGGAGGTCCGAGATCCAAACCCTTGCCCTTGCGGGGGCTGGGGGGGTGGCCAGAGCCCTCCTTCCATGGAGCGCAAGCTACGATGTCTAGTCCCTCTTCTGGGAACCCAAGGGAGGAGAAGGGGAGCCAAACAGGATGGATAGACATGGCCGATGGGATCCCTGTGTTGGGAAAGTGCAATGGATCCACTTCGAGCAGCGCCCCGCGAAAAGGAGTCCTGAACATTCACCCCCAACTCATGAGCGTCTCAGCGCTCCCCAGACAAGGTGTCACGCTCGAGAGGGCTGCCCCTGGGGAAAAGAGACGGGCCGAAGGACTCCGTGGATTCCGTCCAGATGGCCTAGCCTAGCCCATCGGACTCGACCGAATTCCCTGGTGAGGACGAAGTGATGAGGACAAAGACATGCTTCGTTTGGAGTGGATTGACTTCCCCAGGTATTCTCCTGCACCCGTGTGTGGTATGCAGATCCACTCTGCTCGGCAAAAGCATCCACTCCCAGGCTGGGCATCCCCAGGCGGGCGCTTCCAACCCACTCCCACCCAAGATATGGGCTCAGGAGAGACTTGGGATGCATTTGTCTATCCAGGTCCTAGCTATTGTTTCCTACTCTATCTGCATGCGTATGCGTGTGGGTGTGTTTGGAGAGAGAGAGGGAGGGAGGCAGAATGAGAGAAAGAGGGAGAGAACGAGGGAGAGAAGGAGAGAGGAGGGCCTTCACTCCTTTCTGGATCCATTCAGCTCATTCAGTTCAATGCCTCTTAGTCCTTGTCCATGGAGTTGGGGGCCCCCTGCCACACGGAGATGTGGTCTCGCCAGAGGGGGATCGCCCAGTGCAGCTCTTGCCCCAGCCACAGCCGGGACCAGGAGAGCCTCTGAAGCTGGGCAGCCGCGTGGGAACTCCCCTGAGAGCTTGCTGGAGGAGACCAATCAAGCGTCCTGAACGCATCACACCTGCTTTCAATCAGGCCTCCATTGCCTGGCGCCCTGCTGCCAAGAGAGGCTCTTCTCCAAAGGACACAAGGACATTTCCCTCAGCCTCCTGTGTCTGTGTGTGTTTGAGTGAGAGAGAGAGAGAGAGAGAGAGAGAGAGAGAGAGAGAGAGAGAGAGAGAGAGAGAACAGGCGGATGAGCCCAGGTGCCAACACTCTAGCCCCCGAAGCCCCCCATGTATTCCTCGGCACCACACTCCTTCTCACCTACCTGAAGCCGTGATGGGGACGGCTTGACCAGGGCCAGCTGGCGGTCCAATCCCGAGGCTGTGTGTGTCTGGGCGCCTGCCTCTAGGGGACCCCAAGCACGCCAAAGCCCAGGACCTGTTCCAAGCCTTCCAAACCCACTGCCACCCAACCAGGCGGCGAACTCCCCTCCAAATCCGGAAGGCACACCTCCGCCCTCCGCCTGACAGGAGGTGTCTCGGAGGAGAGAGTCCCTGGTGCCCAGGAAACACCCACATAGCCTCTGGGGGCCTGCTGTGAGTGCGTCCCGCTCAAGCCTCCATCCGCCCTCGACGTGGAGCCTGCGCCTTTGGAGCCTTGCCACTCCCACCTCTTAGAGCCTCGGAGCTGCACCTGAGGCCGGAAGGGGCTCGAACAGCCCCTCTCAGGCTTGCCTTCTCTCTCTGGCTCAGCACGCCCCGGGGGGCTGCTTGGGCTGGGGCCCAGAGGAGGCTGGGGACCCCAGCCCCCGCCAAGAAGGGCCCTTCCACCTGGGCTCTATCTCCCTCTCTCAAAGGCGTTCTTCGTGCCCATGCCAACCTAGGCCATGCCTCGCCGTGGAAATCCTTAGCTCCAAATCCATCAGGGTGTGCAGCCTGCACCCGTGTGGATGCAGCCTTGCCCAGATGGACTGAGGAAGATAGGCGTGTAAGGAGGGAACGAGTCGTTTTCCCCCTTCCTCATCCCCCTGCGATCCCATACTCCTTGCCATTCAGTCTTGCCTCGATTCTTTCCTTCTGGCTTGGTTCATCTTGCCAGGTCTCTCTTTCTCCCTTGGTTTTCAAACTCTCTTGACCCCACCTGGAGTGTGCCTCATCTGGAGCCCCATTGGTGCTTCCCAAGGCACAGAGTTTCCCAACCACACAAAACCAACCCAAGCAGGCCTTCTCCCCAGGGGGCCAGAAGGAAGCTCGGCCAGAGCTCTTGTGGATCCGTCAAGAGAGCGGCCTGCAGATGCCCGGCCTGGCTCGAGCTCCCATCATCTCAGCAGGTGCAGAGAAAGCAGAGGAGAGCCTCCCTCGGACAGACCAAGGGAGGTTCCTGAGCCCTCTGGAGAGACAAGGCCCAGCGCCGGGCACTGCTGCTCTCCCAATTCGCTCTCCCTTTGGGCACCACCCGGGCACCCCTCACAGCCCCTGGATGCGCATCCCAAAACCCAGGCCACGCTGGGATTCCACACTCATCAGCTCCAGCACGGAACCCAGGAACGAGAACAGAAACCCACCCACCCAGCCGGCACGTGGGGAGGGGGCCTGCAGAAACACTGCCAAATCCAGATAGCCAGCTGCCGTCCAGCTCCAGACAAAGGAACACCATCACGCATGCCTAGAGAAGTCCATTCCACAACCAGCTCGAGGCTCCTACTCAGGCCTGTCCCCTGAGGACGCCTCTCAAGGACCACCCCTGGGCAGGCTGTAGAAAAGAAGGTGCCTTCACACCGCGTGGGCGTGTATGTCCATTTGTCCAACCACGATGGACCACAGGATCCAGGGCATGCCCAAAAGACCCCTGGAACCACCGTCGGACCCAGCACTCCCCCTCACGGCCATAGACCCCGACAAAGGGTCTCTTCTCAGCGTGAAACGCCCCACTTGCTTCAGGCAGCCCTCTTCCCAAGAGCAGCACATGGAAAGACATTCGTGGTCCATGGACAGATGCTTGGCTGAGCAAGCAGCTGTCCTTCTCCCCAACAGAAGCGGACTCAGCAATCCAGCGGCGCAGAAATGGGTGCCATGGGCAGCCCCAGTGTTGCGAAGAGAAACGCTCACACGAAAGGAAAGAGGTCTGGGAGGGAGACACACAGCCCATGGGAAACCCCTTCCCTCTCCCATCTCACCAGGGACACCCAGGAAGTGGCTTCCAGGATAGAAACCCCTGCACTGCCATCCAGATGCTGCTTGCCAAATGGGAGGGCGAGGCTGTGGGAATGCCTGGCATTGGGGAGGTCCGAGATCCAAACCCTTGCCCTTGCGGGGGCTGGGGGGGTGGCCAGAGCCCTCCTTCCATGGAGCGCAAGCTACGATGTCTAGTCCCTCTTCTGGGAACCCAAGGGAGGAGAAGGGGAGCCAAACAGGATGGATAGACATGGCCGATGGGATCCCTGTGTTGGGAAAGTGCAATGGATCCACTTCGAGCAGCGCCCCGCGAAAAGGAGTCCTGAACATTCACCCCCAACTCATGAGCGTCTCAGCGCTCCCCAGACAAGGTGTCACGCTCGAGAGGGCTGCCCCTGGGGAAAAGAGACGGGCCGAAGGACTCCGTGGATTCCGTCCAGATGGCCTAGCCTAGCCCATCGGACTCGACCGAATTCCCTGGTGAGGACGAAGTGATGAGGACAAAGACATGCTTCGTTTGGAGTGGATTGACGTCCCCAGGTATTCTCCTGCACCCGTGTGTGGTATGCAGATCCACTCTGCTCGGCAAAAGCATCCACTCCCAGGCTGGGCATCCCCAGGCGGGCGCTTCCAACCCACTCCCACCCAAGATATGGGCTCAGGAGAGACTTGGGATGCATTTGTCTATCCAGGTCCTAGCTATTGTTTCCTACTCTATCTGCATGCGTATGCGTGTGGGTGTGTTTGGAGAGAGAGAGGGAGGGAGGCAGAATGAGAGAAAGAGGGAGAGAACGAGGGAGAGAAGGAGAGAGGAGGGCCTTCACTCCTTTCTGGATCCATTCAGCTCATTCAGTTCAATGCCTCTTAGTCCTTGTCCATGGAGTTGGGGACCCCCTGCCACACGGAGATGTGGTCTCGCCAGAGGGGGATCGCCCAGTGCAGCTCTTGCCCCAGCCACAGCCGGGACCAGGAGAGCCTCTGAAGCTGGGCAGCCGCGTGGGAACTCCCCTGAGAGCTTGCTGGAGGAGACCAATCAAGCGTCCTGAATGCATCACACCTGCTTTCAATCAGGCCTCCATTGCCTGGCGCCCTGCTGCCAAGAGAGGCTCTTCTCCAAAGGACACAAGGACATTTCCCTCAGCCTCCTGTGTCTGTGTGTGTTTGAGAGAGAGAGAGAGAGAGAGAGAGAGAGAGAGAGAGAGAGAGAGAGAGAGAGAGAGAGAGAGAGAGAGAGAGAGAACAGGCGGATGAGCCCAGCTGCCAACACTCTAGCCCCCGAAGCCCCCCATGTATTCCTCGGCACCACACTCCTTCTCACCTACCTGAAGCCGTGATGGGGACGGCTTGACCAGGGCCAGCTGGCGGTCCAATCCCGAGGCTGTGTGTGTCTGGGCGCCTGCCTCTAGGGGACCCCAAGCACGCCAAAGCCCAGGACCTGTTCCAAGCCTTCCAAACCCACTGCCACCCAACCAGGCGGCGAACTCCCCTCCAAATCCGGAAGGCACACCTCCGCCCTCCGCCTGACAGGAGGTGTCTCGGAGGAGAGAGTCCCTGGTGCCCAGGAAACACCCACATAGCCTCTGGGGGCCTGCTGTGAGTGCGTCCCGCTCAAGCCTCCATCCGCCCTCGACGTGGAGCCTGCGCCTTTGGAGCCTTGCCACTCCCACCTCTTAGAGCCTCGGAGCTGCACCTCAGGCCGGAAGGGGCTCTGCGCCCTCGTGTGGACAGAGGCTCGAACAGCCCCTCTCAGGCTTGCCTTCTCTCTCTGGCTCAGCACGCCCCGGGGGGCTGCTTGGGCTGGGGCCCAGAGGAGGCTGGGGGCTCCAGCCCCCGCCAAGAAGGGCCCTTCCACCTGGGCTCTATCTCCCTCTCTCAAAGGCGTTCTTCGTGCCCATGCCAACCTAGGCCATGCCTCGCCGTGGAAATCCTTAGCTCCAAATCCATCAGGGTGTGCAGCCTGCACCCGTGTGGATGCAGCCTTGCCCAGATGGACTGAGGAAGATAGGCGTGTAAGGAGGGAGCGAGTCGTTTTCCCCCTTCCTCATCCCCCTGCGATCCCATACTCCTTGCCATTCAGTCTTGCCTCGATTCTTTCCTTCTGGCTTGGTTCATCTTGCCAGGTCTCTCTTTCTCCCTTTCTTTTCAAACTCTCTTGACCCCACCTGGAGTGTGCCTCATCTGGAGCCCCATTGGTGCTTCCCAAGGCACAGAGTTTCCCAACCACACAAAACCAACCCAAGCAGCCCTTCTCCCCAGGGGGCCAGAAGGAAGCTCGGCCAGAGCTGTTGTGGATCCGTCAAGAGAGCGGCCTGCAGATGCCCGGCCTGGCTCGAGCTCCCATCATCTCAGCAGGTGCAGAGAAAGCAGAGGAGAGCCTCCCTCGGACAGACAAACGGAGGTTCCTGAGCCCTCTGGAGAGACAAGGCCCAGCGCCGGGCACTGCTGCTCTCCCAATTCGCTCTCCCTTTGGGCACCACCCGGGCACCCCTCACAGCCCCTGGATGCGCATCCCAAAACCCAGGCCACGCTGGGATTCCACACTCATCAGCTCCAGCACGGAACCCAGGAACGAGAACAGAAACCCACCCACCCAGCCGGCACATGGGGAGGGGGCCTGAAGAAACACTGCCAAATCCAGATAGCCAGCTGCCATCCAGCTCCAGACAAAGGAACACCATCACGCATGCCTAGAGAAGTTCATTCCACAACCAGCTCGAGGCTCCTACTCAGGCCTGTCCCCTGAGGACGCCTCTCAAGGACCACCCCTGGGCAGGCTGTAGAAAAGAAGGTGCCTTCACACCGCGTGGGCATGTATGTCCATTTGTCCAACCACGATGGACCACAGGATCCAGGGCATGCCCCAAAGAACCCTGGAACCACCGTCGGACCCAGCACTACCCCTCACGGCCATAGACCCCGACAAAGGGTCTCTTCTCAGCGTGAAACGCCCCACTCGCTTCAGGCAGCCCTCTTCCCAAGAGCAGCACATGGAAAGACATTCGTGGTCCATGGACAGATGCTTGGCTGAGCAAGCAGCTGTCCTTCTCCCCAACAGAAGCGGACTCAGCAATCCAGCGGCGCAGAAATGGGTGCCATGGGCAGCCCCAGTGTTGCGAAGAGAAACGCTCACACGAAAGGAAAGAGGTCTGGGAGGGAGACACACAGCCCATGGGAAACCCCTTCCCTCTCCCATCTCACCAGGGACACCCAGGAACTGGCTTCCAGGAAAGAAACCCCTGCACTGCCATCCAGATGCTGCTTGCCAAATGGGAGGGCGAGGCTGTGGGAATGCCTGGCATTGGGGAGGTCCGAGATCCAAACCCTTGCCCTTGCGGGGGCTGGGGGGGTGGCCAGAGCCCTCGTTCCATGGAGCGCAAGCTACGATGTCTAGTCCCTCTTCTGGGAACCCAAGGGAGGAGAAGGGGAGCCAAACAGGATGGATAGACATGGCCGATGGGATCCCTGTGTTGGGAAAGTGCAATGGATCCACTTCGAGCAGCGCCCCGCGAAAAGGAGTCCTGAACATTCACCCCCAACACATGAGCGTCTCAGCGCTCCCCAGACAAGGTGTCACGCTCGAGAGGGCTGCCCCTGGGGAAAAGAGACGGGCCGAAGGACTCCGTGGATTCCGTCCAGATGGCCTAGCCTAGCCCATCGGACTCGACCGAATTCCCTGGTGAGGACGAAGTGATGAGGACAAAGACATGCTTCGTTTGGAGTGGATTGACGTCCCCAGGTATTCTCCTGCACCCGTGTGTGGTATGCAGATCCACTCTGCTCGGCAAAAGCATCCACTCCCAGGCTGGGCATCCCCAGGCGGGCGCTTCCAACCCACTCCCACCCAAGATATGGGCTCAGGAGAGACTTGGGATGCATTTGTCTATCCAGGTCCTAGCTATTGTTTCCTACTCTATCTGCATGCGTATGCGTGTGGGTGTGTTTGGAGAGAGGGAGGGAGGGAGGCAGAATGAGAGAAAGAGGGAGAGAACGAGGGAGAGAAGGAGAGAGGAGGGCCTTCACTCCTTTCTGGATCCATTCAGCTCATTCAGTTCAATGCCTCTTAGTCCTTGTCCATGGAGTTGGGGGCCCCCTGCCACACGGAGATGTGGTCTCGCCAGAGGGGGATCGCCCAGTGCAGCTCTTGCCCCAGCCACAGCCGGGACCAGGAGAGCCTCTGAAGCTGGGCAGCCGCGTGGGAACTCCCCTGAGAGCTTGCTGGAGGAGACCAATCAAGCGTCCTGAATGCATCACACCTGCTTTCAATCAGGCCTCCATTGCCTGGCGCCCTGCTGCCAAGAGAGGCTCTTCTCCAAAGGACACAAGGACATTTCCCTCAGCCTCCTGTGTCTGTGTGTGTTTGAGAGAGAGAGAGAGAGAGAGAGAGAGAGAGAGAGAGAACAGGCGGATGAGCCCAGCTGCCAACACTCTAGCCCCCGAAGCCCCCCATGTATTCCTCGGCACCACACTCCTTCTCACCTACCTGAAGCCGTGATGGGGACGGCTTGACCAGGGCCAGCTGGCGGTCCAATCCCGAGGCTGTGTGTGTCTGGGCGCCTGCCTCTAGGGGACCCCAAGCACGCCAAAGCCCAGGACCTGTTCCAAGCCTTCCAAACCCACTGCCACCCAACCAGGCGGCGAACTCCCCTCCAAATCCGGAAGGCACACCTCCGCCCTCCGCCTGACAGGAGGTGTCTCGGAGGAGAGAGTCCCTGGTGCCCAGGAAACACCCACATAGCCTCTGGGGGCCTGCTGTGAGTGCGTCCCGCTCAAGCCTCCATCCGCCCTCGACGTGGAGCCTGCGCCTTTGGAGCCTTGCCACTCCCACCTCTTAGAGCCTCGGAGCTGCACCTGAGGCCGGAAGGGGCTCTGCGCCCTCGTGTGGACAGAGGCTCGAACAGCCCCTCTCAGGCTTGCCTTCTCTCTCTGGCTCAGCACGCCCCGGGGGGCTGCTTGGGCTGGGGCCCAGAGGAGGGTGGGGACTCCAGCCCCCGCCAAGAAGGGCCCTTCCACCTGGGCTCTATCTCCCTCTCTCAAAGGCGTTCTTCGTGCCCATGCCAACCTAGGCCATGCCTCGCCGTGGAAATCCTTAGCTCCAAATCCCTCAGGGTGTGCAGCCTGCACCCGTGTGGATGCAGCCTTGCCCAGATGGACTGAGGAAGATAGGCGTGTAAGGAGGGAACGAGTCGTTTTCCCCCTTCCTCATCCCCCTGCGATCCCATACTCCTTGCCATTCAGTCTTGCCTCGATTCTTTCCTTCTGGCTTGGTTCATCTTGCCAGGTCTCTCTTTCTCCCTTGGTTTTCAAACTCTCTTGACCCCACCTGGAGTGTGCCTCATCTGGAGCCCCATTGGTGCTTCCCAAGGCACAGAGTTTCCCAACCACACAAAACCAACCCAAGCAGCCCTTCTCCCCAGGGGGCCAGAAGGAAGCTCGGCCAGAGCTGTTGTGGATCCGTCAAGAGAGCGGCCTGCAGATGCCCGGCCTGGCTCGAGCTCCCATCATCTCAGCAGGTGCAGAGAAAGCAGAGGAGAGCCTCCCTCGGACAGACAAACGGAGGTTCCTGAGCCCTCTGGAGAGACAAGGCCCAGCGCCGGGCACTGCTGCTCTCCCAATTCGCTCTCCCTTTGGGCACCACCCGGGCACCCCTCACAGCCCCTGCATGCGCATCCCAAAACCCAGGCCACGCTGGGATTCCACACTCATCAGCTCCAGCACGGAACCCAGGAACGAGAACAGAAACCCACCCACCCAGCCGGCACATGGGGAGGGGGCCTGAAGAAACACTGCCAAATCCAGATAGCCAGCTGCCATCCAGCTCCAGACAAAGGAACACCATCACGCATGCCTAGAGAAGTTCATTCCACAACCAGCTCGAGGCTCCTACTCAGGCCTGTCCCCTGAGGACGCCTCTCAAGGACCACCCCTGGGCAGGCTGTAGAAAAGAAGGTGCCTTCACACCGGGTGGGCATGTATGTCCATTTGTCCAACCACAATGGACCACAGGATCCAGGGCATGCCCCAAAGAACCCTGGAACCACCGTCGGACCCAGCACTACCCCTCACGGCCATAGACCCCGACAAAGGGTCTCTTCTCAGCGTGAAACGCCCCACTCGCTTCAGGCAGCCCTCTTCCCAAGAGCAGCACATGGAAAGACATTCGTGGTCCATGGACAGATGCTTGGCTGAGCAAGCAGCTGTCCTTCTCCCCAACAGAAGCGGACTCAGCAATCCAGCGGCGCAGAAATGGGTGCCATGGGCAGCCCCAGTGTTGCGAAGAGAAACGCTCACACGAAAGGAAAGAGGTCTGGGAGGGAGATACACAGCCCATGGGAAACCCCTTCCCTCTCCCATCTCACCAGGGACACCCAGGAACTGGCTTCCAGGAAAGAAACCCCTGCACTGCCATCCAGATGCTGCTTGCCAAATGGGAGGGCGAGGCTGTGGGAATGCCTGGCATTGGGGAGGTCCGAGATCCAAACCCTTGCCCTTGCGGGGGCTGGGGGGGGGGTGGCCAGAGCCCTCGTTCCATGGAGCGCAAGCTACGATGTCTAGTCCCTCTTCTGGGAACCCAAGGGAGGAGAAGGGGAGCCAAACAGGATGGATAGACATGGCCGATGGGATCCCTGTGTTGGGAAAGTGCAATGGATCCACTTCGAGCAGCGCCCCGCGAAAAGGAGTCCTGAACATTCACCCCCAACACATGAGCGTCTCAGCGCTCCCCAGACAAGGTGTCACGCTCGAGAGGGCTGCCCCTGGGGAAAAGAGACGGGCCGAAGGACTCCGTGGATTCCGTCCAGATGGCCTAGCCTAGCCCATCGGACTCGACCGAATTCCCTGGTGAGGACGAAGTGATGAGGACAAAGACATGCTTCGTTTGGAGTGGATTGACGTCCCCAGGTATTCTCCTGCACCCGTGTGTGGTATGCAGATCCACTCTGCTCGGCAAAAGCATCCACTCCCAGGCTGGGCATCCCCAGGCGGGCGCTTCCAACCCACTCCCACCCAAGATATGGGCTCAGGAGAGACTTGGGATGCATTTGTCTATCCAGGTCCTAGCTATTGTTTCCTACTCTATCTGCATGCGTATGCGTGTGGGTGTGTTTGGAGAGAGGGAGGGAGGGAGGCAGAATGAGAGAAAGAGGGAGAGAACGAGGGAGAGAAGGAGAGAGGAGGGCCTTCACTCCTTTCTGGATCCATTCAGCTCATTCAGTTCAATGCCTCTTAGTCCTTGTCCATGGAGTTGGGGGCCCCCTGCCACACGGAGATGTGGTCTCGCCAGAGGGGGATCGCCCAGTGCAGCTCTTGCCCCAGCCACAGCCGGGACCAGGAGAGCCTCTGAAGCTGGGCAGCCGCGTGGGAACTCCCCTGAGAGCTTGCTGGAGGAGACCAATCAAGCGTCCTGAATGCATCACACCTGCTTTCAATCAGGCCTCCATTGCCTGGCGCCCTGCTGCCAAGAGAGGCTCTTCTCCAAAGGACACAAGGACATTTCCCTCAGCCTCCTGTGTCTGTGTGTGTTTGAGAGAGAGAGAGAGAGAGAGAGAGAGAGAGAGAGAGAGAGAGAGAGAACAGGCGGATGAGCCCAGCTGCCAACACTCTAGCCCCCGAAGCCCCCCATGTATTCCTCGGCACCACACTCCTTCTCACCTACCTGAAGCCGTGATGGGGACGGCTTGACCAGGGCCAGCTGGCGGTCCAATCCCGAGGCTGTGTGTGTCTGGGCGCCTGCCTCTAGGGGACCCCAAGCACGCCAAAGCCCAGGACCTGTTCCAAGCCTTCCAAACCCACTGCCACCCAACCAGGCGGCGAACTCCCCTCCAAATCCGGAAGGCACACCTCCGCCCTCCGCCTGACAGGAGGTGTCTCGGAGGAGAGAGTCCCTGGTGCCCAGGAAACACCCACATAGCCTCTGGGGGCCTGCTGTGAGTGCGTCCCGCTCAAGCCTCCATCCGCCCTCGACGTGGAGCCTGCGCCTTTGGAGCCTTGCCACTCCCACCTCTTAGAGCCTCGGAGCTGCACCTCAGGCCGGAAGGGGCTCTGCGCCCTCGTGTGGACAGAGGCTCGAACAGCCCCTCTCAGGCTTGCCTTCTCTCTCTGGCTCAGCACGCCCCGGGGGGCTGCTTGGGCTGGGGCCCAGAGGAGGCTGGGGGCTCCAGCCCCCGCCAAGAATGGCCCTTCCACCTGGGCTCTATCTCCCTCTCTCAAAGGCGTTCTTCGTGCCCATGCCAACCTAGGCCATGCCTCGCCGTGGAAATCCTTAGCTCCAAATCCATCAGGGTGTGCAGCCTGCACCCGTGTGGATGCAGCCTTGCCCAGATGGACTGAGGAAGATAGGCGTGTAAGGAGGGAACGAGTCGTTTTCCCCCTTCCTCATCCCCCTGCGATCCCATACTCCTTGCCATTCAGTCTTGCCTCGATTCTTTCCTTCTGGCTTGGTTCATCTTGCCAGGTCTCTCTTTCTCCCTTTCTTTTCAAACTCTCTTGACCCCACCTGGAGTGTGCCTCATCTGGAGCCCCATTGGTGCTTCCCAAGGCACAGAGTTTCCCAACCACACAAAACCAACCCAAGCAGCCCTTCTCCCCAGGGGGCCAGAAGGAAGCTCGGCCAGAGCTGTTGTGGATCCGTCAAGAGAGCGGCCTGCAGATGCCCGGCCTGGCTCGAGCTCCCATCATCTCAGCAGGTGCAGAGAAAGCAGAGGAGAGCCTCCCTCGGACAGACAAACGGAGGTTCCTGAGCCCTCTGGAGAGACAAGGCCCAGCGCCGGGCACTGCTGCTCTCCCAATTCGCTCTCCCTTTGGGCACCACCCGGGCACCCCTCACAGCCCCTGGATGCGCATCCCAAAACCCAGGCCACGCTGGGATTCCACACTCATCAGCTCCAGCACGGAACCCAGGAACGAGAACAGAAACCCACCCACCCAGCCGGCACATGGGGAGGGGGCCTGAAGAAACACTGCCAAATCCAGATAGCCAGCTGCCATCCAGCTCCAGACAAAGGAACACCATCACGCATGCCTAGAGAAGTTCATTCCACAACCAGCTCGAGGCTCCTACTCAGGCCTGTCCCCTGAGGACGCCTCTCAAGGACCACCCCTGGGCAGGCTGTAGAAAAGAAGGTGCCTTCACACCGGGTGGGCGTGTATGTCCATTTGTCCAACCACGATGGACCACAGGATCCAGGGCATGCCCCAAAGAACCCTGGAACCACCGTCGGACCCAGCACTACCCCTCACGGCCATAGACCCCGACAAAGGGTCTCTTCTCAGCGTGAAACGCCCCACTCGCTTCAGGCAGCCCTCTTCCCAAGAGCAGCACATGGAAAGACATTCGTGGTCCATGGACAGATGCTTGGCTGAGCAAGCAGCTGTCCTTCTCCCCAACAGAAGCGGACTCAGCAATCCAGCGGCGCAGAAATGGGTGCCATGGGCAGCCCCAGTGTTGCGAAGAGAAACGCTCACACGAAAGGAAAGAGGTCTGGGAGGGAGACACACAGCCCATGGGAAACCCCTTCCCTCTCCCATCTCACCAGGGACACCCAGGAACTGGCTTCCAGGAAAGAAACCCCTGCACTGCCATCCAGATGCTGCTTGCCAAATGGGAGGGCGAGGCTGTGGGAATGCCTGGCATTGGGGAGGTCCGAGATCCAAACCCTTGCCCTTGCGGGGGCTGGGGGGGTGGCCAGAGCCCTCGTTCCATGGAGCGCAAGCTACGATGTCTAGTCCCTCTTCTGGGAACCCAAGGGAGGAGAAGGGGAGCCAAACAGGATGGACAGACATGGCCGATGGGATCCCTGTGTTGGGAAAGTGCAATGGATCCACTTCGAGCAGCGCCCCGCGAAAAGGAGTCCTGAACATTCACCCCCAACACATGAGCGTCTCAGCGCTCCCCAGACAAGGTGTCACGCTCGAGAGGGCTGCCCCTGGGGAAAAGAGACGGGCCGAAGGACTCCGTGGATTCCGTCCAGATGGCCTAGCCTAGCCCATCGGACTCGACCGAATTCCCTGGTGAGGACGAAGTGATGAGGACAAAGACATGCTTCGTTTGGAGTGGATTGACGTCCCCAGGTATTCTCCTGCACCCGTGTGTGGTATGCAGATCCACTCTGCTCGGCAAAAGCATCCACTCCCAGGCTGGGCATCCCCAGGCGGGCGCTTCCAACCCACTCCCACCCAAGATATGGGCTCAGGAGAGACTTGGGATGCATTTGTCTATCCAGGTCCTAGCTATTGTTTCCTACTCTATCTGCATGCGTATGCGTGTGGGTGTGTTTGGAGAGAGGGAGGGAGGGAGGCAGAATGAGAGAAAGAGGGAGAGAACGAGGGAGAGAAGGAGAGAGGAGGGCCTTCACTCCTTTCTGGATCCATTCAGCTCATTCAGTTCAATGCCTCTTAGTCCTTGTCCATGGAGTTGGGGGCCCCCTGCCACACGGAGATGTGGTCTCGCCAGAGGGGGATCGCCCAGTGCAGCTCTTGCCCCAGCCACAGCCGGGACCAGGAGAGCCTCTGAAGCTGGGCAGCCGCGTGGGAACTCCCCTGAGAGCTTGCTGGAGGAGACCAATCAAGCGTCCTGAATGCATCACACCTGCTTTCAATCAGGCCTCCATTGCCTGGCGCCCTGCTGCCAAGAGAGGCTCTTCTCCAAAGGACACAAGGACATTTCCCTCAGCCTCCTGTGTGTGTGTGTGTTTGAGAGAGAGAGAGAGAGAGAGAGAGAGAGAGAGAGAGAGAGAGAGAGAGAGAGAGAGAGAGAGAGAGAGAACAGGCGGATGAGCCCAGCTGCCAACACTCTAGCCCCCGAAGCCCCCCATGTATTCCTCGGCACCACACTCCTTCTCACCTACCTGAAGCCGTGATGGGGACGGCTTGACCAGGGCCAGCTGGCGGTCCAATCCCGAGGCTGTGTGTGTCTGGGCGCCTGCCTCTAGGGGACCCCAAGCACGCCAAAGCCCAGGACCTGTTCCAAGCCTTCCAAACCCACTGCCACCCAACCAGGCGGCGAACTCCCCTCCAAATCCGGAAGGCACACCTCCGCCCTCCGCCTGACAGGAGGTGTCTCGGAGGAGAGAGTCCCTGGTGCCCAGGAAACACCCACATAGCCTCTGGGGGCCTGCTGTGAGTGCGTCCCGCTCAAGCCTCCATCCGCCCTCGACGTGGAGCCTGCGCCTTTGGAGCCTTGCCACTCCCACCTCTTAGAGCCTCGGAGCTGCACCTCAGGCCGGAAGGGGCTCTGCGCCCTCGTGTGGACAGAGGCTCGAACAGCCCCTCTCAGGCTTGCCTTCTCTCTCTGGCTCAGCACGCCCCGGGGGGCTGCTTGGGCTGGGGCCCAGAGGAGGCTGGGGGCTCCAGCCCCCGCCAAGAAGGGCCCTTCCACCTGGGCTCTATCTCCCTCTCTCAAAGGCGTTCTTCGTGCCCATGCCAACCTAGGCCATGCCTCGCCGTGGAAATCCTTAGCTCCAAATCCATCAGGGTGTGCAGCCTGCACCCGTGTGGATGCAGCCTTGCCCAGATGGACTGAGGAAGATAGGCGTGTAAGGAGGGAACGAGTCGTTTTCCCCCTTCCTCATCCCCCTGCGATCCCATACTCCTTGCCATTCAGTCTTGCCTCGATTCTTTCCTTCTGGCTTGGTTCATCTTGCCAGGTCTCTCTTTCTCCCTTGGTTTTCAAACTCTCTTGACCCCACCTGGAGTGTGCCTCATCTGGAGCCCCATTGGTGCTTCCCAAGGCACAGAGTTTCCCAACCACACAAAACCAACCCAAGCAGCCCTTCTCCCCAGGGGGCCAGAAGGAAGCTCGGCCAGAGCTGTTGTGGATCCGTCAAGAGAGCGGCCTGCAGATGCCCGGCCTGGCTCGAGCTCCCATCATCTCAGCAGGTGCAGAGAAAGCAGAGGAGAGCCTCCCTCGGACAGACAAACGGAGGTTCCTGAGCCCTCTGGAGAGACAAGGCCCAGCGCCGGGCACTGCTGCTCTCCCAATTCGCTCTCCCTTTGGGCACCACCCGGGCACCCCTCACAGCCCCTGGATGCGCATCCCAAAACCCAGGCCACGCTGGGATTCCACACTCATCAGCTCCAGCACGGAACCCAGGAACGAGAACAGAAACCCACCCACCCAGCCGGCACATGGGGAGGGGGCCTGAAGAAACACTGCCAAATCCAGATAGCCAGCTGCCATCCAGCTCCAGACAAAGGAACACCATCACGCATGCCTAGAGAAGTTCATTCCACAACCAGCTCGAGGCTCCTACTCAGGCCTGTCCCCTGAGGACGCCTCTCAAGGACCACCCCTGGGCAGGCTGTAGAAAAGAAGGTGCCTTCACACCGCGTGGGCGTGTATGTCCATTTGTCCAACCACGATGGACCACAGGATCCAGGGCATGCCCCAAAGACCCCTGGAACCACCGTCGGACCCAGCACTACCCCTCACGGCCATAGACCCCGACAAAGGGTCTCTTCTCAGCGTGAAACGCCCCACTCGCTTCAGGCAGCCCTCTTCCCAAGAGCAGCACATGGAAAGACATTCGTGGTCCATGGACAGATGCTTGGCTGAGCAAGCAGCTGTCCTTCTCCCCAACAGAAGCGGACTCAGCAATCCAGCGGCGCAGAAATGGGTGCCATGGGCAGCCCCAGTGTTGCGAAGAGAAACGCTCACACGAAAGGAAAGAGGTCTGGGAGGGAGACACACAGCCCATGGGAAACCCCTTCCCTCTCCCATCTCACCAGGGACACCCAGGAACTGGCTTCCAGGAAAGAAACCCCTGCACTGCCATCCAGATGCTGCTTGCCAAATGGGAGGGCGAGGCTGTGGGAATGCCTGGCATTGGGGAGGTCCGAGATCCAAACCCTTGCCCTTGCGGGGGCTGGGGGGGGTGGCCAGAGCCCTCGTTCCATGGAGCGCAAGCTACGATGTCTAGTCCCTCTTCTGGGAACCCAAGGGAGGAGAAGGGGAGCCAAACAGGATGGACAGACATGGCCGATGGGATCCCTGTGTTGGGAAAGTGCAATGGATCCACTTCGAGCAGCGCCCCGCGAAAAGGAGTCCTGAACATTCACCCCCAACACATGAGCGTCTCAGCGCTCCCCAGACAAGGTGTCACGCTCGAGAGGGCTGCCCCTGGGGAAAAGAGACGGGCCGAAGGACTCCGTGGATTCCGTCCAGATGGCCTAGCCTAGCCCATCGGACTCGACCGAATTCCCTGGTGAGGACGAAGTGATGAGGACAAAGACATGCTTCGTTTGGAGTGGATTGACGTCCCCAGGTATTCTCCTGCACCCGTGTGTGCTATGCAGATCCACTCTGCTCGGCAAAAGCATCCACTCCCAGGCTGGGCATCCCCAGGCGGGCGCTTCCAACCCACTCCCACCCAAGATATGGGCTCAGGAGAGACTTGGGATGCATTTGTCTATCCAGGTCCTAGCTATTGTTTCCTACTCTATCTGCATGCGTATGCGTGTGGGTGTGTTTGGAGAGAGGGAGGGAGGGAGGCAGAATGAGAGAAAGAGGGAGAGAACGAGGGAGAGAAGGAGAGAGGAGGGCCTTCACTCCTTTCTGGATCCATTCAGCTCATTCAGTTCAATGCCTCTTAGTCCTTGTCCATGGAGTTGGGGACCCCCTGCCACACGGAGATGTGGTCTCGCCAGAGGGGGATCGCCCAGTGCAGCTCTTGCCCCAGCCACAGCCGGGACCAGGAGAGCCTCTGAAGCTGGGCAGCCGCGTGGGAACTCCCCTGAGAGCTTGCTGGAGGAGACCAATCAAGCGTCCTGAATGCATCACACCTGCTTTCAATCAGGCCTCCATTGCCTGGCGCCCTGCTGCCAAGAGAGGCTCTTCTCCAAAGGACACAAGGACATTTCCCTCAGCCTCCTGTGTGTGTGTGTGTTTGAGAGAGAGAGAGAGAGAGAGAGAGAGAGAGAGAGAGAGAGAGAGAGAGAGAGAGAGAGAGAGAGAGAACAGGCGGATGAGCCCAGGTGCCAACACTCTAGCCCCCGAAGCCCCCCATGTATTCCTCGGCACCACACTCCTTCTCACTTACCTGAAGCCGTGATGGGGACGGCTTGACCAGGGCCAGCTGGCGGTCCAATCCCGAGGCTGTGTGTGTCTGGGCGCCTGCCTCTAGGGGACCCCAAGCACGCCAAAGCCCAGGACCTGTTCCAAGCCTTCCAAACCCACTGCCACCCAACCAGGCGGCGAACTCCCCTCCAAATCCGGAAGGCACACCTCCGCCCTCCGCCTGACAGGAGGTGTCTCGGAGGAGAGAGTCCCTGGTGCCCAGGAAACACCCACATAGCCTCTGGGGGCCTGCTGTGAGTGCGTCCCGCTCAAGCCTCCATCCGCCCTCGACGTGGAGCCTGCGCCTTTGGAGCCTTGCCACTCCCACCTCTTAGAGCCTCGGAGCTGCACCTCAGGCCGGAAGGGGCTCTGCGCCCTCGTGTGGACAGAGGCTCGAACAGCCCCTCTCAGGCTTGCCTTCTCTCTCTGGCTCAGCACGCCCCGGGGGGCTGCTTGGGCTGGGGCCCAGAGGAGGCTGGGGGCTCCAGCCCCCGCCAAGAATGGCCCTTCCACCTGGGCTCTATCTCCCTCTCTCAAAGGCGTTCTTCGTGCCCATGCCAACCTAGGCCATGCCTCGCCGTGGAAATCCTTAGCTCCAAATCCATCAGGGTGTGCAGCCTGCACCCGTGTGGATGCAGCCTTGCCCAGATGGACTGAGGAAGATAGGCGTGTAAGGAGGGAACGAGTCGTTTTCCCCCTTCCTCATCCCCCTGCGATCCCATACTCCTTGCCATTCAGTCTTGCCTCGATTCTTTCCTTCTGGCTTGGTTCATCTTGCCAGGTCTCTCTTTCTCCCTTGGTTTTCAAACTCTCTTGACCCCACCTGGAGTGTGCCTCATCTGGAGCCCCATTGGTGCTTCCCAAGGCACAGAGTTTCCCAAGCACACAAAACCAACCCAAGCAGCCCTTCTCCCCAGGGGGCCAGAAGGAAGCTCGGCCAGAGCTCTTGTGGATCCGTCAAGAGAGCGGCCTGCAGATGCCCGGCCTGGCTCGAGCTCCCATCATCTCAGCAGGTGCAGAGAAAGCAGAGGAGAGCCTCCCTCGGACAGACAAACGGAGGTTCCTGAGCCCTCTGGAGAGACAAGGCCCAGCGCCGGGCACTGCTGCTCTCCCAATTCGCTCTCCCTTTGGGCACCACCCGGGCACCCCTCACAGCCCCTGGATGCGCATCCCAAAACCCAGGCCACGCTGGGATTCCACACTCATCAGCTCCAGCACGGAACCCAGGAACGAGAACAGAAACCCACCCACCCAGCCGGCACATGGGGAGGGGGCCTGAAGAAACACTGCCAAATCCAGATAGCCAGCTGCCATCCAGCTCCAGACAAAGGAACACCATCACGCATGCCTAGAGAAGTTCATTCCACAACCAGCTCGAGGCTCCTACTCAGGCCTGTCCCCTGAGGACGCCTCTCAAGGACCACCCCTGGGCAGGCTGTAGAAAAGAAGGTGCCTTCACACCGCGTGTGCGTGTATGTCCATTTGTCCAACCACGATGGACCACAGGATCCAGGGCATGCCCCAAAGAACCCTGGAACCACCGTCGGACCCAGCACTACCCCTCACGGCCATAGACCCCGACAAAGGGTCTCTTCTCAGCGTGAAACGCCCCACTCGCTTCAGGCAGCCCTCTTCCCAAGAGCAGCACATGGAAAGACATTCGTGGTCCATGGACAGATGCTTGGCTGAGCAAGCAGCTGTCCTTCTCCCCAACAGAAGCGGACTCAGCAATCCAGCGGCGCAGAAATGGGTGCCATGGGCAGCCCCAGTGTTGCGAAGAGAAACGCTCACACGAAAGGAAAGAGGTCTGGGAGGGAGACACACAGCCCATGGGAAACCCCTTCCCTCTCCCATCTCACCAGGGACACCCAGGAACTGGCTTCCAGGAAAGAAACCCCTGCACTGCCATCCAGATGCTGCTTGCCAAATGGGAGGGCGAGGCTGTGGGAATGCCTGGCATTGGGGAGGTCCGAGATCCAAACCCTTGCCCTTGCGGGGGCTGGGGGGGGTGGCAAGAGCCCTCGTTCCATGGAGCGCAAGCTACGATGTCTAGTCCCTCTTCTGGGAACCCAAGGGAGGAGAAGGGGAGCCAAACAGGATGGACAGACATGGCCGATGGGATCCCTGTGTTGGGAAAGTGCAATGGATCCACTTCGAGCAGCGCCCCGCGAAAAGGAGTCCTGAACATTCACCCCCAACACATGAGCGTCTCAGCGCTCCCCAGACAAGGTGTCACGCTCGAGAGGGCTGCCCCTGGGGAAAAGAGACGGGCCGAAGGACTCCGTGGATTCCGTCCAGATGGCCTAGCCTAGCCCATCGGACTCGACCGAATTCCCTGGTGAGGACGAAGTGATGAGGACAAAGACATGCTTCGTTTGGAGTGGATTGACGTCCCCAGGTATTCTCCTGCACCCGTGTGTGGTATGCAGATCCACTCTGCTCGGCAAAAGCATCCACTCCCAGGCTGGGCATCCCCAGGCGGGCGCTTCCAACCCACTCCCACCCAAGATATGGGCTCAGGAGAGACTTGGGATGCATTTGTCTATCCAGGTCCTAGCTATTGTTTCCTACTCTATCTGCATGCGTATGCGTGTGGGTGTGTTTGGAGAGAGGGAGGGAGGGAGGCAGAATGAGAGAAAGAGGGAGAGAACGAGGGAGAGAAGGAGAGAGGAGGGCCTTCACTCCTTTCTGGATCCATTCAGCTCATTCAGTTCAATGCCTCTTAGTCCTTGTCCATGGAGTTGGGGGCCCCCTGCCACACGGAGATGTGGTCTCGCCAGAGGGGGATCGCCCAGTGCAGCTCTTGCCCCAGCCACAGCCGGGACCAGGAGAGCCTCTGAAGCTGGGCAGCCGCGTGGGAACTCCCCTGAGAGCTTGCTGGAGGAGACCAATCAAGCGTCCTGAATGCATCACACCTGCTTTCAATCAGGCCTCCATTGCCTGGCGCCCTGCTGCCAAGAGAGGCTCTTCTCCAAAGGACACAAGGACATTTCCCTCAGCCTCCTGTGTGTGTGTGTGTTTGAGAGAGAGAGAGAGAGAGAGAGAGAGAGAGAGAGAGAGAGAGAGAGAGAGAACAGGCGGATGAGCCCAGCTGCCAACACTCTAGCCCCCGAAGCCCCCCATGTATTCCTCGGCACCACACTCCTTCTCACCTACCTGAAGCCGTGATGGGGACGGCTTGACCAGGGCCAGCTGGCGGTCCAATCCCGAGGCTGTGTGTGTCTGGGCGCCTGCCTCTAGGGGACCCCAAGCACGCCAAAGCCCAGGACCTGTTCCAAGCCTTCCAAACCCACTGCCACCCAACCAGGCGGCCAACTCACCTCCAAATCCGGAAGGCACACCTCCGCCCTCCGCCTGACAGGAGGTGTCTCGGAGGAGAGAGTCCCTGGTGCCCAGGAAACACCCACATAGCCTCTGGGGGCCTGCTGTGAGTGCGTCCCGCTCAAGCCTCCATCCGCCCTCGACGTGGAGCCTGCGCCTTTGGAGCCTTGCCACTCCCACCTCTTAGAGCCTCGGAGCTGCACCTCAGGCCGGAAGGGGCTCTGCGCCCTCGTGTGGACAGAGGCTCGAACAGCCCCTCTCAGGCTTGCCTTCTCTCTCTGGCTCAGCACGCCCCGGGGGGCTGCTTGGGCTGGGGCCCAGAGGAGGCTGGGGGCTCCAGCCCCCGCCAAGAATGGCCCTTCCACCTGGGCTCTATCTCCCTCTCTCAAAGGCGTTCTTCGTGCCCATGCCAACCTAGGCCATGCCTCGCCGTGGAAATCCTTAGCTCCAAATCCATCAGGGTGTGCAGCCTGCACCCGTGTGGATGCAGCCTTGCCCAGATGGACTGAGGAAGATAGGCGTGTAAGGAGGGAACGAGTCGTTTTCCCCCTTCCTCATCCCCCTGCGATCCCATACTCCTTGCCATTCAGTCTTGCCTCGATTCTTTCCTTCTGGCTTGGTTCATCTTGCCAGGTCTCTCTTTCTCCCTTGGTTTTCAAACTCTCTTGACCCCACCTGGAGTGTGCCTCATCTGGAGCCCCATTGGTGCTTCCCAAGGCACAGAGTTTCCCAAGCACACAAAACCAACCCAAGCAGCCCTTCTCCCCAGGGGGCCAGAAGGAAGCTCGGCCAGAGCTGTTGTGGATCCGTCAAGAGAGCGGCCTGCAGATGCCCGGCCTGGCTCGAGCTCCCATCATCTCAGCAGGTGCAGAGAAAGCAGAGGAGAGCCTCCCTCGGACAGACAAACGGAGGTTCCTGAGCCCTCTGGAGAGACAAGGCCCAGCGCCGGGCACTGCTGCTCTCCCAATTCGCTCTCCCTTTGGGCACCACCCGGGCACCCCTCACAGCCCCTGGATGCGCATCCCAAAACCCAGGCCACGCTGGGATTCCACACTCATCAGCTCCAGCACGGAACCCAGGAACGAGAACAGAAACCCACCCACCCAGCCGGCACATGGGGAGGGGGCCTGAAGAAACACTGCCAAATCCAGATAGCCAGCTGCGGTCCAGCTCCAGACAAAGGAACACCATCACGCATGCCTAGAGAAGTTCATTCCACAACCAGCTCGAGGCTCCTACTCAGGCCTGTCCCCTGAGGACGCCTCTCAAGGACCACCCCTGGGCAGGCTGTAGAAAAGAAGGTGCCTTCACACCGCGTGGGCGTGTATGTCCATTTGTCCAACCACGATGGACCACAGGATCCAGGGCATGCCCCAAAGAACCCTGGAACCACCGTCGGACCCAGCACTACCCCTCACGGCCATAGACCCCGACAAAGGGTCTCTTCTCAGCGTGAAACGCCCCACTCGCTTCAGGCAGCCCTCTTCCCAAGAGCAGCACATGGAAAGACATTCGTGGTCCATGGACAGATGCTTGGCTGAGCAAGCAGCTGTCCTTCTCCCCAACAGAAGCGGACTCAGCAATCCAGCGGCGCAGAAATGGGTGCCATGGGCAGCCCCAGTGTTGCGAAGAGAAACGCTCACACGAAAGGAAAGAGGTCTGGGAGGGAGACACACAGCCCATGGGAAACCCCTTCCCTCTCCCATCTCACCAGGGACACCCAGGAACTGGCTTCCAGGAAAGAAACCCCTGCACTGCCATCCAGATGCTGCTTGCCAAATGGGAGGGCGAGGCTGTGGGAATGCCTGGCATTGGGGAGGTCCGAGATCCAAACCCTTGCCCTTGCGGGGGCTGGGGGGGGTGGCCAGAGCCCTCGTTCCATGGAGCGCAAGCTACGATGTCTAGTCCCTCTTCTGGGAACCCAAGGGAGGAGAAGGGGAGCCAAACAGGATGGACAGACATGGCCGATGGGATCCCTGTGTTGGGAAAGTGCAATGGATCCACTTCGAGCAGCGCCCCGCGAAAAGGAGTCCTGAACATTCACCCCCAACACATGAGCGTCTCAGCGCTCCCCAGACAAGGTGTCACGCTCGAGAGGGCTGCCCCTGGGGAAAAGAGACGGGCCGAAGGACTCCGTGGATTCCGTCCAGATGGCCTAGCCTAGCCCATCGGACTCGACCGAATTCCCTGGTGAGGACGAAGTGATGAGGACAAAGACATGCTTCGTTTGGAGTGGATTGACGTCCCCAGGTATTCTCCTGCACCCGTGTGTGGTATGCAGATCCACTCTGCTCGGCAAAAGCATCCACTCCCAGGCTGGGCATCCCCAGGCGGGCGCTTCCAACCCACTCCCACCCAAGATATGGGCTCAGGAGAGACTTGGGATGCATTTGTCTATCCAGGTCCTAGCTATTGTTTCCTACTCTATCTGCATGCGTATGCGTGTGGGTGTGTTTGGAGAGAGGGAGGGAGGGAGGCAGAATGAGAGAAAGAGGGAGAGAACGAGGGAGAGAAGGAGAGAGGAGGGCCTTCACTCCTTTCTGGATCCATTCAGCTCATTCAGTTCAATGCCTCTTAGTCCTTGTCCATGGAGTTGGGGGCCCCCTGCCACACGGAGATGTGGTCTCGCCAGAGGGGGATCGCCCAGTGCAGCTCTTGCCCCAGCCACAGCCGGGACCAGGAGAGCCTCTGAAGCTGGGCAGCCGCGTGGGAACTCCCCTGAGAGCTTGCTGGAGGAGACCAATCAAGCGTCCTGAATGCATCACACCTGCTTTCAATCAGGCCTCCATTGCCTGGCGCCCTGCTGCCAAGAGAGGCTCTTCTCCAAAGGACACAAGGACATTTCCCTCAGCCTCCTGTGTCTGTGTGTGTTTGAGAGAGAGAGAGAGAGAGAGAGAGAGAGAGAGAGAGAGAGAGAGGGAGGGAGAGAGAGAGAGAGAGAGAGAGAGAGAGAGAGAACAGGCGGATGAGCCCAGCTGCCAACACTCTAGCCCCCGAAGCCCCCCATGTATTCCTCGGCACCACACTCCTTCTCACCTACCTGAAGCCGTGATGGGGACGGCTTGACCAGGGCCAGCTGGCGGTCCAATCCCGAGGCTGTGTGTGTCTGGGCGCCTGCCTCTAGGGGACCCCAAGCACGCCAAAGCCCAGGACCTGTTCCAAGCCTTCCAAACCCACTGCCACCCAACCAGGCGGCGAACTCACCTCCAAATCCGGAAGGCACACATCCGCCCTCCGCCTGACAGGAGGTGTCTCGGAGGAGAGAGTCCCTGGTGCCCAGGAAACACCCACATAGCCTCTGGGGGCCTGCTGTGAGTGCGTCCCGCTCAAGCCTCCATCCGCCCTCGACGTGGAGCCTGCGCCTTTGGAGCCTTGCCACTCCCACCTCTTAGAGCCTCGGAGCTGCACCTGAGGCCGGAAGGGGCTCTGGCGCCCTCGTGTGGACAGAGGCTCGAACAGCCCCTCTCAGGCTTGCCTTCTCTCTCTGGCTCAGCACGCCCCGGGGGGGCTGCTTGGGCTGGGGCCCAGAGGAGGCTGGGGGCTCCAGCCCCCGCCAAGAAGGGCCCTTCCACCTGGGCTCTATCTCCTTCTCTCAAAGGCGTTCTTCGTGCCCATGCCAACCTAGGCCATGCCTCGCCGTGGAAATCCTTAGCTCCAAATCCCTCAGGGTGTGCAGCCTGCACCCGTGTGGATGCAGCCTTGCCCAGATGGACTGAGGAAGATAGGCGTGTAAGGAGGGAACGAGTCGTTTTCCCCCTTCCTCATCCCCCTGCGATCCCATACTCCTTGCCATTCAGTCTTGCCTCGATTCTTTCCTTCTGGCTTGGTTCATCTTGCCAGGTCTCTCTTTCTCCCTTTCTTTTCAAACTCTCTTGACCCCACCTGGAGTGTGCCTCATCTGGAGCCCCATTGGTGCTTCCCAAGGCACAGAGTTTCCCAAGCACACAAAACCAACCCAAGCAGCCCTTCTCCCCAGGGGGCCAGAAGGAAGCTCGGCCAGAGCTCTTGTGGATCCGTCAAGAGAGCGGCCTGCAGATGCCCGGCCTGGCTCGAGCTCCCATCATCTCAGCAGGTGCAGAGAAAGCAGAGGAGAGCCTCCCTCGGACAGACCAAGGGAGGTCCCTGAGCCCTCTGGAGAGACAAGGCCCAGCGCCGGGCACTGCTGCTCTCCCAATTCGCTCTCCCTTTGGGCACCACCCGGGCACCCCTCACAGCCCCTGCATGCGCATCCCAAAACCCAGGCCACGCTGGGATTCCACACTCATCAGCTCCAGCACGGAACCCAGGAACGAGAACAGAAACCCACCCACCCAGCCGGCACATGGGGAGGGGGCCTGCAGAAACACTGCCAAATCCAGATAGCCAGCTGCGGTCCAGCTCCAGACAAAGGAACACCATCACGCATGCCTAGAGAAGTTCATTCCACAACCAGCTCGAGGCTCCTACTCAGGCCTGTCCCCTGAGGACGCCTCTCAAGGACCACCCCTGGGCAGGCTGTAGAAAAGAAGGTGCCTTCACACCGGGTGGACATGTATGTCCATTTGTCCAACCACGATGGACCACAGGATCCAGGGCATGCCCCAAAGAACCCTGGAACCACCGTCGGACCCAGCACTACCCCTCACGGCCATAGACCCCGACAAAGGGTCTCTTCTCAGCGTGAAACGCCCCACTCGCTTCAGGCAGCCCTCTTCCCAAGAGCAGCACATGGAAAGACATTCGTGGTCCATGGACAGATGCTTGGCTGAGCAAGCAGCTGTCCTTCTCCCCAACAGAAGCGGACTCAGCAATCCAGCGGCGCAGAAATGGGTGCCATGGGCAGCCCCAGTGTTGCGAAGAGAAACGCTCACACGAAAGGAAAGAGGTCTTGGAGGGAGACACACAGCCCATGGGAAACCCCTTCCCTCTCCCATCTCACCAGGGACACCCAGGAACTGGCTTCCAGGAAAGAAACCCCTGCACTGCCATCCAGATGCTGCTTGCCAAATGGGAGGGCGAGGCTGTGGGAATGCCTGGCATTGGGGAGGTCCGAGATCCAAACCCTTGCCCTTGCGGGGGCTGGGGGGGTGGCCAGAGCCCTCGTTCCATGGAGCGCAAGCTACGATGTCTAGTCCCTCTTCTGGGAACCCAAGGGAGGAGAAGGGGAGCCAAACAGGATGGACAGACATGGCCGAGGGGATCCCTGTGTTGGGAAAGTGCAATGGATCCACTTCGAGCAGCGCCCCGCGAAAAGGAGTCCTGAACATTCACCCCCAACACATGAGCGTCTCAGCGCTCCCCAGACAAGGTGTCACGCTCGAGAGGGCTGCCCCTGGGGAAAAGAGACGGGCCGAAGGACTCCGTGGATTCCGTCCAGATGGCCTAGCCTAGCCCATCGGACTCGACCGAATTCCCTGGTGAGGACGAAGTGATGAGGACAAAGACATGCTTCGTTTGGAGTGGATTGACGTCCCCAGGTATTCTCCTGCACCCGTGTGTGGTATGCAGATCCACTCTGCTCGGCAAAAGCATCCACTCCCAGGCTGGGCATCCCCAGGCGGGCGCTTCCAACCCACTCCCACCCAAGATATGGGCTCAGGAGAGACTTGGGATGCATTTGTCTATCCAGGTCCTAGCTATTGTTTCCTACTCTATCTGCATGCGTATGCGTGTGGGTGTGTTTGGAGAGAGGGAGGGAGGGAGGCAGAATGAGAGAAAGAGGGAGAGAACGAGGGAGAGAAGGAGAGAGGAGGGCCTTCACTCCTTTCTGGATCCATTCAGCTCATTCAGTTCAATGCCTCTTAGTCCTTGTCCATGGAGTTGGGGGCCCCCTGCCACACGGAGATGTGGTCTCGCCAGAGGGGGATCGCCCAGTGCAGCTCTTGCCCCAGCCACAGCCGGGACCAGGAGAGCCTCTGAAGCTGGGCAGCCGCGTGGGAACTCCCCTGAGAGCTTGCTGGAGGAGACCAATCAAGCGTCCTGAATGCATCACACCTGCTTTCAATCAGGCCTCCATTGCCTGGCGCCCTGCTGCCAAGAGAGGCTCTTCTCCAAAGGACACAAGGACATTTCCCTCAGCCTCCTGTGTCTGTGTGTGTTTGAGAGAGAGAGAGAGAGAGAGAGAGAGAGAGAGAGAGAGAGAGAGAGAGAGAGAACAGGCGGATGAGCCCAGCTGCCAACACTCTAGCCCCCGAAGCCCCCCATGTATTCCTCGGCACCACACTCCTTCTCACCTACCTGAAGCCGTGATGGGGACGGCTTGACCAGGGCCAGCTGGCGGTCCAATCCCGAGGCTGTGTGTGTCTGGGCGCCTGCCTCTAGGGGACCCCAAGCACGCCAAAGCCCAGGACCTGTTCCAAGCCTTCCAAACTCACTGCCACCCAACCAGGCGGCGAACTCACCTCCAAATCCGGAAGGCACACATCCGCCCTCCGCCTGACAGGAGGTGTCTCGGAGGAGAGAGTCCCTGGTGCCCAGGAAACACCCACATAGCCTCTGGGGGCCTGCTGTGAGTGCGTCCCGCTCAAGCCTCCATCCGCCCTCGACGTGGAGCCTGCGCCTTTGGAGCCTTGCCACTCCCACCTCTTAGAGCCTCGGAGCTGCACCTGAGGCCGGAAGGGGCTCTGGCGCCCTCGTGTGGACAGAGGCTCGAACAGCCCCTCTCAGGCTTGCCTTCTCTCTCTGGCTCAGCACGCCCCGGGGGGGCTGCTTGGGCTGGGGCCCAGAGGAGGCTGGGGGCTCCAGCCCCCGCCAAGAAGGGCCCTTCCACCTGGGCTCTATCTCCTTCTCTCAAAGGCGTTCTTCGTGCCCATGCCAACCTAGGCCATGCCTCGCCGTGGAAATCCTTAGCTCCAAATCCCTCAGGGTGTGCAGCCTGCACCCGTGTGGATGCAGCCTTGCCCAGATGGACTGAGGAAGATAGGCGTGTAAGGAGGGAACGAGTCGTTTTCCCCCTTCCTCATCCCCCTGCGATCCCATACTCCTTGCCATTCAGTCTTGCCTCGATTCTTTCCTTCTGGCTTGGTTCATCTTGCCAGGTCTCTCTTTCTCCCTTTCTTTTCAAACTCTCTTGACCCCACCTGGAGTGTGCCTCATCTGGAGCCCCATTGGTGCTTCCCAAGGCACAGAGTTTCCCAAGCACACAAAACCAACCCAAGCAGCCCTTCTCCCCAGGGGGCCAGAAGGAAGCTCGGCCAGAGCTCTTGTGGATCCGTCAAGAGAGCGGCCTGCAGATGCCCGGCCTGGCTCGAGCTCCCATCATCTCAGCAGGTGCAGAGAAAGCAGAGGAGAGCCTCCCTCGGACAGACCAAGGGAGGTCCCTGAGCCCTCTGGAGAGACAAGGCCCAGCGCCGGGCACTGCTGCTCTCCCAATTCGCTCTCCCTTTGGGCACCACCCGGGCACCCCTCACAGCCCCTGCATGCGCATCCCAAAACCCAGGCCACGCTGGGATTCCACACTCATCAGCTCCAGCACGGAACCCAGGAACGAGAACAGAAACCCACCCACCCAGCCGGCACATGGGGAGGGGGCCTGCAGAAACACTGCCAAATCCAGATAGCCAGCTGCGGTCCAGCTCCAGACAAAGGAACACCATCACGCATGCCTAGAGAAGTTCATTCCACAACCAGCTCGAGGCTCCTACTCAGGCCTGTCCCCTGAGGACGCCTCTCAAGGACCACCCCTGGGCAGGCTGTAGAAAAGAAGGTGCCTTCACACCGGGTGGACATGTATGTCCATTTGTCCAACCACGATGGACCACAGGATCCAGGGCATGCCCCAAAGAACCCTGGAACCACCGTCGGACCCAGCACTACCCCTCACGGCCATAGACCCCGACAAAGGGTCTCTTCTCAGCGTGAAACGCCCCACTCGCTTCAGGCAGCCCTCTTCCCAAGAGCAGCACATGGAAAGACATTCGTGGTCCATGGACAGATGCTTGGCTGAGCAAGCAGCTGTCCTTCTCCCCAACAGAAGCGGACTCAGCAATCCAGCGGCGCAGAAATGGGTGCCATGGGCAGCCCCAGTGTTGCGAAGAGAAACGCTCACACGAAAGGAAAGAGGTCTGGGAGGGAGACACACAGCCCATGGGAAACCCCTTCCCTCTCCCATCTCACCAGGGACACCCAGGAACTGGCTTCCAGGAAAGAAACCCCTGCACTGCCATCCAGATGCTGCTTGCCAAATGGGAGGGCGAGGCTGTGGGAATGCCTGGCATTGGGGAGGTCCGAGATCCAAACCCTTGCCCTTGCGGGGGCTGGGGGGGTGGCCAGAGCCCTCGTTCCATGGAGCGCAAGCTACGATGTCTAGTCCCTCTTCTGGGAACCCAAGGGAGGAGAAGGGGAGCCAAACAGGATGGATAGACATGGCCGATGGGATCCCTGTGTTGGGAAAGTGCAATGGATCCACTTCGAGCAGCGCCCCGCGAAAAGGAGTCCTGAACATTCACCCCCAACACATGAGCGTCTCAGCGCTCCCCAGACAAGGTGTCACGCTCGAGAGGGCTGCCCCTGGGGAAAAGAGACGGGCCGAAGGACTCCGTGGATTCCGTCCAGATGGCCTAGCCTAGCCCATCGGACTCGACCGAATTCCCTGGTGAGGACGAAGTGATGAGGACAAAGACATGCTTCGTTTGGAGTGGATTGACGTCCCCAGGTATTCTCCTGCACCCGTGTGTGGTATGCAGATCCACTCTGCTCGGCAAAAGCATCCACTCCCAGGCTGGGCATCCCCAGGCGGGCGCTTCCAACCCACTCCCACCCAAGATATGGGCTCAGGAGAGACTTGGGATGCATTTGTCTATCCAGGTCCTAGCTATTGTTTCCTACTCTATCTGCATGCGTATGCGTGTGGGTGTGTTTGGAGAGAGGGAGGGAGGGAGGCAGAATGAGAGAAAGAGGGAGAGAACGAGGGAGAGAAGGAGAGAGGAGGGCCTTCACTCCTTTCTGGATCCATTCAGCTCATTCAGTTCAATGCCTCTTAGTCCTTGTCCATGGAGTTGGGGGCCCCCTGCCACACGGAGATGTGGTCTCGCCAGAGGGGGATCGCCCAGTGCAGCTCTTGCCCCAGCCACAGCCGGGACCAGGAGAGCCTCTGAAGCTGGGCAGCCGCGTGGGAACTCCCCTGAGAGCTTGCTGGAGGAGACCAATCAAGCGTCCTGAATGCATCACACCTGCTTTCAATCAGGCCTCCATTGCCTGGCGCCCTGCTGCCAAGAGAGGCTCTTCTCCAAAGGACACAAGGACATTTCCCTCAGCCTCCTCTGTGTGTGTGTGTTTGAGAGAGAGAGAGAGAGAGAGAGAGAGAGAGAGAGAGAGAGAGAGAACAGGCGGATGAGCCCAGGTGCCAACACTCTAGCCCCCGAAGCCCCCCATGTATTCCTCGGCACCACACTCCTTCTCACTTACCTGAAGCCGTGATGGGGACGGCTTGACCAGGGCCAGCTGGTGGTCCAATCCCGAGGCTGTGTGTGTCTGGGCGCCTGCCTCTAGGGGACCCCAAGCACGCCAAAGCCCAGGACCTGTTCCAAGCCTTCCAAACCCACTGCCACCCAACCAGGCGGCGAACTCCCCTCCAAATCCGGAAGGCACACCTCCGCCCTCCGCCTGACAGGAGGTGTCTCGGAGGAGAGAGTCCCTGGTGCCCAGGAAACACCCACATAGCCTCTGGGGGCCTGCTGTGAGTGCGTCCCGCTCAAGCCTCCATCCGCCCTCGACGTGGAGCCTGCGCCTTTGGAGCCTTGCCACTCCCACCTCTTAGAGCCTGGGAACTGCACCTGAGGCCGGAAGGGGCTCTGGCGCCCTCGTGTGGACAGAGGCTCGAACAGCCCCTCTCAGGCTTGCCTTCTCTCTCTGGCTCAGCACGCCCCGGGGGACTGCTTGGGCTGGGGCCCAGAGGAGGCTGGGGGCTCCAGCCCCCGCCAAGAAGGACCCTTCCACCTGGGCTCTAGCTCCCTCTCTCAAAGGCGTTCTTCGTGCCCATGCCAACCTAGGCCATGCCTCGCCGTGGAAATCCTTAGCTCCAAATCCCTCAGGGTGTGCAGCCTGCACCCGTGTGGATGCAGCCTTGCCCAGATGGACTGAGGAAGATAGGCGTGTAAGGAGGGAACGAGTCGTTTTCCCCCTTCCTCATCCCCCTGCGATCCCATACTCCTTGCCATTCAGTCTTGCCTCGATTCTTTCCTTCTGGCTTGGTTCATCTGGCCAGGTCTCTCTTTCTCCCTTTCTTTTCAAACTCTCTTGACCCCACCTGGAGTGTGCCTCATCTGGAGCCCCATTGGTGCATCCCAAGGCACAGAGTTTCCCAAGCACACGAAACCAACCCATGCAGCCCTTCTCCCCAGGGGGCCAGAAGGAAGCTCGGCCAGAGCTGTTTTGGATCCGTCAAAGAGCGGCCTGCAGATGCCCGGCATGGCTCGAACTCCCATCATCTCAGCAGGTGCAGAGAAAGCAGAGGAGAGCCTCCCTCGGACAGACCAAGGGAGGTCCCTGAGCCCTCTGGAGAGACAAGGCCCAGCGCCGGGCACTGCTGCTCTCCCAATTCGCTCTCCCTTTGGGCACCACCCGGGCACCCCTCACAGCCCCTGGATGCGCATCCCAAAACCCAGGCCACGCTGGGATTCCACACTCATCAGCTCCAGCACGGAACCCAGGAACGAGAACAGAAACCCACCCACCCAGCCGGCACGTGGGGAGGGGGCCTGCAGAAACACTGCCAAATCCAGATAGCCAGCTGCCATCCAGCTCCAGACAAAGGAACACCATCACGCATGCCTAGAGAAGTCCATACCACAACCAGCTCGAGGCTCCTACTCAGGCCTGTCCCCTGAGGACGCCTCTCAAGGACCACCCCTGGGCAGGCTGTAGAAAAGAAGGTGCCTTCACACCGCGTGGGCGTGTATGTCCATTTGTCCAACCACGATGGACCACAGGATCCAGGGCATGCCCCAAAGAACCCTGGAACCACCGTCGGACCCAGCACTACCCCTCACGGCCATAGACCCCGACAAAGGGTCTCTTCTCAGCGTGAAACGCCCCACTCGCTTCAGGCAGCCCTCTTCCCAAGAGCAGCACATGGAAAGACATTCGTGGTCCATGGACAGATGCTTGGCTGAGCAAGCAGCTGTCCTTCTCCCCAACAGAAGCGGACTCAGCAATCCAGCGGCGCAGAAATGGGTGCCATGGGCAGCCCCAGTGTTGCGAAAAGAAACGCTCACACGAAAGGAAAGAGGTCTGGGAGGGAGATACACAGCCCATGGGAAACCCCTTCCCTCTCCCATCTCACCAGGGACACCCAGGAAGTGGCTTCCAGGAAAGAAACCCCTGCACTGCCATCCAGATGCTGCTTGCCAAATGGGAGGGCGAGGCTGTGGGAATGCCTGGCATTGGGGAGGTCCGAGATCCAAACCCTTGCCCTTGCGGGGGCTGGGGGGGTGGCCAGAGCCCTCGTTCCATGGAGCGCAAGCTACGATGTCTAGTCCCTCTTCTGGGAACCCAAGGGAGGAGAAGGGGAGCCAAACAGGATGGATAGACATGGCCGATGGGATCCCTGTGTTGGGAAAGTGCAATGGATCCACTTCGAGCAGCGCCCCGCGAAAAGGAGTCCTGAACATTCACCCCCAACTCATGAGCGTCTCAGCGCTCCCCAGACAAGGTGTCACGCTCGAGAGGGCTGCCCCTGGGGAAAAGAGACGGGCCGAAGGACTCCGTGGATTCCGTCCAGATGGCCTAGCCTAGCCCATCGGACTCGACCGAATTCCCTGGTGAGGACGAAGTGATGAGGACAAAGACATGCTTCGTTTGGAGTGGATTGACGTCCCCAGGTATTCTCCTGCACCCGTGTGTGGTATGCAGATCCACTCTGCTCGGCAAAAGCATCCACTCCCAGGCTGGGCATCCCCAGGCGGGCGCTTCCAACCCACTCCCACCCAAGATATGGGCTCAGGAGAGACTTGGGATGCATTTGTCTATCCAGGTCCTAGCTATTGTTTCCTACTCTATCTGCATGCGTATGCGTGTGGGTGTGTTTGGAGAGAGGGAGGGAGGGAGGCAGAATGAGAGAAAGAGGGAGAGAACGAGGGAGAGAAGGAGAGAGGAGGGCCTTCACTCCTTTCTGGATCCATTCAGCTCATTCAGTTCAATGCCTCTTAGTCCTTGTCCATGGAGTTGGGGGCCCCCTGCCACACGGAGATGTGGTCTCGCCAGAGGGGGATCGCCCAGTGCAGCTCTTGCCCCAGCCACAGCCGGGACCAGGAGAGCCTCTGAAGCTGGGCAGCCGCGTGGGAACTCCCCTGAGAGCTTGCTGGAGGAGACCAATCAAGCGTCCTGAATGCATCACACCTGCTTTCAATCAGGCCTCCATTGCCTGGCGCCCTGCTGCCAAGAGAGGCTCTTCTCCAAAGGACACAAGGACATTTCCCTCAGCCTCCTCTGTGTGTGTGTGTTTGAGAGAGAGAGAGAGAGAGAGAGAGAGAGAGAGAGAGAGAGAGAGAGAGAGAGAGAGAGAGAGAGAGAGAGAGAGAGAGAGAGGGAGAGGGAGAGGGAGAGGGATAGAGAGGGAGAGAGAGAGAACAGGCGGATGAGCCCAGCTGCCAACACTCTAGCCCCCGAAGCCCCCCATGTATTCCTCGGCACCACACTCCTTCTCACCTACCTGAAGCCGTGATGGGGACGGCTTGACCAGGGCCAGCTGGCGGTCCAATCCCGAGGCTGTGTGTGTCTGGGCGCCTGCCTCTAGGGGACCCCAAGCACGCCAAAGCCCAGGACCTGTTCCAAGCCTTCCAAACCCACTGCCACCCAACCAGGCGGCGAACTCCCCTCCAAATCCGGAAGGCACACCTCCGCCCTCCGCCTGACAGGAGGTGTCTCGGAGGAGAGAGTCCCTGGTGCCCAGGAAACACCCACATAGCCTCTGGGGGCCTGCTGTGAGTGCGTCCCGCTCAAGCCCCCATCCGCCCTCGACGTGGAGCCTGCGCCTTTGGAGCCTTGCCACTCCCACCTCTTAGAGCCTCGGAGCTGCACCTGAGGCCGGAAGGGGCTCTGGCGCCCTCGTGTGGACAGAGGCTCGAACAGCCCCTCTCAGGCTTGCCTTCTCTCTCTGGCTCAGCACGCCCCGGGGGGCTGCTTGGGCTGGGGCCCAGAGGAGGCTGGGGGCTCCAGCCCCCGCCAAGAAGGGCCCTTCCACCTGGGCTCTAGCTCCCTCTCTCAAAGGCGTTCTTCGTGCCCATGCCAACCTAGGCCATGCCTCGCCGTGGAAATCCTTAGCTCCAAATCCCTCAGGGTGTGCAGCCTGCACCCGTGTGGATGCAGCCTTGCCCAGATGGACTGAGGAAGATAGGCGTGTAAGGAGGGAACGAGTCGTTTTCCCCCTTCCTCATCCCCCTGCGATCCCATACTCCTTGCCATTCAGTCTTGCCTCGATTCTTTCCTTCTGGCTTGGTTCATCTTGCCAGGTCTCTCTTTCTCCCTTTCTTTTCAAACTCTCTTGACCCCACCTGGAGTGTGCCTCATCTGGAGCCCCATTGGTGCTTCCCAAGGCACAGAGTTTCCCAAGCACACAAAACCAACCCAAGCAGCCCTTCTCCCCAGGGGGCCAGAAGGAAGCTCGGCCAGAGCTCTTGTGGATCCGTCAAGAGAGCGGCCTGCAGATGCCCGGCCTGGCTCGAGCTCCCATCATCTCAGCAGGTGCAGAGAAAGCAGAGGAGAGCCTCCCTCGGACAGACAAACGGAGGTTCCTGAGCCCTCTGGAGAGACAAGGCCCAGCGCCGGGCACTGCTGCTCTCCCAATTCGCTCTCCATTTGGGCACCACCCGGGCACCCCTCACAGCCCCTGGATGCGCATCCCAAAACCCAGGCCACGCTGGGATTCCACACTCATCAGCTCCAGCACGGAACCCAGGAACGAGAACAGAACCCCACCCACCCAGCCGGCACGTGGGGAGGGGGCCTGAAGAAACACTGCCAAATCCAGATAGCCAGCTGCCGTCCAGCACCAGACAAAGGAACACCATCACGCATGCCTAGAGAAGTCCATACCACAACCAACTCGAGGCTCCTACTCAGGCCTGTCCCCTGAGGACGGCTCTCAAGGACCACCCCTGGGCAGGCTGTAGAAAAGAAGGTGCCTTCACACCGCGTGGGCGTGTATGTCCATTTGTCCAACCACGATGGACCACAGGATCCAGGGCATGCCCCAAAGAACCCTGGAACCACCGTCGGACCCAGCACTACCCCTCACGGCCATAGACCCCGACAAAGGGTCTCTTCTCAGCGTGAAACGCCCCACTCGCTTCAGGCAGCCCTCTTCCCAAGAGCAGCACATGGAAAGACATTCGTGGTCCATGGACAGATGCTTGGCTGAGCAAGCAGCTGTCCTTCTCCCCAACAGAAGCGGACTCAGCAATCCAGCGGCGCAGAAATGGGTGCCATGGGCAGCCCCAGTGTTGCGAAGAGAAACGCTCACACGAAAGGAAAGAGGTCTGGGAGGGAGACACACAGCCCATGGGAAACCCCTTCCCTCTCCCATCTCACCAGGGACACCCAGGAAGTGGCTTCCAGGAAAGAAACCCCTGCATTGCCATCCAGATGCTGCTTGCCAAATGGGAGGGCGAGGCTGTGGGAATGCCTGGCATTGGGGAGGTCCGAGATCCAAACCCTTGCCCTTGCGGGGGCTGGGGGGGTGGCCAGAGCCCTCCTTCCATGGAGCGCAAGCTACGATGTCTAGTCCCTCTTCTGGGAACCCAAGGGAGGAGAAGGGGAGCCAAACAGGATGGATAGACATGGCCGATGGGATCCCTGTGTTGGGAAAGTGCAATGGATCCACGTCGAGCAGCGCCCCGCGAAAAGGAGTCCTGAACATTCACCCCCAACACATGAGCGTCTCAGCGCTCCCCAGACAAGGTGTCACGCTCGAGAGGGCTGCCCCTGGGGAAAAGAGACGGGCCGAAGGACTCCGTGGATTCCGTCCAGATGGCCTAGCCTAGCCCATCGGACTCGACCGAATTCCCTGGTGAGGACGAAGTGATGAGGACAAAGACATGCTTCGTTTGGAGTGGATTGACGTCCCCAGGTATTCTCCTGCACCCGTGTGTGGTATGCAGATCCACTCTGCTCGGCAAAAGCATCCACTCCCAGGCTGGGCATCCCCAGGCGGGCGCTTCCAACCCACTCCCACCCAAGATATGGGCTCAGGAGAGATTTGGGATGCATTTGTCTATCCAGGTCCTAGCTATTGTTTCCTACTCTATCTGCATGCGTATGCGTGTGGGTGTGTTTGGAGAGAGAGAGGGAGGGAGGCAGAATGAGGGAAAGAGGGAGAGAACAAGGGAGAGAAGGAGAGAGGAGGGCCTTCACTCCTTTCTGGATCCATTCAGCTCATTCAGTTCAATGCCTCTTAGTCCTTGTCCATGGAGTTGGGGGCCCCCTGCCACACGGAGATGTGGTCTCGCCAGAGGGGGATCGCCCAGTGCAGCTCTTGCCCCAGCCACAGCCGGGACCAGGAGAGCCTCTGAAGCTGGGCAGCCGCGTGGGAACTCCCCTGAGAGCTTGCTGGAGGAGACCAATCAAGCGTCCTGAATGCATCACACCTGCTTTCAATCAGGCCTCCATTGCCTGGCGCCCTGCTGCCAAGAGAGGCTCTTCTCCAAAGGACACAAGGACATTTCCCTCAGCCTCCTGTGTGTGTGTGTGTTTGAGAGAGAGAGAGAGAGAGAGAGAGAGAGAGAGAGAGAGAGAGAGAGAGAGAGAGAGAACAGGCGGATGAGCCCAGCTGCCAACACTCTAGCCCCCGAAGCCCCCCATGTATTCCTCGGCACCACACTCCTTCTCACCTACCTGAAGCCGTGATGGGGACGGCTTGACCAGGGCCAGCTGGCGGTCCAATCCCGAGGCTGTGTGTGTCTGGGCGCCTGCCTCTAGGGGACCCCAAGCACGCCAAAGCCCAGGACCTGTTCCAAGCCTTCCAAACCCACTGCCACCCAACCAGGCGGCCAACTCACCTCCAAATCCGGAAGGCACACCTCCGCCCTCCGCCTGACAGGAGGTGTCTCGGAGGAGAGAGTCCCTGGTGCCCAGGAAACACCCACATAGCCTCTGGGGGCCTGCTGTGAGTGCGTCCCGCTCAAGCCTCCATCCGCCCTCGACGTGGAGCCTGCGCCTTTGGAGCCTTGCCACTCCCACCTCTTAGAGCCTCGGAGCTGCACCTCAGGCCGGAAGGGGCTCTGCGCCCTCGTGTGGACAGAGGCTCGAACAGCCCCTCTCAGGCTTGCCTTCTCTCTCTGGCTCAGCACGCCCCGGGGGGCTGCTTGGGCTGGGGCCCAGAGGAGGCTGGGGGCTCCAGCCCCCGCCAAGAATGGCCCTTCCACCTGGGCTCTATCTCCCTCTCTCAAAGGCGTTCTTCGTGCCCATGCCAACCTAGGCCATGCCTCGCCGTGGAAATCCTTAGCTCCAAATCCATCAGGGTGTGCAGCCTGCACCCGTGTGGATGCAGCCTTGCCCAGATGGACTGAGGAAGATAGGCGTGTAAGGAGGGAACGAGTCGTTTTCCCCCTTCCTCATCCCCCTGCGATCCCATACTCCTTGCCATTCAGTCTTGCCTCGATTCTTTCCTTCTGGCTTGGTTCATCTTGCCAGGTCTCTCTTTCTCCCTTGGTTTTCAAACTCTCTTGACCCCACCTGGAGTGTGCCTCATCTGGAGCCCCATTGGTGCTTCCCAAGGCACAGAGTTTCCCAAGCACACAAAACCAACCCAAGCAGCCCTTCTCCCCAGGGGGCCAGAAGGAAGCTCGGCCAGAGCTGTTGTGGATCCGTCAAGAGAGCGGCCTGCAGATGCCCGGCCTGGCTCGAGCTCCCATCATCTCAGCAGGTGCAGAGAAAGCAGAGGAGAGCCTCCCTCGGACAGACAAACGGAGGTTCCTGAGCCCTCTGGAGAGACAAGGCCCAGCGCCGGGCACTGCTGCTCTCCCAATTCGCTCTCCCTTTGGGCACCACCCGGGCACCCCTCACAGCCCCTGGATGCGCATCCCAAAACCCAGGCCACGCTGGGATTCCACACTCATCAGCTCCAGCACGGAACCCAGGAACGAGAACAGAAACCCACCCACCCAGCCGGCACATGGGGAGGGGGCCTGAAGAAACACTGCCAAATCCAGATAGCCAGCTGCCATCCAGCTCCAGACAAAGGAACACCATCACGCATGCCTAGAGAAGTTCATTCCACAACCAGCTCGAGGCTCCTACTCAGGCCTGTCCCCTGAGGACGCCTCTCAAGGACCACCCCTGGGCAGGCTGTAGAAAAGAAGGTGCCTTCACACCGCGTGTGCGTGTATGTCCATTTGTCCAACCACGATGGACCACAGGATCCAGGGCATGCCCCAAAGAACCCTGGAACCACCGTCGGACCCAGCACTACCCCTCACGGCCATAGACCCCGACAAAGGGTCTCTTCTCAGCGTGAAACGCCCCACTCGCTTCAGGCAGCCCTCTTCCCAAGAGCAGCACATGGAAAGACATTCGTGGTCCATGGACAGATGCTTGGCTGAGCAAGCAGCTGTCCTTCTCCCCAACAGAAGCGGACTCAGCAATCCAGCGGCGCAGAAATGGGTGCCATGGGCAGCCCCAGTGTTGCGAAGAGAAACGCTCACACGAAAGGAAAGAGGTCTGGGAGGGAGACACACAGCCCATGGGAAACCCCTTCCCTCTCCCATCTCACCAGGGACACCCAGGAACTGGCTTCCAGGAAAGAAACCCCTGCACTGCCATCCAGATGCTGCTTGCCAAATGGGAGGGCGAGGCTGTGGGAATGCCTGGCATTGGGGAGGTCCGAGATCCAAACCCTTGCCCTTGCGGGGGCTGGGGGGGGTGGCCAGAGCCCTCGTTCCATGGAGCGCAAGCTACGATGTCTAGTCCCTCTTCTGGGAACCCAAGGGAGGAGAAGGGGAGCCAAACAGGATGGACAGACATGGCCGATGGGATCCCTGTGTTGGGAAAGTGCAATGGATCCACTTCGAGCAGCGCCCCGCGAAAAGGAGTCCTGAACATTCACCCCCAACACATGAGCGTCTCAGCGCTCCCCAGACAAGGTGTCACGCTCGAGAGGGCTGCCCCTGGGGAAAAGAGACGGGCCGAAGGACTCCGTGGATTCCGTCCAGATGGCCTAGCCTAGCCCATCGGACTCGACCGAATTCCCTGGTGAGGACGAAGTGATGAGGACAAAGACATGCTTCGTTTGGAGTGGATTGACGTCCCCAGGTATTCTCCTGCACCCGTGTGTGGTATGCAGATCCACTCTGCTCGGCAAAAGCATCCACTCCCAGGCTGGGCATCCCCAGGCGGGCGCTTCCAACCCACTCCCACCCAAGATATGGGCTCAGGAGAGACTTGGGATGCATTTGTCTATCCAGGTCCTAGCTATTGTTTCCTACTCTATCTGCATGCGTATGCGTGTGGGTGTGTTTGGAGAGAGGGAGGGAGGGAGGCAGAATGAGAGAAAGAGGGAGAGAACGAGGGAGAGAAGGAGAGAGGAGGGCCTTCACTCCTTTCTGGATCCATTCAGCTCATTCAGTTCAATGCCTCTTAGTCCTTGTCCATGGAGTTGGGGGCCCCCTGCCACACGGAGATGTGGTCTCGCCAGAGGGGGATCGCCCAGTGCAGCTCTTGCCCCAGCCACAGCCGGGACCAGGAGAGCCTCTGAAGCTGGGCAGCCGCGTGGGAACTCCCCTGAGAGCTTGCTGGAGGAGACCAATCAAGCGTCCTGAATGCATCACACCTGCTTTCAATCAGGCCTCCATTGCCTGGCGCCCTGCTGCCAAGAGAGGCTCTTCTCCAAAGGACACAAGGACATTTCCCTCAGCCTCCTGTGTGTGTGTGTGTTTGAGTGAGACAGAGAGAGAGAGAGAGAGAGAGAGAGAGAGAGAGAACAGGCGGATGAGCCCAGCTGCCAACACTCTAGCCCCCGAAGCCCCCCATGTATTCCTCGGCACCACACTCCTTCTCACCTACCTGAAGCCGTGATGGGGACGGCTTGACCAGGGCCAGCTGGCGGTCCAATCCCGAGGCTGTGTGTGTCTGGGCGCCTGCCTCTAGGGGACCCCAAGCACGCCAAAGCCCAGGACCTGTTCCAAGCCTTCCAAACCCACTGCCACCCAACCAGGCGGCCAACTCACCTCCAAATCCGGAAGGCACACCTCCGCCCTCCGCCTGACAGGAGGTGTCTCGGAGGAGAGAGTCCCTGGTGCCCAGGAAACACCCACATAGCCTCTGGGGGCCTGCTGTGAGTGCGTCCCGCTCAAGCCTCCATCCGCCCTCGACGTGGAGCCTGCGCCTTTGGAGCCTTGCCACTCCCACCTCTTAGAGCCTCGGAGCTGCACCTCAGGCCGGAAGGGGCTCTGCGCCCTCGTGTGGACAGAGGCTCGAACAGCCCCTCTCAGGCTTGCCTTCTCTCTCTGGCTCAGCACGCCCCGGGGGGCTGCTTGGGCTGGGGCCCAGAGGAGGCTGGGGGCTCCAGCCCCCGCCAAGAATGGCCCTTCCACCTGGGCTCTATCTCCCTCTCTCAAAGGCGTTCTTCGTGCCCATGCCAACCTAGGCCATGCCTCGCCGTGGAAATCCTTAGCTCCAAATCCATCAGGGTGTGCAGCCTGCACCCGTGTGGATGCAGCCTTGCCCAGATGGACTGAGGAAGATAGGCGTGTAAGGAGGGAACGAGTCGTTTTCCCCCTTCCTCATCCCCCTGCGATCCCATACTCCTTGCCATTCAGTCTTGCCTCGATTCTTTCCTTCTGGCTTGGTTCATCTTGCCAGGTCTCTCTTTCTCCCTTGGTTTTCAAACTCTCTTGACCCCACCTGGAGTGTGCCTCATCTGGAGCCCCATTGGTGCTTCCCAAGGCACAGAGTTTCCCAAGCACACAAAACCAACCCAAGCAGCCCTTCTCCCCAGGGGGCCAGAAGGAAGCTCGGCCAGAGCTGTTGTGGATCCGTCAAGAGAGCGGCCTGCAGATGCCCGGCCTGGCTCGAGCTCCCATCATCTCAGCAGGTGCAGAGAAAGCAGAGGAGAGCCTCCCTCGGACAGACAAACGGAGGTTCCTGAGCCCTCTGGAGAGACAAGGCCCAGCGCCGGGCACTGCTGCTCTCCCAATTCGCTCTCCCTTTGGGCACCACCCGGGCACCCCTCACAGCCCCTGGATGCGCATCCCAAAACCCAGGCCACGCTGGGATTCCACACTCATCAGCTCCAGCACGGAACCCAGGAACGAGAACAGAAACCCACCCACCCAGCCGGCACATGGGGAGGGGGCCTGAAGAAACACTGCCAAATCCAGATAGCCAGCTGCGGTCCAGCTCCAGACAAAGGAACACCATCACGCATGCCTAGAGAAGTTCATTCCACAACCAGCTCGAGGCTCCTACTCAGGCCTGTCCCCTGAGGACGCCTCTCAAGGACCACCCCTGGGCAGGCTGTAGAAAAGAAGGTGCCTTCACACCGCGTGGGCGTGTATGTCCATTTGTCCAACCACGATGGACCACAGGATCCAGGGCATGCCCCAAAGAACCCTGGAACCACCGTCGGACCCAGCACTACCCCTCACGGCCATAGACCCCGACAAAGGGTCTCTTCTCAGCGTGAAACGCCCCACTCGCTTCAGGCAGCCCTCTTCCCAAGAGCAGCACATGGAAAGACATTCGTGGTCCATGGACAGATGCTTGGCTGAGCAAGCAGCTGTCCTTCTCCCCAACAGAAGCGGACTCAGCAATCCAGCGGCGCAGAAATGGGTGCCATGGGCAGCCCCAGTGTTGCGAAGAGAAACGCTCACACGAAAGGAAAGAGGTCTGGGAGGGAGACACACAGCCCATGGGAAACCCCTTCCCTCTCCCATCTCACCAGGGACACCCAGGAACTGGCTTCCAGGAAAGAAACCCCTGCACTGCCATCCAGATGCTGCTTGCCAAATGGGAGGGCGAGGCTGTGGGAATGCCTGGCATTGGGGAGGTCCGAGATCCAAACCCTTGCCCTTGCGGGGGCTGGGGGGGGTGGCCAGAGCCCTCGTTCCATGGAGCGCAAGCTACGATGTCTAGTCCCTCTTCTGGGAACCCAAGGGAGGAGAAGGGGAGCCAAACAGGATGGACAGACATGGCCGATGGGATCCCTGTGTTGGGAAAGTGCAATGGATCCACTTCGAGCAGCGCCCCGCGAAAAGGAGTCCTGAACATTCACCCCCAACACATGAGCGTCTCAGCGCTCCCCAGACAAGGTGTCACGCTCGAGAGGGCTGCCCCTGGGGAAAAGAGACGGGCCGAAGGACTCCGTGGATTCCGTCCAGATGGCCTAGCCTAGCCCATCGGACTCGACCGAATTCCCTGGTGAGGACGAAGTGATGAGGACAAAGACATGCTTCGTTTGGAGTGGATTGACGTCCCCAGGTATTCTCCTGCACCCGTGTGTGGTATGCAGATCCACTCTGCTCGGCAAAAGCATCCACTCCCAGGCTGGGCATCCCCAGGCGGGCGCTTCCAACCCACTCCCACCCAAGATATGGGCTCAGGAGAGACTTGGGATGCATTTGTCTATCCAGGTCCTAGCTATTGTTTCCTACTCTATCTGCATGCGTATGCGTGTGGGTGTGTTTGGAGAGAGGGAGGGAGGGAGGCAGAATGAGAGAAAGAGGGAGAGAACGAGGGAGAGAAGGAGAGAGGAGGGCCTTCACTCCTTTCTGGATCCATTCAGCTCATTCAGTTCAATGCCTCTTAGTCCTTGTCCATGGAGTTGGGGGCCCCCTGCCACACGGAGATGTGGTCTCGCCAGAGGGGGATCGCCCAGTGCAGCTCTTGCCCCAGCCACAGCCGGGACCAGGAGAGCCTCTGAAGCTGGGCAGCCGCGTGGGAACTCCCCTGAGAGCTTGCTGGAGGAGACCAATCAAGCGTCCTGAATGCATCACACCTGCTTTCAATCAGGCCTCCATTGCCTGGCGCCCTGCTGCCAAGAGAGGCTCTTCTCCAAAGGACACAAGGACATTTCCCTCAGCCTCCTGTGTCTGTGTGTGTTTGAGAGAGAGAGAGAGAGAGAGAGAGAGAGAGAGAGAGAGAGAGAGAGAGAGAGAGAGAGAGAGAGAGAGAACAGGCGGATGAGCCCAGCTGCCAACACTCTAGCCCCCGAAGCCCCCCATGTATTCCTCGGCACCACACTCCTTCTCACCTACCTGAAGCCGTGATGGGGACGGCTTGACCAGGGCCAGCTGGCGGTCCAATCCCGAGGCTGTGTGTGTCTGGGCGCCTGCCTCTAGGGGACCCCAAGCACGCCAAAGCCCAGGACCTGTTCCAAGCCTTCCAAACCCACTGCCACCCAACCAGGCGGCGAACTCACCTCCAAATCCGGAAGGCACACATCCGCCCTCTGCCTGACAGGAGGTGTCTCGGAGGAGAGAGTCCCTGGTGCCCAGGAAACACCCACATAGCCTCTGGGGGCCTGCTGTGAGTGCGTCCCGCTCAAGCCTCCATCCGCCCTCGACGTGGAGCCTGCGCCTTTGGAGCCTTGCCACTCCCACCTCTTAGAGCCTCGGAGCTGCACCTGAGGCCGGAAGGGGCTCTGGCGCCCTCGTGTGGACAGAGGCTCGAACAGCCCCTCTCAGGCTTGCCTTCTCTCTCTGGCTCAGCACGCCCCGGGGGGGCTGCTTGGGCTGGGGCCCAGAGGAGGCTGGGGGCTCCAGCCCCCGCCAAGAAGGGCCCTTCCACCTGGGCTCTATCTCCTTCTCTCAAAGGCGTTCTTCGTGCCCATGCCAACCTAGGCCATGCCTCGCCGTGGAAATCCTTAGCTCCAAATCCCTCAGGGTGTGCAGCCTGCACCCGTGTGGATGCAGCCTTGCCCAGATGGACTGAGGAAGATAGGCGTGTAAGGAGGGAACGAGTCGTTTTCCCCCTTCCTCATCCCCCTGCGATCCCATACTCCTTGCCATTCAGTCTTGCCTCGATTCTTTCCTTCTGGCTTGGTTCATCTTGCCAGGTCTCTCTTTCTCCCTTTCTTTTCAAACTCTCTTGACCCCACCTGGAGTGTGCCTCATCTGGAGCCCCATTGGTGCTTCCCAAGGCACAGAGTTTCCCAAGCACACAAAACCAACCCAAGCAGCCCTTCTCCCCAGGGGGCCAGAAGGAAGCTCGGCCAGAGCTCTTGTGGATCCGTCAAGAGAGCGGCCTGCAGATGCCCGGCCTGGCTCGAGCTCCCATCATCTCAGCAGGTGCAGAGAAAGCAGAGGAGAGCCTCCCTCGGACAGACCAAGGGAGGTCCCTGAGCCCTCTGGAGAGACAAGGCCCAGCGCCGGGCACTGCTGCTCTCCCAATTCGCTCTCCCTTTGGGCACCACCCGGGCACCCCTCACAGCCCCTGCATGCGCATCCCAAAACCCAGGCCACGCTGGGATTCCACACTCATCAGCTCCAGCACGGAACCCAGGAACGAGAACAGAAACCCACCCACCCAGCCGGCACATGGGGAGGGGGCCTGCAGAAACACTGCCAAATCCAGATAGCCAGCTGCGGTCCAGCTCCAGACAAAGGAACACCATCACGCATGCCTAGAGAAGTTCATTCCACAACCAGCTCGAGGCTCCTACTCAGGCCTGTCCCCTGAGGACGCCTCTCAAGGACCACCCCTGGGCAGGCTGTAGAAAAGAAGGTGCCTTCACACCGGGTGGACATGTATGTCCATTTGTCCAACCACGATGGACCACAGGATCCAGGGCATGCCCCAAAGAACCCTGGAACCACCGTCGGACCCAGCACTACCCCTCACGGCCATAGACCCCGACAAAGGGTCTCTTCTCAGCGTGAAACGCCCCACTCGCTTCAGGCAGCCCTCTTCCCAAGAGCAGCACATGGAAAGACATTCGTGGTCCATGGACAGATGCTTGGCTGAGCAAGCAGCTGTCCTTCTCCCCAACAGAAGCGGACTCAGCAATCCAGCGGCGCAGAAATGGGTGCCATGGGCAGCCCCAGTGTTGCGAAGAGAAACGCTCACACGAAAGGAAAGAGGTCTTGGAGGGAGACACACAGCCCATGGGAAACCCCTTCCCTCTCCCATCTCACCAGGGACACCCAGGAACTGGCTTCCAGGAAAGAAACCCCTGCACTGCCATCCAGATGCTGCTTGCCAAATGGGAGGGCGAGGCTGTGGGAATGCCTGGCATTGGGGAGGTCCGAGATCCAAACCCTTGCCCTTGCGGGGGCTGGGGGGGTGGCCAGAGCCCTCGTTCCATGGAGCGCAAGCTACGATGTCTAGTCCCTCTTCTGGGAACCCAAGGGAGGAGAAGGGGAGCCAAACAGGATGGACAGACATGGCCGAGGGGATCCCTGTGTTGGGAAAGTGCAATGGATCCACTTCGAGCAGCGCCCCGCGAAAAGGAGTCCTGAACATTCACCCCCAACACATGAGCGTCTCAGCGCTCCCCAGACAAGGTGTCACGCTCGAGAGGGCTGCCCCTGGGGAAAAGAGACGGGCCGAAGGACTCCGTGGATTCCGTCCAGATGGCCTAGCCTAGCCCATCGGACTCGACCGAATTCCCTGGTGAGGACGAAGTGATGAGGACAAAGACATGCTTCGTTTGGAGTGGATTGACGTCCCCAGGTATTCTCCTGCACCCGTGTGTGGTATGCAGATCCACTCTGCTCGGCAAAAGCATCCACTCCCAGGCTGGGCATCCCCAGGCGGGCGCTTCCAACCCACTCCCACCCAAGATATGGGCTCAGGAGAGACTTGGGATGCATTTGTCTATCCAGGTCCTAGCTATTGTTTCCTACTCTATCTGCATGCGTATGCGTGTGGGTGTGTTTGGAGAGAGGGAGGGAGGGAGGCAGAATGAGAGAAAGAGGGAGAGAACGAGGGAGAGAAGGAGAGAGGAGGGCCTTCACTCCTTTCTGGATCCATTCAGCTCATTCAGTTCAATGCCTCTTAGTCCTTGTCCATGGAGTTGGGGGCCCCCTGCCACACGGAGATGTGGTCTCGCCAGAGGGGGATCGCCCAGTGCAGCTCTTGCCCCAGCCACAGCCGGGACCAGGAGAGCCTCTGAAGCTGGGCAGCCGCGTGGGAACTCCCCTGAGAGCTTGCTGGAGGAGACCAATCAAGCGTCCTGAATGCATCACACCTGCTTTCAATCAGGCCTCCATTGCCTGGCGCCCTGCTGCCAAGAGAGGCTCTTCTCCAAAGGACACAAGGACATTTCCCTCAGCCTCCTGTGTCTGTGTGTGTTTGAGAGAGAGAGAGAGAGAGAGAGAGAGAGAGAGAGAGAGAGAGAGAGAGAACAGGCGGATGAGCCCAGCTGCCAACACTCTAGCCCCCGAAGCCCCCCATGTATTCCTCGGCACCACACTCCTTCTCACCTACCTGAAGCCGTGATGGGGACGGCTTGACCAGGGCCAGCTGGCGGTCCAATCCCGAGGCTGTGTGTGTCTGGGCGCCTGCCTCTAGGGGACCCCAAGCACGCCAAAGCCCAGGACCTGTTCCAAGCCTTCCAAACCCACTGCCACCCAACCAGGCGGCGAACTCCCCTCCAAATCCGGAAGGCACACCTCCGCCCTCCGCCTGACAGGAGGTGTCTCGGAGGAGAGAGTCCCTGGTGCCCAGGAAACACCCACATAGCCTCTGGGGGCCTGCTGTGAGTGCGTCCCGCTCAAGCCTCCATCCGCCCTCGACGTGGAGCCTGCGCCTTTGGAGCCTTGCCACTCCCACCTCTTAGAGCCTGGGAACTGCACCTGAGGCCGGAAGGGGCTCTGGCGCCCTCGTGTGGACAGAGGCTCGAACAGCCCCTCTCAGGCTTGCCTTCTCTCTCTGGCTCAGCACGCCCCGGGGGACTGCTTGGGCTGGGGCCCAGAGGAGGCTGGGGGCTCCAGCCCCCGCCAAGAAGGACCCTTCCACCTGGGCTCTAGCTCCCTCTCTCAAAGGCGTTCTTCGTGCCCATGCCAACCTAGGCCATGCCTCGCCGTGGAAATCCTTAGCTCCAAATCCATCAGGGTGTGCAGCCTGCACCCGTGTGGATGCAGCCTTGCCCAGATGGACTGAGGAAGATAGGCGTGTAAGGAGGGAACGAGTCGTTTTCCCCCTTCCTCATCCCCCTGCGATCCCATACTCCTTGCCATTCAGTCTTGCCTCGATTCTTTCCTTCTGGCTTGGTTCATCTGGCCAGGTCTCTCTTTCTCCCTTTCTTTTCAAACTCTCTTGACCCCACCTGGAGTGTGCCTCATCTGGAGCCCCATTGGTGCATCCCAAGGCACAGAGTTTCCCAAGCACACGAAACCAACCCATGCAGCCCTTCTCCCCAGGGGGCCAGAAGGAAGCTCGGCCAGAGCTGTTGTGGATCCGTCAAAGAGCGGCCTGCAGATGCCCGGCATGGCTCGAACTCCCATCATCTCAGCAGGTGCAGAGAAAGCAGAGGAGAGCCTCCCTCGGACAGACCAAGGGAGGTCCCTGAGCCCTCTGGAGAGACAAGGCCCAGCGCCGGGCACTGCTGCTCTCCCAATTCGCTCTCCCTTTGGGCACCACCCGGGCACCCCTCACAGCCCCTGGATGCGCATCCCAAAACCCAGGCCACGCTGGGATTCCACACTCATCAGCTCCAGCACGGAACCCAGGAACGAGAACAGAAACCCACCCACCCAGCCGGCACGTGGGGAGGGGGCCTGCAGAAACACTGCCAAATCCAGATAGCCAGCTGCCATCCAGCTCCAGACAAAGGAACACCATCACGCATGCCTAGAGAAGTCCATACCACAACCAGCTCGAGGCTCCTACTCAGGCCTGTCCCCTGAGGACGCCTCTCAAGGACCACCCCTGGGCAGGCTGTAGAAAAGAAGGTGCCTTCACACCGCGTGGGCGTGTATGTCCATTTGTCCAACCACGATGGACCACAGGATCCAGGGCATGCCCCAAAGAACCCTGGAACCACCGTCGGACCCAGCACTACCCCTCACGGCCATAGACCCCGACAAAGGGTCTCTTCTCAGCGTGAAACGCCCCACTCGCTTCAGGCAGCCCTCTTCCCAAGAGCAGCACATGGAAAGACATTCGTGGTCCATGGACAGATGCTTGGCTGAGCAAGCAGCTGTCCTTCTCCCCAACAGAAGCGGACTCAGCAATCCAGCGGCGCAGAAATGGGTGCCATGGGCAGCCCCAGTGTTGCGAAAAGAAACGCTCACACGAAAGGAAAGAGGTCTGGGAGGGAGATACACAGCCCATGGGAAACCCCTTCCCTCTCCCATCTCACCAGGGACACCCAGGAAGTGGCTTCCAGGAAAGAAACCCCTGCACTGCCATCCAGATGCTGCTTGCCAAATGGGAGGGCGAGGCTGTGGGAATGCCTGGCATTGGGGAGGTCCGAGATCCAAACCCTTGCCCTTGCGGGGGCTGGGGGGGTGGCCAGAGCCCTCGTTCCATGGAGCGCAAGCTACGATGTCTAGTCCCTCTTCTGGGAACCCAAGGGAGGAGAAGGGGAGCCAAACAGGATGGATAGACATGGCCGATGGGATCCCTGTGTTGGGAAAGTGCAATGGATCCACTTCGAGCAGCGCCCCGCGAAAAGGAGTCCTGAACATTCACCCCCAACTCATGAGCGTCTCAGCGCTCCCCAGACAAGGTGTCACGCTCGAGAGGGCTGCCCCTGGGGAAAAGAGACGGGCCGAAGGACTCCGTGGATTCCGTCCAGATGGCCTAGCCTAGCCCATCGGACTCGACCGAATTCCCTGGTGAGGACGAAGTGATGAGGACAAAGACATGCTTCGTTTGGAGTGGATTGACGTCCCCAGGTATTCTCCTGCACCCGTGTGTGGTATGCAGATCCACTCTGCTCGGCAAAAGCATCCACTCCCAGGCTGGGCATCCCCAGGCGGGCGCTTCCAACCCACTCCCACCCAAGATATGGGCTCAGGAGAGACTTGGGATGCATTTGTCTATCCAGGTCCTAGCTATTGTTTCCTACTCTATCTGCATGCGTATGCGTGTGGGTGTGTTTGGAGAGAGGGAGGGAGGGAGGCAGAATGAGAGAAAGAGGGAGAGAACGAGGGAGAGAAGGAGAGAGGAGGGCCTTCACTCCTTTCTGGATCCATTCAGCTCATTCAGTTCAATGCCTCTTAGTCCTTGTCCATGGAGTTGGGGGCCCCCTGCCACACGGAGATGTGGTCTCGCCAGAGGGGGATCGCCCAGTGCAGCTCTTGCCCCAGCCACAGCCGGGACCAGGAGAGCCTCTGAAGCTGGGCAGCCGCGTGGGAACTCCCCTGAGAGCTTGCTGGAGGAGACCAATCAAGCGTCCTGAATGCATCACACCTGCTTTCAATCAGGCCTCCATTGCCTGGCGCCCTGCTGCCAAGAGAGGCTCTTCTCCAAAGGACACAAGGACATTTCCCTCAGCCTCCTCTGTGTGTGTGTGTTTGAGAGAGAGAGAGAGAGAGAGAGAGAGAGAGAGAGAGAGAGAGAGAGAGAGAGAGAGAGAGAGAGAGAGAGAGGGAGAGGGAGAGGGAGAGGGATAGAGAGGGAGAGAGAGAGAACAGGCGGATGAGCCCAGCTGCCAACACTCTAGCCCCCGAAGCCCCCCATGTATTCCTCGGCACCACACTCCTTCTCACCTACCTGAAGCCGTGATGGGGACGGCTTGACCAGGGCCAGCTGGCGGTCCAATCCCGAGGCTGTGTGTGTCTGGGCGCCTGCCTCTAGGGGACCCCAAGCACGCCAAAGCCCAGGACCTGTTCCAAGCCTTCCAAACCCACTGCCACCCAACCAGGCGGCGAACTCCCCTCCAAATCCGGAAGGCACACCTCCGCCCTCCGCCTGACAGGAGGTGTCTCGGAGGAGAGAGTCCCTGGTGCCCAGGAAACACCCACATAGCCTCTGGGGGCCTGCTGTGAGTGCGTCCCGCTCAAGCCCCCATCCGCCCTCGACGTGGAGCCTGCGCCTTTGGAGCCTTGCCACTCCCACCTCTTAGAGCCTCGGAGCTGCACCTGAGGCCGGAAGGGGCTCTGGCGCCCTCGTGTGGACAGAGGCTCGAACAGCCCCTCTCAGGCTTGCCTTCTCTCTCTGGCTCAGCACGCCCCGGGGGGCTGCTTGGGCTGGGGCCCAGAGGAGGCTGGGGGCTCCAGCCCCCGCCAAGAAGGGCCCTTCCACCTGGGCTCTAGCTCCCTCTCTCAAAGGCGTTCTTCGTGCCCATGCCAACCTAGGCCATGCCTCGCCGTGGAAATCCTTAGCTCCAAATCCCTCAGGGTGTGCAGCCTGCACCCGTGTGGATGCAGCCTTGCCCAGATGGACTGAGGAAGATAGGCGTGTAAGGAGGGAACGAGTCGTTTTCCCCCTTCCTCATCCCCCTGCGATCCCATACTCCTTGCCATTCAGTCTTGCCTCGATTCTTTCCTTCTGGCTTGGTTCATCTTGCCAGGTCTCTCTTTCTCCCTTTCTTTTCAAACTCTCTTGACCCCACCTGGAGTGTGCCTCATCTGGAGCCCCATTGGTGCTTCCCAAGGCACAGAGTTTCCCAAGCACACAAAACCAACCCAAGCAGCCCTTCTCCCCAGGGGGCCAGAAGGAAGCTCGGCCAGAGCTCTTGTGGATCCGTCAAGAGAGCGGCCTGCAGATGCCCGGCCTGGCTCGAGCTCCCATCATCTCAGCAGGTGCAGAGAAAGCAGAGGAGAGCCTCCCTCGGACAGACAAACGGAGGTTCCTGAGCCCTCTGGAGAGACAAGGCCCAGCGCCGGGCACTGCTGCTCTCCCAATTCGCTCTCCATTTGGGCACCACCCGGGCACCCCTCACAGCCCCTGGATGCGCATCCCAAAACCCAGGCCACGCTGGGATTCCACACTCATCAGCTCCAGCACGGAACCCAGGAACGAGAACAGAACCCCACCCACCCAGCCGGCACGTGGGGAGGGGGCCTGAAGAAACACTGCCAAATCCAGATAGCCAGCTGCCGTCCAGCACCAGACAAAGGAACACCATCACGCATGCCTAGAGAAGTCCATACCACAACCAACTCGAGGCTCCTACTCAGGCCTGTCCCCTGAGGACGGCTCTCAAGGACCACCCCTGGGCAGGCTGTAGAAAAGAAGGTGCCTTCACACCGCGTGGGCGTGTATGTCCATTTGTCCAACCACGATGGACCACAGGATCCAGGGCATGCCCCAAAGAACCCTGGAACCACCGTCGGACCCAGCACTACCCCTCACGGCCATAGACCCCGACAAAGGGTCTCTTCTCAGCGTGAAACGCCCCACTCGCTTCAGGCAGCCCTCTTCCCAAGAGCAGCACATGGAAAGACATTCGTGGTCCATGGACAGATGCTTGGCTGAGCAAGCAGCTGTCCTTCTCCCCAACAGAAGCGGACTCAGCAATCCAGCGGCGCAGAAATGGGTGCCATGGGCAGCCCCAGTGTTGCGAAGAGAAACGCTCACACGAAAGGAAAGAGGTCTGGGAGGGAGACACACAGCCCATGGGAAACCCCTTCCCTCTCCCATCTCACCAGGGACACCCAGGAAGTGGCTTCCAGGAAAGAAACCCCTGCATTGCCATCCAGATGCTGCTTGCCAAATGGGAGGGCGAGGCTGTGGGAATGCCTGGCATTGGGGAGGTCCGAGATCCAAACCCTTGCCCTTGCGGGGGCTGGGGGGGTGGCCAGAGCCCTCCTTCCATGGAGCGCAAGCTACGATGTCTAGTCCCTCTTCTGGGAACCCAAGGGAGGAGAAGGGGAGCCAAACAGGATGGATAGACATGGCCGATGGGATCCCTGTGTTGGGAAAGTGCAATGGATCCACGTCGAGCAGCGCCCCGCGAAAAGGAGTCCTGAACATTCACCCCCAACACATGAGCGTCTCAGCGCTCCCCAGACAAGGTGTCACGCTCGAGAGGGCTGCCCCTGGGGAAAAGAGACGGGCCGAAGGACTCCGTGGATTCCGTCCAGATGGCCTAGCCTAGCCCATCGGACTCGACCGAATTCCCTGGTGAGGACGAAGTGATGAGGACAAAGACATGCTTCGTTTGGAGTGGATTGACGTCCCCAGGTATTCTCCTGCCCCCGTGTGTGGTATGCAGATCCACTCTGCTCGGCAAAAGCATCCACTCCCAGGCTGGGCATCCCCAGGCGGGCGCTTCCAACCCACTCCCACCCAAGATATGGGCTCAGGAGAGATTTGGGATGCATTTGTCTATCCAGGTCCTAGCTATTGTTTCCTACTCTATCTGCATGCGTATGCGTGTGGGTGTGTTTGGAGAGAGAGAGGGAGGGAGGCAGAATGAGGGAAAGAGGGAGAGAACAAGGGAGAGAAGGAGAGAGGAGGGCCTTCACTCCTTTCTGGATCCATTCAGCTCATTCAGTTCAATGCCTCTTAGTCCTTGTCCATGGAGTTGGGGGCCCCCTGCCACACGGAGATGTGGTCTCGCCAGAGGGGGATCGCCCAGTGCAGCTCTTGCCCCAGCCACAGCCGGGACCAGGAGAGCCTCTGAAGCTGGGCAGCCGCGTGGGAACTCCCTTGAGAGCTTGCTGGAGGAGACCAATCCAGCGTCCTGAACGCATCACACCTGCTTTCAATCAGGCCTCCATTGCCTGGCGCCCTGCTGCCAAGAGAGGCTCTTCTCCAAAGGACACAAGGACATTTCCCTCAGCCTCCTGTGTGTGTGTGTGTTTGAGTGAGAGAGAGAGAGAGAGAGAGAGAGAGAGAGAGAGAGAGAGAGAGAGAGAGAGAGAGGGAGAGAGAGAGGGAGAGAGAGAGAGAGAGAACAGGCGGATGAGCCCAGCTGCCAACACTCTAGCCCCCGAAGCCCCCCATGTATTCCTCGGCACCACACTCCTTCTCACCTACCTGAAGCCGTGATGGGGACGGCTTGACCAGGGCCAGCTGGCGGTCCAATCCCGAGGCTGTGTGTGTCTGGGCGCCTGCCTCTAGGGGACCCCAAGCACGCCAAAGCCCAGGACCTGTTCCAAGCCTTCCAAACCCACTGCCACCCAACCAGGCGGCGAACTCCCCTCCAAATCCGGAAGGCACACCTCCGCCCTCCGCCTGACAGGAGGTGTCTCGGAGGAGAGAGTCCCTGGTGCCCAGGAAACACCCACATAGCCTCTGGGGGCCTGCTGTGAGTGCGTCCCGCTCAAGCCTCCATCCGCCCTCGACGTGGAGCCTGTGCCTTTGGAGCCGAGCCACTCCCACCTCTTAGAGCCTCGGAGCTGCACCTGAGGCCGGAAGGGGCTCTGGCGCCCTCGTGTGGACAGAGGCTCGAACAGCCCCTCTCAGGCTTGCCTTCTCTCTCTGGCTCAGCACGCCCCGGGGGGTTGCTTGGGCTGGGGCCCAGAGGAGGCTGGGGGCTCCAGCCCCCGCCAAGAAGGGCCCTTCCACCTGGGCTCTAGCTCCCTCTCTCAAAGGCGTTCTTCGTGCCCATGCCAACCTAGGCCATGCCTCGCCGTGGAAATCCTTAGCTCCAAATCCATCAGGGTGTGCAGCCTGCACCCGTGTGGATGCAGCCTTGCCCAGATGGACTGAGGAAGATAGGCGTGTAAGGAGGGAACGAGTCGTTTTCCCCCTTCCTCATCCCCCTGCGATCCCATACTCCTTGCCATTCAGTCTTGCCTCGATTCTTTCCTTCTGGCTTGGTTCATCTTGCCAGGTCTCTCTTTCTCCCTTGGTTTTCAAACTCTCTTGACCCCACCTGGAGTGTGCCTCATCTGGAGCCCCATTGGTGCTTCCCAAGGCACAGAGTTTCCCAAGCACACAAAACCAACCCAAGCAGCCCTTCTCCCCAGGGGGCCAGAAGGAAGCTCGGCCAGAGCTCTTGTGGATCCGTCAAGAGAGCGACCTGCAGGTGCCCGGCCTGGCTCGAGCTCCCATCATCTCAGCAGGTGCAGAGAAAGCAGAGGAGAGCCTCCCTCGGACAGACCAAGGGAGGTCCCTGAGCCCTCTGGAGAGACAAGGCCCAGCGCCGGGCACTGCTGCTCTCCCAATTCGCTCTCCCTTTGGGCACCACCCGGGCACCCCTCACAGCCCCTGCATGCGCATCCCAAAACCCAGGCCACGCTGGGATTCCACACTCATCAGCTCCAGCACGGAACCCAGGAACGAGAACAGAAACCCACCCACCCAGCCGGCACGTGGGGAGGGGGCCTGAAGAAACACTGCCAAATCCAGATAGCCAGCTGCCGTCCAGCACCAGACAAAGGAACACCATCACGCATGCCTAGAGAAGTCCATACCACAACCAGCTCGTGGCTCCTACTCAGGCCTGTCCCCTGAGGACGCCTCTCAAGGACCACCCCTGGGCAGGCTGTAGAAAAGAAGGTGCCTTCACACCGGGTGGGCGTGTATGTCCATTTGTCCAACCACGATGGACCACAGGATCCAGGGCATGCCCCAAAGAACCCTGGAACCACCGTCGGACCCAGCACTACCCCTCAGGGCCGTAGACCCCGACAAAGGGTCTCTTCTCAGCTGAAACGTCCCAATCGCTTCAGGCAGCCCGCTTCCCAAGAGCAGCACATGGAAAGACATTCGTGGTCCATGGACAGATGCTTGGCTGAGCAAGCAGCTGTCCTTCTCCCCAACAGAAGCGGACTCAGCAATCCAGCGGCGCAGAAATGGGTGCCATGGGCAGCCCCAGTGTTGCGAAGAGAAACGCTCACACGAAAGGAAAGAGGTCTGGGAGGGAGACACACAGCCCATGGGAAACCCCTTCCCTCTCCCATCTCACCAGGGACACCCAGGAACTGGCTTCCAGGAAAGAAACCCCTGCACTGCCATCCAGATGCTGCTTGCCAAATGGGAGGGTGAGGCTGTGGGAATGCCTGGCATTGGGGAGGTCCGAGATCCAAACCCTTGCCCTTGCGGGGGCTGGGGGGGTGGCCAGAGCCCTCCTTCCATGGAGCGCAAGCTACGATGTCTAGTCCCTCTTCTGGGAACCCAAGGGAGGAGAAGGGGAGCCAAACAGGATGGATAGACATGGCCGATGGGATCCCTGTGTTGGGAAAGTGCAATGGATCCACTTCGAGCAGCGCCCCGCGAAAAGGAGTCCTGAACATTCACCCCCAACACATGAGCGTCTCAGCGCTCCCCAGACAAGGTGTCACGCTCGAGAGGGCTGCCCCTGGGGAAAAGAGACGGGCCGAAGGACTCCGTGGATTCCGTCCAGATGGCCTAGCCTAGCCCATCGGACTCGACCGAATTCCCTGGTGAGGACGAAGTGATGAGGACAAAGACATGCTTCGTTTGGAGTGGATTGACTTCCCCAGGTATTCTCCTGCACCCGTGTGTGCTATGCAGATCCACTCTGCTCGGCAAAAGCATCCACTCCCAGGCTGGGCATCCCCAGGCGGGCGCTTCCAACCCACTCCCACCCAAGATATGGGCTCAGGAGAGACTTGGGATGCATTTGTCTATCCAGGTCCTAGCTATTGTTTCCTACTCTATCTGCATGCGTATGCGTGTGGGTGTGTTTGGAGAGAGCGAGGGAGGGAGGCAGAATGAGAGAAAGAGGGAGAGAACGAGGGAGAGAAGGAGAGAGGAGGGCCTTCACTCCTTTCTGGATCCATTCAGCTCATTCAGTTCAATGCCTCTTAGTCCTTGTCCATGGAGTTGGGGGCCCCCTGCCACACGGAGATGTGGTCTCGCCAGAGGGGGATCGCCCAGTGCAGCTCTTGCCCCAGCCACAGCCGCGACCAGGAGAGCCTCTGAAGCTGGGCAGCTGCGTGGGATCTCCCCTGAGAGCTTGCTGGAGGAGACCAATCAAGCGTCCTGAATGCATCACACCTGCTTTCAATCAGGCCTCCATTGCCTGGGGCCCTGCTGCCAAGAGAGGCTCTTCTCCAAAGGACACAAGGACATTTCCCTCAGCCTCCTCTGTGTGTGTGTGTTTGAGAGAGAGAGAGAGAGAGAGAGAGAGAGAGAGAGAGAGAGAGAGAGAGAGAGAGAGAGAGAGAGAACAGGCGGATGAGCCCAGCTGCCAACACTCTAGCCCCCGAAGCCCCCCATGTATTCCTCGGCACCACACTCCTTCTCACCTACCTGAAGCCGTGATGGGGACGGCTTGACCAGGGCCAGCTGGCGGTCCAATCCCGAGGCTGTGTGTGTCTGGGCGCCTGCCTCTAGGGGACCCCAAGCACGCCAAAGCCCAGGACCTGTTCCAAGCCTTCCAAACCCACTGCCACCCAACCAGGCGGCCAACTCCCCTCCAAATCCGGAAGGCACACCTCCGCCCTCCGCCTGACAGGAGGTGTCTCGGAGGAGAGAGTCCCTGGTGCCCAGGAAACACCCACATAGCCTCTGGGGGCCTGCTGTGAGTGCGTCCCGCTCAAGCCTCCATCCGCCCTCGACGTGGAGCCTGTGCCTTTGGAGCCCTGCCACTCCCACCTCTTAGAGCCTCGGAGCTGCACCTGAGGCCGGAAGGGGCTCTGGCGCCCTCGTGTGGACAGAGGCTCGAACAGCCCCTCTCAGGCTTGCCTTCTCTCTCTGGCTCAGCACGCCCCGGGGGGCTGCTTGGGCTGGGGCCCAGAGGAGGCTGGGGGCTCCAGCCCCCGCCAAGAAGGGCCCTTCCACCTGGGCTCTAGCTCCCTCTCTCAAAGGCGTTCTTCGTGCCCATGCCAACCTAGGCCATGCCTCGCCGTGGAAATCCTTAGCTCCAAATCCCTCAGGGTGTGCAGCCTGCACCCGTGTGGATGCAGCCTTGCCCAGATGGACTGAGGAAGATAGGCGTGTAAGGAGGGAACGAGTCGTTTTCCCCCTTCCTCATCCCCCTGCGATCCCATACTCCTTGCCATTCAGTCTTGCCTCGATTCTTTCCTTCTGGCTTGGTTCATCTTGCCAGGTCTCTCTTTCTCCCTTTCTTTTCAAACTCTCTTGACCCCACCTGGAGTGTGCCTCATCTGGAGCCCCATTGGTGCTTCCCAAGGCACAGAGTTTCCCAAGCACACAAAACCAACCCAAGCAGCCCTTCTCCCCAGGGGGCCAGAAGGAAGCTCGGCCAGAGCTCTTGTGGATCCGTCAAGAGAGCGGCCTGCAGGTGCCCGGCCTGGCTCGAGCTCCCATCATCTCAGCAGGTGCAGAGAAAGCAGAGGAGAGCCTCCCTCGGACAGACCAAGGGAGGTCCCTGAGCCCTCTGGAGAGACAAGGCCCAGCGCCGGGCACTGCTGCTCTCCCAATTCGCTCTCCCTTTGGGCACCACCCGGGCACCCCTCACAGCCCCTGCATGCGCATCCCAAAACCCAGGCCACGCTGGGATTCCACACTCATCAGCTCCAGCACGGAACCCAGGAACGAGAACAGAAACCCACCCACCCAGCCGGCACGTGGGGAGGGGGCCTGAAGAAACACTGCCAAATCCAGATAGCCAGCTGCCGTCCAGCACCAGACAAAGGAACACCATCACGCATGCCTAGAGAAGTCCATACCACAACCAGCTCGTGGCTCCTACTCAGGCCTGTCCCCTGAGGACGCCTCTCAAGGACCACCCCTGGGCAGGCTGTAGAAAAGAAGGTGCCTTCACACCGGGTGGGCGTGTATGTCCATTTGTCCAACCACGATGGACCACAGGATCCAGGGCATGCCCCAAAGAACCCTGGAACCACCGTCGGACCCAGCACTACCCCTCAGGGCCATAGACCCCGACAAAGGGTCTCTTCTCAGCGTGAAACGTCCCACTCGCTTCAGGCAGCCCGCTTCCCAAGAGCAGCACATGGAAAGACATTCGTGGTCCATGGACAGATGCTTGGCTGAGCAAGCAGCTGTCCTTCTCCCCAACAGAAGCGGACTCAGCAATCCAGCGGCGCAGAAATGGGTGCCATGGGCAGCCCCAGTGTTGCGAAGAGAAACGCTCACACGAAAGGAAAGAGGTCTGGGAGGGAGACACACAGCCCATGGGAAACCCCTTCCCTCTCCCATCTCACCAGGGACACCCAGGAACTGGCTTCCAGGAAAGAAACCCCTGCACTGCCATCCAGATGCTGCTTGCCAAATGGGAGGGTGAGGCTGTGGGAATGCCTGGCATTGGGGAGGTCCGAGATCCAAACCCTTGCCCTTGCGGGGGCTGGGGGGGTGGCCAGAGCCCTCGTTTCATGGAGCGCAAGCTACGATGTCTAGTCCCTCTTCTGGGAACCCAAGGGAGGAGAAGGGGAGCCAAACAGGATGGATAGACATGGCCGATGGGATCCCTGTGTTGGGAAAGTGCAATGGATCCACTTCGAGCAGCGCCCCGCGAAAAGGAGTCCTGAACATTCACCCCCAACACATGAGCGTCTCAGCGCTCCCCAGACACGGTGTCACGCTCGAGAGGGCTGCCCCTGGGGAAAAGAGACGGGCCGAAGGACTCCGTGGATTCCGTCCAGATGGCCTAGCCTAGCCCATCGGACTCGACCGAATTCCCTGGTGAGGACGAAGTGATGAGGACAAAGACATGCTTCGTTTGGAGTGGATTGACTTCCCCAGGTATTCTCCTGCACCCGTGTGTGCTATGCAGATCCACTCTGCTCGGCAAAAGCATCCACTCCCAGGCTGGGCATCCCCAGGCGAGCGCTTCCAACCCACTCCCACCCAAGATATGGGCTCAGGAGAGACTTGGGATGCATTTGTCTATCCAGGTCCTAGCTATTGTTTCCTACTCTATCTGCATGCGTATGCGTGTGGGTGTGTTTGGAGAGAGAGAGGGAGGGAGGCAGAATGAGAGAAAGAGGGAGAGAACGAGGGAGAGAAGGAGAGAGGAGGGCCTTCACTCCTTTCTGGATCCATTCAGCTCATTCAGTTCAATGCCTCTTAGTCCTTGTCCATGGAGTTGGGGGCCCCCTGCCACACGGAGATGTGGTCTCGCCAGAGGGGGATCGCCCAGTGCAGCTCTTGCCCCAGCCACAGCCGGGACCAGGAGAGCCTCTGAAGCTGGGCAGCTGCGTGGGAACTCCCCTGAGAGCTTGCTGGAGGAGACCAATCAAGCGTCCTGAATGCATCACACCTGCTTTCATTCAGGCCTCCATTGCCTGGCGCCCTGCTGCCAAGAGAGGCTCTTCTCCAAAGGACACAAGGACATTTCCCTCAGCCTCCTGTGTGTGTGTGTGTTTGAGTGAGAGAAGAGAGAGAGAGAGAGAGAGAGAGAGAGAGAGAGGGAGAGAGAGAGAGAGAGAGAACAGGCGGATGAGCCCAGCTGCCAACACTCTAGCCCCCGAAGCCCCCCATGTATTCCTCGGCACCACACTCCTTCTCACCTACCTGAAGCCGTGATGGGGACGGCTTGACCAGGGCCAGCTGGCGGTCCAATCCCGAGGCTGTGTGTGTCTGGGCGCCTGCCTCTAGGGGACCCCAAGCACGCCAAAGCCCAGGACCTGTTCCAAGCCTTCCAAACCCACTGCCACCCAACCAGGCGGCGAACTCCCCTCCAAATCCGGAAGGCACACCTCCGCCCTCCGCCTGACAGGAGGTGTCTCGGAGGAGAGAGTCCCTGGTGCCCAGGAAACACCCACATAGCCTCTGGGGGCCTGCTGTGAGTGCGTCCCGCTCAAGCCTCCATCCGCCCTCGACGTGGAGCCTGTGCCTTTGGAGCCGTGCCACTCCCACATCTTAGAGCCTCGGAGCTGCACCTGAGGCCGGAAGGGGCTCTGGCGCCCTCGTGTGGACAGAGGCTCGAACAGCCCCTCTCAGGCTTGCCTTCTCTCTCTGGCTCAGCACGCCCCGGGGGGCTGCTTGGGCTGGGGCCCAGAGGAGGCTGGGGGCTCCAGCCCCCGCCAAGAAGGGCCCTTCCACCTGGGCTCTATCTCCCTCTCTCAAAGGCGTTCTTCGTGCCCATGCCAACCTAGGCCATGCCTCGCCGTGGAAATCCTTAGCTCCAAATCCCTCAGGGTGTGCAGCCTGCACCCGTGTGGATGCAGCCTTGCCCAGATGGACTGAGGAAGATAGGCGTGTAAGGAGGGAACGAGTCGTTTTCCCCCTTCCTCATCCCCCTGCGATCCCATACTCCTTGCCATTCAGTCTTGCCTCGATTCTTTCCTTCTGGCTTGGTTCATCTTGCCAGGTCTCTCTTTCTCCCTTTCTTTTCAAACTCTCGTGACCCCACCTGGAGTGTGCCTCATCTGGAGCCCCATTGGTGCTTCCCAAGGCACAGAGTTTCCCAAGCACACAAAACCAACCCAAGCAGGCCTTCTCCCCAGGGGGCCAGAAGGAAGCTCGGCCAGAGCTCTTGTGGATCCGTCAAGAGAGCGGCCTGCAGATGCCCGGCCTGGCTCGAGCTCCCATCATCTCAGCAGGTGCAGAGAAAGCAGAGGAGAGCCTCCCTCGGACAGACCAAGGGAGGTCCCTGAGCCCTCTGGAGAGACAAGGCCCAGCGCCGGGCACTGCTGCTCTCCCAATTCGCTCTCCCTTTGGGCACCACCCGGGCACCCCTCACAGCCCCTGCATGCGCATCCCAAAACCCAGGCCACGCTGGGATTCCACACTCATCAGCTCCAGCACGGAACCCAGGAACGAGAACAGAACCCCACCCACCCAGCCGGCACGTGGGGAGGGGGCCTGAAGAAACACTGCCAAATCCAGATAGCCAGCTGCCGTCCAGCACCAGACAAAGGAACACCATCACGCATGCCTAGAGAAGTCCATACCACAACCAGCTCGAGGCTCCTACTCAGGCCTGTCCCCTGAGGACGCCTCTCAAGGACCACCCCTGGGCAGGCTGTAGAAAAGAAGGTGCCTTCACACCGCGTGGGCGTGTATGTCCATTTGTCCAACCACGATGGACCACAGGATCCAGGGCATGCCCCAAAGAACCCTGGAACCACCGTCGGACCCAGCACTACCCCTCAGGGCCATAGACCCCGACAAAGGGTCTCTTCTCAGCGTGAAACGCCCCACTCGCTTCAGGCAGCCCGCGTACCAAGAGCAGCACATGGAAAGACATTCGTGGTCCATGGACAGATGCTTGGCTGAGCAAGCAGCTGTCCTTCTCCCCAACAGAAGCGGACTCAGCAGTCCAGCGGCGCAGAAATGGGTGCCATGGGCAGCCCCAGTGTTGCGGAGAGAAACGCTCACACGAAAGGAAAGAGGTCTGGGAGGGAGACACACAGCCCATGGGAAACCCCTTCCCTCTCCCATCTCACCAGGGACACCCAGGAAGTGGCTTCCAGGAAAGAAACCCCTGCATTGCCATCCAGATGCTGCTTGCCAAATGGGAGGGCGAGGCTGTGGGAATGCCTGGCATTGGGGAGGTCCGAGATCCAAACCCTTGCCCTTGCGGGGGCTGGGGGGGTGGCCAGAGCCCTCCTTCCATGGAGCGCAAGCTACGATGTCTAGTCCCTCTTCTGGGAACCCAAGGGAGGAGAAGGGGAGCCAAACAGGATGGATAGACATGGCCGATGGGATCCCTGTGTTGGGAAAGTGCAATGGATCCACTTCGAGCAGCGCCCCGCGAAAAGGAGTCCTGAACATTCACCCCCAACACATGAGCGTCTCAGCGCTCCCCAGACAAGGTGTCACGCTCGAGAGGGCTGCCCCTGGGGAAAAGAGACGGGCCGAAGGACTCCGTGGATTCCGTCCAGATGGCCTAGCCTAGCCCATCGGACTCGACCGAATTCCCTGGTGAGGACGAAGTGATGAGGACAAAGACATGCTTCGTTTGGAGTGGATTGACGTCCCCAGGTATTCTCCTGCACCCGTGTGTGGTATGCAGATCCACTCTGCTCGGCAAAAGCATCCACTCCCAGGCTGGGCATCCCCAGGCGGGCGCTTCCAACCCACTCCCACCCAAGATATGGGCTCAGGAGAGATTTGGGATGCATTTGTCTATCCAGGTCCTAGCTATTGTTTCCTACTCTATCTGCATGCGTATGCGTGTGGGTGTGTTTGGAGAGAGAGAGGGAGGGAGGCAGAATGAGGGAAAGAGGGAGAGAACAAGGGAGAGAAGGAGAGAGGAGGGCCTTCACTCCTTTCTGGATCCATTCAGCTCATTCAGTTCAATGCCTCTTAGTCCTTGTCCATGGAGTTGGGGGCCCCCTGCCACACGGAGATGTGGTCTCGCCAGAGGGGGATCGCCCAGTGCAGCTCTTGCCCCAGCCACAGCCGGGACCAGGAGAGCCTCTGAAGCTGGGCAGCCGCGTGGGAACTCCCTTGAGAGCTTGCTGGAGGAGACCAATCCAGCGTCCTGAACGCATCACACCTGCTTTCAATCAGGCCTCCATTGCCTGGCGCCCTGCTGCCAAGAGAGGCTCTTCTCCAAAGGACACAAGGACATTTCCCTCAGCCTCCTGTGTGTGTGTGTGTTTGAGTGTGTGAGAGAGAGAGAGAGAGAGAGAGAGAGAGAGAGATAGAACATGCGGATGAGCCCAGCTGCCAACACTCTAGTCCCCGAAGCCCCCCATGTATTCCTCGGCACCACACTCCTTCTCACCTACCTGAAGCCGTGATGGGGACGGCTTGACCAGGGCCAGCTGGCGGTCCAATCCCGAGGCTGTGTGTGTCTGGGCGCCTGCCTCTAGGGGACCCCAAGCACGCCAAAGCCCAGGACCTGTTCCAAGCCTTCCAAACCCACTGCCACCCAACCAGGCGGCGAACTCACCTCCAAATCCGGAAGGCACACCTCCGCCCTCCGCCTGACAGGAGGTGTCTCGGAGGAGAGAGTCCCTGGTGCCCAGGAAACACCCACATAGCCTCTGGGGGCCTGCTGTGAGTGCGTCCCGCTCAAGCCTCCATCCGCCCTCGACGTGGAGCCTGCGCCTTTGGAGCCTTGCCACTCCCACCTCTTAGAGCCTCGGAGCTGCACCTGAGGCCGGAAGGGGCTCTGGCGCCCTCGTGTGGACAGAGGCTCGAACAGCCCCTCTCAGGCTTGCCTTCTCTCTCTGGCTCAGCACGCCCCGGGGGGCTGCTTGGGCTGGGGCCCAGAGGAGGCTGGGGACCCCAGCCCCCGCCAAGAAGGGCCCTTCCACCTGGGCTCTATCTCCCTCTCTCAAAGGCGTTCTTCGTGCCCATGCCAACCTAGGCCATGCCTCGCCGTGGAAATCCTTAGCTCCAAATCCCTCAGGGTGTGCAGCCTGCACCCGTGTGGATGCAGCCTTGCCCAGATGGACTGAGGAAGATAGGCGTGTAAGGAGGGAACGAGTCGTTTTCCCCCTTCCTCATCCCCCTGCGATCCCATACTCCTTGCCATTCAGTCTTGCCTCGATTCTTTCCTTCTGGCTTGGTTCATCTTGCCAGGTCTCTCTTTCTCCCTTTCTTTTCAAACTCTCTTGACCCCACCTGGAGTGTGCCTCATCTGGAGCCCCATTGGTGCTTCCCAAGGCACAGAGTTTCCCAACCACACAAAACCAACCCAAGCAGCCCTTCTCCCCAGGGGGCCAGAAGGAAGCTCGGCCAGAGCTCTTGTGGATCCGTCAAGAGAGCGGCCTGCAGATGCCCGGCCTGGCTCGAGCTCCCATCATCTCAGCAGGTGCAGAGAAAGCAGAGGAGAGCCTCCCTCGGACAGACCAAGGGAGGTCCCTGAGCCCTCTGGAGAGACAAGGCCCAGCGCCGGGCACTGCTGCTCTCCCAATTCGCTCTCCCTTTGGGCACCACCCGGGCACCCCTCACAGCCCCTGCATGCGCATCCCAAAACCCAGGCCACGCTGGGATTCCACACTCATCAGCTCCAGCACGGAACCCAGGAACGAGAACAGAAACCCACCCACCCAGCCGGCACGTGGGGAGGGGGCCTGAAGAAACACTGCCAAATCCAGATAGCCAGCTGCCGTCCAGCACCAGACAAAGGAACACCATCACGCATGCCTAGAGAAGTCCATACCACAACCAGCTCGAGGCTCCTACTCAGGCCTGTCCCCTGAGGACGCCTCTCAAGGACCACCCCTGGGCAGGCTGTAGAAAAGAAGGTGCCTTCACACCGCGTGGGCGTGTATGTCCATTTGTCCAACCACGATGGACCACAGGATCCAGGGCATGCCCCAAAGAACCCTGGAACCACCGTCGGACCCAGCACTACCCCTCACGGCCATAGACCCCGACAAAGGGTCTCTTCTCAGCGTGAAACGCCCCACTCGCTTCAGGCAGCCCGCGTACCAAGAGCAGCACATGGAAAGACATTCGTGGTCCATGGACAGATGCTTGGCTGAGCAAGCAGCTGTCCTTCTCCCCAACAGAAGCGGACTCAGCAATCCAGCGGCGCAGAAATGGGTGCCATGGGCAGCCCCAGTGTTGCGAAGAGAAACGCTCACACGAAAGGAAAGAGGTCTGGGAGGGAGACACACAGCCCATGGGAAACCCCTTCCCTCTCCCATCTCACCAGGGACACCCAGGAAGTGGCTTCCAGGAAAGAAACCCCTGCATTGCCATCCAGATGCTGCTTGCCAAATGGGAGGGCGAGGCTGTGGGAATGCCTGGCATTGGGGAGGTCCGAGATCCAAACCCTTGCCCTTGCGGGGGCTGGGGGGGTGGCCAGAGCCCTCCTTCCATGGAGCGCAAGCTACGATGTCTAGTCCCTCTTCTGGGAACCCAAGGGAGGAGAAGGGGAGCCAAACAGGATGGATAGACATGGCCGATGGGATCCCTGTGTTGGGAAAGTGCAATGGATCCACTTCGAGCAGCGCCCCGCGAAAAGGAGTCCTGAACATTCACCCCCAACTCATGAGCGTCTCAGCGCTCCCCAGACAAGGTGTCACGCTCGAGAGGGCTGCCCCTGGGGAAAAGAGACGGGCCGAAGGACTCCGTGGATTCCGTCCAGATGGCCTAGCCTAGCCCATCGGACTCGACCGAATTCCCTGGTGAGGACGAAGTGATGAGGACAAAGACATGATTCGTTTGGAGTGGATTGACTTCCCCAGGTATTCTCCTGCACCCGTGTGTGCTATGCAGATCCACTCTGCTCGGCAAAAGCATCCACTCCCAGGCTGGGCATCCCCAGGCGGGCGCTTCCAACCCACTCCCACCCAAGATATGGGCTCAGGAGAGACTTGGGATGCATTTGTCTATCCAGGTCCTAGCTATTGTTTCCTACTCTATCTGCATGCGTATGCGTGTGGGTGTGTTTGGAGAGAGAGAGGGAGGGAGGCAGAATGAGGGAAAGAGGGAGAGAACAAGGGAGAGAAGGAGAGAGGAGGGCCTTCACTCCTTTCTGGATCCATTCAGCTCATTCAGTTCAATGCCTCTTAGTCCTTGTCCATGGAGTTGGGGGCCCCCTGCCACACGGAGATGTGGTCTCGCCAGAGGGGGATCGCCCAGTGCAGCTCTTGCCCCAGCCACAGCCGGGACCAGGAGAGCCTCTGAAGCTGGGCAGCCGCGTGGGAACTCCCCTGAGAGCTTGCTGGAAGAGACCAATCCAGCGTCCTGAACGCATCACACCTGCTTTCAATCAGGCCTCCATTGCCTGGCGCCCTGCTGCCAAGAGAGGCTCTTCTCCAAAGGACACAAGGACATTTCCCTCAGCCTCCTGTGTCTGTGTGTGTTTGAGTGAGACAGAGAGAGAGAGAGAGAGAGAGAGAGAGAGAGAGAGATAGAACATGCGGATGAGCCCAGCTGCCAACACTCTAGTCCCCGAAGCCCCCCATGTATTCCTCGGCACCACACTCCTTCTCACCTACCTGAAGCCGTGATGGGGACGGCTTGACCAGGGCCAGCTGGCGGTCCAATCCCGAGGCTGTGTGTGTCTGGGCGCCTGCCTCTAGGGGACCCCAAGCACGCCAAAGCCCAGGACCTGTTCCAAGCCTTCCAAACCCACTGCCACCCAACCAGGCGGCGAACTCACCTCCAAATCCGGAAGGCACACCTCCGCCCTCCGCCTGACAGGAGGTGTCTCGGAGGAGAGAGTCCCTGGTGCCCAGGAAACACCCACATAGCCTCTGGGGGCCTGCTGTGAGTGCGTCCCGCTCAAGCCTCCATCCGCCCTCGACGTGGAGCCTGCGCCTTTGGAGCCTTGCCACTCCCACCTCTTAGAGCCTCGGAGCTGCACCTGAGGCCGGAAGGGGCTCTGGCGCCCTCGTGTGGACAGAGGCTCGAACAGCCCCTCTCAGGCTTGCCTTCTCTCTCTGGCTCAGCACGCCCCGGGGGGCTGCTTGGGCTGGGGCCCAGAGGAGGCTGGGGACCCCAGCCCCCGCCAAGAAGGGCCCTTCCACCTGGGCTCTATCTCCCTCTCTCAAAGGCGTTCTTCGTGCCCATGCCAACCTAGGCCATGCCTCGCCGTGGAAATCCTTAGCTCCAAATCCCTCAGGGTGTGCAGCCTGCACCCGTGTGGATGCAGCCTTGCCCAGATGGACTGAGGAAGATAGGCGTGTAAGGAGGGAACGAGTCGTTTTCCCCCTTCCTCATCCCCCTGCGATCCCATACTCCTTGCCATTCAGTCTTGCCTCGATTCTTTCCTTCTGGCTTGGTTCATCTTGCCAGGTCTCTCTTTCTCCCTTGGTTTTCAAACTCTCGTGACCCCACCTGGAGTGTGCCTCATCTGGAGCCCCATTGGTGCTTCCCAAGGCACAGAGTTTCCCAAGCACACAAAACCAACCTAAGCAGCCCTTCTCCCCAGGGGGCCAAAAGGAAGCTCGGCCAGAGCTGTTGTGGATCCGTCAAGAGAGCGGCCTGCAGATGCCCGGCCTGGCTCGAGCTCCCATCATCTCAGCAGGTGCAGAGAAAGCAGAGGAGAGCCTCCCTCGGACAGACCAAGGGAGGTCCCTGAGCCCTCTGGAGAGACAAGGCCCAGCGCCGGGCACTGCTGCTCTCCCAATTCGCTCTCCCTTTGGGCACCACCCGGGCACCCCTCACAGCCCCTGCATGCGCATCCCAAAACCCAGGCCACGCTGGGATTCCACACTCATCAGCTCCAGCACGGAACCCAGGAACGAGAACAGAAACCCACCCACCCAGCCGGCACGTGGGGAGGGGGCCTGAAGAAACACTGCCAAATCCAGATAGCCAGCTGCCGTCCAGCACCAGACAAAGGAACACCATCACGCATGCCTAGAGAAGTCCATACCACAACCAGCTCGAGGCTCCTACTCAGGCCTGTCCCCTGAGGACGCCTCTCAAGGACCACCCCTGGGCAGGCTGTAGAAAAGAAGGTGCCTTCACACCGGGTGGGCGTGTATGTCCATTTGTCCAACCACGATGGACCACAGGATCCAGGGCATGCCCCAAAGAACCCTGGAACCACCGTCGGACCCAGCACTACCCCTCACGGCCATAGACCCCGACAAAGGGTCTCTTCTCAGCGTGAAACGTCCCACTCGCTTCAGGCAGCCCTCTTCCCAAGAGCAGCACATGGAAAGACATTCGTGGTCCATGGACAGATGCTTGGCTGAGCAAGCAGCTGTCCTTCTCCCCAACAGAAGCGGACTCAGCAATCCAGCGGCGCAGAAATGGGTGCCATGGGCAGCCCCAGTGTTGCGAAGAGAAACGCTCACACGAAAGGAAAGAGGTCTGGGAGGGAGACACACAGCCCATGGGAAACCCCTTCCCTCTCCCATCTCACCAGGGACACCCAGGAAGTGGCTTCCAGGAAAGAAACCCCTGCACTGCCATCCAGATGCTGCTTGCCAAATGGGAGGGCGAGGCTGTGGGAATGCCTGGCATTGGGGAGGTCCGAGATCCAAACCCTTGCCCTTGCGGGGGCTGGGGGGGTGGCCAGAGCCCTCCTTCCATGGAGCGCAAGCTACGATGTCTAGTCCCTCTTCTGGGAACCCAAGGGAGGAGAAGGGGAGCCAAACAGGATGGATAGACATGGCCGATGGGATCCCTGTGTTGGGAAAGTGCAATGGATCCACTTCGAGCAGCGCCCCATGAAAAGGAGTCCTGAACATTCACCCCCAACACATGAGCGTCTCAGCGCTCCCCAGACAAGGTGTCACGCTCGAGAGGGCTGCCCCTGGGGAAAAGAGACGGGCCGAAGGACTCCGTGGATTCCGTCCAGATGGCCTAGCCTAGCCCATCGGACTCGACCGAATTCCCTGGTGAGGACGAAGTGATGAGGACAAAGACATGCTTCGTTTGGAGTGGATTGACGTCCCCAGGTATTCTCCTGCACCCGTGTGTGGTATGCAGATCCACTCTGCTCGGCAAAAGCATCCACTCCCAGGCTGGGCATCCCCAGGCGGGCGCTTCCAACCCACTCCCACCCAAGATATGGGCTCAGGAGAGACTTGGGATGCATTTGTCTATCCAGGTCCTAGCTATTGTTTCCTACTCTATCTGCATGCGTATGCGTGTGGGTGTGTTTGGAGAGAGAGAGGGAGGGAGGCAGAATGAGAGAAAGAGGGAGAGAACGAGGGAGAGAAGGAGAGAGGAGGGCCTTCACTCCTTTCTGGATCCATTCAGCTCATTCAGTTCAATGCCTCTTAGTCCTTGTCCATGGAGTTGGGGGCCCCCTGCCACACGGAGATGTGGTCTCGCCAGAGGGGGATCGCCCAGTGCAGCTCTTGCCCCAGCCACAGCCGGGACCAGGAGAGCCTCTGAAGCTGGGCAGCCGCGTGGGAACTCCCCTGAGAGCTTGCTGGAGGAGACCAATCAAGCGTCCTGAATGCATCACACCTGCTTTCAATCAGGCCTCCATTGCCTGGCGCCCTGCTGCCAAGAGAGGCTCTTCTCCAAAGGACACAAGGACATTTCCCTCAGCCTCCTGTGTCTGTGTGTGTTTGAGAGAGAGAGAGAGAGAGAGAGAGAGAGAGAGAGAGAGAGAGAGAGAGAGAGAGAGAGAGAGAGAGAGAGAGAGAGACAGGCGGATGAGCCCAGCTGCCAACACTCTAGCCCCCGAAGCCCCCCATGTATTCCTCGGCACCACACTCCTTCTCACCTACCTGAAGCCGTGATGGGGACGGCTTGACCAGGGCCAGCTGGCGGTCCAATCCCGAGGCTGCGTGTGTCTGGGCGCCTGCCTCTAGGGGACCCCAAGCACGCCAAAGCCCAGGACCTGTTCCAAGCCTTCCAAACCCACTGCCACCCAACCAGGCGGCCAACTCCCCTCCAAATCCGGAAGGCACACCTCCGCCCTCCGCCTGACAGGAGGTGTCTCGGAGGAGAGAGTCCCTGGTGCCCAGGAAACACCCACATAGCCTCTGGGGGCCTGCTGTGAGTGCGTCCCGCTCAAGCCTCCATCCGCCCTCGACGTGGAGCCTGCGCCTTTGGAGCCTTGCCACTCCCACCTCTTAGAGCCTCGGAGCTGCACCTGAGGCCGGAAGGGGCTCTGGCGCCCTCGTGTGGACAGAGGCTCGAACAGCCCCTCTCAGGCTTGCCTTCTCTCTCTGGCTCAGCACGCCCCGGGGGGCTGCTTGGGCTGGGGCCCAGAGGAGGCTGGGGGCTCCAGCCCCCGCCAAGAAGGGCCCTTCCACCTGGGCTCTAGCTCCCTCTCTCAAAGGCGTTCTTCGTGCCCATGCCAACCTAGGCCATGCCTCGCCGTGGAAATCCTTAGCTCCAAATCCCTCAGGGTGTGCAGCCTGCACCCGTGTGGATGCAGCCTTGCCCAGATGGACTGAGGAAGATAGGCGTGTAAGGAGGGAACGAGTCGTTTTCCCCCTTCCTCATCCCCCTGCGATCCCATACTCCTTGCCATTCAGTCTTGCCTCGATTCTTTCCTTCTGGCTTGGTTCATCTTGCCAGGTCTCTCTTTCTCCCTTTCTTTTCAAACTCTCTTGACCCCACCTGGAGTGTGCCTCATCTGGAGCCCCATTGGTGCTTCCCAAGGCACAGAGTTTCCCAAGCACACAAAACCAACCCAAGCAGCCCTTCTCCCCAGGGGGCCAGAAGGAAGCTCGGCCAGAGCTCTTGTGGATCCGTCAAGAGAGCGGCCTGCAGATGCCCGGCCTGGCTCGAGCTCCCACCATCTCAGCAGGTGCAGAGAAAGCAGAGGAGAGCCTCCCTCGGACAGACCAAGGGAGGTCCCTGAGCCCTCTGGAGAGACAAGGCCCAGCGCCGGGCACTGCTGCTCTCCCAATTCCCTCTCCCTTTGGGCACCACCCGGGCACCCCTCACAGCCCCTGCATGCGCATCCCAAAACCCAGGCCACGCTGGGATTCCACACTCATCAGCTCCAGCACGGAACCCAGGAACGAGAACAGAAACCCACCCACCCAGCCGGCACGTGGGGAGGGGGCCTGAAGAAACACTGCCAAATCCAGATAGCCAGCTGCCGTCCAGCACCAGACAAAGGAACACCATCAAGCAGGCCTAGAGAAGTCCATACCACAACCAGCTCGAGGCTCCTACTCAGGCCTGTCCCCTGAGGACGCCTCTCAAGTACCACCCCTGGGCAGGCTGTAGAAAAGAAGGTGCCTTCACACCGGGTGGGCGTGTATGTCCATTTGTCCAACCACGATGGACCACAGGATCCAGGGCATGCCCCAAAGAACCCTGGAACCACCGTCGGACCCAGCACTACCCCTCAGGGCCATAGACCCCGACAAAGGGTCTCTTCTCAGCGTGAAACGTCCCACTCGCTTCAGGCAGCCCGCTTCCCAAGAGCAGCACATGGAAAGACATTCGTGGTCCATGGACAGATGCTTGGCTGAGCAAGCAGCTGTCCTTCTCCCCAACAGAAGCGGACTCAGCAATCCAGCGGCGCAGAAATGGGTGCCATGGGCAGCCCCAGTGTTGCGAAGAGAAACGCTCACACGAAAGGAAAGAGGTCTGGGAGGGAGACACACAGCCCATGGGAAACCCCTTCCCTCTCCCATCTCACCAGGGACACCCAGGAAGTGGCTTCCAGGAAAGAAACCCCTGCACTGCCATCCAGATGCTGCTTGCCAAATGGGAGGGCGAGGCTGTGGGAATGCCTGGCATTGGGGAGGTCCGAGATCCAAACCCTTGCCCTTGCGGGGGCTGGGGGGGTGGCCAGAGCCCTCCTTCCATGGAGCGCAAGCTACGATGTCTAGTCCCTCTTCTGGGAACCCAAGGGAGGAGAAGGGGAGCCAAACAGGATGGATAGACATGGCCGATGGGATCCCTGTGTTGGGAAAGTGCAATGGATCCACTTCGAGCAGCGCCCCATGAAAAGGAGTCCTGAACATTCACCCCCAACACATGAGCGTCTCAGCGCTCCCCAGACAAGGTGTCACGCTCGAGAGGGCTGCCCCTGCGGAAAAGAGACGGGCCGAAGGACTCCGTGGATTCCGTCCAGATGGCCTAGCCTAGCCCATCGGACTCGACCGAATTCCCTGGTGAGGACGAAGTGATGAGGACAAAGACATGCTTCGTTTGGAGTGGATTGACGTCCCCAGGTATTCTCCTGCACCCGTGTGTGGTATGCAGATCCACTCTGCTCGGCAAAAGCATCCACTCCCAGGCTGGGCATCCCCAGGCGGGCGCTTCCAACCCACTCCCACCCAAGATATGGGCTCAGGAGAGACTTGGGATGCATTTGTCTATCCAGGTCCTAGCTATTGTTTCCTACTCTATCTGCATGCGTATGCGTGTGGGTGTGTTTGGAGAGAGAGAGGGAGGGAGGCAGAATGAGAGAAAGAGGGAGAGAACGAGGGAGAGAAGGAGAGAGGAGGGCCTTCACTCCTTTCTGGATCCATTCAGCTCATTCAGTTCAATGCCTCTTAGTCCTTGTCCATGGAGTTGGGGGCCCCCTGCCACACGGAGATGTGGTCTCGCCAGAGGGGGATCGCCCAGTGCAGCTCTTGCCCCAGCCACAGCCGCGACCAGGAGAGCCTCTGAAGCTGGGCAGCCGCGTGGGAACTCCCCTGAGAGCTTGCTGGAGGAGACCAATCAAGCGTCCTGAATGCATCACACCTGCTTTCAATCAGGCCTCCATTGCCTGGCGCCCTGCTGCCAAGAGAGGCTCTTCTCCAAAGGACACAAGGACATTTCCCTCAGCCTCCTGTGTCTGTGTGTGTTTGAGAGAGAGAGAGAGAGAGAGAGAGAGAGAGAGAGAGAGAACAGGCGGATGAGCCCAGCTGCCAACACTCTAGCCCCCGAAGCCCCCCATGTATTCCTTGGCACCACACTCCTTCTCACCTACCTGAAGCCGTGATGGGGACGGCTTGACCAGGGCCAGCTGGCGGTCCAATCCCGAGGCTGTGTGTGTCTGGGCGCCTGCCTCTAGGGGACCCCAAGCACGCCAAAGCCCAGGACCTGTTCCAAGCCTTCCAAACCCACTGCCACCCAACCAGGCGGCCAACTCCCCTCCAAATCCGGAAGGCACACCTCCGCCCTCCGCCTGACACGAGGTGTCTCGGAGGAGAGAGTCCCTGGTGCCCAGGAAACACCCACATAGCCTCTGGGGGCCTGCTGTGAGTGCGTCCCGCTCAAGCCTCCATCCGCCCTCGACGTGGAGACTGCGCCTTTGGAGCCTGGCCACGCCCACCTCTTAGAGCCTCGGAGCTGCACCTGAGGCCGGAAGGGGCTCTGGCGCCCTCGTGTGGACAGAGGCTCGAACAGCCCCTCTCAGGCTTGCCTTCTCTCTCTGGCTCAGCACGCCCCGGGGGGGCTGCTTGGGCTGGGGCCCAGAGGAGGGTGGGGACTCCAGCCCCCGCCAAGAAGGGCCCTTCCACCTGGGCTCTAGCTCCCTCTCTCAAAGGCGTTCTTCGTGCCCATGCCAACCTAGGCCATGCCTCGCCGTGGAAATCCTTAGCTCCAAATCCCTCAGGGTGTGCAGCCTGCACCCGTGTGGATGCAGCCTTGCCCAGATGGACTGAGGAAGATAGGCGTGTAAGGAGGGAACGAGTCGTTTTCCCCCTTCCTCATCCCCCTGCGATCCCATACTCCTTGCCATTCAGTCTTGCCTCGATTCTTTCCTTCTGGCTTGGTTCATCTTGCCAGGTCTCTCTTTCTCCCTTTCTTTTCAAACTCTCGTGACCCCACCTGGAGTGTGCCTCATCTGGAGCCCCATTGGTGCTTCCCAAGGCACAGAGTTTCCCAAGCACACAAAACCAACCCAAGCAGCCCTTCTCCCCAGGGGGCCAGAAGGAAGCTCGGCCAGAGCTCTTGTGGATCCGTCAAGAGAGCGGCCTGCAGATGCCCGGCCTGGCTCGAGCTCCCATCATCTCAGCAGGTGCAGAGAAAGCAGAGGAGAGCCTCCCTCGGACAGACCAAGGGAGGTCCCTGAGCCCTCTGGAGAGACAAGGCCCAGCGCCGGGCACTGCTGCTCTCCCAATTCGCTCTCCCTTTGGGCACCACCCGGGCACCCCTCACAGCCCCTGCATGCGCATCCCAAAACCCAGGCCACGCTGGGATTCCACACTCATCAGCTCCAGCACGGAACCCAGGAACGAGAACAGAAACCCACCCACCCAGCCGGCACGTGGGGAGGGGGCCTGAAGAAACACTGCCAAATCCAGATAGCCAGCTGCCGTCCAGCACCAGACAAAGGAACACCATCACGCATGCCTAGAGAAGTCCATACCACAACCAGCTCGAGGCTCCTACTCAGGCCTGTCCCCTGAGGACGCCTCTCAAGGACCACCCCTGGGCAGGCTGTAGAAAAGAAGGTGCCTTCACTCCGGGTGGGCATGTATGTCCATTTGTCCAACCACGATGGACCACAGGATCCAGGGCATGCCCCAAAGAACCCTGGAACCACCGTCGGACCCAGCACTACCCCTCACGGCCATAGACCCCGACAAAGGGTCTCTTCTCAGCGTGAAACGTCCCAATCGCTTCAGGCAGCCCTCTTCCCAAGAGCAGCACATGGAAAGACATTCGTGGTCCATGGACAGATGCTTGGCTGAGCAAGCAGCTGTCCTTCTCCCCAACAGAAGCGGACTCAGCAATCCAGCGGCGCAGAAATGGGTGCCATGGGCAGCCCCAGTGTTGCGAAGAGAAACGCTCACACGAAAGGAAAGAGGTCTGGGAGGGAGACACACAGCCCATGGGAAACCCCTTCCCTCTCCCATCTCACCAGGGACACCCAGGAAGTGGCTTCCAGGAAAGAAACCCCTGCACTGCCATCCAGATGCTGCTTGCCAAATGGGAGGGCGAGGCTGTGGGAATGCCTGGCATTGGGGAGGTCCGAGATCCAAACCCTTGCCCTTGCGGGGGCTGGGGGGGTGGCCAGAGCCCTCGTTCCATGATGCGCAAGCTACGAAGTTTAGTCCCTCTTCTGGGAACCCAAGGGAGGAGAAGGGGAGCCAAACAGGATGGACAGACATGACCGATGGGATCCCTGTGTTGGGAAAGTGCAATGGATCCACTTCGAGCAGCGCCCCGCGAAAAGGAGTCCTGAACATTCACCCCCAACACATGAGCGTCTCAGCGCTCCCCAGACAAGGTGTCACGCTCGAGAGGGCTGCCCCTGGGGAAAAGAGACGGGCCGAAGGACTCCGTGGATTCCGTCCAGATGGCCTAGCCTAGCCCATCGGACTCGACCGAATTCCCTGGTGAGGACGAAGTGATGAGGACAAAGACATGCTTCGTTTGGAGTGGATTGACTTCCCCAGGTATTCTCCTGCACCCGTGTGTGGTATGCAGATCCACTCCGCTCGGCAAAAGCATCCACTCCCAGGCTGGGCATCCCCAGGCGGGCGCTTCCAACCCACTCCCACCCAAGATATGGGCTCAGGAGAGACTTGGGATGCATTTGTCTATCCAGGTCCTAGCTATTGTTTCCTACTCTATCTGCATGCGTATGCGTATGGGTGTGTTTGGAGAGAGGGAGGGAGGGAGGCAGAATGAGAGAAAGAGGGAGAGAACGAGGGAGAGAAGGAGAGAGGAGGGCCTTCACTCCTTTCTGGATCCATTCAGCTCATTCAGTTCAATGCCTCTTAGTCCTTGTCCATGGAGTTGGGGGCCCCCTGCCACACGGAGATGTGGTCTCGCCAGAGGGGGATCGCCCAGTGCAGCTCTTGCCCCAGCCACAGCCGGGACCAGGAGAGCCTCTGAAGCTGGGCAGCCGCGTGGGAACTCCCCTGAGAGCTTGCTGGAGGAGACCAATCAAGCGTCCTGAATGCATCACACCTGCTTTCAATCAGGCCTCCATTGCCTGGCGCCCTGCTGCCAAGAGAGGCTCTTCTCCAAAGGACACAAGGACATTTCCCTCAGCCTCCTGTGTCTGTGTGTGTTTGAGAGAGAGAGAGAGAGAGAGAGAGAGAGAGAGAGAGAGAGAGAGAGAGAGAGAGAGAGAGAGAGAGAACAGGCGGATGAGCCCAGCTGCCAACACTCTAGCCCCCGAAGCCCCCCATGTATTCCTTGGCACCACACTCCTTCTCACCTACCTGAAGCCGTGATGGGGACGGCTTGACCAGGGCCAGCTGGCGGTCCAATCCCGAGGCTGTGTGTGTCTGGGCGCCTGCCTCTAGGGGACCCCAAGCACGCCAAAGCCCAGGACCTGTTCCAAGCCTTCCAAACCCACTGCCACCCAACCAGGCGGCGAACTCACCTCCAAATCCGGAAGGCACACCTCCGCCCTCCGCCTGACAGGAGGTGTCTCGGAGGAGAGAGTCCCTGGTGCCCAGGAAACACCCACATAGCCTCTGGGGGCCTGCTGTGAGTGCGTCCCGCTCAAGCCTCCATCCGCCCTCGACGTGGAGCCTGCGCCTTTGGAGCCTTGCCACTCCCACCTCTTAGAGCCTCGGAGCTGCACCTGAGGCCGGAAGGGGCTCTGGCGCCCTCGTGTGGACAGAGGCTCGAACAGCCCCTCTCAGGCTTGCCTTCTCTCTCTGGCTCAGCACGCCCCGGGGGGCTGCTTGGGCTGGGGCCCAGAGGAGGCTGGGGACCCCAGCCCCCGCCAAGAAGGGCCCTTCCACCTGGGCTCTATCTCCCTCTCTCAAAGGCGTTCTTCGTGCCCATGCCAACCTAGGCCATGCCTCGCCGTGGAAATCCTTAGCTCCAAATCCCTCAGGGTGTGCAGCCTGCACCCGTGTGGATGCAGCCTTGCCCAGATGGACTGAGGAAGATAGGCGTGTAAGGAGGGAACGAGTCGTTTTCCCCCTTCCTCATCCCCCTGCGATCCCATACTCCTTGCCATTCAGTCTTGCCTCGATTCTTTCCTTCTGGCTTGGTTCATCTTGCCAGGTCTCTCTTTCTCCCTTTCTTTTCAAACTCTCGTGACCCCACCTGGAGTGTGCCTCATCTGGAGCCCCATTGGTGCTTCCCAAGGCACAGAGTTTCCCAAGCACACAAAACCAACCCAAGCAGCCCTTCTCCCCAGGGGGCCAGAAGGAAGCTCGGCCAGAGCTCTTGTGGATCCGTCAAGAGAGCGGCCTGCAGATGCCCGGCCTGGCTCGAGCTCCCATCATCTCAGCAGGTGCAGAGAAAGCAGAGGAGAGCCTCCCTCGGACAGACCAAGGGAGGTCCCTGAGCCCTCTGGAGAGACAAGGCCCAGCGCCGGGCACTGCTGCTCTCCCAATTCGCTCTCCCTTTGGGCACCACCCGGGCACCCCTCACAGCCCCTGCATGCGCATCCCAAAACTCAGGCCACGCTGGGATTCCACACTCATCAGCTCCAGCACGGAACCCAGGAACGAGAACAGAAACCCACCCACCCAGCCGGCACATGGGGAGGGGGCCTGAAGAAACACTGCCAAATCCAGATAGCCAGCTGCCATCCAGCTCCAGACAAAGGAACACCATCACGCATGCCTAGAGAAGTTCATTCCACAACCAGCTCGAGGCTCCTACTCAGGCCTGTCCCCTGAGGACGCCTCTCAAGGACCACCCCTGGGCAGGCTGTAGAAAAGAAGGTGCCTTCACACCGCGTGGGCGTGTATGTCCATTTGTCCAACCACGATGGACCACAGGATCCAGGGCATGCCCCAAAGAACCCTGGAACCACCGTCGGACCCAGCACTACCCCTCACGGCCATAGACCCCGACAAAGGGTCTCTTCTCAGCGTGAAACGTCCCACTCGCTTCAGGCAGCCCTCTTCCCAAGAGCAGCACATGGAAAGACATTCGTGGTCCATGGACAGATGCTTGGCTGAGCAAGCAGCTGTCCTTCTCCCCAACAGAAGCGGACTCAGCAATCCAGCGGCGCAGAAATGGGTGCCATGGGCAGCCCCAGTGTTGCGAAGAGAAACGCTCACACGAAAGGAAAGAGGTCTGGGAGGGAGACACACAGCCCATGGGAAACCCCTTCCCTCTCCCATCTCACCAGGGACACCCAGGAACTGGCTTCCAGGAAAGAAACCCCTGCACTGCCATCCAGATGCTGCTTGCCAAATGGGAGGGCGAGGCTGTGGGAATGCCTGGCATTGGGGAGGTCCGAGATCCAAACCCTTGCCCTTGCGGGGGCTGGGGGGGTGGCCAGAGCCCTCCTTCCATGGAGCGCAAGCTACGATGTCTAGTCCCTCTTCTGGGAACCCAAGGGAGGAGAAGGGGAGCCAAACAGGATGGACAGACATGGCCGATGGGATCCCTGTGTTGGGAAAGTGCAATGGATCCACTTCGAGCAGCGCCCCGCGAAAAGGAGTCCTGAACATTCACCCCCAACTCATGAGCGTCTCAGCGCTCCCCAGACAAGGTGTCACGCTCGAGAGGGCTGCCCCTGGGGAAAAGAGACGGGCCGAAGGACTCCGTGGATTCCGTCCAGATGGCCTAGCCTAGCCCATCGGACTCGACCGAATTCCCTGGTGAGGACGAAGTGATGAGGACAAAGACATGCTTCGTTTGGAGTGGATTGACTTCCCCAGGTATTCTCCTGCACCCGTGTGTGGTATGCAGATCCACTCTGCTCGGCAAAAGCATCCACTCCCAGGCTGGGCATCCCCAGGCGGGCGCTTCCAACCCACTCCCACCCAAGATATGGGCTCAGGAGAGACTTGGGATGCATTTGTCTATCCAGGTCCTAGCTATTGTTTCCTACTCTATCTGCATGCGTATGCGTATGGGTGTGTTTGGAGAGAGGGAGGGAGGGAGGCAGAATGAGAGAAAGAGGGAGAGAACGAGGGAGAGAAGGAGAGAGGAGGGCCTTCACTCCTTTCTGGATCCATTCAGCTCATTCAGTTCAATGCCTCTTAGTCCTTGTCCATGGAGTTGGGGGCCCCCTGCCACACGGAGATGTGGTCTCGCCAGAGGGGGATCGCCCAGTGCAGCTCTTGCCCCAGCCACAGCCGGGACCAGGAGAGCCTCTGAAGCTGGGCAGCCGCGTGGGAACTCCCCTGAGAGCTTGCTGGAGGAGACCAATCAAGCGTCCTGAATGCATCACACCTGCTTTCAATCAGGCCTCCATTGCCTGGCGCCCTGCTGCCAAGAGAGGCTCTTCTCCAAAGGACACAAGGACATTTCCCTCAGCCTCCTGTGTCTGTGTGTGTTTGAGAGAGAGAGAGAGAGAGAGAGAGAGAGAGAGAGAGAGAGAGAGAGAGAGAGAGAGAGAGAGAACAGGCGGATGAGCCCAGCTGCCAACACTCTAGCCCCCGAAGCCCCCCATGTATTCCTTGGCACCACACTCCTTCTCACCTACCTGAAGCCGTGATGGGGACGGCTTGACCAGGGCCAGCTGGCGGTCCAATCCCGAGGCTGTGTGTGTCTGGGCGCCTGCCTCTAGGGGACCCCAAGCACGCCAAAGCCCAGGACCTGTTCCAAGCCTTCCAAACCCACTGCCACCCAACCAGGCGGCGAACTCACCTCCAAATCCGGAAGGCACACCTCCGCCCTCCGCCTGACAGGAGGTGTCTCGGAGGAGAGAGTCCCTGGTGCCCAGGAAACACCCACATAGCCTCTGGGGGCCTGCTGTGAGTGCGTCCCGCTCAAGCCTCCATCCGCCCTCGACGTGGAGCCTGCGCCTTTGGAGCCTTGCCACTCCCACCTCTTAGAGCCTCGGAGCTGCACCTGAGGCCGGAAGGGGCTCTGGCGCCCTCGTGTGGACAGAGGCTCGAACAGCCCCTCTCAGGCTTGCCTTCTCTCTCTGGCTCAGCACGCCCCGGGGGGCTGCTTGGGCTGGGGCCCAGAGGAGGCTGGGGACCCCAGCCCCCGCCAAGAAGGGCCCTTCCACCTGGGCTCTATCTCCCTCTCTCAAAGGCGTTCTTCGTGCCCATGCCAACCTAGGCCATGCCTCGCCGTGGAAATCCTTAGCTCCAAATCCCTCAGGGTGTGCAGCCTGCACCCGTGTGGATGCAGCCTTGCCCAGATGGACTGAGGAAGATAGGCGTGTAAGGAGGGAACGAGTCGTTTTCCCCCTTCCTCATCCCCCTGCGATCCCATACTCCTTGCCATTCAGTCTTGCCTCGATTCTTTCCTTCTGGCTTGGTTCATCTTGCCAGGTCTCTCTTTCTCCCTTTCTTTTCAAACTCTCGTGACCCCACCTGGAGTGTGCCTCATCTGGAGCCCCATTGGTGCTTCCCAAGGCACAGAGTTTCCCAAGCACACAAAACCAACCCAAGCAGCCCTTCTCCCCAGGGGGCCAGAAGGAAGCTCGGCCAGAGCTCTTGTGGATCCGTCAAGAGAGCGGCCTGCAGATGCCCGGCCTGGCTCGAGCTCCCATCATCTCAGCAGGTGCAGAGAAAGCAGAGGAGAGCCTCCCTCGGACAGACCAAGGGAGGTCCCTGAGCCCTCTGGAGAGACAAGGCCCAGCGCCGGGCACTGCTGCTCTCCCAATTCGCTCTCCCTTTGGGCACCACCCGGGCACCCCTCACAGCCCCTGCATGCGCATCCCAAAACTCAGGCCACGCTGGGATTCCACACTCATCAGCTCCAGCACGGAACCCAGGAACGAGAACAGAAACCCACCCACCCAGCCGGCACGTGGGGAGGGGGCCTGAAGAAACACTGCCAAATCCAGATAGCCAGCTGCCATCCAGCTCCAGACAAAGGAACACCATCACGCATGCCTAGAGAAGTTCATTCCACAACCAGCTCGAGGCTCCTACTCAGGCCTGTCCCCTGAGGACGCCTCTCAAGGACCACCCCTGGGCAGGCTGTAGAAAAGAAGGTGCCTTCACACCGCGTGGGCGTGTATGTCCATTTGTCCAACCACGATGGACCACAGGATCCAGGGCATGCCCCAAAGAACCCTGGAACCACCGTCGGACCCAGCACTACCCCTCACGGCCATAGACCCCGACAAAGGGTCTCTTCTCAGCGTGAAACGTCCCACTCGCTTCAGGCAGCCCTCTTCCCAAGAGCAGCACATGGAAAGACATTCGTGGTCCATGGACAGATGCTTGGCTGAGCAAGCAGCTGTCCTTCTCCCCAACAGAAGCGGACTCAGCAATCCAGCGGCGCAGAAATGGGTGCCATGGGCAGCCCTAGTGTTGCGAAGAGAAACGCTCACACGAAAGGAAAGAGGTCTGGGAGGGAGACACACAGCCCATGGGAAACCCCTTCCCTCTCCCATCTCACCAGGGACACCCAGGAACTGGCTTCCAGGAAAGAAACCCCTGCACTGCCATCCAGATGCTGCTTGCCAAATGGGAGGGCGAGGCTGTGGGAATGCCTGGCATTGGGGAGGTCCGAGATCCAAACCCTTGCCCTTGCGGGGGCTGGGGGGGTGGCCAGAGCCCTCCTTCCATGGAGCGCAAGCTACGATGTCTAGTCCCTCTTCTGGGAACCCAAGGGAGGAGAAGGGGAGCCAAACAGGATGGACAGACATGGCCGATGGGATCCCTGTGTTGGGAAAGTGCAATGGATCCACTTCGAGCAGCGCCCCGCGAAAAGGAGTCCTGAACATTCACCCCCAACTCATGAGCGTCTCAGCGCTCCCCAGACAAGGTGTCACGCTCGAGAGGGCTGCCCCTGGGGAAAAGAGACGGGCCGAAGGACTCCGTGGATTCCGTCCAGATGGCCTAGCCTAGCCCATCGGACTCGACCGAATTCCCTGGTGAGGACGAAGTGATGAGGACAAAGACATGCTTCGTTTGGAGTGGATTGACTTCCCCAGGTATTCTCCTGCACCCGTGTGTGGTATGCAGATCCACTCCGCTCGGCAAAAGCATCCACTCCCAGGCTGGGCATCCCCAGGCGGGCGCTTCCAACCCACTCCCACCCAAGATATGGGCTCAGGAGAGACTTGGGATGCATTTGTCTATCCAGGTCCTAGCTATTGTTTCCTACTCTATCTGCATGCGTATGCGTATGGGTGTGTTTGGAGAGAGGGAGGGAGGGAGGCAGAATGAGAGAAAGAGGGAGAGAACGAGGGAGAGAAGGAGAGAGGAGGGCCTTCACTCCTTTCTGGATCCATTCAGCTCATTCAGTTCAATGCCTCTTAGTCCTTGTCCATGGAGTTGGGGGCCCCCTGCCACACGGAGATGTGGTCTCGCCAGAGGGGGATCGCCCAGTGCAGCTCTTGCCCCAGCCACAGCCGGGACCAGGAGAGCCTCTGAAGCTGGGCAGCCGCGTGGGAACTCCCCTGAGAGCTTGCTGGAGGAGACCAATCAAGCGTCCTGAATGCATCACACCTGCTTTCAATCAGGCCTCCATTGCCTGGGGCCCTGCTGCCAAGAGAGGCTCTTCTCCAAAGGACACAAGGACATTTCCCTCAGCCTCCTGTGTCTGTGTGTGTTTGAGAGAGAGAGAGAGAGAGAGAGAGAGAGAGAGAGAGAGAGAGAGAGAGAGAGAGAGAGAGAGAGAGAACAGGCGGATGAGCCCAGCTGCCAACACTCTAGCCCCCGAAGCCCCCCATGTATTCCTTGGCACCACACTCCTTCTCACCTACCTGAAGCCGTGATGGGGACGGCTTGACCAGGGCCAGCTGGCGGTCCAATCCCGAGGCTGTGTGTGTCTGGGCGCCTGCCTCTAGGGGACCCCAAGCACGCCAAAGCCCAGGACCTGTTCCAAGCCTTCCAAACCCACTGCCACCCAACCAGGCGGCGAACTCACCTCCAAATCCGGAAGGCACACCTCCGCCCTCCGCCTGACAGGAGGTGTCTCGGAGGAGAGAGTCCCTGGTGCCCAGGAAACACCCACATAGCCTCTGGGGGCCTGCTGTGAGTGCGTCCCGCTCAAGCCTCCATCCGCCCTCGACGTGGAGCCTGCGCCTTTGGAGCCTTGCCACTCCCACCTCTTAGAGCCTCGGAGCTGCACCTGAGGCCGGAAGGGGCTCTGGCGCCCTCGTGTGGACAGAGGCTCGAACAGCCCCTCTCAGGCTTGCCTTCTCTCTCTGGCTCAGCACGCCCCGGGGGGCTGCTTGGGCTGGGGCCCAGAGGAGGCTGGGGACCCCAGCCCCCGCCAAGAAGGGCCCTTCCACCTGGGCTCTATCTCCCTCTCTCAAAGGCGTTCTTCGTGCCCATGCCAACCTAGGCCATGCCTCGCCGTGGAAATCCTTAGCTCCAAATCCCTCAGGGTGTGCAGCCTGCACCCGTGTGGATGCAGCCTTGCCCAGATGGACTGAGGAAGATAGGCGTGTAAGGAGGGAACGAGTCGTTTTCCCCCTTCCTCATCCCCCTGCGATCCCATACTCCTTGCCATTCAGTCTTGCCTCGATTCTTTCCTTCTGGCTTGGTTCATCTTGCCAGGTCTCTCTTTCTCCCTTTCTTTTCAAACTCTCGTGACCCCACCTGGAGTGTGCCTCATCTGGAGCCCCATTGGTGCTTCCCAAGGCACAGAGTTTCCCAAGCACACAAAACCAACCCAAGCAGCCCTTCTCCCCAGGGGGCCAGAAGGAAGCTCGGCCAGAGCTCTTGTGGATCCGTCAAGAGAGCGGCCTGCAGATGCCCGGCCTGGCTCGAGCTCCCATCATCTCAGCAGGTGCAGAGAAAGCAGAGGAGAGCCTCCCTCGGACAGACCAAGGGAGGTCCCTGAGCCCTCTGGAGAGACAAGGCCCAGCGCCGGGCACTGCTGCTCTCCCAATTCGCTCTCCCTTTGGGCACCACCCGGGCACCCCTCACAGCCCCTGCATGCGCATCCCAAAACTCAGGCCACGCTGGGATTCCACACTCATCAGCTCCAGCACGGAACCCAGGAACGAGAACAGAAACCCACCCACCCAGCCGGCACATGGGGAGGGGGCCTGAAGAAACACTGCCAAATCCAGATAGCCAGCTGCCATCCAGCTCCAGACAAAGGAACACCATCACGCATGCCTAGAGAAGTTCATTCCACAACCAGCTCGAGGCTCCTACTCAGGCCTGTCCCCTGAGGACGCCTCTCAAGGACCACCCCTGGGCAGGCTGTAGAAAAGAAGGTGCCTTCACACCGCGTGGGCGTGTATGTCCATTTGTCCAACCACGATGGACCACAGGATCCAGGGCATGCCCCAAAGAACCCTGGAACCACCGTCGGACCCAGCACTACCCCTCACGGCCATAGACCCCGACAAAGGGTCTCTTCTCAGCGTGAAACGTCCCACTCGCTTCAGGCAGCCCTCTTCCCAAGAGCAGCACATGGAAAGACATTCGTGGTCCATGGACAGATGCTTGGCTGAGCAAGCAGCTGTCCTTCTCCCCAACAGAAGCGGACTCAGCAATCCAGCGGCGCAGAAATGGGTGCCATGGGCAGCCCCAGTGTTGCGAAGAGAAACGCTCACACGAAAGGAAAGAGGTCTGGGAGGGAGACACACAGCCCATGGGAAACCCCTTCCCTCTCCCATCTCACCAGGGACACCCAGGAACTGGCTTCCAGGAAAGAAACCCCTGCACTGCCATCCAGATGCTGCTTGCCAAATGGGAGGGCGAGGCTGTGGGAATGCCTGGCATTGGGGAGGTCCGAGATCCAAACCCTTGCCCTTGCGGGGGCTGGGGGGGTGGCCAGAGCCCTCCTTCCATGGAGCGCAAGCTACGATGTCTAGTCCCTCTTCTGGGAACCCAAGGGAGGAGAAGGGGAGCCAAACAGGATGGACAGACATGGCCGATGGGATCCCTGTGTTGGGAAAGTGCAATGGATCCACTTCGAGCAGCGCCCCGCGAAAAGGAGTCCTGAACATTCACCCCCAACTCATGAGCGTCTCAGCGCTCCCCAGACAAGGTGTCACGCTCGAGAGGGCTGCCCCTGGGGAAAAGAGACGGGCCGAAGGACTCCGTGGATTCCGTCCAGATGGCCTAGCCTAGCCCATCGGACTCGACCGAATTCCCTGGTGAGGACGAAGTGATGAGGACAAAGACATGCTTCGTTTGGAGTGGATTGACTTCCCCAGGTATTCTCCTGCACCCGTGTGTGGTATGCAGATCCACTCTGCTCGGCAAAAGCATCCACTCCCAGGCTGGGCATCCCCAGGCGGGCGCTTCCAACCCACTCCCACCCAAGATATGGGCTCAGGAGAGACTTGGGATGCATTTGTCTATCCAGGTCCTAGCTATTGTTTCCTACTCTATCTGCATGCGTATGCGTATGGGTGTGTTTGGAGAGAGGGAGGGAGGGAGGCAGAATGAGAGAAAGAGGGAGAGAACGAGGGAGAGAAGGAGAGAGGAGGGCCTTCACTCCTTTCTGGATCCATTCAGCTCATTCAGTTCAATGCCTCTTAGTCCTTGTCCATGGAGTTGGGGGCCCCCTGCCACACGGAGATGTGGTCTCGCCAGAGGGGGATCGCCCAGTGCAGCTCTTGCCCCAGCCACAGCCGGGACCAGGAGAGCCTCTGAAGCTGGGCAGCCGCGTGGGAACTCCCCTGAGAGCTTGCTGGAGGAGACCAATCAAGCGTCCTGAATGCATCACACCTGCTTTCAATCAGGCCTCCATTGCCTGGCGCCCTGCTGCCAAGAGAGGCTCTTCTCCAAAGGACACAAGGACATTTCCCTCAGCCTCCTGTGTCTGTGTGTGTTTGAGAGAGAGAGAGAGAGAGAGAGAGAGAGAGAGAGAGAGAGAGAGAGAGAGAGAGAGAGAGAACAGGCGGATGAGCCCAGCTGCCAACACTCTAGCCCCCGAAGCCCCCCATGTATTCCTTGGCACCACACTCCTTCTCACCTACCTGAAGCCGTGATGGGGACGGCTTGACCAGGGCCAGCTGGCGGTCCAATCCCGAGGCTGTGTGTGTCTGGGCGCCTGCCTCTAGGGGACCCCAAGCACGCCAAAGCCCAGGACCTGTTCCAAGCCTTCCAAACCCACTGCCACCCAACCAGGCGGCGAACTCACCTCCAAATCCGGAAGGCACACCTCCGCCCTCCGCCTGACAGGAGGTGTCTCGGAGGAGAGAGTCCCTGGTGCCCAGGAAACACCCACATAGCCTCTGGGGGCCTGCTGTGAGTGCGTCCCGCTCAAGCCTCCATCCGCCCTCGACGTGGAGCCTGCGCCTTTGGAGCCTTGCCACTCCCACCTCTTAGAGCCTCGGAGCTGCACCTGAGGCCGGAAGGGGCTCTGGCGCCCTCGTGTGGACAGAGGCTCGAACAGCCCCTCTCAGGCTTGCCTTCTCTCTCTGGCTCAGCACGCCCCGGGGGGCTGCTTGGGCTGGGGCCCAGAGGAGGCTGGGGACCCCAGCCCCCGCCAAGAAGGGCCCTTCCACCTGGGCTCTATCTCCCTCTCTCAAAGGCGTTCTTCGTGCCCATGCCAACCTAGGCCATGCCTCGCCGTGGAAATCCTTAGCTCCAAATCCCTCAGGGTGTGCAGCCTGCACCCGTGTGGATGCAGCCTTGCCCAGATGGACTGAGGAAGATAGGCGTGTAAGGAGGGAACGAGTCGTTTTCCCCCTTCCTCATCCCCCTGCGATCCCATACTCCTTGCCATTCAGTCTTGCCTCGATTCTTTCCTTCTGGCTTGGTTCATCTTGCCAGGTCTCTCTTTCTCCCTTTCTTTTCAAACTCTCGTGACCCCACCTGGAGTGTGCCTCATCTGGAGCCCCATTGGTGCTTCCCAAGGCACAGAGTTTCCCAAGCACACAAAACCAACCCAAGCAGCCCTTCTCCCCAGGGGGCCAGAAGGAAGCTCGGCCAGAGCTCTTGTGGATCCGTCAAGAGAGCGGCCTGCAGATGCCCGGCCTGGCTCGAGCTCCCATCATCTCAGCAGGTGCAGAGAAAGCAGAGGAGAGCCTCCCTCGGACAGACCAAGGGAGGTCCCTGAGCCCTCTGGAGAGACAAGGCCCAGCGCCGGGCACTGCTGCTCTCCCAATTCGCTCTCCCTTTGGGCACCACCCGGGCACCCCTCACAGCCCCTGCATGCGCATCCCAAAACTCAGGCCACGCTGGGATTCCACACTCATCAGCTCCAGCACGGAACCCAGGAACGAGAACAGAAACCCACCCACCCAGCCGGCACATGGGGAGGGGGCCTGAAGAAACACTGCCAAATCCAGATAGCCAGCTGCCATCCAGCTCCAGACAAAGGAACACCATCACGCATGCCTAGAGAAGTTCATTCCACAACCAGCTCGAGGCTCCTACTCAGGCCTGTCCCCTGAGGACGCCTCTCAAGGACCACCCCTGGGCAGGCTGTAGAAAAGAAGGTGCCTTCACACCGCGTGGGCGTGTATGTCCATTTGTCCAACCACGATGGACCACAGGATCCAGGGCATGCCCCAAAGAACCCTGGAACCACCGTCGGACCCAGCACTACCCCTCACGGCCATAGACCCCGACAAAGGGTCTCTTCTCAGCGTGAAACGTCCCACTCGCTTCAGGCAGCCCTCTTCCCAAGAGCAGCACATGGAAAGACATTCGTGGTCCATGGACAGATGCTTGGCTGAGCAAGCAGCTGTCCTTCTCCCCAACAGAAGCGGACTCAGCAATCCAGCGGCGCAGAAATGGGTGCCATGGGCAGCCCCAGTGTTGCGAAGAGAAACGCTCACACGAAAGGAAAGAGGTCTGGGAGGGAGACACACAGCCCATGGGAAACCCCTTCCCTCTCCCATCTCACCAGGGACACCCAGGAACTGGCTTCCAGGAAAGAAACCCCTGCACTGCCATCCAGATGCTGCTTGCCAAATGGGAGGGCGAGGCTGTGGGAATGCCTGGCATTGGGGAGGTCCGAGATCCAAACCCTTGCCCTTGCGGGGGCTGGGGGGGTGGCCAGAGCCCTCCTTCCATGGAGCGCAAGCTACGATGTCTAGTCCCTCTTCTGGGAACCCAAGGGAGGAGAAGGGGAGCCAAACAGGATGGACAGACATGGCCGATGGGATCCCTGTGTTGGGAAAGTGCAATGGATCCACTTCGAGCAGCGCCCCGCGAAAAGGAGTCCTGAACATTCACCCCCAACTCATGAGCGTCTCAGCGCTCCCCAGACAAGGTGTCACGCTCGAGAGGGCTGCCCCTGGGGAAAAGAGACGGGCCGAAGGACTCCGTGGATTCCGTCCAGATGGCCTAGCCTAGCCCATCGGACTCGACCGAATTCCCTGGTGAGGACGAAGTGATGAGGACAAAGACATGCTTCGTTTGGAGTGGATTGACTTCCCCAGGTATTCTCCTGCACCCGTGTGTGGTATGCAGATCCACTCTGCTCGGCAAAAGCATCCACTCCCAGGCTGGGCATCCCCAGGCGGGCGCTTCCAACCCACTCCCACCCAAGATATGGGCTCAGGAGAGACTTGGGATGCATTTGTCTATCCAGGTCCTAGCTATTGTTTCCTACTCTATCTGCATGCGTATGCGTGTGGGTGTGTTTGGAGAGAGGGAGGGAGGGAGGCAGAATGAGAGAAAGAGGGAGAGAACGAGGGAGAGAAGGAGAGAGGAGGGCCTTCACTCCTTTCTGGATCCATTCAGCTCATTCAGTTCAATGCCTCTTAGTCCTTGTCCATGGAGTTGGGGGCCCCCTGCCACACGGAGATGTGGTCTCGCCAGAGGGGGATCGCCCAGTGCAGCTCTTGCCCCAGCCACAGCCCGGACCAGGAGAGCCTCTGAAGCTGGGCAGCCGCGTGGGAACTCCCCTGAGAGCTTGCTGGAGGAGACCAATCAAGCGTCCTGAATGCATCACACCTGCTTTCAATCAGGCCTCCATTGCCTGGCGCCCTGCTGCCAAGAGAGGCTCTTCTCCAAAGGACACAAGGACATTTCCCTCAGCCTCCTATGTGTGTGTGTATTTGAGAGAGAGAGAGAGAGAGAGAGAGAGAGAGAGAGAGAGAGAGACAGGGAGAGAGAGAGAGAGAGCGAGAGAGAGAGAGAGGGAGAGAGGGAGAGAGAGAGAGAGAGAGAGAGAGAGAGAGAACAGGCGGATGAGCCCAGCTGCCAACACTCTAGCCCCCGAAGCCCCCCATGTATTCCTTGGCACCACACTCCTTCTCACCTACCTGAAGCCGTGATGGGGACGGCTTGACCAGGGCCAGCTGGCGGTCCAATCCCGAGGCTGTGTGTGTCTGGGCGCCTGCCTCTAGGGGACCCCAAGCACGCCAAAGCCCAGGATCTGTTCCAAGCCTTCCAAACCCACTGCCACCCAACCAGGCGGCGAACTCACCTCCAAATCCGGAAGGCACACCTCCGCCCTCCGCCTGACAGGAGGTGTCTCGGAGGAGAGAGTCCCTGGTGCCCAGGAAACACCCACATAGCCTCTGGGGGCCTGCTGTGAGTGCGTCCCGCTCAAGCCTCCATCCGCCCTCGACGTGGAGCCTGCGCCTTTGGAGCCTTGCCACTCCCACCTCTTAGAGCCTCGGAGCTGCACCTGAGGCCGGAAGGGGCTCTGGCGCCCTCGTGTGGACAGAGGCTCGAACAGCCCCTCTCAGGCTTGCCTTCTCTCTCTGGCTCAGCACGCCCCGGGGGGCTGCTTGGGCTGGGGCCCAGAGGAGGCTGGGGACCCCAGCCCCCGCCAAGAAGGGCCCTTCCACCTGGGCTCTATCTCCCTCTCTCAAAGGCGTTCTTCGTGCCCATGCCAACCTAGGCCATGCCTCGCCGTGGAAATCCTTAGCTCCAAATCCCTCAGGGTGTGCAGCCTGCACCCGTGTGGATGCAGCCTTGCCCAGATGGACTGAGGAAGATAGGCGTGTAAGGAGGGAACGAGTCGTTTTCCCCCTTCCTCATCCCCCTGCGATCCCATACTCCTTGCCATTCAGTCTTGCCTCGATTCTTTCCTTCTGGCTTGGTTCATCTTGCCAGGTCTCTCTTTCTCCCTTTCTTTTCAAACTCTCTTGACCCCACCTGGAGTGTGCCTCATCTGGAGCCCCATTGGTGCTTCCCAAGGCACAGAGTTTCCCAAGCACACAAAACCAACCCAAGCAGCCCTTCTCCCCAGGGGGCCAGAAGGAAGCTCGGCCAGAGCTGTTGTGGATCCGTCAAGAGAGCGGCCTGCAGATGCCCGGCCTGGCTCGAGCTCCCATCATCTCAGCAGGTGCAGAGAAAGCAGAGGAGAGCCTCCCTCGGACAGACCAAGGGAGGTCCCTGAGCCCTCTGGAGAGACAAGGCCCAGCGCCGGGCACTGCTGCTCTCCCAATTCGCTCTCCCTTTGGGCACCACCCGGGCACCCCTCACAGCCCCTGCATGCGCATCCCAAAACCCAGGCCACGCTGGGATTCCACACTCATCAGCTCCAGCACGGAACCCAGGAACGAGAACAGAAACCCACCCACCCAGCCGGCACGTGGGGAGGGGGCCTGAAGAAACACTGCCAAATCCAGATAGCCAGCTGCCGTCCAGCAGCAGACAAAGGAACACCATCACGCATGCCTAGAGAAGTCCATACCACAACCAGCTCGAGGCTCCTACTCAGGCCTGTCCCCTGAGGACGCCTCTCAAGGACCACCCCTGGGCAGGCTGTAGAAAAGAAGGTGCCTTCACACCGGGTGGGCGTGTATGTCCATTTGTCCAACCACGATGGACCACAGGATCCAGGGCATGCCCCAAAGAACCCTGGAACCACCGTCGGACCCAGCACTACCCCTCACGGCCATAGACCCCGACAAAGGGTCTCTTCTCAGCGTGAAACGCCCCACTCGCTTCAGGCAGCCCGCGTACCAAGAGCAGCACATGGAAAGACATTCGTGGTCCATGGACAGATGCTTGGCTGAGCAAGCAGCTGTCCTTCTCCCCAACAGAAGCGGACTCAGCAATCCAGCGGCGCAGAAATGGGTGCCATGGGCAGCCCCAGTGTTGCGAAGAGAAACGCTCACACGAAAGGAAAGAGGTCTGGGAGGGAGACACACAGCCCATGGGAAACCCCTTCCCTCTCCCATCTCACCAGGGACACCCAGGAACTGGCTTCCAGGAAAGAAACCCCTGCACTGCCATCCAGATGCTGCTTGCCAAATGGGAGGGCGAGGCTGTGGGAATGCCTGGCATTGGGGAGGTCCGAGATCCAAACCCTTGCCCTTGCGGGGGCTGGGGGGGTGGCCAGAGCCCTCCTTCCATGGAGCGCAAGCTACGATGTCTAGTCCCTCTTCTGGGAACCCAAGGGAGGAGAAGGGGAGCCAAACAGGATGGATAGACATGGCCGATGGGATCCCTGTGTTGGGAAAGTGCAATGGATCCACTTCGAGCAGCGCCCCGCGAAAAGGAGTCCTGAACATTCACCCCCAACTCATGAGCGTCTCAGCGCTCCCCAGACAAGGTGTCACGCTCGAGAGGGCTGCCCCTGGGGAAAAGAGACGGGCCGAAGGACTCCGTGGATTCCGTCCAGATGGCCTAGCCTAGCCCATCGGACTTGACCGAATTCCCTGGTGAGGACGAAGTGATGAGGACAAAGACATGCTTCGTTTGGAGTGGATTGACTTCCCCAGGTATTCTCCTGCACCCGTGTGTGGTATGCAGATCCACTCTGCTCGGCAAAAGCATCCACTCCCAGGCTGGGCATCCCCAGGCGGGCGCTTCCAACCCACTCCCACCCAAGATATGGGCTCAGGAGAGACTCGGGATGCATTTGTCTATCCAGGTCCTAGCTATTGTTTCCTACTCTATCTGCATGCGTATGCGTGTGGGTGTGTTTGGAGAGAGGGAGGGAGGGAGGCAGAATGAGAGAAAGAGGGAGAGAACGAGGGAGAGAAGGAGAGAGGAGGGCCTTCACTCCTTTCTGGATCCATTCAGCTCATTCAGTTCAATGCCTCTTAGTCCTTGTCCATGGAGTTGGGGGCCCCCTGCCACACGGAGATGTGGTCTCGCCAGAGGGGGATCGCCCAGTGCAGCTCTTGCCCCAGCCACAGCCCGGACCAGGAGAGCCTCTGAAGCTGGGCAGCCGCGTGGGAACTCCCCTGAGAGCTTGCTGGAAGAGACCAATCAAGCGTCCTGAATGCATCACACCTGCTTTCAATCAGGCCTCCATTGCCTGGCGCCCTGCTGCCAAGAGAGGCTCTTCTCCAAAGGACACAAGGACATTTCCCTCAGCCTCCTGTGTCTGTGTGTGTTTGAGAGAGAGAGAGAGAGAGAGAGAGAGAGAGAGAGAGAGAGAGAGAGAGAGAGAGAGAGGGAGAGAGAGAGAGAGAGAGAGAGAGAGAGAGAGAGAGAGAGAGAGAGAGAGAGAACAGGCGGATGAGCCCAGCTGCCAACACTCTAGCCCCCGAAGCCCCCCATGTATTCCTCGGCACCACAGTCCTTCTCACCTACCTGAAGCCGTGATGGGGACGGCTTGACCAGGGCCAGCTGGCGGTCCAATCCCGAGGCTGTGTGTGTCTGGGCGCCTGCCTCTAGGGGACCCCAAGCACGCCAAAGCCCAGGACCTGTTCCAAGCCTTCCAAACCCACTGCCACCCAACCAGGCGGCGAACTCACCTCCAAATCCGGAAGGCACACCTCCGCCCTCCGCCTGACAGGAGGTGTCTCGGAGGAGAGAGTCCCTGGTGCCCAGGAAACACCCACATAGCCTCTGGGGGCCTGCTGTGAGTGCGTCCCGCTCAAGCCTCCATCCGCCCTCGACGTGGAGCCTGCGCCTTTGGAGCCTTGCCACTCCCACCTCTTAGAGCCTCGGAGCTGCACCTGAGGCCGGAAAGGGCTCTGGCGCCCTCGTGTGGACAGAGGCTCGAACAGCCCCTCTCAGGCTTGCCTTCTCTCTCTGGCTCAGCACGCCCCGGGGGGCTGCTTGGGCTGGGGCCCAGAGGAGACTGGGGGCTCCAGCCCCCGCCAAGAAGGGCCCTTCCACCTGGGCTCTATCTCCCTCTCTCAAAGGCGTTCTTCGTGCCCATGCCAACCTAGGCCATGCCTCGCCGTGGAAATCCTTAGCTCCAAATCCCTCAGGGTGTGCAGCCTGCACCCGTGTGGATGCAGCCTTGCCCAGATGGACTGAGGAAGATAGGCGTGTAAGGAGGGAACGAGTCGTTTTCCCCCTTCCTCATCCCCCTGCGATCCCATACTCCTTGCCATTCAGTCTTGCCTCGATTCTTTCCTTCTGGCTTGGTTCATCTTGCCAGGTCTCTCTTTCTCCCTTTCTTTTCAAACTCTCTTGACCCCACCTGGAGTGTGCCTCATCTGGAGCCCCATTGGTGCTTCCCAAGGCACAGAGTTTCCCAAGCACACAAAACCAACCCAAGCAGCCCTTCTCCCCAGGGGGCCAAAAGGAAGCTCGGCCAGAGCTGTTGTGGATCCGTCAAGAGAGCGGCCTGCAGATGCCCGGCCTGGCTCGAGCTCCCATCATCTCAGCAGGTGCAGAGAAAGCAGAGGAGAGCCTCCCTCGGACAGACCAAGGGAGGTCCCTGAGCCCTCTGGAGAGACAAGGCCCAGCGCCGGGCACTGCTGCTCTCCCAATTCGCTCTCCCTTTGGGCACCACCCGGGCACCCCTCACAGCCCCTGCATGCGCATCCCAAAACCCAGGCCACGCTGGGATTCCACACTCATCAGCTCCAGCACGGAACCCAGGAACGAGAACAGAAACCCACCCACCCAGCCGGCACGTGGGGAGGGGGCCTGCAGAAACACTGCCAAATCCAGATAGCCAGCTGCCGTCCAGCACCAGACAAAGGAACACCATCACGCATGCCTAGAGAAGTCCATACCACAACCAGCTCGAGGCTCCTACTCAGGCCTGTCCCCTGAGGACGCCTCTCAAGGACCACCCCTGGGCAGGCTGTAGAAAAGAAGGTGCCTTCACACCGGGTGGGCGTGTATGTCCATTTGTCCAACCACGATGGACCACAGGATCCAGGGCATGCCCAAAAGAACCCTGGAACCACCGTCGGACCCAGCACTACCCCTCACGGCCATAGACCCCGACAAAGAGTCTCTTCTCAGCGTGAAACGCCCTACTCGCTTCAGGCAGCCCTCTTCCCAAGAGCAGCACATGGAAAGACATTCGTGGTCCATGGACAGATGCTTGGCTGAGCAAGCAGCTGTCCTTCTCCCCAACAGAAGCGGACTCAGCAATCCAGCGGCGCAGAAATGGGTGCCATGGGCAGCCCCAGTGTTGCGAAGAGAAACGCTCACACGAAAGGAAAGAGGTCTGGGAGGGAGACACACAGCCCATGGGAAACCCCTTCCCTCTCCCATCTCACCAGGGACACCCAGGAACTGGCTTCCAGGAAAGAAACCCCTGCACTGCCATCCAGATGCTGCTTGCCAAATGGGAGGGCGAGGCTGTGGGAATGCCTGGCATTGGGGAGGTCCGAGATCCAAACCCTTGCCCTTGCGGGGGCTGGGGGGGTGGCCAGAGCCCTCCTTCCATGGAGCGCAAGCTACGATGTCTAGTCCCTCTTCTGGGAACCCAAGGGAGGAGAAGGGGAGCCAAACAGGATGGATAGACATGGCCGAGGGGATCCCTGTGTTGGGAAAGTGCAATGGATCCACTTCGAGCAGCGCCCCGCGAAAAGGAGTCCTGAACATTCACCCCCAACTCATGAGCGTCTCAGCGCTCCCCAGACAAGGTGTCACGCTCGAGAGGGCTGCCCCTGGGGAAAAGAGACGGGCCGAAGGACTCCGTGGATTCCGTCCAGATGGCCTAGCCTAGCCCATCGGACTCGACCGAATTCCCTGGTGAGGACGAAGTGATGAGGACAAAGACATGCTTCGTTTGGAGTGGATTGACTTCCCCAGGTATTCTCCTGCACCCGTGTGTGGTATGCAGATCCACTCTGCTCGGCAAAAGCATCCACTCCCAGGCTGGGCATCCCCAGGCGGGCGCTTCCAACCCACTCCCACCCAAGATATGGGCTCAGGAGAGACTTGGGATGCATTTGTCTATCCAGGTCCTAGCTATTGTTTCCTACTCTATCTGCATGCGTATGCGTGTGGGTGTGTTTGGAGAGAGGGAGGGAGGGAGGCAGAATGAGAGAAAGAGGGAGAGAACGAGGGAGAGAAGGAGAGAGGAGGGCCTTCACTCCTTTCTGGATCCATTCAGCTCATTCAGTTCAATGCCTCTTAGTCCTTGTCCATGGAGTTGGGGGCCCCCTGCCACACGGAGATGTGGTCTCGCCAGAGGGGGATCGCCCAGTGCAGCTCTTGCCCCAGCCACAGCCCGGACCAGGAGAGCCTCTGAAGCTGGGCAGCCGCGTGGGAACTCCCCTGAGAGCTTGCTGGAAGAGACCAATCAAGCGTCCTGAATGCATCACACCTGCTTTCAATCAGGCCTCCATTGCCTGGCGCCCTGCTGCCAAGAGAGGCTCTTCTCCAAAGGACACAAGGACATTTCCCTCAGCCTCCTCTGTGTGTGTGTGTTTGAGAGAGAGAGAGAGAGAGAGAGAGAGAGAGAGAGAGAGAGAGAGAGAGAGGGAGAGAGAGAGAGAGAGAGAGAGAACAGGCGGATGAGCCCATCTGCCAACACTCTAGCCCCCGAAGCCCCCCATGTATTCCTCGGCACCACACTCCTTCTCACCTACCTGAAGCCGTGATGGGGACGGCTTGACCAGGGCCAGCTGGCGGTCCAATCCCGAGGCTGTGTGTGTCTGGGCGCCTGCCTCTAGGGGACCCCAAGCACGCCAAAGCCCAGGACCTGTTCCAAGCCTTCCAAACCCACTGCCACCCAACCAGGCGGCGAACTCACCTCCAAATCCGGAAGGCACACCTCCGCCCTCCGCCTGACAGGAGGTGTCTCGGAGGAGAGAGTCCCTGGTGCCCAGGAAACACCCACATAGCCTCTGGGGGCCTGCTGTGAGTGCGTCCCGCTCAAGCCTCCATCCGCCCTCGACGTGGAGCCTGCGCCTTTGGAGCCTTGCCACTCCCACCTCTTAGAGCCTCGGAGCTGCACCTGAGGCCGGAAAGGGCTCTGGCGCCCTCGTGTGGACAGAGGCTCGAACAGCCCCTCTCAGGCTTGCCTTCTCTCTCTGGCTCAGCACGCCCCGGGGGGCTGCTTGGGCTGGGGCCCAGAGGAGGCTGGGGGCTCCAGCCCCCGCCAAGAAGGGCCCTTCCACCTGGGCTCTATCTCCCTCTCTCAAAGGCGTTCTTCGTGCCCATGCCAACCTAGGCCATGCCTCGCCGTGGAAATCCTTAGCTCCAAATCCCTCAGGGTGTGCAGCCTGCACCCGTGTGGATGCAGCCTTGCCCAGATGGACTGAGGAAGATAGGCGTGTAAGGAGGGAACGAGTCGTTTTCCCCCTTCCTCATCCCCCTGCGATCCCATACTCCTTGCCATTCAGTCTTGCCTCGATTCTTTCCTTCTGGCTTGGTTCATCTTGCCAGGTCTCTCTTTCTCCCTTTCTTTTCAAACTCTCTTGACCCCACCTGGAGTGTGCCTCATCTGGAGCCCCATTGGTGCTTCCCAAGGCACAGAGTTTCCCAAGCACACAAAACCAACCCAAGCAGCCCTTCTCCCCAGGGGGCCAGAAGGAAGCTCGGCCAGAGCTCTTGTGGATCCGTCAAGAGAGCGGCCTGCAGATGCCCGGCCTGGCTCGAGCTCCCATCATCTCAGCAGGTGCAGAGAAAGCAGAGGAGAGCCTCCCTCGGACAGACCAAGGGAGGTCCCTGAGCCCTCTGGAGAGACAAGGCCCAGCGCCGGGCACTGCTGCTCTCCCAATTCGCTCTCCCTTTGGGCACCACCCGGGCACCCCTCACAGCCCCTGGATGCGCATCCCAAAACCCAGGCCACGCTGGGATTCCACACTCATCAGCTCCAGCACGGAACCCAGGAACGAGAACAGAAACCCACCCACCCAGCCGGCACGTGGGGAGGGGGCCTGAAGAAACACTGCCAAATCCAGATAGCCAGCTGCCGTCCAGCACCAGACAAAGGAACACCATCACGCATGCCTAGAGAAGTCCATACCACAACCAGCTCGAGGCTCCTACTCAGGCCTGTCCCCTGAGGACGCCTCTCAAGGACCACCCCTGGGCAGGCTGTAGAAAAGAAGGTGCCTTCACACCGGGTGGGCGTGTATGTCCATTTGTCCAACCACGATGGACCACAGGATCCAGGGCATGCCCCAAAGAACCCTGGAACCACCGTCGGACCCAGCACTACCCCTCACGGCCATAGACCCCGACAAAGGGTCTCTTCTCAGCGTGAAACGCCCCACTCGCTTCAGGCAGCCCGCGTACCAAGAGCAGCACATGGAAAGACATTCGTGGTCCATGGACAGATGCTTGGCTGAGCAAGCAGCTGTCCTTCTCCCCAACAGAAGCGGACTCAGCAATCCAGCGGCGCAGAAATGGGTGCCATGGGCAGCCCCAGTGTTGCGAAGAGAAACGCTCACACGAAAGGAAAGAGGTCTGGGAGGGAGACACACAGCCCATGGGAAACCCCTTCCCTCTCCCATCTCACCAGGGACACCCAGGAAGTGGCTTCCAGGAAAGAAACACCTGCACTGCCATCCAGATGCTGCTTGCCAAATGGGAGGGCGAGGCTGTGGGAATGCCTGGCATTGGGGAGGTCCGAGATCCAAACCCTTGCCCTTGCGGGGGCTGGGGGGGTGGCCAGAGCCCTCGTTCCATGGAGCGCAAGCTACGATGTCTAGTCCCTCTTCTGGGAACCCAAGGGAGGAGAAGGGGAGCCAAACAGGATGGATAGACATGGCCGATGGGATCCCTGTGTTGGGAAAGTGCAATGGATCCACTTCGAGCAGCGCCCCGCGAAAAGGAGTCCTGAACATTCACCCCCAACACATGAGCGTCTCAGCGCTCCCCAGACAAGGTGTCACGCTCGAGAGGGCTGCCCCTGGGGAAAAGAGACGGGCCGAAGGACTCCGTGGATTCCGTCCAGATGGCCTAGCCTAGCCCATCGGACTCGACCGAATTCCCTGGTGAGGACGAAGTGATGAGGACAAAGACATGCTTCGTTTGGAGTGGATTGACTTCCCCAGGTATTCTCCTGCACCCGTGTGTGGTATGCAGATCCACTCTGCTCGGCAAAAGCATCCACTCCCAGGCTGGGCATCCCCAGGCGGGCGCTTCCAACCCACTCCCACCCAAGATATGGGCTCAGGAGAGACTTGGGATGCATTTGTCTATCCAGGTCCTAGCTATTGTTTCCTACTCTATCTGCATGCGTATGCGTGTGGGTGTGTTTGGAGAGAGAGAGGGAGGGAGGCAGAATGAGAGAAAGAGGGAGAGAACGAGGGAGAGAAGGAGAGAGGAGGGCCTTCACTCCTTTCTGGATCCATTCAGCTCATTCAGTTCAATGCCTCTTAGTCCTTGTCCATGGAGTTGGGGGCCCCCTGCCACACGGAGATGTGGTCTCGCCAGAGGGGGATCGCCCAGTGCAGCTCTTGCCCCAGCCACAGCCGGGACCAGGAGAGCCTCTGAAGCTGGGCAGCCGCGTGGGAACTCCCCTGAGAGCTTGCTGGAGGAGACCAATCAAGCGTCCTGAATGCATCACACCTGCTTTCAATCAGGCCTCCATTGCCTGGCGCCCTGCTGCCAAGAGAGGCTCTTCTCCAAAGGACACAAGGACATTTCCCTCAGCCTCCTCTGTCTGTGTGTGTTTGAGAGAGAGAGAGAGAGAGAGAGAGAGAGAGAGAGAGAGAGAGAGAGAGAGAGAGAGAGAGAGAGAGAGAGAGAGAGAGAGAGAGAGACAGGCGGATGAGCCCAGCTGCCAACACTCTAGCCCCCGAAGCCCCCCATGTATTCCTCGGCACCACACTCCTTCTCACCTACCTGAAGCCGTGATGGGGACGGCTTGACCAGGGCCAGCTGGCGGTCCAATCCCGAGGCTGTGTGTGTCTGGGCGCCTGCCTCTAGGGGACCCCAAGCACGCCAAAGCCCAGGACCTGTTCCAAGCCTTCCAAACCCACTGCCACCCAACCAGGCGGCGAACTCACCTCCAAATCCGGAAGGCACACCTCCGCCCTCCGCCTGACAGGAGGTGTCTCGGAGGAGAGAGTCCCTGGTGCCCAGGAAACACCCACATAGCCTCTGGGGACCTGCTGTGAGTGCGTCCCGCTCAAGCCTCCATCCGCCCTCGACGTGGAGCCTGCGCCTTTGGAGCCTTGCCACTCCCACCTCTTAGAGCCTCGGAGCTGCACCTGAGGCCGGAAGGGGCTCTGGCGCCCTCGTGTGGACAGAGGCTCGAACAGCCCCTCTCAGGCTTGCCTTCTCTCTCTGGCTCAGCACGCCCCGGGGGGCTGCTTGGGCTGGGGCCCAGAGGAGGCTGGGGGCTCTAGCCCCCGCCAAGAAGGGCCCTTCCACCTGGGCTCTAGCTCCCTCTCTCAAAGGCGTTCTTCGTGCCCATGCCAACCTAGGCCATGCCTCGCCGTGGAAATCCTTAGCTCCAAATCCCTCAGGGTGTGCAGCCTGCACCCGTGTGGATGCAGCCTTGCCCAGATGGACTGAGGAAGATAGGCGTGTAAGGAGGGAACGAGTCGTTTTCCCCCTTCCTCATCCCCCTGCGATCCCATACTCCTTGCCATTCAGTCTTGCCTCGATTCTTTCCTTCTGGCTTGGTTCATCTTGCCAGGTCTCTCTTTCTCCCTTTCTTTTCAAACTCTCTTGACCCCACCTGGAGTGTGCCTCATCTGGAGCCCCATTGGTGCTTCCCAAGGCACAGAGTTTCCCAAGCACACAAAACCAACCCAAGCAGCCCTTCTCCCCAGGGGGCCAGAAGGAAGCTCGGCCAGAGCTCTTGTGGATCCGTCAAGAGAGCGGCCTGCAGATGCCCGGCCTGGCTCGAGCTCCCATCATCTCAGCAGGTGCAGAGAAAGCAGAGGAGAGCCTCCCTCGGACAGACCAAGGGAGGTCCCTGAGCCCTCTGGAGAGACAAGGCCCAGCGCCGGGCACAGCTGCTCTCCCAATTCGCTCTCCCTATGGGCACCACCCGGGCACCCCTCACAGCCCCTGCATGCGCATCCCAAAACCCAGGCCACGCTGGGATTCCACACTCATCAGCTCCAGCACGGAACCCAGGAACGAGAACAGAAACCCACCCACCCAGCCGGCACGTGGGGAGGGGGCCTGAAGAAACACTGCCAAATCCAGATAGCCAGCTGCCGTCCAGCAGCAGACAAATGAACACCATCACGCATGCCTAGAGAAGTCCATACCACAACCAGCTCGAGGCTCCTACTCAGGCCTGTCCCCTGAGGACGCCTCTCAAGGACCACCCCTGGGCAGGCTGTAGAAAAGAAGGTGCCTTCACACCGGGTGGGCGTGTATGTCCATTTGTCCAACCACGATGGACCACAGGATCCAGGGCATGCCCCAAAGAACCCTGGAACCACCGTCGGACCCAGCACTACCCCTCACGGCCATAGACCCCGACAAAGGGTCTCTTCTCAGCGTGAAACGCCCCACTCGCTTCAGGCAGCCCGCGTACCAAGAGCAGCACATGGAAAGACATTCGTGGTCCATGGACAGATGCTTGGCTGAGCAAGCAGCTGTCCTTCTCCCCAACAGAAGCGGACTCAGCAATCCAGCGGCGCAGAAATGGGTGCCATGGGCAGCCCCAGTGTTGCGAAGAGAAACGCTCACACGAAAGGAAAGAGGTCTGGGAGGGAGACACACAGCCCATGGGAAACCCCTTCCCTCTCCCATCTCACCAGGGACACCCAGGAAGTGGCTTCCAGGAAAGAAACACCTGCACTGCCATCCAGATGCTGCTTGCCAAATGGGAGGGCGAGGCTGTGGGAATGCCTGGCATTGGGGAGGTCCGAGATCCAAACCCTTGCCCTTGCGGGGGCTGGGGGGGTGGCCAGAGCCCTCGTTCCATGGAGCGCAAGCTACGATGTCTAGTCCCTCTTCTGGGAACCCAAGGGAGGAGAAGGGGAGCCAAACAGGATGGATAGACATGGCCGATGGGATCCCTGTGTTGGGAAAGTGCAATGGATCCACTTCGAGCAGCGCCCCGCGAAAAGGAGTCCTGAACATTCACCCCCAACACATGAGCGTCTCAGCGCTCCCCAGACAAGGTGTCACGCTCGAGAGGGCTGCCCCTGGGGAAAAGAGACGGGCCGAAGGACTCCGTGGATTCCGTCCAGATGGCCTAGCCTAGCCCATCGGACTCGACCGAATTCCCTGGTGAGGACGAAGTGATGAGGACAAAGACATGCTTCGTTTGGAGTGGATTGACTTCCCCAGGTATTCTCCTGCACCCGTGTGTGGTATGCAGATCCACTCTGCTCGGCAAAAGCATCCACTCCCAGGCTGGGCATCCCCAGGCGGGCGCTTCCAACCCACTCCCACCCAAGATATGGGCTCAGGAGAGACTTGGGATGCATTTGTCTATCCAGGTCCTAGCTATTGTTTCCTACTCTATCTGCATGCGTATGCGTGTGGGTGTGTTTGGAGAGAGAGAGGGAGGGAGGCAGAATGAGAGAAAGAGGGAGAGAACGAGGGAGAGAAGGAGAGAGGAGGGCCTTCACTCCTTTCTGGATCCATTCAGCTCATTCAGTTCAATGCCTCTTAGTCCTTGTCCATGGAGTTGGGGGCCCCCTGCCACACGGAGATGTGGTCTCGCCAGAGGGGGATCGCCCAGTGCAGCTCTTGCCCCAGCCACAGCCCGGAACAGGAGAGCCTCTGAAGCTGGGCAGCCGCGTGGGAACTCCCCTGAGAGCTTGCTGGAGGAGACCAATCAAGCGTCCTGAACGCATCACACCTGCTTTCAATCAGGCCTCTATTGCCTCGCGCCCTGCTGCCAAGAGAGGCTCTTCTCCAAAGGACACAAGGACATTTCCCTCAGCCTCCTGTGTCTGTGTGTGTTTGAGAGAGAGAGAGAGAGAGAGAGAGAGAGAGAGAGAGAGAGAGAGAGAGGGAGAGGGAGAGGGAGAGGGAGAGGGAGAGGGAGAGGGAGAGGGAGAGGGAGAGGGAGAGGGAGAGGGAGAGGGAGAGAGAGAGAGAGAGAGAGAGAACAGGCGGATGAGCCCAGCTGCCAACACTCTAGCCCCCGAAGCCCCCCATGTATTCCTCGGCACCACACTCCTTCTCACCTACCTGAAGCCGTGATGGGGACGGCTTGACCAGGGCCAGCTGGCGGTCCAATCCCGAGGCTGTGTGTGTCTGGGCGCCTGCCTCTAGGGGACCCCAAGCACGCCAAAGCCCAGGACCTGTTCCAGCCTTCCAAACCCAATGTGGTCTCGTTGGTCTCACCTGCCACCCAACCAGGCGGTGAACTCACCTCCAAATCCGGAAGGCACACCTCCGCCCTCCGCCTGACACGAGGTGTCTCGGAGGAGAGAGTCCCTGGTGCCCAGGAAACACCCACATATCCTCTGGGGGCCTGCTGTGAGTGCGTCCCGCTCAAGCCTCCATCCGCCCTCGACGTGGAGCCTGAGCCTTTGGAGCCTGTCCACTCCCACCTCTTAGAGCCTCGGAGCTGCACCTGAGGCCGGAAGGGGCTCTGGCGCCCTCGTGTGGACAGAGGCTCGAACAGCCCCTCTCAGGCTTGCCTTCTCTCTCTGGCTCAGCACGCCCCGGGGGGCTGCTTGGGCTGGGGCCCAGAGGAGGCTGGGGACCCCAGCCCCCGCCAAGAAGGGCCCTTCCACCTGGGCTCTATCTCCCTCTCTCAAAGGCGTTCTTCGTGCCCATGCCAACCTAGGCCATGCCTCGCCGTGGAAATCCTTAGCTCCAAATCCCTCAGGGTGTGCAGCCTGCACCCGTGTGGATGCAGCCTTGCCCAGATGGACTGAGGAAGATAGGCGTGTAAGGAGGGAACGAGTCGTTTTCCCCCTTCCTCATCCCCCTGCGATCCCATACTCCTTGCCATTCAGTCTTGCCTCGATTCTTTCCTTCTGGCTTGGTTCATCTTGCCAGGTCTCTCTTTCTCCCTTTCTTTTCAAACTCTCTTGACCCCACCTGGAGTGTGCCTCATCTGGAGCCCCATTGGTGCTTCCCAAGGCACAGAGTTTCCCAAGCACACAAAACCAACCCAAGCAGGCCTTCTCCCCAGGGGGCCAGAAGGAAGCTCGGCCAGAGCTCTTGTGGATCCGTCAAGAGAGCGGCCTGCAGATGCCCGGCCTGGCTCGAGCTCCCATCATCTCAGCAGGTGCAGAGAAAGCAGAGGAGAGCCTCCCTCGGACAGACCAAGGGAGGTCCCTGAGCCCTCTGGAGAGACAAGGCCCAGCGCCGGGCACTGCTGCTCTCCCAATTCGCTCTCCCTTTGGGCACCACCCGGACACCCCTCACAGCCCCTGCATGCGCATCCCAAAACCCAGGCCACGCTGGGATTCCACACTCATCAGCTCCAGCACGGAACCCAGGAACGAGAACAGAAACCCACCCACCCAGCCGGCACGTGGGGAGGGGGCCTGCAGAAACACTGCCAAATCCAGATAGCCAGCTGCCGTCCAGCACCAGACAAAGGAACACCATCACGCATGCCTAGAGAAGTCCATACCACAACCAGATCGAGGCTCCTACTCAGGCCTGTCCCCTGAGGACGCCTCTCAAGGACCACCCCTGGGCAGGCTGTAGAAAAGAAGGTGCCTTCACACCGGGTGGGCGTGTATGTCCATTTGTCCAACCACGATGGACCACAGGATCCAGGGCATGCCCCAAAGAACCCTGGAACCACCGTCGGACCCAGCACTACCCCTCACGGCCATAGACCCCGACAAAGGGTCTCTTCTCAGCGTGAAACGCCCCACTCGCTTCAGGCAGCCCTCTTCCCAAGAGCAGCACATGGAAAGACATTCGTGGTCCATGGACAGATGCTTGGCTGAGCAAGCAGCTGTCCTTCTCCCCAACAGAAGCGGACTCAGCAATCCAGCGGCGCAGAAATGGGTGCCATGGGCAGCCCCAGTGTTGCGAAGAGAAACGCTCACACGAAAGGAAAGAGGTCTGGGAGGGAGACACACAGCCCATGGGAAACCCCTTCCCTCTCCCATCTCACCAGGGACACCCAGGAACTGGCTTCCAGGAAAGAAACCCCTGCACTGCCATCCAGATGCTGCTTGCCAACTGGGAGGGCGAGGCTGTGGGAATGCCTGGCATTGGGGAGGTCCGAGATCCAAACCCTTGCCCTTGCGGGGGCTGGGGGGGTGGCCAGAGCCCTCGTTCCATGGAGCGCAAGCTACGATGTCTAGTCCCTCTTCTGGGAACCCAAGGGAGGAGAAGGGGAGCCAAACAGGATGGATAGACATGGCCGATGGGATCCCTGTGTTGGGAAAGTGCAATGGATCCACGTCGAGCAGCGCCCCGCGAAAAGGAGTCCTGAACATTCACCCCCAACACATGAGCGTCTCAGCGCTCCCCAGACAAGGTGTCACGCTCGAGAGGGCTGCCCCTGGGGAAAAGAGACGGGCCGAAGGACTCCGTGGATTCCGTCCAGATGGCCTAGCCTAGCCCATCGGACTCGACCGAATTCCCTGGTGAGGACGAAGTGATGAGGACAAAGACATGCTTCGTTTGGAGTGGATTGACTTCCCCAGGTATTCTCCTGCACCCGTGTGTGGTATGCAGATCCACTCTGCTCGGCAAAAGCATCCACTCCCAGGCTGGGCATCCCCAGGCGGGCGCTTCCAACCCACTCCCACCCAAGATATGGGCTCAGGAGAGACTTGGGATGCATTTGTCTATCCAGGTCCTAGCTATTGTTTCCTACTCTATCTGCATGCGTATGCGTGTGGGTGTGTTTGGAGAGAGAGAGGGAGGGAGGGAGAATGAGAGAAAGAGGGAGAGAACGAGGGAGAGAAGGAGAGAGGAGGGCCTTCACTCCTTTCTGGATCCATTCAGCTCATTCAGTTCAATGCCTCTTAGTCCTTGTCCATGGAGTTGGGGGCCCCCTGCCACACGGAGATGTGGTCTCGCCAGAGGGGGATCGCCCAGTGCAGCTCTTGCCCCAGCCACAGCCGGGACCAGGAGAGCCTCTGAAGCTGGGCAGCCGCGTGGGAACTCCCCTGAGAGCTTGCTGGAGGAGACCAATCAAGCGTCCTGAACGCATCACACCTGCTTTCAATCAGGCCTCTATTGCCTCGCGCCCTGCTGCCAAGAGAGGCTCTTCTCCAAAGGACACAAGGACATTTCCCTCAGCCTCCTGTGTGTGTGTGTGTTTGAGAGAGAGAGAGAGAGAGAGAGAGAGAGAGAGAGAGAGAGAGAGGGAGAGGAAGAGGGATAGAGAGAGAGAGAGAGAGAGAGAGAACAGGCGGATGAGCCCAGGTGCCAACACTCTAGCCCCCGAAGCCCCCCATGTATTCCTCGGCACCACACTCCTTCTCACCTACCTGAAGCCGTGATGGGGACGGCTTGACGAGGGCCAGCTGGCGGTCCAATCCCGAGGCTGTGTGTGTCTGGGCGCCTGCCTCTAGGGGACCCCAAGCACGCCAAAGCCCAGGACCTGTTCCAAGCCTTCCAAACCCACTGCCACCCAACCAGGCGGCGAACTCACCTCCAAATCCGGAAGGCACACCTCCGCCCTCCGCCTGACAGGAGGTGTCTCGGAGGAGAGAGTCCCTGGTGCCCAGGAAACACCCACATAGCCTCTGGGGGCCTGCTGTGAGTGCGTCCCGCTCAAGCCTCCATCCGCCCTCGACGTGGAGCTTGCGCCTTTGGAGCCTTGCCACGCCCACCTCTTAGAGCATCGGAGCTGCACCTGAGGCCGGAAAGGGCTCTGGCGCCCTCGTGTGGACAGAGGCTCGAACAGCCCCTCTCAGGCTTGCCTTCTCTCTCTGGCTCAGCACGCCCCGGGGGGCTGCTTGGGCTGGGGCCCAGAGGAGGCTGGGGGCTCCAGCCCCCGCCAAGAAGGGCCCTTCCACCTGGGCTCTATCTCCCTCTCTCAAAGGCGTTCTTCGTGCCCATGCCAACCTAGGCCATGCCTCACCGTGGAAATCCTTAGCTCCAAATCCCTCAGGGTGTGCAGCCTGCACCCGTGTGGATGCAGCCTTGCCCAGATGGACTGAGGAAGATAGGCGTGTAAGGAGGGAACGAGTCGTTTTCCCCCTTCCTCATCCCCCTGCGATCCCATACTCCTTGCCATTCAGTCTTGCCTCGATTCTTTCCTTCTGGCTTGGTTCATCTTGCCAGGTCTCTCTTTCTCCCTTTCTTTTCAAACTCTCTTGACCCCACCTGGAGTGTGCCTCATCTGGAGCCCCATTGGTGCTTCCCAAGGCACAGAGTTTCCCAAGCACACAAAACCAACCCAAGCAGGCCTTCTCCCCAGGGGGCCAGAAGGAAGCTCGGCCAGAGCTCTTGTGGATCCGTCAAGAGAGCGGCCTGCAGATGCCCGGCCTGGCTCGAGCTCCCATCATCTCAGCAGGTGCAGAGAAAGCAGAGGAGAGCCTCCCTCGGACAGACCAAGGGAGGTCCCTGAGCCCTCTGGAGAGACAAGGCCCAGCGCCGGGCACTGCTGCTCTCCCAATTCGCTCTCCCTTTGGGCACCACCCGGGCACCCCTCACAGCCCCTGCATGCGCATCCCAAAACCCAGGCCACGCTGGGATTCCACACTCATCAGCTCCAGCACGGAACCCAGGAACGAGAACAGAAACCCACCCACCCAGCCGGCACGTGGGGAGGGGGCCTGCAGAAACACTGCCAAATCCAGATAGCCAGCTGCCGTCCAGCACCAGACAAAGGAACACCATCACGCATGCCTAGAGAAGTCCATACCACAACCAGCTCGAGGCTCCTACTCAGGCCTGTCCCCTGAGGACGCCTCTCAAGGACCACCCCTGGGCAGGCTGTAGAAAAGAAGGTGCCTTCACACCGGGTGGGCGTGTATGTCCATTTGTCCAACCACGATGGACCACAGGATCCAGGGCATGCCCAAAAGAACCCTGGAACCACCGTCGGACCCAGCACTACCCCTCACGGCCATAGACCCCGACAAAGGGTCTCTTCTCAGCGTGAAACGTCCCAATCGCTTCAGGCAGCCCGCTTCCCAAGAGCAGCACATGGAAAGACATTCGTGGTCCATGGACAGATGCTTGGCTGAGCAAGCAGCTGTCCTTCTCCCCAACAGAAGCGGACTCAGCAATCCAGCGGCGCAGAAATGGGTGCCATGGGCAGCCCCAGTGTTGCGAAGAGAAACGCTCACACGAAAGGAAAGAGGTCTGGGAGGGAGACACACAGCCCATGGGAAACCCCTTCCCTCTCCCATCTCACCAGGGACACCCAGGAAGTGACTTCTAGGAAAGAAACCCCTGCACTGCCATCCAGATGCTGCTTGCCAACTGGGAGGGCGAGGCTGTGGGAATGCCTGGCATTGGGGAGGTCCGAGATCCAAACCCTTGCCCTTGCGGGGGCTGGGGGGGTGGCCAGAGCCCTCGTTCCATGGAGCGCAAGCTACGATGTCTAGTCCCTCTTCTGGGAACCCAAGGGAGGAGAAGGGGAGCCAAACAGGATGGATAGACATGGCCGATGGGATCCCTGTGTTGGGAAAGTGCAATGGATCCACTTCGAGCAGCGCCCCGCGAAAAGGAGTCCTGAACATTCACCCCCAACACATGAGCGTCTCAGCGCTCCCCAGACAAGGTGTCACGCTCGAGAGGGCTGCCCCTGGGGAAAAGAGACGGGCCGAAGGACTCCGTGGATTCCGTCCAGATGGCCTAGCCTAGCCCATCGGACTCGACCGAATTCCCTGGTGAGGACGAAGTGATGAGGACAAAGACATGCTTCGTTTGGAGTGGATTGACTTCCCCAGGTATTCTCCTGCACCCGTGTGTGGTATGCAGATCCACTCTGCTCGGCAAAAGCATCCACTCCCAGGCTGGGCATCCCCAGGCGGGCGCTTCCAACCCACTCCCACCCAAGATATGGGCTCAGGAGAGACTTGGGATGCATTTGTCTATCCAGGTCCTAGCTATTGTTTCCTACTCTATCTGCATGCGTATGCGTGTGGGTGTGTTTGGAGAGAGAGAGGGAGGGAGGCAGAATGAGAGAAAGAGGGAGAGAACGAGGGAGAGAAGGAGAGAGGAGGGCCTTCACTCCTTTCTGGATCCATTCAGCTCATTCAGTTCAATGCCTCTTAGTCCTTGTCCATGGAGTTGGGGGCCCCCTGCCACACGGAGATGTGGTCTCGCCAGAGGGGGATCGCCCAGTGCAGCTCTTGCCCCAGCCACAGCCGGGACCAGGAGAGCCTCTGAAGCTGGGCAGCCGCGTGGGAACTCCCCTGAGAGCTTGCTGGAGGAGACCAATCAAGCGTCCTTAATGCATCACACCTGCTTTCAATCAGGCCTCCATTGCCTGGCGCCCTGCTGCCAAGAGAGGCTCTTCTCCAAAGGACACAAGGACATTTCCCTCAGCCTCCTGTGTCTGTGTGTGTTTGAGAGAGAGAGAGAGAGAGAGAGAGAGAGAGAGAGAGAGAGAGAGAGAGAGAGGGAGAGGAAGAGGGATAGAGAGAGAGAGAGAGAGAGAGAGAACAGGCGGATGAGCCCAGCTGCCAACACTCTAGCCCCCGAAGCCCCCCATGTATTCCTCGGCACCACACTCCTTCTCACCTACCTGAAGCCGTGATGGGGACGGCTTGACCAGGGCCAGCTGGCGGTCCAATCCCGAGGCTGTGTGTGTCTGGGCGCCTGCCTCTAGGGGACCCCAAGCACGCCAAAGCCCAGGACCTGTTCCAGCCTTCCAAACCCAATGTGGTCTCGTTGGTCTCACCTGCCACCCAACCAGGCGGTGAACTCACCTCCAAATCCGGAAGGCACACCTCCGCCCTCCGCCTGACACGAGGTGTCTCGGAGGAGAGAGTCCCTGGTGCCCAGGAAACACCCACATAGCCTCTGGGGGCCTGCTGTGCGTGCGTCCCGCTCAAGCCTCCATCCGCCCTCGACGTGGAGCCTGCGCCTTTGGAGCCTTGCCACTCCCACCTCTTAGAGCCTCGGAGCTGCACCTGAGGCCGGAAGGGGCTCTGGCGCCCTCGTGTGGACAGAGGCTCGAACAGCCCCTCTCAGGCTTGCCTTCTCTCTCTGGCTCAGCACGCCCCGGGGGGCTGCTTGGGCTGGGGCCCAGTGGAGGCTGGGGGCTCCAGCCCCCGCCAAGAAGGGCCCTTCCACCTGGGCTCTATCTCCCTCTCTCAAAGGCGTTCTTCGTGCCCATGCCAACCTAGGCCATGCCTCGCCGTGGAAATCCTTAGCTCCAAATCCCTCAGGGTGTGCAGCCTGCACCCGTGTGGATGCAGCCTTGCCCAGATGGACTGAGGAAGATAGGCGTGTAAGGAGGGAACGAGTCGTTTTCCCCCTTCCTCATCCCCCTGCGATCCCATACTCCTTGCCATTCAGTCTTGCCTCGATTCTTTCCTTCTGGCTTGGTTCATCTTGCCAGGTCTCTCTTTCTCCCTTTCTTTTCAAACTCTCTTGACCCCACCTGGAGTGTGCCTCATCTGGAGCCCCATTGGTGCTTCCCAAGGCACAGAGTTTCCCAAGCACACAAAACCAACCCAAGCAGCCCTTCTCCCCAGGGGGCCAGAAGGAAGCTCGGCCAGAGCTCTTGTGGATCCGTCAAGAGAGCGGCCTGCAGATGCCCGGCCTGGCTCGAGCTCCCATCATCTCAGCAGGTGCAGAGAAAGCAGAGGAGAGCCTCCCTCGGACAGACCAAGGGAGGTCCCTGAGCCCTCTGGAGAGACAAGGCCCAGCGCCGGGCACTGCTGCTCTCCCAATTCGCTCTCCCTTTGGGCACCACCCGGGCACCCCTCACAGCCCCTGCATGCGCATCCCAAAACCCAGGCCACGCTGGGATTCCACACTCATCAGCTCCAGCACGGAACCCAGGAACGAGAACAGAAACCCACCCACCCAGCCGGCACGTGGGGAGGGGGCCTGCAGAAACACTGCCAAATCCAGATAGCCAGCTGCCGTCCAGCACCAGACAAAGGAACACCATCACGCATGCCTAGAGAAGTCCATACCACAACCAGCTCGAGGCTCCTACTCAGGCCTGTCCCCTGAGGACGCCTCTCAAGGACCACCCCTGGGCAGGCTGTAGAAAAGAAGGTGCCTTCACACCGGGTGGGCGTGTATGTCCATTTGTCCAACCACGATGGACCACAGGATCCAGGGCATGCCCCAAAGAACCCTGGAACCACCGTCGGACCCAGCACTACCCCTCACGGCCATAGACCCCGACAAAGGGTCTCTTCTCAGCGTGAAACGTCCCAATCGCTTCAGGCAGCCCGCTTCCCAAGAGCAGCACATGGAAAGACATTCGTGGTCCATGGACAGATGCTTGGCTGAGCAAGCAGCTGTCCTTCTCCCCAACAGAAGCGGACTCAGCAATCCAGCGGCGCAGAAATGGGTGCCATGGGCAGCCCCAGTGTTGCGAAGAGAAACGCTCACACGAAAGGAAAGAGGTCTGGGAGGGAGACACACAGCCCATGGGAAACCCCTTCCCTCTCCCATCTCACCAGGGACACCCAGGAACTGGCTTCCAGGAAAGAAACCCCTGCACTGCCATCCAGATGCTGCTTGCCAAATGGGAGGGCGAGGCTGTGGGAATGCCTGGCATTGGGGAGGTCCGAGATCCAAACCCTTGCCCTTGCGGGGGCTGGGGCGGGGGGCCAGAGCCCTCGTTCCATGGAGCGCAAGCTACGATGTCTAGTCCCTCTTCTGGGAACCCAAGGGAGGAGAAGGGGAGCCAAACAGGATGGATAGACATGGCCGATGGGATCCCTGTGTTGGGAAAGTGCAATGGATCCACTTCGAGCAGCGCCCCGCGAAAAGGAGTCCTGAACATTCACCCCCAACACATGAGCGTCTCAGCGCTCCCCAGACAAGGTGTCACGCTCGAGAGGGCTGCCCCTGGGGAAAAGAGACGGGCCGAAGGACTCCGTGGATTCCGTCCAGATGGCCTAGCCTAGCCCATCGGACTCGACCGAATTCCCTGGTGAGGACGAAGTGATGAGGACAAAGACATGCTTCGTTTGGAGTGGATTGACTTCCCCAGGTATTCTCCTGCACCCGTGTGTGGTATGCAGATCCACTCTGCTCGGCAAAAGCATCCACTCCCAGGCTGGGCATCCCCAGGCGGGCGCTTCCAACCCACTCCCACCCAAGATATGGGCTCAGGAGAGACTTGGGATGCATTTGTCTATCCAGGTCCTAGCTATTGTTTCCTACTCTATCTGCATGCGTATGCGTGTGGGTGTGTTTGGAGAGAGAGAGGGAGGGAGGCAGAATGAGAGAAAGAGGGAGAGAACGAGGGAGAGAAGGAGAGAGGAGGGCCTTCACTCCTTTCTGGATCCATTCAGCTCATTCAGTTCAATGCCTCTTAGTCCTTGTCCATGGAGTTGGGGGCCCCCTGCCACACGGAGATGTGGTCTCGCCAGAGGGGGATCGCCCAGTGCAGCTCTTGCCCCAGCCACAGCCGGGACCAGGAGAGCCTCTGAAGCTGGGCAGCCACGTGGGAACTCCCCTGAGAGCTTGCTGGAGGAGACCAATCAAGCGTCCTGAATGCATCACACCTGCTTTCAATCAGGCCTCCATTGCCTGGCGCCCTGCTGCCAAGAGAGGCTCTTCTCCAAAGGACACAAGGACATTTCCCTCAGCCTCCTGTGTGTGTGTGTGTTTGAGAGAGAGAGAGAGAGAGAGAGAGAGAGAGAGAGAGAGAGAGAGAGAGAGGGAGGGAGAGGAAGAGGGATAGAGAGAGAGAGAGACAGAGAGAGAACAGGCGGATGAGCCCAGCTGCCAACACTCTAGCCCCCGAAGCCCCCCATGTATTCCTCGGCACCACACTCCTTCTCACCTACCTGAAGCCGTGATGGGGACGGCTTGACCAGGGCCAGCTGGCGGTCCAATCCCGAGGCTGTGTGTGTCTGGGCGCCTGCCTCTAGGGGACCCCAAGCACGCCAAAGCCCAGGACCTGTTCCAAGCCTTCCAAACCCACTGCCACCCAACCAGGCGGCGAACTCACCTCCAAATCCGGAAGGCACACCTCCGCCCTCCGCCTGACACGAGGTGTCTCGGAGGAGAGAGTCCCTGGTGCCCAGGAAACACCCACATAGCCTCTGGGGGCCTGCTGTGAGTGCGTCCCGCTCAAGCCTCCATCCGCCCTCGACGTGGAGCCTGCGCCTTTGGAGCCTTGCCACTCCCACCTCTTAGAGCCTCGGAGCTGCACCTGAGGCCGGAAAGGGCTCTGGCGCCCTCGTGTGGACAGAGGCTCGAACAGCCCCTCTCAGGCTTGCCTTCTCTCTCTGGCTCAGCACGCCCCGGGGGGCGGCTTGGGCTGGGGCCCAGAGGAGGCTGGGGGCTCCAGCCCCCGCCAAGAAGGGCCCTTCCACCTGGGCTCTATCTCCCTCTCTCAAAGGCGTTCTTCGTGCCCATGCCAACCTAGGCCATGCCTCGCCGTGGAAATCCTTAGCTCCAAATCCCTCAGGGTGTGCAGCCTGCACCCGTGTGGATGCAGCCTTGCCCAGATGGACTGAGGAAGATAGGCGTGTAAGGAGGGAACGAGTCGTTTTCCCCCTTCCTCATCCCCCTGCGATCCCATACTCCTTGCCATTCAGTCTTGCCTCGATTCTTTCCTTCTGGCTTGGTTCATCTTGCCAGGTCTCTCTTTCTCCCTTTCTTTTCAAACTCTCTTGACCCCACCTGGAGTGTGCCTCATCTGGAGCCCCATTGGTGCTTCCCAAGGCACAGAGTTTCCCAAGCACACAAAACCAACCCAAGCAGCCCTTCTCCCCAGGGGGCCAGAAGGAAGCTCGGCCAGAGCTCTTGTGGATCCGTCAAGAGAGCGGCCTGCAGATGCCCGGCCTGGCTCGAGCTCCCATCATCTCAGCAGGTGCAGAGAAAGCAGAGGAGAGCCTCCCTCGGACAGACAAACGGAGGTTCCTGAGCCCTCTGGAGAGACAAGGCCCAGCGCCGGGCACTGCTGCTCTCCCAATTCGCTCTCCCTTTGGGCACCACCCGGGCACCCCTCACAGCCCCTGCATGCGCATCCCAAAACCCAGGCCACGCTGGGATTCCACACTCATCAGCTCCAGCACGGAACCCAGGAACGAGAACAGAAACCCACCCACCCAGCCGGCACGTGGGGAGGGGGCCTGCAGAAACACTGCCAAATCCAGATAGCCAGCTGCCGTCCAGCACCAGACAAAGGAACACCATCACGCATGCCTAGAGAAGTCCATACCACAACCAGCTCGAGGCTCCTACTCAGGCCTGTCCCCTGAGGACGCCTCTCAAGGACCACCCCTGGGCAGGCTGTAGAAAAGAAGGTGCCTTCACACCGGGTGGGCGTGTATGTCCATTTGTCCAACCACGATGGACCACAGGATCCAGGGCATGCCCAAAAGAACCCTGGAACCACCGTCGGACCCAGCACTACCCCTCAAGGCCATAGACCCCGACAAAGGGTCTCTTCTCAGCGTGAAACGTCCCAATCGCTTCAGGCAGCCCGCTTCCCAAGAGCAGCACATGGAAAGACATTCGTGGTCCATGGACAGATGCTTGGCTGAGCAAGCAGCTGTCCTTCTCCCCAACAGAAGCGGACTCAGCAATCCAGCGGCGCAGAAATGGGTGCCATGGGCAGCCCCAGTGTTGCGAAGAGAAACGCTTACACGAAAGGAAAGAGGTCTGGGAGGGAGACACACAGCCCATGGGAAACCCCTTCCCTCTCCCATCTCACCAGGGACACCCAGGAACTGGCTTCCAGGAAAGAAACCCCTGCACTGCCATCCAGATGCTGCTTGCCAAATGGGAGGGCGAGGCTGTGGGAATGCCTGGCATTGGGGAGGTCCGAGATCCAAACCCTTGCCCTTGCGGGGGCTGGGGGGGTGGCCAGAGCCCTCGTTCCATGGAGCGCAAGCTACGATGTCTAGTCCCTCTTCTGGGAACCCAAGGGAGGAGAAGGGGAGCCAAACAGGATGGACAGACATGGCCGAGGGGATCCCTGTGTTGGGAAAGTGCAATGGATCCACTTCGAGCAGCGCCCCGCGAAAAGGAGTCCTGAACATTCACCCCCAACACATGAGCGTCTCAGCGCTCCCCAGACAAGGTGTCACGCTCGAGAGGGCTGCCCCTGGGGAAAAGAGACGGGCCGAAGGACTCCGTGGATTCCGTCCAGATGGCCTAGCCTAGCCCATCGGACTCGACCGAATTCCCTGGTGAGGACGAAGTGATGAGGACAAAGACATGCTTCGTTTGGAGTGGATTGACTTCCCCAGGTATTCTCCTGCACCCGTGTGTGGTATGCAGATCCACTCTGCTCGGCAAAAGCATCCACTCCCAGGCTGGGCATCCCCAGGCGGGCGCTTCCAACCCACTCCCACCCAAGATATGGGCTCAGGAGAGACTTGGGATGCATTTGTCTATCCAGGTCCTAGCTATTGTTTCCTACTCTATCTGCATGCGTATGCGTGTGGGTGTGTTTGGAGAGAGAGAGGGAGGGAGGCAGAATGAGAGAAAGAGGGAGAGAACGAGGGAGAGAAGGAGAGAGGAGGGCCTTCACTCCTTTCTGGATCCATTCAGCTCATTCAGTTCAATGCCTCTTAGTCCTTGTCCATGGAGTTGGGGGCCCCCTGCCACACGGAGATGTGGTCTCGCCAGAGGGGGATCGCCCAGTGCAGCTCTTGCCCCAGCCACAGCCGGGACCAGGAGAGCCTCTGAAGCTGGGCAGCCACGTGGGAACTCCCCTGAGAGCTTGCTGGAGGAGACCAATCAAGCGTCCTGAATGCATCACACCTGCTTTCAATCAGGCCTCCATTGCCTGGCGCCCTGCTGCCAAGAGAGGCTCTTCTCCAAAGGACACAAGGACATTTCCCTCAGCCTCCTGTGTGTGTGTGTGTTTGAGAGAGAGAGAGAGAGAGAGAGAGAGAGAGAGAGAGAGAGAGAGAGAGAGGGAGGGAGAGGAAGAGGGATAGAGAGAGAGAGAGACAGAGAGAGAACAGGCGGATGAGCCCAGCTGCCAACACTCTAGCCCCCGAAGCCCCCCATGTATTCCTCGGCACCACACTCCTTCTCACCTACCTGAAGCCGTGATGGGGACGGCTTGACCAGGGCCAGCTGGCGGTCCAATCCCGAGGCTGTGTGTGTCTGGGCGCCTGCCTCTAGGGGACCCCAAGCACGCCAAAGCCCAGGACCTGTTCCAATCCTTCCAAACCCACTGCCACCCAACCAGGCGGCGAACTCACCTCCAAATCCGGAAGGCACACCTCCGCCCTCCGCCTGACACGAGGTGTCTCGGAGGAGAGAGTCCCTGGTGCCCAGGAAACACCCACATAGCCTCTGGGGGCCTGCTGTGAGTGCGTCCCGCTCAAGCCTCCATCCGCACTCTACGTGGAGCCTGCGCCTTTGGAGCCTTGCCACTCCCACCTCTTAGAGCCTCGGAGCTGCACCTGAGGCCGGAAAGGGCTCTGGCGCCCTCGTGTGGACAGAGGCTCGAACAGCCCCTCTCAGGCTTGCCTTCTCTCTCTGGCTCAGCACGCCCCGGGGGGCGGCTTGGGCTGGGGCCCAGAGGAGGCTGGGGGCTCCAGCCCCCGCCAAGAAGGGCCCTTCCACCTGGGCTCTATCTCCCTCTCTCAAAGGCGTTCTTCGTGCCCATGCCAACCTAGGCCATGCCTCGCCGTGGAAATCCTTAGCTCCAAATCCCTCAGGGTGTGCAGCCTGCACCCGTGTGGATGCAGCCTTGCCCAGATGGACTGAGGAAGATAGGCGTGTAAGGAGGGAACGAGTCGTTTTCCCCCTTCCTCATCCCCCTGCGATCCCATACTCCTTGCCATTCAGTCTTGCCTCGATTCTTTCCTTCTGGCTTGGTTCATCTTGCCAGGTCTCTCTTTCTCCCTTTCTTTTCAAACTCTCTTGACCCCACCTGGAGTGTGCCTCATCTGGAGCCCCATTGGTGCTTCCCAAGGCACAGAGTTTCCCAAGCACACAAAACCAACCCAAGCAGCCCTTCTCCCCAGGGGGCCAGAAGGAAGCTCGGCCAGAGCTCTTGTGGATCCGTCAAGAGAGCGGCCTGCAGATGCCCGGCCTGGCTCGAGCTCCCATCATCTCAGCAGGTGCAGAGAAAGCAGAGGAGAGCCTCCCTCGGACAGACAAACGGAGGTTCCTGAGCCCTCTGGAGAGACAAGGCCCAGCGCCGGGCACTGCTGCTCTCCCAATTCGCTCTCCCTTTGGGCACCACCCGGGCACCCCTCACAGCCCCTGCATGCGCATCCCAAAACCCAGGCCACGCTGGGATTCCACACTCATCAGCTCCAGCACGGAACCCAGGAACGAGAACAGAAACCCACCCACCCAGCCGGCACGTGGGGAGGGGCCCTGCAGAAACACTGCCAAATCCAGATAGCCAGCTGCCGTCCAGCACCAGACAAAGGAACACCATCACGCATGCCTAGAGAAGTCCATACCACAACCAGCTCGAGGCTCCTACTCAGGCCTGTCCCCTGAGGACGCCTCTCAAGGACCACCCCTGGGCAGGCTGTAGAAAAGAAGGTGCCTTCACACCGGGTGGGCGTGTATGTCCATTTGTCCAACCACGATGGACCACAGGATCCAGGGCATGCCCCAAAGAACCCTGGAACCACCGTCGGACCCAGCACTACCCCTCACGGCCATAGACCCCGACAAAGGGTCTCTTCTCAGCGTGAAACGTCCCAATCGCTTCAGGCAGCCCGCTTCCCAAGAGCAGCACATGGAAAGACATTCGTGGTCCATGGACAGATGCTTGGCTGAGCAAGCAGCTGTCCTTCTCCCCAACAGAAGCGGACTCAGCAATCCAGCGGCGCAGAAATGGGTGCCATGGGCAGCCCCAGTGTTGCGAAGAGAAACGCTCACACGAAAGGAAAGAGGTCTGGGAGGGAGACACACAGCCCATGGGAAACCCCTTCCCTCTCCCATCTCACCAGGGACACCCAGGAACTGGCTTCCAGGAAAGAAACCCCTGCACTGCCATCCAGATGCTGCTTGCCAAATGGGAGGGCGAGGCTGTGGGAATGCCTGGCATTGGGGAGGTCCGAGATCCAAACCCTTGCCCTTGCGGGGGCTGGGGGGGTGGCCAGAGCCCTCGTTCCATGGAGCGCAAGCTACGATGTCTAGTCCCTCTTCTGGGAACCCAAGGGAGGAGAAGGGGAGCCAAACAGGATGGATAGACATGGCCGAGGGGATCCCTGTGTTGGGAAAGTGCAATGGATCCACTTCGAGCAGCGCCCCGCGAAAAGGAGTCCTGAACATTCACCCCCAACTCATGAGCGTCTCAGCGCTCCCCAGACAAGGTGTCACGCTCGAGAGGGCTGCCCCTGGGGAAAAGAGACGGGCCGAAGGACTCCGTGGATTCCGTCCAGATGGCCTAGCCTAGCCCATCGGACTCGACCGAATTCCCTGGTGAGGACGAAGTGATGAGGACAAAGACATGCTTCGTTTGGAGTGGATTGACTTCCCCAGGTATTCTCCTGCACCCGTGTGTGGTATGCAGATCCACTCTGCTCGGCAAAAGCATCCACTCCCAGGCTGGGCATCCCCAGGCGGGCGCTTCCAACCCACTCCCACCCAAGATATGGGCTCAGGAGAGACTTGGGATGCATTTGTCTATCCAGGTCCTAGCTATTGTTTCCTACTCTATCTGCATGCGTATGCGTGTGGGTGTGTTTGGAGAGAGAGAGGGAGGGAGGCAGAATGAGAGAAAGAGGGAGAGAACGAGGGAGAGAAGGAGAGAGGAGGGCCTTCACTCCTTTCTGGATCCATTCAGCTCATTCAGTTCAATGCCTCTTAGTCCTTGTCCATGGAGTTGGGGGCCCCCTGCCACACGGAGATGTGGTCTCGCCAGAGGGGGATCGCCCAGTGCAGCTCTTGCCCCAGCCACAGCCGGGACCAGGAGAGCCTCTGAAGCTGGGCAGCCGCGTGGGAACTCCCCTGAGAGCTTGCTGGAGGAGACCAATCAAGCGTCCTGAATGCATCACACCTGCTTTCAATCAGGCCTCCATTGCCTGGCGCCCTGCTGCCAAGAGAGGCTCTTCTCCAAAGGACACAAGGACATTTCCCTCAGCCTCCTCTGTGTGTGTGTGTTTGAGAGAGAGAGAGAGAGAGAGAGAGAGAGAGAGAGAGAGAGAGAGAGAGAGAGAGAGAGAGAGGGAGAGAGAGAGAGAGAGAGAGAGAACAGGCGGATGAGCCCATCTGCCAACACTCTAGCCCCCGAAGCCCCCCATGTATTCCTCGGCACCACACTCCTTCTCACCTACCTGAAGCCGTGATGGGGACGGCTTGACCAGGGCCAGCTGGCGGTCCAATCCCGAGGCTGTGTGTGTCTGGGCGCCTGCCTCTAGGGGACCCCAAGCACGCCAAAGCCCAGGACCTGTTCCAAGCCTTCCAAACCCACTGCCACCCAACCAGGCGGCGAACTCACCTCCAAATCCGGAAGGCACACCTCCGCCCTCCGCCTGACAGGAGGTGTCTCGGAGGAGAGAGTCCCTGGTGCCCAGGAAACACCCACATAGCCTCTGGGGGCCTGCTGTGAGTGCGTCCCGCTCAAGCCTCCATCCGCACTCTACGTGGAGCCTGCGCCTTTGGAGCCTTGCCACTCCCACCTCTTAGAGCCTCGGAGCTGCACCTGAGGCCGGAAAGGGCTCTGGCGCCCTCGTGTGGACAGAGGCGTGAACAGCCCCTCTCAGGCTTGCCTTCTCTCTCTGGCTCAGCACGCCCCGGGGGGCGGCTTGGGCTGGGGCCCAGAGGAGGCTGGGGGCTCCAGCCCCCGCCAAGAAGGGCCCTTCCACCTGGGCTCTATCTCCCTCTCTCAAAGGCGTTCTTCGTGCCCATGCCAACCTAGGCCATGCCTCGCCGTGGAAATCCTTAGCTCCAAATCCCTCAGGGTGTGCAGCCTGCACCCGTGTGGATGCAGCCTTGCCCAGATGGACTGAGGAAGATAGGCGTGTAAGGAGGGAACGAGTCGTTTTCCCCCTTCCTCATCCCCCTGCGATCCCATACTCCTTGCCATTCAGTCTTGCCTCGATTCTTTCCTTCTGGCTTGGTTCATCTTGCCAGGTCTCTCTTTCTCCCTTTCTTTTCAAACTCTCTTGACCCCACCTGGAGTGTGCCTCATCTGGAGCCCCATTGGTGCTTCCCAAGGCACAGAGTTTCCCAAGCACACAAAACCAACCCAAGCAGCCCTTCTCCCCAGGGGGCCAGAAGGAAGCTCGGCCAGAGCTCTTGTGGATCCGTCAAGAGAGCGGCCTGCAGATGCCCGGCCTGGCTCGAGCTCCCATCATCTCAGCAGGTGCAGAGAAAGCAGAGGAGAGCCTCCCTCGGACAGACCAAGGGAGGTCCCTGAGCCCTCTGGAGAGACAAGGCCCAGCGCCGGGCACTGCTGCTCTCCCAAATCGCTCTCCCTTTGGGCACCACCCGGGCACCCCTCACAGCCCCTGCATGCGCATCCCAAAACCCAGGCCACGCTGGGATTCCACACTCATCAGCTCCAGCACGGAACCCAGGAACGAGAACAGAAACCCACCCACCCAGCCGGCACGTGGGGAGGGGGCCTGAAGAAACACTGCCAAATCCAGATAGCCAGCTGCCGTCCAGCACCAGACAAAGGAACACCATCACGCATGCCTAGAGAAGTCCATACCACAACCAGCTCGAGGCTCCTACTCAGGCCTGTCCCCTGAGGACGCCTCTCAAGGACCACCCCTGGGCAGGCTGTAGAAAAGAAGGTGCCTTCACACCGGGTGGGCGTGTATGTCCATTTGTCCAACCACGATGGACCACAGGATCCAGGGCATGCCCCAAAGAACCCTGGAACCACCGTCGGACCCAGCACTACCCCTCACGGCCATAGACCCCGACAAAGGGTCTCTTCTCAGCGTGAAACGCCCCACTCGCTTCAGGCAGCCCTCTTCCCAAGAGCAGCACATGGAAAGACATTCGTGGTCCATGGACAGATGCTTGGCTGAGCAAGCAGCTGTCCTTCTCCCCAACAGAAGCGGACTCAGCAATCCAGCGGCGCAGAAATGGGTGCCATGGGCAGCCCCAGTGTTGCGAAGAGAAACGCTCACACGAAAGGAAAGAGGTCTGGGAGGGAGACACACAGCCCATGGGAAACCCCTTCCCTCTCCCATCTCACCAGGGACACCCAGGAACTGGCTTCCAGGAAAGAAACCCCTGCACTGCCATCCAGATGCTGCTTGTCAAATGGGAGGGCGAGGCTGTGGGAATGCCTGGCATTGGGGAGGTTCGAGATCCAAACCCTTGCCCTTGCGGGGGCTGGGGGGGTGGCCAGAGCCCTCGTTTCATGGAGCGCAAGCTACGATGTCTAGTCCCTCTTCTGGGAACCCAAGGGAGGAGAAGGGGAGCCAAACAGGATGGATAGACATGGCCGATGGGATCCCTGTGTTGGGAAAGTGCAATGGATCCACGTCGAGCAGCGCCCCGCGAAAAGGAGTCCTGAACATTCACCCCCAACCCATGAGCGTCTCAGCGCTCCCCAGACAAGGTGTCACGCTCGAGAGGGCTGCCCCTGGGGAAAAGAGACGGGCCGAAGGACTCCGTGGATTCCGTCCAGATGGCCTAGCCTAGCCCATCGGACTCGACCGAATTCCCTGGTGAGGACGAAGTGATGAGGACAAAGACATGCTTCGTTTGGAGTGGATTGACTTCCCCAGGTATTCTCCTGCACCCGTGTGTGGTATGCAGATCCACTCTGCTCGGCAAAAGCATCCACGCCCAGGCTGGGCATCCCCAGGCGGGCGCTTCCAACCCACTCCCACCCAAGATATGGGCTCAGGAGAGACTTGGGATGCATTTGTCTATCCAGGTCCTAGCTATTGTTTCCTACTCTATCTGCATGCGTATGCGTGTGGGTGTGTTTGGAGAGAGAGAGGGAGGGAGGCAGAATGAGAGAAAGAGGGAGAGAACGAGGGAGAGAAGGAGAGAGGAGGGCCTTCACTCCTTTCTGGATCCATTCAGCTCATTCAGTTCAATGCCTCTTAGTCCTTGTCCATGGAGTTGGGGGCCCCCTGCCACACGGAGATGTGGTCTCGCCAGAGGGGGATCGCCCAGTGCAGCTCTTGCCCCAGCCACAGCCGGGACCAGGAGAGCCTCTGAAGCTGGGCAGCCGCGTGGGAACTCCCCTGAGAGCTTGCTGGAGGAGACCAATCAAGCGTCCTGAACGCATCACACCTGCTTTCAATCAGGCCTCTATTGCCTCGCGCCCTGCTGCCAAGAGAGGCTCTTCTCCAAAGGACACAAGGACATTTCCCTCAGCCTCCTGTGTCTGTGTGTGTTTGAGAGAGAGAGAGAGAGAGAGAGAGAGAGAGAGAGAGAGAGAGAGAGAGAGAGAGAGAGGGAGAGGGAGAGGGAGAGGGAGAGGGAGAGGGAGAGGGAGAGGGAGAGGGAGAGAGAGAGAGAGAGAGAGAGAACAGGCGGATGAGCCCAGCTGCCAACACTCTAGCCCCCGAAGCCCCCCATGTATTCCTCGGCACCACACTCCTTCTCACCTACCTGAAGCCGTGATGGGGACGGCTTGACCAGGGCCAGCTGGCGGTCCAATCCCGAGGCTGTGTGTGTCTGGGCGCCTGCCTCTAGGGGACCCCAAGCACGCCAAAGCCCAGGACCTGTTCCAGCCTTCCAAACCCAATGTGGTCTCGTTGGTCTCACCTGCCACCCAACCAGGCGGTGAACTCACCTCCAAATCCGGAAGGCACACCTCCGCCCTCCGCCTGACAGGAGGTGTCTCGGAGGAGAGAGTCCCTGGTGCCCAGGAAACACCCACATAGCCTCTGGGGGCCTGCTGTGAGTGCGTCCCGCTCAAGCCTCCATCCGCCCTCGACGTGGAGCCTGAGCCTTTGGAGCCTGGCCACTCCCACCTCTTAGAGCCTCGGAGCTGCACCTGAGGCCGGAAGGGGCTCTGGCGCCCTCGTGTGGACAGAGGCTCGAACAGCCCCTCTCAGGCTTGCCTTCTCTCTCTGGCTCAGCACGCCCCGTGGGGCTGCTTGGGCTGGGGCCCAGAGGAGGGTGGGGACTCCAGCCCCCGCCAAGAAGGGCCCTTCCACCTGGGCTCTATCTCCCTCTCTCAAAGGCGTTCTTCGTGCCCATGCCAACCTAGGCCATGCCTCGCCGTGGAAATCCTTAGCTCCAAATCCCTCAGGGTGTGCAGCCTGCACCCGTGTGGATGCAGCCTTGCCCAGATGGACTGAGGAAGATAGGCGTGTAAGGAGGGAACGAGTCGTTTTCCCCCTTCCTCATCCCCCTGCGATCCCATACTCCTTGCCATTCAGTCTTGCCTCGATTCTTTCCTTCTGGCTTGGTTCATCTTGCCAGGTCTCTCTTTCTCCCTTTCTTTTCAAACTCTCTTGACCCCACCTGGAGTGTGCCTCATCTGGAGCCCCATTGGTGCTTCCCAAGGCACAGAGTTTCCCAAGCACACAAAACCAACCCAAGCAGCCCTTCTCCCCAGGGGGCCAGAAGGAAGCTCGGCCAGAGCTCTTGTGGATCCGTCAAGAGATGGAGATGCCCGGCCTGGCTCGAGCTCCCATCATCTCAGCAGGTGCAGAGAAAGCAGAGGACAGCCTCCCTCGGACAGACCAAGGGAGGTCCCTGAGCCCTCTGGAGAGACAAGGCCCAGCGCCGGGCACTGCTGCTCTCCCAATTCGCTCTCCCTTTGGGCACCACCCGGGCACCCCTCACAGCCCCTGGATGCGCATCCCAAAACCCAGGCCACGCTGGGATTCCACACTCATCAGCTCCAGCACGGAACCCAGGAACGAGAACAGAAACCCACCCACCCAGCCGGCACGTGGGGAGGGGGCCTGAAGAAACACTGCCAAATCCAGATAGCCAGCTGCCGTCCAGCACCAGACTAAGGAACACCATCACGCATGCCTAGAGAAGTCCATACCACAACCAGCTCGAGGCTCCTACTCAGGCCTGTCCCCTGAGGACGCCTCTCAAGGACCACCCCTGGGCAGGCTGTAGAAAAGAAGGTGCCTTCACACCGCGTGGGCGTGTATGTCCATTTGTCCAACCACGATGGACCACAGGATCCAGGGCATGCCCCAAAGAACCCTGGAACCACCGTCGGACCCAGCACTACCCCTCACGGCCATAGACCCCGACAAAGGGTCTCTTCTCAGCGTGAAACGCCCCACTCGCTTCAGGCAGCCCTCTTCCCAAGAGCAGCACATGGAAAGACATTCGTGGTCCATGGACAGATGCTTGGCTGAGCAAGCAGCTGTCCTTCTCCCCAACAGAAGCGGACTCAGCAATCCAGCGGCGCAGAAATGGGTGCCATGGGCAGCCCCAGTGTTGCGAAGAGAAACGCTCACACGAAAGGAAAGAGGTCTGGGAGGGAGACACACAGCCCATGGGAAACCCCTTCCCTCTCCCATCTCACCAGGGACACCCAGGAACTGGCTTCCAGGAAAGAAACACCTGCACTGCCATCCAGATGCTGCTTGCCAACTGGGAGGGCGAGGCTGTGGGAATGCCTGGCATTGGGGAGGTCCGAGATCCAAACCCTTGCCCTTGCGGGGGCTGGGGGGGTGGCCAGAGCCCTCGTTCCATGGAGCGCAAGCTACGATGTCTAGTCCCTCTTCTGGGAACCCAAGGGAGGAGAAGGGGAGCCAAACAGGATGGATAGACATGGCCGATGGGATCCCTGTGTTGGGAAAGTGCAATGGATCCACTTCGAGCAGCGCCCCGCGAAAAGGAGTCCTGAACATTCACCCCCAACCCATGAGCGTCTCAGCGCTCCCCAGACAAGGTGTCACGCTCGAGAGGGCTGCCCCTGGGGAAAAGAGACGGGCCGAAGGACTCCGTGGATTCCGTCCAGATGGCCTAGCCTAGCCCATCGGACTCGACCGAATTCCCTGGTGAGGACGAAGTGATGAGGACAAAGACATGCTTCGTTTGGAGTGGATTGACTTCCCCAGGTATTCTCCTGCACCCGTGTGTGGTATGCAGATCCACTCTGCTCGGCAAAAGCATCCACGCCCAGGCTGGGCATCCCCAGGCGGGCGCTTCCAACCCACTCCCACCCAAGATATGGGCTCAGGAGAGACTTGGGATGCATTTGTCTATCCAGGTCCTAGCTATTGTTTCCTACTCTATCTGCATGCGTATGCGTGTGGGTGTGTTTGGAGAGAGAGAGGGAGGGAGGCAGAATGAGAGAAAGAGGGAGAGAACGAGGGAGAGAAGGAGAGAGGAGGGCCTTCACTCCTTTCTGGATCCATTCAGCTCATTCAGTTCAATGCCTCTTAGTCCTTGTCCATGGAGTTGGGGGCCCCCTGCCACACGGAGATGTGGTCTCGCCAGAGGGGGATCGCCCAGTGCAGCTCTTGCCCCAGCCACAGCCGGGACCAGGAGAGCCTCTGAAGCTGGGCAGCCGCGTGGGAACTCCCCTGAGAGCTTGCTGGAGGAGACCAATCAAGCGTCCTGAACGCATCACACCTGCTTTCAATCAGGCCTCTATTGCCTCGCGCCCTGCTGCCAAGAGAGGCTCTTCTCCAAAGGACACAAGGACATTTCCCTCAGCCTCCTGTGTGTGTGTGTGTTTGAGAGAGAGAGAGAGAGAGAGAAAGAGAGAGAGAGAGGGAGAGGAAGAGGGATAGAGAGAGAGAGAGAGAGAGAGAGAGAGAGAGAGAGAGAGGGAGAGGAAGAGGGATAGAGAGAGAGAGAGAGAGAGAGAGAGAACAGGCGGATGAGCCCAGCTGCCAACACTCTAGCCCCCGAAGCCCCCCATGTATTCCTCGGCACCACACTCCTTCTCACCTACCTGAAGCCGTGATGGGGACGGCTTGACCAGGGCCAGCTGGCGGTCCAATCCCGAGGCTGTGTGTGTCTGGGCGCCTGCCTCTAGGGGACCCCAAGCACGCCAAAGCCCAGGACCAGTTCCAAGCCTTCCAAACCCACTGCCACCCAACCAGGCGGCCAACTCCCCTCCAAATCCGGAAGGCACACCTCCGCCCTCCGCCTGACAGGAGGTGTCTCGGAGGAGAGAGTCCCTGGTGCCCAGGAAACACCCACATAGCCTCTGGGGGCCTGCTGTGAGTGCGTCCCGCTCAAGCCTCCATCCGCACTCTACGTGGAGCCTGCGCCTTTGGAGCCTTGCCACTCCCACCTCTTAGAGCCTCGGAGCTGCACCTGAGGCCGGAAAGGGCTCTGGCGCCCTCGTGTGGACAGAGGCTCGAACAGCCCCTCTCAGGCTTGCCTTCTCTCTCTGGCTCAGCACGCCCCGGGGGGCTGCTTGGGCTGGGGCCCAGAGGAGGCTGGGGGCTCCAGCCCCCGCCAAGAAGGGCCCTTCCACCTGGGCTCTAGCTCCCTCTCTCAAAGGCGTTCTTCGTGCCCATGCCAACCTAGGCCATGCCTCGCCGTGGAAATCCTTAGCTCCAAATCCCTCAGGGTGTGCAGCCTGCACCCGTGTGGATGCAGCCTTGCCCAGATGGACTGAGGAAGATAGGCGTGTAAGGAGGGAACGAGTCGTTTTCCCCCTTCCTCATCCCCCTGCGATCCCATACTCCTTGCCATTCAGTCTTGCCTCGATTCTTTCCTTCTGGCTTGGTTCATCTTGCCAGGTCTCTCTTTCTCCCTTTCTTTTCAAACTCTCTTGACCCCACCTGGAGTGTGCCTCATCTGGAGCCCCATTGGTGCTTCCCAAGGCACAGAGTTTCCCAAGCACACAAAACCAACCCAAGCAGCCCTTCTCCCCAGGGGGCCAGAAGGAAGCTCGGCCAGAGCTCTTGTGGATCCGTCAAGAGATGGAGATGCCCGGCCTGGCTCGAGCTCCCATCATCTCAGCAGGTGCAGAGAAAGCAGAGGAGAGCCTCCCTCGGACAGACCAAGGGAGGTCCCTGAGCCCTCTGGAGAGACAAGGCCCAGCGCCGGGCACTGCTGCTCTCCCAATTCGCTCTCCCTTTGGGCACCACCCGGGCACCCCTCACAGCCCCTGGATGCGCATCCCAAAACCCAGGCCACGCTGGGATTCCACACTCATCAGCTCCAGCACGGAACCCAGGAACGAGAACAGAAACCCACCCACCCAGCCGGCACGTGGGGAGGGGGCCTGAAGAAACTCTGCCAAATCCAGATAGCCAGCTGCCGTCCAGCACCAGACAAAGGAACACCATCACGCATGCCTAGAGAAGTCCATACCACAACCAGCTCGAGGCTCCTACTCAGGCCTGTCCCCTGAGGACGCCTCTCAAGGACCACCCCTGGGCAGGCTGTAGAAAAGAAGGTGCCTTCACACCGCGTGGGCGTGTATGTCCATTTGTCCAACCACGATGGACCACAGGATCCAGGGCATGCCCCAAAGAACCCTGGAACCACCGTCGGACCCAGCACTACCCCTCACGGCCATAGACCCCGACAAAGGGTCTCTTCTCAGCGTGAAACGCCCCACTCGCTTCAGGCAGCCCGCGTACCAAGAGCAGCACATGGAAAGACATTCGTGGTCCATGGACAGATGCTTGGCTGAGCAAGCAGCTGTCCTTCTCCCCAACAGAAGCGGACTCAGCAATCCAGCGGCGCAGAAATGGGTGCCATGGGCAGCCCCAGTGTTGCGAAGAGAAACGCTCACACGAAAGGAAAGAGGTCTGGGAGGGAGACACACAGCCCATGGGAAACCCCTTCCCTCTCCCATCTCACCAGGGACACCCAGGAACTGGCTTCCAGGAAAGGAACCCCTGCACTGCCATCCAGATGCTGCTTGCCAAATGGGAGGGCGAGGCTGTGGGAATGCCTGGCATTGGGGAGGTCCGAGATCCAAACCCTTGCCCTTGCGGGGGATGGGGGGGGTGGCCAGAGCCCTCCTTCCATGGAGCGCAAGCTACGATGTCTAGTCCCTCTTCTGGGAACCCAAGGGAGGAGAAGGGGTGCCAGACAGGATGGATAGACATGGCCGATGGGATCCCTGTGTTGGCATAGTGCAATGGATCCACTTCGAGCAGCGCCCCGCGAAAAGGAGTCCTGAACATTCACCCCCAACACATGAGCGTCTCAGCGCTCCCCAGACAAGGTGTCACGCTCGAGAGGGCTGCCCCTGGGGAAAAGAGACGGGCCGAAGGACTCCGTGGATTCCGTCCAGATGGCCTAGCCTAGCCCATCGGACTCGACCGAATTCCCTGGTGAGGACGAAGTGATGAGGACAAAGACATGCTTCGTTTGGAGTGGATTGACTTCCCCAGGTATTCTCCTGCACCCGTGTGTGGTATGCAGATCCACTCTGCTCGGCAAAAGCATCCACTCCCAGGCTGGGCATCCCCAGGCGGGCGCTTCCAACCCACTCCCACCCAAGATATGGGCTCAGGAGAGACTTGGGATGCATTTGTCTATCCAGGTCCTAGCTATTGTTTCCTACTCTATCTGCATGCGTATGCGTGTGGGTGTGTTTGGAGAGAGAGAGGGAGGGAGGCAGAATGAGAGAAAGAGGGAGAGAACGAGGGAGAGAAGGAGAGAGGAGGGCCTTCACTCCTTTCTGGATCCATTCAGCTCATTCAGTTCAATGCCTCTTAGTCCTTGTCCATGGAGTTGGGGGCCCCCTGCCACACGGAGATGTGGTCTCGCCAGAGGGGGATCGCCCAGTGCAGCTCTTGCCCCAGCCACAGCCGGGACCAGGAGAGCCTCTGAAGCTGGGCAGCCGCGTGGGAACTCCCCTGAGAGCTTGCTGGAGGAGACCAATCAAGCGTCCTGAATGCATCACACCTGCTTTCAATCAGGCCTCCATTGCCTGGCGCCCTGCTGCCAAGAGAGGCTCTTCTCCAAAGGACACAAGGACATTTCCCTCAGCCTCCTGTGTGTGTGTGTGTTTGAGAGAGAGAGAGAGAGAGAGAGAGAGAGAGAGAGAGAGAGAGAGAGAGAGAGAGAGAGAGAGAGAGAGAAGAGGGATAGAGAGAGAGAGAGAGAGAGAGAGAGAACAGGCGGATGAGCCCAGCTGCCAACACTCTAGCCCCCGAAGCCCCCCATGTATTCCTCGGCACCACACTCCTTCTCACCTACCTGAAGCCGTGATGGGGACGGCTTGACCAGGGCCAGCTGGCGGTCCAATCCCGAGGCTGTGTGTGTCTGGGCGCCTGCCTCTATGGGACCCCAAGCACGCCAAAGCCCAGGACCTGTTCCAAGCCTTCCAAACCCACTGCCACCCAACCAGGCGGTGAACTCACCTCCAAATCCGGAAGGCACACCTCCGCCCTCCGCCTGACAGGAGGTGTCTCGGAGGAGAGAGTCCCTGGTGCCCAGGAAACACCCACATAGCCTCTGGGGGCCTGCTGTGAGTGCGTCCCGCTCAAGCCTCCATCCGCACTCTACGTGGAGCCTGCGCCTTTGGAGCCTTGCCACTCCCACCTCTTAGAGCCTCGGAGCTGCACCTGAGGCCGGAAGGGGCTCTGGCGCCCTCGTGTGGACAGAGGCTCGAACAGCCCCTCTCAGGCTTGCCTTCTCTCTCTGGCTCAGCACGCCCCGGGGGGCGGCTTGGGCTGGGGCCCAGAGGAGGCTGGGGGCTCCAGCCCCCGCCAAGAAGGGCCCTTCCACCTGGGCTCTATCTCCCTCTCTCAAAGGCGTTCTTCGTGCCCATGCCAACCTAGGCCATGCCTCGCCGTGGAAATCCTTAGCTCCAAATCCCTCAGGGTGTGCAGCCTGCACCCGTGTGGATGCAGCCTTGCCCAGATGGACTGAGGAAGATAGGCGTGTAAGGAGGGAACGAGTCGTTTTCCCCCTTCCTCATCCCCCTGCGATCCCATACTCCTTGCCATTCAGTCTTGCCTCGATTCTTTCCTTCTGGCTTGGTTCATCTTGCCAGGTCTCTCTTTCTCCCTTTCTTTTCAAACTCTCTTGACCCCACCTGGAGTGTGCCTCATCTGGAGCCCCATTGGTGCTTCCCAAGGCACAGAGTTTCCCAAGCACACAAAACCAACCCAAGCAGCCCTTCTCCCCAGGGGGCCAGAAGGAAGCTCGGCCAGAGCTCTTGTGGATCCGTCAAGAGAGCGGCCTGCAGATGCCCGGCCTGGCTCGAGCTCCCATCATCTCAGCAGGTGCAGAGAAAGCAGAGGAGAGCCTCCCTCGGACAGACCAAGGGAGGTCACTGAGCCCTCTGGAGAGACAAGGCCCAGCGCCGGGCACTGCTGCTCTCCCAATTCGCTCTCCCTTTGGGCACCACCCGGGCACCCCTCACAGCCCCTGCATGCGCATCCCAAAACCCAGGCCACGCTGGGATTCCACACTCATCAGCTCCAGCACGGAACCCAGGAACGAGAACAGAAACCCACCCACCCACCCGGCACGTGGGGAGGGGCCCTGAAGAAACACTGCCAAATCCAGATAGCCAGCTGCCGTCCAGCACCAGACAAAGGAACACCATCACGCATGCCTAGAGAAGTCCATACCACAACCAGCTCGAGGCTCCTACTCAGGCCTGTCCCCTGAGGACGCCTCTCAAGGACCACCCCTGGGCAGGCTGTAGAAAAGAAGGTGCCTTCACACCGCGTGGGCGTGTATGTCCATTTGTCCAACCACGATGGACCACAGGATCCAGGGCATGCCCCAAAGAACCCGGGAACCACCGTCGGACCCAGCACTACCCCTCACGGCCATAGACCCCGACAAAGGGTCTCTTCTCAGCGTGAAACGTCCCAATCGCTTCAGGCAGCCCGCTTCCCAAGAGCAGCACATGGAAAGACATTCGTGGTCCATGGACAGATGCTTGGCTGAGCAAGCAGCTGTCCTTCTCCCCAACAGAAGCGGACTCAGCAATCCAGCGGCGCAGAAATGGGTGCCATGGGCAGCCCCAGTGTTGCGAAGAGAAACGCTCACACGAAAGGAAAGAGGTCTGGGAGGGAGACACACAGCCCATGGGAAACCCCTTCCCTCTCCCATCTCACCAGGGACACCCAGGAACTGGCTTCCAGGAAAGAAACCCCTGCACTGCCATCCAGATGCTGCTTGCCAAATGGGAGGGCGAGGCTGTGGGAATGCCTGGCATTGGGGAGGTCCGAGATCCAAACCCTTGCCCTTGCGGGGGCTGGGGGGGTGGCCAGAGCCCTCGTTCCATGGAGCGCAAGCTACGATGTCTAGTCCCTCTTCTGGGAACCCAAGGGAGGAGAAGGGGAGCCAAACAGGATGGATAGACATGGCCGATGGGATCCCTGTGTTGGGAAAGTGCAATGGATCCACTTCGAGCAGCGCCCCGCGAAAAGGAGTCCTGAACATTCACCCCCAACACATGAGCGTCTCAGCGCTCCCCAGACAAGGTGTCACGCTCGAGAGGGCTGCCCCTGGGGAAAAGAGACGGGCCGAAGGACTCCGTGGATTCCGTCCAGATGGCCTAGCCTAGCCCATCGGACTCGACCGAATTCCCTGGTGAGGACGAAGTGATGAGGACAAAGACATGCTTCGTTTGGAGTGGATTGACGTCCCCAGGTATTCTCCTGCACCCGTGTGTGGTATGCAGATCCACTCTGCTCGGCAAAAGCATCCACTCCCAGGCTGGGCATCCCCAGGCGGGCGCTTCCAACCCACTCCCACCCAAGATATGGGCTCAGGAGAGACTTGGGATGCATTTGTCTATCCAGGTCCTAGCTATTGTTTCCTACTCTATCTGCATGCGTATGCGTGTGGGTGTGTTTGGAGAGAGAGAGGGAGGGAGGCAGAATGAGAGAAAGAGGGAGAGAACGAGGGAGAGAAGGAGAGAGGAGGGCCTTCACTCCTTTCTGGATCCATTCAGCTCATTCAGTTCAATGCCTCTTAGTCCTTGTCCATGGAGTTGGGGGCCCCCTGCCAAACGGAGATGTGGTCTCGCCAGAGGGGGATCGCCCAGTGCAGCTCTTGCCCCAGCCACAGCCGGGACCAGGAGAGCCTCTGAAGCTGGGCAGCCGCGTGGGAACTCCCTTGAGAGCTTGCTGGAGGAGACCAATCAAGCGTCCTGAATGCATCACACCTGCTTTCAATCAGGCCTCCATTGCCTGGCGCCCTGCTGCCAAGAGAGGCTCTTCTCCAAAGGACACAAGGACATTTCCCTCAGCCTCCTGTGTCTGTGTGTGTTTGAGAGAGAGAGAGAGAGAGAGAGAGAGAGAGAGAGAGAGAGAGAGAGAGAGAGAGAGAGCGAGAGAGAGAACAGGCGGATTAGCCCAGCTGCCAACACTCTAGCCCCCGAAGCCCCCCATGTATTCCTCGGCACCACACTCCTTCTCACCTACCTGAAGCCGTGATGGGGACGGCTTGACCAGGGCCAGCTGGCGGTCCAATCCCGAGGCTGTGTGTGTCTGGGCGCCTGCCTCTAGGGGACCCCAAGCACGCCAAAGCCCAGGACCTGTTCCAAGCCTTCCAAACCCACTGCCACCCAACCAGGCGGCGAACTCCCCTCCAAATCCGGAAGGCACACCTCCGCCCTCCGCCTGACAGGAGGTTTCTCGGAGGAGAGAGTCCCTGGTGCCCAGGAAACACCCACATAGCCTCTGGGGGCCTGCTGTGAGTGCATCCCGCTCAAGCCTCCATCCGCCCTCGACGTGGAGCCTGCGCCTTTGGAGCCTTGCCACTCCCACCTCTTAGAGCCTCGGAGCTGCACCTGAGGCCGGAAAGGGCTCTGGCGCCCTCGTGTGGACAGAGGCTCGAACAGCCCCTCTCAGGCTTGCCTTCTCTCTCTGGCTCAGCACGCCCCGGGGGGCTGCTTGGGCTGGGGCCCAGAGGAGGCTGGGGGCTCCAGCCCCCGCCAAGAAGGGCCCTTCCACCTGGGCTATATCTCCCTCTCTCAAAGGCGTTCTTCGTGCCCATGCCAACCTAGGCCATGCCTCGCCATGGAAATCCTTAGCTCCAAATCCCTCAGGGTGTGCCAGCCTGCACCCGTGTGGATGCAGCCTTGCCCAGATGGACTGATGAAGATAGGCGTGTAAGGAGGGAACGAGTCGTTTTCCCCCTTCCTCATCCCCCTGCGATCCCATACTCCTTGCCATTCAGTCTTGCCTCGATTCTTTCCTTCTGGCTTGGTTCATCTTGCCAGGTCTCTCTTTCTCCCTTTCTTTTCAAACTCTCTTGACCCCACCTGGAGTGTGCCTCATCTGGAGCCCCATTGGTGCTTCCCAAGGCACAGAGTTTCCCAAGCACACAAAACCAACCCAAGCAGCCCTTCTCCCCAGGGGGCCAGAAGGAAGCTCGGCCAGAGCTCTTGTGGATCCGTCAAGAGAGCGGCCTGCAGATGCCCGGCCTGGCTCGAGCTCCCATCATCTCAGCAGGTGCAGAGAAAGCAGAGGAGAGCCTCCCTCGGACAGACCAAGGGAGGTCCCTGAGCCCTCTGGAGAGACAAGGCCCAGCGCCGGGCACTGCTGCTCTCCCAATTCGCTCTCCCTTTGGGCACCACCCGGGCACCCCTCACAGCCCCTGCATGCGCATCCCAAAACCCAGGCCACGCTGGGATTCCACACTCATCAGCTCCAGCACGGAACCCAGGAACGAGAACAGAAACCCACCCACCCAGCCGGCACGTGGGGAGGGGGCCTGAAGAAACACTGCCAAATCCAGATAGCCAGCTGCCGTCCAGCACCAGACAAAGGAACACCATCACGCATGCCTAGAGAAGTCCATACCACAACCAGCTCGAGGCTCCTACTCAGGCCTGTCCCCTGAGGACGCCTCTCAAGGACCACCCCTGGGCAGGCTGTAGAAAAGAAGGTGCCTTCACACCGGGTGGGCGTGTATGTCCATTTGTCCAACCACGATGGACCACAGGATCCAGGGCATGCCCCAAAGAACCCTGGAACCACCGTCGGACCCAGCACTACCCCTCACGGCCATAGACCCCGACAAAGGGTCTCTTCTCAGCGTGAAACGTCCCAATCGCTTCAGGCAGCCCGCTTCCCAAGAGCAGCACATGGAAAGACATTCGTGGTCCATGGACAGATGCTTGGCTGAGCAAGCAGCTGTCCTTCTCCCCAACAGAAGCGGACTCAGCAATCCAGCGGCGCAGAAATGGGTGCCATGGGCAGCCCCAGTGTTGGGAAGAGAAACGCTCACACGAAAGGAAAGAGGTCTGGGAGGGAGACACACAGCCCATGGGAAACCCCTTCCCTCTCCCATCTCACCAGGGACACCCAGGAACTGGCTTCCAGGAAAGAAACCCCTGCACTGCCATCCAGATGCTGCTTGCCAAATGGGAGGGCGAGGCTGTGGGAATGCCTGGCATTGGGGAGGTCCGAGATCCAAACCCTTGCCCTTGCGGGGGCTGGGGGGGTGGCCAGAGCCCTCGTTCCATGGAGCGCAAGCTACGATGTCTAGTCCCTCTTCTGGGAACCCAAGGGAGGAGAAGGGGAGCCAAACAGGATGGATAGACATGGCCGATGGGATCCCTGTGTTGGGAAAGTGCAATGGATCCACTTCGAGCAGCGCCCCGCGAAAAGGAGTCCTGAACATTCACCCCCAACACATGAGCGTCTCAGCGCTCCCCAGACAAGGTGTCACGCTCGAGAGGGCTGCCCCTGGGGAAAAGAGACGGGCCGAAGGACTCCGTGGATTCCGTCCAGATGGCCTAGCCTAGCCCATCGGACTCGACCGAATTCCCTGGTGAGGACGAAGTGATGAGGACAAAGACATGCTTCGTTTGGAGTGGATTGACGTCCCCAGGTATTCTCCTGCACCCGTGTGTGGTATGCAGATCCACTCTGCTCGGCAAAAGCATCCACTCCCAGGCTGGGCATCCCCAGGCGGGCGCTTCCAACCCACTCCCACCCAAGATATGGGCTCAGGAGAGACTTGGGATGCATTTGTCTATCCAGGTCCTAGCTATTGTTTCCTACTCTATCTGCATGCGTATGCGTGTGGGTGTGTTTGGAGAGAGAGAGGGAGGGAGGCAGAATGAGAGAAAGAGGGAGAGAACGAGGGAGAGAAGGAGAGAGGAGGGCCTTCACTCCTTTCTGGATCCATTCAGCTCATTCAGTTCAATGCCTCTTAGTCCTTGTCCATGGAGTTGGGGGCCCCCTGCCAAACGGAGATGTGGTCTCGCCAGAGGGGGATCGCCCAGTGCAGCTCTTGCCCCAGCCACAGCCGGGACCAGGAGAGCCTCTGAAGCTGGGCAGCCGCGTGGGAACTCCCTTGAGAGCTTGCTGGAGGAGACCAATCAAGCGTCCTGAATGCATCACACCTGCTTTCAATCAGGCCTCCATTGCCTGGCGCCCTGCTGCCAAGAGAGGCTCTTCTCCAAAGGACACAAGGACATTTCCCTCAGCCTCCTGTGTCTGTGTGTGTTTGAGAGAGAGAGAGAGAGAGAGAGAGAGAGAGAGAGAGAGAGAGAGAGAGAGAGAGAGAGAGAGAGAGAGCGAGAGAGAGAACAGGCGGATTAGCCCAGCTGCCAACACTCTAGCCCCCGAAGCCCCCCATGTATTCCTCGGCACCACACTCCTTCTCACCTACCTGAAGCCGTGATGGGGACGGCTTGACCAGGGCCAGCTGGCGGTCCAATCCCGAGGCTGTGTGTGTCTGGGCGCCTGCCTCTAGGGGACCCCAAGCACGCCAAAGCCCAGGACCTGTTCCAAGCCTTCCAAACCCACTGCCACCCAACCAGGCGGCGAACTCCCCTCCAAATCCGGAAGGCACACCTCCGCCCTCCGCCTGACAGGAGGTTTCTCGGAGGAGAGAGTCCCTGGTGCCCAGGAAACACCCACATAGCCTCTGGGGGCCTGCTGTGAGTGCATCCCGCTCAAGCCTCCATCCGCCCTCGACGTGGAGCCTGCGCCTTTGGAGCCTTGCCACTCCCACCTCTTAGAGCCTCGGAGCTGCACCTGAGGCCGGAAAGGGCTCTGGCGCCCTCGTGTGGACAGAGGCTCGAACAGCCCCTCTCAGGCTTGCCTTCTCTCTCTGGCTCAGCACGCCCCGGGGGGCTGCTTGGGCTGGGGCCCAGAGGAGGCTGGGGGCTCCAGCCCCCGCCAAGAAGGGCCCTTCCACCTGGGCTATATCTCCCTCTCTCAAAGGCGTTCTTCGTGCCCATGCCAACCTAGGCCATGCCTCGCCATGGAAATCCTTAGCTCCAAATCCCTCAGGGTGTGCCAGCCTGCACCCGTGTGGATGCAGCCTTGCCCAGATGGACTGATGAAGATAGGCGTGTAAGGAGGGAACGAGTCGTTTTCCCCCTTCCTCATCCCCCTGCGATCCCATACTCCTTGCCATTCAGTCTTGCCTCGATTCTTTCCTTCTGGCTTGGTTCATCTTGCCAGGTCTCTCTTTCTCCCTTTCTTTTCAAACTCTCTTGACCCCACCTGGAGTGTGCCTCATCTGGAGCCCCATTGGTGCTTCCCAAGGCACAGAGTTTCCCAAGCACACAAAACCAACCCAAGCAGCCCTTCTCCCCAGGGGGCCAGAAGGAAGCTCGGCCAGAGCTCTTGTGGATCCGTCAAGAGAGCGGCCTGCAGATGCCCGGCCTGGCTCGAGCTCCCATCATCTCAGCAGGTGCAGAGAAAGCAGAGGAGAGCCTCCCTCGGACAGACCAAGGGAGGTCCCTGAGCCCTCTGGAGAGACAAGGCCCAGCGCCGGGCACTGCTGCTCTCCCAATTCGCTCTCCCTTTGGGCACCACCCGGGCACCCCTCACAGCCCCTGCATGCGCATCCCAAAACCCAGGCCACGCTGGGATTCCACACTCATCAGCTCCAGCACGGAACCCAGGAACGAGAACAGAAACCCACCCACCCAGCCGGCACGTGGGGAGGGGGCCTGAAGAAACACTGCCAAATCCAGATAGCCAGCTGCCGTCCAGCACCAGACAAAGGAACACCATCACGCATGCCTAGAGAAGTCCATACCACAACCAGCTCGAGGCTCCTACTCAGGCCTGTCCCCTGAGGACGCCTCTCAAGGACCACCCCTGGGCAGGCTGTAGAAAAGAAGGTGCCTTCACACCGGGTGGGCGTGTATGTCCATTTGTCCAACCACGATGGACCACAGGATCCAGGGCATGCCCCAAAGAACCCTGGAACCACCGTCGGACCCAGCACTACCCCTCACGGCCATAGACCCCGACAAAGGGTCTCTTCTCAGCGTGAAACGTCCCAATCGCTTCAGGCAGCCCGCTTCCCAAGAGCAGCACATGGAAAGACATTCGTGGTCCATGGACAGATGCTTGGCTGAGCAAGCAGCTGTCCTTCTCCCCAACAGAAGCGGACTCAGCAATCCAGCGGCGCAGAAATGGGTGCCATGGGCAGCCCCAGTGTTGCGAAGAGAAACGCTCACACGAAAGGAAAGAGGTCTGGGAGGGAGACACACAGCCCATGGGAAACCCCTTCCCTCTCCCATCTCACCAGGGACACCCAGGAACTGGCTTCCAGGAAAGAAACCCCTGCACTGCCATCCAGATGCTGCTTGCCAAATGGGAGGGCGAGGCTGTGGGAATGCCTGGCATTGGGGAGGTCCGAGATCCAAACCCTTGCCCTTGCGGGGGCTGGGGGGGTGGCCAGAGCCCTCGTTCCATGGAGCGCAAGCTACGATGTCTAGTCCCTCTTCTGGGAACCCAAGGGAGGAGAAGGGGAGCCAAACAGGATGGATAGACATGGCCGATGGGATCCCTGTGTTGGGAAAGTGCAATGGATCCACTTCGAGCAGCGCCCCGCGAAAAGGAGTCCTGAACATTCACCCCCAACACATGAGCGTCTCAGCGCTCCCCAGACAAGGTGTCACGCTCGAGAGGGCTGCCCCTGGGGAAAAGAGACGGGCCGAAGGACTCCGTGGATTCCGTCCAGATGGCCTAGCCTAGCCCATCGGACTCGACCGAATTCCCTGGTGAGGACGAAGTGATGAGGACAAAGACATGCTTCGTTTGGAGTGGATTGACTTCCCCAGGTATTCTCCTGCACCCGTGTGTGGTATGCAGATCCACTCTGCTCGGCAAAAGCATCCACTCCCAGGCTGGGCATCCCCAGGCGGGCGCTTCCAACCCACTCCCACCCAAGATATGGGCTCAGGAGAGACTTGGGATGCATTTGTCTATCCAGGTCCTAGCTATTGTTTCCTACTCTATCTGCATGCGTATGCGTGTGGGTGTGTTTGGAGAGAGAGAGGGAGGGAGGCAGAATGAGAGAAAGAGGGAGAGAACGAGGGAGAGAAGGAGAGAGGAGGGCCTTCACTCCTTTCTGGATCCATTCAGCTCATTCAGTTCAATGCCTCTTAGTCCTTGTCCATGGAGTTGGGGGCCCCCTGCCACACGGAGATGTGGTCTCGCCAGAGGGGGATCGCCCAGTGCAGCTCTTGCCCCAGCCACAGCAGGGACCAGGAGAGCCTCTGAAGCTGGGCAGCCGCGTGGGAACTCCCCTGAGAGCTTGCTGGAGGAGACCAATCAAGCGTCCTTAATGCATCACACCTGCTTTCAATCAGGCCTCCATTGCCTGGCGCCCTGCTGCCAAGAGAGGCTCTTCTCCAAAGGACACAAGGACATTTCCCTCAGCCTCCTGTGTGTGTGTGTGTGTGTTTGAGTGAGAGTGAGAGTGAGAGTGAGAGAGAGAGAGAGAGAGAGAGAGAGAGAGAGGGAGGGAGAGGGAGAGGGATAGAGAGAGAGAGAGAGAGAGAGAGAACAGGCGGATGAGCCCAGCTGCCAACACTCTAGCCCCCGAAGCCCCCCATGTATTCCTCGGCACCACACTCCTTCTCACCTACCTGAAGCCGTGATGGGGACGGCTTGACCAGGGCCAGCTGGCGGTCCAATCCCGAGGCTGTGTGTGTCTGGGCGCCTGCCTCTAGGGGACCCCAAGCACGCCAAAGCCCAGGACCTGTTCCAAGCCTTCCAAACCCACTGCCACCCAACCAGGCGGCGAACTCCCCTCCAAATCCGGAAGACACACCTCCGCCCTCCGCCTGACAGGAGGTGTCTCGGAGGAGAGAGTCCCTGGTGCCCAGGAAACACCCACATAGCCTCTGGGGGCCTGCTGTGAGTGCGTCCCGCTCAAGCCTCCATCCGCCCTCGACGTGGAGCCTGCGCCTTTGGAGCCTTGCCACTCCCACCTCTTAGAGCCTCGGAGCTGCACCTGAGGCCAGAAGGGGCTCTGGCGCCCTCGTGTGGACAGAGGCTCGAACAGCCCCTCTCAGGCTTGCCTTCTCTCTCTGGCTCAGCACGCCCCGGGGGGCGGCTTGGGCTGGGGCCCAGAGGAGGGTGGGGGCTCCAGCCCCCGCCAAGAAGGGCCCTTCCACCTGGGCTCTATCTCCCTCTCTCAAAGGCGTTCTTCGTGCCCATGCCAACCTAGGCCATGCCTCGCCGTGGAAATCCTTAGCTCCAAATCCCTCAGGGTGTGCAGCCTGCACCCGTGTGGATGCAGCCTTGCCCAGATGGACTGAGGAAGATAGGCGTGTAAGGAGGGAACGAGTCGTTTTCCCCCTTCCTCATCCCCCTGCGATCCCATACTCCTTGCCATTCAGTCTTGCCTCGATTCTTTCCTTCTGGCTTGGTTCATCTTGCCAGGTCTCTCTTTCTCCCTTTCTTTTCAAACTCTCTTGACCCCACCTGGAGTGTGCCTCATCTGGAGCCCCATTGGTGCTTCCCAAGGCACAGAGTTTCCCAAGCACACAAAACCAACCCAAGCAGCCCTTCTCCCCAGGGGGCCAGAAGGAAGCTCGGCCAGAGCTCTTGTGGATCCGTCAAGAGAGCGGCCTGCAGATGCCCGGCCTGGCTCGAGCTCCCATCATCTCAGCAGGTGCAGAGAAAGCAGAGGAGAGCCTCCCTCGGACAGACCAAGGGAGGTCCCTGAGCCCTCTGGAGAGACAAGGCCCAGCGCCGGGCACTGCTGCTCTCCCAATTCGCTCTCCCTTTGGGCACCACCCGGGCACCCCTCACAGCCCCTGCATGCGCATCCCAAAACCCAGGCCACGCTGGGATTCCACACTCATCAGCTCCAGCACGGAACCCAGGAACGAGAACAGAAACCCACCCACCCAGCCGGCACGTGGGGAGGGGGCCTGAAGAAACACTGCCAAATCCAGATAGCCAGCTGCCGTCCAGCACCAGACAAAGGAACACCATCACGCATGCCTAGAGAAGTCCATACCACAACCAGCTCGAGGCTCCTACTCAGGCCTGTCCCCTGAGGACGCCTCTCAAGGACCACCCCTGGGCAGGCTGTAGAAAAGAAGGTGCCTTCACACCGCGTGGGCGTGTATGTCCATTTGTCCAACCACGATGGACCACAGGATCCAGGGCATGCCCCAAAGAACCCTGGAACCACCGTCGGACCCAGCACTACCCCTCACGGCCATAGACCCCGACAAAGGGTCTCTTCTCAGCGTGAAACGCCCCACTCGCTTCAGGCAGCCCGCGTACCAAGAGCAGCACATGGAAAGACATTCGTGGTCCATGGACAGATGCTTGGCTGAGCAAGCAGCTGTCCTTCTCCCCAACAGAAGCGGACTCAGCAATCCAGCGGCGCAGAAATGGGTGCCATGGGCAGCCCCAGTGTTGCGAAGAGAAACGCTCACACGAAAGGAAAGAGGTCTGGGAGGGAGACACACAGCCCATGGGAAACCCCTTCCCTCTCCCATCTCACCAGGGACACCCAGGAACTGGCTTCCAGGAAAGAAACCCCTGCACTGCCATCCAGATGCTGCTTGCCAAATGGGAGGGCGAGGCTGTGGGAATGCCTGGCATTGGGGAGGTCCGAGATCCAAACCCTTGCCCTTGCGGGGGCTGGGGGGGTGGCCAGAGCCCTCGTTCCATGGAGCGCAAGCTACGATGTCTAGTCCCTCTTCTGGGAACCCAAGGGAGGAGAAGGGGAGCCAAACAGGATGGATAGACATGGCCGATGGGATCCCTGTGTTGGGAAAGTGCAATGGATCCACTTCGAGCAGCGCCCCGCGAAAAGGAGTCCTGAACATTCACCCCCAACACATGAGCGTCTCAGCGCTCCCCAGACAAGGTGTCACGCTCGAGAGGGCTGCCCCTGGGGAAAAGAGACGGGCCGAAGGACTCCGTGGATTCCGTCCAGATGGCCTAGCCTAGCCCATCGGACTCGACCGAATTCCCTGGTGAGGACGAAGTGATGAGGACAAAGACATGCTTCGTTTGGAGTGGATTGACTTCCCCAGGTATTCTCCTGCACCCGTGTGTGGTATGCAGATCCACTCTGCTCGGCAAAAGCATCCACTCCCAGGCTGGGCATCCCCAGGCGGGCGCTTCCAACCCACTCCCACCCAAGATATGGGCTCAGGAGAGACTTGGGATGCATTTGTCTATCCAGGTCCTAGCTATTGTTTCCTACTCTATCTGCATGCGTATGCGTGTGGGTGTGTTTGGAGAGAGAGAGGGAGGGAGGCAGAATGAGAGAAAGAGGGAGAGAACGAGGGAGAGAAGGAGAGAGGAGGGCCTTCACTCCTTTCTGGATCCATTCAGCTCATTCAGTTCAATGCCTCTTAGTCCTTGTCCATGGAGTTGGGGGCCCCCTGCCACACGGAGATGTGGTCTCGCCAGAGGGGGATCGCCCAGTGCAGCTCTTGCCCCAGCCACAGCCGGGACCAGGAGAGCCTCTGAAGCTGGGCAGCCGCGTGGGAACTCCCCTGAGAGCTTGCTGGAGGAGACCAATCAAGCGTCCTGAACGCATCACACCTGCTTTCAATCAGGCCTCCATTGCCTGGCGCCCTGCTGCCAAGAGAGGCTCTTCTCCAAAGGACACAAGGACATTTCCCTCAGCCTCCTGTGTGTGTGTGTGTGTGTTTGAGTGAGAGTGAGAGTGAGAGTGAGAGAGAGAGAGAGAGAGGGAGAGGGAGAGGGATAGAGAGAGAGAGAGAGAGAGAGAGAACAGGCGGATGAGCCCAGCTGCCAACACTCTAGCCCCCGAAGCCCCCCATGTATTCCTCGGCACCACACTCCTTCTCACCTACCTGAAGCCGTGATGGGGACGGCTTGACCAGGGCCAGCTGGCGGTCCAATCCCGAGGCTGTGTGTGTCTGGGCGCCTGCCTCTAGGGGACCCCAAGCACGCCAAAGCCCAGGACCTGTTCCAAGCCTTCCAAACCCACTGCCACCCAACCAGGCGGCGAACTCCCCTCCAAATCCGGAAGGCACACCTCCGCCCTCCGCCTGACAGGAGGTGTCTCGGAGGAGAGAGTCCCTGGTGCCCAGGAAACACCCACATAGCCTCTGGGGGCCTGCTGTGAGTGCGTCCCGCTCAAGCCTCCATCCGCCCTCGACGTGGAGCCTGCGCCTTTGGAGCCTTGCCACTCCCACCTCTTAGAGCCTCGGAGCTGCACCTGAGGCCAGAAGGGGCTCTGGCGCCCTCGTGTGGACAGAGGCTCGAACAGCCCCTCTCAGGCTTGCCTTCTCTCTCTGGCTCAGCACGCCCCGGGGGGCGGCTTGGGCTGGGGCCCAGAGGAGGGTGGGGGCTCCAGCCCCCGCCAAGAAGGGCCCTTCCACCTGGGCTCTATCTCCCTCTCTCAAAGGCGTTCTTCGTGCCCATGCCAACCTAGGCCATGCCTCGCCGTGGAAATCCTTAGCTCCAAATCCCTCAGGGTGTGCAGCCTGCACCCGTGTGGATGCAGCCTTGCCCAGATGGACTGAGGAAGATAGGCGTGTAAGGAGGGAACGAGTCGTTTTCCCCCTTCCTCATCCCCCTGCGATCCCATACTCCTTGCCATTCAGTCTTGCCTCGATTCTTTCCTTCTGGCTTGGTTCATCTTGCCAGGTCTCTCTTTCTCCCTTTCTTTTCAAACTCTCTTGACCCCACCTGGAGTGTGCCTCATCTGGAGCCCCATTGGTGCTTCCCAAGGCACAGAGTTTCCCAAGCACACAAAACCAACCCAAGCAGGCCTTCTCCCCAGGGGGCCAGAAGGAAGCTCGGCCAGAGCTCTTGTGGATCCGTCAAGAGAGCGGCCTGCAGATGCCCGGCCTGGCTCGAGCTCCCATCATCTCAGCAGGTGCAGAGAAAGCAGAGGAGAGCCTCCCTCGGACAGACCAAGGGAGGTCCCTGAGCCCTCTGGAGAGACAAGGCCCAGCGCCGGGCACTGCTGCTCTCCCAATTCGCTCTCCCTTTGGGCACCACCCGGGCACCCCTCACAGCCCCTGCATGCGCATCCCAAAACCCAGGCCACGCTGGGATTCCACACTCATCAGCTCCAGCACGGAACCCAGGAACGAGAACAGAAACCCACCCACCCAGCCGGCACGTGGGGAGGGGCCCTGAAGAAACACTGCCAAATCCAGATAGCCAGCTGCCGTCCAGCACCAGACAAAGGAACACCATCACGCATGCCTAGAGAAGTCCATACCACAACCAGATCGAGGCTCCTACTCAGGCCTGTCCCCTGAGGACGCCTCTCAAGGACCACCCCTGGGCAGGCTGTAGAAAAGAAGGTGCCTTCACACCGGGTGGGCGTGTATGTCCATTTGTCCAACCACGATGGACCACAGGATCCAGGGCATGCCCCAAAGAACCCTGGAACCACCGTCGGACCCAGCACTACCCCTCACGGCCATAGACCCCGACAAAGGGTCTCTTCTCAGCGTGAAACGTCCCAATCGCTTCAGGCAGCCCGCTTCCCAAGAGCAGCACATGGAAAGACATTCGTGGTCCATGGACAGATGCTTGGCTGAGCAAGCAGCTGTCCTTCTCCCCAACAGAAGCGGACTCAGCAATCCAGCGGCGCAGAAATGGGTGCCATGGGCAGCCCCAGTGTTGCGAAGAGAAACGCTCACACGAAAGGAAAGAGGTCTGGGAGGGAGACACACAGCCCATGGGAAACCCCTTCCCTCTCCCATCTCACCAGGGACACCCAGGAACTGGCTTCCAGGAAAGAAACCCCTGCACTGCCATCCAGATGCTGCTTGCCAAATGGGAGGGCGAGGCTGTGGGAATGCCTGGCATTGGGGAGGTCCGAGATCCAAACCCTTGCCCTTGCGGGGGCTGGGGGGGTGGCCAGAGCCCTCGTTCCATGGAGCGCAAGCTACGATGTCTAGTCCCTCTTCTGGGAACCCAAGGGAGGAGAAGGGGAGCCAAACAGGATGGATAGACATGGCCGATGGGATCCCTGTGTTGGGAAAGTGCAATGGATCCACTTCGAGCAGCGCCCCGCGAAAAGGAGTCCTGAACATTCACCCCCAACACATGAGCGTCTCAGCGCTCCCCAGACAAGGTGTCACGCTCGAGAGGGCTGCCCCTGGGGAAAAGAGACGGGCCGAAGGACTCCGTGGATTCCGTCCAGATGGCCTAGCCTAGCCCATCGGACTCGACCGAATTCCCTGGTGAGGACGAAGTGATGAGGACAAAGACATGCTTCGTTTGGAGTGGATTGACTTCCCCAGGTATTCTCCTGCACCCGTGTGTGGTATGCAGATCCACTCTGCTCGGCAAAAGCATCCACTCCCAGGCTGGGCATCCCCAGGCGGGCGCTTCCAACCCACTCCCACCCAAGATATGGGCTCAGGAGAGACTTGGGATGCATTTGTCTATCCAGGTCCTAGCTATTGTTTCCTACTCTATCTGCATGCGTATGCGTGTGGGTGTGTTTGGAGAGAGAGAGGGAGGGAGGCAGAATGAGAGAAAGAGGGAGAGAACGAGGGAGAGAAGGAGAGAGGAGGGCCTTCACTCCTTTCTGGATCCATTCAGCTCATTCAGTTCAATGCCTCTTAGTCCTTGTCCATGGAGTTGGGGGCCCCCTGCCACACGGAGATGTGGTCTCGCCAGAGGGGGATCGCCCAGTGCAGCTCTTGCCCCAGCCACAGCCGGGACCAGGAGAGCCTCTGAAGCTGGGCAGCCGCGTGGGAACTCCCCTGAGAGCTTGCTGGAGGAGACCAATCAAGCGTCCTGAACGCATCACACCTGCTTTCAATCAGGCCTCCATTGCCTGGCGCCCTGCTGCCAAGAGAGGCTCTTCTCCAAAGGACACAAGGACATTTCCCTCAGCCTCCTGTGTGTGTGTGTGTGTGTTTGAGTGAGAGTGAGAGTGAGAGTGAGAGAGAGAGAGAGAGAGGGAGAGGGAGAGGGATAGAGAGAGAGAGAGAGAGAGAGAGAACAGGCGGATGAGCCCAGCTGCCAACACTCTAGCCCCCGAAGCCCCCCATGTATTCCTCGGCACCACACTCCTTCTCACCTACCTGAAGCCGTGATGGGGACGGCTTGACCAGGGCCAGCTGGCGGTCCAATCCCGAGGCTGTGTGTGTCTGGGCGCCTGCCTCTAGGGGACCCCAAGCACGCCAAAGCCCAGGACCTGTTCCAAGCCTTCCAAACCCACTGCCACCCAACCAGGCGGCGAACTCCCCTCCAAATCCGGAAGGCACACCTCCGCCCTCCGCCTGACAGGAGGTGTCTCGGAGGAGAGAGTCCCTGGTGCCCAGGAAACACCCACATAGCCTCTGGGGGCCTGCTGTGAGTGCGTCCCGCTCAAGCCTCCATCCGCCCTCGACGTGGAGCCTGCGCCTTTGGAGCCTTGCCACTCCCACCTCTTAGAGCCTCGGAGCTGCACCTGAGGCCAGAAGGGGCTCTGGCGCCCTCGTGTGGACAGAGGCTCGAACAGCCCCTCTCAGGCTTGCCTTCTCTCTCTGGCTCAGCACGCCCCGGGGGGCGGCTTGGGCTGGGGCCCAGAGGAGGGTGGGGGCTCCAGCCCCCGCCAAGAAGGGCCCTTCCACCTGGGCTCTATCTCCCTCTCTCAAAGGCGTTCTTCGTGCCCATGCCAACCTAGGCCATGCCTCGCCGTGGAAATCCTTAGCTCCAAATCCCTCAGGGTGTGCAGCCTGCACCCGTGTGGATGCAGCCTTGCCCAGATGGACTGAGGAAGATAGGCGTGTAAGGAGGGAACGAGTCGTTTTCCCCCTTCCTCATCCCCCTGCGATCCCATACTCCTTGCCATTCAGTCTTGCCTCGATTCTTTCCTTCTGGCTTGGTTCATCTTGCCAGGTCTCTCTTTCTCCCTTTCTTTTCAAACTCTCTTGACCCCACCTGGAGTGTGCCTCATCTGGAGCCCCATTGGTGCTTCCCAAGGCACAGAGTTTCCCAAGCACACAAAACCAACCCAAGCAGGCCTTCTCCCCAGGGGGCCAGAAGGAAGCTCGGCCAGAGCTCTTGTGGATCCGTCAAGAGAGCGGCCTGCAGATGCCCGGCCTGGCTCGAGCTCCCATCATCTCAGCAGGTGCAGAGAAAGCAGAGGAGAGCCTCCCTCGGACAGACCAAGGGAGGTCCCTGAGCCCTCTGGAGAGACAAGGCCCAGCGCCGGGCACTGCTGCTCTCCCAATTCGCTCTCCCTTTGGGCACCACCCGGGCACCCCTCACAGCCCCTGCATGCGCATCCCAAAACCCAGGCCACGCTGGGATTCCACACTCATCAGCTCCAGCACGGAACCCAGGAACGAGAACAGAAACCCACCCACCCAGCCGGCACGTGGGGAGGGGCCCTGAAGAAACACTGCCAAATCCAGATAGCCAGCTGCCGTCCAGCACCAGACAAAGGAACACCATCACGCATGCCTAGAGAAGTCCATACCACAACCAGCTCGAGGCTCCTACTCAGGCCTGTCCCCTGAGGACGCCTCTCAAGGACCACCCCTGGGCAGGCTGTAGAAAAGAAGGTGCCTTCACACCGGGTGGGCGTGTATGTCCATTTGTCCAACCACGATGGACCACAGGATCCAGGGCATGCCCCAAAGAACCCTGGAACCACCGTCGGACCCAGCACTACCCCTCACGGCCATAGACCCCGACAAAGGGTCTCTTCTCAGCGTGAAACGTCCCAATCGCTTCAGGCAGCCCGCTTCCCAAGAGCAGCACATGGAAAGACATTCGTGGTCCATGGACAGATGCTTGGCTGAGCAAGCAGCTGTCCTTCTCCCCAACAGAAGCGGACTCAGCAATCCAGCGGCGCAGAAATGGGTGCCATGGGCAGCCCCAGTGTTGCGAAGAGAAACGCTCACACGAAAGGAAAGAGGTCTGGGAGGGAGACACACAGCCCATGGGAAACCCCTTCCCTCTCCCATCTCACCAGGGACACCCAGGAACTGGCTTCCAGGAAAGAAACCCCTGCACTGCCATCCAGATGCTGCTTGCCAAATGGGAGGGCGAGGCTGTGGGAATGCCTGGCATTGGGGAGGTCCGAGATCCAAACCCTTGCCCTTGCGGGGGCTGGGGGGGTGGCCAGAGCCCTCGTTCCATGGAGCGCAAGCTACGATGTCTAGTCCCTCTTCTGGGAACCCAAGGGAGGAGAAGGGGAGCCAAACAGGATGGATAGACATGGCCGATGGGATCCCTGTGTTGGGAAAGTGCAATGGATCCACTTCGAGCAGCGCCCCGCGAAAAGGAGTCCTGAACATTCACCCCCAACACATGAGCGTCTCAGCGCTCCCCAGACAAGGTGTCACGCTCGAGAGGGCTGCCCCTGGGGAAAAGAGACGGGCCGAAGGACTCCGTGGATTCCGTCCAGATGGCCTAGCCTAGCCCATCGGACTCGACCGAATTCCCTGGTGAGGACGAAGTGATGAGGACAAAGACATGCTTCGTTTGGAGTGGATTGACTTCCCCAGGTATTCTCCTGCACCCGTGTGTGGTATGCAGATCCACTCTGCTCGGCAAAAGCATCCACTCCCAGGCTGGGCATCCCCAGGCGGGCGCTTCCAACCCACTCCCACCCAAGATATGGGCTCAGGAGAGACTTGGGATGCATTTGTCTATCCAGGTCCTAGCTATTGTTTCCTACTCTATCTGCATGCGTATGCGTGTGGGTGTGTTTGGAGAGAGAGAGGGAGGGAGGCAGAATGAGAGAAAGAGGGAGAGAACGAGGGAGAGAAGGAGAGAGGAGGGCCTTCACTCCTTTCTGGATCCATTCAGCTCATTCAGTTCAATGCCTCTTAGTCCTTGTCCATGGAGTTGGGGGCCCCCTGCCACACGGAGATGTGGTCTCGCCAGAGGGGGATCGCCCAGTGCAGCTCTTGCCCCAGCCACAGCCGGGACCAGGAGAGCCTCTGAAGCTGGGCAGCCGCGTGGGAACTCCCCTGAGAGCTTGCTGGAGGAGACCAATCAAGCGTCCTGAATGCATCACACCTGCTTTCAATCAGGCCTCCATTGCCTGGCGCCCTGCTGCCAAGAGAGGCTCTTCTCCAAAGGACACAAGGACATTTCCCTCAGCCTCCTGTGTGTGTGTGTGTTTGAGTGAGAGAGAGAGAGAGAGAGAGAGAGAGAGAGAGAGAGAGAGAGATAGAGAGAGAGCGAGAGAGAGAACAGGCGGATGAGCCCAGCTGCCAACACTCTAGCCCCCGAAGCCCCCCATGTATTCCTCGGCACCACACTCCTTCTCACCTACCTGAAGCCGTGATGGGGACGGCTTGACCAGGGCCAGCTGGCGGTCCAATCCCGAGGCTGTGTGTGTCTGGGCGCCTGCCTCTAGGGGACCCCAAGCACGCCAAAGCCCAGGACCTGTTCCAAGCCTTCCAAACCCACTGCCACCCAACCAGGCGGCGAACTCCCCTCCAAATCCGGAAGGCACACCTCCGCCCTCCGCCTGACAGGAGGTGTCTCGGAGGAGAGAGTCCCTGGTGCCCAGGAAACACCCACATAGCCTCTGGGGGTCTGCTGTGAGTGCGTCCCGCTCAAGCCTCCATCCGCCCTCGACGTGGAGCCTGCGCCTTTGGAGCCTTGCCACTCCCACCTCTTAGAGCCTCGGAGATGCACCTGAGGCCGGAAGGGGCTCTGGCGCCCTCGTGTGGACAGAGGCTCGAACAGCCCCTCTCAGGCTTGCCTTCTCTCTCTGGCTCAGCAGGCCCCGGGGGGCTGCTTGGGCTGGGGCCCAGAGGAGGCTGGGGACTCCAGCCCCCGCCAAGAAGGGCCCTTCCACCTGGGCTCTATCTCCCTCTCTCAAAGGCGTTCTTCGTGCCCATGCCAACCTAGGCCATGCCTCGCCGTGGAAATCCTTAGCTCCAAATCCATCAGGGTGTGCCAGCCTGCACCCGTGTGGATGCAGCCTTGCCCAGATGGACTGAGGAAGATATGCCTGTAAGGAGGGAACGAGTCGTTTTCCCCCTTCCTCATCCCCCTGCGATCCCATACTCCTTGCCATTCAGTCTTGCCTCGATTCTTTCCTTCTGGCTTGGTTCATCTTGCCAGGTCTCTCTTTCTCCCTTTCTTTTCAAACTCTCTTGACCCCACCTGGAGTGTGCCTCATCTGGAGCCCCATTGGTGCTTCCCAAGGCACAGAGTTTCCCAAGCACACAAAACCAACCCAAGCAGCCCTTCTCCCCAGGGGGCCAGAAGGAAGCTCGGCCAGAGCTCTTGTGGATCTGTCAAGAGATGGAGATGCCCGGCCCGGCTCGAGCTCCCATCATCTCAGCAGGTGCAGAGAAAGCAGAGGAGAGCCTCCCTCGGACAGACCAAGGGAGGTCCCTGAGCCCTCTGGAGAGACAAGGCCCAGCGCCGGGCACTGCTGCTCTCCCAATTCGCTCTCCCTTTGGGCACCACCCGGGCACCCCTCACAGCCCCTGCATGCGCATCCCAAAACCCAGGCCACGCTGGGATTCCACACTCATCAGCTCCAGCACGGAACCCAGGAACGAGAACAGAAACCCACCCACCCAGCCGGCACGTGGGGAGGGGGCCTGAAGAAACACTGCCAAATCCAGATAGCCAGCTGCCGTCCAGCACCAGACAAAGGAACACCATCACGCATGCCTAGAGAAGTCCATACCACAACCAGCTCGAGGCTCCTACTCAGGCCTGTCCCCTGAGGACGCCTCTCAAGGACCACCCCTGGGCAGGCTGTAGAAAAGAAGGTGCCTTCACACCGGGTGGGCGTGTATGTCCATTTGTCCAACCACGATGGACCACAGGATCCAGGGCATGCCCCAAAGAACCCTGGAACCACCGTCGGACCCAGCACTACCCCTCACGGCCATAGACCCCGACAAAGGGTCTCTTCTCAGCGTGAAACGCCCCCCTCGCTTCAGGCAGCCCGCGTACCAAGAGCAGCACATGGAAAGACATTCGTGGTCCATGGACAGATGCTTGGCTGAGCAAGCAGCTGTCCTTCTCCCCAACAGAAGCGGACTCAGCAATCCAGCGGCGCAGAAATGGGTGCCATGGGCAGCCCCAGTGTTGCGAAGAGAAACGCTCACACGAAAGGAAAGAGGTCTGGGAGGGAGACACACAGCCCATGGGAAACCCCTTCCCTCTCCCATCTCACCAGGGACACCCAGGAACTGGCTTCCAGGAAAGGAACCCCTGCACTGCCATCCAGATGCTGCTTGCCAAATGGGAGGGCGAGGCTGTGGGAATGCCTGGCATTGGGGAGGTCCGAGATCCAAACCCTTGCCCTTGCGGGGGCTGGGGGGGGGGTGGCCAGAGCCCTCGTTCCATGGAGCGCAAGCTACGATGTCTAGTCCCTCTTCTGGGAACCCAAGGGAGGAGAAGGGGAGCCAAACAGGATGGATAGACATGGCCGATGGGATCCCTGTGTTGGGAAAGTGCAATGGATCCACTTCGAGCAGCGCCCCGCGAAAAGGAGTCCTGAACATTCACCCCCAACACATGAGCGTCTCAGCGCTCCCCAGACAAGGTGTCACGCTCGAGAGGGCTGCCCCTGGGGAAAAGAGACGGGCCGAAGGACTCCGTGGATTCCGTCCAGATGGCCTAGCCTAGCCCATCGGACTCGACCGAATTCCCTGGTGAGGACGAAGTGATGAGGACAAAGACATGCTTCGTTTGGAGTGGATTGACGTCCCCAGGTATTCTCCTGCACCCGTGTGTGGTATGCAGATCCACTCTGCTCGGCAAAAGCATCCACTCCCAGGCTGGGCATCCCCAGGCGGGCGCTTCCAACCCACTCCCACCCAAGATATGGGCTCAGGAGAGACTTGGGATGCATTTGTCTATCCAGGTCCTAGCTATTGTTTCCTACTCTATCTGCATGCGTATGCGTGTGGGTGTGTTTGGAGAGAGAGAGGGAGGGAGGCAGAATGAGAGAAAGAGGGAGAGAACGAGGGAGAGAAGGAGAGAGGAGGGCCTTCACTCCTTTCTGGATCCATTCAGCTCATTCAGTTCAATGCCTCTTAGTCCTTGTCCATGGAGTTGGGGGCCCCCTGCCACACGGAGATGTGGTCTCGCCAGAGGGGGATCGCCCAGTGCAGCTCTTGCCCCAGCCACAGCCGGGACCAGGAGAGCCTCTGAAGCTGGGCAGCCGCGTGGGAACTCCCCTGAGAGCTTGCTGGAGGAGACCAATCCAGCGTCCTGAACGCATCACACCTGCTTTCAATCAGGCCTCCATTGCCTGGCGCCCTGCTGCCAAGAGAGGCTCTTCTCCAAAGGACACAAGGACATTTCCCTCAGCCTCCTCTGTGTGTGTGTGTGTGAGTGAGAGAGAGAGAGAGAGAGAGAGAGAGAGAAAGAGAAAGAGAGAGAACAGGCGGATGAGCCCAGCTGCCAACACTCTAGCCCCCGAAGCCCCCCATGTATTCCTCGGCACCACACTCCTTCTCACCTACCTGAAGCCGTGATGGGGACGGCTTGACCAGGGCCAGCTGGCGGTCCAATCCCGAGGCTGTGTGTGTCTGGGCGCCTGCCTCTAGGGGACCCCAAGCACGCCAAAGCCCAGGACCTGTTCCAAGCCTTCCAAACCCACTGCCACCCAACCAGGCGGCGGACTCCCCTCCAAATCCGGAAGGCACACCTCCGCCCTCCGCCTGACAGGAGGTGTCTCGGAGGAGAGAGTCCCTGGTGCCCAGGAAACACCCACATAGCCTCTGGGGGCCTGCTGTGAGTGCGTCCCGCTCAAGCCTCCATCCGCCCTCGACGTGGAGCCTGAGCCTTTGGAGCCTTGCCACTCCCACCTCTTAGAGCCTCGGAGCTGCACCTGAGGCCGGAAGGGGCTCTGGCGCCCTCGTGTGGACAGAGGCTCGAACAGCCCCTCTCAGGCTTGCCTTCTCTCTCTGGCTCAGCACGCCCCGGGGGGCTGCTTGGGCTGGGGCCCAGAGGAGGCTGGGGACTCCAGCCCCCGCCAAGAAGGGCCCTTCCACCTGGGCTCTATCTCCCTCTCTCAAAGGCGTTCTTCGTGCCCATGCCAACCTAGGCCATGCCTCGCCGTGGAAATCCTTAGCTCCAAATCCATCAGGGTGTGCCAGCCTGCACCCGTGTGGATGCAGCCTTGCCCAGATGGACTGAGGAAGATATGCCTGTAAGGAGGGAACGAGTCGTTTTCCTCCTTCCTCATCCCCCTGCGATCCCATACTCCTTGCCATTCAGTCTTGCCTCGATTCTTTCCTTCTGGCTTGGTTCATCTTGCCAGGTCTCTCTTTCTCCCTTTCTTTTCAAACTCTCTTGACCCCACCTGGAGTGTGCCTCATCTGGAGCCCCATTGGTGCTTCCCAAGGCACAGAGTTTACTAAGCACACAAAACCAACCCAAGCAGCCCTTCTCCCCAGGGGGCCAGAAGGAAGCTCGGCCAGAGCTCTTGTGGATCTGTCAAGAGATGGAGATGCCCGGCCTGGCTCGAGCTCCCATCATCTCAGCAGGTGCAGAGAAAGCAGAGGAGAGCCTCCCTCGGACAGACCAAGGGAGGTCCCTGAGCCCTCTGGAGAGACAAGGCCCAGCGCCGGGCACTGCTGCTCTCCCAATTCGCTCTCCCTTTGGGCACCACCCGGGCACCCCTCACAGCCCCTGCATGCGCATCCCAAAACCCAGGCCACGCTGGGATTCCACACTCATCAGCTCCAGCACGGAACCCAGGAACGAGAACAGAAACCCACCCACCCAGCCGGCACGTGGGGAGGGGGCCTGAAGAAACACTGCCAAATCCAGATAGCCAGCTGCCGTCCAGCACCAGACAAAGGAACACCATCACGCATGCCTAGAGAAGTCCATACCACAACCAGCTCGAGGCTCCTACTCAGGCCTGTCCCCTGAGGACGCCTCTCAAGGACCACCCCTGGGCAGGCTGTAGAAAAGAAGGTGCCTTCACACCGGGTGGGCGTGTATGTCCATTTGTCCAACCACGATGGACCACAGGATCCAGGGCATGCCCCAAAGAACCCTGGAACCACCGTCGGACCCAGCACTACCCCTCACGGCCATAGACCCCGACAAAGGGTCTCTTCTCAGCGTGAAACGCCCCCCTCGCTTCAGGCAGCCCGCGTACCAAGAGCAGCACATGGAAAGACATTCGTGGTCCATGGACAGATGCTTGGCTGAGCAAGCAGCTGTCCTTCTCCCCAACAGAAGCGGACTCAGCAATCCAGCGGCGCAGAAATGGGTGCCATGGGCAGCCCCAGTGTTGCGAAGAGAAACGCTCACACGAAAGGAAAGAGGTCTGGGAGGGAGACACACAGCCCATGGGAAACCCCTTCCCTCTCCCATCTCACCAGGGACACCCAGGAACTGGCTTCCAGGAAAGGAACCCCTGCACTGCCATCCAGATGCTGCTTGCCAAATGGGAGGGCGAGGCTGTGGGAATGCCTGGCATTGGGGAGGTCCGAGATCCAAACCCTTGCCCTTGCGGGGGCGGGGGGGGAGTGGCCAGAGCCCTCCTTCCATGGAGCGCAAGCTACGATATCTAGTCCCTCTTCTGGGAACCCAAGGGAGGAGAAGGGGAGCCAAACAGGATGGATAGACATGGCCGATGGGATCCCTGTGTTGGGAAAGTGCAATGGATCCACTTCGAGCAGCGCCCCGCGAAAAGGAGTCCTGAACATTCACCCCCAACACATGAGCGTCTCAGCGCTCCCCAGACAAGGTGTCACGCTCGAGAGGGCTGCCCCTGGGGAAAAGAGACGGGCCGAAGGACTCCGTGGATTCCGTCCAGATGGCCTAGCCTAGCCCATCGGACTCGACCGAATTCCCTGGTGAGGACGAAGTGATGAGGACAAAGACATGCTTCGTTTGGAGTGGATTGACTTCCGCAGGTATTCTCCTGCACCCGTGTGTGGTATGCAGATCCACTCTGCTCGGCAAAAGCATCCACTCCCAGGCTGGGCATCCCCAGGCGGGCGCTTCCAACCCACTCCCACCCAAGATATGGGCTCAGGAGAGACTTGGGATGCATTTGTCTATCCAGGTCCTAGCTATTGTTTCCTACTCTATCTGCATGCGTATGCGTGTGGGTGTGTTTGGAGAGAGAGAGGGAGGGAGGCAGAATGAGAGAAAGAGGGAGAGAACGAGGGAGAGAAGGAGAGAGGAGGGCCTTCACTCCTTTCTGGATCCATTCAGCTCATTCAGTTCAATGCCTCTTAGTCCTTGTCCATGGAGTTGGGGGCCCCCTGCCACACGGAGATGTGGTCTCGCCAGAGGGGGATCGCCCAGTGCAGCTCTTGCCCCAGCCACAGCCGGGACCAGGAGAGCCTCTGAAGCTGGGCAGCCGCGTGGGAACTCCCCTGAGAGCTTGCTGGAGACCAATCAAGCGTCCTGAACGCATCACACCTGCTTTCAATCAGGCCTCCATTGCCTGGCGCCCTGCTGCCAAGAGAGGCTCTTCTCCAAAGGACACAAGGACATTTCCCTCAGCCTCCTGTGTGTGTGTGTGTGTGTGTGTGAGAGAGAGCGCGAGCGAGAGAGAAAAGGAGAACAGGCGGATGAGCCCAGCTGCCAACACTCTAGCCCCCGAAGCCCCCCATGTATTCCTCGGCACCACACTCCTTCTCACCTACCTGAAGCCGTGATGGGGACGGCTTGACCAGGGCCAGCTGGCGGTCCAATCCCGAGGCTGTGTGTGTCTGGGCGCCTGCCTCTAGGGGACCCCAAGCACGCTAAAGCCCAGGACCTGTTCCAAGCCTTCCAAACCCACTGCCACCCAACCAGGCGGCGAACTCACCTCCAAATCCGGAAGGCACACCTCCGCCCTCCGCCTGACAGGAGGTGTCTCGGAGGAGAGAGTCCCTGGTGCCCAGGAAACACCCACATATCCTCTGGGGGCCTGCTGTGAGTGCGTCCCGCTCAAGCCTCCATCCGCACTCGACGTGGAGCCTGCGCCTTTGGAGCCTTGCCACTCCCACCTCTTAGAGCCTCGGAGCTGCACCTGAGGCCGGAAGGGGCTCTGGCGCCCTCGTGTGGACAGAGGCTCGAACAGCCCCTCTCAGGCTTGCCTTCTCTCTCTGGCTCAGCACGCCCTGGTGGGCTGCTTCGGCTGCGCCCAGAGGAGGGTGGCGGCTCCATCCCCCGCCAAGAAGGGCCCTTCCACCTGGGCTCTATCTCCCTCTCTCAAAGGCGTTCTTCGTGCCCATGCCAACCTAGGCCATGCCTCGCCGTGGAAATCCTTAGCTCCAAATCCATCAGGGTGTGCAGCCTGCACCCGTGTGGATGCAGCCTTGCCCAGATGGACTGAGGAAGAGAGGCGTGTAAGGAGGGAACGAGTCGTTTTCCCCCTTCCTCATCCCCCTGCGATCCCATACTCCTTGCCATTCAGTCTTGCCTCGATTCTTTCCTTCTGGCTTGGTTCATCTTGCCAGGTCTCTCTTTCTCGCTTTCTTTTCAAACTCTCTTGACCCCACCTAGAGTGTGCCTCATCTGGAGCCCCATTGGTGCTTCCCAAGGCACAGAGTTTCCCAAGCACACAAAACCAACCCAAGCAGCCCTTCTCCCCAGGGGGCCAGAAGGAAGCTCGGCCAGAGCTGTTGTGGATCCGTCAAGAGAGCGGCCTGCAGATGCCCGGCCTGGCTCGAGCTCCCATCATCTCAGCAGGTGCAGAGAAAGCAGAGGAGAGCCTCCCTCGGACAGACAAAGGGAGGTTCCTGAACCCTCTGGAGAGAAAGGCCCAGCGCCGGGCACTTATGCTCTCCCAATTCGCTCTCCCTTTGGGCACCACCCGGGCACCCGTCACAGCCCCTGGATGCGAATCCCACAACCCAGGCCACGCTGGGATTCCACACTCATCAGCTCCAGCACGGAACCCAGGAACGAGAACAGAAACCCACCCACCCAGCCGGCACGTGGGGAGGGGGCCTGAGAAACACTGCCAAATCCAGATAGCCAGCCGCCGTCCAGCACCAGACCAAGGAACACCATCACGCATGCCTAGAGAAGTCCATACCACAACCAGCTCGAGGCTCCTACTCAGGCCTGTCCCCTGAGGACGCCTCTCAAGGACCACCCCTGGGCAGGCTGTAGAAAAGAAGGTGCCTTCACACCGCGTGGGCGTGTATGTCCATTTGTCCAACCACGATGGACCACAGGATCCAGGGCATGCCCCAAAGAACCCTGGAACCACCGTCGGACCCAGCACTACCCCTCACGGCCATAGACCCCGACAAAGGGTCTCTTCTCAGCGTGAAACGCCCCACTCGCTTCAGGCAGCCCTCTTCCCAAGAGCAGCACACGGAAAGACATTCGTGGTCCATGGACAGATGCTTGGCTGAGCAAGCAGCTGTCCTTCTCCCCAACAGAAGCGGACTCAGCAATCCAGCGGCGCAGAAATGGGTGCCATGGGCAGCCCCAGTGTTGCGAAGAGAAACGCTCACACGAAAGGAAAGAGGTCTGGGAGGGAGACACACAGCCCATGGGAAACCCCTTCCCTCTCCCATCTCACCAGGGACACCCAGGAACTGGCTTCCAGGAAAGGAACCCCTGCACTGCCATCCAGATGCTGCTTGCCAAATGGGAGGGCGAGGCTGTGGGAATGCCTGGCATTGGGGAGGTCCGAGATCCAAACCCTTGCCCTTGCGGGGGCTGGGGCGGGGGGCCAGAGCCCTCCTTCCATGGAGCGCAAGCTACGATGTCTAGTCCCTCTTCTGGGAACCCAAGGGAGGAGAAGGTGAGCCAGACAGGATGGATAGACATGGCCGATGGGATCCCTGTGTTGGGAAAGTGCAATGGATCCACTTCGAGCAGCGCCCCGCGAAAAGGAGTCCTGAACATTCACCCCCAACACATGAGCGTCTCAGCGCTCCCCAGACAAGGTGTCACGCTCGAGAGGGCTGCCCCTGGGGAAAAGAGACGGGCCGAAGGACTCCGTGGATTCCGTCCAGATGGCCTAGCCTAGCCCATCGGACTCGACCGAATTCCCTGGTGAGGACGAAGTGATGAGGACAAAGACATGCTTCGTTTGGAGTGGATTGACTTCCCCAGGTATTCTCCTGCACCCGTGTGTGGTATGCAGATCCACTCTGCTCGGCAAAAGCATCCACTCCCAGGCTGGGCATCCCCAGGCGGGCGCTTCCAACCCACTCCCACCCAAGATATGGGCTCAGGAGAGACTTGGGATGCATTTGTCTATCCAGGTCCTAGCTATTGTTTCCTACTCTATCTGCATGCGTATGCGTGTGGGTGTGTTTGGAGAGAGAGAGGGAGGGAGGCAGAATGAGAGAAAGAGGGAGAGAACGAGGGAGAGAAGGAGAGAGGAGGGCCTTCACTCCTTTCTGGATCCATTCAGCTCATTCAGTTCAATGCCTCTTAGTCCTTGTCCATGGAGTTGGGGGCCCCCTGCCACACGGAGATGTGGTCTCGCCAGAGGGGGATCGCCCAGTGCAGCTCTTGCCCCAGCCACAGCCGGGACCAGGAGAGCCTCTGAAGCTGGGCAGCCGCGTGGGAACTCCCCTGAGAGCTTGCTGGAGGAGACCAATCCAGCGTCCTGAACGCATCACACCTGCTTTCAATCAGGCCTCCATTGCCTGGCGCCCTGCTGCCAAGAGAGGCTCTTCTCCAAAGGACACAAGGACATTTCCCTCAGCCTCCTGTGTGTGTGTGTGTCTGTGTGTGAGAGAGAGAGCGAGCGAGAGAGAAAAGGAGAACAGGCGGATGAGCCCAGCTGCCAACACTCTAGCCCCCGAAGCCCCCCATGTATTCCTCGGCACCACACTCCTTCTCACCTACCTGAAGCCGTGATGGGGACGGCTTGACCAGGGCCAGCTGGCGGTCCAATCCCGAGGCTGTGTGTGTCTGGGCGCCTGCCTCTAGGGGACCCCAAGCACGCCAAAGCCCAGGACCTGTTCCAAGCCTTCCAAACCCACTGCCACCCAACCAGGCGGCGAACTCACCTCCAAATCCGGAAGGCACACCTCCGCCCTCCGCCTGACAGGAGGTGTCTCGGAGGAGAGAGTCCCTGGTGCCCAGGAAACACCCACATAGCCTCTGGGGGCCTGCTGTGTGTGCGTCCCGCTCAAGCCTCCATCCGCACTCTACGTGGAGCCTGCGCCTTTGGAGCCTTGCCACTCCCACCTCTTAGAGCCTCGGAGCTGCACCTGAGGCCGGAAGGGGCTCTGGCGCCCTCGTGTGGACAGAGGCTCGAACAGCCCCTCTCAGGCTTGCCTTCTCTCTCTGGCTCAGCACGCCCTGGTGGGCTGCTTCGGCTGCGCCCAGAGGAGGGTGGGGGCTCCAGCCCCCGCCAAGAAGGGCCCTTCCACCTGGGCTCTATCTCCCTCTCTCAAAGGCGTTCTTCGTGCCCATGCCAACCTAGGCCATGCCTCGCCGTGGAAATCCTTAGCTCCAAATCCATCAGGGTGTGCCAGCCTGCACCCGTGTGGATGCAGCCTTGCCCAGATGGACTGAGGAAGATAGGCGTGTAAGGAGGGAACGAGTCGTTTTCCCCCTTCCTCATCCCCCTGCGATCCCATACTCCTTGCCATTCAGTCTTGCCTCGATTCTTTCCTTCTGGCTTGGTTCATCTTGCCAGGTCTCTCTTTCTCCCTTTCTTTTCAAACTCTCTTGACCCCACCTAGAGTGTGCCTCATCTGGAGCCCCATTGGTGCTTCCCAAGGCACAGAGTTTCCCAACCACACAAAACCAACCCAAGCAGCCCTTCTCCCCAGGGGGCCAGAAGGAAGCTCGGCCAGAGCTGTTGTGGATCCGTCAAGAGAGCGGCCTGCAGATGTCCGGCCTGGCTCGAGCTCCCATCATCTCAGCAGGTGCAGAGAAAGCAGAGGAGAGCCTCCCTCGGACAGACAAAGGGAGGTTCCTGAACCCTCTGGAGAGAAAGGCCCAGCGCCGGGCACTTATGCTCTCCCAATTCGCTCTCCCTTTGGGCACCACCCGGGCACCCCTCACAGCCCCTGGATGCGCATCCCAAAACCCAGGCCACGCTGGGATTCCACACTCATCAGCTCCAGCACGGAACCCAGGAAGGAGAACAGAAACCCACCCACCCAGCCGGCACGTGGGGAGGGGGCCTGCAGAAACACTGCCAAATCCAGATAGCCAGCCGCCGTCCAGCACCAGACCAAGGAACACCATCACGCATGCCTAGAGAAGTCCATACCACAACCAGCTCGAGGCTCCTACTCAGGCCTGTCCCCTGAGGACGCCTCTCAAGGACCACCCCTGGGCAGGCTGTAGAAAAGAAGGTGCCTTCACACCGGGTGGGCGTGTATGTCCATTTGTCCAACCACGATGGACCACAGGATCCAGGGCATGCCCCAAAGAGCCCTGGAACCACCGTCGGACCCAGCACTACCCCTCACGGCCATAGACCCCGACAAAGGGTCTCTTCTCAGCGTGAAACGCCCCACTCGCTTCAGGCAGCCCTCTTCCCAAGAGCAGCACACGGAAAGACATTCGTGGTCCATGGACAGATGCTTGGCTGAGCAAGCAGCTGTCCTTCTCCCCAACAGAAGCGGACTCAGCAATCCAGCGGCGCAGAAATGGGTGCCATGGGCAGCCCCAGTGTTGGGAAGAGAAACGCTCACACGAAAGGAAAGAGGTCTGGGAGGGAGACACACAGCCCATGGGAAACCCCTTCCCTCTCCCATCTCACCAGGGACACCCAGGAACTGGCTTCCAGGAAAGAAACCCCTGCACTGCCATCCAGATGCTGCTTGCCAAATGGGAGGGCGAGGCTGTGGGAATGCCTGGCATTGGGGAGGTCCGAGATCCAAACCCTTGCCCTTGCGGGGGCTGGGGGGGTGGCCAGAGCCCTCGTTCCATGGAGCGCAAGCTACGATGTCTAGTCCCTCTTCTGGGAACCCAAGGGAGGAGAAGGGGAGCCAAACAGGATGGATAGACATGGCCGATGGGATCCCTGTGTTGGGAAAGTGCAATGGATCCACTTCGAGCAGCGCCCCGCGAAAAGGAGTCCTGAACATTCACCCCCAACACATGAGCGTCTCAGCGCTCCCCAGACAAGGTGTCACGCTCGAGAGGGCTGCCCCTGGGGAAAAGAGACGGGCCGAAGGACTCCGTGGATTCCGTCCAGATGGCCTAGCCTAGCCCATCGGACTCGACCGAATTCCCTGGTTAGGACGAAGTGATGAGGACAAAGACATGCTTCGTTTGGAGTGGATTGACTTCCCCAGGTATTCTCCTGCACCCGTGTGTGGTATGCAGATCCACTCTGCTCGGCAAAAGCATCCACTCCCAGGCTGGGCATCCCCAGGCGGGCGCTTCCAACCCACTCCCACCCAAGATATGGGCTCAGGAGTGACTTGGGATGCATTTGTCTATCCAGGTCCTAGCTATTGTTTCCTACTCTATCTGCATGCGTATGCGTGTGGGTGTGTTTGGAGAGAGAGAGGGAGGGAAGCAGAATGAGAGAGAGAGGGAGAGAACGAGGGAGAGAAGGAGAGAGGAGGGCCTTCACTCCTTTCTGGATCCATTCAGCTCATTCAGTTCAATGCCTCTTAGTCCTTGTCCATGGAGTTGGGGGCCCCCTGCCACACGGAGATGTGGTCTCGCCAGAGGGGGATCGCCCAGTGCAGCTCTTGCCCCAGCCACAGCCGGGACCAGGAGAGCCTCTGAAGCTGGGCAGCCGCGTGGGAACTCCCCTGAGAGCTTGCTGGAGGAGACCAATCCAGCGTCCTGAACGCATCACACCTGCTTTCAATCAGGCCTCCATTGCCTGGCGCCCTGCTGCCAAGAGAGGCTCTTCTCCAAAGGACACAAGGACATTTCCCTCAGCCTCCTCTGTGTTTGTGTGATTGTGTGTGTGTGAGAGAGAGAGAGAGAGAGTGAGAGAGAGAGAAAGAAAGAGAACAGGCGGATGAGCCCAGCTGCCAACACTCTAGCCCCCGAAGCCCCCCATGTATTCCTCGGCACCACACTCCTTCTCACCTACCTGAAGCCGTGATGGGGACGGCTTGACCAGGGCCAGCTGGCGGTCCAATCCCGAGGCTGTGTGTGTCTGGGCGCCTGCCTCTAGGGGACCCCAAGCACGCCAAAGCCCAGGACCTGTTCCAAGCCTTCCAAACCCACTGCCACCCAACCAGGCGGCGAACTCACCTCCAAATCCGGAAGGCACACCTCCGCCCTCCGACTGACAGGAGGTGTCTCGGAAGAGAGAGTCCCTGGTGCCCAGGAAACACCCACATATCCTCTGGGGGCCTGCTGTGAGTGCGTCCCGCTCAAGCCTCCATCCGCCCTCGACGTGGAGCCTGCGCCTTTGGAGTCTTGCCACTCCCACCTCTTAGAGCCTCGGAGCTGCACCTGAGGCCGGAAGGGGCTCTGGCGCCCTCGTGTGGACAGAGGCTCGAACAGCCCCTCTCAGGCTTGCCTTCTCTCTCTGGCTCAGCACGCCCTGGTGGGCTGCTTCGGCTGCGCCCAGAGGAGGGTGGGGGCTCCAGCCCCCGCCAAGAAGGGCCCTTCCACCTGGGCTCTATCTCCCTCTCTCAAAGGCGTTCTTCGTGCCCATGCCAACCTAGGCCATGCCTCGCCGTGGAAATCCTTAGCTCCAAATCCATCAGGGTGTGCCAGCCTGCACCCGTGTGGATGCAGCCTTGCCCAGATGGACTGAGGAAGATAGGCGTGTAAGGAGGGAACGAGTCGTTTTCCCCCTTCCTCATCCCCCTGCGATCCCATACTCCTTGCCATTCAGTCTTGCCTCGATTCTTTCCTTCTGGCTTGGTTCATCTTGCCAGGTCTCTCTTTCTCCCTTTCTTTTCAAACTCTCTTGACCCCACCTAGAGTGTGCCTCATCTGGAGCCCCATTGGTGCTTCCCAAGGCACAGAGTTTCCCAAGCACACAAAACCAACCCAAGCAGCCCTTCTCCCCAGGGGGCCAGAAGGAAGCTCGGCCAGAGCTGTTGTGGATCCGTCAAGAGAGCGGCCTGCAGATGCCCGGCCTGGCTCGAGCTCCCATCATCTCAGCAGGTGCAGAGAAAGCAGAGGAGAGCCTCCCTCGGACAGACAAAGGGAGGTTCCTGAACCCTCTGGAGAGAAAGGCCCAGCGCCGGGCACTGATGCTCTCCCAATTCGCTCTCCCTTTGGGCACCACCCGGGCACCCCTCACAGCCCCTGCATGCGCATCCCAAAACCCAGGCCACGCTGGGATTCCACACTCATCAGCTCCAGCACGGAACCCTGGAAGGAGAACAGAAACCCACCCACCCAGCCGGCACGTGGGGAGGGGGCCTGCAGAAACACTGCCAAATCCAGATAGCCAGCCGCCGTCCAGCACCAGACAAAGGAACACCATCACGCATGCCTAGATAAGTCCATACCACAACCAGCTCGAGGCTCCTACTCAGGCCTGTCCCCTGAGGATGCCTCTCAAGGACCACCCCTGGGCAGGCTGTAGAAAAGAAGGTGCCTTCACACCGCGTGGGCGTGTATGTCCATTTGTCCAACCACGATGGACCACAGGATCCAGGGCATGCCCCAAAGACCCCTGGAACCACCGTCGGACCCAGCACTACCCCTCACGGCCATAGACCCCGACAAAGGGTCTCTTCTCAGCGTGAAACGCCCCACTCGCTTCAGGCAGCCCTCTTCCCAAGAGCAGCACACGGAAAGACATTCGTGGTCCATGGACAGATGCTTGGCTGAGCAAGCAGCTGTCCTTCTCCCCAACAGAAGCGGACTCAGCAATCCAGCGGCGCAGAAATGGGTGCCATGGGCAGCCCCAGTGTTGCGAAGAGAAACGCTCACACGAAAGGAAAGAGGTCTGGGAGGGAGACACACAGCCCATGGGAAACCCCTTCCCTCTCCCATCTCACCAGGGACACCCAGGAACTGGCTTCCAGGAAAGGAACCCCTGCACTGCCATCCAGATGCTGCTTGCCAAATGGGAGGGCGAGGCTGTGGGAATGCCTGGCATTGGGGAGGTCCGAGATCCAAACCCTTGCCCTTGCGGGGGCTGGGGGGGTGGCCAGAGCCCTCCTTCCATGGAGCGCAAATTACGACATCTAGCCCCTCTTCTGGGAACCCAAGGGAGGAGAAGGGGAGCCAGACAGGATGGATAGACATGGCCGATGGGATCCCTGTGTTGGGAAAGTGCAATGGATCCACTTCGAGCAGCGCCCCGCGAAAAGGAGTCCTGAACATTCACCCCCAACACATGAGCGTCTCAGCGCTCGCCAGACAAGGTGTCACGCTCGAGAGGGCTGCCCCTGGGGAAAAGAGACGGGCCGAAGGACTCCGTGGATTCCGTCCAGATGGCCTAGCCTAGCCCATCGGACTCGACCGAATTCCCTGGTGAGGACGAAGTGATGAGGACAAAGACCTGCTTCGTTTGGAGTGGATTGACTTCCCCAGGTATTCTCCTGCACCCGTGTGTGGTATGCAGATCCACTCTGCTCGGCAAAAGCATCCACTCCCAGGCTGGGCATCCCCAGGCGGGCGCTTCCAACCCACTCCCACCCAAGATATGGGCTCAGGAGAGACTTGGGATGCATTTGTCTATCCAGGTCCTAGCTATTGTTTCCTACTCTATCTGCATGTGTATGCGTGTGGGTGTGTTTGGAGAGAGAGAGGGAGGGAGGCAGAATGAGAGAAAGAGGGAGAGAACGAGGGAGAGAAGGAGAGAGGAGGGCCTTCACTCCTTTCTGGATCCATTCAGCTCATTCAGTTCAATGCCTCTTAGTCCTTGTCCATGGAGTTGGGGGCCCCCTGCCACACGGAGATGTGGTCTCGCCAGAGGGGGATCGCCCAGTGCAGCTCTTGCCCCAGCCACAGCCGGGACCAGGAGAGCCTCTGAAGCTGGGCAGCCGCGTGGGAACTCCCCTGAGAGCTTGCTGGAGACCAATCAAGCGTCCTGAGCGCATCACACCTGCTTTCAATCAGGCCTCCATTGCCTGGCGCCCTGCTGCCAAGAGAGGCTCTTCTCCAAAGGACACAAGGACATTTCCCTCAGCCTCCTCTGTGTGTGTGTGATTGTGTGTGTGTGTGAGAGAGAGAGAGAGTGAGAGAGAGAGAAAGAAAAAAACAGGCGGATGAGCCCAGCTGCCAACACTCTAGCCCCCGAAGCCCCCCATGTATTCCTCGGCACCACACTCCTTCTCACCTACCTGAAGCCGTGATGGGGACGGCTTGACCAGGGCCAGCTGGCGGTCCAATCCCGAGGCTGTGTGTGTCTGGGCGCCTGCCTCTAGGGGACCCCAAGCACGCCAAAGCCCAGGACCTGTTCCAAGCCTTCCAAACCCACTGCCACCCAACCAGGCGGCGGACTCCCCTCCAAATCCGGAAGGCACACCTCCGCCCTCCGCCTGACAGGAGGTGTCTCGGAGGAGAGAGTCCCTGGTGCCCAGGAAACACCCACATAGCCTCTGGGGGCCTGCTGTGAGTGCGTCCCGCTCAAGCCTCCATCCGCCCCCGACCTGGAGCCTGCGCCTTTGGAGCCTTGCCACTCCCACCTCTTAGAGCCTCGGAGCTGCACCTGAGGCCGGAAGGGGCTCTGGCGCCCTCGTGTGGACAGAGGCTCGAACAGCCCCTCTCAGGCTTGCCTTCTCTCTCTGGCTCAGCACGCCCCGGGGGGCGGCTTGGGCTGGGGCCCAGAGGAGGGTGGGGGCTCCAGCCCCCGCCAAGAAGGGCCCTTCCACCTGGGCTCTATCTCCCTCTCTCAAAGGCGTTCTTCGTGCCCATGCCAACCTAGGCCATGCCTCGCCATGGAAATCCTTAGCTCCAAATCCCTCAGGGTGTGCCAGCCTGCACCCGTGTGGATGCAGCCTTGCCCAGATGGACTGAGGAAGATAGGCGTGTAAGGAGGGAACGAGTCGTTTTCCCCCTTCCTCATCCCCCTGCGATCCCATACTCCTTGCCATTCAGTCTTGCCACGATTCTTTCCTTCTGGCTTGGTTCATCTTGTCAGGTCTCTCTTTCTCCCTTTCTTTTCAAACTCTCTTGACCCCACCTGGAGTGTGCCTCATCTGGAGCCCCATTGGTGCTTCCCAAGGCACAGAGTTTCCCAACCACACAAAACCAACCCAAGCAGCCCTTCTCCCCAGGGGGCCAGAAGGAAGCTCGGCCAAAGCTGTTGTGGATCCGTCAAGAGAGCGGCCTGCAGATGTCCGGCCTGGCTCGAGCTCCCATCATCTCAGCAGGTGCAGAGAAAGCAGAGGAGAGCCTCCCTCGGACAGACCAAGGGAGGTTCCTGAGCCCTCTGGAGAGACAAGGCCCAGCGCCGGGCACTGATGCTCTCCCAATTCGCTCTCCCTTTGGGCACCACCCGGGCACCCCTCACAGCCCCTGCATGCGCATCCCAAAACCCAGGCCACGCTGGGATTCCACACTCATCAGCTCCAGCACGGAACCCAGGAACGAGAACAGAAACCCACCCACCCAGCCGGCACGTGGGGAGGGGGCCTGCAGAAACACTGCCAAATCCAGATAGCCAGCCGCCGTCCAGCACCAGACAAAGGAACACCATCACGCATGCCTAGAGAAGTCCATACCACAACCAGCTCGAGGCTCCTACTCAGGCCTGTCCCCTGAGGACGCCTCTCAAGGACCACCCCTGGGCAGGCTGTAGAAAAGAAGGTGCCTTCACACCGGGTGGGCGTGTATGTCCATTTCTCCAACCACGATGGACCACAGGATCCAGGGCATGCCCCAAAGAACCCTGGAACCACCGTCGGACCCAGCACTACCCCTCACGGCCATAGACCCCGACAAAGGGTCTCTTCTCAGCGTGAAACGCCCCACTCGCTTCAGGCAGCCCGCGTACCAAGAGCAGCACACGGAAAGACATTCGTGGTCCATGGACAGATGCTTGGCTGAGCAAGCAGCTGTCCTTCTCCCCAACAGAAGCGGACTCAGCAATCCAGCGGCGCAGAAATGGGTGCCATGGGCAGCCCCAGTGTTGCGAAGAGAAACGCTCACACGAAAGGAAAGAGGTCTGGGAGGGAGACACACAGCCCATGGGAAACCCCTTCCCTCTCCCATCTCACCAGGGACACCCAGGAACTGGCTTCCAGGAAAGGAACCCCTGCACTGCCATCCAGATGCTGCTTGCCAAATGGGAGGGCGAGGCTGTGGGAATGCCTGGCATTGGGGAGGTCCGAGATCCAAACCCTTGCCCTTGCGGGGGCTGGGGGGGTGGCCAGAGCCCTCCTTCCATGGAGCGCAAATTACGACATCTAGCCCCTCTTCTGGGAACCCAAGGGAGGAGAAGGGGAGCCAGACAGGATGGATAGACATGGCCGATGGGATCCCTGTGTTGGGAAAGTGCAATGGATCCACTTCGAGCAGCGCCCCGCGAAAAGGAGTCCTGAACATTCACCCCCAACACATGAGCGTCTCAGCGCTCCCCAGACAAGGTGTCACGCTCGAGAGGGCTGCCCCTGGGGAAAAGAGACGGGCCGAAGGACTCCGTGGATTCCGTCCAGATGGCCTAGCCTAGCCCATCGGACTCGACCGAATTCCCTGGTGAGGACGAAGTGATGAGGACAAAGACATGCTTCGTTTGGAGTGGATTGACTTCCCCAGGTATTCTCCTGCACCCGTGTGTGGTATGCAGATCCACTCTGCTCGGCAAAAGCATCCACTCCCAGGCTGGGCATCCCCAGGCGGGCGCTTCCAACCCACTCCCACCCAAGATATGGGCTCAGGAGAGACTTGGGATGCATTTGTCTATCCAGGTCCTAGCTATTGTTTCCTACTCTATCTGCATGTGTATGCGTGTGGGTGTGTTTGGAGAGAGAGAGGGAGGGAGGCAGAATGAGAGAAAGAGGGAGAGAACGAGGGAGAGAAGGAGAGAGGAGGGTCTTCACTCCTTTCTGGATCCATTCAGCTCATTCAGTTCAATGCCTCTTAGTCCTTGTCCATGGAGTTGGGGGCCCCCTGCCACACGGAGATGTGGTCTCGCCAGAGGGGGATCGCCCAGTGCAGCTCTTGCCCCAGCCACAGCCGGGACCAGGAGAGCCTCTGAAGCTGGGCAGCCGCGTGGGAACTCCCCTGAGAGCTTGCTGGAGGAGACCAATCCAGCGTCCTGAACGCATCACACCTGCTTTCAATCAGGCCTCCATTGCCTGGCGCCCTGCTGCCAAGAGAGGCTCTTCTCCAAAGGACACAAGGACATTTCCCTCAGCCTCCTCTGTGTGTGTGTGATTGTGTGTGTGTGAGAGAGATAGAGAGAGAGAGCGAGAGAGAGAAGGAGAACAGGCGGATGAGCCCAGCTGCCAACACTCTAGCCCCCGAAGCCCCCCATGTATTCCTCGGCACCACACTCCTTCTCACCTACCTGAAGCCGTGATGGGGACGGCTTGACCAGGGCCAGCTGGCGGTCCAATCCCGAGGCTGTGTGTGTCTGGGCGCCTGCCTCTAGGGGACCCCAAGCACGCCAAAGCCCAGGACCTGTTCCAAGCCTTCCAAACCCACTGCCACCCAACCAGGCGGCGAACTCACCTCCAAATCCGGAAGGCACACCTCCGCCCTCCACCTGACAGGAGGTGTCTCGGAGAGAGTCCCTGGTGCCCAGGAAACACCCACATAGCCTCTGGGGGCCTGCTGTGAGTGCGTCCCGCTCAAGCCTCCATCCGCCCCCGACCTGGAGCCTGCGCCTTTGGAGCCTTGCCACTCCCACCTCTTAGAGCCTCGGAGCTGCACCTGAGGCCGGAAGGGGCTCTGGCGCCCTCGTGTGGACAGAGGCTCGAACAGCCCCTCTCAGGCTTGCCTTCTCTCTCTGGCTCAGCACGCCCCGGGGGGCTGCTTGGGCTGGGGCCCCGAGGTGGGTGGGGGCTCCAGCCCCCGCCAAGAAGGGCCCTTCCACCTGGGCTCTATCTCCCTCTCTCAAAGGCGTTCTTCGTGCCCATGCCAACCTAGGCCATGCCTCGCCATGGAAATCCTTAGCTCCAAATCCCTCAGGGTGTGCCAGCCTGCACCCGTGTGGATGCAGCCTTGCCCAGATGGACTGAGGAAGATAGGCGTGTAAGGAGGGAACGAGTCGTTTTCCCCCTTCCTCATCCCCCTGCGATCCCATACTCCTTGCCATTCAGTCTTGCCACGATTCTTTCCTTCTGGCTTGGTTCATCTTGCCAGGTCTCTCTTTCTCCCTTTCTTTTCAAACTCTCTTGACCCCACCTGGAGTGTGCCTCATCTGGAGCCCCATTGGTGCTTCCCAAGGCACAGAGTTTCCCAACCACACAAAACCAACCCAAGCAGCCCTTCTCCCCAGGGGGCCAGAAGGAAGCTCGGCCAAAGCTGTTGTGGATCCGTCAAGAGAGCGGCCTGCAGATGTCCGGCCTGGCTCGAGCTCCCATCATCTCAGCAGGTGCAGAGAAAGCAGAGGAGAGCCTCCCTCGGACAGACCAAGGGAGGTTCCTGAGCCCTCTGGAGAGACAAGGCCCAGCGCCGGGCACTGATGCTCTCCCAATTCGCTCTCCCTTTGGGCACCACCCGGGCACCCCTCACAGCCCCTGCATGCGCATCCCAAAACCCAGGCCACGCTGGGATTCCACACTCATCAGCTCCAGCACGGAACCCAGGAAGGAGAACAGAAACCCACCCACCCAGCCGGCACGTGGGGAGGGGGCCTGCAGAAACACTGCCAAATCCAGATAGCCAGCCGCCGTCCAGCACCAGACAAAGGAACACCATCACGCATGCCTAGATAAGTCCATACCACAACCAGCTCGAGGCTCCTACTCAGGCCTGTCCCCTGAGGACGCCTCTCAAGGACCACCCCTGGGCAGGCTGTAGAAAAGAAGGTGCCTTCACACCGGGTGGGCGTGTATGTCCATTTGTCCAACCACGTTGGACCACAGGATCCAGGGCATGCCCCAAAGAACCCTGGAACCACCGTCGGACCCAGCACTACCCCTCACGGCCATAGACCCCGACAAAGGGTCTCTTCTCAGCGTGAAACGCCCCACTCGCTTCAGGCAGCCCTCTTCCCAAGAGCAGCACACGGAAAGACATTCGTGGTCCATGGACAGATGCTTGGCTGAGCAAGCAGCTGTCCTTCTCCCCAACAGAAGCGGACTCAGCAATCCAGCGGCGCAGAAATGGGTGCCATGGGCAGCCCCAGTGTTGCGAAGAGAAACGCTCACACGAAAGGAAAGAGGTCTGGGAGGGAGACACACAGCCCATGGGAAACCCCTTCCCTCTCCCATCTCACCAGGGACACCCAGGAACTGGCTTCCAGGAAAGGAACCCCTGCACTGCCATCCAGATGCTGCTTGCCAAATGGGAGGGCGAGGCTGTGGGAATGCCTGGCATTGGGGAGGTCCGAGATCCAAACCCTTGCCCTTGCGGGGGCTGGGGGGGTGGCCAGAGCCCTCCTTCCATGGAGCGCAAATTACGACATCTAGCCCCTCTTCTGGGAACCCAAGGGAGGAGAAGGGGAGCCAGACAGGATGGATAGACATGGCCGATGGGATCCCTGTGTTGGGAAAGTGCAATGGATCCACTTCGAGCAGCGCCCCGCGAAAAGGAGTCCTGAACATTCACCCCCAACACATGAGCGTCTCAGCGCTCCCCAGACAAGGTGTCACGCTCGAGAGGGCTGCCCCTGGGGAAAAGAGACGGGCCGAAGGACTCCGTGGATTCCGTCCAGATGGCCTAGCCTAGCCCATCGGACCCGACCGAATTCCCTGGTGAGGAGGAAGAGATGAGGACAAAGACCTGCTTCGTTTGGAGTGGATTGACTTCCCCAGGTATTCTCCTGCACCCGTGTGTGGTATGCAGATCCACTCTGCTCGGCAAAAGCATCCACTCCCAGGCTGGGCATCCCCAGGCGGGCGCTTCCAACCCACTCCCACCCAAGATATGGGCTCAGGAGAGACTTGGGATGCATTTGTCTATCCAGGTCCTAGCTATTGTTTCCTACTCTATCTGCATGTGTATGCGTGTGGGTGTGTTTGGAGAGAGAGAGGGAGGGAGGCAGAATGAGAGAAAGAGGGAGAGAACGAGGGAGAGAAGGAGAGAGGAGGGCCTTCACTCCTTTCTGGATCCATTCAGCTCATTCAGTTCAATGCCTCTTAGTCCTTGTCCATGGAGTTGGGGGCCCCCTGCCACACGGAGATATGGTCTCGCCAGAGGGGGATCGCCCAGTGCAGCTCTTGCCCCAGCCACAGCCGGGACCAGGAGAGCCTCTGAAACTGGGCAGCCGCGTGGGAACTCCCCTGAGAGCTTGCTGGAGACCAATCAAGCGTCCTGAGCGCATCACACCTGCTTTCAATCAGGCCTCCATTGCCTGGCGCCCTGCTGCCAAGAGAGGCTCTTCTCCAAAGGACACAAGGACATTTCCCTCAGCCTCCTCTGTGTGTGTGTGATTGTGTGTGTGTGAGAGAGAGAGAGAGAGAGAGTGAGAGAGAGAAAGAAAAAAACAGGCGTATGAGCCCAGCTGCCAACACTCTAGCCCCCGAAGCCCCCCATGTATTCCTCGGCACCACACTCCTTCTCACCTACCTGAAGCCGTGATGGGGACGGCTTGACCAGGGCCAGCTGGCGGTCCAATCCCGAGGCTGTGTGTGTCTGGGCGCCTGCCTCTAGGGGACCCCAAGCACGCCAAAGCCCAGGACCTGTTCCAAGCCTTCCAAACCCACTGCCACCCAACCAGGCGGCGAACTCACCTCCAAATCCGGAAGGCACACCTCCGCCCTCCGCCTGACAGGAGGTGTCTCGGAGGAGAGAGTCCCTGGTGCCCAGGAAACAACCACATATCCTCTGGGGGCCTGCTGTGAGTGCGTCCCGCTCAAGCCTCCATCCGCCCCCGACCTGGAGCCTGCGCCTTTGGAGCCTTGCCACTCCCACCTCTTAGAGCCTCGGAGCTGCACCTGAGGCCGGAAGGGGCTCTGGCGCCCTCGTGTGGACAGAGGCTCGAACAGCCCCTCTCAGGCTTGCCTTCTCTCTCTGGCTCAGCACGCCCCGGGGGGCTGCTTGGGCTGGGGCCCCGAGGAGGGTGGGGGCTCCAGCCCCCGCCAAGAAGGGCCCTTCCACCTGGGCTCTATCTCCCTCTCTCAAAGGCGTTCTTCGTGCCCATGCCAACCTAGGCCATGCCTCGCCATGGAAATCCTTAGCTCCAAATCCCTCAGGGTGTGCCAGCCTGCACCCGTGTGGATGCAGCCTTGCCCAGATGGACTGAGGAAGATAGGCGTGTAAGGAGGGAACGAGTCGTTTTCCCCCTTCCTCATCCCCCTGCGATCCCATACTCCTTGCCATTCAGTCTTGCCACGATTCTTTCCTTCTGGCTTGGTTCATCTTGCCAGGTCTCTCTTTCTCCCTTTCTTTTCAAACTCTCTTGACCCCACCTGGAGTGTGCCTCATCTGGAGCCCCATTGGTGCTTCCCAAGGCACAGAGTTTCCCAAGCACACAAAACCAACCCAAGCAGCCCTTCTCCCCAGGGGGCCAGAAGGAAGCTCGGCCAAAGCTGTTGTGGATCCGTCAAGAGAGCGGCCTGCAGATGCCCGGCCTGGCTCGAGCTCCCATCATCTCAGCAGGTGCAGAGAAAGCAGAGGAGAGCCTCCCTCGGACAGACCAAGGGAGGTTCCTGAGCCCTCTGGAGAGACAAGGCCCAGCGCCGGGCACTGATGCTCTCCCAATTCGCTCTCCCTTTGGGCACCACCCGGGCACCCCTCACAGCCCCTGCATGCGCATCCCAAAACCCAGGCCACGCTGGGATTCCACACTCATCAGCTCCAGCACGGAACCCAGGAACGAGAACAGAAACCCACCCACCCAGCCGGCACGTGGGGAGGGGGCCTGCAGAAACACTGCCAAATCCAGATAGCCAGCCGCCGTCCAGCACCAGACAAAGGAACACCATCACGCATGCCTAGATAAGTCCATACCACAACCAGCTCGAGGCTCCTACTCAGGCCTGTCCCCTGAGGACGCCTCTCAAGGACCACCCCTGGGCAGGCTGTAGAAAAGAAGGTGCCTTCACACCGCGTGGGCGTGTATGTCCATTTGTCCAACCACGATGGACCACAGGATCCAGGGCATGCCCCAAAGAACCCTGGAACCACCGTCGGACCCAGCACTACCCCTCACGGCCATAGACCCCGACAAAGGGTCTCTTCTCAGCGTGAAACGCCCCACTCGCTTCAGGCAGCCCTCTTCCCAAGAGCAGCACACGGAAAGACATTCGTGGTCCATGGACAGATGCTTGGCTGAGCAAGCAGCTGTCCTTCTCCCCAACAGAAGCGGACTCAGCAATCCAGCGGCGCAGAAATGGGTGCCATGGGCAGCCCCAGTGTTGCGAAGAGAAACGCTCACACGAAAGGAAAGAGGTCTGGGAGGGAGACACACAGCCCATGGGAAACCCCTTCCCTCTCCCATCTCACCAGGGACACCCAGGAACTGGCTTCCAGGAAAGGAACCCCTGCACTGCCATCCAGATGCTGCTTGCCAAATGGGAGGGCGAGGCTGTGGGAATGCCTGGCATTGGGGAGGTCCGAGATCCAAACCCTTGCCCTTGCGGGGGCTGGGGGGGTGGCCAGAGCCCTCCTTCCATGGAGCGCAAATTACGACATCTAGCCCCTCTTCTGGGAACCCAAGGGAGGAGAAGGGGAGCCAGACAGGATGGATAGACATGGCCGATGGGATCCCTGTGTTGGGAAAGTGCAATGGATCCACTTCGAGCAGCGCCCCGCGAAAAGGAGTCCTGAACATTCACCCCCAACACATGAGCGTCTCAGCGCTCCCCAGACAAGGTGTCACGCTCGAGAGGGCTGCCCCTGGGGAAAAGAGACGGGCCGAAGGACTCCGTGGATTCCGTCCAGATGGCCTAGCCTAGCCCATCGGACCCGACCGAATTCCCTGGTGAGGAGGAAGAGATGAGGACAAAGACCTGCTTCGTTTGGAGTGGATTGACTTCCCCAGGTATTCTCCTGCACCCGTGTGTGGTATGCAGATCCACTCTGCTCGGCAAAAGCATCCACTCCCAGGCTGGGCATCCCCAGGCGGGCGCTTCCAACCCACTCCCACCCAAGATATGGGCTCAGGAGAGACTTGGGATGCATTTGTCTATCCAGGTCCTAGCTATTGTTTCCTACTCTATCTGCATGTGTATGCGTGTGGGTGTGTTTGGAGAGAGAGAGGGAGGGAGGCAGAATGAGAGAAAGAGGGAGAGAACGAGGGAGAGAAGGAGAGAGGAGGGCCTTCACTCCTTTCTGGATCCATTCAGCTCATTCAGTTCAATGCCTCTTAGTCCTTGTCCATGGAGTTGGGGGCCCCCTGCCACACGGAGATATGGTCTCGCCAGAGGGGGATCGCCCAGTGCAGCTCTTGCCCCAGCCACAGCCGGGACCAGGAGAGCCTCTGAAACTGGGCAGCCGCGTGGGAACTCCCCTGAGAGCTTGCTGGAGACCAATCAAGCGTCCTGAGCGCATCACACCTGCTTTCAATCAGGCCTCCATTGCCTGGCGCCCTGCTGCCAAGAGAGGCTCTTCTCCAAAGGACACAAGGACATTTCCCTCAGCCTCCTCTGTGTGTGTGTGATTGTGTGTGTGTGTGTGAGAGAGAGAGAGAGAGAGTTAGAGAGAGAAAGAAAAAAACAGGCGGATGAGCCCAGCTGCCAACACTCTAGCCCCCGAAGCCCCCCATGTATTCCTCGGCACCACACTCCTTCTCACCTACCTGAAGCCGTGATGGGGACGGCTTGACCAGGGCCAGCTGGCGGTCCAATCCCGAGGCTGTGTGTGTCTGGGCGCCTGCCTCTAGGGGACCCCAAGCACGCCAAAGCCCAGGACCTGTTCCAAGCCTTCCAAACCCACTGCCACCCAACCAGGCGGCGAACTCCCCTCCAAATCCGGAAGGCACACCTCCGCCCTCCGCCTGACAGGAGGTGTCTCGGAGGAGAGAGTCCCTGGTGCCCAGGAAACAACCACATATCCTCTGGGGGCCTGCTGTGAGTGCGTCCCGCTCAAGCCTCCATCCGCCCCCGACCTGGAGCCTGCGCCTTTGGAGCCTTGCCACTCCCACCTCTTAGAGCCTCGGAGCTGCACCTGAGGCCGGAAGGGGCTCTGGCGCCCTCGTGTGGACAGAGGCTCGAACAGCCCCTCTCAGGCTTGCCTTCTCTCTCTGGCTCAGCACGCCCCGGGGGGCTGCTTGGGCTGGGGCCCCGAGGTGGGTGGGGGCTCCAGCCCCCGCCAAGAAGGGCCCTTCCACCTGGGCTCTATCTCCCTCTCTCAAAGGCGTTCTTCGTGCCCATGCCAACCTAGGCCATGCCTCGCCATGGAAATCCTTAGCTCCAAATCCCTCAGGGTGTGCCAGCCTGCACCCGTGTGGATGCAGCCTTGCCCAGATGGACTGAGGAAGATAGGCGTGTAAGGAGGGAACGAGTCGTTTTCCCCCTTCCTCATCCCCCTGCGATCCCATACTCCTTGCCATTCAGTCTTGCCACGATTCTTTCCTTCTGGCTTGGTTCATCTTGCCAGGTCTCTCTTTCTCCCTTTCTTTTCAAACTCTCTTGACCCCACCTGGAGTGTGCCTCATCTGGAGCCCCATTGGTGCTTCCCAAGGCACAGAGTTTCCCAAGCACACAAAACCAACCCAAGCAGCCCTTCTCCCCAGGGGGCCAGAAGGAAGCTCGGCCAAAGCTGTTGTGGATCCGTCAAGAGAGCGGCCTGCAGATGTCCGGCCTGGCTCGAGCTCCCATCATCTCAGCAGGTGCAGAGAAAGCAGAGGAGAGCCTCCCTCGGACAGACCAAGGGAGGTTCCTGAGCCCTCTGGAGAGACAAGGCCCAGCGCCGGGCACTGATGCTCTCCCAATTCGCTCTCCCTTTGGGCACCACCCGGGCACCCCTCACAGCCCCTGCATGCGCATCCCAAAACCCAGGCCACGCTGGGATTCCACACTCATCAGCTCCAGCACGGAACCCAGGAACGAGAACAGAAACCCACCCACCCAGCCGGCACGTGGGGAGGGGGCCTGCAGAAACACTGCCAAATCCAGATAGCCAGCCGCCGTCCAGCACCAGACAAAGGAACACCATCACGCATGCCTAGAGAAGTCCATACCACAACCAGCTCGAGGCTCCTACTCAGGCCTGTCCCCTGAGGACGCCTCTCAAGGACCACCCCTGGGCAGGCTGTAGAAAAGAAGGTGCCTTCACACCGCGTGGGCGTGTATGTCCATTTGTCCAACCACGATGGACCACAGGATCCAGGGCATGCCCCAAAGAACCCTGGAACCACCGTCGGACCCAGCACTACCCCTCACGGCCATAGACCCCGACAAAGGGTCTCTTCTCAGCGTGAAACGCCCCACTCGCTTCAGGCAGCCCTCTTCCCAAGAGCAGCACACGGAAAGACATTCGTGGTCCATGGACAGATGCTTGGCTGAGCAAGCAGCTGTCCTTCTCCCCAACAGAAGCGGACTCAGCAATCCAGCGGCGCAGAAATGGGTGCCATGGGCAGCCCCAGTGTTGCGAAGAGAAACGCTCACACGAAAGGAAAGAGGTCTGGGAGGGAGACACACAGCCCATGGGAAACCCCTTCCCTCTCCCATCTCACCAGGGACACCCAGGAACTGGCTTCCAGGAAAGGAACCCCTGCACTGCCATCCAGATGCTGCTTGCCAAATGGGAGGGCGAGGCTGTGGGAATGCCTGGCATTGGGGAGGTCCGAGATCCAAACCCTTGCCCTTGCGGGGGCTGGGGGGGTGGCCAGAGCCCTCCTTCCATGGAGCGCAAATTACGACATCTAGCCCCTCTTCTGGGAACCCAAGGGAGGAGAAGGGGAGCCAGACAGGATGGATAGACATGGCCGATGGGATCCCTGTGTTGGGAAAGTGCAATGGATCCACTTCGAGCAGCGCCCCGCGAAAAGGAGTCCTGAACATTCACCCCCAACACATGAGCGTCTCAGCGCTCCCCAGACAAGGTGTCACGCTCGAGAGGGCTGCCCCTGGGGAAAAGAGACGGGCCGAAGGACTCCGTGGATTCCGTCCAGATGGCCTAGCCTAGCCCATCGGACCCGACCGAATTCCCTGGTGAGGAGGAAGAGATGAGGACAAAGACCTGCTTCGTTTGGAGTGGATTGACTTCCCCAGGTATTCTCCTGCACCCGTGTGTGGTATGCAGATCCACTCTGCTCGGCAAAAGCATCCACTCCCAGGCTGGGCATCCCCAGGCGGGCGCTTCCAACCCACTCCCACCCAAGATATGGGCTCAGGAGAGACTTGGGATGCATTTGTCTATCCAGGTCCTAGCTATTGTTTCCTACTCTATCTGCATGTGTATGCGTGTGGGTGTGTTTGGAGAGAGAGAGGGAGGGAGGCAGAATGAGAGAAAGAGGGAGAGAACGAGGGAGAGAAGGAGAGAGGAGGGCCTTCACTCCTTTCTGGATCCATTCAGCTCATTCAGTTCAATGCCTCTTAGTCCTTGTCCATGGAGTTGGGGGCCCCCTGCCACACGGAGATATGGTCTCGCCAGAGGGGGATCGCCCAGTGCAGCTCTTGCCCCAGCCACAGCCGGGACCAGGAGAGCCTCTGAAACTGGGCAGCCGCGTGGGAACTCCCCTGAGAGCTTGCTGGAGACCAATCAAGCGTCCTGAGCGCATCACACCTGCTTTCAATCAGGCCTCCATTGCCTGGCGCCCTGCTGCCAAGAGAGGCTCTTCTCCAAAGGACACAAGGACATTTCCCTCAGCCTCCTCTGTGTGTGTGTGATTGTGTGTGTGTGTGTGAGAGAGAGAGAGAGAGAGTGAGAGAGAGAAAGAAAAAAACAGGCGGATGAGCCCAGCTGCCAACACTCTAGCCCCCGAAGCCCCCCATGTATTCCTCGGCACCACACTCCTTCTCACCTACCTGAAGCCGTGATGGGGACGGCTTGACCAGGGCCAGCTGGCGGTCCAATCCCGAGGCTGTGTGTGTCTGGGCGCCTGCCTCTAGGGGACCCCAAGCACGCCAAAGCCCAGGACCTGTTCCAAGCCTTCCAAACCCACTGCCACCCAACCAGGCGGCGAACTCACCTCCAAATCCGGAAGGCACACCTCCGCCCTCCGCCTGACAGGAGGTGTCTCGGAGGAGAGAGTCCCTGGTGCCCAGGAAACAACCACATATCCTCTGGGGGCCTGCTGTGAGTGCGTCCCGCTCAAGCCTCCATCCGCCCCCGACCTGGAGCCTGCGCCTTTGGAGCCTTGCCACTCCCACCTCTTAGAGCCTCGGAGCTGCACCTGAGGCCGGAAGGGGCTCTGGCGCCCTCGTGTGGACAGAGGCTCGAACAGCCCCTCTCAGGCTTGCCTTCTCTCTCTGGCTCAGCACGCCCCGGGGGGCTGCTTGGGCTGGGGCCCCGAGGAGGGTGGGGGCTCCAGCCCCCGCCAAGAAGGGCCCTTCCACCTGGGCTCTATCTCCCTCTCTCAAAGGCGTTCTTCGTGCCCATGCCAACCTAGGCCATGCCTCGCCATGGAAATCCTTAGCTCCAAATCCCTCAGGGTGTGCCAGCCTGCACCCGTGTGGATGCAGCCTTGCCCAGATGGACTGAGGAAGATAGGCGTGTAAGGAGGGAACGAGTCGTTCTCCCCCTTCCTCATCCCCCTGCGATCCCATACTCCTTGCCATTCAGTCTTGCCACGATTCTTTCCTTCTGGCTTGGTTCATCTTGCCAGGTCTCTCTTTCTCCCTTTCTTTTCAAACTCTCTTGACCCCACCTGGAGTGTGCCTCATCTGGAGCCCCATTGGTGCTTCCCAAGGCACAGAGTTTCCCAACCACACAAAACCAACCCAAGCAGCCCTTCTCCCCAGGGGGCCAGAAGGAAGCTCGGCCAAAGCTGTTGTGGATCCGTCAAGAGAGCGGCCTGCAGATGTCCGGCCTGGCTCGAGCTCCCATCATCTCAGCAGGTGCAGAGAAAGCAGAGGAGAGCCTCCCTCGGACAGACCAAGGGAGGTTCCTGAGCCCTCTGGAGAGACAAGGCCCAGCGCCGGGCACTGATGCTCTCCCAATTCGCTCTCCCTTTGGGCACCACCCGGGCACCCCTCACAGCCCCTGCATGCGCATCCCAAAACCCAGGCCACGCTGGGATTCCACACTCATCAGCTCCAGCACGGAACCCAGGAACGAGAACAGAAACCCACCCACCCAGCCGGCACGTGGGGAGGGGGCCTGCAGAAACACTGCCAAATCCAGATAGCCAGCCGCCGTCCAGCACCAGACAAAGGAACACCATCACGCATGCCTAGAGAAGTCCATACCACAACCAGCTCGAGGCTCCTACTCAGGCCTGTCCCCTGAGGACGCCTCTCAAGGACCACCCCTGGGCAGGCTGTAGAAAAGAAGGTGCCTTCACACTGCGTGGGCGTGTATGTCCATTTGTCCAACCACGATGGACCACAGGATCCAGGGCATGCCCCAAAGAACCCTGGAACCACCGTCGGACCTAGCACTACCCCTCACGGCCATAGACCCCGACAAAGGGTCTCTTCTCAGCGTGAAACGCCCCACTCGCTTCAGGCAGCCCTCTTCCCAAGAGCAGCACACGGAAAGACATTCGTGGTCCATGGACAGATGCTTGGCTGAGCAAGCAGCTGTCCTTCTCCCCAACAGAAGCGGACTCAGCAATCCAGCGGCGCAGAAATGGGTGCCATGGGCAGCCCCAGTGTTGCGAAGAGAAACGCTCACACGAAAGGAAAGAGGTCTGGGAGGGAGACACACAGCCCATGGGAAACCCCTTCCCTCTCCCATCTCACCAGGGACACCCAGGAACTGGCTTCCAGGAAAGGAACCCCTGCACTGCCATCCAGATGCTGCTTGCCAAATGGGAGGGCGAGGCTGTGGGAATGCCTGGCATTGGGGAGGTCCGAGATCCAAACCCTTGCCCTTGCGGGGGCTGGGGGGGTGGCCAGAGCCCTCCTTCCATGGAGCGCAAATTACGACATCTAGCCCCTCTTCTGGGAACCCAAGGGAGGAGAAGGGGAGCCAGACAGGATGGATAGACATGGCCGATGGGATCCCTGTGTTGGGAAAGTGCAATGGATCCACTTCGAGCAGCGCCCCGCGAAAAGGAGTCCTGAACATTCACCCCCAACACATGAGCGTCTCAGCGCTCCCCAGACAAGGTGTCACGCTCGAGAGGGCTGCCCCTGGGGAAAAGAGACGGGCCGAAGGACTCCGTGGATTCCGTCCAGATGGCCTAGCCTAGCCCATCGGACCCGACCGAATTCCCTGGTGAGGAGGAAGAGATGAGGACAAAGACCTGCTTCGTTTGGAGTGGATTGACTTCCCCAGGTATTCTCCTGCACCCGTGTGTGGTATGCAGATCCACTCTGCTCGGCAAAAGCATCCACTCCCAGGCTGGGCATCCCCAGGCGGGCGCTTCCAACCCACTCCCACCCAAGATATGGGCTCAGGAGAGACTTGGGATGCATTTGTCTATCCAGGTCCTAGCTATTGTTTCCTACTCTATCTGCATGTGTATGCGTGTGGGTGTGTTTGGAGAGAGAGAGGGAGGGAGGCAGAATGAGAGAAAGAGGGAGAGAACGAGGGAGAGAAGGAGAGAGGAGGGCCTTCACTCCTTTCTGGATCCATTCAGCTCATTCAGTTCAATGCCTCTTAGTCCTTGTCCATGGAGTTGGGGGCCCCCTGCCACACGGAGATATGGTCTCGCCAGAGGGGGATCGCCCAGTGCAGCTCTTGCCCCAGCCACAGCCGGGACCAGGAGAGCCTCTGAAACTGGGCAGCCGCGTGGGAACTCCCCTGAGAGCTTGCTGGAGACCAATCAAGCGTCCTGAGCGCATCACACCTGCTTTCAATCAGGCCTCCATTGCCTGGCGCCCTGCTGCCAAGAGAGGCTCTTCTCCAAAGGACACAAGGACATTTCCCTCAGCCTCCTCTGTGTGTGTGTGATTGTGTGTGTGTGTGTGAGAGAGAGAGAGAGAGAGTGAGAGAGAGAAAGAAAAAAACAGGCGGATGAGCCCAGCTGCCAACACTCTAGCCCCCGAAGCCCCCCATGTATTCCTCGGCACCACACTCCTTCTCACCTACCTGAAGCCGTGATGGGGACGGCTTGACCAGGGCCAGCTGGCGGTCCAATCCCGAGGCTGTGTGTGTCTGGGCGCCTGCCTCTAGGGGACCCCAAGCACGCCAAAGCCCAGGACCTGTTCCAAGCCTTCCAAACCCACTGCCACCCAACCAGGCGGCGAACTCACCTCCAAATCCGGAAGGCACACCTCCGCCCTCCGCCTGACAGGAGGTGTCTCGGAGGAGAGAGTCCCTGGTGCCCAGGAAACACCCACATATCCTCTGGGGGCCTGCTGTGAGTGCGTCCCGCTCAAGCCTCCATCCGCCCCCGACCTGGAGCCTGCGCCTTTGGAGCCTTGCCACTCCCACCTCTTAGAGCCTCGGAGCTGCACCTGAGGCCGGAAGGGGCTCTGGCGCCCTCGTGTGGACAGAGGCTCGAACAGCCCCTCTCAGGCTTGCCTTCTCTCTCTGGCTCAGCACGCCCCGGGGGGCTGCTTCGGCTGCGCCCAGAGGAGGCTGGGGACTCCATCCCCCGCCAAGAAGGGCCCTTCCACCTGGGCTCTATCTCCCTCTCTCAAAGGCGTTCTTCGTGCCCATGCCAACCTAGGCCATGCCTCGCCATGGAAATCCTTAGCTCCAAATCCCTCAGGGTGTGCCAGCCTGCACCCGTGTGGATGCAGCCTTGCCCAGATGGACTGAGGAAGATAGGCGTGTAAGGAGGGAACGAGTCGTTTTCCCCCTTCCTCATCCCCCTGCGATCCCATACTCCTTGCCATTCAGTCTTGCCACGATTCTTTCCTTCTGGCTTGGTTCATCTTGCCAGGTCTCTCTTTCTCCCTTTCTTTTCAAACTCTCTTGACCCCACCTGGAGTGTGCCTCATCTGGAGCCCCATTGGTGCTTCCCAAGGCACAGAGTTTCCCAAGCACACAAAACCAACCCAAGCAGCCCTTCTCCCCAGGGGGCCAGAAGGAAGCTCGGCCAAAGCTGTTGTGGATCCGTCAAGAGAGCGGCCTGCAGATGTCCGGCCTGGCTCGAGCTCCCATCATCTCAGCAGGTGCAGAGAAAGCAGAGGAGAGCCTCCCTCGGACAGACCAAGGGAGGTTCCTGAGCCCTCTGGAGAGACAAGGCCCAGCGCCGGGCACTGATGCTCTCCCAATTCGCTCTCCCTTTGGGCACCACCCGGGCACCCCTCACAGCCCCTGCATGCGCATCCCAAAACCCAGGCCACGCTGGGATTCCACACTCATCAGCTCCAGCACGGAACCCAGGAACGAGAACAGAAACCCACCCACCCAGCCGGCACGTGGGGAGGGGGCCTGCAGAAACACTGCCAAATCCAGATAGCCAGCCGCCGTCCAGCACCAGACAAAGGAACACCATCACGCATGCCTAGATAAGTCCATACCACAACCAGCTCGAGGCTCCTACTCAGGCCTGTCCCCTGAGGACGCCTCTCAAGGACCACCCCTGGGCAGGCTGTAGAAAAGAAGGTGCCTTCACACCGCGTGGGCGTGTATGTCCATTTGTCCAACCACGATGGACCACAGGATCCAGGGCATGCCCCAAAGAACCCTGGAACCACCGTCGGACCCAGCACTACCCCTCACGGCCATAGACCCCGACAAAGGGTCTCTTCTCAGCGTGAAACGCCCCACTCGCTTCAGGCAGCCCTCTTCCCAAGAGCAGCACACGGAAAGACATTCGTGGTCCATGGACAGATGCTTGGCTGAGCAAGCAGCTGTCCTTCTCCCCAACAGAAGCGGACTCAGCAATCCAGCGGCGCAGAAATGGGTGCCATGGGCAGCCCCAGTGTTGCGAAGAGAAACGCTCACACGAAAGGAAAGAGGTCTGGGAGGGAGACACACAGCCCATGGGAAACCCCTTCCCTCTCCCATCTCACCAGGGACACCCAGGAACTGGCTTCCAGGAAAGGAACCCCTGCACTGCCATCCAGATGCTGCTTGCCAAATGGGAGGGCGAGGCTGTGGGAATGCCTGGCATTGGGGAGGTCCGAGATCCAAACCCTTGCCCTTGCGGGGGCTGGGGGGGTGGCCAGAGCCCTCCTTCCATGGAGCGCAAATTACGACATCTAGCCCCTCTTCTGGGAACCCAAGGGAGGAGAAGGGGAGCCAGACAGGATGGATAGACATGGCCGATGGGATCCCTGTGTTGGGAAAGTGCAATGGATCCACTTCGAGCAGCGCCCCGCGAAAAGGAGTCCTGAACATTCACCCCCAACACATGAGCGTCTCAGCGCTCCCCAGACAAGGTGTCACGCTCGAGAGGGCTGCCCCTGGGGAAAAGAGACGGGCCGAAGGACTCCGTGGATTCCGTCCAGATGGCCTAGCCTAGCCCATCGGACCCGACCGAATTCCCTGGTGAGGAGGAAGAGATGAGGACAAAGACCTGCTTCGTTTGGAGTGGATTGACTTCCCCAGGTATTCTCCTGCACCCGTGTGTGGTATGCAGATCCACTCTGCTCGGCAAAAGCATCCACTCCCAGGCTGGGCATCCCCAGGCGGGCGCTTCCAACCCACTCCCACCCAAGATATGGGCTCAGGAGAGACTTGGGATGCATTTGTCTATCCAGGTCCTAGCTATTGTTTCCTACTCTATCTGCATGTGTATGCGTGTGGGTGTGTTTGGAGAGAGAGAGGGAGGGAGGCAGAATGAGAGAAAGAGGGAGAGAACGAGGGAGAGAAGGAGAGAGGAGGGCCTTCACTCCTTTCTGGATCCATTCAGCTCATTCAGTTCAATGCCTCTTAGTCCTTGTCCATGGAGTTGGGGGCCCCCTGCCACACGGAGATATGGTCTCGCCAGAGGGGGATCGCCCAGTGCAGCTCTTGCCCCAGCCACAGCCGGGACCAGGAGAGCCTCTGAAACTGGGCAGCCGCGTGGGAACTCCCCTGAGAGCTTGCTGGAGACCAATCAAGCGTCCTGAGCGCATCACACCTGCTTTCAATCAGGCCTCCATTGCCTGGCGCCCTGCTGCCAAGAGAGGCTCTTCTCCAAAGGACACAAGGACATTTCCCTCAGCCTCCTCTGTGTGTGTGTGATTGTGTGTGTGTGTGTGAGAGAGAGAGAGAGAGAGTGAGAGAGAGAAAGAAAAAAACAGGCGGATGAGCCCAGCTGCCAACACTCTAGCCCCCGAAGCCCCCCATGTATTCCTCGGCACCACACTCCTTCTCACCTACCTGAAGCCGTGATGGGGACGGCTTGACCAGGGCCAGCTGGCGGTCCAATCCCGAGGCTGTGTGTGTCTGGGCGCCTGCCTCTAGGGGACCCCAAGCACGCCAAAGCCCAGGACCTGTTCCAAGCCTTCCAAACCCACTGCCACCCAACCAGGCGGCGAACTCACCTCCAAATCCGGAAGGCACACCTCCGCCCTCCGCCTGACAGGAGGTGTCTCGGAGGAGAGAGTCCCTGGTGCCCAGGAAACAACCACATATCCTCTGGGGGCCTGCTGTGAGTGCGTCCCGCTCAAGCCTCCATCCGCCCCCGACCTGGAGCCTGCGCCTTTGGAGCCTTGCCACTCCCACCTCTTAGAGCCTCGGAGCTGCACCTGAGGCCGGAAGGGGCTCTGGCGCCCTCGTGTGGACAGAGGCTCGAACAGCCCCTCTCAGGCTTGCCTTCTCTCTCTGGCTCAGCACGCCCCGGGGGGCTGCTTGGGCTGGGGCCCCGAGGAGGGTGGGGGCTCCAGCCCCCGCCAAGAAGGGCCCTTCCACCTGGGCTCTATCTCCCTCTCTCAAAGGCGTTCTTCGTGCCCATGCCAACCTAGGCCATGCCTCGCCATGGAAATCCTTAGCTCCAAATCCCTCAGGGTGTGCCAGCCTGCACCCGTGTGGATGCAGCCTTGCCCAGATGGACTGAGGAAGATAGGCGTGTAAGGAGGGAACGAGTCGTTTTCCCCCTTCCTCATCCCCCTGCGATCCCATACTCCTTGCCATTCAGTCTTGCCACGATTCTTTCCTTCTGGCTTGGTTCATCTTGCCAGGTCTCTCTTTCTCCCTTTCTTTTCAAACTCTCTTGACCCCACCTGGAGTGTGCCTCATCTGGAGCCCCATTGGTGCTTCCCAAGGCACAGAGTTTCCCAACCACACAAAACCAACCCAAGCAGCCCTTCTCCCCAGGGGGCCAGAAGGAAGCTCGGCCAAAGCTGTTGTGGATCCGTCAAGAGAGCGGCCTGCAGATGTCCGGCCTGGCTCGAGCTCCCATCATCTCAGCAGGTGCAGAGAAAGCAGAGGAGAGCCTCCCTCGGACAGACCAAGGGAGGTTCCTGAGCCCTCTGGAGAGACAAGGCCCAGCGCCGGGCACTGATGCTCTCCCAATTCGCTCTCCCTTTGGGCACCACCCGGGCACCCCTCACAGCCCCTGCATGCGCATCCCAAAACCCAGGCCACGCTGGGATTCCACACTCATCAGCTCCAGCACGGAACCCAGGAACGAGAACAGAAACCCACCCACCCAGCCGGCACGTGGGGAGGGGGCCTGCAGAAACACTGCCAAATCCAGATAGCCAGCCGCCGTCCAGCACCAGACAAAGGAACACCATCACGCATGCCTAGAGAAGTCCATACCACAACCAGCTCGAGGCTCCTACTCAGGCCTGTCCCCTGAGGACGCCTCTCAAGGACCACCCCTGGGCAGGCTGTAGAAAAGAAGGTGCCTTCACACTGCGTGGGCGTGTATGTCCATTTGTCCAACCACGATGGACCACAGGATCCAGGGCATGCCCCAAAGAACCCTGGAACCACCGTCGGACCCAGCACTACCCCTCACGGCCATAGACCCCGACAAAGGGTCTCTTCTCAGCGTGAAACGCCCCACTCGCTTCAGGCAGCCCTCTTCCCAAGAGCAGCACACGGAAAGACATTCGTGGTCCATGGACAGATGCTTGGCTGAGCAAGCAGCTGTCCTTCTCCCCAACAGAAGCGGACTCAGCAATCCAGCGGCGCAGAAATGGGTGCCATGGGCAGCCCCAGTGTTGCGAAGAGAAACGCTCACACGAAAGGAAAGAGGTCTGGGAGGGAGACACACAGCCCATGGGAAACCCCTTCCCTCTCCCATCTCACCAGGGACACCCAGGAACTGGCTTCCAGGAAAGGAACCCCTGCACTGCCATCCAGATGCTGCTTGCCAAATGGGAGGGCGAGGCTGTGGGAATGCCTGGCATTGGGGAGGTCCGAGATCCAAACCCTTGCCCTTGCGGGGGCTGGGGGGGTGGCCAGAGCCCTCCTTCCATGGAGCGCAAATTACGACATCTAGCCCCTCTTCTGGGAACCCAAGGGAGGAGAAGGGGAGCCAGACAGGATGGATAGACATGGCCGATGGGATCCCTGTGTTGGGAAAGTGCAATGGATCCACTTCGAGCAGCGCCCCGCGAAAAGGAGTCCTGAACATTCACCCCCAACACATGAGCGTCTCAGCGCTCCCCAGACAAGGTGTCACGCTCGAGAGGGCTGCCCCTGGGGAAAAGAGACGGGCCGAAGGACTCCGTGGATTCCGTCCAGATGGCCTAGCCTAGCCCATCGGACTCGACCGAATTCCCTGGTGAGGACGAAGTGATGAGGACAAAGACATGCTTCGTTTGGAGTGGATTGACTTCCCCAGGTATTCTCCTGCACCCGTGTGTGGTATGCAGATCCACTCTGCTCGGCAAAAGCATCCACTCCCAGGCTGGGCATCCCCAGGCGGGCGCTTCCAACCCACTCCCACCCAAGATATGGGCTCAGGAGAGACTTGGGATGCATTTGTCTATCCAGGTCCTAGCTATTGTTTCCTACTCTATCTGCATGTGTATGCGTGTGGGTGTGTTTGGAGAGAGAGAGGGAGGGAGGCAGAATGAGAGAAAGAGGGAGAGAACGAGGGAGAGAAGGAGAGAGGAGGGTCTTCACTCCTTTCTGGATCCATTCAGCTCATTCAGTTCAATGCCTCTTAGTCCTTGTCCATGGAGTTGGGGGCCCCCTGCCACACGGAGATGTGGTCTCGCCAGAGGGGGATCGCCCAGTGCAGCTCTTGCCCCAGCCACAGCCGGGACCAGGAGAGCCTCTGAAGCTGGGCAGCCGCGTGGGAACTCCCCTGAGAGCTTGCTGGAGGAGACCAATCCAGCGTCCTGAACGCATCACACCTGCTTTCAATCAGGCCTCCATTGCCTGGCGCCCTGCTGCCAAGAGAGGCTCTTCTCCAAAGGACACAAGGACATTTCCCTCAGCCTCCTCTGTGTGTGTGTGATTGTGTGTGTGTGAGAGAGATAGAGAGAGAGAGCGAGAGAGAGAAAGAGAACAGGCGGATGAGCCCAGCTGCCAACACTCTAGCCCCCGAAGCCCCCCATGTATTCCTCGGCACCACACTCCTTCTCACCTACCTGAAGCCGTGATGGGGACGGCTTGACCAGGGCCAGCTGGCGGTCCAATCCCGAGGCTGTGTGTGTCTGGGCGCCTGCCTCTAGGGGACCCCAAGCACGCCAAAGCCCAGGACCTGTTCCAAGCCTTCCAAACCCACTGCCACCCAACCAGGCGGCGAACTCACCTCCAAATCCGGAAGGCACACCTCCGCCCTCCGCCTGACAGGAGGTGTCTCGGAGGAGAGAGTCCCTGGTGCCCAGGAAACACCCACATAGCCTCTGGGGGCCTGCTGTGAGTGCGTCCCGCTCAAGCCTCCATCCGCCCCCGACCTGGAGCCTGCGCCTTTGGAGCCTTGCCACTCCCACCTCTTAGAGCCTCGGAGCTGCACCTGAGGCCGGAAGGGGCTCTGGCGCCCTCGTGTGGACAGAGGCTCGAACAGCCCCTCTCAGGCTTGCCTTCTCTCTCTGGCTCAGCACGCCCCGGGGGGCTGCTTGGGCTGGGGCCCCGAGGAGGGTGGGGGCTCCAGCCCCCGCCAAGAAGGGCCCTTCCACCTGGGCTCTATCTCCCTCTCTCAAAGGCGTTCTTCGTGCCCATGCCAACCTAGGCCATGCCTCGCCATGGAAATCCTTAACTCCAAATCCCTCAGGGTGTGCCAGCCTGCACCCGTGTGGATGCAGCCTTGCCCAGATGGACTGAGGAAGATAGGCGTGTAAGGAGGGAACGAGTCGTTTTCCCCCTTCCTCATCCCCCTGCGATCCCATACTCCTTGCCATTCAGTCTTGCCACGATTCTTTCCTTCTGGCTTGGTTCATCTTGCCAGGTCTCTCTTTCTCCCTTTGTTTTCAAACTCTCTTGACCCCACCTGGAGTGTGCCTCATCTGGAGCCCCATTGGTGCTTCCCAAGGCACAGAGTTTCCCAACCACACAAAACCAACCCAAGCAGCCCTTCTCCCCAGGGGGCCAGAAGGAAGCTCGGCCAAAGCTGTTGTGGATCCGTCAAGAGAGCGGCCTGCAGATGTCCGGCCTGGCTCGAGCTCCCATCATCTCAGCAGGTGCAGAGAAAGCAGAGGAGAGCCTCCCTCGGACAGACCAAGGGAGGTTCCTGAGCCCTCTGGAGAGACAAGGCCCAGCGCCGGGCACTGATGCTCTCCCAATTCGCTCTCCCTTTGGGCACCACCCGGGCACCCCTCACAGCCCCTGCATGCGCATCCCAAAACCCAGGCCACGCTGGGATTCCACACTCATCAGCTCCAGCACGGAACCCAGGAACGAGAACAGAAACCCACCCACCCAGCCGGCACGTGGGGAGGGGGCCTGCAGAAACACTGCCAAATCCAGATAGCCAGCCGCCGTCCAGCACCAGACAAAGGAACACCATCACGCATGCCTAGAGAAGTCCATACCACAACCAGCTCGAGGCTCCTACTCAGGCCTGTCCCCTGAGGACGCCTCTCAAGGACCACCCCTGGGCAGGCTGTAGAAAAGAAGGTGCCTTCACACTGCGTGGGCGTGTATGTCCATTTGTCCAACCACGATGGACCACAGGATCCAGGGCATGCCCCAAAGAACCCTGGAACCACCGTCGGACCCAGCACTACCCCTCACGGCCATAGACCCCGACAAAGGGTCTCTTCTCAGCGTGAAACGCCCCACTCGCTTCAGGCAGCCCTCTTCCCAAGAGCAGCACACGGAAAGACATTCGTGGTCCATGGACAGATGCTTGGCTGAGCAAGCAGCTGTCCTTCTCCCCAACAGAAGCGGACTCAGCAATCCAGCGGCGCAGAAATGGGTGCCATGGGCAGCCCCAGTGTTGCGAAGAGAAACGCTCACACGAAAGGAAAGAGGTCTGGGAGGGAGACACACAGCCCATGGGAAACCCCTTCCCTCTCCCATCTCACCAGGGACACCCAGGAACTGGCTTCCAGGAAAGGAACCCCTGCACTGCCATCCAGATGCTGCTTGCCAAATGGGAGGGCGAGGCTGTGGGAATGCCTGGCATTGGGGAGGTCCGAGATCCAAACCCTTGCCCTTGCGGGGGCTGGGGGGGTGGCCAGAGCCCTCCTTCCATGGAGCGCAAATTACGACATCTAGCCCCTCTTCTGGGAACCCAAGGGAGGAGAAGGGGAGCCAGACAGGATGGATAGACATGGCCGATGGGATCCCTGTGTTGGGAAAGTGCAATGGATCCACTTCGAGCAGCGCCCCGCGAAAAGGAGTCCTGAACATTCACCCCCAACACATGAGCGTCTCAGCGCTCCCCAGACAAGGTGTCACGCTCGAGAGGGCTGCCCCTGGGGAAAAGAGACGGGCCGAAGGACTCCGTGGATTCCGTCCAGATGGCCTAGCCTAGCCCATCGGACTCGACCGAATTCCCTGGTGAGGACGAAGTGATGAGGACAAAGACATGCTTCGTTTGGAGTGGATTGACTTCCCCAGGTATTCTCCTGCACCCGTGTGTGGTATGCAGATCCACTCTGCTCGGCAAAAGCATCCACTCCCAGGCTGGGCATCCCCAGGCGGGCGCTTCCAACCCACTCCCACCCAAGATATGGGCTCAGGAGAGACTTGGGATGCATTTGTCTATCCAGGTCCTAGCTATTGTTTCCTACTCTATCTGCATGTGTATGCGTGTGGGTGTGTTTGGAGAGAGAGAGGGAGGGAGGCAGAATGAGAGAAAGAGGGAGAGAACGAGGGAGAGAAGGAGAGAGGAGGGCCTTCACTCCTTTCTGGATCCATTCAGCTCATTCAGTTCAATGCCTCTTAGTCCTTGTCCATGGAGTTGGGGGCCCCCTGCCACACGGAGATATGGTCTCGCCAGAGGGGGATCGCCCAGTGCAGCTCTTGCCCCAGCCACAGCCGGGACCAGGAGAGCCTCTGAAACTGGGCAGCCGCGTGGGAACTCCCCTGAGAGCTTGCTGGAGACCAATCAAGCGTCCTGAGCGCATCACACCTGCTTTCAATCAGGCCTCCATTGCCTGGCGCCCTGCTGCCAAGAGAGGCTCTTCTCCAAAGGACACAAGGACATTTCCCTCAGCCTCCTCTGTGTGTGTGTGATTGTGTGTGTGTGTGTGAGAGAGAGAGAGAGAGAGTGAGAGAGAGAAAGAAAAAAACAGGCGGATGAGCCCAGCTGCCAACACTCTAGCCCCCGAAGCCCCCCATGTATTCCTCGGCACCACACTCCTTCTCACCTACCTGAAGCCGTGATGGGGACGGCTTGACCAGGGCCAGCTGGCGGTCCAATCCCGAGGCTGTGTGTGTCTGGGCGCCTGCCTCTAGGGGACCCCAAGCACGCCAAAGCCCAGGACCTGTTCCAAGCCTTCCAAACCCACTGCCACCCAACCAGGCGGCGAACTCACCTCCAAATCCGGAAGGCACACCTCCGCCCTCCGCCTGACAGGAGGTGTCTCGGAGGAGAGAGTCCCTGGTGCCCAGGAAACAACCACATATCCTCTGGGGGCCTGCTGTGAGTGCGTCCCGCTCAAGCCTCCATCCGCCCCCGACGTGGAGCCTGCGCCTTTGGAGCCTGGCCACTCCCACCTCTTAGAGCCTCGGAGCTGCACCTGAGGCCGGAAGGGGCTCTGGCGCCCTCGTGTGGACAGAGGCTCGAACAGCCCCTCTCAGGCTTGCCTTCTCTCTCTGGCTCAGCACGCCCCGGGGGGCTGCTTGGGCTGGGGCCCCGAGGAGGGTGGGGGCTCCAGCCCCCGCCAAGAAGGGCCCTTCCACCTGGGCTCTATCTCCCTCTCTCAAAGGCGTTCTTCGTGCCCATGCCAACCTAGGCCATGCCTCGCCATGGAAATCCTTAGCTCCAAATCCCTCAGGGTGTGCCAGCCTGCACCCGTGTGGATGCAGCCTTGCCCAGATGGACTGAGGAAGATAGGCGTGTAAGGAGGGAACGAGTCGTTTTCCCCCTTCCTCATCCCCCTGCGATCCCATACTCCTTGCCATTCAGTCTTGCCACGATTCTTTCCTTCTGGCTTGGTTCATCTTGCCAGGTCTCTCTTTCTCCCTTTGTTTTCAAACTCTCTTGACCCCACCTGGAGTGTGCCTCATCTGGAGCCCCATTGGTGCTTCCCAAGGCACAGAGTTTCCCAACCACACAAAACCAACCCAAGCAGCCCTTCTCCCCAGGGGGCCAGAAGGAAGCTCGGCCAAAGCTGTTGTGGATCCGTCAAGAGAGCGGCCTGCAGATGTCCGGCCTGGCTCGAGCTCCCATCATCTCAGCAGGTGCAGAGAAAGCAGAGGAGAGCCTCCCTCGGACAGACCAAGGGAGGTTCCTGAGCCCTCTGGAGAGACAAGGCCCAGCGCCGGGCACTGATGCTCTCCCAATTCGCTCTCCCTTTGGGCACCACCCGGGCACCCCTCACAGCCCCTGCATGCGCATCCCAAAACCCAGGCCACGCTGGGATTCCACACTCATCAGCTCCAGCACGGAACCCAGGAACGAGAACAGAAACCCACCCACCCAGCCGGCACGTGGGGAGGGGGCCTGCAGAAACACTGCCAAATCCAGATAGCCAGCCGCCGTCCAGCACCAGACAAAGGAACACCATCACGCATGCCTAGAGAAGTCCATACCACAACCAGCTCGAGGCTCCTACTCAGGCCTGTCCCCTGAGGACGCCTCTCAAGGACCACCCCTGGGCAGGCTGTAGAAAAGAAGGTGCCTTCACACTGCGTGGGCGTGTATGTCCATTTGTCCAACCACGATGGACCACAGGATCCAGGGCATGCCCCAAAGAACCCTGGAACCACCGTCGGACCCAGCACTACCCCTCACGGCCATAGACCCCGACAAAGGGTCTCTTCTCAGCGTGAAACGCCCCACTCGCTTCAGGCAGCCCTCTTCCCAAGAGCAGCACACGGAAAGACATTCGTGGTCCATGGACAGATGCTTGGCTGAGCAAGCAGCTGTCCTTCTCCCCAACAGAAGCGGACTCAGCAATCCAGCGGCGCAGAAATGGGTGCCATGGGCAGCCCCAGTGTTGCGAAGAGAAACGCTCACACGAAAGGAAAGAGGTCTGGGAGGGAGACACACAGCCCATGGGAAACCCCTTCCCTCTCCCATCTCACCAGGGACACCCAGGAACTGGCTTCCAGGAAAGGAACCCCTGCACTGCCATCCAGATGCTGCTTGCCAAATGGGAGGGCGAGGCTGTGGGAATGCCTGGCATTGGGGAGGTCCGAGATCCAAACCCTTGCCCTTGCGGGGGCTGGGGGGGTGGCCAGAGCCCTCCTTCCATGGAGCGCAAATTACGACATCTAGCCCCTCTTCTGGGAACCCAAGGGAGGAGAAGGGGAGCCAGACAGGATGGATAGACATGGCCGATGGGATCCCTGTGTTGGGAAAGTGCAATGGATCCACTTCGAGCAGCGCCCCGCGAAAAGGAGTCCTGAACATTCACCCCCAACACATGAGCGTCTCAGCGCTCCCCAGACAAGGTGTCACGCTCGAGAGGGCTGCCCCTGGGGAAAAGAGACGGGCCGAAGGACTCCGTGGATTCCGTCCAGATGGCCTAGCCTAGCCCATCGGACTCGACCGAATTCCCTGGTGAGGACGAAGTGATGAGGACAAAGACATGCTTCGTTTGGAGTGGATTGACTTCCCCAGGTATTCTCCTGCACCCGTGTGTGGTATGCAGATCCACTCTGCTCGGCAAAAGCATCCACTCCCAGGCTGGGCATCCCCAGGCGGGCGCTTCCAACCCACTCCCACCCAAGATATGGGCTCAGGAGAGACTTGGGATGCATTTGTCTATCCAGGTCCTAGCTATTGTTTCCTACTCTATCTGCATGTGTATGCGTGTGGGTGTGTTTGGAGAGAGAGAGGGAGGGAGGCAGAATGAGAGAAAGAGGGAGAGAACGAGGGAGAGAAGGAGAGAGGAGGGTCTTCACTCCTTTCTGGATCCATTCAGCTCATTCAGTTCAATGCCTCTTAGTCCTTGTCCATGGAGTTGGGGGCCCCCTGCCACACGGAGATGTGGTCTCGCCAGAGGGGGATCGCCCAGTGCAGCTCTTGCCCCAGCCACAGCCGGGACCAGGAGAGCCTCTGAAGCTGGGCAGCCGCGTGGGAACTCCCCTGAGAGCTTGCTGGAGGAGACCAATCCAGCGTCCTGAACGCATCACACCTGCTTTCAATCAGGCCTCCATTGCCTGGCGCCCTGCTGCCAAGAGAGGCTCTTCTCCAAAGGACACAAGGACATTTCCCTCAGCCTCCTCTGTGTGTGTGTGATTGTGTGTGTGTGAGAGAGATAGAGAGAGAGAGCGAGAGAGAGAAAGAGAACAGGCGGATGAGCCCAGCTGCCAACACTCTAGCCCCCGAAGCCCCCCATGTATTCCTCGGCACCACACTCCTTCTCACCTACCTGAAGCCGTGATGGGGACGGCTTGACCAGGGCCAGCTGGCGGTCCAATCCCGAGGCTGTGTGTGTCTGGGCGCCTGCCTCTAGGGGACCCCAAGCACGCCAAAGCCCAGGACCTGTTCCAAGCCTTCCAAACCCACTGCCACCCAACCAGGCGGCGAACTCACCTCCAAATCCGGAAGGCACACCTCCGCCCTCCGCCTGACAGGAGGTGTCTCGGAGGAGAGAGTCCCTGGTGCCCAGGAAACACCCACATAGCCTCTGGGGGCCTGCTGTGAGTGCGTCCCGCTCAAGCCTCCATCCGCCCTCGACGTGGAGCCTGCGCCTTTGGAGCCGGGCCTCTCCCACCTCTTAGAGCCTCTGTACTGCACCTGAGGCCGGAAGGGGCTCTGGCGCCCTCGTGTGGACAGAGGCTCGAACAGCCCCTCTCAGGCTTGCCTTCTCTCTCTGGCTCAGCACGCCCCGGGGGGCTGCTTCGGCTGCGCCCAGAGGAGGCTGGGGACTCCATCCCCCGCCAAGAAGGGCCCTTCCACCTGGGCTCTATCTCCCTCTCTCAAAGGCGTTCTTCGTGCCCATGCCAACCTAGGCCATGCCTCGCCATGGAAATCCTTAGCTCCAAATCCCTCAGGGTGTGCCAGCCTGCACCCGTGTGGATGCAGCCTTGCCCAGATGGACTGAGGAAGATAGGCGTGTAAGGAGGGAACGAGTCGTTTTCCCCCTTCCTCATCCCCCTGCGATCCCATACTCCTTGCCATTCAGTCTTGCCACGATTCTTTCCTTCTGGCTTGGTTCATCTTGCCAGGTCTCTCTTTCTCCCTTTCTTTTCAAACTCTCTTGACCCCACCTGGAGTGTGCCTCATCTGGAGCCCCATTGGTGCTTCCCAAGGCACAGAGTTTCCCAACCACACAAAACCAACCCAAGCAGCCCTTCTCCCCAGGGGGCCAGAAGGAAGCTCGGCCAAAGCTGTTGTGGATCCGTCAAGAGAGCGGCCTGCAGATGTCCGGCCTGGCTCGAGCTCCCATCATCTCAGCAGGTGCAGAGAAAGCAGAGGAGAGCCTCCCTCGGACAGACCAAGGGAGGTTCCTGAGCCCTCTGGAGAGACAAGGCCCAGCGCCGGGCACTGATGCTCTCCCAATTCGCTCTCCCTTTGGGCACCACCCGGGCACCCCTCACAGCCCCTGCATGCGCATCCCAAAACCCAGGCCACGCTGGGATTCCACACTCATCAGCTCCAGCACGGAACCCAGGAACGAGAACAGAAACCCACCCACCCAGCCGGCACGTGGGGAGGGGGCCTGCAGAAACACTGCCAAATCCAGATAGCCAGCCGCCGTCCAGCACCAGACAAAGGAACACCATCACGCATGCCTAGAGAAGTCCATACCACAACCAGCTCGAGGCTCCTACTCAGGCCTGTCCCCTGAGGACGCCTCTCAAGGACCACCCCTGGGCAGGCTGTAGAAAAGAAGGTGCCTTCACACCGGGTGGGCGTGTATGTCCATTTGTCCAACCACGTTGGACCACAGGATCCAGGGCATGCCCCAAAGAACCCTGGAACCACCGTCGGACCCAGCACTACCCCTCACGGCCATAGACCCCGACAAAGGGTCTCTTCTCAGCGTGAAACGCCCCACTCGCTTCAGGCAGCCCTCTTCCCAAGAGCAGCACACGGAAAGACATTCGTGGTCCATGGACAGATGCTTGGCTGAGCAAGCAGCTGTCCTTCTCCCCAACAGAAGCGGACTCAGCAATCCAGCGGCGCAGAAATGGGTGCCATGGGCAGCCCCAGTGTTGCGAAGAGAAACGCTCACACGAAAGGAAAGAGGTCTGGGAGGGAGACACGCAGCCCATGGGAAACCCCTTCCCTCTCCCATCTCACCAGGGACACCCAGGAACTGGCTTCCAGGAAAGGAACCCCTGCACTGCCATCCAGATGCTGCTTGCCAAATGGGAGGGCGAGGCTGTGGGAATGCCTGGCATTGGGGAGGTCCGAGATCCAAACCCTTGCCCTTGCGGGGGCTGGGGGGGTGGCCAGAGCCCTCCTTCCATGGAGCGCAAATTACGACATCTAGCCCCTCTTCTGGGAACCCAAGGGAGGAGAAGGGGAGCCAGACAGGATGGATAGACATGGCCGATGGGATCCCTGTGTTGGGAAAGTGCAATGGATCCACTTCGAGCAGCGCCCCGCGAAAAGGAGTCCTGAACATTCACCCCCAACACATGAGCGTCTCAGCGCTCCCCAGACAAGGTGTCACGCTCGAGAGGGCTGCCCCTGGGGAAAAGAGACGGGCCGAAGGACTCCGTGGATTCCGTCCAGATGGCCTAGCCTAGCCCATCGGACTCGACCGAATTCCCTGGTGAGGACGAAGTGATGAGGACAAAGACATGCTTCGTTTGGAGTGGATTGACTTCCCCAGGTATTCTCCTGCACCCGTGTGTGGTATGCAGATCCACTCTGCTCGGCAAAAGCATCCACTCCCAGGCTGGGCATCCCCAGGCGGGCGCTTCCAACCCACTCCCACCCAAGATATGGGCTCAGGAGAGACTTGGGATGCATTTGTCTATCCAGGTCCTAGCTATTGTTTCCTACTCTATCTGCATGTGTATGCGTGTGGGTGTGTTTGGAGAGAGAGAGGGAGGGAGGCAGAATGAGAGAAAGAGGGAGAGAACGAGGGAGAGAAGGAGAGAGGAGGGTCTTCACTCCTTTCTGGATCCATTCAGCTCATTCAGTTCAATGCCTCTTAGTCCTTGTCCATGGAGTTGGGGGCCCCCTGCCACACGGAGATGTGGTCTCGCCAGAGGGGGATCGCCCAGTGCAGCTCTTGCCCCAGCCACAGCCGGGACCAGGAGAGCCTCTGAAGCTGGGCAGCTGCGTGGGAACTCCCCTGAGAGCTTGCTGGAGGAGACCAATCCAGCGTCCTGAACGCATCACACCTGCTTTCAATCAGGCCTCCATTGCCTGGCGCCCTGCTGCCAAGAGAGGCTCTTCTCCAAAGGACACAAGGACATTTCCCTCAGCCTCCTCTGTGTGTGTGTGATTGTGTGTGTGTGAGAGAGATAGAGAGAGAGAGCGAGAGAGAGAAAGAGAACAGGCGGATGAGCCCAGCTGCCAACACTCTAGCCCCCGAAGCCCCCCATGTATTCCTCGGCACCACACTCCTTCTCACCTACCTGAAGCCGTGATGGGGACGGCTTGACCAGGGCCAGCTGGCGGTCCAATCCCGAGGCTGTGTGTGTCTGGGCGCCTGCCTCTAGGGGACCCCAAGCACGCCAAAGCCCAGGACCTGTTCCAAGCCTTCCAAACCCACTGCCACCCAACCAGGCGGCGAACTCACCTCCAAATCCGGAAGGCACACCTCCGCCCTCCGCCTGACAGGAGGTGTCTCGGAGGAGAGAGTCCCTGGTGCCCAGGAAACACCCACATAGCCTCTGGGGGCCTGCTGTGAGTGCGTCCCGCTCAAGCCTCCATCCGCCCTCGACGTGGAGCCTGCGCCTTTGGAGCCTGGCCTCTCCCACCTCTTAGAGCCTCTGTACTGCACCTGAGGCCGGAAGGGGCTCTGGCGCCCTCGTGTGGACAGAGGCTCGAACAGCCCCTCTCAGGCTTGCCTTCTCTCTCTGGCTCAGCACGCCCCGGGGGGCTGCTTCGGCTGCGCCCAGAGGAGGCTGGGGACTCCATCCCCCGCCAAGAAGGGCCCTTCCACCTGGGCTCTATCTCCCTCTCTCAAAGGCGTTCTTCGTGCCCATGCCAACCTAGGCCATGCCTCGCCATGGAAATCCTTAGCTCCAAATCCATCAGGGTGTGCCAGCCTGCACCCGTGTGGATGCAGCCTTGCCCAGATGGACTGAGGAAGATAGGCGTGTAAGGAGGGAACGAGTCGTTTTCCCCCTTCCTCATCCCCCTGCGATCCCATACTCCTTGCCATTCAGTCTTGCCACGATTCTTTCCTTCTGGCTTGGTTCATCTTGCCAGGTCTCTCTTTCTCCCTTTCTTTTCAAACTCTCTTGACCCCACCTGGAGTGTGCCTCATCTGGAGCCCCATTGGTGCTTCCCAAGGCACAGAGTTTCCCAACCACACAAAACCAACCCAAGCAGCCCTTCTCCCCAGGGGGCCAGAAGGAAGCTCGGCCAAAGCTGTTGTGGATCCGTCAAGAGAGCGGCCTGCAGATGTCCGGCCTGGCTCGAGCTCCCATCATCTCAGCAGGTGCAGAGAAAGCAGAGGAGAGCCTCCCTCGGACAGACCAAGGGAGGTTCCTGAGCCCTCTGGAGAGACAAGGCCCAGCGCCGGGCACTGATGCTCTCCCAATTCGCTCTCCCTTTGGGCACCACCCGGGCACCCCTCACAGCCCCTGCATGCGCATCCCAAAACCCAGGCCACGCTGGGATTCCACACTCATCAGCTCCAGCACGGAACCCAGGAACGAGAACAGAAACCCACCCACCCAGCCGGCACGTGGGGAGGGGGCCTGCAGAAACACTGCCAAATCCAGATAGCCAGCCGCCGTCCAGCACCAGACAAAGGAACACCATCACGCATGCCTAGAGAAGTCCATACCACAACCAGCTCGAGGCTCCTACTCAGGCCTGTCCCCTGAGGACGCCTCTCAAGGACCACCCCTGGGCAGGCTGTAGAAAAGAAGGTGCCTTCACACCGGGTGGGCGTGTATGTCCATTTGTCCAACCACGTTGGACCACAGGATCCAGGGCATGCCCCAAAGAACCCTGGAACCACCGTCGGACCCAGCACTACCCCTCACGGCCATAGACCCCGACAAAGGGTCTCTTCTCAGCGTGAAACGCCCCACTCGCTTCAGGCAGCCCTCTTCCCAAGAGCAGCACACGGAAAGACATTCGTGGTCCATGGACAGATGCTTGGCTGAGCAAGCAGCTGTCCTTCTCCCCAACAGAAGCGGACTCAGCAATCCAGCGGCGCAGAAATGGGTGCCATGGGCAGCCCCAGTGTTGCGAAGAGAAACGCTCACACGAAAGGAAAGAGGTCTGGGAGGGAGACACACAGCCCATGGGAAACCCCTTCCCTCTCCCATCTCACCAGGGACACCCAGGAACTGGCTTCCAGGAAAGGAACCCCTGCACTGCCATCCAGATGCTGCTTGCCAAATGGGAGGGCGAGGCTGTGGGAATGCCTGGCATTGGGGAGGTCCGAGATCCAAACCCTTGCCCTTGCGGGGGCTGGGGGGGTGGCCAGAGCCCTCCTTCCATGGAGCGCAAATTACGACATCTAGCCCCTCTTCTGGGAACCCAAGGGAGGAGAAGGGGAGCCAGACAGGATGGATAGACATGGCCGATGGGATCCCTGTGTTGGGAAAGTGCAATGGATCCACTTCGAGCAGCGCCCCGCGAAAAGGAGTCCTGAACATTCACCCCCAACACATGAGCGTCTCAGCGCTCCCCAGACAAGGTGTCACGCTCGAGAGGGCTGCCCCTGGGGAAAAGAGACGGGCCGAAGGACTCCGTGGATTCCGTCCAGATGGCCTAGCCTAGCCCATCGGACTCGACCGAATTCCCTGGTGAGGACGAAGTGATGAGGACAAAGACATGCTTCGTTTGGAGTGGATTGACTTCCCCAGGTATTCTCCTGCACCCGTGTGTGGTATGCAGATCCACTCTGCTCGGCAAAAGCATCCACTCCCAGGCTGGGCATCCCCAGGCGGGCGCTTCCAACCCACTCCCACCCAAGATATGGGCTCAGGAGAGACTTGGGATGCATTTGTCTATCCAGGTCCTAGCTATTGTTTCCTACTCTATCTGCATGTGTATGCGTGTGGGTGTGTTTGGAGAGAGAGAGGGAGGGAGGCAGAATGAGAGAAAGAGGGAGAGAACGAGGGAGAGAAGGAGAGAGGAGGGTCTTCACTCCTTTCTGGATCCATTCAGCTCATTCAGTTCAATGCCTCTTAGTCCTTGTCCATGGAGTTGGGGGCCCCCTGCCACACGGAGATGTGGTCTCGCCAGAGGGGGATCGCCCAGTGCAGCTCTTGCCCCAGCCACAGCCGGGACCAGGAGAGCCTCTGAAGCTGGGCAGCCGCGTGGGAACTCCCCTGAGAGCTTGCTGGAGGAGACCAATCCAGCGTCCTGAACGCATCACACCTGCTTTCAATCAGGCCTCCATTGCCTGGCGCCCTGCTGCCAAGAGAGGCTCTTCTCCAAAGGACACAAGGACATTTCCCTCAGCCTCCTCTGTGTGTGTGTGATTGTGTGTGTGTGAGAGAGATAGAGAGAGAGAGCGAGAGAGAGAAAGAGAACAGGCGGATGAGCCCAGCTGCCAACACTCTAGCCCCCGAAGCCCCCCATGTATTCCTCGGCACCACACTCCTTCTCACCTACCTGAAGCCGTGATGGGGACGGCTTGACCAGGGCCAGCTGGCGGTCCAATCCCGAGGCTGTGTGTGTCTGGGCGCCTGCCTCTAGGGGACCCCAAGCACGCCAAAGCCCAGGACCTGTTCCAAGCCTTCCAAACCCACTGCCACCCAACCAGGCGGCGAACTCACCTCCAAATCCGGAAGGCACACCTCCGCCCTCCGCCTGACAGGAGGTGTCTCGGAGGAGAGAGTCCCTGGTGCCCAGGAAACACCCACATAGCCTCTGGGGGCCTGCTGTGAGTGCGTCCCGCTCAAGCCTCCATCCGCCCTCGACGTGGAGCCTGCGCCTTTGGAGCCGGGCCTCTCCCACCTCTTAGAGCCTCTGTACTGCACCTGAGGCCGGAAGGGGCTCTGGCGCCCTCGTGTGGACAGAGGCTCGAACAGCCCCTCTCAGGCTTGCCTTCTCTCTCTGGCTCAGCACGCCCCGGGGGGCTGCTTCGGCTGCGCCCAGAGGAGGCTGGGGACTCCATCCCCCGCCAAGAAGGGCCCTTCCACCTGGGCTCTATCTCCCTCTCTCAAAGGCGTTCTTCGTGCCCATGCCAACCTAGGCCATGCCTCGCCATGGAAATCCTTAGCTCCAAATCCCTCAGGGTGTGCAGCCTGCACCCGTGTGGATGCAGCCTTGCCCAGATGGACTGAGGAAGATAGGCGTGTAAGGAGGGAACGAGTCGTTTTCCCCCTTCCTCATCCCCCTGCGATCCCATACTCCTTGCCATTCAGTCTTGCCACGATTCTTTCCTTCTGGCTTGGTTCATCTTGCCAGGTCTCTCTTTCTCCCTTTCTTTTCAAACTCTCTTGACCCCACCTGGAGTGTGCCTCATCTGGAGCCCCATTGGTGCTTCCCAAGGCACAGAGTTTCCCAACCACACAAAACCAACCCAAGCAGCCCTTCTCCCCAGGGGGCCAGAAGGAAGCTCGGCCAAAGCTGTTGTGGATCCGTCAAGAGAGCGGCCTGCAGATGTCCGGCCTGGCTCGAGCTCCCATCATCTCAGCAGGTGCAGAGAAAGCAGAGGAGAGCCTCCCTCGGACAGACCAAGGGAGGTTCCTGAGCCCTCTGGAGAGACAAGGCCCAGCGCCGGGCACTGATGCTCTCCCAATTCGCTCTCCCTTTGGGCACCACCCGGGCACCCCTCACAGCCCCTGCATGCGCATCCCAAAACCCAGGCCACGCTGGGATTCCACACTCATCAGCTCCAGCACGGAACCCAGGAACGAGAACAGAAACCCACCCACCCAGCCGGCACGTGGGGAGGGGGCCTGCAGAAACACTGCCAAATCCAGATAGCCAGCCGCCGTCCAGCACCAGACAAAGGAACACCATCACGCATGCCTAGAGAAGTCCATACCACAACCAGCTCGAGGCTCCTACTCAGGCCTGTCCCCTGAGGACGCCTCTCAAGGACCACCCCTGGGCAGGCTGTAGAAAAGAAGGTGCCTTCACACCGGGTGGGCGTGTATGTCCATTTGTCCAACCACGTTGGACCACAGGATCCAGGGCATGCCCCAAAGAACCCTGGAACCACCGTCGGACCCAGCACTACCCCTCACGGCCATAGACCCCGACAAAGGGTCTCTTCTCAGCGTGAAACGCCCCACTCGCTTCAGGCAGCCCTCTTCCCAAGAGCAGCACACGGAAAGACATTCGTGGTCCATGGACAGATGCTTGGCTGAGCAAGCAGCTGTCCTTCTCCCCAACAGAAGCGGACTCAGCAATCCAGCGGCGCAGAAATGGGTGCCATGGGCAGCCCCAGTGTTGCGAAGAGAAACGCTCACACGAAAGGAAAGAGGTCTGGGAGGGAGACACGCAGCCCATGGGAAACCCCTTCCCTCTCCCATCTCACCAGGGACACCCAGGAACTGGCTTCCAGGAAAGGAACCCCTGCACTGCCATCCAGATGCTGCTTGCCAAATGGGAGGGCGAGGCTGTGGGAATGCCTGGCATTGGGGAGGTCCGAGATCCAAACCCTTGCCCTTGCGGGGGCTGGGGGGGTGGCCAGAGCCCTCCTTCCATGGAGCGCAAATTACGACATCTAGCCCCTCTTCTGGGAACCCAAGGGAGGAGAAGGGGAGCCAGACAGGATGGATAGACATGGCCGATGGGATCCCTGTGTTGGGAAAGTGCAATGGATCCACTTCGAGCAGCGCCCCGCGAAAAGGAGTCCTGAACATTCACCCCCAACACATGAGCGTCTCAGCGCTCCCCAGACAAGGTGTCACGCTCGAGAGGGCTGCCCCTGGGGAAAAGAGACGGGCCGAAGGACTCCGTGGATTCCGTCCAGATGGCCTAGCCTAGCCCATCGGACTCGACCGAATTCCCTGGTGAGGACGAAGTGATGAGGACAAAGACATGCTTCGTTTGGAGTGGATTGACTTCCCCAGGTATTCTCCTGCACCCGTGTGTGGTATGCAGATCCACTCTGCTCGGCAAAAGCATCCACTCCCAGGCTGGGCATCCCCAGGCGGGCGCTTCCAACCCACTCCCACCCAAGATATGGGCTCAGGAGAGACTTGGGATGCATTTGTCTATCCAGGTCCTAGCTATTGTTTCCTACTCTATCTGCATGTGTATGCGTGTGGGTGTGTTTGGAGAGAGAGAGGGAGGGAGGCAGAATGAGAGAAAGAGGGAGAGAACGAGGGAGAGAAGGAGAGAGGAGGGTCTTCACTCCTTTCTGGATCCATTCAGCTCATTCAGTTCAATGCCTCTTAGTCCTTGTCCATGGAGTTGGGGGCCCCCTGCCACACGGAGATGTGGTCTCGCCAGAGGGGGATCGCCCAGTGCAGCTCTTGCCCCAGCCACAGCCGGGACCAGGAGAGCCTCTGAAGCTGGGCAGCCGCGTGGGAACTCCCCTGAGAGCTTGCTGGAGGAGACCAATCCAGCGTCCTGAACGCATCACACCTGCTTTCAATCAGGCCTCCATTGCCTGGCGCCCTGCTGCCAAGAGAGGCTCTTCTCCAAAGGACACAAGGACATTTCCCTCAGCCTCCTCTGTGTGTGTGTGATTGTGTGTGTGTGAGAGAGATAGAGAGAGAGAGCGAGAGAGAGAAAGAGAACAGGCGGATGAGCCCAGCTGCCAACACTCTAGCCCCCGAAGCCCCCCATGTATTCCTCGGCACCACACTCCTTCTCACCTACCTGAAGCCGTGATGGGGACGGCTTGACCAGGGCCAGCTGGCGGTCCAATCCCGAGGCTGTGTGTGTCTGGGCGCCTGCCTCTAGGGGACCCCAAGCACGCCAAAGCCCAGGACCTGTTCCAAGCCTTCCAAACCCACTGCCACCCAACCAGGCGGCGAACTCACCTCCAAATCCGGAAGGCACACCTCCGCCCTCCGCCTGACAGGAGGTGTCTCGGAGGAGAGAGTCCCTGGTGCCCAGGAAACACCCACATAGCCTCTGGGGGCCTGCTGTGAGTGCGTCCCGCTCAAGCCTCCATCCGCCCTCGACGTGGAGCCTGCGCCTTTGGAGCCTGGCCTCTCCCACCTCTTAGAGCCTCTGTACTGCACCTGAGGCCGGAAGGGGCTCTGGCGCCCTCGTGTGGACAGAGGCTCGAACAGCCCCTCTCAGGCTTGCCTTCTCTCTCTGGCTCAGCACGCCCCGGGGGGCTGCTTCGGCTGCGCCCAGAGGAGGCTGGGGACTCCATCCCCCGCCAAGAAGGGCCCTTCCACCTGGGCTCTATCTCCCTCTCTCAAAGGCGTTCTTCGTGCCCATGCCAACCTAGGCCATGCCTCGCCATGGAAATCCTTAGCTCCAAATCCATCAGGGTGTGCCAGCCTGCACCCGTGTGGATGCAGCCTTGCCCAGATGGACTGAGGAAGATAGGCGTGTAAGGAGGGAACGAGTCGTTTTCCCCCTTCCTCATCCCCCTGCGATCCCATACTCCTTGCCATTCAGTCTTGCCACGATTCTTTCCTTCTGGCTTGGTTCATCTTGCCAGGTCTCTCTTTCTCCCTTTCTTTTCAAACTCTCTTGACCCCACCTGGAGTGTGCCTCATCTGGAGCCCCATTGGTGCTTCCCAAGGCACAGAGTTTCCCAACCACACAAAACCAACCCAAGCAGCCCTTCTCCCCAGGGGGCCAGAAGGAAGCTCGGCCAAAGCTGTTGTGGATCCGTCAAGAGAGCGGCCTGCAGATGTCCGGCCTGGCTCGAGCTCCCATCATCTCAGCAGGTGCAGAGAAAGCAGAGGAGAGCCTCCCTCGGACAGACCAAGGGAGGTTCCTGAGCCCTCTGGAGAGACAAGGCCCAGCGCCGGGCACTGATGCTCTCCCAATTCGCTCTCCCTTTGGGCACCACCCGGGCACCCCTCACAGCCCCTGCATGCGCATCCCAAAACCCAGGCCACGCTGGGATTCCACACTCATCAGCTCCAGCACGGAACCCAGGAACGAGAACAGAAACCCACCCACCCAGCCGGCACGTGGGGAGGGGGCCTGCAGAAACACTGCCAAATCCAGATAGCCAGCCGCCGTCCAGCACCAGACAAAGGAACACCATCACGCATGCCTAGAGAAGTCCATACCACAACCAGCTCGAGGCTCCTACTCAGGCCTGTCCCCTGAGGACGCCTCTCAAGGACCACCCCTGGGCAGGCTGTAGAAAAGAAGGTGCCTTCACACCGGGTGGGCGTGTATGTCCATTTGTCCAACCACGTTGGACCACAGGATCCAGGGCATGCCCCAAAGAACCCTGGAACCACCGTCGGACCCAGCACTACCCCTCACGGCCATAGACCCCGACAAAGGGTCTCTTCTCAGCGTGAAACGCCCCACTCGCTTCAGGCAGCCCTCTTCCCAAGAGCAGCACACGGAAAGACATTCGTGGTCCATGGACAGATGCTTGGCTGAGCAAGCAGCTGTCCTTCTCCCCAACAGAAGCGGACTCAGCAATCCAGCGGCGCAGAAATGGGTGCCATGGGCAGCCCCAGTGTTGCGAAGAGAAACGCTCACACGAAAGGAAAGAGGTCTGGGAGGGAGACACACAGCCCATGGGAAACCCCTTCCCTCTCCCATCTCACCAGGGACACCCAGGAACTGGCTTCCAGGAAAGGAACCCCTGCACTGCCATCCAGATGCTGCTTGCCAAATGGGAGGGCGAGGCTGTGGGAATGCCTGGCATTGGGGAGGTCCGAGATCCAAACCCTTGCCCTTGCGGGGGCTGGGGGGGTGGCCAGAGCCCTCCTTCCATGGAGCGCAAATTACGACATCTAGCCCCTCTTCTGGGAACCCAAGGGAGGAGAAGGGGAGCCAGACAGGATGGATAGACATGGCCGATGGGATCCCTGTGTTGGGAAAGTGCAATGGATCCACTTTGAGCAGCGCCCCGCGAAAAGGAGTCCTGAACATTCACCCCCAACACATGAGCGTCTCAGCGCTCCCCAGACAAGGTGTCACGCTCGAGAGGGCTGCCCCTGGGGAAAAGAGACGGGCCGAAGGACTCCGTGGATTCCGTCCAGATGGCCTAGCCTAGCCCATCGGACTCGACCGAATTCCCTGGTGAGGACGAAGTGATGAGGACAAAGACATGCTTCGTTTGGAGTGGATTGACTTCCCCAGGTATTCTCCTGCACCCGTGTGTGGTATGCAGATCCACTCTGCTCGGCAAAAGCATCCACTCCCAGGCTGGGCATCCCCAGGCGGGCGCTTCCAACCCACTCCCACCCAAGATATGGGCTCAGGAGAGACTTGGGATGGATTTGTCTATCCAGGTCCTAGCTATTGTTTCCTACTCTATCTGCATGTGTATGCGTGTGGGTGTGTTTGGAGAGAGAGAGGGAGGGAGGCAGAATGAGAGAAAGAGGGAGAGAACGAGGGAGAGAAGGAGAGAGGAGGGTCTTCACTCCTTTCTGGATCCATTCAGCTCATTCAGTTCAATGCCTCTTAGTCCTTGTCCATGGAGTTGGGGGCCCCCTGCCACACGGAGATGTGGTCTCGCCAGAGGGGGATCGCCCAGTGCAGCTCTTGCCCCAGCCACAGCCGGGACCAGGAGAGCCTCTGAAGCTGGGCAGCCGCGTGGGAACTCCCCTGAGAGCTTGCTGGAGGAGACCAATCCAGCGTCCTGAACGCATCACACCTGCTTTCAATCAGGCCTCCATTGCCTGGCGCCCTGCTGCCAAGAGAGGCTCTTCTCCAAAGGACACAAGGACATTTCCCTCAGCCTCCTCTGTGTGTGTGTGATTGTGTGTGTGTGAGAGAGATAGAGAGAGAGAGCGAGAGAGAGAAAGAGAACAGGCGGATGAGCCCAGCTGCCAACACTCTAGCCCCCGAAGCCCCCCATGTATTCCTCGGCACCACACTCCTTCTCACCTACCTGAAGCCGTGATGGGGACGGCTTGACGAGGGCCAGCTGGCGGTCCAATCCCGAGGCTGTGTGTGTCTGGGCGCCTGCCTCTAGGGGACCCCAAGCACGCCAAAGCCCAGGACCTGTTCCAAGCCTTCCAAACCCACTGCCACCCAACCAGGCGGCGAACTCACCTCCAAATCCGGAAGGCACACCTCCGCCCTCCGCCTGACAGGAGGTGTCTCGGAGGAGAGAGTCCCTGGTGCCCAGGAAACACCCACATAGCCTCTGGGGGCCTGCTGTGAGTGCGTCCCGCTCAAGCCTCCATCCGCCCTCGACGTGGAGCCTGCGCCTTTGGAGCCTGGCCTCTCCCACCTCTTAGAGCCTCTGTACTGCACCTGAGGCCGGAAGGGGCTCTGGCGCCCTCGTGTGGACAGAGGCTCGAACAGCCCCTCTCAGGCTTGCCTTCTCTCTCTGGCTCAGCACGCCCCGGGGGGCTGCTTCGGCTGCGCCCAGAGGAGGCTGGGGACTCCATCCCCCGCCAAGAAGGGCCCTTCCACCTGGGCTCTATCTCCCTCTCTCAAAGGCGTTCTTCGTGCCCATGCCAACCTAGGCCATGCCTCGCCATGGAAATCCTTAGCTCCAAATCCCTCAGGGTGTGCCAGCCTGCACCCGTGTGGATGCAGCCTTGCCCAGATGGACTGAGGAAGATAGGCGTGTAAGGAGGGAACGAGTCGTTTTCCCCCTTCCTCATCCCCCTGCGATCCCATACTCCTTGCCATTCAGTCTTGCCACGATTCTTTCCTTCTGGCTTGGTTCATCTTGCCAGGTCTCTCTTTCTCCCTTTCTTTTCAAACTCTCTTGACCCCACCTGGAGTGTGCCTCATCTGGAGCCCCATTGGTGCTTCCCAAGGCACAGAGTTTCCCAACCACACAAAACCAACCCAAGCAGCCCTTCTCCCCAGGGGGCCAGAAGGAAGCTCGGCCAAAGCTGTTGTGGATCCGTCAAGAGAGCGGCCTGCAGATGTCCGGCCTGGCTCGAGCTCCCATCATCTCAGCAGGTGCAGAGAAAGCAGAGGAGAGCCTCCCTCGGACAGACCAAGGGAGGTTCCTGAGCCCTCTGGAGAGACAAGGCCCAGCGCCGGGCACTGATGCTCTCCCAATTCGCTCTCCCTTTGGGCACCACCCGGGCACCCCTCACAGCCCCTGCATGCGCATCCCAAAACCCAGGCCACGCTGGGATTCCACACTCATCAGCTCCAGCACGGAACCCAGGAACGAGAACAGAAACCCACCCACCCAGCCGGCACGTGGGGAGGGGGCCTGCAGAAACACTGCCAAATCCAGATAGCCAGCCGCCGTCCAGCACCAGACAAAGGAACACCATCACGCATGCCTAGAGAAGTCCATACCACAACCAGCTCGAGGCTCCTACTCAGGCCTGTCCCCTGAGGACGCCTCTCAAGGACCACCCCTGGGCAGGCTGTAGAAAAGAAGGTGCCTTCACACCGCGTGGGCGTGTATGTCCATTTGTCCAACCACGATGGACCACAGGATCCAGGGCATGCCCCAAAGAACCCTGGAACCACCGTCGGACCCAGCACTACCCCTCACGGCCATAGACCCCGACAAAGGGTCTCTTCTCAGCGTGAAACGCCCCACTCGCTTCAGGCAGCCCTCTTCCCAAGAGCAGCACACGGAAAGACATTCGTGGTCCATGGACAGATGCTTGGCTGAGCAAGCAGCTGTCCTTCTCCCCAACAGAAGCGGACTCAGCAATCCAGCGGCGCAGAAATGGGTGCCATGGGCAGCCCCAGTGTTGCGAAGAGAAACGCTCACACGAAAGGAAAGAGGTCTGGGAGGGAGACACACAGCCCATGGGAAACCCCTTCCCTCTCCCATCTCACCAGGGACACCCAGGAACTGGCTTCCAGGAAAGGAACCCCTGCACTGCCATCCAGATGCTGCTTGCCAAATGGGAGGGCGAGGCTGTGGGAATGCCTGGCATTGGGGAGGTCCGAGATCCAAACCCTTGCCCTTGCGGGGGCTGGGGGGGTGGCCAGAGCCCTCCTTCCATGGAGCGCAAATTACGACATCTAGCCCCTCTTCTGGGAACCCAAGGGAGGAGAAGGGGAGCCAGACAGGATGGATAGACATGGCCGATGGGATCCCTGTGTTGGGAAAGTGCAATGGATCCACTTCGAGCAGCGCCCCGCGAAAAGGAGTCCTGAACATTCACCCCCAACACATGAGCGTCTCAGCGCTCCCCAGACAAGGTGTCACGCTCGAGAGGGCTGCCCCTGGGGAAAAGAGACGGGCCGAAGGACTCCGTGGATTCCGTCCAGATGGCCTAGCCTAGCCCATCGGACTCGACCGAATTCCCTGGTGAGGACGAAGTGATGAGGACAAAGACATGCTTCGTTTGGAGTGGATTGACTTCCCCAGGTATTCTCCTGCACCCGTGTGTGGTATGCAGATCCACTCTGCTCGGGAAAAGCATCCACTCCCAGGCTGGGCATCCCCAGGCGGGCGCTTCCAACCCACTCCCACCCAAGATATGGGCTCAGGAGAGACTTGGGATGCATTTGTCTATCCAGGTCCTAGCTATTGTTTCCTACTCTATCTGCATGTGTATGCGTGTGGGTGTGTTTGGAGAGAGAGAGGGAGGGAGGCAGAATGAGAGAAAGAGGGAGAGAACGAGGGAGAGAAGGAGAGAGGAGGGTCTTCACTCCTTTCTGGATCCATTCAGCTCATTCAGTTCAATGCCTCTTAGTCCTTGTCCATGGAGTTGGGGGCCCCCTGCCACACGGAGATGTGGTCTCGCCAGAGGGGGATCGCCCAGTGCAGCTCTTGCCCCAGCCACAGCCGGGACCAGGAGAGCCTCTGAAGCTGGGCAGCCGCGTGGGAACTCCCCTGAGAGCTTGCTGGAGGAGACCAATCCAGCGTCCTGAACGCATCACACCTGCTTTCAATCAGGCCTCCATTGCCTGGCGCCCTGCTGCCAAGAGAGGCTCTTCTCCAAAGGACACAAGGACATTTCCCTCAGCCTCCTCTGTGTGTGTGTGATTGTGTGTGTGTGAGAGAGATAGAGAGAGAGAGCGAGAGAGAGAAAGAGAACAGGCGGATGAGCCCAGCTGCCAACACTCTAGCCCCCGAAGCCCCCCATGTATTCCTCGGCACCACACTCCTTCTCACCTACCTGAAGCCGTGATGGGGACGGCTTGACCAGGGCCAGCTGGCGGTCCAATCCCGAGGCTGTGTGTGTCTGGGCGCCTGCCTCTAGGGGACCCCAAGCACGCCAAAGCCCAGGACCTGTTCCAAGCCTTCCAAACCCACTGCCACCCAACCAGGCGGCGAACTCACCTCCAAATCCGGAAGGCACACCTCCGCCCTCCGCCTGACAGGAGGTGTCTCGGAGGAGAGAGTCCCTGGTGCCCAGGAAACACCCACATAGCCTCTGGGGGCCTGCTGTGAGTGCGTCCCGCTCAAGCCTCCATCCGCCCTCGACGTGGAGCCTGCGCCTTTGGAGCCTGGCCTCTCCCACCTCTTAGAGCCTCTGTACTGCACCTGAGGCCGGAAGGGGCTCTGGCGCCCTCGTGTGGACAGAGGCTCGAACAGCCCCTCTCAGGCTTGCCTTCTCTCTCTGGCTCAGCACGCCCCGGGGGGCTGCTTCGGCTGCGCCCAGAGGAGGCTGGGGACTCCATCCCCCGCCAAGAAGGGCCCTTCCACCTGGGCTCTATCTCCCTCTCTCAAAGGCGTTCTTCGTGCCCATGCCAACCTAGGCCATGCCTCGCCATGGAAATCCTTAGCTCCAAATCCCTCAGGGTGTGCCAGCCTGCACCCGTGTGGATGCAGCCTTGCCCAGATGGACTGAGGAAGATAGGCGTGTAAGGAGGGAACGAGTCGTTTTCCCCCTTCCTCATCCCCCTGCGATCCCATACTCCTTGCCATTCAGTCTTGCCACGATTCTTTCCTTCTGGCTTGGTTCATCTTGCCAGGTCTCTCTTTCTCCCTTTCTTTTCAAACTCTCTTGACCCCACCTGGAGTGTGCCTCATCTGGAGCCCCATTGGTGCTTCCCAAGGCACAGAGTTTCCCAACCACACAAAACCAACCCAAGCAGCCCTTCTCCCCAGGGGGCCAGAAGGAAGCTCGGCCAAAGCTGTTGTGGATCCGTCAAGAGAGCGGCCTGCAGATGTCCGGCCTGGCTCGAGCTCCCATCATCTCAGCAGGTGCAGAGAAAGCAGAGGAGAGCCTCCCTCGGACAGACCAAGGGAGGTTCCTGAGCCCTCTGGAGAGACAAGGCCCAGCGCCGGGCACTGATGCTCTCCCAATTCGCTCTCCCTTTGGGCACCACCCGGGCACCCCTCACAGCCCCTGCATGCGCATCCCAAAACCCAGGCCACGCTGGGATTCCACACTCATCAGCTCCAGCACGGAACCCAGGAACGAGAACAGAAACCCACCCACCCAGCCGGCACGTGGGGAGGGGGCCTGCAGAAACACTGCCAAATCCAGATAGCCAGCCGCCGTCCAGCACCAGACAAAGGAACACCATCACGCATGCCTAGATAAGTCCATACCACAACCAGCTCGAGGCTCCTACTCAGGCCTGTCCCCTGAGGACGCCTCTCAAGGACCACCCCTGGGCAGGCTGTAGAAAAGAAGGTGCCTTCACACCGCGTGGGCGTGTATGTCCATTTGTCCAACCACGATGGACCACAGGATCCAGGGCATGCCCCAAAGAACCCTGGAACCACCGTCGGACCCAGCACTACCCCTCACGGCCATAGACCCCGACAAAGGGTCTCTTCTCAGCGTGAAACGCCCCACTCGCTTCAGGCAGCCCTCTTCCCAAGAGCAGCACACGGAAAGACATTCGTGGTCCATGGACAGATGCTTGGCTGAGCAAGCAGCTGTCCTTCTCCCCAACAGAAGCGGACTCAGCAATCCAGCGGCGCAGAAATGGGTGCCATGGGCAGCCCCAGTGTTGCGAAGAGAAACGCTCACACGAAAGGAAAGAGGTCTGGGAGGGAGACACACAGCCCATGGGAAACCCCTTCCCTCTCCCATCTCACCAGGGACACCCAGGAACTGGCTTCCAGGAAAGGAACCCCTGCACTGCCATCCAGATGCTGCTTGCCAAATGGGAGGGCGAGGCTGTGGGAATGCCTGGCATTGGGGAGGTCCGAGATCCAAACCCTTGCCCTTGCGGGGGCTGGGGGGGTGGCCAGAGCCCTCCTTCCATGGAGCGCAAATTACGACATCTAGCCCCTCTTCTGGGAACCCAAGGGAGGAGAAGGGGAGCCAGACAGGATGGATAGACATGGCCGATGGGATCCCTGTGTTGGGAAAGTGCAATGGATCCACTTCGAGCAGCGCCCCGCGAAAAGGAGTCCTGAACATTCACCCCCAACACATGAGCGTCTCAGCGCTCCCCAGACAAGGTGTCACGCTCGAGAGGGCTGCCCCTGGGGAAAAGAGACGGGCCGAAGGACTCCGTGGATTCCGTCCAGATGGCCTAGCCTAGCCCATCGGACCCGACCGAATTCCCTGGTGAGGAGGAAGAGATGAGGACAAAGACCTGCTTCGTTTGGAGTGGATTGACTTCCCCAGGTATTCTCCTGCACCCGTGTGTGGTATGCAGATCCACTCTGCTCGGCAAAAGCATCCACTCCCAGGCTGGGCATCCCCAGGCGGGCGCTTCCAACCCACTCCCACCCAAGATATGGGCTCAGGAGAGACTTGGGATGCATTTGTCTATCCAGGTCCTAGCTATTGTTTCCTACTCTATCTGCATGTGTATGCGTGTGGGTGTGTTTGGAGAGAGAGAGGGAGGGAGGCAGAATGAGAGAAAGAGGGAGAGAACGAGGGAGAGAAGGAGAGAGGAGGGCCTTCACTCCTTTCTGGATCCATTCAGCTCATTCAGTTCAATGCCTCTTAGTCCTTGTCCATGGAGTTGGGGGCCCCCTGCCACACGGAGATATGGTCTCGCCAGAGGGGGATCGCCCAGTGCAGCTCTTGCCCCAGCCACAGCCGGGACCAGGAGAGCCTCTGAAACTGGGCAGCCGCGTGGGAACTCCCCTGAGAGCTTGCTGGAGACCAATCAAGCGTCCTGAGCGCATCACACCTGCTTTCAATCAGGCCTCCATTGCCTGGCGCCCTGCTGCCAAGAGAGGCTCTTCTCCAAAGGACACAAGGACATTTCCCTCAGCCTCCTCTGTGTGTGTGTGATTGTGTGTGTGTGTGTGAGAGAGAGAGAGAGAGAGTGAGAGAGAGAAAGAAAAAAACAGGCGGATGAGCCCAGCTGCCAACACTCTAGCCCCCGAAGCCCCCCATGTATTCCTCGGCACCACACTCCTTCTCACCTACCTGAAGCCGTGATGGGGACGGCTTGACCAGGGCCAGCTGGCGGTCCAATCCCGAGGCTGTGTGTGTCTGGGCGCCTGCCTCTAGGGGACCCCAAGCACGCCAAAGCCCAGGACCTGTTCCAAGCCTTCCAAACCCACTGCCACCCAACCAGGCGGCGAACTCCCCTCCAAATCCGGAAGGCACACCTCCGCCCTCCGCCTGACAGGAGGTGTCTCGGAGGAGAGAGTCCCTGGTGCCCAGGAAACAACCACATATCCTCTGGGGGCCTGCTGTGAGTGCGTCCCGCTCAAGCCTCCATCCGCCCCCGACCTGGAGCCTGCGCCTTTGGAGCCTTGCCACTCCCACCTCTTAGAGCCTCGGAGCTGCACCTGAGGCCGGAAGGGGCTCTGGCGCCCTCGTGTGGACAGAGGCTCGAACAGCCCCTCTCAGGCTTGCCTTCTCTCTCTGGCTCAGCACGCCCCGGGGGGCTGCTTGGGCTGGGGCCCCGAGGTGGGTGGGGGCTCCAGCCCCCGCCAAGAAGGGCCCTTCCACCTGGGCTCTATCTCCCTCTCTCAAAGGCGTTCTTCGTGCCCATGCCAACCTAGGCCATGCCTCGCCATGGAAATCCTTAGCTCCAAATCCCTCAGGGTGTGCCAGCCTGCACCCGTGTGGATGCAGCCTTGCCCAGATGGACTGAGGAAGATAGGCGTGTAAGGAGGGAACGAGTCGTTTTCCCCCTTCCTCATCCCCCTGCGATCCCATACTCCTTGCCATTCAGTCTTGCCACGATTCTTTCCTTCTGGCTTGGTTCATCTTGCCAGGTCTCTCTTTCTCCCTTTCTTTTCAAACTCTCTTGACCCCACCTGGAGTGTGCCTCATCTGGAGCCCCATTGGTGCTTCCCAAGGCACAGAGTTTCCCAACCACACAAAACCAACCCAAGCAGCCCTTCTCCCCAGGGGGCCAGAAGGAAGCTCGGCCAAAGCTGTTGTGGATCCGTCAAGAGAGCGGCCTGCAGATGTCCGGCCTGGCTCGAGCTCCCATCATCTCAGCAGGTGCAGAGAAAGCAGAGGAGAGCCTCCCTCGGACAGACCAAGGGAGGTTCCTGAGCCCTCTGGAGAGACAAGGCCCAGCGCCGGGCACTGATGCTCTCCCAATTCGCTCTCCCTTTGGGCACCACCCGGGCACCCCTCACAGCCCCTGCATGCGCATCCCAAAACCCAGGCCACGCTGGGATTCCACACTCATCAGCTCCAGCACGGAACCCAGGAACGAGAACAGAAACCCACCCACCCAGCCGGCACGTGGGGAGGGGGCCTGCAGAAACACTGCCAAATCCAGATAGCCAGCCGCCGTCCAGCACCAGACAAAGGAACACCATCACGCATGCCTAGAGAAGTCCATACCACAACCAGCTCGAGGCTCCTACTCAGGCCTGTCCCCTGAGGACGCCTCTCAAGGACCACCCCTGGGCAGGCTGTAGAAAAGAAGGTGCCTTCACACCGGGTGGGCGTGTATGTCCATTTGTCCAACCACGTTGGACCACAGGATCCAGGGCATGCCCCAAAGAACCCTGGAACCACCGTCGGACCCAGCACTACCCCTCACGGCCATAGACCCCGACAAAGGGTCTCTTCTCAGCGTGAAACGCCCCACTCGCTTCAGGCAGCCCTCTTCCCAAGAGCAGCACACGGAAAGACATTCGTGGTCCATGGACAGATGCTTGGCTGAGCAAGCAGCTGTCCTTCTCCCCAACAGAAGCGGACTCAGCAATCCAGCGGCGCAGAAATGGGTGCCATGGGCAGCCCCAGTGTTGCGAAGAGAAACGCTCACACGAAAGGAAAGAGGTCTGGGAGGGAGACACACAGCCCATGGGAAACCCCTTCCCTCTCCCATCTCACCAGGGACACCCAGGAACTGGCTTCCAGGAAAGGAACCCCTGCACTGCCATCCAGATGCTGCTTGCCAAATGGGAGGGCGAGGCTGTGGGAATGCCTGGCATTGGGGAGGTCCGAGATCCAAACCCTTGCCCTTGCGGGGGCTGGGGGGGTGGCCAGAGCCCTCCTTCCATGGAGCGCAAATTACGACATCTAGCCCCTCTTCTGGGAACCCAAGGGAGGAGAAGGGGAGCCAGACAGGATGGATAGACATGGCCGATGGGATCCCTGTGTTGGGAAAGTGCAATGGATCCACTTCGAGCAGCGCCCCGCGAAAAGGAGTCCTGAACATTCACCCCCAACACATGAGCGTCTCAGCGCTCCCCAGACAAGGTGTCACGCTCGAGAGGGCTGCCCCTGGGGAAAAGAGACGGGCCGAAGGACTCCGTGGATTCCGTCCAGATGGCCTAGCCTAGCCCATCGGACTCGACCGAATTCCCTGGTGAGGACGAAGTGATGAGGACAAAGACATGCTTCGTTTGGAGTGGATTGACTTCCCCAGGTATTCTCCTGCACCCGTGTGTGGTATGCAGATCCACTCTGCTCGGCAAAAGCATCCACTCCCAGGCTGGGCATCCCCAGGCGGGCGCTTCCAACCCACTCCCACCCAAGATATGGGCTCAGGAGAGACTTGGGATGCATTTGTCTATCCAGGTCCTAGCTATTGTTTCCTACTCTATCTGCATGTGTATGCGTGTGGGTGTGTTTGGAGAGAGAGAGGGAGGGAGGGAGAATGAGAGAAAGAGGGAGAGAACGAGGGAGAGAAGGAGAGAGGAGGGTCTTCACTCCTTTCTGGATCCATTCAGCTCATTCAGTTCAATGCCTCTTAGTCCTTGTCCATGGAGTTGGGGGCCCCCTGCCACACGGAGATGTGGTCTCGCCAGAGGGGGATCGCCCAGTGCAGCTCTTGCCCCAGCCACAGCCGGGACCAGGAGAGCCTCTGAAGCTGGGCAGCCGCGTGGGAACTCCCCTGAGAGCTTGCTGGAGGAGACCAATCCAGCGTCCTGAACGCATCACACCTGCTTTCAATCAGGCCTCCATTGCCTGGCGCCCTGCTGCCAAGAGAGGCTCTTCTCCAAAGGACACAAGGACATTTCCCTCAGCCTCCTCTGTGTGTGTGTGATTGTGTGTGTGTGAGAGAGATAGAGAGAGAGAGCGAGAGAGAGAAAGAGAACAGGCGGATGAGCCCAGCTGCCAACACTCTAGCCCCCGAAGCCCCCCATGTATTCCTCGGCACCACACTCCTTCTCACCTACCTGAAGCCGTGATGGGGACGGCTTGACGAGGGCCAGCTGGCGGTCCAATCCCGAGGCTGTGTGTGTCTGGGCGCCTGCCTCTAGGGGACCCCAAGCACGCCAAAGCCCAGGACCTGTTCCAAGCCTTCCAAACCCACTGCCACCCAACCAGGCGGCGAACTCACCTCCAAATCCGGAAGGCACACCTCCGCCCTCCGCCTGACAGGAGGTGTCTCGGAGGAGAGAGTCCCTGGTGCCCAGGAAACACCCACATAGCCTCTGGGGGCCTGCTGTGAGTGCGTCCCGCTCAAGCCTCCATCCGCCCTCGACGTGGAGCCTGCGCCTTTGGAGCCGGGCCTCTCCCACCTCTTAGAGCCTCTGTACTGCACCTGAGGCCGGAAGGGGCTCTGGCGCCCTCGTGTGGACAGAGGCTCGAACAGCCCCTCTCAGGCTTGCCTTCTCTCTCTGGCTCAGCACGCCCCGGGGGGCTGCTTCGGCTGCGCCCAGAGGAGGCTGGGGACTCCATCCCCCGCCAAGAAGGGCCCTTCCACCTGGGCTCTATCTCCCTCTCTCAAAGGCGTTCTTCGTGCCCATGCCAACCTAGGCCATGCCTCGCCATGGAAATCCTTAGCTCCAAATCCCTCAGGGTGTGCCAGCCTGCACCCGTGTGGATGCAGCCTTGCCCAGATGGACTGAGGAAGATAGGCGTGTAAGGAGGGAAAGAGTCGTTTTCCCCCTTCCTCATCCCCCTGCGATCCCATACTCCTTGCCATTCAGTCTTGCCTCGATTCTTTTCTTCTGGCTTGGTTCATCTTGCCAGGTCTCTCTTTCTCCCTTTCTTTTCAAACTCTCTTGACCCCACCTGGAGTGTGCCTCATCTGGAGCCCCATTGGTGCTTCCCAAGGCACAGAGTTTCCCAAGCACACAAAACCAACCCAAGCAGCCCTTCTCCCCAGGGGGCCAGAAGGAAGCTCGGCCAGAGCTGTTGTGGATCCGTCAAGAGAGCGGCCTGCAGATGTCCGGCCTGGCTCGAGCTCCCATCATCTCAGCAGGTGCAGAGAAAGCAGAGGAGAGCCTCCCTCGGACAGACAAAGGGAGGTTCCTGAACCCTCTGGAGAGAAAGGCCCAGCGCCGGGCACTGATGCTCTCCCAATTCGCTCTCCCTTTGGGCACCACCCGGGCACCCCTCACAGCCCCTGGATGCGCATCCCAAAACCCAGGCCACGCTGGGATTCCACACTCATCAGCTCCAGCACGGAACCCAGGAACGAGAACAGAACCCCACCCACCCAGCCGGCACGTGGGGAGGGGGCCTGCAGAAACACTGCCAAATCCAGATAGCCAGCCGCCGTCCAGCACCAGACCAAGGAACACCATCACGCATGCCTAGAGAAGTCCATACCACAACCAGCTCGAGGCTCCTACTCAGGCCTGTCCCCTGAGGACGCCTCTCAAGGACCACCCCTGGGCAGGCTGTAGAAAAGAAGGTGCCTTCACACCGCGTGGGCGTGTATGTCCATTTGTCCAACCACGATGGACCACAGGATCCAGGGCATGCCCCAAAGAACCCTGGAACCACCGTCGGACCCAGCACTACCCCTCACGGCCATAGACCCCGACAAAGGGTCTCTTCTCAGCGTGAAACGCCCCACTCGCTTCAGGCAGCCCTCTTCCCAAGAGCAGCACATGGAAAGACATTCGTGGTCCATGGACAGATGCTTGGCTGAGCAAGCAGCTGTCCTTCTCCCCAACAGAAGCGGACTCAGCAATCCAGCGGCGCAGAAATGGGTGCCATGGGCAGCCCCAGTGTTGCGAAGAGAAACGCTCACACGAAAGGAAAGAGGTCTGGGAGGGAGACACACAGCCCATGGGAAACCCCTTCCCTCTCCCATCTCACCAGGGACACCCAGGAACTGGCTTCCAGGAAAGGAACCCCTGCACTGCCATCCAGATGCTGCTTGCCAAATGGGAGGGCGAGGCTGTGGGAATGCCTGGCATTGGGGAGGTCCGAGATCCAAACCCTTGCCCTTGCGGGGGCTGGGGGGGTGGCCAGAGCCCTCCTTCCATGGAGCGCAAGCTACGATGTCTAGTCCCTCTTCTGGGAACCCAAGGGAGGAGAAGGGGAGCCAAACAGGATGGATAGACATGGCCGATGGGATCCCTGTGTTGGCATAGTGCAATGGATCCACTTCGAGCAGCGCCCCGCGAAAAGGAGTCCTGAACATTCACCCCCAACACATGAGCGTCTCAGCGCTCCCCAGACAAGGTGTCACGCTCGAGAGGGCTGCCCCTGGGGAAAAGAGACGGGCCGAAGGACTCCGTGGATTCCGTCCAGATGGCCTAGCCTAGCCCATCGGACTCGACCGAATTCCCTGGTGAGGACGAAGTGATGAGGACAAAGACCTGCTTCGTTTGGAGTGGATTGACTTCCCCAGGTATTCTCCTGCACCCGTGTGTGGTATGCAGATCCACTCTGCTCGGCAAAAGCATCCACTCCCAGGCTGGGCATCCCCAGGCGGGCGCTTCCAACCCACTCCCACCCAAGATATGGGCTCAGGAGAGACTTGGGATGCATTTGTCTATCCAGGTCCTAGCTATTGTTTCCTACTCTATCTGCATGCGTATGCGTGTGGGTGTGTTTGGAGAGAGGGAGGGAGGGAGGCAGAATGAGAGAAAGAGGGAGAGAACGAGGGAGAGAAGGAGAGAGGAGGGCCTTCACTCCTTTCTGGATCCATTCAGCTCATTCAGTTCAATGCCTCTTAGTCCTTGTCCATGGAGTTGGGGGCCCCCTGCCACACGGAGATGTGGTTTCGCCAGAGGGGGATCGCCCAGTGCAGCTCTTGCCCCAGCCACAGCCGGGACCAGGAGAGCCTCTGAAGCTGGGCAGCCGCGTGGGAACTCCCCTGAGAGCTTGCTGGAGGAGACCAATCCAGCGTCCTGAACGCATCACACCTGCTTTCAATCAGACCTCAATTGACTGGCGCCCTGCTGCCAAGAGAGGCTCTTCTCCAAAGGACACAAGGACATTTCCCTCAGCCTCCTCTGTGTTTGTGTGATTGTGTGTGTGTGTGAGAGAGAGAGAGAGAGTGAGAGAGAGAGAAAGAAAGAGAACAGGCGGATGAGCCCAGCTGCCAACACTCTAGCCCCCGAAGCCCCCCATGTATTCCTCGGCACCACACTCCTTCTCACCTACCTGAAGCCGTGATGGGGACGGCTTGACCAGGGCCAGCTGGCGGTCCAATCCCGAGGCTGTGTGTGTCTGGGCGCCTGCCTCTAGGGGACCCCAAGCACGCCAAAGCCCAGGACCTGTTCCAAGCCTTCCAAACCCACTGCCACCCAACCAGGCGGCGAACTCACCTCCAAATCCGGAAGGCACACCTCCGCCCTCCGCCTGACAGGAGGTGTCTCGGAGGAGAGAGTCCCTGGTGCCCAGGAAACACCCACATATCCTCTGGGGGCCTGCTGTGAGTGCGTCCCGCTCAAGCCTCCATCTGCCCCCGACGTGGAGCCTGCGCCTTTGGAGCCTTGCCACTCCCACCTCTTAGAGCCTCGGAGCTGCACCTGAGGCCGGAAGGGGCTCTGGCGCCCTCGTGTGGACAGAGGCTCGAACAGCCCCTCTCAGGCTTGCCTTCTCTCTCTGGCTCAGCACGCCCTGGTGGGCTGCTTCGGCTGCGCCCAGAGGAGGGTGGGGGCTCCATCCCCCGCCAAGAAGGGCCCTTCCACCTGGGCTCTATCTCCCTCTCTCAAAGGCGTTCTTCGTGCCCATGCCAACCTAGGCCATGCCTCGCCGTGGAAATCCTTAGCTCCAAATCCATCAGGGTGTGCCAGCCTGCACCCGTGTGGATGCAGCCTTGCCCAGATGGACTGAGGAAGATAGGCGTGTAAGGAGGGAACGAGTCGTTTTCCCCCTTCCTCATCCCCCTGCGATCCCATACTCCTTGCCATTCAGTCTTGCCTCGATTCTTTCCTTCTGGCTTGGTTCATCTTGCCAGGTCTCTCTTTCTCCCTTTCTTTTCAAACTCTCTTGACCCCACCTAGAGTGTGCCTCATCTGGAGCCCCATTGGTGCTTCCCAAGGCACAGAGTTTCCCAACCACACAAAACCAACCCAAGCAGCCCTTCTCCCCAGGGGGCCAGAAGGAAGCTCGGCCAGAGCTGTTGTGGATCCGTCAAGAGAGCGGCCTGCAGATGCCCGGCCTGGCTCGAGCTCCCATCATCTCAGCAGGTGCAGAGAAAGCAGAGGAGAGCCTCCCTCGGACAGACAAAGGGAGGTTCCTGAGCCCTCTGGAGAGACAAGGCCCAGCGCCGGGCACTGCTGTTCTCCCAATTCGCTCTCCCTTTGGGCACCACCCGGGCACCCCTCACAGCCCCTGGATGCGCATCCCAAAACCCAGGCCACGCTGGGATTCCACACTCATCAGCTCCAGCACGGAACCCAGGAAGGAGAACAGAAACCCACCCACCCAGCCGGCACGTGGGGAGGGGGCCTGCAGAAACACTGCCAAATCCAGATAGCCAGCCGCCGTCCAGCACCAGACCAAGGAACACCATCACGCATGCCTAGAGAAGTCCATACCACAACCAGCTCGAGGCTCCTACTCAGGCCTGTCCCCTGAGGACGCCTCTCAAGGACCACCCCTGGGCAGGCTGTAGAAAAGAAGGTGCCTTCACACCGCGTGGGCGTGTATGTCCATTTGTCCAACCACGATGGACCACAGGATCCAGGGCATGCCCCAAAGAACCCTGGAACCACCGTCGGACCCAGCACTCCCCCTCACGGCCATAGACCCCGACAAAGGGTCTCTTCTCAGCGTGAAACGCCCCACTCGCTTCAGGCAGCCCTCTTCCCAAGAGAAGCACATGGAAAGACATTCGTGGTCCATGGACAGATGCTTGGCTGAGCAAGCAGCTGTCCTTCTCCCCAACAGAAGCGGACTCAGCAATCCAGCGGCGCAGAAATGGGTGCCATGGGCAGCCCCAGTGTTGCGAAGAGAAACGCTCACACGAAAGGAAAGAGGTCTGGGAGGGAGACACACAGCCCATGGGAAACCCCTTCCCTCTCCCATCTCACCAGGGACACCCAGGAACTGGCTTCCAGGAAAGGAACCCCTGCACTGCCATCCAGATGCTGCTTGCCAAATGGGAGGGCGAGGCTGTGGGAATGCCTGGCATTGGGGAGGTCCGAGATCCAAACCCTTGCCCTTGCGGGGGCTGGGGCGGGGGGCCAGTGCCCTCCTTCCATGGAGCGCAAGCTACGATGTCTAGTCCCTCTTCTGGGAACCCAAGGGAGGAGAAGGGGAGCCAGACAGGATGGATAGACATGGCCGATGGGATCCCTGTGTTGGCATAGTGCAATGGATCCACTTCGAGCAGCGCCCCGCGAAAAGGAGTCCTGAACATTCACCCCCAACACATGAGCGTCTCAGCGCTCCCCAGACAAGGTGTCACGCTCGAGAGGGCTGCCCCTGGGGAAAAGAGACGGGCCGAAGGACTCCGTGGATTCCGTCCAGATGGCCTAGCCTAGCCCATCGGACTCGACCGAATTCCCTGGTGAGGACGAAGTGATGAGGACAAAGACATGCTTCGTTTGGAGTGGATTGACTTCCCCAGGTATTCTCCTGCACCCGTGTGTGGTATGCAGATCCACTCTGCTCGGCAAAAGCATCCACTCCCAGGCTGGGCATCCCCAGGCGGGCGCTTCCAACCCACTCCCACCCAAGATATGGGCTCAGGAGAGACTTGGGATGCATTTGTCTATCCAGGTCCTAGCTATTGTTTCCTACTCTATCTGCATGCGTATGCGTGTGGGTGTGTTTGGAGAGAGAGAGGGAGGGAGGCACAATGAGAGAGAGAGGGAGAGAACGAGGGAGAGAAGGAGAGAGGAGGGCCTTCACTCCTTTCTGGATCCATTCAGCTCATTCAGTTCAATGCCTCTTAGTCCTTGTCCATGGAGTTGGGGGCCCCCTGCCACACGGAGATGTGGTCTCGCCAGAGGGGGATCGCCCAGTGCAGCTCTTGCCCCAGCCACAGCCGGGACCAGGAGAGCCTCTGAAGCTGGGCAGCCGCGTGGGAACTCCCCTGAGAGCTTGCTGGAGGAGACCAATCCAGCGTCCTGAACGCATCACACCTGCTTTCAATCAGGCCTCCATTGCCTGGCGCCCTGCTGCCAAGAGAGGCTCTTCTCCAAAGGACACAAGGACATTTCCCTCAGCCTCCTCTGTGTTTGTGTGATTGTGTGTGTGTGAGAGAGAGAGAGAGAGAGTGAGAGAGAGAGAAAGAAAGAGAACAGGCGGATGAGCCCAGCTGCCAACACTCTAGCCCCCGAAGCCCCCCATGTATTCCTCGGCACCACACTCCTTCTCACCTACCTGAAGCCGTGATGGGGACGGCTTGACCAGGGCCAGCTGGCGGTCCAATCCCGAGGCTGTGTGTGTCTGGGCGCCTGCCTCTAGGGGACCCCAAGCACGCCAAAGCCCAGGACCTGTTCCAAGCCTTCCAAACCCACTGCCACCCAACCAGGCGGCGAACTCACCTCCAAATCTGGAAGGCACACCTCCGCCCTCCGCCTGACAGGAGGTGTCTCGGAGGAGAGAGTCCCTGGTGCCCAGGAAACACCCACATATCCTCTGGGGGCCTGCTGTGAGTGCGTCCCGCTCAAGCCTCCATCCGCACTCTACGTGGAGCCTGCGCCTTTGGAGCCTTGCCACTCCCACCTCTTAGAGCCTCGGAGCTGCACCTGAGGCCGGAAGGGGCTCTGGCGCCCTCGTGTGGACAGAGGCTCGAACAGCCCCTCTCAGGCTTGCCTTCTCTCTCTGGCTCAGCACGCCCTGGTGGGCTGCTTCGGCTGCGCCCAGAGGAGGGTGGGGGCTCCATCCCCCGCCAAGAAGGGCCCTTCCACCTGGGCTCTATCTCCCTCTCTCAAAGGCGTTCTTCGTGCCCATGCCAACCTAGGCCATGCCTCGCCGTGGAAATCCTTAGCTCCAAATCCATCAGGGTGTGCCAGCCTGCACCCGTGTGGATGCAGCCTTGCCCAGATGGACTGAGGAAGATAGGCGTGTAAGGAGGGAACGAGTCGTTTTCCCCCTTCCTCATCCCCCTGCGATCCCATACTCCTTGCCATTCAGTCTTGCCTCGATTCTTTCCTTCTGGCTTGGTTCATCTTGCCAGGTCTCTCTTTCTCCCTTTCTTTTCAAACTCTCTTGACCCCACCTAGAGTGTGCCTCATCTGGAGCCCCATTGGTGCTTCCCAAGGCACAGAGTTTCCCAACCACACAAAACCAACCCAAGCAGCCCTTCTCCCCAGGGGGCCAGAAGGAAGCTCGGCCAGAGCTGTTGTGGATCCGTCAAGAGAGCGGCCTGCAGATGCCCGGCCTGGCTCGAGCTCCCATCATCTCAGCAGGTGCAGAGAAAGCAGAGGACAGCCTCCCTCGGACAGACAAAGGGAGGTTCCTGAACCCTCTGGAGAGAAAGACCCAGCGCCGGGCACTTATGCTCTCCCAATTCGCTCTCCCTTTGGGCACCACCCGGGCACCCCTCACAGCCCCTGCATGCGCATCCCAAAACCCAGGCCACGCTGGGATTCCACACTCATCAGCTCCAGCACGGAACCCAGGAACGAGAACAGAAACCCACCTACCCAGCCGGCACGTGGGGAGGGGGCCTGCAGAAACACTGCCAAATCCAGATAGCCAGCCGCCGTCCAGCACCAGACCAAGGAACACCATCACGCATGCCTAGAGAAGTCCATACCACAACCAGCTCGAGGCTCCTACTCAGGCCTGTCCCCTGAGGACGCCTCTCAAGGACCACCCCTGGGCAGGCTGTAGAAAAGAAGGTGCCTTCACACCGCGTGGGCGTGTATGTCCATTTGTCCAACCACGATGGACCACAGGATCCAGGGCATGCCCCAAAGAACCCTGGAACCACCGTCGGACCCAGCACTCCCCCTCACGGCCATAGACCCCGACAAAGGGTCTCTTCTCAGCGTGAAACGCCCCACTCGCTTCAGGCAGCCCTCTTCCCAAGAGAAGCACATGGAAAGACATTCGTGGTCCATGGACAGATGCTTGGCTGAGCAAGCAGCTGTCCTTCTCCCCAACAGAAGCGGACTCAGCAATCCAGCGGCGCAGAAATGGGTGCCATGGGCAGCCCCAGTGTTGCGAAGAGAAACGCTCACACGAAAGGAAAGAGGTCTGGGAGGGAGACACACAGCCCATGGGAAACCCCTTCCCTCTCCCATCTCACCAGGGACACCCAGGAACTGGCTTCCAGGAAAGGAACCCCTGCACTGCCATCCAGATGCTGCTTGCCAAATGGGAGGGCGAGGCTGTGGGAATGCCTGGCATTGGGGAGGTCCGAGATCCAAACCCTTGCCCTTGCGGGGGCTGGGGCGGGGGGCCAGAGCCCTCCTTCCATGGAGCGCAAGCTACGATGTCTAGTCCCTCTTCTGGGAACCCAAGGGAGGAGAAGGGGAGCCAGACAGGATGGATAGACATGGCCGATGTGATCCCTGTGTTGGCATAGTGCAATGGATCCACTTCGAGCAGCGCCCCGCGAAAAGGAGTCCTGAACATTCACCCCCAACACATGAGCGTCTCAGCGCTCCCCAGACAAGGTGTCACGCTCGAGAGGGCTGCCCCTGGGGAAAAGAGACGGGCCGAAGGACTCCGTGGATTCCGTCCAGATGGCCTAGCCTAGCCCATCGGACTCGACCGAATTCCCTGGTGAGGACGAAGTGATGAGGACAAAGACATGCTTCGTTTGGAGTGGATTGACTTCCCCAGGTATTCTCCTGCACCCGTGTGTGGTATGCAGATCCACTCTGCTCGGCAAAAGCATCCACTCCCAGGCTGGGCATCCCCAGGCGGGCGCTTCCAACCCACTCCCACCCAAGATATGGGCTCAGGAGAGACTTGGGATGCATTTGTCTATCCAGGTCCTAGCTATTGTTTCCTACTCTATCTGCATGCGTATGCGTGTGGGTGTGTTTGGAGAGAGAGAGGGAGGGAGGCACAATGAGAGAGAGAGGGAGAGAACGAGGGAGAGAAGGAGAGAGGAGGGCCTTCACTCCTTTCTGGATCCATTCAGCTCATTCAGTTCAATGCCTCTTAGTCCTTGTCCATGGAGTTGGGGGCCCCCTGCCACACGGAGATGTGGTCTCGCCAGAGGGGGATCGCCCAGTGCAGCTCTTGCCCCAGCCACAGCCGGGACCAGGAGAGCCTCTGAAGCTGGGCAGCCGCGTGGGAACTCCCCTGAGAGCTTGCTGGAGGAGACCAATCCAGCGTCCTGAACGCATCACACCTGCTTTCAATCAGGCCTCCATTGCCTGGCGCCCTGCTGCCAAGAGAGGCTCTTCTCCAAAGGACACAAGGACATTTCCCTCAGCCTCCTCTGTGTTTGTGTGATTGTGTGTGTGTGAGAGAGAGAGAGAGAGAGTGAGAGAGAGAGAAAGAAAGAGAACAGGCGGATGAGCCCAGCTGCCAACACTCTAGCCCCCGAAGCCCCCCATGTATTCCTCGGCACCACACTCCTTCTCACCTACCTGAAGCCGTGATGGGGACGGCTTGACCAGGGCCAGCTGGCGGTCCAATCCCGAGGCTGTGTGTGTCTGGGCGCCTGCCTCTAGGGGACCCCAAGCACGCCAAAGCCCAGGACCTGTTCCAAGCCTTCCAAACCCACTGCCACCCAACCAGGCGGCGAACTCACCTCCAAATCTGGAAGGCACACCTCCGCCCTCCGCCTGACAGGAGGTGTCTCGGAGGAGAGAGTCCCTGGTGCCCAGGAAACACCCACATATCCTCTGGGGGCCTGCTGTGAGTGCGTCCCGCTCAAGCCTCCATCCGCACTCTACGTGGAGCCTGCGCCTTTGGAGCCTTGCCACTCCCACCTCTTAGAGCCTCGGAGCTGCACCTGAGGCCGGAAGGGGCTCTGGCGCCCTCGTGTGGACAGAGGCTCGAACAGCCCCTCTCAGGCTTGCCTTCTCTCTCTGGCTCAGCACGCCCTGGTGGGCTGCTTCGGCTGCGCCCAGAGGAGGGTGGGGGCTCCATCCCCCGCCAAGAAGGGCCCTTCCACCTGGGCTCTATCTCCCTCTCTCAAAGGCGTTCTTCGTGCCCATGCCAACCTAGGCCATGCCTCGCCGTGGAAATCCTTAGCTCCAAATCCATCAGGGTGTGCCAGCCTGCACCCGTGTGGATGCAGCCTTGCCCAGATGGACTGAGGAAGATAGGCGTGTAAGGAGGGAACGAGTCGTTTTCCCCCTTCCTCATCCCCCTGCGATCCCATACTCCTTGCCATTCAGTCTTGCCTCGATTCTTTCCTTCTGGCTTGGTTCATCTTGCCAGGTCTCTCTTTCTCCCTTTCTTTTCAAACTCTCTTGACCCCACCTGGAGTGTGCCTCATCTGGAGCCCCATTGGTGCTTCCCAAGGCACAGAGTTTCCCAACCACACAAAACCAACCCAAGCAGCCCTTCTCCCCAGGGGGCCAGAAGGAAGCTCGGCCAGAGCTGTTGTGGATCCGTCAAGAGAGCGGCCTGCAGATGCCCGGCCTGGCTCGAGCTCCCATCATCTCAGCAGGTGCAGAGAAAGCAGAGGAGAGCCTCCCTCGGACAGACAAACGGAGGTTCCTGAGCCCTCTGGAGAGACAAGGCCCAGCGCCGGGCACTGATGCTCTCCCAATACGCTCTCCCTTTGGGCACCACCTGGGCACCCCTCACAGCCCCTGCATGCGCATCCCAAAACCCAGGCCACGCTGGGATTCCACACTCATCAGCTCCAGCACGGAACCCAGGAAGGAGAACAGAAACCCACCCACCCAGCCGGTACGTGGGGAGGGGGCCTGCAGAAACCCTGCCAAATCCAGATAGCCAGCCGCCGTCCAGCACCAGACAAAGGAACACCATCACGCATGCCTAGAGAAGTCCATACCACAACCAGCTCGAGGCTCCTACTCAGGCCTGTCCCCTGAGGACGCCTCTCAAGGACCACCCCTGGGCAGGCTGTAGAAAAGAAGGTGCCTTCACACCGCGTGGGCGTGTATGTCCATTTGTCCAACCACGATGGACCACAGGATCCAGGGCATGCCCCAAAGACCCCTGGAACCACCGTCGGACCCAGCACTACCCCTCACGGCCATAGACCCCGACAAAGGGTCTCTTCTCAGCGTGAAACGCCCCACTCGCTTCAGGCAGCCCTCTTCCCAAGAGCAGCACATGGAAAGACATTCGTGGTCCATGGACAGATGCTTGGCTGAGCAAGCAGCTGTCCTTCTCCCCAACAGAAGCGGACTCAGCAATCCAGCGGCGCAGAAATGGGTGCCATGGGCAGCCCCAGTGTTGCGAAGAGAAACGCTCACACGAAAGGAAAGAGGTCTGGGAGGGAGACACACAGCCCATGGGAAACCCCTTCCCTCTCCCATCTCACCAGGGACACCCAGGAACTGGTTTCCAGGAAAGGAACCCCTGCACTGCCATCCAGATGCTGCTTGCCAAATGGGAGGGCGAGGCTGTGGGAATGCCTGGCATTGGGGAGGTCCGAGATCCAAACCCTTGCCCTTGCGGGGGCTGGGGGTTGGCCAGAGCCCTCCTTCCATGGAGCGCAAGCTACGATGTCTAGTCCCTCTTCTGGGAACCCAAGGGAGGAGAAGGGGAGCCAGACAGGATGGATAGACATGGCCGATGGGATCCCTGTGTTGGGAAAGTGCAATGGATCCACTTCGAGCAGCGCCCCGCGAAAAGGAGTCCTGAACATTCACCCCCAACACATGAGCGTCTCAGCGCTCCCCAGACAAGGTGTCACGCTCGAGAGGGCTGCCCCTGGGGAAAAGAGACGGGCCGAAGGACTCCGTGGATTCCGTCCAGATGGCCTAGCCTAGCCCATCGGACTCGACCGAATTCCCTGGTGAGGACGAAGTGATGAGGACAAAGACCTGCTTCGTTTGGAGTGGATTGACTTCCCCAGGTATTCTCCTGCACCCGTGTGTGGTATGCAGATCCACTCTGCTCGGCAAAAGCATCCACTCCCAGGCTGGGCATCCCCAGGCGGGCGCTTCCAACCCACTCCCACCCAAGATATGGGCTCAGGAGAGACTTGGGATGCATTTGTCTATCCAGGTCCTAGCTATTGTTTCCTACTCTATCTGCATGTGTATGCGTGTGGGTGTGTTTGGAGAGAGAGAGGGAGGGAGGGAGAATGAGAGAAAGAGGGAGAGAACGAGGGAGAGAAGGAGAGAGGAGGGTCTTCACTCCTTTCTGGATCCATTCAGCTCATTCAGTTCAATGCCTCTTAGTCCTTGTCCATAGAGTTGGGGGCCCCCTGCCACACGGAGATGTGGTCTCGCCAGAGGGGGATCGCCCAGTGCAGCTCTTGCCCCAGCCACAGCCGGGACCAGGAGAGCCTCTGAAGCTGGGCAGCCGCGTGGGAACTCCCCTGAGAGCTTGCTGGAGGAGACCAATCCAGCGTCCTGAACGCATCACACCTGCTTTCAATCAGGCCTCCATTGCCTGGCGCCCTGCTGCCAAGAGAGGCTCTTCTCCAAAGGACACAAGGACATTTCCCTCAGCCTCCTCTGTGTGTGTGTGATTGTGTGTGTGTGAGAGAGAGAGAGAGAGAGAGCGAGAGAGAGAAAGAGAACAGGCGGATGAGCCCAGCTGCCAACACTCTAGCCCCCGAAGCCCCCCATGTATTCCTCGGCACCACACTCCTTCTCACCTACCTGAAGCCGTGATGGGGACGGCTTGACCAGGGCCAGCTGGCGGTCCAATCCCGAGGCTGTGTGTGTCTGGGCGCCTGCCTCTAGGGGACCCCAAGCACGCCAAAGCCCAGGACCTGTTCCAAGCCTTCCAAACCCACTGCCACCCAACCAGGCGGCGAACTCACCTCCAAATCCGGAAGGCACACCTCCGCCCTCCGCCTGACAGGAGGTGTCTCGGAGGAGAGAGTCCCTGGTGCCCAGGAAACACCCACATATCCTCTGGGGGCCTGCTGTGAGTGCGTCCCGCTCAAGCCTCCATCCGCCCTCGACGTGGAGCCTGCGCCTTTGGAGCCTGGCCACTCCCACCTCTTAGAGCCTCTGTACTGCACCTGAGGCCGGAAGGGGCTCTGGCGCCCTCGTGTGGACAGAGGCTCGAACAGCCCCTCTCAGGCTTGCCTTCTCTCTCTGGCTCAGCACGCCCCGGGGGGCTGCTTCGGCTGCGCCCAGAGGAGGGTGGGGACTCCATCCCCCGCCAAGAAGGGCTCTTCCACCTGGGCTCTATCTCCCTCTCTCAAAGGCGTTCTTCGTGCCCATGCCAACCTAGGCCATGCCTCGCCATGGAAATCCTTAGCTCCAAATCCATCAGGGTGTGCCAGCCTGCACCCGTGTGGATGCAGCCTTGCCCAGATGGACTGAGGAAGATAGGCGTGTAAGGAGGGAACGAGTCGTTTTCCCCCTTCCTCATCCCCCTGCGATCCCATACTCCTTGCCATTCAGTCTTGCCTCGATTCTTTTCTTCTGGCTTGGTTCATCTTGCCAGGTCTCTCTTTCTCCCTTTCTTTTCAAACTCTCTTGACCCCACCTGGAGTGTGCCTCATCTGGAGCCCCATTGGTGCTTCCCAAGGCACAGAGTTTCCCAACCACACAAAACCAACCCAAGCAGCCCTTCTCCCCAGGGGGCCAGAAGGAAGCTCGGCCAAAGCTGTTGTGGATCCGTCAAGAGAGCGGCCTGCAGATGCCCGGCCTGGCTCGAGCTCCCATCATCTCAGCAGGTGCAGAGAAAGCAGAGGAGAGCCTCCCTCGGACAGACAAACGGAGGTTCCTGAGCCCTCTGGAGAGACAAGGCCCAGCGCCGGGCACTGATGCTCTCCCAATTCGCTCTCCCTTTGGGCACCACCTGGGCACCCCTCACAGCCCCTGCATGCGCATCCCAAAACCCAGGCCACGCTGGGATTCCACACTCATCAGCTCCAGCACGGAACCCAGGAAGGAGAACAGAAACCCACCCACCCAGCCGGTACGTGGGGAGGGGGCCTGCAGAAACCCTGCCAAATCCAGATAGCCAGCCGCCGTCCAGCACCAGACAAAGGAACACCATCACGCATGCCTAGAGAAGTCCATACCACAACCAGCTCGAGGCTCCTACTCAGGCCTGTCCCCTGAGGACGCCTCTCAAGGACCACCCCTGGGCAGGCTGTAGAAAAGAAGGTGCCTTCACACCGCGTGGGCGTGTATGTCCATTTGTCCAACCACGATGGACCACAGGATCCAGGGCATGCCCCAAAGACCCCCGGAACCACCGTCGGACCCAGCACTACCCCTCACGGCCATAGACCCCGACAAAGGGTCTCTTCTCAGCGTGAAACGCCCCACTCGCTTCAGGCAGCCCTCTTCCCAAGAGCAGCACATGGAAAGACATTCGTGGTCCATGGACAGATGCTTGGCTGAGCAAGCAGCTGTCCTTCTCCCCAACAGAAGCGGACTCAGCAATCCAGCGGCGCAGAAATGGGTGCCATGGGCAGCCCCAGTGTTGCGAAGAGAAACGCTCACACGAAAGGAAAGAGGTCTGGGAGGGAGACACACAGCCCATGGGAAACCCCTTCCCTCTCCCATCTCACCAGGGACACCCAGGAACTGGTTTCCAGGAAAGGAACCCCTGCACTGCCATCCAGATGCTGCTTGCCAAATGGGAGGGCGAGGCTGTGGGAATGCCTGGCATTGGGGAGGTCCGAGATCCAAACCCTTGCCCTTGCGGGGGCTGGGGGTTGGCCAGAGCCCTCCTTCCATGGAGCGCAAGCTACGATGTCTAGTCCCTCTTCTGGGAACCCAAGGGAGGAGAAGGGGAGCCAGACAGGATGGATAGACATGGCCGATGGGATCCCTGTGTTGGGAAAGTGCAATGGATCCACTTCGAGCAGCGCCCCGCGAAAAGGAGTCCTGAACATTCACCCCCAACACATGAGCGTCTCAGCGCTCCCCAGACAAGGTGTCACGCTCGAGAGGGCTGCCCCTGGGGAAAAGAGACGGGCCGAAGGACTCCGTGGATTCCGTCCAGATGGCCTAGCCTAGCCCATCGGACTCGACCGAATTCCCTGGTGAGGACGAAGTGATGAGGACAAAGACATGCTTCGTTTGGAGTGGATTGACTTCCCCAGGTATTCTCCTGCACCCGTGTGTGGTATGCAGATCCACTCTGCTCGGCAAAAGCATCCACTCCCAGGCTGGGCATCCCCAGGCGGGCGCTTCCAACCCACTCCCACCCAAGATATGGGCTCAGGAGAGACTTGGGATGCATTTGTCTATCCAGGTCCTAGCTATTGTTTCCTACTCTATCTGCATGTGTATGCGTGTGGGTGTGTTTGGAGAGAGAGAGGGAGGGAGGGAGAATGAGAGAAAGAGGGAGAGAACGAGGGAGAGAAGGAGAGAGGAGGGTCTTCACTCCTTTCTGGATCCATTCAGCTCATTCAGTTCAATGCCTCTTAGTCCTTGTCCATGGAGTTGGGGGCCCCCTGCCACACGGAGATGTGGTCTCGCCAGAGGGGGATCGCCCAGTGCAGCTCTTGCCCCAGCCACAGCCGGGACCAGGAGAGCCTCTGAAGCTGGGCAGCCGCGTGGGAACTCCCCTGAGAGCTTGCTGGAGGAGACCAATCCAGCGTCCTGAACGCATCACACCTGCTTTCAATCAGGCCTCCATTGCCTGGCGCCCTGCTGCCAAGAGAGGCTCTTCTCCAAAGGACACAAGGACATTTCCCTCAGCCTCCTCTGTGTGTGTGTGATTGTGTGTGTGTGAGAGAGAGAGAGAGAGAGAGCGAGAGAGAGAAAGAGAACAGGCGGATGAGCCCAGCTGCCAACACTCTAGCCCCCGAAGCCCCCCATGTATTCCTCGGCACCACACTCCTTCTCACCTACCTGAAGCCGTGATGGGGACGGCTTGACCAGGGCCAGCTGGCGGTCCAATCCCGAGGCTGTGTGTGTCTGGGCGCCTGCCTCTAGGGGACCCCAAGCACGCCAAAGCCCAGGACCTGTTCCAAGCCTTCCAAACCCACTGCCACCCAACCAGGCGGCGAACTCACCTCCAAATCCGGAAGGCACACCTCCGCCCTCCGCCTGACAGGAGGTGTCTCGGAGGAGAGAGTCCCTGGTGCCCAGGAAACACCCACATAGCCTCTGGGGGCCTGCTGTGAGTGCGTCCCGCTCAAGCCTCCATCCGCCCTCGACTTGGAGCCTGCGCCTTTGGAGCCTGGCCACTCCCACCTCTTAGAGCCTCTGTACTGCACCTGAGGCCGGAAGGGGCTCTGGCGCCCTCGTGTGGACAGAGGCTCGAACAGCCCCTCTCAGGCTTGCCTTCTCTCTCTGGCTCAGCACGCCCCGGGGGGCTGCTTCGGCTGCGCCCAGAGGAGGCTGGGGACTCCATCCCCCGCCAAGAAGGGCCCTTCCACCTGGGCTCTATCTCCCTCTCTCAAAGGCGTTCTTCGTGCCCATGCCAACCTAGGCCATGCCTCGCCATGGAAATCCTTAGCTCCAAATCCATCAGGGTGTGCCAGCCTGCACCCGTGTGGATGCAGCCTTGCCCAGATGGACTGAGGAAGATAGGCGTGTAAGGAGGGAAAGAGTCGTTTTCCCCCTTCCTCATCCCCCTGCGATCCCATACTCCTTGCCATTCAGTCTTGCCTCGATTCTTTTCTTCTGGCTTGGTTCATCTTGCCAGGTCTCTCTTTCTCCCTTTCTTTTCAAACTCTCTTGACCCCACCTGGAGTGTGCCTCATCTGGAGCCCCATTGGTGCTTCCCAAGGCACAGAGTTTCCCAACCACACAAAACCAACCCAAGCAGCCCTTCTCCCCAGGGGGCCAGAAGGAAGCTCGGCCAGAGCTGTTGTGGATCCGTCAAGAGAGCGGCCTGCAGATGCCCGGCCTGGCTCGAGCTCCCATCATCTCAGCAGGTGCAGAGAAAGCAGAGGAGAGCCTCCCTCGGACAGACAAACGGAGGTTCCTGAGCCCTCTGGAGAGACAAGGCCCAGCGCCGGGCACTGATGCTCTCCCAATACGCTCTCCCTTTGGGCACCACCTGGGCACCCCTCACAGCCCCTGCATGCGCATCCCAAAACCCAGGCCACGCTGGGATTCCACACTCATCAGCTCCAGCACGGAACCCAGGAAGGAGAACAGAAACCCACCCACCCAGCCGGTACGTGGGGAGGGGGCCTGCAGAAACCCTGCCAAATCCAGATAGCCAGCCGCCGTCCAGCACCAGACAAAGGAACACCATCACGCATGCCTAGAGAAGTCCATACCACAACCAGCTCGAGGCTCCTACTCAGGCCTGTCCCCTGAGGACGCCTCTCAAGGACCACCCCTGGGCAGGCTGTAGAAAAGAAGGTGCCTTCACACCGCGTGGGCGTGTATGTCCATTTGTCCAACCACGATGGACCACAGGATCCAGGGCATGCCCCAAAGACCCCTGGAACCACCGTCGGACCCAGCACTACCCCTCACGGCCATAGACCCCGACAAAGGGTCTCTTCTCAGCGTGAAACGCCCCACTCGCTTCAGGCAGCCCTCTTCCCAAGAGCAGCACATGGAAAGACATTCGTGGTCCATGGACAGATGCTTGGCTGAGCAAGCAGCTGTCCTTCTCCCCAACAGAAGCGGACTCAGCAATCCAGCGGCGCAGAAATGGGTGCCATGGGCAGCCCCAGTGTTGCGAAGAGAAACGCTCACACGAAAGGAAAGAGGTCTGGGAGGGAGACACACAGCCCATGGGAAACCCCTTCCCTCTCCCATCTCACCAGGGACACCCAGGAACTGGTTTCCAGGAAAGGAACCCCTGCACTGCCATCCAGATGCTGCTTGCCAAATGGGAGGGCGAGGCTGTGGGAATGCCTGGCATTGGGGAGGTCCGAGATCCAAACCCTTGCCCTTGCGGGGGCTGGGGGTTGGCCAGAGCCCTCCTTCCATGGAGCGCAAGCTACGATGTCTAGTCCCTCTTCTGGGAACCCAAGGGAGGAGAAGGGGAGCCAGACAGGATGGATAGACATGGCCGATGGGATCCCTGTGTTGGGAAAGTGCAATGGATCCACTTCGAGCAGCGCCCCGCGAAAAGGAGTCCTGAACATTCACCCCCAACACATGAGCGTCTCAGCGCTCCCCAGACAAGGTGTCACGCTCGAGAGGGCTGCCCCTGGGGAAAAGAGACGGGCCGAAGGACTCCGTGGATTCCGTCCAGATGGCCTAGCCTAGCCCATCGGACTCGACCGAATTCCCTGGTGAGGACGAAGTGATGAGGACAAAGACCTGCTTCGTTTGGAGTGGATTGACTTCCCCAGGTATTCTCCTGCACCCGTGTGTGGTATGCAGATCCACTCTGCTCGGCAAAAGCATCCACTCCCAGGCTGGGCATCCCCAGGCGGGCGCTTCCAACCCACTCCCACCCAAGATATGGGCTCAGGAGAGACTTGGGATGCATTTGTCTATCCAGGTCCTAGCTATTGTTTCCTACTCTATCTGCATGTGTATGCGTGTGGGTGTGTTTGGAGAGAGAGAGGGAGGGAGGGAGAATGAGAGAAAGAGGGAGAGAACGAGGGAGAGAAGGAGAGAGGAGGGTCTTCACTCCTTTCTGGATCCATTCAGCTCATTCAGTTCAATGCCTCTTAGTCCTTGTCCATGGAGTTGGGGGCCCCCTGCCACACGGAGATGTGGTCTCGCCAGAGGGGGATCGCCCAGTGCAGCTCTTGCCCCAGCCACAGCCGGGACCAGGAGAGCCTCTGAAGCTGGGCAGCCGCGTGGGAACTCCCCTGAGAGCTTGCTGGAGGAGACCAATCCAGCGTCCTGAACGCATCACACCTGCTTTCAATCAGGCCTCCATTGCCTGGCGCCCTGCTGCCAAGAGAGGCTCTTCTCCAAAGGACACAAGGACATTTCCCTCAGCCTCCTCTGTGTGTGTGTGATTGTGTGTGTGTGAGAGAGAGAGAGAGAGAGAGCGAGAGAGAGAAAGAGAACAGGCGGATGAGCCCAGCTGCCAACACTCTAGCCCCCGAAGCCCCCCATGTATTCCTCGGCACCACACTCCTTCTCACCTACCTGAAGCCGTGATGGGGACGGCTTGACCAGGGCCAGCTGGCGGTCCAATCCCGAGGCTGTGTGTGTCTGGGCGCCTGCCTCTAGGGGACCCCAAGCACGCCAAAGCCCAGGACCTGTTCCAAGCCTTCCAAACCCACTGCCACCCAACCAGGCGGCGAACTCACCTCCAAATCCGGAAGGCACACCTCCGCCCTCCGCCTGACAGGAGGTGTCTCGGAGGAGAGAGTCCCTGGTGCCCAGGAAACACCCACATAGCCTCTGGGGGCCTGCTGTGAGTGCGTCCCGCTCAAGCCTCCATCCGCCCTCGACGTGGAGCCTGCGCCTTTGGAGCCTGGCCACTCCCACCTCTTAGAGCCTCTGTACTGCACCTGAGGCCGGAAGGGGCTCTGGCGCCCTCGTGTGGACAGAGGCTCGAACAGCCCCTCTCAGGCTTGCCTTCTCTCTCTGGCTCAGCACGCCCCGGGGGGCTGCTTCGGCTGCGCCCAGAGGAGGCTGGGGACTCCATCCCCCGCCAAGAAGGGCCCTTCCACCTGGGCTCTATCTCCCTCTCTCAAAGGCGTTCTTCGTGCCCATGCCAACCTAGGCCATGCCTCGCCGTGGAAATCCTTAGCTCCAAATCCATCAGGGTGTGCCAGCCTGCACCCGTGTGGATGCAGCCTTGCCCAGATGGACTGAGGAAGATAGGCGTGTAAGGAGGGAAAGAGTCGTTTTCCCCCTTCCTCATCCCCCTGCGATCCCATACTCCTTGCCATTCAGTCTTGCCTCGATTCTTTTCTTCTGGCTTGGTTCATCTTGCCAGGTCTCTCTTTCTCCCTTTCTTTTCAAACTCTCTTGACCCCACCTGGAGTGTGCCTCATCTGGAGCCCCATTGGTGCTTCCCAAGGCACAGAGTTTCCCAACCACACAAAACCAACCCAAGCAGCCCTTCTCCCCAGGGGGCCAGAAGGAAGCTCGGCCAGAGCTGTTGTGGATCCGTCAAGAGAGCGGCCTGCAGATGCCCGGCCTGGCTCGAGCTCCCATCATCTCAGCAGGTGCAGAGAAAGCAGAGGAGAGCCTCCCTCGGACAGACAAACGGAGGTTCCTGAGCCCTCTGGAGAGACAAGGCCCAGCGCCGGGCACTGATGCTCTCCCAATTCGCTCTCCCTTTGGGCACCACCCGGGCACCCCTCACAGCCCCTGCATGCGCATCCCAAAACCCAGGCCACGCTGGGATTCCACACTCATCAGCTCCAGCACGGAACCCAGGAAGGAGAACAGACCCACCCACCCAGCCGGTACGTGGGGAGGGGGCCTGCAGAAACCCTGCCAAATCCAGATAGCCAGCCGCCGTCCAGCACCAGACAAAGGAACACCATCACGCATGCCTAGAGAAGTCCATACCACAACCAGCTCGAGGCTCCTACTCAGGCCTGTCCCCTGAGGACGCCTCTCAAGGACCACCCCTGGGCAGGCTGTAGAAAAGAAGGTGCCTTCACACCGCGTGGGCGTGTATGTCCATTTGTCCAACCACGATGGACCACAGGATCCAGGGCATGCCCCAAAGAACCCTGGAACCACCGTCGGACCCAGCACTACCCCTCACGGCCATAGACCCCGACAAAGGGTCTCTTCTCAGCGTGAAACGCCCCACTCGCTTCAGGCAGCCCTCTTCCCAAGAGCAGCACATGGAAAGACATTCGTGGTCCATGGACAGATGCTTGGCTGAGCAAGCAGCTGTCCTTCTCCCCAACAGAAGCGGACTCAGCAATCCAGCGGCGCAGAAATGGGTGCCATGGGCAGCCCCAGTGTTGCGAAGAGAAACGCTCACACGAAAGGAAAGAGGTCTGGGAGGGAGACACACAGCCCATGGGAAACCCCTTCCCTCTCCCATCTCACCAGGGACACCCAGGAACTGGTTTCCAGGAAAGGAACCCCTGCACTGCCATCCAGATGCTGCTTGCCAAATGGGAGGGCGAGGCTGTGGGAATGCCTGGCATTGGGGAGGTCCGAGATCCAAACCCTTGCCCTTGCGGGGGCTGGGGGTTGGCCAGAGCCCTCCTTCCATGGAGCGCAAGCTACGATGTCTAGTCCCTCTTCTGGGAACCCAAGGGAGGAGAAGGGGAGCCAGACAGGATGGATAGACATGGCCGATGGGATCCCTGTGTTGGGAAAGTGCAATGGATCCACTTCGAGCAGCGCCCCGCGAAAAGGAGTCCTGAACATTCACCCCCAACACATGAGCGTCTCAGCGCTCCCCAGACAAGGTGTCACGCTCGAGAGGGCTGCCCCTGGGGAAAAGAGACGGGCCGAAGGACTCCGTGGATTCCGTCCAGATGGCCTAGCCTAGCCCATCGGACTCGACCGAATTCCCTGGTGAGGACGAAGTGATGAGGACAAAGACCTGCTTCGTTTGGAGTGGATTGACTTCCCCAGGTATTCTCCTGCACCCGTGTGTGGTATGCAGATCCACTCTGCTCGGCAAAAGCATCCACTCCCAGGCTGGGCATCCCCAGGCGGGCGCTTCCAACCCACTCCCACCCAAGATATGGGCTCAGGAGAGACTTGGGATGCATTTGTCTATCCAGGTCCTAGCTATTGTTTCCTACTCTATCTGCATGTGTATGCGTGTGGGTGTGTTTGGAGAGAGAGAGGGAGGGAGGCAGAATGAGAGAAAGAGGGAGAGAACGAGGGAGAGAAGGAGAGAGGAGGGCCTTCACTCCTTTCTGGATCCATTCAGCTCATTCAGTTCAATGCCTCTTAGTCCTTGTCCATGGAGGTGGGGGCCCCCTGCCACACGGAGATATGGTCTCGCCAGAGGGGGATCGCCCAGTGCAGCTCTTGCCCCAGCCACAGCCGGGACCAGGAGAGCCTCTGAAGCTGGGCAGCCGCGTGGGAACTCCCCTGAGAGCTTGCTGGAGACCAATCAAGCGTCCTGAGCGCATCACACCTGCTTTCAATCAGGCCTCCATTGCCTGGCGCCCTGCTGCCAAGAGAGGCTCTTCTCCAAAGGACACAAGGACATTTCCCTCAGCCTCCTCTGTGTGTGTGTGATTGTGTGTGTGTGTGAGAGAGAGAGAGAGAGAGAGTGAGAGAGAGAAAGAAAGAAACAGGCGGATGAGCCCAGCTGCCAACACTCTAGCCCCCGAAGCCCCCCATGTATTCCTCGGCACCACACTCCTTCTCACCTACCTGAAGCCGTGATGGGGACGGCTTGACCAGGGCCAGCTGGCGGTCCAATCCCGAGGCTGTGTGTGTCTGGGCGCCTGCCTCTAGGGGACCCCAAGCACGCCAAAGCCCAGGACCTGTTCCAAGCCTTCCAAACCCACTGCCACCCAACCAGGCGGCGAACTCACCTCCAAATCCGGAAGGCACACCTCCGCCCTCCGCCTGACAGGAGGTGTCTCGGAGGAGAGAGTCCCTGGTGCCCAGGAAACAACCACATATCCTCTGGGGGCCTGCTGTGAGTGCGTCCCGCTCAAGCCTCCATCCGCCCCCGACCTGGAGCCTGCGCCTTTGGAGCCTTGCCACTCCCACCTCTTAGAGCCTCGGAGCTGCACCTGAGGCCGGAAGGGGCTCTGGCGCCCTCGTGTGGACAGAGGCTCGAACAGCCCCTCTCAGGCTTGCCTTCTCTCTCTGGCTCAGCACGCCCCGGGGGGGCTGCTTGGGCTGGGGCCCCGAGGAGGGTGGGGGCTCCAGCCCCCGCCAAGAAGGGCCCTTCCACCTGGGCTCTATCTCCCTCTCTCAAAGGCGTTCTTCGTGCCCATGCCAACCTAGGCCATGCCTCGCCATGGAAATCCTTAGCTCCAAATCCCTCAGGGTGTGCCAGCCTGCACCCGTGTGGATGCAGCCTTGCCCAGATGGACTGAGGAAGATAGGCGTGTAAGGAGGGAACGAGTCGTTTTCCCCCTTCCTCATCCCCCTGCGATCCCATACTCCTTGCCATTCAGTCTTGCCTCGATTCTTTCCTTCTGGCTTGGTTCATCTTGCCAGGTCTCTCTTTCTCCCTTTCTTTTCAAACTCTCTTGACCCCACCTGGAGTGTGCCTCATCTGGAGCCCCATTGGTGCTTCCCAAGGCACAGAGTTTCCCAACCACACAAAACCAACCCAAGCAGCCCTTCTCCCCAGGGGGCCAGAAGGAAGCTCGGCCAAAGCTGTTGTGGATCCGTCAAGAGAGCGGCCTGCAGATGTCCGGCCTGGCTCGAGCTCCCATCATCTCAGCAGGTGCAGAGAAAGCAGAGGAGAGCCTCCCTCGGACAGACCAAGGGAGGTTCCTGAGCCCTCTGGAGAGACAAGGCCCAGCGCCGGGCACTGATGCTCTCCCAATTCGCTCTCCCTTTGGGCACCACCCGGGCACCCCTCACAGCCCCTGCATGCGCATCCCAAAACCCAGGCCACGCTGGGATTCCACACTCATCAGCTCCAGCACGGAACCCAGGAACGAGAACAGAAACCCACCCACCCAGCCGGCACGTGGGGAGGGGGCCTGCAGAAACACTGCCAAATCCAGATAGCCAGCCGCCGTCCAGCACCAGACAAAGGAACACCATCACGCATGCCTAGAGAAGTCCATACCACAACCAGCTCGAGGCTCCTACTCAGGCCTGTCCCCTGAGGACGCCTCTCAAGGACCACCCCTGGGCAGGCTGTAGAAAAGAAGGTGCCTTCACACCGCGTGGGCGTGTATGTCCATTTGTCCAACCACGATGGACCACAGGATCCAGGGCATGCCCCAAAGAACCCTGGAACCACCGTCGGACCCAGCACTACCCCTCACGGCCATAGACCCCGACAAAGGGTCTCTTCTCAGCGTGAAACGCCCCACTCGCTTCAGGCAGCCCTCTTCCCAAGAGCAGCACACGGAAAGACATTCGTGGTCCATGGACAGATGCTTGGCTGAGCAAGCAGCTGTCCTTCTCCCCAACAGAAGCGGACTCAGCAATCCAGCGGCGCAGAAATGGGTGCCATGGGCAGCCCCAGTGTTGCGAAGAGAAACGCTCACACGAAAGGAAAGAGGTCTGGGAGGGAGACACACAGCCCATGGGAAACCCCTTCCCTCTCCCATCTCACCAGGGACACCCAGGAACTGGCTTCCAGGAAAGGAACCCCTGCACTGCCATCCAGATGCTGCTTGCCAAATGGGAGGGCGAGGCTGTGGGAATGCCTGGCATTGGGGAGGTCCGAGATCCAAACCCTTGCCCTTGCGGGGGCTGGGGGTTGGCCAGAGCCCTCCTTCCATGGAGCGCAAGCTACGATGTCTAGTCCCTCTTCTGGGAACCCAAGGGAGGAGAAGGGGAGCCAGACAGGATGGATAGACATGGCCGATGGGATCCCTGTGTTGGGAAAGTGCAATGGATCCACTTCGAGCAGCGCCCCGCGAAAAGGAGTCCTGAACATTCACCCCCAACACATGAGCGTCTCAGCGCTCCCCAGACAAGGTGTCACGCTCGAGAGGGCTGCCCCTGGGGAAAAGAGACGGGCCGAAGGACTCCGTGGATTCCGTCCAGATGGCCTAGCCTAGCCCATCGGACTCGACCGAATTCCCTGGTGAGGACGAAGTGATGAGGACAAAGACCTGCTTCGTTTGGAGTGGATTGACTTCCCCAGGTATTCTCCTGCACCCGTGTGTGGTATGCAGATCCACTCTGCTCGGCAAAAGCATCCACTCCCAGGCTGGGCATCCCCAGGCGGGCGCTTCCAACCCACTCCCACCCAAGATATGGGCTCAGGAGAGACTTGGGATGCATTTGTCTATCCAGGTCCTAGCTATTGTTTCCTACTCTATCTGCATGTGTATGCGTGTGGGTGTGTTTGGAGAGAGAGAGGGAGGGAGGGAGAATGAGAGAAAGAGGGAGAGAACGAGGGAGAGAAGGAGAGAGGAGGGCCTTCACTCCTTTCTGGATCCATTCAGCTCATTCAGTTCAATGCCTCTTAGTCCTTGTCCATGGAGGTGGGGGCCCCCTGCCACACGGAGATATGGTCTCGCCAGAGGGGGATCGCCCAGTGCAGCTCTTGCCCCAGCCACAGCCGGGACCAGGAGAGCCTCTGAAGCTGGGCAGCCGCGTGGGAACTCCCCTGAGAGCTTGCTGGAGACCAATCAAGCGTCCTGAGCGCATCACACCTGCTTTCAATCAGGCCTCCATTGCCTGGCGCCCTGCTGCCAAGAGAGGCTCTTCTCCAAAGGACACAAGGACATTTCCCTCAGCCTCCTCTGTGTGTGTGTGATTGTGTGTGTGTGAGAGAGAGAGAGAGAGAGAGCGAGAGAGAGAAAGAGAACAGGCGGATGAGCCCAGCTGCCAACACTCTAGCCCCCGAAGCCCCCCATGTATTCCTCGGCACCACACTCCTTCTCACCTACCTGAAGCCGTGATGGGGACGGCTTGACCAGGGCCAGCTGGCGGTCCAATCCCGAGGCTGTGTGTGTCTGGGCGCCTGCCTCTAGGGGACCCCAAGCACGCCAAAGCCCAGGACCTGTTCCAAGCCTTCCAAACCCACTGCCACCCAACCAGGCGGCGAACTCACCTCCAAATCCGGAAGGCACACCTCCGCCCTCCGCCTGACAGGAGGTGTCTCGGAGGAGAGAGTCCCTGGTGCCCAGGAAACACCCACATAGCCTCTGGGGGCCTGCTGTGAGTGCGTCCCGCTCAAGCCTCCATCCGCCCTCGACGTGGAGCCTGCGCCTTTGGAGCCTGGCCACTCCCACCTCTTAGAGCCTCTGTACTGCACCTGAGGCCGGAAGGGGCTCTGGCGCCCTCGTGTGGACAGAGGCTCGAACAGCCCCTCTCAGGCTTGCCTTCTCTCTCTGGCTCAGCACGCCCCGGGGGGCTGCTTCGGCTGCGCCCAGAGGAGGCTGGGGACTCCATCCCCCGCCAAGAAGGGCCCTTCCACCTGGGCTCTATCTCCCTCTCTCAAAGGCGTTCTTCGTGCCCATGCCAACCTAGGCCATGCCTCGCCGTGGAAATCCTTAGCTCCAAATCCATCAGGGTGTGCCAGCCTGCACCCGTGTGGATGCAGCCTTGCCCAGATGGACTGAGGAAGATAGGCGTGTAAGGAGGGAAAGAGTCGTTTTCCCCCTTCCTCATCCCCCTGCGATCCCATACTCCTTGCCATTCAGTCTTGCCTCGATTCTTTTCTTCTGGCTTGGTTCATCTTGCCAGGTCTCTCTTTCTCCCTTTCTTTTCAAACTCTCTTGACCCCACCTGGAGTGTGCCTCATCTGGAGCCCCATTGGTGCTTCCCAAGGCACAGAGTTTCCCAACCACACAAAACCAACCCAAGCAGCCCTTCTCCCCAGGGGGCCAGAAGGAAGCTCGGCCAGAGCTGTTGTGGATCCGTCAAGAGAGCGGCCTGCAGATGCCCGGCCTGGCTCGAGCTCCCATCATCTCAGCAGGTGCAGAGAAAGCAGAGGAGAGCCTCCCTCGGACAGACAAACGGAGGTTCCTGAGCCCTCTGGAGAGACAAGGCCCAGCGCCGGGCACTGATGCTCTCCCAATTCGCTCTCCCTTTGGGCACCACCCGGGCACCCCTCACAGCCCCTGCATGCGCATCCCAAAACCCAGGCCACGCTGGGATTCCACACTCATCAGCTCCAGCACGGAACCCAGGAAGGAGAACAGACCCACCCACCCAGCCGGTACGTGGGGAGGGGGCCTGCAGAAACCCTGCCAAATCCAGATAGCCAGCCGCCGTCCAGCACCAGACAAAGGAACACCATCACGCATGCCTAGAGAAGTCCATACCACAACCAGCTCGAGGCTCCTACTCAGGCCTGTCCCCTGAGGACGCCTCTCAAGGACCACCCCTGGGCAGGCTGTAGAAAAGAAGGTGCCTTCACACCGCGTGGGCGTGTATGTCCATTTGTCCAACCACGATGGACCACAGGATCCAGGGCATGCCCCAAAGAACCCTGGAACCACCGTCGGACCCAGCACTACCCCTCACGGCCATAGACCCCGACAAAGGGTCTCTTCTCAGCGTGAAACGCCCCACTCGCTTCAGGCAGCCCTCTTCCCAAGAGCAGCACATGGAAAGACATTCGTGGTCCATGGACAGATGCTTGGCTGAGCAAGCAGCTGTCCTTCTCCCCAACAGAAGCGGACTCAGCAATCCAGCGGCGCAGAAATGGGTGCCATGGGCAGCCCCAGTGTTGCGAAGAGAAACGCTCACACGAAAGGAAAGAGGTCTGGGAGGGAGACACACAGCCCATGGGAAACCCCTTCCCTCTCCCATCTCACCAGGGACACCCAGGAACTGGTTTCCAGGAAAGGAACCCCTGCACTGCCATCCAGATGCTGCTTGCCAAATGGGAGGGCGAGGCTGTGGGAATGCCTGGCATTGGGGAGGTCCGAGATCCAAACCCTTGCCCTTGCGGGGGCTGGGGGTTGGCCAGAGCCCTCCTTCCATGGAGCGCAAGCTACGATGTCTAGTCCCTCTTCTGGGAACCCAAGGGAGGAGAAGGGGAGCCAGACAGGATGGATAGACATGGCCGATGGGATCCCTGTGTTGGGAAAGTGCAATGGATCCACTTCGAGCAGCGCCCCGCGAAAAGGAGTCCTGAACATTCACCCCCAACACATGAGCGTCTCAGCGCTCCCCAGACAAGGTGTCACGCTCGAGAGGGCTGCCCCTGGGGAAAAGAGACGGGCCGAAGGACTCCGTGGATTCCGTCCAGATGGCCTAGCCTAGCCCATCGGACTCGACCGAATTCCCTGGTGAGGACGAAGTGATGAGGACAAAGACCTGCTTCGTTTGGAGTGGATTGACTTCCCCAGGTATTCTCCTGCACCCGTGTGTGGTATGCAGATCCACTCTGCTCGGCAAAAGCATCCACTCCCAGGCTGGGCATCCCCAGGCGGGCGCTTCCAACCCACTCCCACCCAAGATATGGGCTCAGGAGAGACTTGGGATGCATTTGTCTATCCAGGTCCTAGCTATTGTTTCCTACTCTATCTGCATGTGTATGCGTGTGGGTGTGTTTGGAGAGAGAGAGGGAGGGAGGCAGAATGAGAGAAAGAGGGAGAGAACGAGGGAGAGAAGGAGAGAGGAGGGCCTTCACTCCTTTCTGGATCCATTCAGCTCATTCAGTTCAATGCCTCTTAGTCCTTGTCCATGGAGGTGGGGGCCCCCTGCCACACGGAGATATGGTCTCGCCAGAGGGGGATCGCCCAGTGCAGCTCTTGCCCCAGCCACAGCCGGGACCAGGAGAGCCTCTGAAGCTGGGCAGCCGCGTGGGAACTCCCCTGAGAGCTTGCTGGAGACCAATCAAGCGTCCTGAGCGCATCACACCTGCTTTCAATCAGGCCTCCATTGCCTGGCGCCCTGCTGCCAAGAGAGGCTCTTCTCCAAAGGACACAAGGACATTTCCCTCAGCCTCCTCTGTGTGTGTGTGATTGTGTGTGTGTGTGAGAGAGAGAGAGAGAGAGAGTGAGAGAGAGAAAGAAAGAAACAGGCGGATGAGCCCAGCTGCCAACACTCTAGCCCCCGAAGCCCCCCATGTATTCCTCGGCACCACACTCCTTCTCACCTACCTGAAGCCGTGATGGGGACGGCTTGACCAGGGCCAGCTGGCGGTCCAATCCCGAGGCTGTGTGTGTCTGGGCGCCTGCCTCTAGGGGACCCCAAGCACGCCAAAGCCCAGGACCTGTTCCAAGCCTTCCAAACCCACTGCCACCCAACCAGGCGGCGAACTCACCTCCAAATCCGGAAGGCACACCTCCGCCCTCCGCCTGACAGGAGGTGTCTCGGAGGAGAGAGTCCCTGGTGCCCAGGAAACAACCACATATCCTCTGGGGGCCTGCTGTGAGTGCGTCCCGCTCAAGCCTCCATCCGCCCCCGACCTGGAGCCTGCGCCTTTGGAGCCTTGCCACTCCCACCTCTTAGAGCCTCGGAGCTGCACCTGAGGCCGGAAGGGGCTCTGGCGCCCTCGTGTGGACAGAGGCTCGAACAGCCCCTCTCAGGCTTGCCTTCTCTCTCTGGCTCAGCACGCCCCGGGGGGGCTGCTTGGGCTGGGGCCCCGAGGAGGGTGGGGGCTCCAGCCCCCGCCAAGAAGGGCCCTTCCACCTGGGCTCTATCTCCCTCTCTCAAAGGCGTTCTTCGTGCCCATGCCAACCTAGGCCATGCCTCGCCATGGAAATCCTTAGCTCCAAATCCCTCAGGGTGTGCCAGCCTGCACCCGTGTGGATGCAGCCTTGCCCAGATGGACTGAGGAAGATAGGCGTGTAAGGAGGGAACGAGTCGTTTTCCCCCTTCCTCATCCCCCTGCGATCCCATACTCCTTGCCATTCAGTCTTGCCTCGATTCTTTCCTTCTGGCTTGGTTCATCTTGCCAGGTCTCTCTTTCTCCCTTTCTTTTCAAACTCTCTTGACCCCACCTGGAGTGTGCCTCATCTGGAGCCCCATTGGTGCTTCCCAAGGCACAGAGTTTCCCAACCACACAAAACCAACCCAAGCAGCCCTTCTCCCCAGGGGGCCAGAAGGAAGCTCGGCCAAAGCTGTTGTGGATCCGTCAAGAGAGCGGCCTGCAGATGTCCGGCCTGGCTCGAGCTCCCATCATCTCAGCAGGTGCAGAGAAAGCAGAGGAGAGCCTCCCTCGGACAGACCAAGGGAGGTTCCTGAGCCCTCTGGAGAGACAAGGCCCAGCGCCGGGCACTGATGCTCTCCCAATTCGCTCTCCCTTTGGGCACCACCCGGGCACCCCTCACAGCCCCTGCATGCGCATCCCAAAACCCAGGCCACGCTGGGATTCCACACTCATCAGCTCCAGCACGGAACCCAGGAACGAGAACAGAAACCCACCCACCCAGCCGGCACGTGGGGAGGGGGCCTGCAGAAACACTGCCAAATCCAGATAGCCAGCCGCCGTCCAGCACCAGACAAAGGAACACCATCACGCATGCCTAGAGAAGTCCATACCACAACCAGCTCGAGGCTCCTACTCAGGCCTGTCCCCTGAGGACGCCTCTCAAGGACCACCCCTGGGCAGGCTGTAGAAAAGAAGGTGCCTTCACACCGCGTGGGCGTGTATGTCCATTTGTCCAACCACGATGGACCACAGGATCCAGGGCATGCCCCAAAGAACCCTGGAACCACCGTCGGACCCAGCACTACCCCTCACGGCCATAGACCCCGACAAAGGGTCTCTTCTCAGCGTGAAACGCCCCACTCGCTTCAGGCAGCCCTCTTCCCAAGAGCAGCACACGGAAAGACATTCGTGGTCCATGGACAGATGCTTGGCTGAGCAAGCAGCTGTCCTTCTCCCCAACAGAAGCGGACTCAGCAATCCAGCGGCGCAGAAATGGGTGCCATGGGCAGCCCCAGTGTTGCGAAGAGAAACGCTCACACGAAAGGAAAGAGGTCTGGGAGGGAGACACACAGCCCATGGGAAACCCCTTCCCTCTCCCATCTCACCAGGGACACCCAGGAACTGGCTTCCAGGAAAGGAACCCCTGCACTGCCATCCAGATGCTGCTTGCCAAATGGGAGGGCGAGGCTGTGGGAATGCCTGGCATTGGGGAGGTCCGAGATCCAAACCCTTGCCCTTGCGGGGGCTGGGGGTTGGCCAGAGCCCTCCTTCCATGGAGCGCAAGCTACGATGTCTAGTCCCTCTTCTGGGAACCCAAGGGAGGAGAAGGGGAGCCAGACAGGATGGATAGACATGGCCGATGGGATCCCTGTGTTGGGAAAGTGCAATGGATCCACTTCGAGCAGCGCCCCGCGAAAAGGAGTCCTGAACATTCACCCCCAACACATGAGCGTCTCAGCGCTCCCCAGACAAGGTGTCACGCTCGAGAGGGCTGCCCCTGGGGAAAAGAGACGGGCCGAAGGACTCCGTGGATTCCGTCCAGATGGCCTAGCCTAGCCCATCGGACTCGACCGAATTCCCTGGTGAGGACGAAGTGATGAGGACAAAGACCTGCTTCGTTTGGAGTGGATTGACTTCCCCAGGTATTCTCCTGCACCCGTGTGTGGTATGCAGATCCACTCTGCTCGGCAAAAGCATCCACTCCCAGGCTGGGCATCCCCAGGCGGGCGCTTCCAACCCACTCCCACCCAAGATATGGGCTCAGGAGAGACTTGGGATGCATTTGTCTATCCAGGTCCTAGCTATTGTTTCCTACTCTATCTGCATGTGTATGCGTGTGGGTGTGTTTGGAGAGAGAGAGGGAGGGAGGGAGAATGAGAGAAAGAGGGAGAGAACGAGGGAGAGAAGGAGAGAGGAGGGCCTTCACTCCTTTCTGGATCCATTCAGCTCATTCAGTTCAATGCCTCTTAGTCCTTGTCCATGGAGGTGGGGGCCCCCTGCCACACGGAGATATGGTCTCGCCAGAGGGGGATCGCCCAGTGCAGCTCTTGCCCCAGCCACAGCCGGGACCAGGAGAGCCTCTGAAGCTGGGCAGCCGCGTGGGAACTCCCCTGAGAGCTTGCTGGAGACCAATCAAGCGTCCTGAGCGCATCACACCTGCTTTCAATCAGGCCTCCATTGCCTGGCGCCCTGCTGCCAAGAGAGGCTCTTCTCCAAAGGACACAAGGACATTTCCCTCAGCCTCCTCTGTGTGTGTGTGATTGTGTGTGTGTGTGAGAGAGAGAGAGAGAGAGAGTGAGAGAGAGAAAGAAAGAAACAGGCGGATGAGCCCAGCTGCCAACACTCTAGCCCCCGAAGCCCCCCATGTATTCCTCGGCACCACACTCCTTCTCACCTACCTGAAGCCGTGATGGGGACGGCTTGACCAGGGCCAGCTGGCGGTCCAATCCCGAGGCTGTGTGTGTCTGGGCGCCTGCCTCTAGGGGACCCCAAGCACGCCAAAGCCCAGGACCTGTTCCAAGCCTTCCAAACCCACTGCCACCCAACCAGGCGGCGAACTCACCTCCAAATCCGGAAGGCACACCTCCGCCCTCCGCCTGACAGGAGGTGTCTCGGAGGAGAGAGTCCCTGGTGCCCAGGAAACAACCACATATCCTCTGGGGGCCTGCTGTGAGTGCGTCCCGCTCAAGCCTCCATCCGCCCCCGACCTGGAGCCTGCGCCTTTGGAGCCTTGCCACTCCCACCTCTTAGAGCCTCGGAGCTGCACCTGAGGCCGGAAGGGGCTCTGGCGCCCTCGTGTGGACAGAGGCTCGAACAGCCCCTCTCAGGCTTGCCTTCTCTCTCTGGCTCAGCACGCCCCGGGGGGGCTGCTTGGGCTGGGGCCCCGAGGAGGGTGGGGGCTCCAGCCCCCGCCAAGAAGGGCCCTTCCACCTGGGCTCTATCTCCCTCTCTCAAAGGCGTTCTTCGTGCCCATGCCAACCTAGGCCATGCCTCGCCATGGAAATCCTTAGCTCCAAATCCCTCAGGGTGTGCCAGCCTGCACCCGTGTGGATGCAGCCTTGCCCAGATGGACTGAGGAAGATAGGCGTGTAAGGAGGGAACGAGTCGTTTTCCCCCTTCCTCATCCCCCTGCGATCCCATACTCCTTGCCATTCAGTCTTGCCACGATTCTTTCCTTCTGGCTTGGTTCATCTTGCCAGGTCTCTCTTTCTCCCTTTCTTTTCAAACTCTCTTGACCCCACCTGGAGTGTGCCTCATCTGGAGCCCCATTGGTGCTTCCCAAGGCACAGAGTTTCCCAACCACACAAAACCAACCCAAGCAGCCCTTCTCCCCAGGGGGCCAGAAGGAAGCTCGGCCAAAGCTGTTGTGGATCCGTCAAGAGAGCGGCCTGCAGATGCCCGGCCTGGCTCGAGCTCCCATCATCTCAGCAGGTGCAGAGAAAGCAGAGGAGAGCCTCCCTCGGACAGACCAAGGGAGGTTCCTGAGCCCTCTGGAGAGACAAGGCCCAGCGCCGGGCACTGATGCTCTCCCAATTCGCTCTCCCTTTGGGCACCACCCGGGCACCCCTCACAGCCCCTGCATGCGCATCCCAAAACCCAGGCCACGCTGGGATTCCACACTCATCAGCTCCAGCACGGAACCCAGGAACGAGAACAGAAACCCACCCACCCAGCCGGCACGTGGGGAGGGGGCCTGCAGAAACACTGCCAAATCCAGATAGCCAGCCGCCGTCCAGCACCAGACAAAGGAACACCATCACGCATGCCTAGAGAAGTCCATACCACAACCAGCTCGAGGCTCCTACTCAGGCCTGTCCCCTGAGGACGCCTCTCAAGGACCACCCCTGGGCAGGCTGTAGAAAAGAAGGTGCCTTCACACCGGGTGGGCGTGTATGTCCATTTGTCCAACCACGATGGACCACAGGATCCAGGGCATGCCCCAAAGAACCCTGGAACCACCGTCGGACCCAGCACTACCCCTCACGGCCATAGACCCCGACAAAGGGTCTCTTCTCAGCGTGAAACGCCCCACTCGCTTCAGGCAGCCCTCTTCCCAAGAGCAGCACACGGAAAGACATTCGTGGTCCATGGACAGATGCTTGGCTGAGCAAGCAGCTGTCCTTCTCCCCAACAGAAGCGGACTCAGCAATCCAGCGGCGCAGAAATGGGTGCCATGGGCAGCCCCAGTGTTGCGAAGAGAAACGCTCACACGAAAGGAAAGAGGTCTGGGAGGGAGACACACAGCCCATGGGAAACCCCTTCCCTCTCCCATCTCACCAGGGACACCCAGGAACTGGCTTCCAGGAAAGGAACCCCTGCACTGCCATCCAGATGCTGCTTGCCAAATGGGAGGGCGAGGCTGTGGGAATGCCTGGCATTGGGGAGGTCCGAGATCCAAACCCTTGCCCTTGCGGGGGCTGGGGGTTGGCCAGAGCCCTCCTTCCATGGAGCGCAAGCTACGATGTCTAGTCCCTCTTCTGGGAACCCAAGGGAGGAGAAGGGGAGCCAGACAGGATGGATAGACATGGCCGATGGGATCCCTGTGTTGGGAAAGTGCAATGGATCCACTTCGAGCAGCGCCCCGCGAAAAGGAGTCCTGAACATTCACCCCCAACACATGAGCGTCTCAGCGCTCCCCAGACAAGGTGTCACGCTCGAGAGGGCTGCCCCTGGGGAAAAGAGACGGGCCGAAGGACTCCGTGGATTCCGTCCAGATGGCCTAGCCTAGCCCATCGGACTCGACCGAATTCCCTGGTGAGGACGAAGTGATGAGGACAAAGACCTGCTTCGTTTGGAGTGGATTGACTTCCCCAGGTATTCTCCTGCACCCGTGTGTGGTATGCAGATCCACTCTGCTCGGCAAAAGCATCCACTCCCAGGCTGGGCATCCCCAGGCGGGCGCTTCCAACCCACTCCCACCCAAGATATGGGCTCAGGAGAGACTTGGGATGCATTTGTCTATCCAGGTCCTAGCTATTGTTTCCTACTCTATCTGCATGTGTATGCGTGTGGGTGTGTTTGGAGAGAGAGAGGGAGGGAGGGAGAATGAGAGAAAGAGGGAGAGAACGAGGGAGAGAAGGAGAGAGGAGGGTCTTCACTCCTTTCTGGATCCATTCAGCTCATTCAGTTCAATGCCTCTTAGTCCTTGTCCATGGAGTTGGGGGCCCCCTGCCACACGGAGATGTGGTCTCGCCAGAGGGGGATCGCCCAGTGCAGCTCTTGCCCCAGCCACAGCCGGGACCAGGAGAGCCTCTGAAGCTGGGCAGCCGCGTGGGAACTCCCCTGAGAGCTTGCTGGAGGAGACCAATCCAGCGTCCTGAACGCATCACACCTGCTTTCAATCAGGCCTCCATTGCCTGGCGCCCTGCTGCCAAGAGAGGCTCTTCTCCAAAGGACACAAGGACATTTCCCTCAGCCTCCTCTGTGTGTGTGTGATTGTGTGTGTGTGAGAGAGAGAGAGAGAGAGAGTGAGAGAGAGAGAAAGAAAGAGAACAGGCGGATGAGCCCAGCTGCCAACACTCTAGCCCCCGAAGCCCCCCATGTATTCCTCGGCACCACACTCCTTCTCACCTACCTGAAGCCGTGATGGGGACGGCTTGACCAGGGCCAGCTGGCGGTCCAATCCCGAGGCTGTGTGTGTCTGGGCGCCTGCCTCTAGGGGACCCCAAGCACGCCAAAGCCCAGGACCTGTTCCAAGCCTTCCAAACCCACTGCCACCCAACCAGGCGGCGAACTCACCTCCAAATCCGGAAGGCACACCTCCGCCCTCCGCCTGACAGGAGGTGTCTCGGAGGAGAGAGTCCCTGGTGCCCAGGAAACACCCACATAGCCTCTGGGGGCCTGCTGTGAGTGCGTCCCGCTCAAGCCTCCATCCGCCCTCGACGTGGAGCCTGCGCCTTTGGAGCCTGGCCACTCCCACCTCTTAGAGCCTCGGAGCTGCACCTGAGGCCGGAAGGGGCTCTGGCGCCCTCGTGTGGACAGAGGCTCGAACAGCCCCTCTCAGGCTTGCCTTCTCTCTCTGGCTCAGCACGCCCCGGGGGGCTGCTTCGGCTGCGCCCAGAGGAGGGTGGGGTACCCAGCCCCCGCCAAGAAGGGCCCTTCCACCTGGGCTCTATCTCCCTCTCTCAAAGGCGTTCTTCGTGCCCATGCCAACCTAGGCCATGCCTCGCCGTGGAAATCCTTAGCTCCAAATCCCTCAGGGTGTGCCAGCCTGCACCCGTGTGGATGCAGCCTTGCCCAGATGGACTGAGGAAGATAGGCGTGTAAGGAGGGAACGAGTCGTTTTCCCCCTTCCTCATCCCCCTGCGATCCCATACTCCTTGCCATTCAGTCTTGCCACGATTCTTTCCTTCTGGCTTGGTTCATCTTGCCAGGTCTCTCTTTCTCCCTTTCTTTTCAAACTCTCTTGACCCCACCTGGAGTGTGCCTCATCTGGAGCCCCATTGGTGCTTCCCAAGGCACAGAGTTTCCCAACCACACAAAACCAACCCAAGCAGCCCTTCTCCCCAGGGGGCCAGAAGGAAGCTCGGCCAGAGCTGTTGTGGATCCGTCAAGAGAGCGGCCTGCAGATGCCCGGCCTGGCTCGAGCTCCCATCATCTCAGCAGGTGCAGAGAAAGCAGAGGAGAGCCTCCCTCGGACAGACCAAGGGAGGTTCCTGAGCCCTCTGGAGAGACAAGGCCCAGCGCCGGGCACTGCTGCTCTCCCAATTCGCTCTCCCTTTGGGCACCACCTGGGCACCCCTCACAGCCCCTGGATGCGCATCCTAAAACCAAGGCCACGCTGGGATTCCACACTCATCAGCTCCAGCACGGAACCCAGGAACGAGAACAGAAACCCACCCACCCAGCCGGTACGTGGGGAGGGGGCCTGCAGAAACCCTGCCAAATCCAGATAGCCAGCCGCCGTCCAGCACCAGACAAAGGAACACCATCACGCATGCCTAGAGAAGTCCATACCACAACCAGCTCGAGGCTCCTACTCAGGCCTGTCCCCTGAGGACGCCTCTCAAGGACCACCCCTGGGCAGGCTGTAGAAAAGAAGGTGCCTTCACACCGCGTGGGCGTGTATGTCCATTTGTCCAACCACGATGGACCACAGGATCCAGGGCATGCCCCAAAGAACCCTGGAACCACCGTCGGACCCAGCACTACCCCTCACGGCCATAGACCCCGACAAAGGGTCTCTTCTCAGCGTGAAACGCCCCACTCGCTTCAGGCAGCCCTCTTCCCAAGAGCAGCACACGGAAAGACATTCGTGGTCCATGGACAGATGCTTGGCTGAGCAAGCAGCTGTCCTTCTCCCCAACAGAAGCGGACTCAGCAATCCAGAGGCGCAGAAATGGGTGCCATGGGCAGCCCCAGTGTTGCGAAGAGAAACGCTCACACGAAAGGAAAGAGGTCTGGGAGGGAGACACACAGCCCATGGGAAACCCCTTCCCTCTCCCATCTCACCAGGGACACCCAGGAACTGGCTTCCAGGAAAGGAACCCCTGCACTGCCATCCAGATGCTGCTTGCCAAATGGGAGGGCGAGGCTGTGGGAATGCCTGGCATTGGGGAGGTCCGAGATCCAAACCCTTGCCCTTGCGGGGGCTGGGGGTTGGCCAGAGCCCTCCTTCCATGGAGCGCAAGCTACGATGTCTAGTCCCTCTTCTGGGAACCCAAGGGAGGAGAAGGGGAGCCAGACAGGATGGATAGACATGGCCGATGGGATCCCTGTGTTGGGAAAGTGCAATGGATCCACTTCGAGCAGCGCCCCGCGAAAAGGAGTCCTGAACATTCACCCCCAACACATGAGCGTCTCAGCGCTCCCCAGACAAGGTGTCACGCTCGAGAGGGCTGCCCCTGGGGAAAAGAGACGGGCCGAAGGACTCCGTGGATTCCGTCCAGATGGCCTAGCCTAGCCCATCGGACTCGACCGAATTCCCTGGTGAGGACGAAGTGATGAGGACAAAGACCTGCTTCGTTTGGAGTGGATTGACTTCCCCAGGTATTCTCCTGCACCCGTGTGTGGTATGCAGATCCACTCTGCTCGGCAAAAGCATCCACTCCCAGGCTGGGCATCCCCAGGCGGGCGCTTCCAACCCACTCCCACCCAAGATATGGGCTCAGGAGAGACTTGGGATGCATTTGTCTATCCAGGTCCTAGCTATTGTTTCCTACTCTATCTGCATGTGTATGCGTGTGGGTGTGTTTGGAGAGAGAGAGGGAGGGAGGGAGAATGAGAGAAAGAGGGAGAGAACGAGGGAGAGAAGGAGAGAGGAGGGCCTTCACTCCTTTCTGGATCCATTCAGCTCATTCAGTTCAATGCCTCTTAGTCCTTGTCCATGGAGTTGGGGGCCCCCTGCCACACGGAGATATGGTCTCGCCAGAGGGGGATCGCCCAGTGCAGCTCTTGCCCCAGCCACAGCCGGGACCAGGAGAGCCTCTGAAGCTGGGCAGCCGCGTGGGAACTCCCCTGAGAGCTTGCTGGAGACCAATCAAGCGTCCTGAGCGCATCACACCTGCTTTCAATCAGGCCTCCATTGCCTGGCGCCCTGCTGCCAAGAGAGGCTCTTCTCCAAAGGACACAAGGACATTTCCCTCAGCCTCCTCTGTGTGTGTGTGATTGTGTGTGTGTGTGAGAGAGAGAGAGAGAGAGAGAGTGAGAGAGAGAAAGAAAAAAACAGGCGGATGAGCCCAGCTGCCAACACTCTAGCCCCCGAAGCCCCCCATGTATTCCTCGGCACCACACTCCTTCTCACCTACCTGAAGCCGTGATGGGGACGGCTTGACCAGGGCCAGCTGGCGGTCCAATCCCGAGGCTGTGTGTGTCTGGGCGCCTGCCTCTAGGGGACCCCAAGCACGCCAAAGCCCAGGACCTGTTCCAAGCCTTCCAAACCCACTGCCACCCAACCAGGCGGCGAACTCACCTCCAAATCCGGAAGGCACACCTCCGCCCTCCGCCTGACAGGAGGTGTCTCGGAGGAGAGAGTCCCTGGTGCCCAGGAAACACCCACATAGCCTCTGGGGGCCTGCTGTGAGTGCGTCCCGCTCAAGCCTCCATCCGCCCCCGACCTGGAGCCTGCGCCTTTGGAGCCTTGCCACTCCCACCTCTTAGAGCCTCGGAGCTGCACCTGAGGCCGGAAGGGGCTCTGGCGCCCTCGTGTGGACAGAGGCTCGAACAGCCCCTCTCAGGCTTGCCTTCTCTCTCTGGCTCAGCACGCCCCGGGGGGCTGCTTGGGCTGGGGCCCCGAGGAGGGTGGGGGCTCCAGCCCCCGCCAAGAAGGGCCCTTCCACCTGGGCTCTATCTCCCTCTCTCAAAGGCGTTCTTTGTGCCCATGCCAACCTAGGCCATGCCTCGCCATGGAAATCCTTAGCTCCAAATCCCTCAGGGTGTGCCAGCCTGCACCCGTGTGGAAGCAGCCTTGCCCAGATGGACTGAGGAAGATAGGCGTGTAAGGAGGGAACGAGTCGTTTTCCCCCTTCCTCATCCCCCTGCGATCCCATACTCCTTGCCATTCAGTCTTGCCACGATTCTTTCCTTCTGGCTTGGTTCATCTTGCCAGGTCTCTCTTTCTCCCTTTCTTTTCAAACTCTCTTGACCCCACCTGGAGTGTGCCTCATCTGGAGCCCCATTGGTGCTTCCCAAGGCACAGAGTTTCCCAACCACACAAAACCAACCCAAGCAGCCCTTCTCCCCAGGGGGCCAGAAGGAAGCTCGGCCAGAGCTGTTGTGGATCCGTCAAGAGAGCGGCCTGCAGATGCCCGGCCTGGCTCGAGCTCCCATCATCTCAGCAGGTGCAGAGAAAGCAGAGGAGAGCCTCCCTCGGACAGACCAAGGGAGGTTCCTGAGCCCTCTGGAGAGACAAGGCCCAGCGCCGGGCACTGATGCTCTCCCAATTCGCTCTCCCTTTGGGCACCACCTGGGCACCCCTCACAGCCCCTGCATGCGCATCCTAAAACCCAGGCCACGCTGGGATTCCACACTCATCAGCTCCAGCACGGAACCCAGGAACGAGAACAGAAACCCACCCACCCAGCCGGCACGTGGGGAGGGGGCCTGCAGAAACACTGCCAAATCCAGATAGCCAGCCGCCGTCCAGCACCAGACAAAGGAACACCATCACGCATGCCTAGAGAAGTCCATACCACAACCAGCTCGAGGCTCCTACTCAGGCCTGTCCCCTGAGGACGCCTCTCAAGGACCACCCCTGGGCAGGCTGTAGAAAAGAAGGTGCCTTCACACCGGGTGGGCGTGTATGTCCATTTGTCCAACCACGATGGACCACAGGATCCAGGGCATGCCCCAAAGAACCCTGGAACCACCGTCGGACCCAGCACTCCCCCTCACGGCCATAGACCCCGACAAAGGGTCTCTTCTCAGCGTGAAACGCCCCACTCGCTTCAGGCAGCCCTCTTCCCAAGAGCAGCACACGGAAAGACATTCGTGGTCCATGGACAGATGCTTGGCTGAGCAAGCAGCTGTCCTTCTCCCCAACAGAAGCGGACTCAGCAATCCAGCGGCGCAGAAATGGGTGCCATGGGCAGCCCCAGTGTTGCGAAGAGAAACGCTCACACGAAAGGAAAGAGGTCTGGGAGGGAGACACACAGCCCATGGGAAACCCCTTCCCTCTCCCATCTCACCAGGGACACCCAGGTACTGGCTTCCAGGAAAGGAACCCCTGCACTGCCATCCAGATGCTGCTTGCCAAATGGGAGGGCGAGGCTGTGGGAATGCCTGGCATTGGGGAGGTCCGAGATCCAAACCCTTGCCCTTGCGGGGGCTGGGGGGGTGGCCAGAGCCCTCCTTCCATGGAGCGCAAATTACGACATCTAGCCCCTCTTCTGGGAACCCAAGGGAGGAGAAGGGGAGCCAGACAGGATGGATAGACATGGCCGATGGGATCCCTGTGTTGGGAAAGTGCAATGGATCCACTTCGAGCAGCGCCCCGCGAAAAGGAGTCCTGAACATTCACCCCCAACACATGAGCGTCTCAGCGCTCCCCAGACAAGGTGTCACGCTCGAGAGGGCTGCCCCTGGGGAAAAGAGACGGGCCGAAGGACTCCGTGGATTCCGTCCAGATGGCCTAGCCTAGCCCATCGGACTCGACCGAATTCCCTGGTGAGGACGAAGTGATGAGGACAAAGACATGCTTCGTTTGGAGTGGATTGACTTCCCCAGGTATTCTCCTGCACCCGTGTGTGGTATGCAGATCCACTCTGCTCGGCAAAAGCATCCACTCCCAGGCTGGGCATCCCCAGGCGGGCGCTTCCAACCCACTCCCACCCAAGATATGGGCTCAGGAGAGACTTGGGATGCATTTGTCTATCCAGGTCCTAGCTATTGTTTCCTACTCTATCTGCATGTGTATGCGTGTGGGTGTGTTTGGAGAGAGAGAGGGAGGGAGGCAGAATGAGAGAAAGAGGGAGAGAACGAGGGAGAGAAGGAGAGAGGAGGGCCTTCACTCCTTTCTGGATCCATTCAGCTCATTCAGTTCAATGCCTCTTAGTCCTTGTCCATGGAGTTGGGGGCCCCCTGCCACACGGAGATGTGGTCTCGCCAGAGGGGGATCGCCCAGTGCAGCTCTTGCCCCAGCCACAGCCGGGACCAGGAGAGCCTCTGAAGCTGGGCAGCCGCGTGGGAACTCCCCTGAGAGCTTGCTGGAGGAGACCAATCCAGCGTCCTGAACGCATCACACCTGCTTTCAATCAGGCCTCCATTGCCTGGCGCCCTGCTGCCAAGAGAGGCTCTTCTCCAAAGGACACAAGGACATTTCCCTCAGCCTCCTCTGTGTGTGTGTGATTGTGTGTGTGTGAGAGAGATAGAGAGAGAGAGCGAGAGAGAGAAAGAGAACAGGCGGATGAGCCCAGCTGCCAACACTCTAGCCCCCGAAGCCCCCCATGTATTCCTCGGCACCACACTCCTTCTCACCTACCTGAAGCCGTGATGGGGACGGCTTGACCAGGGCCAGCTGGCGGTCCAATCCCGAGGCTGTGTGTGTCTGGGCGCCTGCCTCTAGGGGACCCCAAGCACGCCAAAGCCCAGGACCTGTTCCAAGCCTTCCAAACCCACTGCCACCCAACCAGGCGGCGAACTCACCTCCAAATCCGGAAGGCACACCTCCGCCCTCCGCCTGACAGGAGGTGTCTCGGAGGAGAGAGTCCCTGGTGCCCAGGAAACACCCACATATCCTCTGGGGGCCTGCTGTGAGTGCGTCCCGCTCAAGCCTCCATCCGCCCCCGACCTGGAGCCTGCGCCTTTGGAGCCTTGCCACTCCCACCTCTTAGAGCCTCGGAGCTGCACCTGAGGCCGGAAGGGGCTCTGGCGCCCTCGTGTGGACAGAGGCTCGAACAGCCCCTCTCAGGCTTGCCTTCTCTCTCTGGCTCAGCACGCCCCGGGGGGCTGCTTGGGCTGGGGCCCCGAGGAGGGTGGGGGCTCCAGCCCCCGCCAAGAAGGGCCCTTCCACCTGGGCTCTATCTCCCTCTCTCAAAGGCGTTCTTTGTGCCCATGCCAACCTAGGCCATGCCTCGCCATGGAAATCCTTAGCTCCAAATCCCTCAGGGTGTGCCAGCCTGCACCCGTGTGGAAGCAGCCTTGCCCAGATGGACTGAGGAAGATAGGCGTGTAAGGAGGGAACGAGTCGTTTTCCCCCTTCCTCATCCCCCTGCGATCCCATACTCCTTGCCATTCAGTCTTGCCACGATTCTTTCCTTCTGGCTTGGTTCATCTTGCCAGGTCTCTCTTTCTCCCTTTCTTTTCAAACTCTCTTGACCCCACCTGGAGTGTGCCTCATCTGGAGCCCCATTGGTGCTTCCCAAGGCACAGAGTTTCCCAACCACACAAAACCAACCCAAGCAGCCCTTCTCCCCAGGGGGCCAGAAGGAAGCTCGGCCAGAGCTGTTGTGGATCCGTCAAGAGAGCGGCCTGCAGATGCCCGGCCTGGCTCGAGCTCCCATCATCTCAGCAGGTGCAGAGAAAGCAGAGGAGAGCCTCCCTCGGACAGACCAAGGGAGGTTCCTGAGCCCTCTGGAGAGACAAGGCCCAGCGCCGGGCACTGCTGCTCTCCCAATTCGCTCTCCCTTTGGGCACCACCTGGGCACCCCTCACAGCCCCTGGATGCGCATCCTAAAACCCAGGCCACGCTGGGATTCCACACTCATCAGCTCCAGCACGGAACCCAGGAACGAGAACAGAAACCCACCCACCCAGCCGGTACGTGGGGAGGGGGCCTGCAGAAACCCTGCCAAATCCAGATAGCCAGCCGCCGTCCAGCACCAGACAAAGGAACACCATCACGCATGCCTAGAGAAGTCCATACCACAACCAGCTCGAGGCTCCTACTCAGGCCTGTCCCCTGAGGACGCCTCTCAAGGACCACCCCTGGGCAGGCTGTAGAAAAGAAGGTGCCTTCACACCGCGTGGGCGTGTATGTCCATTTGTCCAACCACGATGGACCACAGGATCCAGGGCATGCCCCAAAGAACCCTGGAACCACCGTCGGACCCAGCACTCCCCCTCACGGCCATAGACCCCGACAAAGGGTCTCTTCTCAGCGTGAAACGCCCCACTCGCTTCAGGCAGCCCTCTTCCCAAGAGCAGCACATGGAAAGACATTCGTGGTCCATGGACAGATGCTTGGCTGAGCAAGCAGCTGTCCTTCTCCCCAACAGAAGCGGACTCAGCAATCCAGCGGCGCAGAAATGGGTGCCATGGGCAGCCCCAGTGTTGCGAAGAGAAACGCTCACACGAAAGGAAAGAGGTCTGGGAGGGAGACACACAGCCCATGGGAAACCCCTTCCCTCTCCCATCTCACCAGGGACACCCAGGAACTGGCTTCCAGGAAAGGAACCCCTGCACTGCCATCCAGATGCTGCTTGCCAAATGGGAGGGCGAGGCTGTGGGAATGCCTGGCATTGGGGAGGTCCGAGATCCAAACCCTTGCCCTTGCGGGGGCTGGGGCGGGGGGCCAGAGCCCTCCTTCCATGGAGCGCAAGCTACGATGTCTAGTCCCTCTTCTGGGAACCCAAGGGAGGAGAAGGGGAGCCAAACAGGATGGATAGACATGGCCGATGGGATCCCTGTGTTGGGAAAGTGCAATGGATCCACTTCGAGCAGCGCCCCGCGAAAAGGAGTCCTGAACATTCACCCCCAACACATGAGCGTCTCAGCGCTCCCCAGACAAGGTGTCACGCTCGAGAGGGCTGCCCCTGGGGAAAAGAGACGGGCCGAAGGACTCCGTGGATTCCGTCCAGATGGCCTAGCCTAGCCCATCGGACTCGACCGAATTCCCTGGTGAGGACGAAGTGATGAGGACAAAGACCTGCTTCGTTTGGAGTGGATTGACTTCCCCAGGTATTCTCCTGCACCCGTGTGTGGTATGCAGATCCACTCTGCTCGGCAAAAGCATCCACTCCCAGGCTGGGCATCCCCAGGCGGGCGCTTCCAACCCACTCCCACCCAAGATATGGGCTCAGGAGAGACTTGGGATGCATTTGTCTATCCAGGTCCTAGCTATTGTTTCCTACTCTATCTGCATGTGTATGCGTGTGGGTGTGTTTGGAGAGAGAGAGGGAGGGAGGCAGAATGAGAGAAAGAGGGAGAGAACGAGGGAGAGAAGGAGAGAGGAGGGCCTTCACTCCTTTCTGGATCCATTCAGCTCATTCAGTTCAATGCCTCTTAGTCCTTGTCCATGGAGTTGGGGGCCCCCTGCCACACGGAGATATGGTCTCGCCAGAGGGGGATCGCCCAGTGCAGCTCTTGCCCCAGCCACAGCCGGGACCAGGAGAGCCTCTGAAGCTGGGCAGCCGCGTGGGAACTCCCCTGAGAGCTTGCTGGAGACCAATCAAGCGTCCTGAGCGCATCACACCTGCTTTCAATCAGGCCTCCATTGCCTGGCGCCCTGCTGCCAAGAGAGGCTCTTCTCCAAAGGACACAAGGACATTTCCCTCAGCCTCCTCTGTGTGTGTGTGATTGTGTGTGTGTGTGAGAGAGAGAGAGAGAGAGAGTGAGAGAGAGAAAGAAAGAAACAGGCGGATGAGCCCAGCTGCCAACACTCTAGCCCCCGAAGCCCCCCATGTATTCCTCGGCACCACACTCCTTCTCACCTACCTGAAGCCGTGATGGGGACGGCTTGACCAGGGCCAGCTGGCGGTCCAATCCCGAGGCTGTGTGTGTCTGGGCGCCTGCCTCTAGGGGACCCCAAGCACGCCAAAGCCCAGGACCTGTTCCAAGCCTTCCAAACCCACTGCCACCCAACCAGGCGGCGAACTCACCTCCAAATCCGGAAGGCACACCTCCGCCCTCCGCCTGACAGGAGGTGTCTCGGAGGAGAGAGTCCCTGGTGCCCAGGAAACACCCACATAGCCTCTGGGGGCCTGCTGTGAGTGCGTCCCGCTCAAGCCTCCATCCGCCCCCGACCTGGAGCCTGCGCCTTTGGAGCCTTGCCACTCCCACCTCTTAGAGCCTCGGAGCTGCACCTGAGGCCGGAAGGGGCTCTGGCGCCCTCGTGTGGACAGAGGCTCGAACAGCCCCTCTCAGGCTTGCCTTCTCTCTCTGGCTCAGCACGCCCCGGGGGGCTGCTTGGGCTGGGGCCCCGAGGAGGGTGGGGGCTCCAGCCCCCGCCAAGAAGGGCCCTTCCACCTGGGCTCTATCTCCCTCTCTCAAAGGCGTTCTTTGTGCCCATGCCAACCTAGGCCATGCCTCGCCATGGAAATCCTTAGCTCCAAATCCCTCAGGGTGTGCCAGCCTGCACCCGTGTGGAAGCAGCCTTGCCCAGATGGACTGAGGAAGATAGGCGTGTAAGGAGGGAACGAGTCGTTTTCCCCCTTCCTCATCCCCCTGCGATCCCATACTCCTTGCCATTCAGTCTTGCCACGATTCTTTCCTTCTGGCTTGGTTCATCTTGCCAGGTCTCTCTTTCTCCCTTTCTTTTCAAACTCTCTTGACCCCACCTGGAGTGTGCCTCATCTGGAGCCCCATTGGTGCTTCCCAAGGCACAGAGTTTCCCAACCACACAAAACCAACCCAAGCAGCCCTTCTCCCCAGGGGGCCAGAAGGAAGCTCGGCCAAAGCTGTTGTGGATCCGTCAAGAGAGCGGCCTGCAGATGTCCGGCCTGGCTCGAGCTCCCATCATCTCAGCAGGTGCAGAGAAAGCAGAGGAGAGCCTCCCTCGGACAGACCAAGGGAGGTTCCTGAGCCCTCTGGAGAGACAAGGCCCAGCGCCGGGCACTGATGCTCTCCCAATTCGCTCTCCCTTTGGGCACCACCCGGGCACCCCTCACAGCCCCTGCATGCGCATCCCAAAACCCAGGCCACGCTGGGATTCCACACTCATCAGCTCCAGCACGGAACCCAGGAACGAGAACAGAAACCCACCCACCCAGCCGGCACGTGGGGAGGGGGCCTGCAGAAACACTGCCAAATCCAGATAGCCAGCCGCCGTCCAGCACCAGACAAAGGAACACCATCACGCATGCCTAGAGAAGTCCATACCACAACCAGCTCGAGGCTCCTACTCAGGCCTGTCCCCTGAGGACGCCTCTCAAGGACCACCCCTGGGCAGGCTGTAGAAAAGAAGGTGCCTTCACACCGGGTGGGCGTGTATGTCCATTTGTCCAACCACGATGGACCACAGGATCCAGGGCATGCCCCAAAGAACCCTGGAACCACCGTCGGACCCAGCACTCCCCCTCACGGCCATAGACCCCGACAAAGGGTCTCTTCTCAGCGTGAAACGCCCCACTCGCTTCAGGCAGCCCTCTTCCCAAGAGCAGCACACGGAAAGACATTCGTGGTCCATGGACAGATGCTTGGCTGAGCAAGCAGCTGTCCTTCTCCCCAACAGAAGCGGACTCAGCAATCCAGCGGCGCAGAAATGGGTGCCATGGGCAGCCCCAGTGTTGCGAAGAGAAACGCTCACACGAAAGGAAAGAGGTCTGGGAGGGAGACACACAGCCCATGGGAAACCCCTTCCCTCTCCCATCTCACCAGGGACACCCAGGTACTGGCTTCCAGGAAAGGAACCCCTGCACTGCCATCCAGATGCTGCTTGCCAAATGGGAGGGCGAGGCTGTGGGAATGCCTGGCATTGGGGAGGTCCGAGATCCAAACCCTTGCCCTTGCGGGGGCTGGGGGGGTGGCCAGAGCCCTCCTTCCATGGAGCGCAAATTACGACATCTAGCCCCTCTTCTGGGAACCCAAGGGAGGAGAAGGGGAGCCAGACAGGATGGATAGACATGGCCGATGGGATCCCTGTGTTGGGAAAGTGCAATGGATCCACTTCGAGCAGCGCCCCGCGAAAAGGAGTCCTGAACATTCACCCCCAACACATGAGCGTCTCAGCGCTCCCCAGACAAGGTGTCACGCTCGAGAGGGCTGCCCCTGGGGAAAAGAGACGGGCCGAAGGACTCCGTGGATTCCGTCCAGATGGCCTAGCCTAGCCCATCGGACTCGACCGAATTCCCTGGTGAGGACGAAGTGATGAGGACAAAGACATGCTTCGTTTGGAGTGGATTGACTTCCCCAGGTATTCTCCTGCACCCGTGTGTGGTATGCAGATCCACTCTGCTCGGCAAAAGCATCCACTCCCAGGCTGGGCATCCCCAGGCGGGCGCTTCCAACCCACTCCCACCCAAGATATGGGCTCAGGAGAGACTTGGGATGCATTTGTCTATCCAGGTCCTAGCTATTGTTTCCTACTCTATCTGCATGTGTATGCGTGTGGGTGTGTTTGGAGAGAGAGAGGGAGGGAGGCAGAATGAGAGAAAGAGGGAGAGAACGAGGGAGAGAAGGAGAGAGGAGGGCCTTCACTCCTTTCTGGATCCATTCAGCTCATTCAGTTCAATGCCTCTTAGTCCTTGTCCATGGAGTTGGGGGCCCCCTGCCACACGGAGATGTGGTCTCGCCAGAGGGGGATCGCCCAGTGCAGCTCTTGCCCCAGCCACAGCCGGGACCAGGAGAGCCTCTGAAGCTGGGCAGCCGCGTGGGAACTCCCCTGAGAGCTTGCTGGAGGAGACCAATCCAGCGTCCTGAACGCATCACACCTGCTTTCAATCAGGCCTCCATTGCCTGGCGCCCTGCTGCCAAGAGAGGCTCTTCTCCAAAGGACACAAGGACATTTCCCTCAGCCTCCTCTGTGTGTGTGTGATTGTGTGTGTGTGAGAGAGATAGAGAGAGAGAGCGAGAGAGAGAAAGAGAACAGGCGGATGAGCCCAGCTGCCAACACTCTAGCCCCCGAAGCCCCCCATGTATTCCTCGGCACCACACTCCTTCTCACCTACCTGAAGCCGTGATGGGGACGGCTTGACCAGGGCCAGCTGGCGGTCCAATCCCGAGGCTGTGTGTGTCTGGGCGCCTGCCTCTAGGGGACCCCAAGCACGCCAAAGCCCAGGACCTGTTCCAAGCCTTCCAAACCCACTGCCACCCAACCAGGCGGCGAACTCACCTCCAAATCCGGAAGGCACACCTCCGCCCTCCGCCTGACAGGAGGTGTCTCGGAGGAGAGAGTCCCTGGTGCCCAGGAAACACCCACATATCCTCTGGGGGCCTGCTGTGAGTGCGTCCCGCTCAAGCCTCCATCCGCCCCCGACCTGGAGCCTGCGCCTTTGGAGCCTTGCCACTCCCACCTCTTAGAGCCTCGGAGCTGCACCTGAGGCCGGAAGGGGCTCTGGCGCCCTCGTGTGGACAGAGGCTCGAACAGCCCCTCTCAGGCTTGCCTTCTCTCTCTGGCTCAGCACGCCCCGGGGGGCTGCTTGGGCTGGGGCCCCGAGGAGGGTGGGGGCTCCAGCCCCCGCCAAGAAGGGCCCTTCCACCTGGGCTCTATCTCCCTCTCTCAAAGGCGTTCTTTGTGCCCATGCCAACCTAGGCCATGCCTCGCCATGGAAATCCTTAGCTCCAAATCCCTCAGGGTGTGCCAGCCTGCACCCGTGTGGAAGCAGCCTTGCCCAGATGGACTGAGGAAGATAGGCGTGTAAGGAGGGAACGAGTCGTTTTCCCCCTTCCTCATCCCCCTGCGATCCCATACTCCTTGCCATTCAGTCTTGCCACGATTCTTTCCTTCTGGCTTGGTTCATCTTGCCAGGTCTCTCTTTCTCCCTTTCTTTTCAAACTCTCTTGACCCCACCTGGAGTGTGCCTCATCTGGAGCCCCATTGGTGCTTCCCAAGGCACAGAGTTTCCCAACCACACAAAACCAACCCAAGCAGCCCTTCTCCCCAGGGGGCCAGAAGGAAGCTCGGCCAGAGCTGTTGTGGATCCGTCAAGAGAGCGGCCTGCAGATGCCCGGCCTGGCTCGAGCTCCCATCATCTCAGCAGGTGCAGAGAAAGCAGAGGAGAGCCTCCCTCGGACAGACCAAGGGAGGTTCCTGAGCCCTCTGGAGAGACAAGGCCCAGCGCCGGGCACTGCTGCTCTCCCAATTCGCTCTCCCTTTGGGCACCACCTGGGCACCCCTCACAGCCCCTGGATGCGCATCCTAAAACCAAGGCCACGCTGGGATTCCACACTCATCAGCTCCAGCACGGAACCCAGGAACGAGAACAGAAACCCACCCACCCAGCCGGTACGTGGGGAGGGGGCCTGCAGAAACCCTGCCAAATCCAGATAGCCAGCCGCCGTCCAGCACCAGACAAAGGAACACCATCACGCATGCCTAGAGAAGTCCATACCACAACCAGCTCGAGGCTCCTACTCAGGCCTGTCCCCTGAGGACGCCTCTCAAGGACCACCCCTGGGCAGGCTGTAGAAAAGAAGGTGCCTTCACACCGCGTGGGCGTGTATGTCCATTTGTCCAACCACGATGGACCACAGGATCCAGGGCATGCCCCAAAGAACCCTGGAACCACCGTCGGACCCAGCACTCCCCCTCACGGCCATAGACCCCGACAAAGGGTCTCTTCTCAGCGTGAAACGCCCCACTCGCTTCAGGCAGCCCTCTTCCCAAGAGCAGCACATGGAAAGACATTCGTGGTCCATGGACAGATGCTTGGCTGAGCAAGCAGCTGTCCTTCTCCCCAACAGAAGCGGACTCAGCAATCCAGCGGCGCAGAAATGGGTGCCATGGGCAGCCCCAGTGTTGCGAAGAGAAACGCTCACACGAAAGGAAAGAGGTCTGGGAGGGAGACACACAGCCCATGGGAAACCCCTTCCCTCTCCCATCTCACCAGGGACACCCAGGAACTGGCTTCCAGGAAAGGAACCCCTGCACTGCCATCCAGATGCTGCTTGCCAAATGGGAGGGCGAGGCTGTGGGAATGCCTGGCATTGGGGAGGTCCGAGATCCAAACCCTTGCCCTTGCGGGGGCTGGGGCGGGGGGCCAGAGCCCTCCTTCCATGGAGCGCAAGCTACGATGTCTAGTCCCTCTTCTGGGAACCCAAGGGAGGAGAAGGGGAGCCAAACAGGATGGATAGACATGGCCGATGGGATCCCTGTGTTGGGAAAGTGCAATGGATCCACTTCGAGCAGCGCCCCGCGAAAAGGAGTCCTGAACATTCACCCCCAACACATGAGCGTCTCAGCGCTCCCCAGACAAGGTGTCACGCTCGAGAGGGCTGCCCCTGGGGAAAAGAGACGGGCCGAAGGACTCCGTGGATTCCGTCCAGATGGCCTAGCCTAGCCCATCGGACTCGACCGAATTCCCTGGTGAGGACGAAGTGATGAGGACAAAGACCTGCTTCGTTTGGAGTGGATTGACTTCCCCAGGTATTCTCCTGCACCCGTGTGTGGTATGCAGATCCACTCTGCTCGGCAAAAGCATCCACTCCCAGGCTGGGCATCCCCAGGCGGGCGCTTCCAACCCACTCCCACCCAAGATATGGGCTCAGGAGAGACTTGGGATGCATTTGTCTATCCAGGTCCTAGCTATTGTTTCCTACTCTATCTGCATGTGTATGCGTGTGGGTGTGTTTGGAGAGAGAGAGGGAGGGAGGGAGAATGAGAGAAAGAGGGAGAGAACGAGGGAGAGAAGGAGAGAGGAGGGCCTTCACTCCTTTCTGGATCCATTCAGCTCATTCAGTTCAATGCCTCTTAGTCCTTGTCCATGGAGTTGGGGGCCCCCTGCCACACGGAGATATGGTCTCGCCAGAGGGGGATCGCCCAGTGCAGCTCTTGCCCCAGCCACAGCCGGGACCAGGAGAGCCTCTGAAGCTGGGCAGCCGCGTGGGAACTCCCCTGAGAGCTTGCTGGAGACCAATCAAGCGTCCTGAGCGCATCACACCTGCTTTCAATCAGGCCTCCATTGCCTGGCGCCCTGCTGCCAAGAGAGGCTCTTCTCCAAAGGACACAAGGACATTTCCCTCAGCCTCCTCTGTGTGTGTGTGATTGTGTGTGTGTGTGAGAGAGAGAGAGAGAGAGAGTGAGAGAGAGAAAGAAAGAAACAGGCGGATGAGCCCAGCTGCCAACACTCTAGCCCCCGAAGCCCCCCATGTATTCCTCGGCACCACACTCCTTCTCACCTACCTGAAGCCGTGATGGGGACGGCTTGACCAGGGCCAGCTGGCGGTCCAATCCCGAGGCTGTGTGTGTCTGGGCGCCTGCCTCTAGGGGACCCCAAGCACGCCAAAGCCCAGGACCTGTTCCAAGCCTTCCAAACCCACTGCCACCCAACCAGGCGGCGAACTCACCTCCAAATCCGGAAGGCACACCTCCGCCCTCCGCCTGACAGGAGGTGTCTCGGAGGAGAGAGTCCCTGGTGCCCAGGAAACACCCACATAGCCTCTGGGGGCCTGCTGTGAGTGCGTCCCGCTCAAGCCTCCATCCGCCCCCGACCTGGAGCCTGCGCCTTTGGAGCCTTGCCACTCCCACCTCTTAGAGCCTCGGAGCTGCACCTGAGGCCGGAAGGGGCTCTGGCGCCCTCGTGTGGACAGAGGCTCGAACAGCCCCTCTCAGGCTTGCCTTCTCTCTCTGGCTCAGCACGCCCCGGGGGGCTGCTTGGGCTGGGGCCCCGAGGAGGGTGGGGGCTCCAGCCCCCGCCAAGAAGGGCCCTTCCACCTGGGCTCTATCTCCCTCTCTCAAAGGCGTTCTTTGTGCCCATGCCAACCTAGGCCATGCCTCGCCATGGAAATCCTTAGCTCCAAATCCCTCAGGGTGTGCCAGCCTGCACCCGTGTGGAAGCAGCCTTGCCCAGATGGACTGAGGAAGATAGGCGTGTAAGGAGGGAACGAGTCGTTTTCCCCCTTCCTCATCCCCCTGCGATCCCATACTCCTTGCCATTCAGTCTTGCCACGATTCTTTCCTTCTGGCTTGGTTCATCTTGCCAGGTCTCTCTTTCTCCCTTTCTTTTCAAACTCTCTTGACCCCACCTGGAGTGTGCCTCATCTGGAGCCCCATTGGTGCTTCCCAAGGCACAGAGTTTCCCAACCACACAAAACCAACCCAAGCAGCCCTTCTCCCCAGGGGGCCAGAAGGAAGCTCGGCCAAAGCTGTTGTGGATCCGTCAAGAGAGCGGCCTGCAGATGTCCGGCCTGGCTCGAGCTCCCATCATCTCAGCAGGTGCAGAGAAAGCAGAGGAGAGCCTCCCTCGGACAGACCAAGGGAGGTTCCTGAGCCCTCTGGAGAGACAAGGCCCAGCGCCGGGCACTGATGCTCTCCCAATTCGCTCTCCCTTTGGGCACCACCCGGGCACCCCTCACAGCCCCTGCATGCGCATCCCAAAACCCAGGCCACGCTGGGATTCCACACTCATCAGCTCCAGCACGGAACCCAGGAACGAGAACAGAAACCCACCCACCCAGCCGGCACGTGGGGAGGGGGCCTGCAGAAACACTGCCAAATCCAGATAGCCAGCCGCCGTCCAGCACCAGACAAAGGAACACCATCACGCATGCCTAGAGAAGTCCATACCACAACCAGCTCGAGGCTCCTACTCAGGCCTGTCCCCTGAGGACGCCTCTCAAGGACCACCCCTGGGCAGGCTGTAGAAAAGAAGGTGCCTTCACACCGGGTGGGCGTGTATGTCCATTTGTCCAACCACGATGGACCACAGGATCCAGGGCATGCCCCAAAGAACCCTGGAACCACCGTCGGACCCAGCACTCCCCCTCACGGCCATAGACCCCGACAAAGGGTCTCTTCTCAGCGTGAAACGCCCCACTCGCTTCAGGCAGCCCTCTTCCCAAGAGCAGCACACGGAAAGACATTCGTGGTCCATGGACAGATGCTTGGCTGAGCAAGCAGCTGTCCTTCTCCCCAACAGAAGCGGACTCAGCAATCCAGCGGCGCAGAAATGGGTGCCATGGGCAGCCCCAGTGTTGCGAAGAGAAACGCTCACACGAAAGGAAAGAGGTCTGGGAGGGAGACACACAGCCCATGGGAAACCCCTTCCCTCTCCCATCTCACCAGGGACACCCAGGTACTGGCTTCCAGGAAAGGAACCCCTGCACTGCCATCCAGATGCTGCTTGCCAAATGGGAGGGCGAGGCTGTGGGAATGCCTGGCATTGGGGAGGTCCGAGATCCAAACCCTTGCCCTTGCGGGGGCTGGGGGGGTGGCCAGAGCCCTCCTTCCATGGAGCGCAAATTACGACATCTAGCCCCTCTTCTGGGAACCCAAGGGAGGAGAAGGGGAGCCAGACAGGATGGATAGACATGGCCGATGGGATCCCTGTGTTGGGAAAGTGCAATGGATCCACTTCGAGCAGCGCCCCGCGAAAAGGAGTCCTGAACATTCACCCCCAACACATGAGCGTCTCAGCGCTCCCCAGACAAGGTGTCACGCTCGAGAGGGCTGCCCCTGGGGAAAAGAGACGGGCCGAAGGACTCCGTGGATTCCGTCCAGATGGCCTAGCCTAGCCCATCGGACTCGACCGAATTCCCTGGTGAGGACGAAGTGATGAGGACAAAGACATGCTTCGTTTGGAGTGGATTGACTTCCCCAGGTATTCTCCTGCACCCGTGTGTGGTATGCAGATCCACTCTGCTCGGCAAAAGCATCCACTCCCAGGCTGGGCATCCCCAGGCGGGCGCTTCCAACCCACTCCCACCCAAGATATGGGCTCAGGAGAGACTTGGGATGCATTTGTCTATCCAGGTCCTAGCTATTGTTTCCTACTCTATCTGCATGTGTATGCGTGTGGGTGTGTTTGGAGAGAGAGAGGGAGGGAGGCAGAATGAGAGAAAGAGGGAGAGAACGAGGGAGAGAAGGAGAGAGGAGAGCCTTCACTCCTTTCTGGATCCATTCAGCTCATTCAGTTCAATGCCTCTTAGTCCTTGTCCATGGAGTTGGGGGCCCCCTGCCACACGGAGATGTGGTCTCGCCAGAGGGGGATCGCCCAGTGCAGCTCTTGCCCCAGCCACAGCCGGGACCAGGAGAGCCTCTGAAGCTGGGCAGCCGCGTGGGAACTCCCCTGAGAGCTTGCTGGAGGAGACCAATCCAGCGTCCTGAACGCATCACACCTGCTTTCAATCAGGCCTCCATTGCCTGGCGCCCTGCTGCCAAGAGAGGCTCTTCTCCAAAGGACACAAGGACATTTCCCTCAGCCTCCTCTGTGTGTGTGTGATTGTGTGTGTGTGAGAGAGATAGAGAGAGAGAGCGAGAGAGAGAAAGAGAACAGGCGGATGAGCCCAGCTGCCAACACTCTAGCCCCCGAAGCCCCCCATGTATTCCTCGGCACCACACTCCTTCTCACCTACCTGAAGCCGTGATGGGGACGGCTTGACCAGGGCCAGCTGGCGGTCCAATCCCGAGGCTGTGTGTGTCTGGGCGCCTGCCTCTAGGGGACCCCAAGCACGCCAAAGCCCAGGACCTGTTCCAAGCCTTCCAAACCCACTGCCACCCAACCAGGCGGCGAACTCACCTCCAAATCCGGAAGGCACACCTCCGCCCTCCGCCTGACAGGAGGTGTCTCGGAGGAGAGAGTCCCTGGTGCCCAGGAAACACCCACATAGCCTCTGGGGGCCTGCTGTGAGTGCGTCCCGCTCAAGCCTCCATCCGCCCCCGACCTGGAGCCTGCGCCTTTGGAGCCTTGCCACTCCCACCTCTTAGAGCCTCGGAGCTGCACCTGAGGCCGGAAGGGGCTCTGGCGCCCTCGTGTGGACAGAGGCTCGAACAGCCCCTCTCAGGCTTGCCTTCTCTCTCTGGCTCAGCACGCCCCGGGGGGCTGCTTGGGCTGGGGCCCCGAGGAGGGTGGGGGCTCCAGCCCCCGCCAAGAAGGGCCCTTCCACCTGGGCTCTATCTCCCTCTCTCAAAGGCGTTCTTCGTGCCCATGCCAACCTAGGCCATGCCTCGCCATGGAAATCCTTAGCTCCAAATCCCTCAGGGTGTGCCAGCCTGCACCCGTGTGGATGCAGCCTTGCCCAGATGGACTGAGGAAGATAGGCGTGTAAGGAGGGAACGAGTCGTTTTCCCCCTTCCTCATCCCCCTGCGATCCCATACTCCTTGCCATTCAGTCTTGCCACGATTCTTTCCTTCTGGCTTGGTTCATCTTGCCAGGTCTCTCTTTCTCCCTTTCTTTTCAAACTCTCTTGACCCCACCTGGAGTGTGCCTCATCTGGAGCCCCATTGGTGCTTCCCAAGGCACAGAGTTTCCCAACCACACAAAACCAACCCAAGCAGCCCTTCTCCCCAGGGGGCCAGAAGGAAGCTCGGCCAAAGCTGTTGTGGATCCGTCAAGAGAGCGGCCTGCAGATGTCCGGCCTGGCTCGAGCTCCCATCATCTCAGCAGGTGCAGAGAAAGCAGAGGAGAGCCTCCCTCGGACAGACCAAGGGAGGTTCCTGAGCCCTCTGGAGAGACAAGGCCCAGCGCCGGGCACTGATGCTCTCCCAATTCGCTCTCCCTTTGGGCACCACCCGGGCACCCCTCACAGCCCCTGCATGCGCATCCCAAAACCCAGGCCACGCTGGGATTCCACACTCATCAGCTCCAGCACGGAACCCAGGAACGAGAACAGAAACCCACCCACCCAGCCGGCACGTGGGGAGGGGGCCTGCAGAAACACTGCCAAATCCAGATAGCCAGCCGCCGTCCAGCACCAGACAAAGGAACACCATCACGCATGCCTAGATAAGTCCATACCACAACCAGCTCGAGGCTCCTACTCAGGCCTGTCCCCTGAGGACGCCTCTCAAGGACCACCCCTGGGCAGGCTGTAGAAAAGAAGGTGCCTTCACACCGGGTGGGCGTGTATGTCCATTTGTCCAACCACGATGGACCACAGGATCCAGGGCATGCCCCAAAGAACCCTGGAACCACCGTCGGACCCAGCACTACCCCTCACGGCCATAGACCCCGACAAAGGGTCTCTTCTCAGCGTGAAACGCCCCACTCGCTTCAGGCAGCCCTCTTCCCAAGAGCAGCACACGGAAAGACATTCGTGGTCCATGGACAGATGCTTGGCTGAGCAAGCAGCTGTCCTTCTCCCCAACAGAAGCGGACTCAGCAATCCAGCGGCGCAGAAATGGGTGCCATGGGCAGCCCCAGTGTTGCGAAGAGAAACGCTCACACGAAAGGAAAGAGGTCTGGGAGGGAGACACACAGCCCATGGGAAACCCCTTCCCTCTCCCATCTCACCAGGGACACCCAGGAACTGGCTTCCAGGAAAGGAACCCCTGCACTGCCATCCAGATGCTGCTTGCCAAATGGGAGGGCGAGGCTGTGGGAATGCCTGGCATTGGGGAGGTCCGAGATCCAAACCCTTGCCCTTGCGGGGGCTGGGGGGGTGGCCAGAGCCCTCCTTCCATGGAGCGCAAATTACGACATCTAGCCCCTCTTCTGGGAACCCAAGGGAGGAGAAGGGGAGCCAGACAGGATGGATAGACATGGCCGATGGGATCCCTGTGTTGGGAAAGTGCAATGGTTCCACTTCGAGCAGCACCCCGCGAAAAGGAGTCCTGAACATTCACCCCCAACACATGAGCGTCTCAGCGCTCCCCAGACAAGGTGTCACGCTCGAGAGGGCTGCCCCTGGGGAAAAGAGACGGGCCGAAGGACTCCGTGGATTCCGTCCAGATGGCCTAGCCTAGCCCATCGGACTCGACCGAATTCCCTGGTGAGGACGAAGTGATGAGGACAAAGACATGCTTCGTTTGGAGTGGATTGACTTCCCCAGGTATTCTCCTGCACCCGTGTGTGGTATGCAGATCCACTCTGCTCGGCAAAAGCATCCACTCCCAGGCTGGGCATCCCCAGGCGGGCGCTTCCAACCCACTCCCACCCAAGATATGGGCTCAGGAGAGACTTGGGATGCATTTGTCTATCCAGGTCCTAGCTATTGTTTCCTACTCTATCTGCATGTGTATGCGTGTGGGTGTGTTTGGAGAGAGAGAGGGAGGGAGGCAGAATGAGAGAAAGAGGGAGAGAACGAGGGAGAGAAGGAGAGAGGAGGGTCTTCACTCCTTTCTGGATCCATTCAGCTCATTCAGTTCAATGCCTCTTAGTCCTTGTCCATGGAGTTGGGGGCCCCCTGCCACACGGAGATGTGGTCTCGCCAGAGGGGGATCGCCCAGTGCAGCTCTTGCCCCAGCCACAGCCGGGACCAGGAGAGCCTCTGAAGCTGGGCAGCCGCGTGGGAACTCCCCTGAGAGCTTGCTGGAGGAGACCAATCCAGCGTCCTGAACGCATCACACCTGCTTTCAATCAGGCCTCCATTGCCTGGCGCCCTGCTGCCAAGAGAGGCTCTTCTCCAAAGGACACAAGGACATTTCCCTCAGCCTCCTCTGTGTGTGTGTGATTGTGTGTGTGTGAGAGAGATAGAGAGAGAGAGCGAGAGAGAGAAAGAGAACAGGCGGATGAGCCCAGCTGCCAACACTCTAGCCCCCGAAGCCCCCCATGTATTCCTCGGCACCACACTCCTTCTCACCTACCTGAAGCCGTGATGGGGACGGCTTGACCAGGGCCAGCTGGCGGTCCAATCCCGAGGCTGTGTGTGTCTGGGCGCCTGCCTCTAGGGGACCCCAAGCACGCCAAAGCCCAGGACCTGTTCCAAGCCTTCCAAACCCACTGCCACCCAACCAGGCGGCGAACTCACCTCCAAATCCGGAAGGCACACCTCCGCCCTCCGCCTGACAGGAGGTGTCTCGGAGGAGAGAGTCCCTGGTGCCCAGGAAACACCCACATAGCCTCTGGGGGCCTGCTGTGAGTGCGTCCCGCTCAAGCCGCCATCCGCCCTCGACGTGGAGCCTGCGCCTTTGGAGCCTGGCCACTCCCACCTCTTAGAGCCTCTGTACTGCACCTGAGGCCGGAAGGGGCTCTGGCGCCCTCGTGTGGACAGAGGCTCGAACAGCCCCTCTCAGGCTTGCCTTCTCTCTCTGGCTCAGCACGCCCCGGGGGGCTGCTTCGGCTGCGCCCAGAGGAGGCTGGGGACTCCATCCCCCGCCAAGAAGGGCCCTTCCACCTGGGCTCTATCTCCCTCTCTCAAAGGCGTTCTTCGTGCCCATGCCAACCTAGGCCATGCCTCGCCATGGAAATCCTTAGCTCCAAATCCATCAGGGTGTGCCAGCCTGCACCCGTGTGGATGCAGCCTTGCCCAGATGGACTGAGGAAGATAGGCGTGTAAGGAGGGAAAGAGTCGTTTTCCCCATTCCTCATCCCCCTGCGATCCCATACTCCTTGCCATTCAGTCTTGCCTCGATTCTTTTCTTCTGGCTTGGTTCATCTTGCCAGGTCTCTCTTTCTCCCTTTCTTTTCAAACTCTCTTGACCCCACCTGGAGTGTGCCTCATCTGGAGCCCCATTGGTGCTTCCCAAGGCACAGAGTTTCCCAACCACACAAAACCAACCCAAGCAGCCCTTCTCCCCAGGGGGCCAGAAGGAAGCTCGGCCAGAGCTGTTGTGGATCCGTCAAGAGAGCGGCCTGCAGATGCCCGGCCTGGCTCGAGCTCCCATCATCTCAGCAGGTGCAGAGAAAGCAGAGGAGAGCCTCCCTCGGACAGACCAAGGGAGGTTCCTGAGCCCTCTGGAGAGACAAGGCCCAGCGCCGGGCACTGATGCTCTCCCAATTCGCTCTCCCTTTGGGCACCACCTGGGCACCCCTCACAGCCCCTGCATGCGCATCCTAAAACCCAGGCCACGCTGGGATTCCACACTCATCAGCTCCAGCACGGAACCCAGGAACGAGAACAGAAACCCACCCACCCAGCCGGTACGTGGGGAGGGGGCCTGCAGAAACCCTGCCAAATCCAGATAGCCAGCCGCCGTCCAGCACCAGACAAAGGAACACCATCACGCATGCCTAGAGAAGTCCATACCACAACCAGCTCGAGGCTCCTACTCAGGCCTGTCCCCTGAGGACGCCTCTCAAGGACCACCCCTGGGCAGGCTGTAGAAAAGAAGGTGCCTTCACACCGCGTGGGCGTGTATGTCCATTTGTCCAACCACGATGGACCACAGGATCCAGGGCATGCCCCAAAGAACCCTGGAACCACCGTCGGACCCAGCACTACCCCTCACGGCCATAGACCCCGACAAAGGGTCTCTTCTCAGCGTGAAACGCCCCACTCGCTTCAGGCAGCCCTCTTCCCAAGAGCAGCACACGGAAAGACATTCGTGGTCCATGGACAGATGCTTGGCTGAGCAAGCAGCTGTCCTTCTCCCCAACAGAAGCGGACTCAGCAATCCAGCGGCGCAGAAATGGGTGCCATGGGCAGCCCCAGTGTTGCGAAGAGAAACGCTCACACGAAAGGAAAGAGGTCTGGGAGGGAGACACACAGCCCATGGGAAACCCCTTCCCTCTCCCATCTCACCAGGGACACCCAGGAACTGGCTTCCAGGAAAGGAACCCCTGCACTGCCATCCAGATGCTGCTTGCCAAATGGGAGGGCGAGGCTGTGGGAATGCCTGGCATTGGGGAGGTCCGAGATCCAAACCCTTGCCCTTGCGGGGGCTGGGGGGGTGGCCAGAGCCCTCCTTCCATGGAGCGCAAATTACGACATCTAGCCCCTCTTCTGGGAACCCAAGGGAGGAGAAGGGGAGCCAGACAGGATGGATAGACATGGCCGAGGGGATCCCTGTGTTGGGAAAGTGCAATGGATCCACTTCGAGCAGCGCCCCGCGAAAAGGAGTCCTGAACATTCACCCCCAACACATGAGCGTCTCAGCGCTCCCCAGACAAGGTGTCACGCTCGAGAGGGCTGCCCCTGGGGAAAAGAGACGGGCCGAAGGACTCCGTGGATTCCGTCCAGATGGCCTAGCCTAGCCCATCGGACTCGACCGAATTCCCTGGTGAGGACGAAGTGATGAGGACAAAGACATGCTTCGTTTGGAGTGGATTGACTTCCCCAGGTATTCTCCTGCACCCGTGTGTGGTATGCAGATCCACTCTGCTCGGCAAAAGCATCCACTCCCAGGCTGGGCATCCCCAGGCGGGCGCTTCCAACCCACTCCCACCCAAGATATGGGCTCAGGAGAGACTTGGGATGCATTTGTCTATCCAGGTCCTAGCTATTGTTTCCTACTCTATCTGCATGTGTATGCGTGTGGGTGTGTTTGGAGAGAGAGAGGGAGGGAGGCAGAATGAGAGAAAGAGGGAGAGAACGAGGGAGAGAAGGAGAGAGGAGGGTCTTCACTCCTTTCTGGATCCATTCAGCTCATTCAGTTCAATGCCTCTTAGTCCTTGTCCATGGAGTTGGGGGCCCCCTGCCACACGGAGATGTGGTCTCGCCAGAGGGGGATCGCCCAGTGCAGCTCTTGCCCCAGCCACAGCCGGGACCAGGAGAGCCTCTGAAGCTGGGCAGCCGCGTGGGAACTCCCCTGAGAGCTTGCTGGAGGAGACCAATCCAGCGTCCTGAACGCATCACACCTGCTTTCAATCAGGCCTCCATTGCCTGGCGCCCTGCTGCCAAGAGAGGCTCTTCTCCAAAGGACACAAGGACATTTCCCTCAGCCTCCTCTGTGTGTGTGTGATTGTGTGTGTGTGAGAGAGATAGAGAGAGAGAGCGAGAGAGAGAAAGAGAACAGGCGGATGAGCCCAGCTGCCAACACTCTAGCCCCCGAAGCCCCCCATGTATTCCTCGGCTCCACACTCCTTCTCACCTACCTGAAGCCGTGATGGGGACGGCTTGACCAGGGCCAGCTGGCGGTCCAATCCCGAGGCTGTGTGTGTCTGGGCGCCTGCCTCTAGGGGACCCCAAGCACGCCAAAGCCCAGGACCTGTTCCAAGCCTTCCAAACCCACTGCCACCCAACCAGGCGGCGAACTCACCTCCAAATCCGGAAGGCACACCTCCGCCCTCCGCCTGACAGGAGGTGTCTCGGAGGAGAGAGTCCCTGGTGCCCAGGAAACACCCACATAGCCTCTGGGGGCCTGCTGTGAGTGCGTCCCGCTCAAGCCGCCATCCGCCCTCGACGTGGAGCCTGCGCCTTTGGAGCCTGGCCACTCCCACCTCTTAGAGCCTCTGTACTGCACCTGAGGCCGGAAGGGGCTCTGGCGCCCTCGTGTGGACAGAGGCTCGAACAGCCCCTCTCAGGCTTGCCTTCTCTCTCTGGCTCAGCACGCCCCGGGGGGCTGCTTCGGCTGCGCCCAGAGGAGGCTGGGGACTCCATCCCCCGCCAAGAAGGGCCCTTCCACCTGGGCTCTATCTCCCTCTCTCAAAGGCGTTCTTCGTGCCCATGCCAACCTAGGCCATGCCTCGCCATGGAAATCCTTAGCTCCAAATCCATCAGGGTGTGCCAGCCTGCACCCGTGTGGATGCAGCCTTGCCCAGATGGACTGAGGAAGATAGGCGTGTAAGGAGGGAAAGAGTCGTTTTCCCCATTCCTCATCCCCCTGCGATCCCATACTCCTTGCCATTCAGTCTTGCCTCGATTCTTTCCTTCTGGCTTGGTTCATCTTGCCAGGTCTCTCTTTCTCCCTTGGTTTTCAAACTCTCTTGACCCCACCTGGAGTGTGCCTCATCTGGAGCCCCATTGGTGCTTCCCAAGGCACAGAGTTTCCCAACCACACAAAACCAACCCAAGCAGCCCTTCTCCCCAGGGGGCCAGAAGGAAGCTCGGCCAGAGCTGTTGTGGATCCGTCAAGAGAGCGGCCTGCAGATGCCCGGCCTGGCTCGAGCTCCCATCATCTCAGCAGGTGCAGAGAAAGCAGAGGAGAGCCTCCCTCGGACAGACCAAGGGAGGTTCCTGAGCCCTCTGGAGAGACAAGGCCCAGCGCCGGGCACTGATGCTCTCCCAATTCGCTCTCCCTTTGGGCACCACCTGGGCACCCCTCACAGCCCCTGCATGCGCATCCTAAAACCCAGGCCACGCTGGGATTCCACACTCATCAGCTCCAGCACGGAACCCAGGAACGAGAACAGAAACCCACCCACCCAGCCGGTACGTGGGGAGGGGGCCTGCAGAAACCCTGCCAAATCCAGATAGCCAGCCGCCGTCCAGCACCAGACAAAGGAACACCATCACGCATGCCTAGAGAAGTCCATACCACAACCAGCTCGAGGCTCCTACTCAGGCCTGTCCCCTGAGGACGCCTCTCAAGGACCACCCCTGGGCAGGCTGTAGAAAAGAAGGTGCCTTCACACCGCGTGGGCGTGTATGTCCATTTGTCCAACCACGATGGACCACAGGATCCAGGGCATGCCCCAAAGAACCCTGGAACCACCGTCGGACCCAGCACTACCCCTCACGGCCATAGACCCCGACAAAGGGACTCTTCTCAGCGTGAAACGCCCCACTCGCTTCAGGCAGCCCTCTTCCCAAGAGCAGCACACGGAAAGACATTCGTGGTCCATGGACAGATGCTTGGCTGAGCAAGCAGCTGTCCTTCTCCCCAACAGAAGCGGACTCAGCAATCCAGCGGCGCAGAAATGGGTGCCATGGGCAGCCCCAGTGTTGCGAAGAGAAACGCTCACACGAAAGGAAAGAGGTCTGGGAGGGAGACACACAGCCCATGGGAAACCCCTTCCCTCTCCCATCTCACCAGGGACACCCAGGAACTGGCTTCCAGGAAAGGAACCCCTGCACTGCCATCCAGATGCTGCTTGCCAAATGGGAGGGCGAGGCTGTGGGAATGCCTGGCATTGGGGAGGTCCGAGATCCAAACCCTTGCCCTTGCGGGGGCTGGGGGGGTGGCCAGAGCCCTCCTTCCATGGAGCGCAAATTACGACATCTAGCCCCTCTTCTGGGAACCCAAGGGAGGAGAAGGGGAGCCAGACAGGATGGATAGACATGGCCGATGGGATCCCTGTGTTGGGAAAGTGCAATGGATCCACTTCGAGCAGCGCCCCGCGAAAAGGAGTCCTGAACATTCACCCCCAACACATGAGCGTCTCAGCGCTCCCCAGACAAGGTGTCACGCTCGAGAGGGCTGCCCCTGGGGAAAAGAGACGGGCCGAAGGACTCCGTGGATTCCGTCCAGATGGCCTAGCCTAGCCCATCGGACTCGACCGAATTCCCTGGTGAGGACGAAGTGATGAGGACAAAGACATGCTTCGTTTGGAGTGGATTGACTTCCGCAGGTATTCTCCTGCACCCGTGTGTGGTATGCAGATCCACTCTGCTCGGCAAAAGCATCCACTCCCAGGCTGGGCATCCCCAGGCGGGCGCTTCCAACCCACTCCCACCCAAGATATGGGCTCAGGAGAGACTTGGGATGCATTTGTCTATCCAGGTCCTAGCTATTGTTTCCTACTCTATCTGCATGTGTATGCGTGTGGGTGTGTTTGGAGAGAGAGAGGGAGGGAGGCAGAATGAGAGAAAGAGGGAGAGAACGAGGGAGAGAAGGAGAGAGGAGGGCCTTCACTCCTTTCTGGATCCATTCAGCTCATTCAGTTCAATGCCTCTTAGTCCTTGTCCATGGAGTTGGGGGCCCCCTGCCACACGGAGATGTGGTCTCGCCAGAGGGGGATCGCCCAGTGCAGCTCTTGCCCCAGCCACAGCCGGGACCAGGAGAGCCTCTGAAGCTGGGCAGCCGCGTGGGAACTCCCCTGAGAGCTTGCTGGAGGAGACCAATCCAGCGTCCTGAACGCATCACACCTGCTTTCAATCAGGCCTCCATTGCCTGGCGCCCTGCTGCCAAGAGAGGCTCTTCTCCAAAGGACACAAGGACATTTCCCTCAGCCTCCTCTGTGTGTGTGTGATTGTGTGTGTGTGAGAGAGATAGAGAGAGCGAGCGAGAGAGAGAAAGAGAACAGGCGGATGAGCCCAGCTGCCAACACTCTAGCCCCCGAAGCCCCCCATGTATTCCTCGGCACCACACTCCTTCTCACCTACCTGAAGCCGTGATGGGGACGGCTTGACCAGGGCCAGCTGGCGGTCCAATCCCGAGGCTGTGTGTGTCTGGGCGCCTGCCTCTAGGGGACCCCAAGCACGCCAAAGCCCAGGACCTGTTCCAAGCCTTCCAAACCCACTGCCACCCAACCAGGCGGCGAACTCACCTCCAAATCCGGAAGGCACACCTCCGCCCTCCGCCTGACAGGAGGTGTCTCGGAGGAGAGAGTCCCTGGTGCCCAGGAAACACCCACATATCCTCTGGGGGCCTGCTGTGAGTGCGTCCTGCTCAAGCCTCCATCCGCCCTCGATGTGGAGCCTGCGCCTTTGGAGCCTGGCCACTCCCACCTCTTAGAGCCTCTGTACTGCACCTGAGGCCGGAAGGGGCTCTGGCGCCCTCGTGTGGACAGAGGCTCGAACAGCCCCTCTCAGGCTTGCCTTCTCTCTCTGGCTCAGCACGCCCCGGGGGGCTGCTTCGGCTGCGCCCAGAGGAGGCTGGGGACTCCATCCCCCGCCAAGAAGGGCCCTTCCACCTGGGCTCTATCTCCCTCTCTCAAAGGCGTTCTTCGTGCCCATGCCAACCTAGGCCATGCCTCGCCATGGAAATCCTTAGCTCCAAATCCATCAGGGTGTGCCAGCCTGCACCCGTGTGGATGCAGCCTTGCCCAGATGGACTGAGGAAGATAGGCGTGTAAGGAGGGAAAGAGTCGTTTTCCCCCTTCCTCATCCCCCTGCGATCCCATACTCCTTGCCATTCAGTCTTGCCTCGATTCTTTTCTTCTGGCTTGGTTCATCTTGCCAGGTCTCTCTTTCTCCCTTTCTTTTCAAACTCTCTTGACCCCACCTGGAGTGTGCCTCATCTGGAGCCCCATTGGTGCTTCCCAAGGCACAGAGTTTCCCAACCACACAAAACCAACCCAAGCAGCCCTTCTCCCCAGGGGGCCAGAAGGAAGCTCGGCCAGAGCTGTTGTGGATCCGTCAAGAGAGCGGCCTGCAGATGCCCGGCCTGGCTCGAGCTCCCATCATCTCAGCAGGTGCAGAGAAAGCAGAGGAGAGCCTCCCTCGGACAGACCAAGGGAGGTTCCTGAGCCCTCTGGAGAGACAAGGCCCAGCGCCGGGCACTGATGCTCTCCCAATTCGCTCTCCCTTTGGGCACCACCTGGGCACCCCTCACAGCCCCTGCATGCGCATCCCAAAACCCAGGCCACGCTGGGATTCCACACTCATCAGCTCCAGCACGGAACCCAGGAACGAGAACAGAAACCCACCCACCCAGCCGGCACGTGGGGAGGGGGCCTGCAGAAACCCTGCCAAATCCAGATAGCCAGCCGCCGTCCAGCACCAGACAAAGGAACACCATCACGCATGCCTAGAGAAGTCCATACCACAACCAGCTCGAGGCTCCTACTCAGGCCTGTCCCCTGAGGACGCCTCTCAAGGACCACCCCTGGGCAGGCTGTAGAAAAGAAGGTGCCTTCACACCGCGTGGGCGTGTATGTCCATTTGTCCAACCACGATGGACCACAGGATCCAGGGCATGCCCCAAAGAACCCTGGAACCACCGTCGGACCCAGCACTACCCCTCACGGCCATAGACCCCGACAAAGGGTCTCTTCTCAGCGTGAAACGCCCCACTCGCTTCAGGCAGCCCTCTTCCCAAGAGCAGCACATGGAAAGACATTCGTGGTCCATGGACAGATGCTTGGCTGAGCAAGCAGCTGTCCTTCTCCCCAACAGAAGCGGACTCAGCAATCCAGCGGCGCAGAAATGGGTGCCATGGGCAGCCCCAGTGTTGCGAAGAGAAACGCTCACACGAAAGGAAAGAGGTCTGGGAGGGAGACACACAGCCCATGGGAAACCCCTTCCCTCTCCCATCTCACCAGGGACACCCAGGAACTGGTTTCCAGGAAAGGAACCCCTGCACTGCCATCCAGATGCTGCTTGCCAAATGGGAGGGCGAGGCTGTGGGAATGCCTGGCATTGGGGAGGTCCGAGATCCAAACCCTTGCCCTTGCGGGGGCTGGGGGTTGGCCAGAGCCCTCCTTCCATGGAGCGCAAGCTACGATGTCTAGTCCCTCTTCTGGGAACCCAAGGGAGGAGAAGGGGAGCCAGACAGGATGGATAGACATGGCCGATGGGATCCCTGTGTTGGGAAAGTGCAATGGATCCACTTCGAGCAGCGCCCCGCGAAAAGGAGTCCTGAACATTCACCCCCAACACATGAGCGTCTCAGCGCTCCCCAGACAAGGTGTCACGCTCGAGAGGGCTGCCCCTGGGGAAAAGAGACGGGCCGAAGGACTCCGTGGATTCCGTCCAGATGGCCTAGCCTAGCCCATCGGACTCGACCGAATTCCCTGGTGAGGACGAAGTGATGAGGACAAAGACATGCTTCGTTTGGAGTGGATTGACTTCCCCAGGTATTCTCCTGCACCCGTGTGTGGTATGCAGATCCACTCTGCTCGGCAAAAGCATCCACTCCCAGGCTGGGCATCCCCAGGCGGGCGCTTCCAACCCACTCCCACCCAAGATATGGGCTCAGGAGAGACTTGGGATGCATTTGTCTATCCAGGTCCTAGCTATTGTTTCCTACTCTATCTGCATGTGTATGCGTGTGGGTGTGTTTGGAGAGAGAGAGGGAGGGAGGGAGAATGAGAGAAAGAGGGAGAGAAAGAGGGAGAGAAGGAGAGAGGAGGGTCTTCACTCCTTTCTGGATCCATTCAGCTCATTCAGTTCAATGCCTCTTAGTCTTTGTCCATGGAGTTGGGGGCCCCCTGCCACACGGAGATGTGGTCTCGCCAGAGGGGGATCGCCCAGTGCAGCTCTTGCCCCAGCCACAGCCGGGACCAGGAGAGCCTCTGAAGCTTGGCAGCCGCGTGGGAACTCCCCTGAGAGCTTGCTGGAGGAGACCAATCCAGCGTCCTGAACGTATCACACCTGCTTTCAATCAGGCCTCCATTGCCTGGCGCCCTGCTGCCAAGAGAGGCTCTTCTCCAAAGGGCACAAAGACATTTCCCTCAGCCTGCTGTCTGTGTGTGTGTGTGAGAGAGAGAGAGAGCGAGAGAGAGAAGGAGAACAGGCGGATGAGCCCATCTGCCAACACTCTAGCCCCCAAAGCCCCCCATGTATTCCTCGGCACCACACTCCTTCTCACCTACCTGAAGCCGTGATGGGGACGGCTTGACCAGGGCCAGCTGGCGGTCCAATCCCGAGGCTGTGTGTGTCTGGGCGCCTGCCTCTAGGGGACCCCAAGCACGCCAAAGCCCAGGACCTGTTCCAAGCCTTCCAAACCCACTGCCACCCAACCAGGCGGCGAACTCACCTCCAAATCCGGAAGGCACACCTCCGCCCTCCGCCTGACAGGAGGTGTCTCGGAGGAGAGAGTCCCTGGTGCCCAGGAAACACCCACATATCCTCTGGGGCCCTCTGTGTGTGCCCGGGCGTCCCGCTCAAGCCTCCATCAGCCCCCGACGTGGAGCCTGCGCCTTTGGAGCCTTGCCACTCCCACCTCTTAGAGCCTCGGAGCTGCACCTGAGGCCGGAAGGGGCTCTGGCGCCCTCGTGTGGACAGAGGCTCGAACAGCCCCTCTCAGGCTTGCCTTCTCTCTCTGGCTCAGCAGGCCCCAGGGGGCTGCTTGGGCTGGGGCCCCGAGGAGGTTGGGGGCTCCAGCCCCCGCCAAGAAGGGCCCTTCCACCTGGGCTCTAGCTCCCTCTCTGAAAGGCGTTCTTCGTGCCCATGCCCACCTAGGCCATGCCTCGCCGTGGAAATCCTTAGCTCCAAATCCATCAGGGTGTGCAGCCTGCACCCGTGTGGATGCAGCCTTGCCCAGATGGACTGAGGAAGATAGGCGTGTAAGGAGGGAACGAGTCGTTTTCCCCCTTCCTCATCCCCCTGCGATCCCATACTCCTTGCCATTCAGTCTTGCCTCGATTCTTTCCTTCTGGCTTGGTTCATCTTGCCAGGTCTCTCTTTCTCCCTTGGTTTTCAACTCTCGTGACCCCACCTGGAGTGTGCCTCATCTGGAGCCCCATTTGTGCTTCCCAAGGCAGAGTGTTTCCCAAGCACACAAAACCAACCCAATCATCCCTTCTCCCCAGGGGGCCAGAAGGAAGCTCGGCCAGAGCTGTTGTGGATCCGTCAAGAGAGCGGCCTGCAGATGCCCGGCCTGGCTCGAGCTCCCATCATCTCAGCAGGTGCAGAGAAAGCAGAGGAGAGCCTCCCTCGGACAGACCAAGGGAGGTTCCTGAGCCCTCTGGAGAGACAAGGCCCAGCGCCGGGCACTGATGCTCTCCCAATTCGCTCTCCCTTTGGGCACCACCCGGGCACCCCTCACAGCCCCTGCATGCGCATCCCAAAACCCAGGCCACGCTGGGATTCCACACTCATCAGCTCCAGCACGGAACCCAGGAACGAGAACAGAAACCCACCCAACCAGCCGGCACGTGGGGAGGGGGCCTGAAGAAACACTGCCAAATCCAGATAGCCAGCCGCCGTCCAGCACCAGACAAAGGAACACCATCACGCATGCCTAGAGAAGTCCATACCACAACCAGCTCGAGGCTCCTACTCAGGCCTGTCCCCTGAGGACACCTCTCAAGGACCACCCCTGGGCAGGCTGTAGAAAAGAAGGTGCCTTCACACCGGGTGGGCGTGTATGTCCATTTGTCCAACCACGATGGACCACAGGATCCAGGGCATGCCCCAAAGCGCCCTGGAACCACCGTCGGACCCAGCACTACCCCTCACGGCCATAGACCCCGACAAAGGGTCTCTTCTCAGCGTGAAACGCCCCACTCGCTTCAGGCAGCCCTCTTCCCAAGAGCAGCACATGGAAAGACATTCGTGGTCCATGGACAGATGCTTGGCTGAGCAAGCAGCTGTCCTTCTCCCCAACAGAAGCGGACTCAGCAATCCAGCGGCGCAGAAATGGGTGCCATGGGCAGCCCCAGTGTTGCGAAGAGAAACGCTCACACGAAAGGAAAGAGGTCTGGGAGGGAGACACACAGCCCATGGGAAACCCCTTCCCTCTCCCATCTCACCAGGGACACCCAGGAACTGGCTTCCAGGAAAGGAACCCCTGCACTGCCATCCAGATGCTGCTTGCCAAATGGGAGGGCGAGGCTGTGGGAATGCCTGGCATTGGGGAGGTCTGAGATCCAAACCCTTGCCCTTACGGGGCTCGGGGTTGGCCAGAGCCCTCCTTCCATGGAGCGCATATTACGATGTCTAGTCCCTCTTCTGGGAACCCAAGGGAGGAGAAGGGGAGCCAAACAGGATGCATAGACATGGCCGAGGGGATCCCTGTGTTGGGAAAGTGCAATGGGTCCACTTCGAGCAGCGCCCCGCGAAAAGGAGTCCTGAACATTCAACCCCAACACATGAGCGTCTCAGCGCTCCCCAGACAAGGTGTCACGCTCGAGAGGGCTGCCCCTGGGGAAAAGAGACGGGCCGAAGGACTCCGTGGATTCCGTCCAGATGGCCTAGCCTAGCCCATCGGACTCGACCGAATTCCCTGGTGAGGACGAAGTGATGAGGACAAAGACATGCTTCGTTTGGAGTGGATTGACTTCCCCAGGTATTCTCCTGAACCCGTGTGTGGTATGCAGATCCACTCTGCTCGGCAAAAGCATCCACTCCCAGGCTGGGCATCCCCAGGCGGGCGCTTCCAACCCACTCCCACCCAAGATATGGGCTCAGGAGAGACTTGGGATGCATTTGTCTATCCAGGTCCTAGCTATTGTTTCCTACTCTATCTGCATGCGTATGCGTGTGGGTGTGTTTGGAGAGAGAGAGGGAGGGAGGCAGAATGAGAGAAAGAGGGAGAGATCGAGGGAGAGAAGGAGAGAGGAGGGCCTTCACTCCTTTCTGGATCCATTCAGCTCATTCAGTTCAATGCCTCTTAGTCCTTGTCCATGGAGTTGTGGGCCCCCTGCCACACGGAGATGTGGTCTCGCCAGAGGGGGATCGCCCAGTGCAGCTCTTGCCCCAGCCACAGCTGGGACCAGGAGAGCCTCTGGAGCTGGGCAGCCGCGTGGGAACTCCCCTGAGAGCTTGCTGGAGGAGACCAATCAAGCGTCCTGAATGCATCACACCTGCTTTCAATCAGGCCTCCATTGCCTTGCGCCCTGCTGCCAAGAGAGGCTCTTCTCCAAAGGACACAAGGACATTTCCCTCAGCCTCCTGTCTGTGTGTGTGTGTGTCTGTGTGTGTGTCTGTGTGTGTGTGTGAGAGAGAGAGAGAGCGAGAGAGAGAAGGAGAACAGGCGGATGAGCCCAGCTGCCAACACTCTAGCCCCCGAAGCCCCCCATGTATTCCTCGGCACCACACTCCTTCTCACCTACCTGAAGCCGTGATGGGGACGGCTTGACCAGGGCCAGCTGGCGGTCCAATCCCGAGGCTGTGTGTGTCTGGGCGCCTGCCTCTAGGGGACCCCAAGCACGCCAAAGCCCAGGACCTGTTCCAAGCCTTCCAAACCCACTGCCACCCAACCAGGCGGCGAACTCACCTCCAAATCCGGAAGGCACACCTCCGCCCTCCGCCTGACAGGAGGTGTCTCGAAGGAGAGAGTCCCTGGTGCCCAAGAACACCCACATATCCTCTGGGCGCCTGCTGTGAGTGCGTCCCGCTCAAGCCTCCATCCGCCCCCGACCTGGAGCCTGCGCCTTTGGAGCCTTGCCACTCCCACCTCTTAGAGCCTCGGAGCTGCACCTGAGGCCGGAAGGGGCTCTGGCGCCCTCGTGTGGACAGAGGCTCGAACAGCCCCTCTCAGGCTTGCCTTCTCTCTCTGGCTCAGCACGCCCCGGGGGGCTGCTTGGGCTGGGGCCCAGAGGAGGCTGAGGGCTCCAGCCCCCGCCAAGAAGGGCGCTTCCACCTGGGCTATATCTCCCTCTCTCAAAGGCGTTCTTCGTGCCCATGCCAACCTAGGCCATGCCTCGCCGTGGAAATCCTTAGCTCCAAATCCCTCAGGGTGTGCCAGCCTGCACCCGTATGGATGCAGCCTTGCCCAGATGGACTGAGGAAGATAGGCGTGTAAGGAGGGAACGAGTCGTTTTCCCCCTTCCTCATCCCCCTGCGATCCCATACTCCTTGCCATTCAGTCTTGCCTCGATTCTTTCCTTCTGGCTTGGTTCATCTTGCCAGGTCTCTCTTTCTCCCTTGGTTTTCAAACTCTCTTGACCCCACCTGGAGTGTGCCTCATCTGGAGCCTCATTGGTGCTTCCCAAGGCACAGAGTTTCCCAACCACACAAACCCAACCCAATCGCCCTTCTCCCCAGGGGGCCCGAAGGAAGCTCGGCCAGAGCTGTTGCGGATCCGTCAAGAGAGCGGCCTGCAGATGCCCGGCCTGGCTCGAGCTCCCATCATCTCAGCAGGTGCAGAGAAAGCAGAGGAGAGCCTCCCTCGGACAGACAAAGGGAGGTTCCTGAGCCCTCTGGAGAGACAAGGCCCAGCGCCGGGCACTGCTGCCCTCCCAATTCGCTCTCCCTTTGGGCACCACCCGGGCACCCCTCACAGCCCCTGGATGCGCATCCCAAAACCCAGGCCACGCTGGGATTCCACACTCATCAGCTCCAGCACGGAACCCAGGAACGAGAACAGAAACCCACCCACCCAGCCAGCACGTGGGGAGGGGGCCTGCAGAAACACTGCCAAATCCAGATAGCCAGCCGCCGTCCAGCACCAGACAAAGGAACACCATCACGCATGCCTAGAGAAGTCCATACCACAACCAGCTCGAGGCTCCTACTCAGGCCTGTCCCCTGAGGACGCCTCTCAAGGACCACCCCTGGGCAGGCTGTAGAAAAGAAGGTGCCTTCACACCGGGTGGGCGTGTATGTCCATTTGTCCAACCACGATGGACCACAGGATCCAGGGCATGCCCCAAAGACCCCTGGAACCACCGTCGGACCCATCACTCCCCCTCACGGCCATAGACCCCGACAAAGGTTCTCTTCTCAGCGTGAAACGCCCCACTCGCTTCAGGCAGCCCTCTTCCCAAGAGCAGCACATGGAAAGACATTCGTGGTCCATGGACAGATGCTTGGCTGAGCAAGCAGCTGTCCTTCTCCCCAACAGAAGCGGACTCAGCAATCCAGCGGCGCAGAAATGGGTGCCATGGGCAGCCCCAGTGTTGCGAAGAGAAACGCTCACACGAAAGGAAAGAGGTCTGGGAGGGAGACACACAGCCCATGGGAAACCCCTTCCCTCTCCCATCTCACCAGGGACACCCAGGAACTGGCTTCCAGGAAAGAAACCCCTGCACTGCCATCCAGATGCTGCTTGCCAACTGGGAGGGCGAGGCTGTGGGAATGCCTGGCATTGGGGAGGTCCGAGATCCAAACCCTTGCCCTTGCGGGGGCTGGGAGGGGGCCAGGGCCCTCCTTCCATGGAGCGCAAGCTACGATGTCTAGTCCCTCTTCTGGGAACCCAAGGGAGGAGAAGGGGAGCCAGACAGGATGGATAGACGTGGCCGATGGGATCCCTGTGTTGGGAAAGTGCAATGGATCCACTTCGAGCAGCGCCCCGCGAAAAGGAGTCCTGAACATTCACCCCCAACACATGAGCGTCTCAGCGCTCCCCAGACAAGGTGTCACGCTCGAGAGGGCTGCCCCTGGGGAAAAGAGACGGGCCGAAGGACTCCGTGGATTCCGTCCAGATGGCCTAGCCTAGCCCATCGGACTCGACCGAATTCCCTGGTGAGGACGAAGTGATGAGGACAAAGACATGCTTCGTTTGGAGTGGATTGACTTCCGCAGGTATTCTCCTGCACCCGTGTGTGGTATGCAGATCCACTCTGCTCGGCAAAAGCATCCACTCCCAGGCTGGGCATCCCCAGGCGGGCGCTTCGAACCCACTCCCACCCAAGATATGGGCTCAGGAGAGACTTGGGATGCATTTGTCTATCCAGGTCCTAGCTATTGTTTCCTACTCTATCTGCATGCGTATGCGTGTGGGTGTGTTTGGAGAGAGAGAGGGAGGGAGGCAGAATGAGAGAAAGAGGGAGAGATCGAGGGAGAGAAGGAGAGAGGAGGGCCTTCTCTCCTTTCTGGATCCATTCAGCTCATTCAGTTCAATGCCTCTTAGTCCTTGTCCATGGAGTTGGGGACCCCTGCCACACGGAGATGTGGTCTCGCCAGAGGGGGATCACCCAGTGCAGCTCTTGCCCCAGCCACAGCCGGGACCAGGAGAGCCTCTGAAGCTGGGCAGCCACGTGGGAACTCCCCTGAGAGCTTGCTGGAGGAGACCAATCCAGCGTCCTGAACGCATCACACCTGCTTTCAATCAGGCCTCCATTGCCTGGCGCCCTGCTGCCAAGAGAGGCTCTTCTCCAAAGGACACAAGGACATTTCCCTCAGCCTCCTCTGTGTGTGTGTGATTGTGTGTGTGTGAGAGAGATAGAGAGAGAGAGCGAGAGAACAGGCGGATGAGCCCAGCTGCCAACACTCTAGCCCCCGAAGCCCCCCATGTATTCCTCGGCACCACACTCCTTCTCACCTACCTGAAGCCGTGATGGGGACGGCTTGACCAGGGCCAGCTGGCGGTCCAATCCCGAGGCTGTGTGTGTCTGGGCGCCTGCCTCTAGGGGACCCCAAGCACGCCAAAGCCCAGGACCTGTTCCAAGCCTTCCAAACCCACTGCCACCCAACCAGGCGGCGAACTCACCTCCAAATCCGGAAGGCACACCTCCGCCCTCCGCCTGACAGGAGGTGTCTCGGAGGAGAGAGTCCCTGGTGCCCAGGAAACACCCACATAGCCTCTGGGGGCCTGCTGTGAGTGCGTCCCTCTCAAGCCTCCATCCGCCCTCGACGTGGAGCCTGCGCCTTTGGAGCCTTGCCACTCCCACCTCTTAGAGCCTCGGAGCTGCACCTGAGGCCGGAAGGGGCTCTGGCGCCCTCGTGTGGACAGAGGCTCGAACAGCCCCTCTCAGGCTTGCCTTCTCTCTCTGGCTCAGCAGGCCCCGGGGGGCTGCTTGGGCTGGGGCCCAGAGGAGGCTGGGGGCTCCAGTCCCCGCCAAGAAGGGCCCTTCCACCTGGGCTCTATCTCCCTCTCTCAAAGGCGTTCTTCGTGCCCATGCCAACCTAGGCCATGCCTTGCCGTGGAAATCCTTAGCTCCAAATCCATCAGGGTGTGCCAGCCTGCACCCGTGTGGATGCAGCCTTGCCCAGATGGACTGAGGAAGATAGGCGTGTAAGGAGGGAACGAGTCGTTTTCCCCCTTCCTCATCCCCCTGCGATCCCATACTCCTTGCCATTCAGTCTTGCCTCGATTCTTTCCTTCTGGCTTGGTTCATCTTGCCAGGTCTCACTTTCACCCTTGGTTTTCAAACTCTCTTCACCGCACCTGGAGTGTGCTTCATCTGGAGCCCCATTTGTGCTTCCCAAGGCACAGAGTTTCCAACCACACAAAACCAACCCAATCAGCCCTTCTCCCCAGGGGGCCAGAAGGAAGCTCGGCCAGAGCTGTTGTGGATCCGTCAAGAGAGCGGCCTGCAGATACCCGGCCGGGCCCGAGCTCCCATCATCTCAGCAGGTGCAGAGAAACAGAGGAGAGCCTCCCTCGGACAGACCAAGGGAGGTTCCTGAGCCCTCTGGAGAGACAAGGCCCAGCGCCGGGCACTGCTGCCCTCCCAATTCGCTCTCCCTTTGGGCACCACCCGGGCACCCCTCACAGCCCCTGCATGCGCATCCCAAAACCCAGGCCACGCTGGGATTCCACACTCATCAGCTCCAGCACGGAACCCAGGAACGAGAACAGAAACCCACCCACCCAGCCGGCACGTGGGGAGGGGGCCTGCAGAAACACTGCCAAATCCAGATAGCCAGCCGCCGTCCAGCACCAGACAAAGGAACACCATCACGCATGCCTAGAGAAGTCCATACCACAACCAGCTCGAGGCTCCTACTCAGGCCTGTCCCCTGAGGACGCCTCTCAAGGACCACCCCTGGGCAGGCTGTAGAAAAGAAGGTGCCTTCACACCGCGTGGGCGTGTATGTCCATTTGTCCAACCACGATGGACCACAGGATCCAGGGCATGGCCAAAAGAGTCCTGGAACCACCGTCGGACCCAGCACTACCCCTCACGGCCATAGACCCCGACAAAGGGTCTCTTCTCAGCGTGAAACGCCCCACTCGCTTCAGGCAGCCCTCTTCCCAAGAGCAGCACACGGAAAGACATTCGTGGTCCATGGACAGATGCTTGGCTGAGCAAGCAGCTGTCCTTCTCCCCAACAGAAGCGGACTCAGCAATCCAGCGGCGCAGAAATGGGTGCCATGGGCAGCCCCAGTGTTGCGAAGAGAAACGCTCACACGAAAGGAAAGAGGTCTGGGAGGGAGACACACAGCCCATGGGAAACCCCTTCCCTCTCCCATCTCACCAGGGACACCCAGGAACTGGCTTCCAGGAAAGGAACCCCTGCACTGCCATCCAGATGCTGCTTGCCAAATGGGAGGGCGAGGCTGTGGGAATGCCTGGCATTGGGGAGGTCCGAGATCCAAACCCTTGCCCTTGCGGGGGCTGGGGCGGGGGGCCAGAGCCCCCCTTCCATGGAGCGCAAGCTACGATGTCTAGTCCCTCTTCTGGGAACCCAAGGGAGGAGAACGGGAGCCAAACAGGATGGATAGACATGGCCGATGGGATCCCTGTGTTGGGAAAGTGCAATGGGTCCACTCCGAGCAGCGCCCCGCGAAAAGGAGTCCTGAACATTCACCCCCAACACATGAGCGTCTCAGCGCTCCCCAGACAAGGTGTCACGCTCGAGAGGGCTGCCCCTGGGGAAAAGAGACGGGCCGAAGGACTCCATTCATTCCGTCCAGACGGCCTAGCCTAGCCCATCGGACTCGACCGAATTCCCTGGTGAGGACGAAGTGATGAGGACAAAGACCTGCTTCGTTTGGAGTGGATTGACTTCCCCAGGTATTCTCCTGCACCCGTGTGTGGTAAGCAGATCCACTCTGCTCGGCAAAAGCATCCACTCCCAGGCTGGGCATCCCCAGGCGGGCGCTTCCAACCCACTCCCACCCAAGATATGGGCTCAGGAGAGACTTGGGATGCATTTGTCTATCCAGGTCCTAGCTATTGTTTCCTACTCTATCTGCATGCGTATGCGTGTGGGTGTGTTTGGAGAGAGAGAGGGAGGGAGGCAGAATGAGAGAAAGAGGGAGAGATCGAGGGAGAGAAGGAGAGAGGAGGGCCTTCACTCCTTTCTGGATCCATTCAGCTCATTCAGTTCAATGCCTCTTAGTCCTTGTCCATGGAGTTGGGGACCCCTGCCACACGGAGATGTGGTCTCGCCAGAGGGGGATCGCCCAGTGCAGCTCTTGCCCCAGCCACAGCCGGGACCAGGAGAGCCTCTGAAGCTGGGCAGCCGCGTGGGAACTCCCCTGAGAGCTTGCTGGAGGAGACCAATCCAGCGTCCTGAACGCATCACACCTGCTTTCAATCAGGCCTCCATTGCCTGGCGCCCTGCTGCCAAGAGAGGCTCTTCTCCAAAGGACACAAGGACATTTCCCTCAGCCTCCTCTGTGTGTGTGTGATTGTGTGTGTGTGAGAGAGATAGAGAGAGAGAGCGAGAGAACAGGCGGATGAGCCCAGCTGCCAACACTCTAGCCCCCGAAGCCCCCCATGTATTCCTCGGCACCACACTCCTTCTCACCTACCTGAAGCCGTGATGGGGACGGCTTGACCAGGGCCAGCTGGCGGTCCAATCCCGAGGCTGTGTGTGTCTGGGCGCCTGCCTCTAGGGGACCCCAAGCACGCCAAAGCCCAGGACCTGTTCCAAGCCTTCCAAACCCACTGCCACCCAACCAGGCGGCGAACTCACCTCCAAATCCGGAAGGCACACCTCCGCCCTCCGCCTGACAGGAGGTGTCTCGGAGGAGAGAGTCCCTGGTGCCCAGGAAACACCCACATAGCCTCTGGGGGCCTGCTGTGAGTGCGTCCCTCTCAAGCCTCCATCCGCCCTCGACGTGGAGTCTGCGCCTTTGGAGCCTTGCCACTCCCACCTCTTAGAGCCTCGGAGCTGCACCTGAGGCCGGAAGGGGCTCTGGCGCCCTCGTGTGGACAGAGGCTCGAACAGCCCCTCTCAGGCTTGCCTTCTCTCTCTGGCTCAGCAGGCCCCGGGGGGCTGCTTGGGCTGGGGCCCAGAGGAGGCTGGGGGCTCCAGCCCCCGCCAAGAAGGGCCCTTCCACCTGGGCTCTATCTCCCTCTCTCAAAGGCGTTCTTCGTGCCCATGCCAACCTAGGCCATGCCTCGCCGTGGAAATCCTTAGCTCCAAATCCATCAGGGTGTGCCAGCCTGCACCCGTGTGGATGCAGCCTTGCCCAGATGGACTGAGGAAGATAGGCGTGTAAGGAGGGAACGAGTCGTTTTCCCCCTTCCTCATCCCCCTGCGATCCCATACTCCTTGCCATTCAGTCTTGCCTCGATTCTTTCCTTCTGGCTTGGTTCATCTTGCCAGGTCTCACTTTCACCCTTGGTTTTCAAACTCTCTTCACCGCACCTGGAGTGTGCTTCATCTGGAGCCCCATTTGTGCTTCCCAAGGCACAGAGTTTCCAACCACACAAAACCAACCCAATCAGCCCTTCTCCCCAGGGGGCCAGAAGGAAGCTCGGCCAGAGCTGTTGTGGATCCGTCAAGAGAGCGGCCTGCAGATACCCGGCCGGGCCCGAGCTCCCATCATCTCAGCAGGTGCAGAGAAACAGAGGAGAGCCTCCCTCGGACAGACCAAGGGAGGTTCCTGAGCCCTCTGGAGAGACAAGGCCCAGCGCCGGGCACTGCTGCCCTCCCAATTCGCTCTCCCTTTGGGCACCACCCGGGCACCCCTCACAGCCCCTGCATGCGCATCCCAAAACCCAGGCCACGCTGGGATTCCACACTCATCAGCTCCAGCACGGAACCCAGGAACGAGAACAGAAACCCACCCACCCAGCCGGCACGTGGGGAGGGGGCCTGCAGAAACACTGCCAAATCCAGATAGCCAGCCGCCGTCCAGCACCAGACAAAGGAACACCATCACGCATGCCTAGAGAAGTCCATACCACAACCAGCTCGAGGCTCCTACTCAGGCCTGTCCCCTGAGGACGCCTCTCAAGGACCACCCCTGGGCAGGCTGTAGAAAAGAAGGTGCCTTCACACCGCGTGGGCGTGTATGTCCATTTGTCCAACCACGATGGACCACAGGATCCAGGGCATGGCCAAAAGAGTCCTGGAACCACCGTCGGACCCAGCACTACCCCTCACGGCCATAGACCCCGACAAAGGGTCTCTTCTCAGCGTGAAACGCCCCACTCGCTTCAGGCAGCCCTCTTCCCAAGAGCAGCACACGGAAAGACATTCGTGGTCCATGGACAGATGCTTGGCTGAGCAAGCAGCTGTCCTTCTCCCCAACAGAAGCGGACTCAGCAATCCAGCGGCGCAGAAATGGGTGCCATGGGCAGCCCCAGTGTTGCGAAGAGAAACGCTCACACGAAAGGAAAGAGGTCTGGGAGGGAGACACACAGCCCATGGGAAACCCCTTCCCTCTCCCATCTCACCAGGGACACCCAGGAACTGGCTTCCAGGAAAGGAACCCCTGCACTGCCATCCAGATGCTGCTTGCCAAATGGGAGGGCGAGGCTGTGGGAATGCCTGGCATTGGGGAGGTCCGAGATCCAAACCCTTGCCCTTGCGGGGGCTGGGGCGGGGGGCCAGAGCCCCCCTTCCATGGAGCGCAAGCTACGATGTCTAGTCCCTCTTCTGGGAACCCAAGGGAGGAGAAGGGGAGCCAAACAGGATGCATAGACATGGCCGAGGGGATCCCTGTGTTGGGAAAGTGCAATGGGTCCACTTCGAGCAGCGCCCCGCGAAAAGGAGTCCTGAACATTCAACCTCAACACATGAGCGTCTCAGCGCTCCCCAGACAAGGTGTCACGCTCGAGAGGGCTGCCCCTGGGGAAAAGAGACGGGCCGAAGGACTCCGTGGATTCCGTCCAGATGGCCTAGCCTAGCCCATCGGACTCGACCGAATTCCCTGGTGAGGACGAAGTGATGAGGACAAAGACATGCTTCGTTTGGAGTGGATTGACTTCCCCAGGTATTCTCCTGCACCCGTGTGTGGTATGCAGATCCACTCTGCTCGGCAAAAGCATCCACTCCCAGGCTGGGCATCCCCAGGCGGGCGCTTCCAACCCACTCCCACCCAAGATATGGGCTCAGGAGAGACTTGGGATGCATTTGTCTATCCAGGTCCTAGCTATTGTTTCCTACTCTATCTGCATGCGTATGCGTGTGGGTGTGTTTGGAGAGAGAGAGGGAGGGAGGCAGAATGAGAGAAAGAGGGAGAGAACGAGGGAGAGAAGGAGAGAGGAGGGCCTTCACTCCTTTCTGGATCCATTCAGCTCATTCAGTTCAATGCCTCTTAGTCCTTGTCCATGGAGTTGGGGGCCCCCTGCCACACGGAGATGTGGTCTCGCCAGAGGGGGATCGCCCAGTGCAGCTCTTGCCCCAGCCACAGCCGGGACCAGGAGAGCCTCTGAAGCTGGGCAGCCACGTGGGAACTCCCCAGAGAGCTTGCTGGAGGAGACCAATCCAGCGTCCTGAACGCATCACACCTGCTTTCAATCAGGCCTCCATTGCCTGGCGCCCTGCTGCCAAGAGAGGCTCTTCTCCAAAGGACACAAGGACATTTCCCTCAGCCTCCTGTGTGTGTGTGTGTGTGTGTTTGAGTGAAAGTGAGAGTGAGAGTGAGAGTGAGAGAGAGAGAGAGAGAGAGAGAGAGAACAGGCGGATGAGCCCAGCTGCCAACACTCTAGCCCCCGAAGCCCCCCATGTATTCCTCGGCACCACACTCCTTCTCACCTACCTGAAGCCGTGATGGGGACGGCTTGACCAGGGCCAGCTGGCGGTCCAATCCCGAGGCTGTGTGTGTCTGGGCGCCTGCCTCTAGGGGACCCCAAGCACGCCAAAGCCCAGGACCTGTTCCAAGCCTTCCAAACCCACTGCCACCCAACCAGGCGGCGAACTCACCTCCAAATCCGGAAGGCACACCTCCGCCCTCCGCCTGACAGGAGGTGTCTCGGAGGAGAGAGTCCCTGGTGCCCAAGAAACACCCACATATCCTCTGGGGGCCTGCTGTGAGTGCGTCCCGCTCAAGCCTCCATCCGCCCCCGACGTGGAGCCTGAGCCTTTGGAGCCTTGCCACTCCCACCTCTTAGAGCCTCGGAGCTGCACCTGAGGCCGGAAGGGGCTCTGGCGCCCTCGTGTGGACAGAGGCGCGAACAGCCCCTCTCAGGCTTGCCTTCTCTCTCTGGCTCAGCAGGCCCCGGGGGGCTGCTTGGGCTGCGCCCAGAGGAGGGTGGGGGCTCCATCCCCCGCCAAGAAGGGCCCTTCCACCTGGGCTATATCTCCCTCTCTCAAAGGCGTTCTTCGTGCCCATGCCAACCTAGGCCATGCCTCGCCGTGGAAATCCTTAGCTCCAAATCCATCAGGGTGTGCCAGCCTGCACCCGTGTGGATGCAGCCTTGCCCAGATGGACTGAGGAAGATAGGCGTGTAAGGAGGGAACGAGTCGTTTTCCCCCTTCCTCATCCCCCTGCGATCCCATACTCCTTGCCATTCAGTCTTGCCTCGATTCTTTCCTTCTGGCTTGGTTCATCTTGCCAGGTCTCACTTTCACCCTTGGTTTTCAAACTCTCTTCACCGCACCTGGAGTGTGCTTCATCTGGAGCCCCATTTGTGCTTCCCAAGGCACAGAGTTTCCCAACCACACAAAACCAACCCAATCAGCCCTTCTCCCCAGGGGGCCAGAAGGAAGCTCGGCCAGAGCTGTTGTGGATCCGTCAAGAGAGCGGCCTGCAGATACCCGGCCGGGCCCGAGCTCCCATCATCTCAGCAGGTGCAGAGAAACAGAGGAGAGCCTCCCTCGGACAGACCAAGGGAGGTTCCTGAGCACTCTGGAGAGACAAGGCCCAGCGCCGGGCACTGCTGCCCTCCCAATTCGCTCTCCCTTTGGGCACCACCCGGGCACCCCTCACAGCCCCTGCATGCGCATCCCAAAACCCAGGCCACGCTGGGATTCCACACTCATCAGCTCCAGCACGGAACCCAGGAACGAGAACAGAAACCCACCCACCCAGCCGGCACGTGGGGAGGGGGCCTGCAGAAACACTGCCAAATCCAGATAGCCAGCCGCCGTCCAGCACCAGACAAAGGAACACCATCACGCATGCCTAGAGAAGTCCATACCACAACCAGCTCGAGGCTCCTACTCAGGCCTGTCCCCTGAGGACGCCTCTCAAGGACCACCCCTGGGCAGGCTGTAGAAAAGAAGGTGCCTTCACACCGCGTGGGCGTGTATGTCCATTTGTCCAACCACGATGGACCACAGGATCCAGGGCATGCCCAAAAGAACCCTGGAACCACCGTCGGACCCAGCACTACCCCTCACGGCCATAGACCCCGACAAAGGGTCTCTTCTCAGCGTGAAACGCCCCACTCGCTTCAGGCAGCCCTCTTCCCAAGAGCAGCACACGGAAAGACATTCGTGGTCCATGGACAGATGCTTGGCTGAGCAAGCAGCTGTCCTTCTCCCCAACAGAAGCGGACTCAGCAATCCAGCGGCGCAGAAATGGGTGCCATGGGCAGCCCCAGTGTTGCGAAGAGAAACGCTCACACGAAAGGAAAGAGGTCTGGGAGGGAGACACACAGCCCATGGGAAACCCCTTCCCTCTCCCATCTCACCAGGGACACCCAGGAACTGGCTTCCAGGAAAGGAACCCCTGCACTGCCATCCAGATGCTGCTTGCCAAATGGGAGGGCGAGGCTGTGGGAATGCCTGGCATTGGGGAGGTCCGAGATCCAAACCCTTGCCCTTGCGGGGGCTGGGGCGGGGGGCCAGAGCCCCCCTTCCATGGAGCGCAAGCTACAATGTCTAGTCCCTCTTCTGGGAACCCAAGGGAGGAGAAGGGGAGCCAAACAGGATGCATAGACATGGCCGAGGGGATCCCTGTGTTGGGAAAGTGCAATGGGTCCACTTCGAGCAGCGCCCCGCGAAAAGGAGTCCTGAACATTCAACCTCAACACATGAGCGTCTCAGCGCTCCCCAGACAAGGTGTCACGCTCGAGAGGGCTGCCCCTGGGGAAAAGAGACGGGCCGAAGGACTCCGTGGATTCCGTCCAGATGGCCTAGCCTAGCCCATCGGACTCGACCGAATTCCCTGGTGAGGACGAAGTGATGAGGACAAAGACATGCTTCGTTTGGAGTGGATTGACTTCCGCAGGTATTGATTGACTTCCGCAGGTATTCTCCTGCACCCGTGTGTGGTATGCAGATCCACTCTGCTCGGCAAAAGCATCCACTCCCAGGCTGGGCATCCCCAGGCGGGTGCTTCCAACCCGCTCCCACCCAAGATATGGGCTCAGGAGAGACTTGGGATGCATTTGTCTATCCAGGTCCTAGCTATTGTTTCCTACTCTATCTGCATGCGTATGCGTGTGGGTGTGTTTGGAGAGAGAGAGGGAGGGAGGCAGAATGAGAGAAAGAGGGAGAGAACGAGGGAGAGAAGGAGAGAGGAGGGCCTTCACTCCTTTCTGGATCCATTCAGCTCATTCAGTTCAATGCCTCTTAGTCCTTGTCCATGGAGTTGGGGGCCCCCTGCCACACGGAGATGTGGTCTCGCCAGAGGGGGATCGCCCAGTGCAGCTCTTGCCCCAGCCACAGCCGGGACCAGGAGAGCCTCTGAAGCTGGGCAGCCACGTGGGAACTCCCCTGAGAGCTTGCTGGAGGAGACCAATCCAGCGTCCTGAACGCATCACACCTGCTTTCAATCAGGCCTCCATTGCCTGGCGCCCTGCTGCCAAGAGAGGCTCTTCTCCAAAGGACACAAGGACATTTCCCTCAGCCTCCTGTGTGTGTGTGTGTGTGTGTTTGAGTGACAGTGAGAGTGAGAGTGAGAGTGAGAGAGAGAGAGAGAGAGAGAGAGAACAGGCGGATGAGCCCAGCTGCCAACACTCTAGCCCCCGAAGCCCCCCATGTATTCCTCGGCACCACACTCCTTCTCACCTACCTGAAGCCGTGATGGGGACGGCTTGACCAGGGCCAGCTGGCGGTCCAATCCCGAGGCTGTGTGTGTCTGGGCGCCTGCCTCTAGGGGACCCCAAGCACGCCAAAGCCCAGGACCTGTTCCAAGCCTTCCAAACCCACTGCCACCCAACCAGGCGGCGAACTCACCTCCAAATCCGGAAGGCACACCTCCGCCCTCCGCCTGACAGGAGGTGTCTCGGAGGAGAGAGTCCCTGGTGCCCAAGAAACACCCACATATCCTCTGGGGGCCTGCTGTGAGTGCGTCCCGCTCAAGCCTCCATCCGCCCCCGACGTGGAGCCTGAGCCTTTGGAGCCTTGCCACTCCCACCTCTTAGAGCCTCGGAGCTGCACCTGAGGCCGGAAGGGGCTCTGGCGCCCTCGTGTGGACAGAGGCTCGAACAGCCCCTCTCAGGCTTGCCTTCTCTCTCTGGCTCAGCAGGCCCCGGGGGGCTGCTTGGGCTGCGCCCAGAGGAGGGTGGGGGCTCCATCCCCCGCCAAGAAGGGCCCTTCCACCTGGGCTATATCTCCCTCTCTCAAAGGCGTTCTTCGTGCCCATGCCAACCTAGGCCATGCCTCGCCGTGGAAATCCTTAGCTCCAAATCCATCAGGGTGTGCCAGCCTGCACCCGTGTGGATGCAGCCTTGCCCAGATGGACTGAGGAAGATAGGCGTGTAAGGAGGGAACGAGTCGTTTTCCCCCTTCCTCATCCCCCTGCGATCCCATACTCCTTGCCATTCAGTCTTGCCTCGATTCTTTCCTTCTGGCTTGGTTCATCTTGCCAGGTCTCACTTTCACCCTTGGTTTTCAAACTCTCTTCACCGCACCTGGAGTGTGCTTCATCTGGAGCCCCATTTGTGCTTCCCAAGGCACAGAGTTTCCCAACCACACAAAACCAACCCAATCAGCCCTTCTCCCCAGGGGGCCAGAAGGAAGCTCGGCCAGAGCTGTTGTGGATCCGTCAAGAGAGCGGCCTGCAGATACCCGGCCGGGCCCGAGCTCCCATCATCTCAGCAGGTGCAGAGAAACAGAGGAGAGCCTCCCTCGGACAGACCAAGGGAGGTTCCTGAGCACTCTGGAGAGACAAGGCCCAGCGCCGGGCACTGCTGCTCTCCCAATTCGCTCTCCCTTTGGGCACCACCCGGGCACCCCTCACAGCCCCTGCATGCGCATCCCAAAACCCAGGCCACGCTGGGATTCCACACTCATCAGCTCCAGCACGGAACCCAGGAACGAGAACAGAAACCCACCCACCCAGCCGGCACGTGGGGAGGGGGCCTGCAGAAACACTGCCAAATCCAGATAGCCAGCCGCCGTCCAGCACCAGACAAAGGAACACCATCACGCATGCCTAGAGAAGTCCATACCACAACCAGCTCGAGGCTCCTACTCAGGCCTGTCCCCTGAGGACGCCTCTCAAGGACCACCCCTGGGCAGGCTGTAGAAAAGAAGGTGCCTTCACACCGCGTGGGCGTGTATGTCCATTTGTCCAACCACGATGGACCACAGGATCCAGGGCATGGCCAAAAGAGTCCTGGAACCACCGTCGGACCCAGCACTACCCCTCACGGCCATAGACCCCGACAAAGGGTCTCTTCTCAGCGTGAAACGCCCCACTCGCTTCAGGCAGCCCTCTTCCCAAGAGCAGCACACGGAAAGACATTCGTGGTCCATGGACAGATGCTTGGCTGAGCAAGCAGCTGTCCTTCTCCCCAACAGAAGCGGACTCAGCAATCCAGCGGCGCAGAAATGGGTGCCATGGGCAGCCCCAGTGTTGCGAAGAGAAACGCTCACACGAAAGGAAAGAGGTCTGGGAGGGAGACACACAGCCCATGGGAAACCCCTTCCCTCTCCCATCTCACCAGGGACACCCAGGAACTGGCTTCCAGGAAAGGAACCCCTGCACTGCCATCCAGATGCTGCTTGCCAAATGGGAGGGCGAGGCTGTGGGAATGCCTGGCATTGGGGAGGTCCGAGATCCAAACCCTTGCCCTTGCGGGGGCTGGGGCGGGGGGCCAGAGCCCCCCTTCCATGGAGCGCAAGCTACGATGTCTAGTCCCTCTTCTGGGAACCCAAGGGAGGAGAAGGGGAGCCAAACAGGATGCATAGACATGGCCGAGGGGATCCCTGTGTTGGGAAAGTGCAATGGGTCCACTTCGAGCAGCGCCCCGCGAAAAGGAGTCCTGAACATTCAACCTCAACACATGAGCGTCTCAGCGCTCCCCAGACAAGGTGTCACGCTCGAGAGGGCTGCCCCTGGGGAAAAGAGACGGGCCGAAGGACTCCGTGGATTCCGTCCAGATGGCCTAGCCTAGCCCATCGGACTCGACCGAATTCCCTGGTGAGGACGAAGTGATGAGGACAAAGACATGCTTCGTTTGGAGTGGATTGACTTCCGCAGGTATTCTCCTGCACCCGTGTGTGGTATGCAGATCCACTCTGCTCGGCAAAAGCATCCACTCCCAGGCTGGGCATCCCCAGGCGGGCGCTTCCAACCCACTCCCACCCAAGATATGGGCTCAGGAGAGACTTGGGATGCATTTGTCTATCCAGGTCCTAGCTATTGTTTCCTACTCTATCTGCATGCGTATGCGTGTGGGTGTGTTTGGAGAGAGAGAGGGAGGGAGGGAGAATGAGAGAAAGAGGGAGAGAACGAGGGAGAGAAGGAGAGAGGAGGGCCTTCACTCCTTTCTGGATCCATTCAGCTCATTCAGTTCAATGCCTCTTAGTCCTTGTCCATGGAGTTGGGGGCCCCCTGCCACACGGAGATGTGGTCTCGCCAGAGGGGGATCGCCCAGTGCAGCTCTTGCCCCAGCCACAGCCGGGACCAGGAGAGCCTCTGAAGCTGGGCAGCCACGTGGGAACTCCCCTGAGAGCTTGCTGGAGGAGACCAATCCAGCGTCCTGAACGCATCACACCTGCTTTCAATCAGGCCTCCATTGCCTGGCGCCCTGCTGCCAAGAGAGGCTCTTCTCCAAAGGACACAAGGACATTTCCCTCAGCCTCCTGTGTGTGTGTGTGTGTGTGTTTGAGTGAAAGTGAGAGTGAGAGTGAGAGAGAGAGAGAGAGAGAGAGAGAGAACAGGCGGATGAGCCCAGCTGCCAACACTCTAGCCCCCGAAGCCCCCCATGTATTCCTCGGCACCACACTCCTTCTCACCTACCTGAAGCCGTGATGGGGACGGCTTGACCAGGGCCAGCTGGCGGTCCAATCCCGAGGCTGTGTGTGTCTGGGCGCCTGCCTCTAGGGGACCCCAAGCACGCCAAAGCCCAGGACCTGTTCCAAGCCTTCCAAACCCACTGCCACCCAACCAGGCGGCGAACTCACCTCCAAATCCGGAAGGCACACCTCCGCCCTCCGCCTGACAGGAGGTGTCTCGGAGGAGAGAGTCCCTGGTGCCCAAGAAACACCCACATATCCTCTGGGGGCCTGCTGTGAGTGCGTCCCGCTCAAGCCTCCATCCGCCCCCGACGTGGAGCCTGAGCCTTTGGAGCCTTGCCACTCCCACCTCTTAGAGCCTCGGAGCTGCACCTGAGGCCGGAAGGGGCTCTGGCGCCCTCGTGTGGACAGAGGCTCGAACAGCCCCTCTCAGGCTTGCCTTCTCTCTCTGGCTCAGCAGGCCCCGGGGGGCTGCTTGGGCTGCGCCCAGAGGAGGGTGGGGGCTCCATCCCCCGCCAAGAAGGGCCCTTCCACCTGGGCTATATCTCCCTCTCTCAAAGGCGTTCTTCGTGCCCATGCCAACCTAGGCCATGCCTCGCCGTGGAAATCCTTAGCTCCAAATCCATCAGGGTGTGCCAGCCTGCACCCGTGTGGATGCAGCCTTGCCCAGATGGACTGAGGAAGATAGGCGTGTAAGGAGGGAACGAGTCGTTTTCCCCCTTCCTCATCCCCCTGCGATCCCATACTCCTTGCCATTCAGTCTTGCCTCGATTCTTTCCTTCTGGCTTGGTTCATCTTGCCAGGTCTCACTTTCACCCTTGGTTTTCAAACTCTCTTCACCGCACCTGGAGTGTGCTTCATCTGGAGCCCCATTTGTGCTTCCCAAGGCACAGAGTTTCCAACCACACAAAACCAACCCAAGCAGCCCTTCTCCCCAGGGGGCCAGAAGGAAGCTCGGCCAGAGCTGTTGTGGATCCGTCAAGAGAGCGGCCTGCAGATACCCGGCCGGGCCCGAGCTCCCATCATCTCAGCAGGTGCAGAGAAACAGAGGAGAGCCTCCCTCGGACAGACCAAGGGAGGTTCCTGAGCACTCTGGAGAGACAAGGCCCAGCGCCGGGCACTGCTGCCCTCCCAATTCGCTCTCCCTTTGGGCACCACCCGGGCACGCCTCACAGCCCCTGGATGCGCATCCCAAAACCCAGGCCACGCTGGGATTCCACACTCATCAGCTCCAGCACGGAACCCAGGAACGAGAACAGAAACCCACCCACCCAGCCGGCACGTGGGGAGGGGGCCTGCAGAAACACTGCCAAATCCAGATAGCCAGCCGCCGTCCAGCACCAGACAAAGGAACACCATCACGCATGCCTAGAGAAGTCCATACCACAACCAGCTCGAGGCTCCTACTCAGGCCTGTCCCCTGAGGACGCCTCTCAAGGACCACCCCTGGGCAGGCTGTAGAAAAGAAGGTGCCTTCACACCGCGTGGGCGTGTATGTCCATTTGTCCAACCACGATGGACCACAGGATCCAGGGCATGCCCAAAAGAACCCTGGAACCACCGTCGGACCCAGCACTACCCCTCACGGCCATAGACCCCGACAAAGGGTCTCTTCTCAGCGTGAAACGCCCCACTCGCTTCAGGCAGCCCTCTTCCCAAGAGCAGCACACGGAAAGACATTCGTGGTCCATGGACAGATGCTTGGCTGAGCAAGCAGCTGTCCTTCTCCCCAACAGAAGCGGACTCAGCAATCCAGCGGCGCAGAAATGGGTGCCATGGGCAGCCCCAGTGTTGCGAAGAGAAACGCTCACACGAAAGGAAAGAGGTCTGGGAGGGAGACACACAGCCCATGGGAAACCCCTTCGCTCTCCCATCTCACCAGGGACACCCAGGAACTGGCTTCCAGGAAAGGAACCCCTGCACTGCCATCCAGATGCTGCTTGCCAAATGGGAGGGCGAGGCTGTGGGAATGCCTGGCATTGGGGAGGTCCGAGATCCAAACCCTTGCCCTTGCGGGGGCTGGGGCGGGGGGCCAGAGCCCCCCTTCCATGGAGCGCAAGCTACAATGTCTAGTCCCTCTTCTGGGAACCCAAGGGAGGAGAAGGGGAGCCAAACAGGATGCATAGACATGGCCGAGGGGATCCCTGTGTTGGGAAAGTGCAATGGGTCCACTTCGAGCAGCGCCCCGCGAAAAGGAGTCCTGAACATTCAACCTCAACACATGAGCGTCTCAGCGCTCCCCAGACAAGGTGTCACGCTCGAGAGGGCTGCCCCTGGGGAAAAGAGACGGGCCGAAGGACTCCGTGGATTCCGTCCAGATGGCCTAGCCTAGCCCATCGGACTCGACCGAATTCCCTGGTGAGGACGAAGTGATGAGGACAAAGACATGCTTCGTTTGGAGTGGATTGACTTCCGCAGGTATTGATTGACTTCCGCAGGTATTCTCCTGCACCCGTGTGTGGTATGCAGATCCACTCTGCTCGGCAAAAGCATCCACTCCCAGGCTGGGCATCCCCAGGCGGGTGCTTCCAACCCGCTCCCACCCAAGATATGGGCTCAGGAGAGACTTGGGATGCATTTGTCTATCCAGGTCCTAGCTATTGTTTCCTACTCTATCTGCATGCGTATGCGTGTGGGTGTGTTTGGAGAGAGAGAGGGAGGGAGGCAGAATGAGAGAAAGAGGGAGAGAACGAGGGAGAGAAGGAGAGAGGAGGGCCTTCACTCCTTTCTGGATCCATTCAGCTCATTCAGTTCAATGCCTCTTAGTCCTTGTCCATGGAGTTGGGGGCCCCCTGCCACACGGAGATGTGGTCTCGCCAGAGGGGGATCGCCCAGTGCAGCTCTTGCCCCAGCCACAGCCGGGACCAGGAGAGCCTCTGAAGCTGGGCAGCCACGTGGGAACTCCCCTGAGAGCTTGCTGGAGGAGACCAATCCAGCGTCCTGAACGCATCACACCTGCTTTCAATCAGGCCTCCATTGCCTGGCGCCCTGCTGCCAAGAGAGGCTCTTCTCCAAAGGACACAAGGACATTTCCCTCAGCCTCCTGTGTGTGTGTGTGTGTGTGTGTTTGAGTGAAAGTGAGAGTGAGAGTGAGAGTGAGAGAGAGAGAGAGAGAGAGAGAGAGAACAGGCGGATGAGCCCAGCTGCCAACACTCTAGCCCCCGAAGCCCCCCATGTATTCCTCGGCACCACACTCCTTCTCACCTACCTGAAGCCGTGATGGGGACGGCTTGACCAGGGCCAGCTGGCGGTCCAATCCCGAGGCTGTGTGTGTCTGGGCGCCTGCCTCTAGGGGACCCCAAGCACGCCAAAGCCCAGGACCTGTTCCAAGCCTTCCAAACCCACTGCCACCCAACCAGGCGGCGAACTCACCTCCAAATCCGGAAGGCACACCTCCGCCCTCCGCCTGACAGGAGGTGTCTCGGAGGAGAGAGTCCCTGGTGCCCAAGAAACACCCACATATCCTCTGGGGGCCTGCTGTGAGTGCGTCCCGCTCAAGCCTCCATCCGCCCCCGACGTGGAGCCTGAGCCTTTGGAGCCTTGCCACTCCCACCTCTTAGAGCCTCGGAGCTGCACCTGAGGCCGGAAGGGGCTCTGGCGCCCTCGTGTGGACAGAGGCTCGAACAGCCCCTCTCAGGCTTGCCTTCTCTCTCTGGCTCAGCAGGCCCCGGGGGGCTGCTTGGGCTGCGCCCAGAGGAGGGTGGGGGCTCCATCCCCCGCCAAGAAGGGCCCTTCCACCTGGGCTATATCTCCCTCTCTCAAAGGCGTTCTTCGTGCCCATGCCAACCTAGGCCATGCCTCGCCGTGGAAATCCTTAGCTCCAAATCCATCAGGGTGTGCCAGCCTGCACCCGTGTGGATGCAGCCTTGCCCAGATGGACTGAGGAAGATAGGCGTGTAAGGAGGGAACGAGTCGTTTTCCCCCTTCCTCATCCCCCTGCGATCCCATACTCCTTGCCATTCAGTCTTGCCTCGATTCTTTCCTTCTGGCTTGGTTCATCTTGCCAGGTCTCACTTTCACCCTTGGTTTTCAAACTCTCTTCACCGCACCTGGAGTGTGCTTCATCTGGAGCCCCATTTGTGCTTCCCAAGGCACAGAGTTTCCAACCACACAAAACCTACCCAATCAGCCCTTCTCCCCAGGGGGCCAGAAGGAAGCTCGGCCAGAGCTGTTGTGGATCCGTCAAGAGAGCGGCCTGCAGATACCCGGCCGGGCCCGAGCTCCCATCATCTCAGCAGGTGCAGAGAAACAGAGGAGAGCCTCCCTCGGACAGACCAAGGGAGGTTCCTGAGCACTCTGGAGAGACAAGGCCCAGCGCCGGGCACTGCTGCCCTCCCAATTCGCTCTCCCTTTGGGCACCACCCGGGCACCCCTCACAGCCCCTGGATGCGCATCCCAAAACCCAGGCCACGCTGGGATTCCACACTCATCAGCTCCAGCACGGAACCCAGGAACGAGAACAGAAACCCACCCACCCAGCCGGCACGTGGGGAGGGGGCCTGCAGAAACACTGCCAAATCCAGATAGCCAGCCGCCGTCCAGCACCAGACAAAGGAACACCATCACGCATGCCTAGAGAAGTCCATACCACAACCAGCTCGAGGCTCCTACTCAGGCCTGTCCCCTGAGGACGCCTCTCAAGGACCACCCCTGGGCAGGCTGTAGAAAAGAAGGTGCCTTCACACCGCGTGGGCGTGTATGTCCATTTGTCCAACCACGATGGACCACAGGATCCAGGGCATGCCCAAAAGAACCCTGGAACCACCGTCGGACCCAGCACTACCCCTCACGGCCATAGACCCCGACAAAGGGTCTCTTCTCAGCGTGAAACGCCCCACTCGCTTCAGGCAGCCCTCTTCCCAAGAGCAGCACACGGAAAGACATTCGTGGTCCATGGACAGATGCTTGGCTGAGCAAGCAGCTGTCCTTCTCCCCAACAGAAGCGGACTCAGCAATCCAGCGGCGCAGAAATGGGTGCCATGGGCAGCCCCAGTGTTGCGAAGAGAAACGCTCACACGAAAGGAAAGAGGTCTGGGAGGGAGACACACAGCCCATGGGAAACCCCTTCGCTCTCCCATCTCACCAGGGACACCCAGGAACTGGCTTCCAGGAAAGGAACCCCTGCACTGCCATCCAGATGCTGCTTGCCAAATGGGAGGGCGAGGCTGTGGGAATGCCTGGCATTGGGGAGGTCCGAGATCCAAACCCTTGCCCTTGCGGGGGCTGGGGCGGGGGGCCAGAGCCCCCCTTCCATGGAGCGCAAGCTACAATGTCTAGTCCCTCTTCTGGGAACCCAAGGGAGGAGAAGGGGAGCCAAACAGGATGCATAGACATGGCCGAGGGGATCCCTGTGTTGGGAAAGTGCAATGGGTCCACTTCGAGCAGCGCCCCGCGAAAAGGAGTCCTGAACATTCAACCTCAACACATGAGCGTCTCAGCGCTCCCCAGACAAGGTGTCACGCTCGAGAGGGCTGCCCCTGGGGAAAAGAGACGGGCCGAAGGACTCCGTGGATTCCGTCCAGATGGCCTAGCCTAGCCCATCGGACTCGACCGAATTCCCTGGTGAGGACGAAGTGATGAGGACAAAGACATGCTTCGTTTGGAGTGGATTGACTTCCGCAGGTATTGATTGACTTCCGCAGGTATTCTCCTGCACCCGTGTGTGGTATGCAGATCCACTCTGCTCGGCAAAAGCATCCACTCCCAGGCTGGGCATCCCCAGGCGGGTGCTTCCAACCCGCTCCCACCCAAGATATGGGCTCAGGAGAGACTTGGGATGCATTTGTCTATCCAGGTCCTAGCTATTGTTTCCTACTCTATCTGCATGCGTATGCGTGTGGGTGTGTTTGGAGAGAGAGAGGGAGGGAGGCAGAATGAGAGAAAGAGGGAGAGAACGAGGGAGAGAAGGAGAGAGGAGGGCCTTCACTCCTTTCTGGATCCATTCAGCTCATTCAGTTCAATGCCTCTTAGTCCTTGTCCATGGAGTTGGGGGCCCCCTGCCACACGGAGATGTGGTCTCGCCAGAGGGGGATCGCCCAGTGCAGCTCTTGCCCCAGCCACAGCCGGGACCAGGAGAGCCTCTGAAGCTGGGCAGCCACGTGGGAACTCCCCTGAGAGCTTGCTGGAGGAGACCAATCCAGCGTCCTGAACGCATCACACCTGCTTTCAATCAGGCCTCCATTGCCTGGCGCCCTGCTGCCAAGAGAGGCTCTTCTCCAAAGGACACAAGGACATTTCCCTCAGCCTCCTGTGTGTGTGTGTGTGTGTGTGTTTGAGTGAAAGTGAGAGTGAGAGTGAGAGTGAGAGAGAGAGAGAGAGAGAGAGAGAGAACAGGCGGATGAGCCCAGCTGCCAACACTCTAGCCCCCGAAGCCCCCCATGTATTCCTCGGCACCACACTCCTTCTCACCTACCTGAAGCCGTGATGGGGACGGCTTGACCAGGGCCAGCTGGCGGTCCAATCCCGAGGCTGTGTGTGTCTGGGCGCCTGCCTCTAGGGGACCCCAAGCACGCCAAAGCCCAGGACCTGTTCCAAGCCTTCCAAACCCACTGCCACCCAACCAGGCGGCGAACTCACCTCCAAATCCGGAAGGCACACCTCCGCCCTCCGCCTGACAGGAGGTGTCTCGGAGGAGAGAGTCCCTGGTGCCCAAGAAACACCCACATATCCTCTGGGGGCCTGCTGTGAGTGCGTCCCGCTCAAGCCTCCATCCGCCCCCGACGTGGAGCCTGAGCCTTTGGAGCCTTGCCACTCCCACCTCTTAGAGCCTCGGAGCTGCACCTGAGGCCGGAAGGGGCTCTGGCGCCCTCGTGTGGACAGAGGCTCGAACAGCCCCTCTCAGGCTTGCCTTCTCTCTCTGGCTCAGCAGGCCCCGGGGGGCTGCTTGGGCTGCGCCCAGAGGAGGGTGGGGGCTCCATCCCCCGCCAAGAAGGGCCCTTCCACCTGGGCTATATCTCCCTCTCTCAAAGGCGTTCTTCGTGCCCATGCCAACCTAGGCCATGCCTCGCCGTGGAAATCCTTAGCTCCAAATCCATCAGGGTGTGCCAGCCTGCACCCGTGTGGATGCAGCCTTGCCCAGATGGACTGAGGAAGATAGGCGTGTAAGGAGGGAACGAGTCGTTTTCCCCCTTCCTCATCCCCCTGCGATCCCATACTCCTTGCCATTCAGTCTTGCCTCGATTCTTTCCTTCTGGCTTGGTTCATCTTGCCAGGTCTCACTTTCACCCTTGGTTTTCAAACTCTCTTCACCGCACCTGGAGTGTGCTTCATCTGGAGCCCCATTTGTGCTTCCCAAGGCACAGAGTTTCCAACCACACAAAACCTACCCAATCAGCCCTTCTCCCCAGGGGGCCAGAAGGAAGCTCGGCCAGAGCTGTTGTGGATCCGTCAAGAGAGCGGCCTGCAGATACCCGGCCGGGCCCGAGCTCCCATCATCTCAGCAGGTGCAGAGAAACAGAGGAGAGCCTCCCTCGGACAGACCAAGGGAGGTTCCTGAGCACTCTGGAGAGACAAGGCCCAGCGCCGGGCACTGCTGCCCTCCCAATTCGCTCTCCCTTTGGGCACCACCCGGGCACCCCTCACAGCCCCTGGATGCGCATCCCAAAACCCAGGCCACGCTGGGATTCCACACTCATCAGCTCCAGCACGGAACCCAGGAACGAGAACAGAAACCCACCCACCCAGCCGGCACGTGGGGAGGGGGCCTGCAGAAACACTGCCAAATCCAGATAGCCAGCCGCCGTCCAGCACCAGACAAAGGAACACCATCACGCATGCCTAGAGAAGTCCATACCACAACCAGCTCGAGGCTCCTACTCAGGCCTGTCCCCTGAGGACGCCTCTCAAGGACCACCCCTGGGCAGGCTGTAGAAAAGAAGGTGCCTTCACACCGCGTGGGCGTGTATGTCCATTTGTCCAACCACGATGGACCACAGGATCCAGGGCATGCCCAAAAGAACCCTGGAACCACCGTCGGACCCAGCACTACCCCTCACGGCCATAGACCCCGACAAAGGGTCTCTTCTCAGCGTGAAACGCCCCACTCGCTTCAGGCAGCCCTCTTCCCAAGAGCAGCACACGGAAAGACATTCGTGGTCCATGGACAGATGCTTGGCTGAGCAAGCAGCTGTCCTTCTCCCCAACAGAAGCGGACTCAGCAATCCAGCGGCGCAGAAATGGGTGCCATGGGCAGCCCCAGTGTTGCGAAGAGAAACGCTCACACGAAAGGAAAGAGGTCTGGGAGGGAGACACACAGCCCATGGGAAACCCCTTCCCTCTCCCATCTCACCAGGGACACCCAGGAACTGGCTTCCAGGAAAGGAACCCCTGCACTGCCATCCAGATGCTGCTTGCCAAATGGGAGGGCGAGGCTGTGGGAATGCCTGGCATTGGGGAGGTCCGAGATCCAAACCCTTGCCCTTGCGGGGGCTGGGGCGGGGGGCCAGAGCCCCCCTTCCATGGAGCGCAAGCTACAATGTCTAGTCCCTCTTCTGGGAACCCAAGGGAGGAGAAGGGGAGCCAAACAGGATGCATAGACATGGCCGAGGGGATCCCTGTGTTGGGAAAGTGCAATGGGTCCACTTCGAGCAGCGCCCCGCGAAAAGGAGTCCTGAACATTCAACCTCAACACATGAGCGTCTCAGCGCTCCCCAGACAAGGTGTCACGCTCGAGAGGGCTGCCCCTGGGGAAAAGAGACGGGCCGAAGGACTCCGTGGATTCCGTCCAGATGGCCTAGCCTAGCCCATCGGACTCGACCGAATTCCCTGGTGAGGACGAAGTGATGAGGACAAAGACATGCTTCGTTTGGAGTGGATTGACTTCCGCAGGTATTGATTGACTTCCTCAGGTATTCTCCTGCACCCGTGTGTGGTATGCAGATCAACTCTGCTCGGCAAAAGCATCCACTCCCAGGCTGGGCATCCCCAGGCGGGTGCTTCCAACCCGCTCCCACCCAAGATATGGGCTCAGGAGAGACTTGGGATGCATTTGTCTATCCAGGTCCTAGCTATTGTTTCCTACTCTATCTGCATGCGTATGCGTGTGGGTGTGTTTGGAGAGAGAGAGGGAGGGAGGCAGAATGAGAGAAAGAGGGAGAGAACGAGGGAGAGAAGGAGAGAGGAGGGCCTTCACTCCTTTCTGGATCCATTCAGCTCATTCAGTTCAATGCCTCTTAGTCCTTGTCCATGGAGTTGGGGGCCCCCTGCCACACGGAGATGTGGTCTCGCCAGAGGGGGATCGCCCAGTGCAGCTCTTGCCCCAGCCACAGCCGGGACCAGGAGAGCCTCTGAAGCTGGGCAGCCACGTGGGAACTCCCCTGAGAGCTTGCTGGAGGAGACCAATCCAGCGTCCTGAACGCATCACACCTGCTTTCAATCAGGCCTCCATTGCCTGGCGCCCTGCTGCCAAGAGAGGCTCTTCTCCAAAGGACACAAGGACATTTCCCTCAGCCTCCTGTGTGTGTGTGTGTGTGTGTTTGAGTGAAAGTGAGAGTGAGAGTGAGAGTGAGAGAGAGAGAGAGAGAGAGAGAGAGAACAGGCGGATGAGCCCAGCTGCCAACACTCTAGCCCCCGAAGCCCCCCATGTATTCCTCGGCACCACACTCCTTCTCACCTACCTGAAGCCGTGATGGGGACGGCTTGACCAGGGCCAGCTGGCGGTCCAATCCCGAGGCTGTGTGTGTCTGGGCGCCTGCCTCTAGGGGACCCCAAGCACGCCAAAGCCCAGGACCTGTTCCAAGCCTTCCAAACCCACTGCCACCCAACCAGGCGGCGAACTCACCTCCAAATCCGGAAGGCACACCTCCGCCCTCCGCCTGACAGGAGGTGTCTCGGAGGAGAGAGTCCCTGGTGCCCAAGAAACACCCACATATCCTCTGGGGGCCTGCTGTGAGTGCGTCCCGCTCAAGCCTCCATCCGCCCCCGACGTGGAGCCTGAGCCTTTGGAGCCTTGCCACTCCCACCTCTTAGAGCCTCGGAGCTGCACCTGAGGCCGGAAGGGGCTCTGGCGCCCTCGTGTGGACAGAGGCTCGAACAGCCCCTCTCAGGCTTGCCTTCTCTCTCTGGCTCAGCAGGCCCCGGGGGGCTGCTTGGGCTGCGCCCAGAGGAGGGTGGGGGCTCCATCCCCCGCCAAGAAGGGCCCTTCCACCTGGGCTATATCTCCCTCTCTCAAAGGCGTTCTTCGTGCCCATGCCAACCTAGGCCATGCCTCGCCGTGGAAATCCTTAGCTCCAAATCCATCAGGGTGTGCCAGCCTGCACCCGTGTGGATGCAGCCTTGCCCAGATGGACTGAGGAAGATAGGCGTGTAAGGAGGGAACGAGTCGTTTTCCCCCTTCCTCATCCCCCTGCGATCCCATACTCCTTGCCATTCAGTCTTGCCTCGATTCTTTCCTTCTGGCTTGGTTCATCTTGCCAGGTCTCACTTTCACCCTTGGTTTTCAAACTCTCTTCACCGCACCTGGAGTGTGCTTCATCTGGAGCCCCATTTGTGCTTCCCAAGGCACAGAGTTTCCAACCACACAAAACCTACCCAATCAGCCCTTCTCCCCAGGGGGCCAGAAGGAAGCTCGGCCAGAGCTGTTGTGGATCCGTCAAGAGAGCGGCCTGCAGATACCCGGCCGGGCCCGAGCTCCCATCATCTCAGCAGGTGCAGAGAAACAGAGGAGAGCCTCCCTCGGACAGACCAAGGGAGGTTCCTGAGCACTCTGGAGAGACAAGGCCCAGCGCCGGGCACTGCTGCCCTCCCAATTCGCTCTCCCTTTGGGCACCACCCGGGCACCCCTCACAGCCCCTGGATGCGCATCCCAAAACCCAGGCCACGCTGGGATTCCACACTCATCAGCTCCAGCACGGAACCCAGGAACGAGAACAGAAACCCACCCACCCAGCCGGCACGTGGGGAGGGGGCCTGCAGAAACACTGCCAAATCCAGATAGCCAGCCGCCGTCCAGCACCAGACAAAGGAACACCATCACGCATGCCTAGAGAAGTCCATACCACAACCAGCTCGAGGCTCCTACTCAGGCCTGTCCCCTGAGGACGCCTCTCAAGGACCACCCCTGGGCAGGCTGTAGAAAAGAAGGTGCCTTCACACCGCGTGGGCGTGTATGTCCATTTGTCCAACCACGATGGACCACAGGATCCAGGGCATGCCCAAAAGAACCCTGGAACCACCGTCGGACCCAGCACTACCCCTCACGGCCATAGACCCCGACAAAGGGTCTCTTCTCAGCGTGAAACGCCCCACTCGCTTCAGGCAGCCCTCTTCCCAAGAGCAGCACACGGAAAGACATTCGTGGTCCATGGACAGATGCTTGGCTGAGCAAGCAGCTGTCCTTCTCCCCAACAGAAGCGGACTCAGCAATCCAGCGGCGCAGAAATGGGTGCCATGGGCAGCCCCAGTGTTGCGAAGAGAAACGCTCACACGAAAGGAAAGAGGTCTGGGAGGGAGACACACAGCCCATGGGAAACCCCTTCCCTCTCCCATCTCACCAGGGACACCCAGGAACTGGCTTCCAGGAAAGGAACCCCTGCACTGCCATCCAGATGCTGCTTGCCAAATGGGAGGGCGAGGCTGTGGGAATGCCTGGCATTGGGGAGGTCCGAGATCCAAACCCTTGCCCTTGCGGGGGCTGGGGCGGGGGGCCAGAGCCCCCCTTCCATGGAGCGCAAGCTACAATGTCTAGTCCCTCTTCTGGGAACCCAAGGGAGGAGAAGGGGAGCCAAACAGGATGCATAGACATGGCCGAGGGGATCCCTGTGTTGGGAAAGTGCAATGGGTCCACTTCGAGCAGCGCCCCGCGAAAAGGAGTCCTGAACATTCAACCTCAACACATGAGCGTCTCAGCGCTCCCCAGACAAGGTGTCACGCTCGAGAGGGCTGCCCCTGGGGAAAAGAGACGGGCCGAAGGACTCCGTGGATTCCGTCCAGATGGCCTAGCCTAGCCCATCGGACTCGACCGAATTCCCTGGTGAGGACGAAGTGATGAGGACAAAGACATGCTTCGTTTGGAGTGGATTGACTTCCGCAGGTATTGATTGACTTCCTCAGGTATTCTCCTGCACCCGTGTGTGGTATGCAGATCAACTCTGCTCGGCAAAAGCATCCACTCCCAGGCTGGGCATCCCCAGGCGGGTGCTTCCAACCCGCTCCCACCCAAGATATGGGCTCAGGAGAGACTTGGGATGCATTTGTCTATCCAGGTCCTAGCTATTGTTTCCTACTCTATCTGCATGCGTATGCGTGTGGGTGTGTTTGGAGAGAGAGAGGGAGGGAGGCAGAATGAGAGAAAGAGGGAGAGAACGAGGGAGAGAAGGAGAGAGGAGGGCCTTCACTCCTTTCTGGATCCATTCAGCTCATTCAGTTCAATGCCTCTTAGTCCTTGTCCATGGAGTTGGGGGCCCCCTGCCACACGGAGATGTGGTCTCGCCAGAGGGGGATCGCCCAGTGCAGCTCTTGCCCCAGCCACAGCCGGGACCAGGAGAGCCTCTGAAGCTGGGCAGCCACGTGGGAACTCCCCTGAGAGCTTGCTGGAGGAGACCAATCCAGCGTCCTGAACGCATCACACCTGCTTTCAATCAGGCCTCCATTGCCTGGCGCCCTGCTGCCAAGAGAGGCTCTTCTCCAAAGGACACAAGGACATTTCCCTCAGCCTCCTGTGTGTGTGTGTGTGTGTGTTTGAGTGAAAGTGAGAGTGAGAGTGAGAGTGAGAGAGAGAGAGAGAGAGAGAGAGAGAACAGGCGGATGAGCCCAGCTGCCAACACTCTAGCCCCCGAAGCCCCCCATGTATTCCTCGGCACCACACTCCTTCTCACCTACCTGAAGCCGTGATGGGGACGGCTTGACCAGGGCCAGCTGGCGGTCCAATCCCGAGGCTGTGTGTGTCTGGGCGCCTGCCTCTAGGGGACCCCAAGCACGCCAAAGCCCAGGACCTGTTCCAAGCCTTCCAAACCCACTGCCACCCAACCAGGCGGCGAACTCACCTCCAAATCCGGAAGGCACACCTCCGCCCTCCGCCTGACAGGAGGTGTCTCGGAGGAGAGAGTCCCTGGTGCCCAAGAAACACCCACATATCCTCTGGGGGCCTGCTGTGAGTGCGTCCCGCTCAAGCCTCCATCCGCCCCCGACGTGGAGCCTGAGCCTTTGGAGCCTTGCCACTCCCACCTCTTAGAGCCTCGGAGCTGCACCTGAGGCCGGAAGGGGCTCTGGCGCCCTCGTGTGGACAGAGGCTCGAACAGCCCCTCTCAGGCTTGCCTTCTCTCTCTGGCTCAGCAGGCCCCGGGGGGCTGCTTGGGCTGCGCCCAGAGGAGGGTGGGGGCTCCATCCCCCGCCAAGAAGGGCCCTTCCACCTGGGCTATATCTCCCTCTCTCAAAGGCGTTCTTCGTGCCCATGCCAACCTAGGCCATGCCTCGCCGTGGAAATCCTTAGCTCCAAATCCATCAGGGTGTGCCAGCCTGCACCCGTGTGGATGCAGCCTTGCCCAGATGGACTGAGGAAGATAGGCGTGTAAGGAGGGAACGAGTCGTTTTCCCCCTTCCTCATCCCCCTGCGATCCCATACTCCTTGCCATTCAGTCTTGCCTCGATTCTTTCCTTCTGGCTTGGTTCATCTTGCCAGGTCTCACTTTCACCCTTGGTTTTCAAACTCTCTTCACCGCACCTGGAGTGTGCTTCATCTGGAGCCCCATTTGTGCTTCCCAAGGCACAGAGTTTCCAACCACACAAAACCTACCCAATCAGCCCTTCTCCCCAGGGGGCCAGAAGGAAGCTCGGCCAGAGCTGTTGTGGATCCGTCAAGAGAGCGGCCTGCAGATACCCGGCCGGGCCCGAGCTCCCATCATCTCAGCAGGTGCAGAGAAACAGAGGAGAGCCTCCCTCGGACAGACCAAGGGAGGTTCCTGAGCACTCTGGAGAGACAAGGCCCAGCGCCGGGCACTGCTGCCCTCCCAATTCGCTCTCCCTTTGGGCACCACCCGGGCACCCCTCACAGCCCCTGGATGCGCATCCCAAAACCCAGGCCACGCTGGGATTCCACACTCATCAGCTCCAGCACGGAACCCAGGAACGAGAACAGAAACCCACCCACCCAGCCGGCACGTGGGGAGGGGGCCTGCAGAAACACTGCCAAATCCAGATAGCCAGCCGCCGTCCAGCACCAGACAAAGGAACACCATCACGCATGCCTAGAGAAGTCCATACCACAACCAGCTCGAGGCTCCTACTCAGGCCTGTCCCCTGAGGACGCCTCTCAAGGACCACCCCTGGGCAGGCTGTAGAAAAGAAGGTGCCTTCACACCGCGTGGGCGTGTATGTCCATTTGTCCAACCACGATGGACCACAGGATCCAGGGCATGCCCAAAAGAACCCTGGAAACACCGTCGGACCCAGCACTACCCCTCACGGCCATAGACCCCGACAAAGGGTCTCTTCTCAGCGTGAAACGCCCCACTCGCTTCAGGCAGCCCTCTTCCCAAGAGCAGCACACGGAAAGACATTCGTGGTCCATGGACAGATGCTTGGCTGAGCAAGCAGCTGTCCTTCTCCCCAACAGAAGCGGACTCAGCAATCCAGCGGCGCAGAAATGGGTGCCATGGGCAGCCCCAGTGTTGCGAAGAGAAACGCTCACACGAAAGGAAAGAGGTCTGGGAGGGAGACACACAGCCCATGGGAAACCCCTTCCCTCTCCCATCTCACCAGGGACACCCAGGAACTGGCTTCCAGGAAAGGAACCCCTGCACTGCCATCCAGATGCTGCTTGCCAAATGGGAGGGCGAGGCTGTGGGAATGCCTGGCATTGGGGAGGTCCGAGATCCAAACCCTTGCCCTTGCGGGGGCTGGGGCGGGGGGCCAGAGCCCCCCTTCCATGGAGCGCAAGCTACAATGTCTAGTCCCTCTTCTGGGAACCCAAGGGAGGAGAAGGGGAGCCAAACAGGATGCATAGACATGGCCGAGGGGATCCCTGTGTTGGGAAAGTGCAATGGGTCCACTTCGAGCAGCGCCCCGCGAAAAGGAGTCCTGAACATTCAACCTCAACACATGAGCGTCTCAGCGCTCCCCAGACAAGGTGTCACGCTCGAGAGGGCTGCCCCTGGGGAAAAGAGACGGGCCGAAGGACTCCGTGGATTCCGTCCAGATGGCCTAGCCTAGCCCATCGGACTCGACCGAATTCCCTGGTGAGGACGAAGTGATGAGGACAAAGACATGCTTCGTTTGGAGTGGATTGACTTCCGCAGGTATTGATTGACTTCCTCAGGTATTCTCCTGCACCCGTGTGTGGTATGCAGATCAACTCTGCTCGGCAAAAGCATCCACTCCCAGGCTGGGCATCCCCAGGCGGGTGCTTCCAACCCGCTCCCACCCAAGATATGGGCTCAGGAGAGACTTGGGATGCATTTGTCTATCCAGGTCCTAGCTATTGTTTCCTACTCTATCTGCATGCGTATGCGTGTGGGTGTGTTTGGAGAGAGAGAGGGAGGGAGGCAGAATGAGAGAAAGAGGGAGAGAACGAGGGAGAGAAGGAGAGAGGAGGGCCTTCACTCCTTTCTGGATCCATTCAGCTCATTCAGTTCAATGCCTCTTAGTCCTTGTCCATGGAGTTGGGGGCCCCCTGCCACACGGAGATGTGGTCTCGCCAGAGGGGGATCGCCCAGTGCAGCTCTTGCCCCAGCCACAGCCGGGACCAGGAGAGCCTCTGAAGCTGGGCAGCCACGTGGGAACTCCCCTGAGAGCTTGCTGGAGGAGACCAATCCAGCGTCCTGAACGCATCACACCTGCTTTCAATCAGGCCTCCATTGCCTGGCGCCCTGCTGCCAAGAGAGGCTCTTCTCCAAAGGACACAAGGACATTTCCCTCAGCCTCCTGTGTGTGTGTGTGTGTGTGTTTGAGTGAAAGTGAGAGTGAGAGTGAGAGTGAGAGAGAGAGAGAGAGAGAGAACAGGCGGATGAGCCCAGCTGCCAACACTCTAGCCCCCGAAGCCCCCCATGTATTCCTCGGCACCACACTCCTTCTCACCTACCTGAAGCCGTGATGGGGACGGCTTGACCAGGGCCAGCTGGCGGTCCAATCCCGAGGCTGTGTGTGTCTGGGCGCCTGCCTCTAGGGGACCCCAAGCACGCCAAAGCCCAGGACCTGTTCCAAGCCTTCCAAACCCACTGCCACCCAACCAGGCGGCGAACTCACCTCCAAATCCGGAAGGCACACCTCCGCCCTCCGCCTGACAGGAGGTGTCTCGGAGGAGAGAGTCCCTGGTGCCCAAGAAACACCCACATATCCTCTGGGGGCCTGCTGTGAGTGCGTCCCGCTCAAGCCTCCATCCGCCCCCGACGTGGAGCCTGAGCCTTTGGAGCCTTGCCACTCCCACCTCTTAGAGCCTCGGAGCTGCACCTGAGGCCGGAAGGGGCTCTGGCGCCCTCGTGTGGACAGAGGCTCGAACAGCCCCTCTCAGGCTTGCCTTCTCTCTCTGGCTCAGCAGGCCCCGGGGGGCTGCTTGGGCTGCGCCCAGAGGAGGGTGGGGGCTCCATCCCCCGCCAAGAAGGGCCCTTCCACCTGGGCTATATCTCCCTCTCTCAAAGGCGTTCTTCGTGCCCATGCCAACCTAGGCCATGCCTCGCCGTGGAAATCCTTAGCTCCAAATCCATCAGGGTGTGCCAGCCTGCACCCGTGTGGATGCAGCCTTGCCCAGATGGACTGAGGAAGATAGGCGTGTAAGGAGGGAACGAGTCGTTTTCCCCCTTCCTCATCCCCCTGCGATCCCATACTCCTTGCCATTCAGTCTTGCCTCGATTCTTTCCTTCTGGCTTGGTTCATCTTGCCAGGTCTCACTTTCACCCTTGGTTTTCAAACTCTCTTCACCGCACCTGGAGTGTGCTTCATCTGGAGCCCCATTTGTGCTTCCCAAGGCACAGAGTTTCCCAACCACACAAAACCAACCCAATCAGCCCTTCTCCCCAGGGGGCCAGAAGGAAGCTCGGCCAGAGCTGTTGTGGATCCGTCAAGAGAGCGGCCTGCAGATACCCGGCCGGGCCCGAGCTCCCATCATCTCAGCAGGTGCAGAGAAACAGAGGAGAGCCTCCCTCGGACAGACCAAGGGAGGTTCCTGAGCACTCTGGAGAGACAAGGCCCAGCGCCGGGCACTGCTGCTCTCCCAATTCGCTCTCCCTTTGGGCACCACCCGGGCACCCCTCACAGCCCCTGCATGCGCATCCCAAAACCCAGGCCACGCTGGGATTCCACACTCATCAGCTCCAGCACGGAACCCAGGAACGAGAACAGAAACCCACCCACCCAGCCGGCACGTGGGGAGGGGGCCTGCAGAAACACTGCCAAATCCAGATAGCCAGCCGCCGTCCAGCACCAGACAAAGGAACACCATCACGCATGCCTAGAGAAGTCCATACCACAACCAGCTCGAGGCTCCTACTCAGGCCTGTCCCCTGAGGACGCCTCTCAAGGACCACCCCTGGGCAGGCTGTAGAAAAGAAGGTGCCTTCACACCGCGTGGGCGTGTATGTCCATTTGTCCAACCACGATGGACCACAGGATCCAGGGCATGGCCAAAAGAGTCCTGGAACCACCGTCGGACCCAGCACTACCCCTCACGGCCATAGACCCCGACAAAGGGTCTCTTCTCAGCGTGAAACGCCCCACTCGCTTCAGGCAGCCCTCTTCCCAAGAGCAGCACACGGAAAGACATTCGTGGTCCATGGACAGATGCTTGGCTGAGCAAGCAGCTGTCCTTCTCCCCAACAGAAGCGGACTCAGCAATCCAGCGGCGCAGAAATGGGTGCCATGGGCAGCCCCAGTGTTGCGAAGAGAAACGCTCACACGAAAGGAAAGAGGTCTGGGAGGGAGACACACAGCCCATGGGAAACCCTTCCCTCTCCCATCTCACCAGGGACACCCAGGAACTGGCTTCCAGGAAAGGAACCCCTGCACTGCCATCCAGATGCTGCTTGCCAAATGGGAGGGCGAGGCTGTGGGAATGCCTGGCATTGGGGAGGTCCGAGATCCAAACCCTTGCCCTTGCGGGGGCTGGGGCGGGGGGCCAGAGCCCCCCTTCCATGGAGCGCAAGCTACGATGTCTAGTCCCTCTTCTGGGAACCCAAGGGAGGAGAAGGGGAGCCAAACAGGATGCATAGACATGGCCGAGGGGATCCCTGTGTTGGGAAAGTGCAATGGGTCCACTTCGAGCAGCGCCCCGCGAAAAGGAGTCCTGAACATTCAACCTCAACACATGAGCGTCTCAGCGCTCCCCAGACAAGGTGTCACGCTCGAGAGGGCTGCCCCTGGGGAAAAGAGACGGGCCGAAGGACTCCGTGGATTCCGTCCAGATGGCCTAGCCTAGCCCATCGGACTCGACCGAATTCCCTGGTGAGGACGAAGTGATGAGGACAAAGACATGCTTCGTTTGGAGTGGATTGACTTCCGCAGGTATTCTCCTGCACCCGTGTGTGGTATGCAGATCCACTCTGCTCGGCAAAAGCATCCACTCCCAGGCTGGGCATCCCCAGGCGGGCGCTTCCAACCCACTCCCACCCAAGATATGGGCTCAGGAGAGACTTGGGATGCATTTGTCTATCCAGGTCCTACCTATTGTTTCCTACTCTATCTGCATGCGTATGCGTGTGGGTGTGTTTGGAGAGAGAGAGGGAGGGAGGGAGAATGAGAGAAAGAGGGAGAGAACGAGGGAGAGAAGGAGAGAGGAGGACCTTCACTCCTTTCTGGATCCATTCAGCTCATTCAGTTCAATGCCTCTTAGTCCTTGTCCATGGAGTTGGGGGCCCCCTGCCACACGGAGATGTGGTCTCGCCAGAGGGGGATCGCCCAGTGCAGCTCTTGCCCCAGCCACAGCCGGGACCAGGAGAGCCTCTGAAGCTGGGCAGCCACGTGGGAACTCCCCTGAGAGCTTGCTGGAGGAGACCAATCCAGCGTCCTGAACGCATCACACCTGCTTTCAATCAGGCCTCCATTGCCTGGCGCCCTGCTGCCAAGAGAGGCTCTTCTCCAAAGGACACAAGGACATTTCCCTCAGCCTCCTGTGTGTGTGTGTGTGTGTGTTTGAGTGAGAGTGAGAGTGAGAGTGAGAGTGAGAGTGAGAGAGAGAGAGAGAGAGAGAGAGAACAGGCGGATGAGCCCAGCTGCCAACACTCTAGCCCCCGAAGCCCCCCATGTATTCCTCGGCACCACACTCCTTCTCACCTACCTGAAGCCGTGATGGGGACGGCTTGACCAGGGCCAGCTGGCGGTCCAATCCCGAGGCTGTGTGTGTCTGGGCGCCTGCCTCTAGGGGACCCCAAGCACGCCAAAGCCCAGGACCTGTTCCAAGCCTTCCAAACCCACTGCCACCCAACCAGGCGGCGAAATCACCTCCAAATCCGGAAGGCACACCTCCGCCCTCCGCCTGACAGGAGGTGTCTCGGAGGAGAGAGTCCCTGGTGCCCAAGAAACACCCACATATCCTCTGGGGGCCTGCTGTGAGTGCGTCCCGCTCAAGCCTCCATCCGCCCCCGACGTGGAGCCTGAGCCTTTGGAGCCTTGCCACTCCCACCTCTTAGAGCCTCGGAGCTGCACCTGAGGCCGGAAGGGGCTCTGGCGCCCTCGTGTGGACAGAGGCTCGAACAGCCCCTCTCAGGCTTGCCTTCTCTCTCTGGCTCAGCAGGCCCCGGGGGGCTGCTTGGGCTGCGCCCAGAGGAGGGTGGGGGCTCCATCCCCCGCCAAGAAGGGCCCTTCCACCTGGGCTATATCTCCCTCTCTCAAAGGCGTTCTTCGTGCCCATGCCAACCTAGGCCATGCCTCGCCGTGGAAATCCTTAGCTCCAAATCCATCAGGGTGTGCCAGCCTGCACCCGTGTGGATGCAGCCTTGCCCAGATGGACTGAGGAAGATAGGCGTGTAAGGAGGGAACGAGTCGTTTTCCCCCTTCCTCATCCCCCTGCGATCCCATACTCCTTGCCATTCAGTCTTGCCTCGATTCTTTCCTTCTGGCTTGGTTCATCTTGCCAGGTCTCACTTTCACCCTTGGTTTTCAAACTCTCTTCACCGCACCTGGAGTGTGCTTCATCTGGAGCCCCATTTGTGCTTCCCAAGGCACAGAGTTTCCAACCACACAAAACCAACCCAAGCAGCCCTTCTCCCCAGGGGGCCAGAAGGAAGCTCGGCCAGAGCTGTTGTGGATCCGTCAAGAGAGCGGCCTGCAGATACCCGGCCGGGCCCGAGCTCCCATCATCTCAGCAGGTGCAGAGAAACAGAGGAGAGCCTCCCTCGGACAGACCAAGGGAGGTTCCTGAGCACTCTGGAGAGACAAGGCCCAGCGCCGGGCACTGCTGCCCTCCCAATTCGCTCTCCCTTTGGGCACCACCCGGGCACCCCTCACAGCCCCTGGATGCGCATCCCAAAACCCAGGCCACGCTGGGATTCCACACTCATCAGCTCCAGCACGGAACCCAGGAACGAGAACAGAAACCCACCCACCCAGCCGGCACGTGGGGAGGGGGCCTGCAGAAACACTGCCAAATCCAGATAGCCAGCCGCCGTCCAGCACCAGACAAAGGAACACCATCACGCATGCCTAGAGAAGTCCATACCACAACCAGCTCGAGGCTCCTACTCAGGCCTGTCCCCTGAGGACGCCTCTCAAGGACCACCCCTGCGCAGGCTGTAGAAAAGAAGGTGCCTTCACACCGCGTGGGCGTGTATGTCCATTTGTCCAACCACGATGGACCACAGGATCCAGGGCATGCCCCAAAGAACCCTGGAACCACCGTCGGACCCAGCACTCCCCCTCACGGCCATAGACCCCGACAAAGGGTCTCTTCTCAGCGTGAAACGCCCCACTCGCTTCAGGCAGCCCTCTTCCCAAGAGCAGCACACGGAAAGACATTCGTGGTCCATGGACAGATGCTTGGCTGAGCAAGAAGCTGTCCTTCTCCCCAACAGAAGCGGACTCAGCAATCCAGCGGCGCAGAAATGGGTGCCATGGGCAGCCCCAGTGTTGCGAAGAGAAACGCTCACACGAAAGGAAAGAGGTCTGGGAGGGAGACACACAGCCCATGGGAAACCCCTTCCCTCTCCCATCTCACCAGGGACACCCAGGAACTGGCTTCCAGGAAAGGAACCCCTGCACTGCCATCCAGATGCTGCTTGCCAACTGGGAGGGCGAGGCTGTGGGAATGCCTGGCATTGGGGAGGTCCGAGATCCAAACCCTTGCCCTTGCGGGGGCTGGGGCGGGGGGCCAGAGCCCCCCTTCCATGGAGCGCAAGCTACCATGTCTAGTCCCTCTTCTGGGAACCCAAGGGAGGAGAAGGGGAGCCAAACAGGATGCATAGACATGGCCGAGGGGATCCCTGTGTTGGGAAAGTGCAATGGGTCCACTTCGAGCAGCGCCCCGCGAAAAGGAGTCCTGAACATTCAACCCCAACACATGAGCGTCTCAGCGCTCCCCAGACAAGGTGTCACGCTCGAGAGGGCTGCCCCTGGGGAAAAGAGACGGGCCGAAGGACTCCGTGGATTCCGTCCAGATGGCCTAGCCTAGCCCATCGGACTCGACCGAATTCCCTGGTGAGGACGAAGTGATGAGGACAAAGACATGCTTCGTTTGGAGTGGATTGACTTCCGCAGGTATTGATTGACTTCCTCAGGTATTCTCCTGCACCCGTGTGTGGTATGCAGATCAACTCTGCTCGGCAAAAGCATCCACTCCCAGGCTGGGCATCCCCAGGCGGGTGCTTCCAACCCGCTCCCACCCAAGATATGGGCTCAGGAGAGACTTGGGATGCATTTGTCTATCCAGGTCCTAGCTATTGTTTCCTACTCTATCTGCATGCGTATGCGTGTGGGTGTGTTTGGAGAGAGAGAGGGAGGGAGGCAGAATGAGAGAAAGAGGGAGAGAACGAGGGAGAGAAGGAGAGAGGAGGGCCTTCACTCCTTTCTGGATCCATTCAGCTCATTCAGTTCAATGCCTCTTAGTCCTTGTCCATGGAGTTGGGGGCCCCCTGCCACACGGAGATGTGGTCTCGCCAGAGGGGGATCGCCCAGTGCAGCTCTTGCCCCAGCCACAGCCGGGACCAGGAGAGCCTCTGAAGCTGGGCAGCCACGTGGGAACTCCCCTGAGAGCTTGCTGGAGGAGACCAATCCAGCGTCCTGAACGCATCACACCTGCTTTCAATCAGGCCTCCATTGCCTGGCGCCCTGCTGCCAAGAGAGGCTCTTCTCCAAAGGACACAAGGACATTTCCCTCAGCCTCCTGTGTGTGTGTGTGTGTGTGTTTGAGTGAAAGTGAGAGTGAGAGTGAGAGTGAGAGAGAGAGAGAGAGAGAGAGAGAGAACAGGCGGATGAGCCCAGCTGCCAACACTCTAGCCCCCGAAGCCCCCCATGTATTCCTCGGCACCACACTCCTTCTCACCTACCTGAAGCCGTGATGGGGACGGCTTGACCAGGGCCAGCTGGCGGTCCAATCCCGAGGCTGTGTGTGTCTGGGCGCCTGCCTCTAGGGGACCCCAAGCACGCCAAAGCCCAGGACCTGTTCCAAGCCTTCCAAACCCACTGCCACCCAACCAGGCGGCGAACTCACCTCCAAATCCGGAAGGCACACCTCCGCCCTCCGCCTGACAGGAGGTGTCTCGGAGGAGAGAGTCCCTGGTGCCCAAGAAACACCCACATATCCTCTGGGGGCCTGCTGTGAGTGCGTCCCGCTCAAGCCTCCATCCGCCCCCGACGTGGAGCCTGAGCCTTTGGAGCCTTGCCACTCCCACCTCTTAGAGCCTCGGAGCTGCACCTGAGGCCGGAAGGGGCTCTGGCGCCCTCGTGTGGACAGAGGCTCGAACAGCCCCTCTCAGGCTTGCCTTCTCTCTCTGGCTCAGCAGGCCCCGGGGGGCTGCTTGGGCTGCGCCCAGAGGAGGGTGGGGGCTCCATCCCCCGCCAAGAAGGGCCCTTCCACCTGGGCTATATCTCCCTCTCTCAAAGGCGTTCTTCGTGCCCATGCCAACCTAGGCCATGCCTCGCCGTGGAAATCCTTAGCTCCAAATCCATCAGGGTGTGCCAGCCTGCACCCGTGTGGATGCAGCCTTGCCCAGATGGACTGAGGAAGATAGGCGTGTAAGGAGGGAACGAGTCGTTTTCCCCCTTCCTCATCCCCCTGCGATCCCATACTCCTTGCCATTCAGTCTTGCCTCGATTCTTTCCTTCTGGCTTGGTTCATCTTGCCAGGTCTCACTTTCACCCTTGGTTTTCAAACTCTCTTCACCGCACCTGGAGTGTGCTTCATCTGGAGCCCCATTTGTGCTTCCCAAGGCACAGAGTTTCCAACCACACAAAACCTACCCAATCAGCCCTTCTCCCCAGGGGGCCAGAAGGAAGCTCGGCCAGAGCTGTTGTGGATCCGTCAAGAGAGCGGCCTGCAGATACCCGGCCGGGCCCGAGCTCCCATCATCTCAGCAGGTGCAGAGAAACAGAGGAGAGCCTCCCTCGGACAGACCAAGGGAGGTTCCTGAGCACTCTGGAGAGACAAGGCCCAGCGCCGGGCACTGCTGCCCTCCCAATTCGCTCTCCCTTTGGGCACCACCCGGGCACCCCTCACAGCCCCTGGATGCGCATCCCAAAACCCAGGCCACGCTGGGATTCCACACTCATCAGCTCCAGCACGGAACCCAGGAACGAGAACAGAAACCCACCCACCCAGCCGGCACGTGGGGAGGGGGCCTGCAGAAACACTGCCAAATCCAGATAGCCAGCCGCCGTCCAGCACCAGACAAAGGAACACCATCACGCATGCCTAGAGAAGTCCATACCACAACCAGCTCGAGGCTCCTACTCAGGCCTGTCCCCTGAGGACGCCTCTCAAGGACCACCCCTGGGCAGGCTGTAGAAAAGAAGGTGCCTTCACACCGCGTGGGCGTGTATGTCCATTTGTCCAACCACGATGGACCACAGGATCCAGGGCATGCCCAAAAGAACCCTGGAACCACCGTCGGACCCAGCACTACCCCTCACGGCCATAGACCCCGACAAAGGGTCTCTTCTCAGCGTGAAACGCCCCACTCGCTTCAGGCAGCCCTCTTCCCAAGAGCAGCACACGGAAAGACATTCGTGGTCCATGGACAGATGCTTGGCTGAGCAAGCAGCTGTCCTTCTCCCCAACAGAAGCGGACTCAGCAATCCAGCGGCGCAGAAATGGGTGCCATGGGCAGCCCCAGTGTTGCGAAGAGAAACGCTCACACGAAAGGAAAGAGGTCTGGGAGGGAGACACACAGCCCATGGGAAACCCCTTCCCTCTCCCATCTCACCAGGGACACCCAGGAACTGGCTTCCAGGAAAGGAACCCCTGCACTGCCATCCAGATGCTGCTTGCCAAATGGGAGGGCGAGGCTGTGGGAATGCCTGGCATTGGGGAGGTCCGAGATCCAAACCCTTGCCCTTGCGGGGGCTGGGGCGGGGGGCCAGAGCCCCCCTTCCATGGAGCGCAAGCTACAATGTCTAGTCCCTCTTCTGGGAACCCAAGGGAGGAGAAGGGGAGCCAAACAGGATGCATAGACATGGCCGAGGGGATCCCTGTGTTGGGAAAGTGCAATGGGTCCACTTCGAGCAGCGCCCCGCGAAAAGGAGTCCTGAACATTCAACCTCAACACATGAGCGTCTCAGCGCTCCCCAGACAAGGTGTCACGCTCGAGAGGGCTGCCCCTGGGGAAAAGAGACGGGCCGAAGGACTCCGTGGATTCCGTCCAGATGGCCTAGCCTAGCCCATCGGACTCGACCGAATTCCCTGGTGAGGACGAAGTGATGAGGACAAAGACATGCTTCGTTTGGAGTGGATTGACTTCCGCAGGTATTGATTGACTTCCTCAGGTATTCTCCTGCACCCGTGTGTGGTATGCAGATCAACTCTGCTCGGCAAAAGCATCCACTCCCAGGCTGGGCATCCCCAGGCGGGTGCTTCCAACCCGCTCCCACCCAAGATATGGGCTCAGGAGAGACTTGGGATGCATTTGTCTATCCAGGTCCTAGCTATTGTTTCCTACTCTATCTGCATGCGTATGCGTGTGGGTGTGTTTGGAGAGAGAGAGGGAGGGAGGCAGAATGAGAGAAAGAGGGAGAGAACGAGGGAGAGAAGGAGAGAGGAGGGCCTTCACTCCTTTCTGGATCCATTCAGCTCATTCAGTTCAATGCCTCTTAGTCCTTGTCCATGGAGTTGGGGGCCCCCTGCCACACGGAGATGTGGTCTCGCCAGAGGGGGATCGCCCAGTGCAGCTCTTGCCCCAGCCACAGCCGGGACCAGGAGAGCCTCTGAAGCTGGGCAGCCACGTGGGAACTCCCCTGAGAGCTTGCTGGAGGAGACCAATCCAGCGTCCTGAACGCATCACACCTGCTTTCAATCAGGCCTCCATTGCCTGGCGCCCTGCTGCCAAGAGAGGCTCTTCTCCAAAGGACACAAGGACATTTCCCTCAGCCTCCTGTGTGTGTGTGTGTGTGTGTTTGAGTGAAAGTGAGAGTGAGAGTGAGAGAGAGAGAGAGAGAGAGAACAGGCGGATGAGCCCAGCTGCCAACACTCTAGCCCCCGAAGCCCCCCATGTATTCCTCGGCACCACACTCCTTCTCACCTACCTGAAGCCGTGATGGGGACGGCTTGACCAGGGCCAGCTGGCGGTCCAATCCCGAGGCTGTGTGTGTCTGGGCGCCTGCCTCTAGGGGACCCCAAGCACGCCAAAGCCCAGGACCTGTTCCAAGCCTTCCAAACCCACTGCCACCCAACCAGGCGGCGAACTCACCTCCAAATCCGGAAGGCACACCTCCGCCCTCCGCCTGACAGGAGGTGTCTCGGAGGAGAGAGTCCCTGGTGCCCAAGAAACACCCACATATCCTCTGGGGGCCTGCTGTGAGTGCGTCCCGCTCAAGCCTCCATCCGCCCCCGACGTGGAGCCTGAGCCTTTGGAGCCTTGCCACTCCCACCTCTTAGAGCCTCGGAGCTGCACCTGAGGCCGGAAGGGGCTCTGGCGCCCTCGTGTGGACAGAGGCTCGAACAGCCCCTCTCAGGCTTGCCTTCTCTCTCTGGCTCAGCAGGCCCCGGGGGGCTGCTTGGGCTGCGCCCAGAGGAGGGTGGGGGCTCCATCCCCCGCCAAGAAGGGCCCTTCCACCTGGGCTATATCTCCCTCTCTCAAAGGCGTTCTTCGTGCCCATGCCAACCTAGGCCATGCCTCGCCGTGGAAATCCTTAGCTCCAAATCCATCAGGGTGTGCCAGCCTGCACCCGTGTGGATGCAGCCTTGCCCAGATGGACTGAGGAAGATAGGCGTGTAAGGAGGGAACGAGTCGTTTTCCCCCTTCCTCATCCCCCTGCGATCCCATACTCCTTGCCATTCAGTCTTGCCTCGATTCTTTCCTTCTGGCTTGGTTCATCTTGCCAGGTCTCACTTTCACCCTTGGTTTTCAAACTCTCTTCACCGCACCTGGAGTGTGCTTCATCTGGAGCCCCATTTGTGCTTCCCAAGGCACAGAGTTTCCCAACCACACAAAACCAACCCAATCAGCCCTTCTCCCCAGGGGGCCAGAAGGAAGCTCGGCCAGAGCTGTTGTGGATCCGTCAAGAGAGCGGCCTGCAGATACCCGGCCGGGCCCGAGCTCCCATCATCTCAGCAGGTGCAGAGAAACAGAGGAGAGCCTCCCTCGGACAGACCAAGGGAGGTTCCTGAGCACTCTGGAGAGACAAGGCCCAGCGCCGGGCACTGCTGCTCTCCCAATTCGCTCTCCCTTTGGGCACCACCCGGGCACCCCTCACAGCCCCTGCATGCGCATCCCAAAACCCAGGCCACGCTGGGATTCCACACTCATCAGCTCCAGCACGGAACCCAGGAACGAGAACAGAAACCCACCCACCCAGCCGGCACGTGGGGAGGGGGCCTGCAGAAACACTGCCAAATCCAGATAGCCAGCCGCCGTCCAGCACCAGACAAAGGAACACCATCACGCATGCCTAGAGAAGTCCATACCACAACCAGCTCGAGGCTCCTACTCAGGCCTGTCCCCTGAGGACGCCTCTCAAGGACCACCCCTGGGCAGGCTGTAGAAAAGAAGGTGCCTTCACACCGCGTGGGCGTGTATGTCCATTTGTCCAACCACGATGGACCACAGGATCCAGGGCATGGCCAAAAGAGTCCTGGAACCACCGTCGGACCCAGCACTACCCCTCACGGCCATAGACCCCGACAAAGGGTCTCTTCTCAGCGTGAAACGCCCCACTCGCTTCAGGCAGCCCTCTTCCCAAGAGCAGCACACGGAAAGACATTCGTGGTCCATGGACAGATGCTTGGCTGAGCAAGCAGCTGTCCTTCTCCCCAACAGAAGCGGACTCAGCAATCCAGCGGCGCAGAAATGGGTGCCATGGGCAGCCCCAGTGTTGCGAAGAGAAACGCTCACACGAAAGGAAAGAGGTCTGGGAGGGAGACACACAGCCCATGGGAAACCCCTTCCCTCTCCCATCTCACCAGGGACACCCAGGAACTGGCTTCCAGGAAAGGAACCCCTGCACTGCCATCCAGATGCTGCTTGCCAAATGGGAGGGCGAGGCTGTGGGAATGCCTGGCATTGGGGAGGTCCGAGATCCAAACCCTTGCCCTTGCGGGGGCTGGGGCGGGGGGCCAGAGCCCCCCTTCCATGGAGCGCAAGCTACGATGTCTAGTCCCTCTTCTGGGAACCCAAGGGAGGAGAAGGGGAGCCAAACAGGATGCATAGACATGGCCGAGGGGATCCCTGTGTTGGGAAAGTGCAATGGGTCCACTTCGAGCAGCGCCCCGCGAAAAGGAGTCCTGAACATTCACCCCCAACTCATGAGCGTCTCAGCGCTCCCCAGACAAGGTGTCACGCTCGAGAGGGCTGCCCCTGGGGAAAAGAGACGGGCCGAAGGACTCCGTGGATTCCGTCCAGATGGCCTAGCCTAGCCCATCGGACTCGACCGAATTCCCTGGTGAGGACGAAGTGATGAGGACAAAGACATGCTTCGTTTGGAGTGGATTGACTTCCGCAGGTATTCTCCTGCACCCGTGTGTGGTATGCAGATCCACTCTGCTCGGCAAAAGCATCCACTCCCAGGCTGGGCATCCCCAGGCGGGCGCTTCCAACCCACTCCCACCCAAGATATGGGCTCAGGAGAGACTTGGGATGCATTTGTCTATCCAGGTCCTACCTATTGTTTCCTACTCTATCTGCATGCGTATGCGTGTGGGTGTGTTTGGAGAGAGAGAGGGAGGGAGGGAGAATGAGAGAAAGAGGGAGAGAACGAGGGAGAGAAGGAGAGAGGAGGGCCTTCACTCCTTTCTGGATCCATTCAGCTCATTCAGTTCAATGCCTCTTAGTCCTTGTCCATGGAGTTGGGGGCCCCCTGCCACACGGAGATGTGGTCTCGCCAGAGGGGGATCGCCCAGTGCAGCTCTTGCCCCAGCCACAGCCGGGACCAGGAGAGCCTCTGAAGCTGGGCAGCCACGTGGGAACTCCCCTGAGAGCTTGCTGGAGGAGACCAATCCAGCGTCCTGAACGCATCACACCTGCTTTCAATCAGGCCTCCATTGCCTGGCGCCCTGCTGCCAAGAGAGGCTCTTCTCCAAAGGACACAAGGACATTTCCCTCAGCCTCCTGTGTGTGTGTGTGTGTGTGTTTGAGTGAGAGTGAGAGTGAGAGTGAGAGTGAGAGTGAGAGAGAGAGAGAGAGAGAGAGAGAGAGAGAACAGGCGGATGAGCCCAGCTGCCAACACTCTAGCCCCCGAAGCCCCCCATGTATTCCTCGGCACCACACTCCTTCTCACCTACCTGAAGCCGTGATGGGGACGGCTTGACCAGGGCCAGCTGGCGGTCCAATCCCGAGGCTGTGTGTGTCTGGGCGCCTGCCTCTAGGGGACCCCAAGCACGCCAAAGCCCAGGACCTGTTCCAAGCCTTCCAAACCCACTGCCACCCAACCAGGCGGCGAACTCCCCTCCAAATCCGGAAGGCACACCTCCGCCCTCCGCCTGACAGGAGGTGTCTCGGAGGAGAGAGTCCCTGGTGCCCAAGAAACACCCACATATCCTCTGGGGGCCTGCTGTGAGTGCGTCCCGCTCAAGCCTCCATCCGCCCCCGACGTGGAGCCTGAGCCTTTGGAGCCTTGCCACTCCCACCTCTTAGAGCCTCGGAGCTGCACCTGAGGCCGGAAGGGGCTCTGGCGCCCTCGTGTGGACAGAGGCTCGAACAGCCCCTCTCAGGCTTGCCTTCTCTCTCTGGCTCAGCAGGCCCCGGGGGGCTGCTTGGGCTGCGCCCAGAGGAGGGTGGGGGCTCCATCCCCCGCCAAGAAGGGCCCTTCCACCTGGGCTATATCTCCCTCTCTCAAAGGCGTTCTTCGTGCCCATGCCAACCTAGGCCATGCCTCGCCGTGGAAATCCTTAGCTCCAAATCCATCAGGGTGTGCCAGCCTGCACCCGTGTGGATGCAGCCTTGCCCAGATGGACTGAGGAAGATAGGCGTGTAAGGAGGGAACGAGTCGTTTTCCCCCTTCCTCATCCCCCTGCGATCCCATACTCCTTGCCATTCAGTCTTGCCTCGATTCTTTCCTTCTGGCTTGGTTCATCTTGCCAGGTCTCACTTTCACCCTTGGTTTTCAAACTCTCTTCACCGCACCTGGAGTGTGCTTCATCTGGAGCCCCATTTGTGCTTCCCAAGGCACAGAGGTTCCAACCACACAAAACCAACCCAAGCAGCCCTTCTCCCCAGGGGGCCAGAAGGAAGCTCGGCCAGAGCTGTTGTGGATCCGTCAAGAGAGCGGCCTGCAGATACCCGGCCGGGCCCGAGCTCCCATCATCTCAGCAGGTGCAGAGAAACAGAGGAGAGCCTCCCTCGGACAGACCAAGGGAGGTTCCTGAGCACTCTGGAGAGACAAGGCCCAGCGCCGGGCACTGCTGCCCTCCCAATTCGCTCTCCCTTTGGGCACCACCCGGGCACCCCTCACAGCCCCTGCATGCGCATCCCAAAACCCAGGCCACGCTGGGATTCCACACTCATCAGCTCCAGCACGGAACCCAGGAACGAGAACAGAAACCCACCCACCCAGCCGGCACGTGGGGAGGGGGCCTGCAGAAACACTGCCAAATCCAGATAGCCAGCCGCCGTCCAGCACCAGACAAAGGAACACCATCACGCATGCCTAGAGAAGTCCATACCACAACCAGCTCGAGGCTCCTACTCAGGCCTGTCCCCTGAGGACGCCTCTCAAGGACCACCCCTGCGCAGGCTGTAGAAAAGAAGGTGCCTTCACACCGCGTGGGCGTGTATGTCCATTTGTCCAACCACGATGGACCACAGGATCCAGGGCATGCCCCAAAGAACCCTGGAACCACCGTCGGACCCAGCACTACCCCTCACGGCCATAGACCCCGACAAAGGGTCTCTTCTCAGCGTGAAACGCCCCACTCGCTTCAGGCAGCCCTCTTCCCAAGAGCAGCACACGGAAAGACATTCGTGGTCCATGGACAGATGCTTGGCTGAGCAAGAAGCTGTCCTTCTCCCCAACAGAAGCGGACTCAGCAATCCAGCGGCGCAGAAATGGGTGCCATGGGCAGCCCCAGTGTTGCGAAGAGAAACGCTCACACGAAAGGAAAGAGGTCTGGGAGGGAGACACACAGCCCATGGGAAACCCCTTCCCTCTCCCATCTCACCAGGGACACCCAGGAACTGGCTTCCAGGAAAGGAACCCCTGCACTGCCATCCAGATGCTGCTTGCCAACTGGGAGGGCGAGGCTGTGGGAATGCCTGGCATTGGGGAGGTCCGAGATCCAAACCCTTGCCCTTGCGGGGGCTGGGGCGGGGGGCCAGAGCCCCCCTTCCATGGAGCGCAAGCTACAATGTCTAGTCCCTCTTCTGGGAACCCAAGGGAGGAGAAGGGGAGCCAAACAGGATGCATAGACATGGCCGAGGGGATCCCTGTGTTGGGAAAGTGCAATGGGTCCACTTCGAGCAGCGCCCCGCGAAAAGGAGTCCTGAACATTCAACCCCAACACATGAGCGTCTCAGCGCTCCCCAGACAAGGTGTCACGCTCGAGAGGGCTGCCCCTGGGGAAAAGAGACGGGCCGAAGGACTCCGTGGATTCCGTCCAGATGGCCTAGCCTAGCCCATCGGACTCGACCGAATTCCCTGGTGAGGAGGATTTGATGAGGACAAAGACATGCTTCGTTTGGAGTGGATTGACTTCCGCAGGTATTCTCCTGCACCCGTGTGTGGTATGCAGATCCACTCTGCTCGGCAAAAGCATCCACTCCCAGGCTGGGCATCCCCAGGCGGGCGCTTCCAACCCACTCCCACCCAAGATATGGGCTCAGGAGAGACTTGGGATGCATTTGTCTATCCAGGTCCTAGCTATTGTTTCCTACTCTATCTGCATGCGTATGCGTGTGGGTGTGTTTGGAGAGAGAGAGGGAGGGAGGGAGAATGAGAGAAAGAGGGAGAGAACGAGGGAGAGAAGGAGAGAGGAGGGCCTTCACTCCTTTCTGGATCCATTCAGCTCATTCTGTTCAATGACTCTTAGTCCTTGTCCATGGAGTTGGGGGCCCCCTGCCACACGGAGATGTGGTCTCGCCAGAGGGGGATCGCCCAGTGCAGCTCTTGCCCCAGCCACAGCCGGGACCAGGAGAGCCTCTGAAGCTGGGCAGCCACGTGGGAACTCCCCTGAGAGCTTGCTGGAGGAGACCAATCCAGCGTCCTGAACGCATCACACCTGCTTTCAATCAGGCCTCCATTGCCTGGCGCCCTGCTGCCAAGAGAGGCTCTTCTCCAAAGGACACAAGGACATTTCCCTCAGCCTCCTGTGTGTGTGTGTGTGTGTGTGTTTGAGTGAGAGTGAGAGTGAGAGTGAGAGTGAGAGTGACAGTGAGAGAGAGAGAGAGAGAGAGAGAGAGAGAACAGGCGGATGAGCCCAGCTGCCAACACTCTAGCCCCCGAAGCCCCCCATGTATTCCTCGGCACCACACTCCTTCTCACCTACCTGAAGCCGTGATGGGGACGGCTTGACCAGGGCCAGCTGGCGGTCCAATCCCGAGGCTGTGTGTGTCTGGGCGCCTGCCTCTAGGGGACCCCAAGCACGCCAAAGCCCAGGACCTGTTCCAAGCCTTCCAAACCCACTGCCACCCAACCAGGCGGCGAACTCCCCTCCAAATCCGGAAGGCACACCTCCGCCCTCCGCCTGACAGGAGGTGTCTCGGAGGAGAGAGTCCCTGGTGCCCAAGAAACACCCACATATCCTCTGGGGGCCTGCTGTGAGTGCGTCCCGCTCAAGCCTCCATCCGCCCCCGACGTGGAGCCTGAGCCTTTGGAGCCTTGCCACTCCCACCTCTTAGAGCCTCGGAGCTGCACCTGAGGCCGGAAGGGGCTCTGGCGCCCTCGTGTGGACAGAGGCTCGAACAGCCCCTCTCAGGCTTGCCTTCTCTCTCTGGCTCAGCAGGCCCCGGGGGGCTGCTTGGGCTGCGCCCAGAGGAGGGTGGGGGCTCCATCCCCCGCCAAGAAGGGCCCTTCCACCTGGGCTATATCTCCCTCTCTCAAAGGCGTTCTTCGTGCCCATGCCAACCTAGGCCATGCCTCGCCGTGGAAATCCTTAGCTCCAAATCCATCAGGGTGTGCCAGCCTGCACCCGTGTGGATGCAGCCTTGCCCAGATGGACTGAGGAAGATAGGCGTGTAAGGAGGGAACGAGTCGTTTTCCCCCTTCCTCATCCCCCTGCGATCCCATACTCCTTGCCATTCAGTCTTGCCTCGATTCTTTCCTTCTGGCTTGGTTCATCTTGCCAGGTCTCACTTTCACCCTTGGTTTTCAAACTCTCTTCACCGCACCTGGAGTGTGCTTCATCTGGAGCCCCATTTGTGCTTCCCAAGGCACAGAGTTTCCAACCACACAAAACCAACCCAAGCAGCCCTTCTCCCCAGGGGGCCAGAAGGAAGCTCGGCCAGAGCTGTTGTGGATCCGTCAAGAGAGCGGCCTGCAGATACCCGGCCGGGCCCGAGCTCCCATCATCTCAGCAGGTGCAGAGAAACAGAGGAGAGCCTCCCTCGGACAGACCAAGGGAGGTTCCTGAGCACTCTGGAGAGACAAGGCCCAGCGCCGGGCACTGCTGCCCTCCCAATTCGCTCTCCCTTTGGGCACCACCCGGGCACCCCTCACAGCCCCTGCATGCGCATCCCAAAACCCAGGCCACGCTGGGATTCCACACTCATCAGCTCCAGCACGGAACCCAGGAACGAGAACAGAAACCCACCCACCCAGCCGGCACGTGGGGAGGGGGCCTGCAGAAACACTGCCAAATCCAGATAGCCAGCCGCCGTCCAGCACCAGACAAAGGAACACCATCACGCATGCCTAGAGAAGTCCATACCACAACCAGCTCGAGGCTCCTACTCAGGCCTGTCCCCTGAGGACGCCTCTCAAGGACCACCCCTGCGCAGGCTGTAGAAAAGAAGGTGCCTTCACACCGCGTGGGCGTGTATGTCCATTTGTCCAACCACGATGGACCACAGGATCCAGGGCATGCCCCAAAGAACCCTGGAACCACCGTCGGACCCAGCACTACCCCTCACGGCCATAGACCCCGACAAAGGGTCTCTTCTCAGCGTGAAACGCCCCACTCGCTTCAGGCAGCCCTCTTCCCAAGAGCAGCACACGGAAAGACATTCGTGGTCCATGGACAGATGCTTGGCTGAGCAAGCAGCTGTCCTTCTCCCCAACAGAAGCGGACTCAGCAATCCAGCGGCGCAGAAATGGGTGCCATGGGCAGCCCCAGTGTTGCGAAGAGAAACGCTCACACGAAAGGAAAGAGGTCTGGGAGGGAGACACACAGCCCATGGGAAACCCCTTCCCTCTCCCATCTCACCAGGGACACCCAGGAACTGGCTTCCAGGAAAGGAACCCCTGCACTGCCATCCAGATGCTGCTTGCCAACTGGGAGGGCGAGGCTGTGGGAATGCCTGGCATTGGGGAGGTCCGAGATCCAAACCCTTGCCCTTGCGGGGGCTGGGGCGGGGGGCCAGAGCCCCCCTTCCATGGAGCGCAAGCTACAATGTCTAGTCCCTCTTCTGGGAACCCAAGGGAGGAGAAGGGGAGCCAAACAGGATGCATAGACATGGCCGAGGGGATCCCTGTGTTGGGAAAGTGCAATGGGTCCACTTCGAGCAGCGCCCCGCGAAAAGGAGTCCTGAACATTCAACCCCAACACATGAGCGTCTCAGCGCTCCCCAGACAAGGTGTCACGCTCGAGAGGGCTGCCCCTGGGGAAAAGAGACGGGCCGAAGGACTCCGTGGATTCCGTCCAGATGGCCTAGCCTAGCCCATCGGACTCGACCGAATTCCCTGGTGAGGAGGATTTGATGAGGACAAAGACATGCTTCGTTTGGAGTGGATTGACTTCCGCAGGTATTCTCCTGCACCCGTGTGTGGTATGCAGATCCACTCTGCTCGGCAAAAGCATCCACTCCCAGGCTGGGCATCCCCAGGCGGGCGCTTCCAACCCACTCCCACCCAAGATATGGGCTCAGGAGAGACTTGGGATGCATTTGTCTATCCAGGTCCTAGCTATTGTTTCCTACTCTATCTGCATGCGTATGCGTGTGGGTGTGTTTGGAGAGAGAGAGGGAGGGAGGGAGAATGAGAGAAAGAGGGAGAGAACGAGGGAGAGAAGGAGAGAGGAGGGCCTTCACTCCTTTCTGGATCCATTCAGCTCATTCTGTTCAATGACTCTTAGTCCTTGTCCATGGAGTTGGGGGCCCCCTGCCACACGGAGATGTGGTCTCGCCAGAGGGGGATCGCCCAGTGCAGCTCTTGCCCCAGCCACAGCCGGGACCAGGAGAGCCTCTGAAGCTGGGCAGCCACGTGGGAACTCCCCTGAGAGCTTGCTGGAGGAGACCAATCCAGCGTCCTGAACGCATCACACCTGCTTTCAATCAGGCCTCCATTGCCTGGCGCCCTGCTGCCAAGAGAGGCTCTTCTCCAAAGGACACAAGGACATTTCCCTCAGCCTCCTGTGTGTGTGTGTGTGTGTGTGTTTGAGTGAGAGTGAGAGTGAGAGTGAGAGTGAGAGTGACAGTGAGAGAGAGAGAGAGAGAGAGAGAGAGAGAACAGGCGGATGAGCCCAGCTGCCAACACTCTAGCCCCCGAAGCCCCCCATGTATTCCTCGGCACCACACTCCTTCTCACCTACCTGAAGCCGTGATGGGGACGGCTTGACCAGGGCCAGCTGGCGGTCCAATCCCGAGGCTGTGTGTGTCTGGGCGCCTGCCTCTAGGGGACCCCAAGCACGCCAAAGCCCAGGACCTGTTCCAAGCCTTCCAAACCCACTGCCACCCAACCAGGCGGCGAACTCCCCTCCAAATCCGGAAGGCACACCTCCGCCCTCCGCCTGACAGGAGGTGTCTCGGAGGAGAGAGTCCCTGGTGCCCAAGAAACACCCACATATCCTCTGGGGGCCTGCTGTGAGTGCGTCCCGCTCAAGCCTCCATCCGCCCCCGACGTGGAGCCTGAGCCTTTGGAGCCTTGCCACTCCCACCTCTTAGAGCCTCGGAGCTGCACCTGAGGCCGGAAGGGGCTCTGGCGCCCTCGTGTGGACAGAGGCTCGAACAGCCCCTCTCAGGCTTGCCTTCTCTCTCTGGCTCAGCAGGCCCCGGGGGGCTGCTTGGGCTGCGCCCAGAGGAGGGTGGGGGCTCCATCCCCCGCCAAGAAGGGCCCTTCCACCTGGGCTATATCTCCCTCTCTCAAAGGCGTTCTTCGTGCCCATGCCAACCTAGGCCATGCCTCGCCGTGGAAATCCTTAGCTCCAAATCCATCAGGGTGTGCCAGCCTGCACCCGTGTGGATGCAGCCTTGCCCAGATGGACTGAGGAAGATAGGCGTGTAAGGAGGGAACGAGTCGTTTTCCCCCTTCCTCATCCCCCTGCGATCCCATACTCCTTGCCATTCAGTCTTGCCTCGATTCTTTCCTTCTGGCTTGGTTCATCTTGCCAGGTCTCACTTTCACCCTTGGTTTTCAAACTCTCTTCACCGCACCTGGAGTGTGCTTCATCTGGAGCCCCATTTGTGCTTCCCAAGGCACAGAGTTTCCAACCACACAAAACCAACCCAAGCAGCCCTTCTCCCCAGGGGGCCAGAAGGAAGCTCGGCCAGAGCTGTTGTGGATCCGTCAAGAGAGCGGCCTGCAGATACCCGGCCGGGCCCGAGCTCCCATCATCTCAGCAGGTGCAGAGAAACAGAGGAGAGCCTCCCTCGGACAGACCAAGGGAGGTTCCTGAGCACTCTGGAGAGACAAGGCCCAGCGCCGGGCACTGCTGCCCTCCCAATTCGCTCTCCCTTTGGGCACCACCCGGGCACCCCTCACAGCCCCTGGATGCGCATCCCAAAACCCAGGCCACGCTGGGATTCCACACTCATCAGCTCCAGCACGGAACCCAGGAACGAGAACAGAAACCCACCCACCCAGCCGGCACGTGGGGAGGGGGCCTGCAGAAACACTGCCAAATCCAGATAGCCAGCCGCCGTCCAGCACCAGACAAAGGAACACCATCACGCATGCCTAGAGAAGTCCATACCACAACCAGCTCGAGGCTCCTACTCAGGCCTGTCCCCTGAGGACGCCTCTCAAGGACCACCCCTGCGCAGGCTGTAGAAAAGAAGGTGCCTTCACACCGCGTGGGCGTGTATGTCCATTTGTCCAACCACGATGGACCACAGGATCCAGGGCATGCCCCAAAGAACCCTGGAACCACCGTCGGACCCAGCACTACCCCTCACGGCCATAGACCCCGACAAAGGGTCTCTTCTCAGCGTGAAACGCCCCACTCGCTTCAGGCAGCCCTCTTCCCAAGAGCAGCACACGGAAAGACATTCGTGGTCCATGGACAGATGCTTGGCTGAGCAAGCAGCTGTCCTTCTCCCCAACAGAAGCGGACTCAGCAATCCAGCGGCGCAGAAATGGGTGCCATGGGCAGCCCCAGTGTTGCGAAGAGAAACGCTCACACGAAAGGAAAGAGGTCTGGGAGGGAGACACACAGCCCATGGGAAACCCCTTCCCTCTCCCATCTCACCAGGGACACCCAGGAACTGGCTTCCAGGAAAGGAACCCCTGCACTGCCATCCAGATGCTGCTTGCCAACTGGGAGGGCGAGGCTGTGGGAATGCCTGGCATTGGGGAGGTCCGAGATCCAAACCCTTGCCCTTGCGGGGGCTGGGGCGGGGGGCCAGAGCCCCCCTTCCATGGAGCGCAAGCTACAATGTCTAGTCCCTCTTCTGGGAACCCAAGGGAGGAGAAGGGGAGCCAAACAGGATGCATAGACATGGCCGAGGGGATCCCTGTGTTGGGAAAGTGCAATGGGTCCACTTCGAGCAGCGCCCCGCGAAAAGGAGTCCTGAACATTCAACCCCAACACATGAGCGTCTCAGCGCTCCCCAGACAAGGTGTCACGCTCGAGAGGGCTGCCCCTGGGGAAAAGAGACGGGCCGAAGGACTCCGTGGATTCCGTCCAGATGGCCTAGCCTAGCCCATCGGACTCGACCGAATTCCCTGGTGAGGAGGATTTGATGAGGACAAAGACATGCTTCGTTTGGAGTGGATTGACTTCCGCAGGTATTCTCCTGCACCCGTGTGTGGTATGCAGATCCACTCTGCTCGGCAAAAGCATCCACTCCCAGGCTGGGCATCCCCAGGCGGGCGCTTCCAACCCACTCCCACCCAAGATATGGGCTCAGGAGAGACTTGGGATGCATTTGTCTATCCAGGTCCTAGCTATTGTTTCCTACTCTATCTGCATGCGTATGCGTGTGGGTGTGTTTGGAGAGAGAGAGGGAGGGAGGGAGAATGAGAGAAAGAGGGAGAGAACGAGGGAGAGAAGGAGAGAGGAGGGCCTTCACTCCTTTCTGGATCCATTCAGCTCATTCTGTTCAATGACTCTTAGTCCTTGTCCATGGAGTTGGGGGCCCCCTGCCACACGGAGATGTGGTCTCGCCAGAGGGGGATCGCCCAGTGCAGCTCTTGCCCCAGCCACAGCCGGGACCAGGAGAGCCTCTGAAGCTGGGCAGCCACGTGGGAACTCCCCTGAGAGCTTGCTGGAGGAGACCAATCCAGCGTCCTGAACGCATCACACCTGCTTTCAATCAGGCCTCCATTGCCTGGCGCCCTGCTGCCAAGAGAGGCTCTTCTCCAAAGGACACAAGGACATTTCCCTCAGCCTCCTGTGTGTGTGTGTGTGTGTGTGTTTGAGTGAGAGTGAGAGTGAGAGTGAGAGTGAGAGTGACAGTGAGAGAGAGAGAGAGAGAGAGAGAGAGAGAACAGGCGGATGAGCCCAGCTGCCAACACTCTAGCCCCCGAAGCCCCCCATGTATTCCTCGGCACCACACTCCTTCTCACCTACCTGAAGCCGTGATGGGGACGGCTTGACCAGGGCCAGCTGGCGGTCCAATCCCGAGGCTGTGTGTGTCTGGGCGCCTGCCTCTAGGGGACCCCAAGCACGCCAAAGCCCAGGACCTGTTCCAAGCCTTCCAAACCCACTGCCACCCAACCAGGCGGCGAACTCCCCTCCAAATCCGGAAGGCACACCTCCGCCCTCCGCCTGACAGGAGGTGTCTCGGAGGAGAGAGTCCCTGGTGCCCAAGAAACACCCACATATCCTCTGGGGGCCTGCTGTGAGTGCGTCCCGCTCAAGCCTCCATCCGCCCCCGACGTGGAGCCTGAGCCTTTGGAGCCTTGCCACTCCCACCTCTTAGAGCCTCGGAGCTGCACCTGAGGCCGGAAGGGGCTCTGGCGCCCTCGTGTGGACAGAGGCTCGAACAGCCCCTCTCAGGCTTGCCTTCTCTCTCTGGCTCAGCAGGCCCCGGGGGGCTGCTTGGGCTGCGCCCAGAGGAGGGTGGGGGCTCCATCCCCCGCCAAGAAGGGCCCTTCCACCTGGGCTATATCTCCCTCTCTCAAAGGCGTTCTTCGTGCCCATGCCAACCTAGGCCATGCCTCGCCGTGGAAATCCTTAGCTCCAAATCCATCAGGGTGTGCCAGCCTGCACCCGTGTGGATGCAGCCTTGCCCAGATGGACTGAGGAAGATAGGCGTGTAAGGAGGGAACGAGTCGTTTTCCCCCTTCCTCATCCCCCTGCGATCCCATACTCCTTGCCATTCAGTCTTGCCTCGATTCTTTCCTTCTGGCTTGGTTCATCTTGCCAGGTCTCACTTTCACCCTTGGTTTTCAAACTCTCTTCACCGCACCTGGAGTGTGCTTCATCTGGAGCCCCATTTGTGCTTCCCAAGGCACAGAGTTTCCAACCACACAAAACCAACCCAAGCAGCCCTTCTCCCCAGGGGGCCAGAAGGAAGCTCGGCCAGAGCTGTTGTGGATCCGTCAAGAGAGCGGCCTGCAGATACCCGGCCGGGCCCGAGCTCCCATCATCTCAGCAGGTGCAGAGAAACAGAGGAGAGCCTCCCTCGGACAGACCAAGGGAGGTTCCTGAGCACTCTGGAGAGACAAGGCCCAGCGCCGGGCACTGCTGCCCTCCCAATTCGCTCTCCCTTTGGGCACCACCCGGGCACCCCTCACAGCCCCTGGATGCGCATCCCAAAACCCAGGCCACGCTGGGATTCCACACTCATCAGCTCCAGCACGGAACCCAGGAACGAGAACAGAAACCCACCCACCCAGCCGGCACGTGGGGAGGGGGCCTGCAGAAACACTGCCAAATCCAGATAGCCAGCCGCCGTCCAGCACCAGACAAAGGAACACCATCACGCATGCCTAGAGAAGTCCATACCACAACCAGCTCGAGGCTCCTACTCAGGCCTGTCCCCTGAGGACGCCTCTCAAGGACCACCCCTGCGCAGGCTGTAGAAAAGAAGGTGCCTTCACACCGCGTGGGCGTGTATGTCCATTTGTCCAACCACGATGGACCACAGGATCCAGGGCATGCCCCAAAGAACCCTGGAACCACCGTCGGACCCAGCACTACCCCTCACGGCCATAGACCCCGACAAAGGGTCTCTTCTCAGCGTGAAACGCCCCACTCGCTTCAGGCAGCCCTCTTCCCAAGAGCAGCACACGGAAAGACATTCGTGGTCCATGGACAGATGCTTGGCTGAGCAAGCAGCTGTCCTTCTCCCCAACAGAAGCGGACTCAGCAATCCAGCGGCGCAGAAATGGGTGCCATGGGCAGCCCCAGTGTTGCGAAGAGAAACGCTCACACGAAAGGAAAGAGGTCTGGGAGGGAGACACACAGCCCATGGGAAACCCCTTCCCTCTCCCATCTCACCAGGGACACCCAGGAACTGGCTTCCAGGAAAGGAACCCCTGCACTGCCATCCAGATGCTGCTTGCCAACTGGGAGGGCGAGGCTGTGGGAATGCCTGGCATTGGGGAGGTCCGAGATCCAAACCCTTGCCCTTGCGGGGGCTGGGGCGGGGGGCCAGAGCCCCCCTTCCATGGAGCGCAAGCTACAATGTCTAGTCCCTCTTCTGGGAACCCAAGGGAGGAGAAGGGGAGCCAAACAGGATGCATAGACATGGCCGAGGGGATCCCTGTGTTGGGAAAGTGCAATGGGTCCACTTCGAGCAGCGCCCCGCGAAAAGGAGTCCTGAACATTCAACCCCAACACATGAGCGTCTCAGCGCTCCCCAGACAAGGTGTCACGCTCGAGAGGGCTGCCCCTGGGGAAAAGAGACGGGCCGAAGGACTCCGTGGATTCCGTCCAGATGGCCTAGCCTAGCCCATCGGACTCGACCGAATTCCCTGGTGAGGAGGATTTGATGAGGACAAAGACATGCTTCGTTTGGAGTGGATTGACTTCCGCAGGTATTCTCCTGCACCCGTGTGTGGTATGCAGATCCACTCTGCTCGGCAAAAGCATCCACTCCCAGGCTGGGCATCCCCAGGCGGGCGCTTCCAACCCACTCCCACCCAAGATATGGGCTCAGGAGAGACTTGGGATGCATTTGTCTATCCAGGTCCTAGCTATTGTTTCCTACTCTATCTGCATGCGTATGCGTGTGGGTGTGTTTGGAGAGAGAGAGGGAGGGAGGGAGAATGAGAGAAAGAGGGAGAGAACGAGGGAGAGAAGGAGAGAGGAGGGCCTTCACTCCTTTCTGGATCCATTCAGCTCATTCAGTTCAATGACTCTTAGTCCTTGTCCATGGAGTTGGGGGCCCCCTGCCACACGGAGATGTGGTCTCGCCAGAGGGGGATCGCCCAGTGCAGCTCTTGCCCCAGCCACAGCCGGGACCAGGAGAGCCTCTGAAGCTGGGCAGCCACGTGGGAACTCCCCTGAGAGCTTGCTGGAGGAGACCAATCCAGCGTCCTGAACGCATCACACCTGCTTTCAATCAGGCCTCCATTGCCTGGCGCCCTGCTGCCAAGAGAGGCTCTTCTCCAAAGGACACAAGGACATTTCCCTCAGCCTCCTGTGTGTGTGTGTGTGTGTGTGTGTTTGAGTGAGAGTGAGAGTGAGAGTGAGAGTGAGAGTGACAGTGAGAGAGAGAGAGAGAGAGAGAGAGAGAGAACAGGCGGATGAGCCCAGCTGCCAACACTCTAGCCCCCGAAGCCCCCCATGTATTCCTCGGCACCACACTCCTTCTCACCTACCTGAAGCCGTGATGGGGACGGCTTGACCAGGGCCAGCTGGCGGTCCAATCCCGAGGCTGTGTGTGTCTGGGCGCCTGCCTCTAGGGGACCCCAAGCACGCCAAAGCCCAGGACCTGTTCCAAGCCTTCCAAACCCACTGCCACCCAACCAGGCGGCGAACTCCCCTCCAAATCCGGAAGGCACACCTCCGCCCTCCGCCTGACAGGAGGTGTCTCGGAGGAGAGAGTCCCTGGTGCCCAAGAAACACCCACATATCCTCTGGGGGCCTGCTGTGAGTGCGTCCCGCTCAAGCCTCCATCCGCCCCCGACGTGGAGCCTGAGCCTTTGGAGCCTTGCCACTCCCACCTCTTAGAGCCTCGGAGCTGCACCTGAGGCCGGAAGGGGCTCTGGCGCCCTCGTGTGGACAGAGGCTCGAACAGCCCCTCTCAGGCTTGCCTTCTCTCTCTGGCTCAGCAGGCCCCGGGGGGCTGCTTGGGCTGCGCCCAGAGGAGGGTGGGGGCTCCATCCCCCGCCAAGAAGGGCCCTTCCACCTGGGCTATATCTCCCACTCTCAAAGGCGTTCTTCGTGCCCATGCCAACCTAGGCCATGCCTCGCCGTGGAAATCCTTAGCTCCAAATCCATCAGGGTGTGCCAGCCTGCACCCGTGTGGATGCAGCCTTGCCCAGATGGACTGAGGAAGATAGGCGTGTAAGGAGGGAACGAGTCGTTTTCCCCCTTCCTCATCCCCCTGCGATCCCATACTCCTTGCCATTCAGTCTTGCCTCGATTCTTTCCTTCTGGCTTGGTTCATCTTGCCAGGTCTCACTTTCACCCTTGGTTTTCAAACTCTCTTCACCGCACCTGGAGTGTGCTTCATCTGGAGCCCCATTTGTGCTTCCCAAGGCACAGAGTTTCCAACCACACAAAACCTACCCAATCAGCCCTTCTCCCCAGGGGGCCAGAAGGAAGCTCGGCCAGAGCTGTTGTGGATCCGTCAAGAGAGCGGCCTGCAGATACCCGGCCGGGCCCGAGCTCCCATCATCTCAGCAGGTGCAGAGAAACAGAGGAGAGCCTCCCTCGGACAGACCAAGGGAGGTTCCTGAGCACTCTGGAGAGACAAGGCCCAGCGCCGGGCACTGCTGCCCTCCCAATTCGCTCTCCCTTTGGGCACCACCCGGGCACCCCTCACAGCCCCTGGATGCGCATCCCAAAACCCAGGCCACGCTGGGATTCCACACTCATCAGCTCCAGCACGGAACCCAGGAACGAGAACAGAAACCCACCCACCCAGCCGGCACGTGGGGAGGGGGCCTGCAGAAACACTGCCAAATCCAGATAGCCAGCCGCCGTCCAGCACCAGACAAAGGAACACCATCACGCATGCCTAGAGAAGTCCATACCACAACCAGCTCGAGGCTCCTACTCAGGCCTGTCCCCTGAGGACGCCTCTCAAGGACCACCCCTGCGCAGGCTGTAGAAAAGAAGGTGCCTTCACACCGCGTGGGCGTGTATGTCCATTTGTCCAACCACGATGGACCACAGGATCCAGGGCATGCCCCAAAGAACCCTGGAACCACCGTCGGACCCAGCACTACCCCTCACGGCCATAGACCCCGACAAAGGGTCTCTTCTCAGCGTGAAACGCCCCACTCGCTTCAGGCAGCCCTCTTCCCAAGAGCAGCACACGGAAAGACATTCGTGGTCCATGGACAGATGCTTGGCTGAGCAAGCAGCTGTCCTTCTCCCCAACAGAAGCGGACTCAGCAATCCAGCGGCGCAGAAATGGGTGCCATGGGCAGCCCCAGTGTTGCGAAGAGAAACGCTCACACGAAAGGAAAGAGGTCTGGGAGGGAGACACACAGCCCATGGGAAACCCCTTCCCTCTCCCATCTCACCAGGGACACCCAGGAACTGGCTTCCAGGAAAGGAACCCCTGCACTGCCATCCAGATGCTGCTTGCCAACTGGGAGGGCGAGGCTGTGGGAATGCCTGGCATTGGGGAGGTCCGAGATCCAAACCCTTGCCCTTGCGGGGGCTGGGGCGGGGGGCCAGAGCCCCCCTTCCATGGAGCGCAAGCTACAATGTCTAGTCCCTCTTCTGGGAACCCAAGGGAGGAGAAGGGGAGCCAAACAGGATGCATAGACATGGCCGAGGGGATCCCTGTGTTGGGAAAGTGCAATGGGTCCACTTCGAGCAGCGCCCCGCGAAAAGGAGTCCTGAACATTCAACCCCAACACATGAGCGTCTCAGCGCTCCCCAGACAAGGTGTCACGCTCGAGAGGGCTGCCCCTGGGGAAAAGAGACGGGCCGAAGGACTCCGTGGATTCCGTCCAGATGGCCTAGCCTAGCCCATCGGACTCGACCGAATTCCCTGGTGAGGACGAAGTGATGAGGACAAAGACATGCTTCGTTTGGAGTGGATTGACTTCCCCAGGTATTCTCCTGCACCCGTGTGTGGTATGCAGATCCACTCTGCTCGGCAAAAGCATCCACTCCCAGGCTGTGCATCCCCAGGCGGGCGCTTCCAACCCACTCCCACCCAAGATATGGGCTCAGGAGAGACTTGGGATGCATTTGTCTATCCAGGTCCTAGCTATTGTTTCCTACTCTATCTGCATGCGTATGCGTGTGGGTGTGTTTGGAGAGAGAGAGGGAGGGAGGGAGAATGAGAGAAAGAGGGAGAGAACGAGGGAGAGAAGGAGAGAGGAGGGCCTTCACTCCTTTCTGGATCCATTCAGCTCATTCAGTTCAATGCCTCTTAGTCCTTGTCCATGGAGTTGGGGGCCCCCTGCCACACGGAGATGTGGTCTCGCCAGAGGGGGATCGCCCAGTGCAGCTCTTGCCCCAGCCACAGCCGGGACCAGGAGAGCCTCTGAAGCTGGGCAGCCACGTGGGAACTCCCCTGAGAGCTTGCTGGAGGAGACCAATCCAGCGTCCTGAACGCATCACACCTGCTTTCAATCAGGCCTCCATTGCCTGGCGCCCTGCTGCCAAGAGAGGCTCTTCTCCAAAGGACACAAGGACATTTCCCTCAGCCTCCTGTGTGTGTGTGTGTGTGTGTTTGAGTGAGAGTGAGAGTGAGAGAGAGAGAGAGAGAGAGAGAGAGAGAGAGAGAGAACAGGCGGATGAGCCCAGCTGCCAACACTCTAGCCCCCGAAGCCCCCCATGTATTCCTCGGCACCACACTCCTTCTCACCTACCTGAAGCCGTGATGGGGACGGCTTGACCAGGGCCAGCTGGCGGTCCAATCCCGAGGCTGTGTGTGTCTGGGCGCCTGCCTCTAGGGGACCCCAAGCACGCCAAAGCCCAGGACCTGTTCCAAGCCTTCCAAACCCACTGCCACCCAACCAGGCGGCGAACTCACCTCCAAATCCGGAAGGCACACCTCCGCCCTCCGCCTGACAGGAGGTGTCTCGGAGGAGAGAGTCCCTGGTGCCCAAGAAACACCCACATATCCTCTGGGGGCCTGCTGTGAGTGCGTCCCGCTCAAGCCTCCATCCGCCCCCGACGTGGAGCCTGAGCCTTTGGAGCCTTGCCACTCCCACCTCTTAGAGCCTCGGAGCTGCACCTGAGGCCGGAAGGGGCTCTGGCGCCCTCGTGTGGACAGAGGCTCGAACAGCCCCTCTCAGGCTTGCCTTCTCTCTCTGGCTCAGCAGGCCCCGCGGGGCTGCTTGGGCTGCGCCCAGAGGAGGGTGGGGGCTCCATCCCCCGCCAAGAAGGGCCCTTCCACCTGGGCTATATCTCCCTCTCTCAAAGGCGTTCTTCGTGCCCATGCCAACCTAGGCCATGCCTCGCCGTGGAAATCCTTAGCTCCAAATCCATCAGGGTGTGCCAGCCTGCACCCGTGTGGATGCAGCCTTGCCCAGATGGACTGAGGAAGATAGGCGTGTAAGGAGGGAACGAGTCGTTTTCCCCCTTCCTCATCCCCCTGCGATCCCATACTCCTTGCCATTCAGTCTTGCCTCGATTCTTTCCTTCTGGCTTGGTTCATCTTGCCAGGTCTCACTTTCACCCTTGGTTTTCAAACTCTCTTCACCGCACCTGGAGTGTGCTTCATCTGGAGCCCCATTTGTGCTTCCCAAGGCACAGAGTTTCCAACCACACAAAACCAACCCAATCAGCCCTTCTCCCCAGGGGGCCAGAAGGAAGCTCGGCCAGAGCTGTTGTGGATCCGTCAAGAGAGCGGCCTGCAGATACCCGGCCGGGCCCGAGCTCCCATCATCTCAGCAGGTGCAGAGAAACAGAGGAGAGCCTCCCTCGGACAGACCAAGGGAGGTTCCTGAGCACTCTGGAGAGACAAGGCCCAGCGCCGGGCACTGCTGCTCTCCCAATTCGCTCTCCCTTTGGGCACCACCCGGGCACCCCTCACAGCCCCTGGATGCGCATCCCAAAACCCAGGCCACGCTGGGATTCCACACTCATCAGCTCCAGCACGGAACCCAGGAACGAGAACAGAAACCCACCCACCCAGCCGGCACGTGGGGAGGGGGCCTGCAGAAACACTGCCAAATCCAGATAGCCAGCCGCCGTCCAGCACCAGACAAAGGAACACCATCACGCATGCCTAGAGAAGTCCATACCACAACCAGCTCGAGGCTCCTACTCAGGCCTGTCCCCTGAGGACGCCTCTCAAGGACCACCCCTGCGCAGGCTGTAGAAAAGAAGGTGCCTTCACACCGCGTGGGCGTGTATGTCCATTTGTCCAACCACGATGGACCACAGGATCCAGGGCATGCCCCAAAGAACCCTGGAACCACCGTCGGACCCAGCACTACCCCTCACGGCCATAGACCCCGACAAAGGGTCTCTTCTCAGCGTGAAACGCCCCACTCGCTTCAGGCAGCCCTCTTCCCAAGAGCAGCACACGGAAAGACATTCGTGGTCCATGGACAGATGCTTGGCTGAGCAAGAAGCTGTCCTTCTCCCCAACAGAAGCGGACTCAGCAATCCAGCGGCGCAGAAATGGGTGCCATGGGCAGCCCCAGTGTTGCGAAGAGAAACGCTCACACGAAAGGAAAGAGGTCTGGGAGGGAGACACACAGCCCATGGGAAACCCCTTCCCTCTCCCATCTCACCAGGGACACCCAGGAACTGGCTTCCAGGAAAGGAACCCCTGCACTGCCATCCAGATGCTGCTTGCCAACTGGGAGGGCGAGGCTGTGGGAATGCCTGGCATTGGGGAGGTCCGAGATCCAAACCCTTGCCCTTGCGGGGGCTGGGGCGGGGGGCCAGAGCCCCCCTTCCATGGAGCGCAAGCTACAATGTCTAGTCCCTCTTCTGGGAACCCAAGGGAGGAGAAGGGGAGCCAAACAGGATGCATAGACATGGCCGAGGGGATCCCTGTGTTGGGAAAGTGCAATGGGTCCACTTCGAGCAGCGCCCCGCGAAAAGGAGTCCTGAACATTCAACCCCAACACATGAGCGTCTCAGCGCTCCCCAGACAAGGTGTCACGCTCGAGAGGGCTGCCCCTGGGGAAAAGAGACGGGCCGAAGGACTCCGTGGATTCCGTCCAGATGGCCTAGCCTAGCCCATCGGACTCGACCGAATTCCCTGGTGAGGAGGATTTGATGAGGACAAAGACATGCTTCGTTTGGAGTGGATTGACTTCCGCAGGTATTCTCCTGCACCCGTGTGTGGTATGCAGATCCACTCTGCTCGGCAAAAGCATCCACTCCCAGGCTGGGCATCCCCAGGCGGGCGCTTCCAACCCACTCCCACCCAAGATATGGGCTCAGGAGAGACTTGGGATGCATTTGTCTATCCAGGTCCTAGCTATTGTTTCCTACTCTATCTGCATGCGTATGCGTGTGGGTGTGTTTGGAGAGAGAGAGGGAGGGAGGGAGAATGAGAGAAAGAGGGAGAGAACGAGGGAGAGAAGGAGAGAGGAGGGCCTTCACTCCTTTCTGGATCCATTCAGCTCATTCAGTTCAATGACTCTTAGTCCTTGTCCATGGAGTTGGGGGCCCCCTGCCACACGGAGATGTGGTCTCGCCAGAGGGGGATCGCCCAGTGCAGCTCTTGCCCCAGCCACAGCCGGGACCAGGAGAGCCTCTGAAGCTGGGCAGCCACGTGGGAACTCCCCTGAGAGCTTGCTGGAGGAGACCAATCCAGCGTCCTGAACGCATCACACCTGCTTTCAATCAGGCCTCCATTGCCTGGCGCCCTGCTGCCAAGAGAGGCTCTTCTCCAAAGGACACAAGGACATTTCCCTCAGCCTCCTGTGTGTGTGTGTGTGTGTGTGTTTGAGTGAGAGTGAGAGTGAGAGTGAGAGTGAGAGTGACAGTGAGAGAGAGAGAGAGAGAGAGAGAGAGAGAACAGGCGGATGAGCCCAGCTGCCAACACTCTAGCCCCCGAAGCCCCCCATGTATTCCTCGGCACCACACTCCTTCTCACCTACCTGAAGCCGTGATGGGGACGGCTTGACCAGGGCCAGCTGGCGGTCCAATCCCGAGGCTGTGTGTGTCTGGGCGCCTGCCTCTAGGGGACCCCAAGCACGCCAAAGCCCAGGACCTGTTCCAAGCCTTCCAAACCCACTGCCACCCAACCAGGCGGCGAACTCCCCTCCAAATCCGGAAGGCACACCTCCGCCCTCCGCCTGACAGGAGGTGTCTCGGAGGAGAGAGTCCCTGGTGCCCAAGAAACACCCACATATCCTCTGGGGGCCTGCTGTGAGTGCGTCCCGCTCAAGCCTCCATCCGCCCCCGACGTGGAGCCTGAGCCTTTGGAGCCTTGCCACTCCCACCTCTTAGAGCCTCGGAGCTGCACCTGAGGCCGGAAGGGGCTCTGGCGCCCTCGTGTGGACAGAGGCTCGAACAGCCCCTCTCAGGCTTGCCTTCTCTCTCTGGCTCAGCAGGCCCCGGGGGGCTGCTTGGGCTGCGCCCAGAGGAGGGTGGGGGCTCCATCCCCCGCCAAGAAGGGCCCTTCCACCTGGGCTATATCTCCCACTCTCAAAGGCGTTCTTCGTGCCCATGCCAACCTAGGCCATGCCTCGCCGTGGAAATCCTTAGCTCCAAATCCATCAGGGTGTGCCAGCCTGCACCCGTGTGGATGCAGCCTTGCCCAGATGGACTGAGGAAGATAGGCGTGTAAGGAGGGAACGAGTCGTTTTCCCCCTTCCTCATCCCCCTGCGATCCCATACTCCTTGCCATTCAGTCTTGCCTCGATTCTTTCCTTCTGGCTTGGTTCATCTTGCCAGGTCTCACTTTCACCCTTGGTTTTCAAACTCTCTTCACCGCACCTGGAGTGTGCTTCATCTGGAGCCCCATTTGTGCTTCCCAAGGCACAGAGTTTCCAACCACACAAAACCTACCCAATCAGCCCTTCTCCCCAGGGGGCCAGAAGGAAGCTCGGCCAGAGCTGTTGTGGATCCGTCAAGAGAGCGGCCTGCAGATACCCGGCCGGGCCCGAGCTCCCATCATCTCAGCAGGTGCAGAGAAACAGAGGAGAGCCTCCCTCGGACAGACCAAGGGAGGTTCCTGAGCACTCTGGAGAGACAAGGCCCAGCGCCGGGCACTGCTGCCCTCCCAATTCGCTCTCCCTTTGGGCACCACCCGGGCACCCCTCACAGCCCCTGGATGCGCATCCCAAAACCCAGGCCACGCTGGGATTCCACACTCATCAGCTCCAGCACGGAACCCAGGAACGAGAACAGAAACCCACCCACCCAGCCGGCACGTGGGGAGGGGGCCTGCAGAAACACTGCCAAATCCAGATAGCCAGCCGCCGTCCAGCACCAGACAAAGGAACACCATCACGCATGCCTAGAGAAGTCCATACCACAACCAGCTCGAGGCTCCTACTCAGGCCTGTCCCCTGAGGACGCCTCTCAAGGACCACCCCTGGGCAGGCTGTAGAAAAGAAGGTGCCTTCACACCGCGTGGGCGTGTATGTCCATTTGTCCAACCACGATGGACCACAGGATCCAGGGCATGCCCCAAAGAACCCTGGAACCACCGTCGGACCCAGCACTACCCCTCACGGCCATAGACCCCGACAAAGGGTCTCTTCTCAGCGTGAAACGCCCCACTCGCTTCAGGCAGCCCTCTTCCCAAGAGCAGCACACGGAAAGACATTCGTGGTCCATGGACAGATGCTTGGCTGAGCAAGCAGCTGTCCTTCTCCCCAACAGAAGCGGACTCAGCAATCCAGCGGCGCAGAAATGGGTGCCATGGGCAGCCCCAGTGTTGCGAAGAGAAACGCTCACACGAAAGGAAAGAGGTCTGGGAGGGAGACACACAGCCCATGGGAAACCCCTTCCCTCTCCCATCTCACCAGGGACACCCAGGAACTGGCTTCCAGGAAAGGAACCCCTGCACTGCCATCCAGATGCTGCTTGCCAACTGGGAGGGCGAGGCTGTGGGAATGCCTGGCATTGGGGAGGTCCGAGATCCAAACCCTTGCCCTTGCGGGGGCTGGGGCGGGGGGCCAGAGCCCCCCTTCCATGGAGCGGAAGCTACAATGTCTAGTCCCTCTTCTGGGAACCCAAGGGAGGAGAAGGGGAGCCAAACAGGATGCATAGACATGGCCGAGGGGATCCCTGTGTTGGGAAAGTGCAATGGGTCCACTTCGAGCAGCGCCCCGCGAAAAGGAGTCCTGAACATTCAACCCCAACACATGAGCGTCTCAGCGCTCCCCAGACAAGGTGTCACGCTCGAGAGGGCTGCCCCTGGGGAAAAGAGACGGGCCGAAGGACTCCGTGGATTCCGTCCAGATGGCCTAGCCTAGCCCATCGGACTCGACCGAATTCCCTGGTGAGGACGAAGTGATGAGGACAAAGACATGCTTCGTTTGGAGTGGATTGACTTCCCCAGGTATTCTCCTGCACCCGTGTGTGGTATGCAGATCCACTCTGCTCGGCAAAAGCATCCACTCCCAGGCTGTGCATCCCCAGGCGGGCGCTTCCAACCCACTCCCACCCAAGATATGGGCTCAGGAGAGACTTGGGATGCATTTGTCTATCCAGGTCCTAGCTATTGTTTCCTACTCTATCTGCATGCGTATGCGTGTGGGTGTGTTTGGAGAGAGAGAGGGAGGGAGGGAGAATGAGAGAAAGAGGGAGAGAACGAGGGAGAGAAGGAGAGAGGAGGGCCTTCACTCCTTTCTGGATCCATTCAGCTCATTCAGTTCAATGCCTCTTAGTCCTTGTCCATGGAGTTGGGGGCCCCCTGCCACACGGAGATGTGGTCTCGCCAGAGGGGGATCGCCCAGTGCAGCTCTTGCCCCAGCCACAGCCGGGACCAGGAGAGCCTCTGAAGCTGGGCAGCCACGTGGGAACTCCCCTGAGAGCTTGCTGGAGGAGACCAATCCAGCGTCCTGAACGCATCACACCTGCTTTCAATCAGGCCTCCATTGCCTGGCGCCCTGCTGCCAAGAGAGGCTCTTCTCCAAAGGACACAAGGACATTTCCCTCAGCCTCCTGTGTGTGTGTGTGTGTGTGTTTGAGTGAGAGTGAGAGTGAGAGAGAGAGAGAGAGAGAGAGAGAGAGAGAGAGAACAGGCGGATGAGCCCAGCTGCCAACACTCTAGCCCCCGAAGCCCCCCATGTATTCCTCGGCACCACACTCCTTCTCACCTACCTGAAGCCGTGATGGGGACGGCTTGACCAGGGCCAGCTGGCGGTCCAATCCCGAGGCTGTGTGTGTCTGGGCGCCTGCCTCTAGGGGACCCCAAGCACGCCAAAGCCCAGGACCTGTTCCAAGCCTTCCAAACCCACTGCCACCCAACCAGGCGGCGAACTCACCTCCAAATCCGGAAGGCACACCTCCGCCCTCCGCCTGACAGGAGGTGTCTCGGAGGAGAGAGTCCCTGGTGCCCAAGAAACACCCACATATCCTCTGGGGGCCTGCTGTGAGTGCGTCCCGCTCAAGCCTCCATCCGCCCCCGACGTGGAGCCTGAGCCTTTGGAGCCTTGCCACTCCCACCTCTTAGAGCCTCGGAGCTGCACCTGAGGCCGGAAGGGGCTCTGGCGCCCTCGTGTGGACAGAGGCTCGAACAGCCCCTCTCAGGCTTGCCTTCTCTCTCTGGCTCAGCAGGCCCCGGGGGGCTGCTTGGGCTGCGCCCAGAGGAGGGTGGGGGCTCCATCCCCCGCCAAGAAGGGCCCTTCCACCTGGGCTATATCTCCCTCTCTCAAAGGCGTTCTTCGTGCCCATGCCAACCTAGGCCATGCCTCGCCGTGGAAATCCTTAGCTCCAAATCCATCAGGGTGTGCCAGCCTGCACCCGTGTGGATGCAGCCTTGCCCAGATGGACTGAGGAAGATAGGCGTGTAAGGAGGGAACGAGTCGTTTTCCCCCTTCCTCATCCCCCTGCGATCCCATACTCCTTGCCATTCAGTCTTGCCTCGATTCTTTCCTTCTGGCTTGGTTCATCTTGCCAGGTCTCACTTTCACCCTTGGTTTTCAAACTCTCTTCACCGCACCTGGAGTGTGCTTCATCTGGAGCCCCATTTGTGCTTCCCAAGGCACAGAGTTTCCAACCACACAAAACCAACCCAATCAGCCCTTCTCCCCAGGGGGCCAGAAGGAAGCTCGGCCAGAGCTGTTGTGGATCCGTCAAGAGAGCGGCCTGCAGATACCCGGCCGGGCCCGAGCTCCCATCATCTCAGCAGGTGCAGAGAAACAGAGGAGAGCCTCCCTCGGACAGACCAAGGGAGGTTCCTGAGCACTCTGGAGAGACAAGGCCCAGCGCCGGGCACTGCTGCTCTCCCAATTCGCTCTCCCTTTGGGCACCACCCGGGCACCCCTCACAGCCCCTGCATGCGCATCCCAAAACCCAGGCCACGCTGGGATTCCACACTCATCAGCTCCAGCACGGAACCCAGGAACGAGAACAGAAACCCACCCACCCAGCCGGCACGTGGGGAGGGGGCCTGCAGAAACACTGCCAAATCCAGATAGCCAGCCGCCGTCCAGCACCAGACAAAGGAACACCATCACGCATGCCTAGAGAAGTCCATACCACAACCAGCTCGAGGCTCCGACTCAGGCCTGTCCCCTGAGGACGCCTCTCAAGGACCACCCCTGGGCAGGCTGTAGAAAAGAAGGTGCCTTCACACCGCGTGGGCGTGTATGTCCATTTGTCCAACCACGATGGACCACAGGATCCAGGGCATGCCCCAAAGAACCCTGGAACCACCGTCGGACCCAGCACTACCCCTCACGGCCATAGACCCCGACAAAGGGTCTCTTCTCAGCGTGAAACGCCCCACTCGCTTCAGGCAGCCCTCTTCCCAAGAGCAGCACACGGAAAGACATTCGTGGTCCATGGACAGATGCTTGGCTGAGCAAGCAGCTGTCCTTCTCCCCAACAGAAGCGGACTCAGCAATCCAGCGGCGCAGAAATGGGTGCCATGGGCAGCCCCAGTGTTGCGAAGAGAAACGCTCACACGAAAGGAAAGAGGTCTGGGAGGGAGACACACAGCCCATGGGAAACCCCTTCCCTCTCCCATCTCACCAGGGACACCCAGGAACTGGCTTCCAGGAAAGGAACCCCTGCACTGCTATCCAGATGCTGCTTGCCAAATGGGAGGGCGAGGCTGTGGGAATGCCTGGCATTGGGGAGGTCCGAGATCCAAACCCTTGCCCTTGCGGGGGCTGGGGCGGGGGGCCAGAGCCCCCCTTCCATGGAGCGCAAGCTACGATGTCTAGTCCCTCTTCTGGGAACCCAAGGGAGGAGAAGGGGAGCCAAACAGGATGCATAGACATGGCCGAGGGGATCCCTGTGTTGGGAAAGTGCAATGGGTCCACTTCGAGCAGCGCCCCGCGAAAAGGAGTCCTGAACATTCAACCTCAACACATGAGCGTCTCAGCGCTCCCCAGACAAGGTGTCACGCTCGAGAGGGCTGCCCCTGGGGAAAAGAGACGGGCCGAAGGACTCCGTGGATTCCGTCCAGATGGCCTAGCCTAGCCCATCGGACTCGACCGAATTCCCTGGTGAGGACGAAGTGATGAGGACAAAGACATGCTTCGTTTGGAGTGGATTGACTTCCGCAGGTAATCTCCTGCACCCGTGTGTGGTATGCAGATCCACTCTGCTCGGCAAAAGCATCCACTCCCAGGCTGGGCATCCCCAGGCGGGCGCTTCCAACCCATTCCCACCCAAGATATGGGCTCAGGAGAGACTTGGGATGCATTTGTCTATCCAGGTCCTAGCTATTGTTTCCTACTCTATCTGCATGCGTATGCGTGTGGGTGTGTTTGGAGAGAGAGAGGGAGGGAGGCAGAATGAGAGAAAGAGGGAGAGAACGAGGGAGAGAAGGAGAGAGGAGGGCCTTCACTCCTTTCTGGATCCATTCAGCTCATTCAGTTCAATGCCTCTTAGTCCTTGTCCATGGAGTTGGGGGCCCCCTCCCACACGGAGATGTGGTCTCGCCAGAGGGGGATCGCCCAGTGCAGCTCTTGCCCCAGCCACAGCCGGGACCAGGAGAGCCTCTGAAGCTGGGCAGCCACGTGGGAACTCCCCTGAGAGCTTGCTGGAGGAGACCAATCCAGCGTCCTGAACGCATCACACCTGCTTTCAATCAGGCCTCCATTGCCTGGCGCCCTGCTGCCAAGAGAGGCTCTTCTCCAAAGGACACAAGGACATTTCCCTCAGCCTCCTGTGTGTGTGTGTGTCTGTGTTTGAGTGAGAGTGAGAGTGAGAGTGAGAGTGAGAGAGAGAGAGAGAGAGAGAGAGAGAACAGGCGGATGAGCCCAGCTGCCAACACTCTAGCCCCCGAAGCCCCCCATGTATTCCTCGGCACCACACTCCTTCTCACCTACCTGAAGCCGTGATGGGGACGGCTTGACCAGGGCCAGCTGGCGGTCCAATCCCGAGGCTGTGTGTGTCTGGGCGCCTGCCTCTAGGGGACCCCAAGCACGCCAAAGCCCAGGACCTGTTCCAAGCCTTCCAAACCCACTGCCACCCAACCAGGCGGCGAACTCACCTCCAAATCCGGAAGGCACACCTCCGCCCTCCGCCTGACAGGAGGTGTCTCGGAGGAGAGAGTCCCTGGTGCCCAAGAAACACCCACATATCCTCTGGGGGCCTGCTGTGAGTGCGTCCCGCTCAAGCCTCCATCCGCCCCTGACGTGGAGCCTGAGCCTTTGGAGCCTTGCCACTCCCACCTCTTAGAGCCTCGGAGCTGCACCTGAGGCCGGAAGGGGCTCTGGCGCCCTCGTGTGGACAGAGGCTCGAACAGCCCCTCTCAGGCTTGCCTTCTCTCTCTGGCTCAGCAGGCCCCGGGGGGCTGCTTGGGCTGCGCCCAGAGGAGGGTGGGGGCTCCATCCCCCGCCAAGAAGGGCCCTTCCACCTGGGCTATATCTCCCTCTCTCAAAGGCGTTCTTCGTGCCCATGCCAACCTAGGCCATGCCTCGCCGTGGAAATCCTTAGCTCCAAATCCATCAGGGTGTGCCAGCCTGCACCCGTGTGGATGCAGCCTTGCCCAGATGGACTGAGGAAGATAGGCGTGTAAGGAGGGAACGAGTCGTTTTCCCCCTTCCTCATCCCCCTGCGATCCCATACTCCTTGCCATTCAGTCTTGCCTCGATTCTTTCCTTCTGGCTTGGTTCATCTTGCCAGGTCTCACTTTCACCCTTGGTTTTCAAACTCTCTTGACCCCACCTGGAGTGTGCCTCATCTGGAGCCCCATTGGTGCTTCCCAAGGCACAGAGTTTCCCAACCACACAAAACCAACCCAAGCAGCCCTTCTCCCCAGGGGGCCTGAAGGAAGCTCGGCCAGAGCTGTTGTGGATCCGTCAAGAGAGCGGCCTGCAGATGCCCGGCCTGGCTCGAGCTCCCATCATCTCAGCAGGTGCAGAGAAAGCAGAGGAGAGCCTCCCTCGGACAGACCAAGGGAGGTTCCTGAGCACTCTGGAGAGACAAGGCCCAGCGCCGGGCACTGCTGCTCTCCCAATTCGCTCTCCCTTTGGGCACCACTCGGGCACCCCTCACAGCCCCTGCATGCGCATCCCAAAACCCAGGCCACGCTGGGATTCCACACTCAACAGCTCCAGCACGGAACCCAGGAACGAGAACAGAAACCCACCCACCCAGCCGGCACGTGGGGAGGGGGCCTGCAGAAACACTGCCAAATCCAGATAGCCAGCCGCCGTCCAGCACCAGACAAAGGAACACCATCACGCATGCCTAGAGAAGTCCATACCACAACCAGCTCGAGGCTCCTACTCAGGCCTGTCCCCTGAGGACGCCTCTCAAGGACCACCCCTGGGCAGGCTGTAGAAAAGAAGGTGCCTTCACACCGCGTGGGCGTGTATGTCCATTTGTCCAACCACGATGGACCACAGGATCCAGGGCATGGCCAAAAGAGTCCTGGAACCACCGTCGGACCCAGCACTACCCCTCACGGCCATAGACCCCGACAAAGGGTCTCTTCTCAGCGTGAAACGCCCCACTCGCTTCAGGCAGCCCTCTTCCCAAGAGCAGCACACGGAAAGACATTCGTGGTCCATGGACAGATGCTTGGCTGAGCAAGCAGCTGTCCTTCTCCCCAACAGAAGCGGACTCAGCAATCCAGCGGCGCAGAAATGGGTGCCATGGGCAGCCCCAGTGTTGCGAAGAGAAACGCTCACACGAAAGGAAAGAGGTCTGGGAGGGAGACACACAGCCCATGGGAAACCCCTTCCCTCTCCCATCTCACCAGGGACACCCAGGAACTGGCTTCCAGGAAAGGAACCCCTGCACTGCCATCCAGATGCTGCTTGCCAACTGGGAGGGCGAGGCTGTGGGAATGCCTGGCATTGGGGAGGTCCGAGATCCAAACCCTTGCCCTTGCGGGGGCTGGGGCGGGGGGCCAGAGCCCCCCTTCCATGGAGCGCAAGCTACAATGTCTAGTCCCTCTTCTGGGAACCCAAGGGAGGAGAAGGGGAGCCAAACAGGATGCATAGACATGGCCGAGGGGATCCCTGTGTTGGGAAAGTGCAATGGGTCCACTTCGAGCAGCGCCCCGCGAAAAGGAGTCCTGAACATTCAACCCCAACACATGAGCGTCTCAGGGCTCCCCAGACAAGGTGTCACGCTCGAGAGGGCTGCCCCTGGGGAAAAGAGACGGGCCGAAGGACTCCGTGGATTCCGTCCAGATGGCCTAGCCTAGCCCATCGGACTCGACCGAATTCCCTGGTGAGGAGGATTTGATGAGGACAAAGACATGCTTCGTTTGGAGTGGATTGACTTCCGCAGGTATTCTCCTGCACCCGTGTGTGGTATGCAGATCCACTCTGCTCGGCAAAAGCATCCACTCCCAGGCTGGGCATCCCCAGGCGGGCGCTTCCAACCCACTCCCACCCAAGATATGGGCTCAGGAGAGACTTGGGATGCATTTGTCTATCCAGGTCCTAGCTATTGTTTCCTACTCTATCTGCATGCGTATGCGTGTGGGTGTGTTTGGAGAGAGAGAGGGAGGGAGGCAGAATGAGAGAAAGAGGGAGAGAACGAGGGAGAGAAGGAGAGAGGATGGCCTTCACTCCTTTCTGGATCCATTCAGCTCATTCAGTTCAATGCCTCTTAGTCCTTGTCCATGGAGTTGGGGGCCCCCTGCCACACGGAGATGTGGTCTCGCCAGAGGGGGATCGCCCAGTGCAGCTCTTGCCCCAGCCACAGCCGGGACCAGGAGAGCCTCTGAAGCTGGGCAGCCACGTGGGAACTCCCCTGAGAGCTTGCTGGAGGAGACCAATCCAGCGTCCTGAACGCATCACACCTGCTTTCAATCAGGCCTCCATTGCCTGGCGCCCTGCTGCCAAGAGAGGCTCTTCTCCAAAGGACACAAGGACATTTCCCTCAGCCTCCTGTCTGTGTGTGTGTTTGAGTGAGTGAGAGAGAGAGAGAGAGAGAGAGAACAGGCGGATGAGCCCAGCTGCCAACACTCTAGCCCCCGAAGCCCCCCATGTATTCCTCGGCACCACACTCCTTCTCACCTACCTGAAGCCGTGATGGGGACGGCTTGAACAGGGCCAGCTGGCGGTCCAATCCCGAGGCTGTGTGTGTCTGGGCGCCTGCCTCTAGGGGACCCCAAGCACGCCAAAGCCCAGGACCTGTTCCAAGCCTTCCAAACCCACTGCCACCCAACCAGGCGGCGAACTCCCCTCCAAATCCGGAAGGCACACCTCCGCCCTCCGCCTGACAGGAGGTGTCTCGGAGGAGAGAGTCCCTGGTGCCCAGGAAACACCCACATAGCCTATGGGCGCCTGCTGTGAGTGCGTCCCGCTCAAGCCTCCATCCGCCCCCGACGTGGAGCCTGCGCCTTTGGAGCCTGGCCACGCCCACCTCTTAGAGCCTCGGAGCTGCACCTGAGGCCGGAAGGGGCTCTGGCGCCCTCGTGTGGACAGAGGCTCGAACAGCCCCTCTCAGGCTTGCCTTCTCTCTCTGGCTCAGCAGGCCCCGGGGGGCTGCTTGGGCTGGGGCCCAGAGGAGGCTGGGGTCTCCAGCCCCCGCCAAGAAGGGCCCTTCCACCTGGGCTCTATCTCCCTCTCTAAAAGGCGTTCTTCGTGCCCATGCCAACCTAGGCCATGCCTCGCCGTGGAAATCCTTAGCTCCAAATCCATCAGGGTGTGCCAGCCTGCACCCGTGTGGATGCAGCCTTGCCCAGATGGACTGAGGAAGATAGGCGTGTAAGGAGGGAACGAGTCGTTTTCCCCCTTCCTCATCCCCCTGCGATCCCATACTCCTTGCCATTCAGTCTTGCCTCGATTCTTTCCTTCTGGCTTGGTTCATCTTGCCAGGTCTCTCTTTCTCCCTTGGTTTTCAAACTCTCTTCACCCCACCTGGAGTGTGCCTCATCTGGAGCCCCATTGGTGCTTCCCAAGGCACAGAGTTTCCCAACCACACAAAACCAACCCAAGCAGCCCTTCTCCCCAGGGGGCCTGAAGGAAGCTCGGCCAGAGCTGTTGTGGATCCGTCAAGAGAGCGGCCTGCAGATGCCCGGCCTGGCTCGAGCTCCCATCATCTCAGCAGGTGCAGAGAAAGCAGAGGAGAGCCTCCCTAGGACAGACAAAGGGAGGTTCCTGAGCACTCTGGAGAGACAAGGCCCAGCGCCGGGCACTGCTGCTCTCCCAATTCGCTCTCCCTTTGGGCACCACTCGGGCACCCCTCACAGCCCCTGCATGCGCATCCCAAAACCCAGGCCACGCTGGGATTCCACACTCAACAGCTCCAGCACGGAACCCAGGAACGAGAACAGAAACCCACCCACCCAGCCGGCACGTGGGGAGGGGGCCTGCAGAAACACTGCCAAATCCAGATAGCCAGCCGCCGTCCAGCACCAGACAAAGGAACACCATCACGCATGCCTAGAGAAGTCCATACCACAACCAGCTCGAGGCTCCTACTCAGGCCTGTCCCCTGAGGACGCCTCTCAAGGACCACCCCTGCGCAGGCTGTAGAAAAGAAGGTGCCTTCACACCGCGTGGGCGTGTATGTCCATTTGTCCAACCACGATGGACCACAGGATCCAGGGCATGCCCCAAAGAACCCTGGAACCACCGTCGGACCCAGCACTACCCCTCACGGCCATAGACCCCGACAAAGGGTCTCTTCTCAGCGTGAAACGCCCCACTCGCTTCAGGCAGCCCTCTTCCCAAGAGCAGCACACGGAAAGACATTCGTGGTCCATGGACAGATGCTTGGCTGAGCAAGCAGCTGTCCTTCTCCCCAACAGAAGCGGACTCAGCAATCCAGCGGCGCAGAAATGGGTGCCATGGGCAGCCCCAGTGTTGCGAAGAGAAACGCTCACACGAAAGGAAAGAGGTCTGGGAGGGAGACACACAGCCCATGGGAAACCCCTTCCCTCTCCCATCTCACCAGGGACACCCAGGAACTGGCTTCCAGGAAAGGAACCCCTGCACTGCCATCCAGATGCTGCTTGCCAAATGGGAGGGCGAGGCTGTGGGAATGCCTGGCATTGGGGAGGTCCGAGATCCAAACCCTTGCCCTTGCGGGGGCTGGGGCGGGGGGCCAGAGCCCCCCTTCCATGGAGCGCAAGTTACGATGTCTAGTCCCTCTTCTGGGAACCCAAGGGAGGAGAAGGGGAGCCAAACAGGATGCATAGACATGGCCGAGGGGATCCCTGTGTTGGGAAAGTGCAATGGGTCCACTTCGAGCAGCGCCCCGCGAAAAGGAGTCCTGAACATTCAACCTCAACACATGAGCGTCTCAGCGCTCCCCAGACAAGGTGTCACGCTCGAGAGGGCTGCCCCTGGGGAAAAGAGACGGGCCGAAGGACTCCGTGGATTCCGTCCAGATGGCCTAGCCTAGCCCATCGGACTCGACCGAATTCCCTGGTGAGGACGAAGTGATGAGGACAAAGACATGCTTCGTTTGGAGTGGATTGACTTCCGCAGGTATTCTCCTGCACCCGTGTGTGGTATGCAGATCCACTCTGCTCGGCAAAAGCATCCACTCCCAGGCTGGGCATCCCCAGGCGGGCGCTTCCAACCCACTCCCACCCAAGATATGGGCTCAGGAGAGACTTGGGATGCATTTGTCTATCCAGGTCCTAGCTATTGTTTCCTACTCTATCTGCATGCGTATGCGTGTGGGTGTGTTTGGAGAGAGAGAGGGAGGGAGGGAGAATGAGAGAAAGAGGGAGAGAACGAGGGAGAGAAGGAGAGAGGAGGGCCTTCACTCCTTTCTGGATCCATTCAGCTCATTCAGTTCAATGCCTCTTAGTCCTTGTCCATGGAGTTGGGGGCCCCCTGCCACACGGAGATGTGGTCTCGCCAGAGGGGGATCGCCCAGTGCAGCTCTTGCCCCAGCCACAGCCGGGACCAGGAGAGCCTCTGAAGCTGGGCAGCCACGTGGGAACTCCCCTGAGAGCTTGCTGGAGGAGACCAATCCAGCGTCCTGAACGCATCACACCTGCTTTCAATCAGGCCTCCATTGCCTGGCGCCCTGCTGCCAAGAGAGGCTCTTCTCCAAAGGACACAAGGACATTTCCCTCAGCCTCCTGTGTGTGTGTGTGTGTGTGTTTGAGTGAGAGTGAGAGTGAGAGTGAGAGTGAGAGTGAGAGTGAGAGAGAGAGAGAGAGAGAGAGAGAGAGAGAACAGGCGGATGAGCCCAGCTGCCAACACTCTAGCCCCCGAAGCCCCCCATGTATTCCTCGGCACCACACTCCTTCTCACCTACCTGAAGCCGTGATGGGGACGGCTTGACCAGGGCCAGCTGGCGGTCCAATCCCGAGGCTGTGTGTGTCTGGGCGCCTGCCTCTAGGGGACCCCAAGCACGCCAAAGCCCAGGACCTGTTCCAAGCCTTCCAAACCCACTGCCACCCAACCAGGCGGCGAACTCACCTCCAAATCCGGAAGGCACACCTCCGCCCTCCGCCTGACAGGAGGTGTCTCGGAGGAGAGAGTCCCTGGTGCCCAAGAAACACCCACATATCCTCTGGGCGCCTGCTGTGAGTGCGTCCCGCTCAAGCCTCCATCCGCCCCCGACGTGGAGCCTGAGCCTTTGGAGCCTTGCCACTCCCACCTCTTAGAGCCTCGGAGCTGCACCTGAGGCCGGAAGGGGCTCTGGCGCCCTCGTGTGGACAGAGGCTCGAACAGCCCCTCTCAGGCTTGCCTTCTCTCTCTGGCTCAGCAGGCCCCGGGGGGCTGCTTGGGCTGCGCCCAGAGGAGGGTGGGGGCTCCATCCCCCGCCAAGAAGGGCCCTTCCACCTGGGCTATATCTCCCTCTCTCAAAGGCGTTCTTCGTGCCCATGCCAACCTAGGCCATGCCTCGCCGTGGAAATCCTTAGCTCCAAATCCATCAGGGTGTGCCAGCCTGCACCCGTGTGGATGCAGCCTTGCCCAGATGGACTGAGGAAGATAGGCGTGTAAGGAGGGAACGAGTCGTTTTCCCCCTTCCTCATCCCCCTGCGATCCCATACTCCTTGCCATTCAGTCTTGCCTCGATTCTTTCCTTCTGGCTTGGTTCATCTTGCCAGGTCTCACTTTCACCCATGGTTTTCAAACTCTCTTCACCGCACCTGGAGTGTGCTTCATCTGGAGCCCCATTTGTGCTTCCCAAGGCACAGAGTTTCCCAACCACACAAAACCAACCCAAGCAGCCCTTCTCCCCAGGGGGCCAGAAGGAAGCTCGGCCAGAGTTGTTGTGGATCCGTCAAGAGAGCGGCCTGCAGATACCCGGCCGGGCCCGAGCTCCCAACATCTCAGCAGGTGCAGAGAAAGCAGAGGAGAGCCTCCCTCGCACAGACAAAGGGAGGTTCCTGAGCACTCTGGAGAGACAAGGCCCAGCGCCGGGCACTGCTGCCCTCCCAATTCGCTCTCCCTTTGGGCACCACCCAGGCACCCCTCACAGCCCCTGCATGCGCATCCCAAAACCCAGGCCACGCTGGGATTCCACACTCATCAGCTCCAGCACGGAACCCAGGAACGAGAACAGAAACCCACCCACCCAGCCAGCACGTGGGGAGGGGGCCTGCAGAAACACTGCCAAATCCAGATAGCCAGCCGCCGTCCAGCACCAGACAAAGGAACACCATCACGCATGCCTAGAGAAGTCCATACCACAACCAGCTCGAGGCTCCTACTCAGGCCTGTCCCCTGAGGACGCCTCTCAAGGACCACCCCTGCGCAGGCTGTAGAAAAGAAGGTGCCTTCACACCGCGTGGGCGTGTATGTCCATTTGTCCAACCACGATGGACCACAGGATCCAGGGCATGCCCAAAAGAGCCCTGGAACCACCGTCGGACCCAGCACTACCCCTCACGGCCATAGACCCCGACAAAGGGTCTCTTCTCAGCGTGAAACGCCCCACTCGCTTCAGGCAGCCCTCTTCCCAAGAGCAGCACATGGAAAGACATTCGTGGTCCATGGACAGATGCTTGGCTGAGCAAGCAGCTGTCCTTCTCCCCAACAGAAGCGGACTCAGCAATCCAGCGGCGCAGAAATCGGTGCCATGGGCAGCCCCAGTGTTGCGAAGAGAAACGCTCACACGAAAGGAAAGAGGTCTGGGAGGGAGACACACAGCCCATGGGAAACCCCTTCCCTCTCCCATCTCACCAGGGACACCCAGGAACTGGCTTCCAGGAAAGGAACCCCTGCACTGCCATCCAGATGCTGCTTGCCAACTGGGAGGGCGAGGCTGTGGGAATGCCTGGCATTGGGGAGGTCCGAGATCCAAACCCTTGCCCTTGCGGGGGCTGGGAGGGGGCCAGAGCCCTCCTTCCATGGAGCGCAAGCTACGATGTCTAGTCCCTCTTCTGGGAACCCAAGGGAGGAGAAGGGGAGCCAAACAGGATGGATAGACATGGCCGATGGGATCCCTGTGTTGGGAAAGTGCAATGGATCCACTCCGAGCAGCGCCCCGCGAAAAGGAGTCCTGAACATTCAACCCCAACACATGAGCGTCTCAGCGCTCCCCAGACAAGGTGTCACGCTCGAGAGGGCTGCCCCTGGGGAAAAGAGACGGGCCGAAGGACTCCGTGGATTCCGTCCAGATGGCCTAGCCTAGCCCATCGGACTCGACCGAATTCCCTGGTGAGGACGAAGTGATGAGGACAAAGACATGCTTCGTTTGGAGTGGATTGACTTCCGCAGGTATTCTCCTGCACCCGTGTGTGGTATGCAGATCCACTCTGCTCGGCAAAAGCATCCACTCCCAGGCTGGGCATCCCCAGGCGGGCGCTTCCAACCCACTCCCACCCAAGATATGGGCTCAGGAGAGACTTGGGATGCATTTGTCTATCCAGGTCCTAGCTATTGTTTCCTACTCTATCTGCATGCGTATGCGTGTGGGTGTGTTTGGAGAGAGAGAGGGAGGGAGGCAGAAAGAGAGAAATAGGGGAGAACGAGGGAGAGAACGAGAGAGGAGGACCTTCACTCCTTTCTGGATCCATTCAGCTCATTCAGTTCAATGCCTCTTAGTCCTTGTCCATGGAGTTGGGGGCCCCCTGCCACACGGAGATGTGGTCTCGCCAGAGGGGGATCGCCCAGTGTAGCTCTTGCCCCAGCCACAGCTGGGACCAGGAGAGCCTCTGAAACTGGGCAGCCGCGTGGGAACTCCCCTGAGAGCTTGCTGGAGGAGACCAATCCAGCGTCCTGAATGCATCACACCTGCTTTCAATCAGGCCTCCATTGCCTGGCGCCCTGCTGCCAAGAGAGGCTCTTCTCCAAAGGACACAAGGACATTTGCCTCAGCCTCCTGTCTGTGTGTGCGTTTGAGTGAGTGAGAGAGAGAGAGAGAGAGAGAGAGAGAGAGAGAGAGAGAGAGAACAGGCGGATGAGCCCAGCTGCCAACACTCTAGCCCCCGAAGCCCCCCATGTATTCCTCGGCACCACACTCCTTCTCACCTACCTGAAGCCGTGATGGGAACGGCTTGACCAGAGCCAGCTGGCGGTCCAATCCCGAGGCTGTGTGTATCTGGGCGCCTGCCTCTAGGGGACCCCAAGCACGCCAAAGCCCAGGACCTGTTCCAAGCCTTCCAAACCCACTGCCACCCAACCAGGCGGCGAACTCACCTCCAAATCCGGAAGGCACACCTCCGCCCTCCGCCTGACAGGAGGTGTCTCGGAGGAGAGAGTCCCTGGTGCCCAGGAAACACCCACATATCCTCTGGGCGCCTGCTGTGAGTGCGTCCCGCTCAAGCCTCCATCCGCCCCCGACGTGGAGCCTGCGCCTTTGGAGCCTGGCCACGCCCACCTCTTAGAGCCTCGGAGCTGCACCTGAGGCCGGAAGTGGCTCTGGCGCCCTCGTGTGGACAGAGGCTCGAACAGCCCCTCTCAGGCTTGCCTTCTCTCTCTGGCTCAGCAGGCCCAGGGGGGCTGCTTGGGCTGGGGCCCAGAGGAGGCTGGGGTCTCCAGCCCCCGCCAAGAAGGGCCCTTCCACCTGGGCTCTATCTCCCTCTCTAAAAGGCGTTTCGTGCCCATGCCAACCTAGGCCATGCCTCGCCGTGGAAATCCTTAGCTCCAAATCCATCAGGGTGTGCCAGCCTGCACCCGTGTGGATGCAGCCTTGCCCAGATGGACTGAGGAAGATAGTCGTGTAAGGAGGGAACGAGTCGTTTTCCCCCTTCCTCATCCCCCTGCGATCCCATACTCCTTGCCATTCAGTCTTGCCTCGATTCTTTCCTTCTGGCTTGGTTCATCTTGCCAGGTCTCTCTTTCTCCCTTGGTTTTCCAACTCTCTTGACCCCACCTGGAGTGTGCCTCATCTGGAGCCCCATTGGTGCTTCCCAAGGCACAGAGATTCCCAACCACACAAAACCAACCCAAGCAGCCCTTCTCCCCAGGGGGCCTGAAGGAAGCTCGGCCAGAGCTGTTGTGGATCCGTCAAGAGAGCGGCCTGCAGATGCCCGGCCTGGCTCGAGCTCCCATCATCTCAGCAGGTGCAGAGAAAGCAGAGGAGAGCCTCCCTCGGACAGTCCAAGGGAGGTTCCTGAGCACTCTGGAGAGACAAGGCCCAGCGCCGGGCACTGCTGCTCTCCCAATTCGCTCTCCCTTTGGGCACCACTCGGGCACCCCTCACAGCCCCTGGATGCGCATCCCAAAACCCAGGCCACGCTGGGATTCCACACTCAACAGCTCCAGCACGGAACCCAGGAACGAGAACAGAAACCCACCCACCCAGCCGGCACGTGGGGAGGGGGTCAGAAGAAACACTGCCAAATCCAGATAGCCAGCCACCGTCCAGCACCAGACAAAGGAACACCATCACGCATGCCTAGAGAAGTCCATACCACAACCAGCTCGAGGCTCCTACTCAGGCCTGTCCCCTGAGGACGCCTCTCAAGGACCACCCCTGGGCAGGCTGTAGAAAAGAAGGTGCCTTCACACCGCGTGGGCGTGTATGTCCATTTGTCCAACCACGATGGACCACAGGATCCAGGGCATGGCCAAAAGAGTCCTGGAACCACCGTCGGACCCAGCACTACCCCTCACGGCCATAGACCCCGACAAAGGGTCTCTTCTCAGCGTGAAACGCCCCACTCGCTTCAGGCAGCCCTCTTCCCAAGAGCAGCACACGGAAAGACATTCGTGGTCCATGGACAGATGCTTGGCTGAGCAAGCAGCTGTCCTTCTCCCCAACAGAAGCGGACTCAGCAATCCAGCGGCGCAGAAATGGGTGCCATGGGCAGCCCCAGTGTTGCGAAGAGAAACGCTCACACGAAAGGAAAGAGGTCTGGGAGGGAGACACACAGCCCATGGGAAACCCCTTCCCTCTCCCATCTCACCAGGGACACCCAGGAACTGGCTTCCAGGAAAGGAACCCCTGCACTGCCATCCAGATGCTGCTTGCCAACTGGGAGGGCGAGGCTGTGGGAATGCCTGGCATTGGGGAGGTCCGAGATCCAAACCCTTGCCCTTGCGGGGGCTGGGGCGGGGGGCCAGAGCCCCCCTTCCATGGAGCGCAAGCTACAATGTCTAGTCCCTCTTCTGGGAACCCAAGGGAGGAGAAGGGGAGCCAAACAGGATGCATAGACATGGCCGAGGGGATCCCTGTGTTGGGAAAGTGCAATGGGTCCACTTCGAGCAGCGCCCCGCGAAAAGGAGTCCTGAACATTCAACCCCAACACATGAGCGTCTCAGCGCTCCCCAGACAAGGTGTCACGCTCGAGAGGGCTGCCCCTGGGGAAAAGAGACGGGCCGAAGGACTCCGTGGATTCCGTCCAGATGGCCTAGCCTAGCCCATCGGACTCGACCGAATTCCCTGGTGAGGAGGATTTGATGAGGACAAAGACATGCTTCGTTTGGAGTGGATTGACTTCCGCAGGTATTCTCCTGCACCCGTGTGTGGTATGCAGATCCACTCTGCTCGGCAAAAGCATCCACTCCCAGGCTGGGCATCCCCAGGCGGGCGCTTCCAACCCACTCCCACCCAAGATATGGGCTCAGGAGAGACTTGGGATGCATTTGTCTATCCAGGTCCTAGCTATTGTTTCCTACTCTATCTGCATGCGTATGCGTGTGGGTGTGTTTGGAGAGAGAGAGGGAGGGAGGGAGAATGAGAGAAAGAGGGAGAGAACGAGGGAGAGAAGGAGAGAGGAGGGCCTTCACTCCTTTCTGGATCCATTCAGCTCATTCAGTTCAATGCCTCTTAGTCCTTGTCCATGGAGTTGGGGGCCCCCTGCCACACGGAGATGTGGTCTCGCCAGAGGGGGATCGCCCAGTGCAGCTCTTGCCCCAGCCACAGCCGGGACCAGGAGAGCCTCTGAAGCTGGGCAGCCACGTGGGAACTCCCCTGAGAGCTTGCTGGAGGAGACCAATCCAGCGTCCTGAACGCATCACACCTGCTTTCAATCAGGCCTCCATTGCCTGGCGCCCTGCTGCCAAGAGAGGCTCTTCTCCAAAGGACACAAGGACATTTCCCTCAGCCTCCTGTCTGTGTGTGTGTTTGAGTGAGTGAGAGAGAGAGAGAGAGAGAGAGAACAGGCGGATGAGCCCAGCTGCCAACACTCTAGCCCCCGAAGCCCCCCATGTATTCCTCGGCACCACACTCCTTCTCACCTACCTGAAGCCGTGATGGGGACGGCTTGAACAGGGCCAGCTGGCGGTCCAATCCCGAGGCTGTGTGTGTCTGGGCGCCTGCCTCTAGGGGACCCCAAGCACGCCAAAGCCCAGGACCTGTTCCAAGCCTTCCAAACCCACTGCCACCCAACCAGGCGGCGAACTCCCCTCCAAATCCGGAAGGCACACCTCCGCCCTCCGCCTGACAGGAGGTGTCTCGGAGGAGAGAGTCCCTGGTGCCCAGGAAACACCCACATAGCCTATGGGCGCCTGCTGTGAGTGCGTCCCGCTCAAGCCTCCATCCGCCCCCGACGTGGAGCCTGCGCCTTTGGAGCCTGGCCACGCCCACCTCTTAGAGCCTCGGAGCTGCACCTGAGGCCGGAAGGGGCTCTGGCGCCCTCGTGTGGACAGAGGCTCGAACAGCCCCTCTCAGGCTTGCCTTCTCTCTCTGGCTCAGCAGGCCCCGGGGGGCTGCTTGGGCTGGGGCCCAGAGGAGGCTGGGGTCTCCAGCCCCCGCCAAGAAGGGCCCTTCCACCTGGGCTCTATCTCCCTCTCTAAAAGGCGTTCTTCGTGCCCATGCCAACCTAGGCCATGCCTCGCCGTGGAAATCCTTAGCTCCAAATCCATCAGGGTGTGCCAGCCTGCACCCGTGTGGATGCAGCCTTGCCCAGATGGACTGAGGAAGATAGGCGTGTAAGGAGGGAACGAGTCGTTTTCCCCCTTCCTCATCCCCCTGCGATCCCATACTCCTTGCCATTCAGTCTTGCCTCGATTCTTTCCTTCTGGCTTGGTTCATCTTGCCAGGTCTCTCTTTCTCCCTTGGTTTTCAAACTCTCTTCACCCCACCTGGAGTGTGCCTCATCTGGAGCCCCATTGGTGCTTCCCAAGGCACAGAGTTTCCCAACCACACAAAACCAACCCAAGCAGCCCTTCTCCCCAGGGGGCCTGAAGGAAGCTCGGCCAGAGCTGTTGTGGATCCGTCAAGAGAGCGGCCTGCAGATGCCCGGCCTGGCTCGAGCTCCCATCATCTCAGCAGGTGCAGAGAAAGCAGAGGAGAGCCTCCCTCGGACAGACAAAGGGAGGTTCCTGAGCACTCTGGAGAGACAAGGCCCAGCGCCGGGCACTGCTGCTCTCCCAATTCGCTCTCCCTTTGGGCACCACTCGGGCACCCCTCACAGCCCCTGCATGCGCATCCCAAAACCCAGGCCACGCTGGGATTCCACACTCAACAGCTCCAGCACGGAACCCAGGAACGAGAACAGAAACCCACCCACCCAGCCGGCACGTGGGGAGGGGGCCTGCAGAAACACTGCCAAATCCAGATAGCCAGCCGCCGTCCAGCACCAGACAAAGGAACACCATCACGCATGCCTAGAGAAGTCCATACCACAACCAGCTCGAGGCTCCTACTCAGGCCTGTCCCCTGAGGACGCCTCTCAAGGACCACCCCTGCGCAGGCTGTAGAAAAGAAGGTGCCTTCACACCGCGTGGGCGTGTATGTCCATTTGTCCAACCACGATGGACCACAGGATCCAGGGCATGCCCCAAAGAACCCTGGAACCACCGTCGGACCCAGCACTACCCCTCACGGCCATAGACCCCGACAAAGGGTCTCTTCTCAGCGTGAAACGCCCCACTCGCTTCAGGCAGCCCTCTTCCCAAGAGCAGCACACGGAAAGACATTCGTGGTCCATGGACAGATGCTTGGCTGAGCAAGCAGCTGTCCTTCTCCCCAACAGAAGCGGACTCAGCAATCCAGCGGCGCAGAAATGGGTGCCATGGGCAGCCCCAGTGTTGCGAAGAGAAACGCTCACACGAAAGGAAAGAGGTCTGGGAGGGAGACACACAGCCCATGGGAAACCCCTTCCCTCTCCCATCTCACCAGGGACACCCAGGAACTGGCTTCCAGGAAAGGAACCCCTGCACTGCCATCCAGATGCTGCTTGCCAAATGGGAGGGCGAGGCTGTGGGAATGCCTGGCATTGGGGAGGTCCGAGATCCAAACCCTTGCCCTTGCGGGGGCTGGGGCGGGGGGCCAGAGCCCCCCTTCCATGGAGCGCAAGTTACGATGTCTAGTCCCTCTTCTGGGAACCCAAGGGAGGAGAAGGGGAGCCAAACAGGATGCATAGACATGGCCGAGGGGATCCCTGTGTTGGGAAAGTGCAATGGGTCCACTTCGAGCAGCGCCCCGCGAAAAGGAGTCCTGAACATTCAACCTCAACACATGAGCGTCTCAGCGCTCCCCAGACAAGGTGTCACGCTCGAGAGGGCTGCCCCTGGGGAAAAGAGACGGGCCGAAGGACTCCGTGGATTCCGTCCAGATGGCCTAGCCTAGCCCATCGGACTCGACCGAATTCCCTGGTGAGGACGAAGTGATGAGGACAAAGACATGCTTCGTTTGGAGTGGATTGACTTCCGCAGGTATTCTCCTGCACCCGTGTGTGGTATGCAGATCCACTCTGCTCGGCAAAAGCATCCACTCCCAGGCTGGGCATCCCCAGGCGGGCGCTTCCAACCCACTCCCACCCAAGATATGGGCTCAGGAGAGACTTGGGATGCATTTGTCTATCCAGGTCCTAGCTATTGTTTCCTACTCTATCTGCATGCGTATGCGTGTGGGTGTGTTTGGAGAGAGAGAGGGAGGGAGGGAGAATGAGAGAAAGAGGGAGAGAACGAGGGAGAGAACGAGAGAGGAGGGCCTTCACTCCTTTCTGGATCCATTCAGCTCATTCAGTTCAATGCCTCTTAGTCCTTGTCCATGGAGTTGGGGGCCCCCTGCCACACGGAGATGTGGTCTCGCCAGAGGGGGATCGCCCAGTGCAGCTCTTGCCCCAGCCACAGCCGGGACCAGGAGAGCCTCTGAAGCTGGGCAGCCACGTGGGAACTCCCCTGAGAGCTTGCTGGAGGAGACCAATCCAGCGTCCTGAACGCATCACACCTGCTTTCAATCAGGCCTCCATTGCCTGGCGCCCTGCTGCCAAGAGAGGCTCTTCTCCAAAGGACACAAGGACATTTCCCTCAGCCTCCTGTGTGTGTGTGTGTGTGTGTTTGAGTGAGAGTGAGAGTGAGAGTGAGAGTGAGAGTGAGAGTGAGAGAGAGAACAGGCGGATGAGCCCAGCTGCCAACACTCTAGCCCCCGAAGCCCCCCATGTATTCCTCGGCACCACACTCCTTCTCACCTACCTGAAGCCGTGATGGGGACGGCTTGACCAGGGCCAGCTGGCGGTCCAATCCCGAGGCTGTGTGTGTCTGGGCGCCTGCCTCTAGGGGATCCCAAGCACGCCAAAGCCCAGGACCTGTTCCAAGCCTTCCAAACCCACTGCCACCCAACCAGGCGGCGAACTCACCTCCAAATCCTGAAGGCACACCTCCGCCCTCCGCCTGACAGGAGGTGTCTCAGAGGAGAGAGTCCCTGGTGCCCAGGAAACACCCACATATCCTCTGGGGCCCTGCTGTGAGTGCGTCCCGCTCAAGCCTCCATCCGCCCAGGACGTGGAGCCTGCGCCTTTGGAGCCTTGCCACTCCCACCTCTTAGAGCCTCGGAGCTGCACCTGAGGCCGGAAGGGGCTCTGGCGCCCTCGTGTGGACAGAGGCTCGAACAGCCCCTCTCAGGCTTGCCTTCTCTCTCTGGCTCAGCACGCCCCGGGGGGCTGCTTGGGCTGGGGCCCAGAGGAGGCTGGGGGCTCCAGCCCCCGCCAAGAAGGGCCCTTCCACCTGGGCTCTAGCTCCCTCTCTCAAAGGCGTTCTTCATGCCCATGCCAACCTAGGCCATGCCTCGCCGTGGAAATCCTTAGCTCCAAATCCATCAGGGTGTGCCAGCCTGCACCCGTGTGGATGCAGCCTTGCCCAGATGGACTGAGGAAGATAGGCGTGTAAGGATGGAACGAGTCATTTTCCCCCTTCCTCATCCCCCTGCGATCCCATACTCCTTGCCATTCAGTCTTGCCTCGATTCTTTCCTTCTGGCTTGGTTCATCTTGCCAGGTCTATCTTTCTCCCTTTCTTTTCAAACTCTCTTGACCCCACCTGGAGTGTGCCTCATCTGGAGCCCCATTGGTGCTTCCCAAGGCACAGAGTGTCCCAACCACACAAAACCAACCCAAGCAGCCCTTCTCCCCAGGGGGCCCGAAGGAAGCTCGGCCAGAGCTGTTGTGGATCCGTCAAGAGAGCGACCTGCAGATGCCCGGCCTGGCTCGAGCTCCCATCATCTCAGCAGGTGCAGAGAAAGCAGAGGAGAGCCTCCCTCGGACAGACCAAGGGAGGTTCCTGAGCCCTCTGGAGAGACAAGGCCCAGCGCCGGGCACTGCTGCTCTCCCAATTCGCTCTCCCTTTGGGCACCACCCGGGCACCCCTCACAGCCCCTGCATGCGCATCCCAAAACCCAGGCCACGCTGGGATTCCACACTCATCAGCTCCAGCACGGAACCCAGGAACGAGAACAGAAACCCACCCACCCAGCCGGCACGTGGGGAGGGGGCCTGCAGAAACACTGCCAAATCCAGATAGCCAGCCGCCGTCCAGCACCAGACAAAGGAACACCATCACGCATGCCTAGAGAAGTCCATACCACAACCAGCTCGAGGCTCCTACTCAGGCCTGTCCCCTGAGGACGCCTCTCAAGGACCACCTCTGGGCAGGCTGTAGAAAAGAAGGTGCCTTCACACCGCGTGGGCGTGTATGTCCATTTGTCCAACCACGATGGACCACAGGATCCAGGGCATGCCCCAAAGAGCCCTGGTACCACCGTCGGACCCAGCACTACCCCTCACGGCCATAGACCCCGACAAAGGGTCTCTTCTCAGCGTGAAACGCCCCACTCGCTTCAGGCAGCCCTCTTCCCAAGAGCAGCACATGGAAAGACATTCGTGGTCCATGGACAGATGCTTGGCTGAGCCAGCAGCTGTCCTTCTCCCCAACAGAAGCGGACTCAGCAATCCAGCGGCGCAGAAATGGGTGCCATGGGCAGCCCCAGTGTTGCGAAGAGAAACGCTCACACGAAAGGAAAGAGGTCTGGGAGGGAGACACACAGCCCATGGGAAACCCCTTCCCTCTCCCATCTCACCAGGGACACCCAGGAACTGGCTTCCAGGAAGGAAACCCCTGCACTGCCATCCAGATGCTGCTTGCCAAATGGGAGGGCGAGGCTGTGGGAATGCCTGGCATTGGGGAAGTCCGAGATCCAAACCCTTGCACATTCGGGGGCTGGGGGGGGGTGGCCAGAGCCCTCCTTCCATGGAGCGCAAGCTACGATGTCTAGTCCCTCTTCTGGGAACCCAAGGGAGGCGAAGGGGAGCCAAACAGGATGGATAGACATGGCCGATGCGATCCCTGTGTTGGGAAAATGCAATGGATCCACTTCGAGCAGCGCCCCGCGAAAAGGAGTCCTGAACATTCACCCCCAACACATGAGCGTCTCAGCGCTCCCCAGACAAGGTGTCACGCTCGAGAGGGCTGCCCCTGGGGAAAAGAGACGGGCCGAAGGACTCCGTGGATTCCGTCCAGATGGCCTAGCCTAGCCCATCGCACCCGACCGAATTCCCTGGTGAGGAGGAAGAGATGAGGACAAAGACCTGCTTCGTTTGGAGTGGATTGACTTCCCCAGGTATTCTCCTGCACCCGTTGTGGTATGCAGATCCACTCTGCTCGGCAAAAGCATCCACTCCCAGGCTGGGCATCCCCAGGCGGGCGATTCCAACCCACTCCCACCCAAGATATGGGCTCAGGAGAGACTTGGGATGCATTTGTCTATCCAGGTCGTAGCTATTGTTTCCTACTCTATCTGCATGCGTATGCGTGTGGGTGTGTTTGGAGAGAGAGAGGGAGGGAGGGAGAAAGAGGGAGAGAACGAGGGCGAGAAGGAGAGAGGAGGACCTGCACTCCTTTCTGGATCCATTCAGCTCATTCAGTTCAATGCCTCTTAGTCCTTGTCCATGGATTTGGGGACCCCCTGCCACACGGAGATGTGGTCTCGCCAGAGGGGGATGGCCCAGTGCAGCTCTTGCCCCAGCCACAGCAGGGACCAGGAGAGCCTCTGAAGCTTGGCAGCCGCGTGGGAACACCCCTGAGAGCTTGCTGGAGGAGACCAATCCAGCGTCCTGAACGCATCACACCTGCTTTCAATCAGGCCTCCATTGCCTGGCGCCCTGCTGCCAAGAGAGGTTCTTCTCCAAAGGACAAGAGGACATTTCCCTCAGCGTCCTGTCTGTGTGTGGGTGTGTGTGTGTGTGTCTGTGTGTGTCTGTGTGTGTGTGTGTGTGTGTGAGAGAGAGAGAAATAGAGAAAATGAGAACAGGCGGATGAGCCCAGCTGCCAACACTCTAGCCCCCGAAGCCCCCCATGTATTCCTCGGCACCACACTCCTTCTCACCTACCTGAAGCCGTGATGGGGACGGCTTGACCAGGGCCAGCTGGCGGTCCAATCCCGAGGCTGTGTGTGTCTGGGCGCCTGCCTCTAGGGGACCCCAAGCACGCCAAAGCCCAGGACCTGTTCCAAGCCTTCCAAACCCACTGCCACCCAACCAGGCGGCGAACTCACCTCCAAATCCGGAAGGCACACCTCCGCCCTCCGCCTGACAGGAGGTGTCTCGGAGGAGAGAGTCCCTGGTGCCCAGGAAACACCCACATATCCTCTGGGGGCCTGCTGTGAGTGCGTCCCGCTCAAGCCTCCATCCGCCCAGGACGTGGAGCCTGCGCCTTTGGAGCCTTGCCACTCCCACCTCTTAGAGCCTCGGAGCTGCACCTGAGGCCGGAAGGGGCTCTGGCGCCCTCGTGTGGACAGAGGCTCGAACAGCCCCTCTCAGGCTTGCCTTCTCTCTCTGGCTCAACACGCCCCGGGGGGCTGCTTGGGCTGGGGCCCAGAGGAGGCTGGGGGCTCCAGCCCCCGCCAAGAAGGGCCCTTCCACCTGGGCTCTAGCTCCCACTCTCAAAGGCGTTCTTCATGCCCATGCCAACCTAGGCCATGCCTCGCCGTGGAAATCCTTAGCTCCAAATCCATCAGGGTGTGCCAGCCTGCACCCGTGTGGATGCAGCCTTGCCCAGATGGACTGAGGAAGATAGGCGTGTAAGGATGGAACGAGTCATTTTCCCCCTTCCTCATCCCCCTGCGATCCCATACTCCTTGCCATTCAGTCTTGCCTCGATTCTTTCCTTCTGGCTTGGTTCATCTTGCCAGGTCTCTCTTTCTCCCTTGGTTTTCAAACTCTCTTGACCCCACCTGGAGTGTGCCTCATCTGGAGCCCCATTTGTGCTTCCCAAGGCACAGAGTGTCCCAACCACACAAAACCAACCCAAGCAGCACTTCTCCACAGGGGGCCCGAAGGAAGCTCGGCCAGAGCTGTTGTGGATCCGTCAAGAGAGCGACCTGCAGATGCCCGGCCTGGCTCGAGCTCCCATCATCTCAGCAGGTGCAGAGAAAGCAGAGGAGAGCCTCCCTCGGACAGACCAAGGGAGGTTCCTGAGCCCTCTGGAGAGACAAGGCCCAGCGCCGGGCACTGATGCTCTCCCAATTCGCTCTCCCTTTGGGCACCACCCGGGCACCCCTCACAGCCCCTGCATGCGCATCCCAAAACCCAGGCCACGCTGGGATTCCACACTCATCAGCTCCAGCACGGAACCCAGGAACGAGAACAGAAACCCACCCACCCAGCCGGCACGTGGGGAGGGGGCCTGCAGAAACACTGCCAAATCCAGATAGCCAGCCGCCGTCCAGCACCAGACAAAGGAACACCATCACGCATGCCTAGAGAAGTCCATACCACAACCAGCTCGAGGCTCCTACTCAGCCTGTCCCCTGAGGACGCCTCTCAAGGACCACCCCTGGGCAGGCTGTAGAAAAGAAGGTGCCTTCACACCGCGTGGGCGTGTATGTCCATTTGTCCAACCACGATGGACCACAGGATCCAGGGCATGCCCCAAAGAGCCCTGGTACCACCGTCGGACCCAGCACTACCCCTCACGGCCATAGACCCCGACAAAGGGTCTCTTCTCAGCGTGAAACGCCCCACTCGCTTCAGGCAGCCCTCTTCCCAAGAGCAGCACATGGAAAGACATTCGTGGTCCATGGACAGATGCTTGGCTGAGCAAGCAGCTGTCCTTCTCCCCAACAGAAGCGGGTTCAGCAATCCAGCGGCGCAGAAATCGGTGCCATGGGCAGCCCCAGTGTTGCGAAGAGAAACGCTCACACGAAAGGAAAGAGGTCTGGGAGGGAGACACACAGCCCATGGGAAACCCCTTCCCTCTCCCATCTCACCAGGGACACCCAGGAACTGGCTTCCAGGAAGGAAACCCCTGCACTGCCATCCAGATGCTGCTTGCCAAATGGGAGGGCGAGGCTGTGGGAATGCCTGGCATTGGGGAAGTCCGAGATCCAAACCCTTGCCCTTGCGGGGGCTGGGGGGGGTGTCCAGAGCCCTCCTTCCATGGAGCGCAAGCTACGATGTCTAGTCCCTCTTCTGGGAACCCAAGGGAGGAGAAGGGGAGCCAAACAGGATGGATAGACATGGCCGATGGGATCCCTGTGTTGGGAAAGTGCAATGGATCCACTTCGAGCAGCGCCCCGCGAAAAGGAGTCCTGAACATTCACCCCCAACACATGAGCGTCTCAGCGCTCCCCAGACAAGGTGTCACGCTCGAGAGGGCTGCCCCTGGGGAAAAGAGACGGGCCGAAGGACTCCGTGGATTCCGTCCAGATGGCCTAGCCTAGCCCATCGGACCCGACCGAATACCCTGGTGAGGAGGAAGAGATGAGGACAAAGACCTGCTTCGTTTGGAGTGGATTGACTTCCCCAGGTATTCTCCTGCACCCGTGTGTGGTATGCAGATCCACTCTGCTCGGCAAAAGCATCCACTCCCAGGCTGGGCATCCCCAGGCGGGCGCTTCCAACCCACTCCCACCCAAGATATGGGCTCAGGAGAGACTTGGGATGCATTTGTCTACCCAGGTCCTAGCTATTGTTTCCTACTCTATCTGCATGCGTATGCGTGTGGGTGTGTTTGGAGAGAGAGAGGGAGGGAGGGAGAAAGAGGGAGAGAACAAGGGCGAGAAGGAGAGAGGAGGACCTTCACTCCTTTCTGGATCCATTCAGCTCATTCAGTTCAATGCCTCTTAGTCCTTGTCCATGGATTTGGGGATCCCCTGCCACACGGAGATGTGGTCTCGCCAGAGGGGGATGGCCCAGTGCAGCTCTTGCCCCAGCCACAGCCGGGACCAGGAGAGCCTCTGAAGCTTGGCAGCCGCGTGGGAACTCCCCTGAGAGCTTGCTGGAGGAGACCAATCAAGCGTCCTGAACGCATCACACCTGCTTTCAATCAGGCCTCCATTGCCTGGCGCCCTGCTGCCAAGAGAGGCTCTTCTCCAAAGGACACAAGGACATTTCCCTCAGCGTCCTGTCTGTGTGTGTGTGTGTGTGTGTTTGTCTGTGTGTGTCTGTGTGTGTGTGTGTGTGTGTGTGAGAGAGAGAAATAGAGAGAATGAGAACAGGCGGATGAGCCCAGCTGCCAACACTCTAGCCCCCGAAGCCCCCCATGTATTCCTCGGCACCACACTCCTTCTCACCTACCTGAAGCCGTGATGGGGACGGCTTGACCAGGGCCAGCTGGCGGTCCAATCCCGAGGCTGTGTGTGTCTGGGCGCCTGCCTCTAGGGGACCCCAAGCACGCCAAAGCCCAGGACCTGTTCCAAGCCTTCCAAACCCACTGCCACCCAACCAGGCGGCGAACTCACCTCCAAATCCGGAAGGCACACCTCCGCCCTCCGCCTGACAGGAGGTGTCTCGGAGGAGAGAGTCCCTGGTGCCCAGGAAACACCCACATATCCTCTGGGCGCCTGCTGTGAGTGCGTTCCGCTCAAGCCTCCATCCGCCCCGGACGTGGAGCCTGCGCCTTTGGAGCCATGCCACTCCCACCTCTTAGAGCCTCGGAGCTGCACCTGAGGCCGGAAGGGGCTCTGGCGCCCTCGTGTGGACAGAGGCTCGAACAGCCCCTCTCAGGCTTGCCTTCTCTCTCTGGCTCAGCACGCCCAGGTGGGCTGCTTGGGCTGGGGCCCAGAGGAGGCTGGGGGCTCCAGCCCCCGCCAAGAAGGGCCCTTCCACCTGGGCTCTATCTCCCTCTCTCAAAGGCGTTCTTTGTTCCCCTGTCAACCTAGGCCATGCCTCGCCGTGGAAATCCTTAGCTCCAAATCCATCAGGGTGTACCAGCCTGCACCCGTGTGGATGCAGCCTTGCCCAGATGGACTGAGGAAGATAGGCCTGTAAGGAGGGAACGAGTCGTTTTCCCCCTTCCTCATCCCCCTGCGATCCCATACTCCTTGCCATTCAGTCTTGCCTCGATTCTTTCCTTCTGGCTTGGTTCATCTTGCCAGGTCTCTCTTTCTCCCTTGGTTTTCAAACTCTCTTGACCCCACCTGGAGTGTGCCTCATCTGGAGCCCCATTTGTGCTTCCCAAGGCACAGAGTTTCCCAACTACACAAAACCAACCCAATCAGCACTTCTACCCAGGGGGCCCGAAGGAAGCTCGGCCAGAGCTGTTGTGGATCCGTCAAGAGAGCGGTCTGCAGATGCCCGGCCTGGCTCGAGCTCCCATCATCTCAGCAGGTGCAGAGAAAGCAGAGGAGAGCCTCCCTCGGACAGACCAAGGGAGGTTCCTGAGCCCTCTGGAGAGACAAGGCCCAGCGCCGGGCACTGCTGCTCTCCCAATTCGCTCTCCCTTTGGGCACCACCCGGGCACCCCTCACAGCCCCTGCATGCGCATCCCAAAACCCAGGCCACGCTGGGATTCCACACTCATCAGCTCCAGCACGGAACCCAGGAACGAGAACAGAAACCCACCCACCCAGCCGGCACGTGGGGAGGGGGCCTGCAGAAACACTGCCAAATCCAGATAGCCAGCCGCCGTCCAGCACCAGACAAAGGAACACCATCACGCATGCCTAGTGAAGTCCATACCACAACCAGCTCGAGGCTCCTACTCAGGCCTGTCCCCTGAGGACGCCTCTCAAGGACCACCTCTGGGCAGGCTGTAGAAAGGAAGGTGCCTTCACACCGCGTGGGCGTGTATGTCCATTTGTCCAACCACGATGGACCACAGGATCCAGGGCATGCCCCAAAGACCCCTGGAACCACCGTCGGACCCAGCACTACCCCTCACGGCCATAGACCCCGACAAAGGGTCTCTTCTCAGCGTGAAACGCCCCACTCGCTTCAGGCAGCCCTCTTCCCAAGAGCAGCACATGGAAAGACATTCGTGGTCCATGGACAGATGCTTGGCTGAGCAAGCAGCTGTCCTTCTCCCCAACAGAAGCGGACTCAGCAATCCAGCGGCGCAGAAATCGGTGCCATGGGCAGCCCCAGTGTTGCGAAGAGAAACGCTCACACGAAAGGAAAGAGGTCTGGGAGGGAGACACACAGCCCATGGGAAACCCCTTCCCTCTCCCATCTCACCAGGGACACCCAGGAACTGGCTTCCAGGAAGGAAACCCCTGCACTGCCATCCAGATGCTGCTTGCCAAATGGGAGGGCGAGGCTGTGGGAATGCCTGGCATTGGGGAGGTCCGAGATCCAAACCCTTGCCCTTGCGGGGGCTGGGGCGGGGGCCAGAGCCCTCCTTCCATGGAGCGCAAGCTACGATGTCTAGTCCCTCTTCTGGGAACCCAAGGGAGGAGAAGGGGAGCCAAACAGGATGGATAGACATGGCCGATGGGATCCCTGTGTTGGGAAAGTGCAATGGATCCACTCCGAGCAGCGCCCCGCGAAAAGGAGTCCTGAACATTCAACCCCAACACATGAGCGTCTCAGCGCTCCCCAGACAAGGTGTCACGCTCGAGAGGGCTGCCCCTGGGGAAAAGAGACGGGCCGAAGGACTCCGTGGATTCCGTCCAGATGGCCTAGCCTAGCCCATCGGACTCGACCGAATTCCCTGGTGAGGAGGAAGAGATGAGGACAAAGACCTGCTTCGTTTCGAGTGGATTGACTTCCCCAGGTATTCTCCTGCACCCGTGTGTGGTATGCAGATCCACTCTGCTCGGCAAAAGCATCCACTCCCAGGCTGGGCATCCCCAGGCGGGCGCTTCCAACCCACTCCCACCCAAGATATGGGCTCAGGAGAGACTTGGGATGCATTTGTCTATCCAGGTCCTAGCTATTGTTTCCTACTCTATCTGCATGCGTATGCGTGTGGGTGTGTTTGGAGAGAGAGAGGGAGGGAGGGAGAATGAGAGAAAGAGGGAGAGAACGAGGGAGAGAAGGAGAGAGGAGGACCTTCACTCCTTTCTGGATCCATTCAGCTCATTCAGTTCAATGCCTCTTAGTCCTTGTCCATGGAGTTGGGGGCCCCCTGCCACACGGAGATGTGGTCTCGCCAGAGGGGGATGGCCCAGTGCAGCTCTTGCCCCAGCCACAGCCGGGACCAGGAGAGCCTCTGAAGCTTGGCAGCCGCGTGGGAACTCCCCTGAGAGCTTGCTGGAGGAGACCAATCCAGCGTCCTGAACGCATCACACCTGCTTTCAATCAGGCCTCCATTGCCTGGCGCCCTGCTGCCAAGAGAGGCTCTTCTCCAAAGGACACAAGGACATTTCCCTCAGCCTCCTGTCTGTGTGTGTGTGTGTGTGTGTGTGTGTGTGTGTGTGTCTGTGTGTGTGTGTGTGTGTGTGAGAGAGAGCGAGAGAGAAAATGAGAACAGGCGGATGAGCCCAGCTGCCAACACTCTAGCCCCCGAAGCCCCCCATGTATTCCTCGGCACCACACTCCTTCTCACCTACCTGAAGCCGTGATGGGGACGGCTAGACCAGGGCCAGCTGGCGGTCCAATCCCGAGGCTGTGTGTGTCTGGGCGCCTGCCTCTAGGGGACCCCAAGCACGCCAAAGCCCAGGACCTGTTCCAAGCCTTCCAAACCCACTGCCACCCAACCAGGCGGCGAACTCACCTCCAAATCCGGAAGGCACACCTCCGCCCTCCGCCTGACAGGAGGTGTCTCGGAGGAGAGAGTCCCTGGTGCCCAGGAAACACCCACATATCCTCTGGGGGCTTGCTGTGAGTGCGACCCGCTCAAGCCGCCATCCGCCCCCGATGTGGAGCCTGCGCCTTTGGAGCCTTGCCACTCCCACCTCTTAGAGCCTTGGAGCTGCACCTGAGGCGGGAAGGGGCTCTGGCGCCCTCGTGTGGACAGAGGCTCGAACAGCCCCTCTCAGGCTTGCCTTCTCTCTCTGGCTCAGCAGGCCCCGGGGGGCTGCTTGGGCTGGGGCCCAGAGGAGGGTGGGGGCTCCAGCCCCCGCCAAGAAGGGCCCTTCCACCTGGGCTCTATCTCCCTCTCTCAAAGGCGTTCTTCATGCCCATGCCAACCTAGGCCATGCCTCGCCGTGGAAATCCTTAGCTCCTAATCCATCAGTGTGTGCCAGCCTGCACCCGTGTGGATGCAGCCTTGCCCAGATGGACTGAGGAAGATTGTCGTGTAAGGAGGGAACGAGTCGTTTTCCCCCTTCCTCATCCCCCTGCGATCCCATACTCCTTGCCATTCAGTCTTGCCTCGATTCTTTCCTTCTGGCTTGGTTCATCTTGCCAGGTCTCTCTTTCTCCCTTGGTTTTCAAACTCTCTTGACCCCACCTGGAGTGTGCCTCATCTGGAGCCCCATTTGTGCTTCCCAAGGCACAGAGTTTCCCAAGCACACAAAACCAACCCAATCAGCACTTCTCCCCAGGGGGCCAGAAGGAAGCTCGGCCAGAGCTGTTGTGGATCCGTCAAGAGAGCGGTCTGCAGATGCCCGGCCTGGCTCGAGCTCCCATCATCTCAGCAGGTGCAGAGAAAGCAGAGGAGAGCCTCCCTCGGACAGACCAAGGGAGGTTCCTGAGCCCTCTGGAGAGACAAGGCCCAGCGCCGGGCACTGCTGCTCTCCCAATTCGCTCTCCCTTTGGGCACCACCCGGGCACCCCTCACAGCCCCTGCATGCGCATCCCAAAACCCAGGCCACGCTGGGATTCCACACTCATCAGCTCCAGCACGGAACCCAGGAACGAGAACAGAAACCCACCCACCCAGCCGGCACGTGGGGAGGGGGCCTGCAGAAACACTGCCAAATCCAGATAGCCAGCCGCCGTCCAGCACCAGACAAAGGAACACCATCACGCATGCCTAGTGAAGTCCATACCACAACCAGCTCGAGGCTCCTACTCAGGCCTGTCCCCTGAGGACGCCTCTCAAGGACCACCTCTGGGCAGGCTGTAGAAAGGAAGGTGCCTTCACACCGCGTGGGCGTGTATGTCCATTTGTCCAACCACGATGGACCACAGGATCCAGGGCATGCCCCAAAGACCCCTGGAACCACCGTCGGACCCAGCACTACCCCTCACGGCCATAGACCCCGACAAAGGGTCTCTTCTCAGCGTGAAACGCCCCACTCGCTTCAGGCAGCCCTCTTCCCAAGAGCAGCACATGGAAAGACATTCGTGGTCCATGGACAGATGCTTGGCTGAGCAAGCAGCTGTCCTTCTCCCCAACAGAAGCGGACTCAGCAATCCAGCGGCGCAGAAATCGGTGCCATGGGCAGCCCCAGTGTTGCGAAGAGAAACGCTCACACGAAAGGAAAGAGGTCTGGGAGGGAGACACACAGCCCATGGGAAACCCCTTCCCTCTCCCATCTCACCAGGGACACCCAGGAACTGGCTTCCAGGAAGGAAACCCCTGCACTGCCATCCAGATGCTGCTTGCCAAATGGGAGGGCGAGGCTGTGGGAATGCCTGGCATTGGGGAGGTCCGAGATCCAAACCCTTGCCCTTGCGGGGGCTGGGGCGGGGGCCAGAGCCCTCCTTCCATGGAGCGCAAGCTACGATGTCTAGTCCCTCTTCTGGGAACCCAAGGGAGGAGAAGGGGAGCCAAACAGGATGGATAGACATGGCCGATGGGATCCCTGTGTTGGGAAAGTGCAATGGATCCACTCCGAGCTGCGCCCCGCGAAAAGGAGTCCTGAACATTCAACCCCAACACATGAGCGTCTCAGCGCTCCCCAGACAAGGTGTCACGCTCGAGAGGGCTGCCCCTGGGGAAAAGAGACGGGCCGAAGGACTCCGTGGATTCCGTCCAGATGGCCTAGCCTAGCCCATCGGACTCGACCGAATTCCCTGGTGAGGAGGAAGAGATGAGGACAAAGACCTGCTTCGTTTCGAGTGGATTGACTTCCCCAGGTATTCTCCTGCACCCGTGTGTGGTATGCAGATCCACTCTGCTCGGCAAAAGCATCCACTCCCAGGCTGGGCATCCCCAGGCGGGCGCTTCCAACCCACTCCCACCCAAGATATGGGCTCAGGAGAGACTTGGGATGCATTTGTCTATCCAGGTCCTAGCTATTGTTTCCTACTCTATCTGCATGCGTATGCGTGTGGGTGTGTTTGGAGAGAGAGAGGGAGGGAGGGAGAATGAGAGAAAGAGGGAGAGAACGAGGGAGAGAAGGAGAGAGGAGGACCTTCACTCCTTTCTGGATCCATTCAGCTCATTCAGTTCAATGCCTCTTAGTCCTTGTCCATGGAGTTGGGGGCCCCCTGCCACACGGAGATGTGGTCTCGCCAGAGGGGGATGGCCCAGTGCAGCTCTTGCCCCAGCCACAGCCGGGACCAGGAGAGCCTCTGAAGCTTGGCAGCCGCGTGGGAACTCCCCTGAGAGCTTGCTGGAGGAGACCAATCCAGCGTCCTGAACGCATCACACCTGCTTTCAATCAGGCCTCCATTGCCTGGCGCCCTGCTGCCAAGAGAGGCTCTTCTCCAAAGGACACAAGGACATTTCCCTCAGCCTCCTGTCTGTGTGTGTGTGTGTGTGTGTGTGTGTGTGTGTGTGTCTGTGTGTGTGTGTGTGTGTGTGAGAGAGAGCGAGAGAGAAAATGAGAACAGGCGGATGAGCCCAGCTGCCAACACTCTAGCCCCCGAAGCCCCCCATGTATTCCTCGGCACCACACTCCTTCTCACCTACCTGAAGCCGTGATGGGGACGGCTAGACCAGGGCCAGCTGGCGGTCCAATCCCGAGGCTGTGTGTGTCTGGGCGCCTGCCTCTAGGGGACCCCAAGCACGCCAAAGCCCAGGACCTGTTCCAAGCCTTCCAAACCCACTGCCACCCAACCAGGCGGCGAACTCACCTCCAAATCCGGAAGGCACACCTCCGCCCTCCGCCTGACAGGAGGTGTCTCGGAGGAGAGAGTCCCTGGTGCCCAGGAAACACCCACATATCCTCTGGGGGCTTGCTGTGAGTGCGTCCCGCTCAAGCCTCCATCCGCCCCCGATGTGGAGCCTGCGCCTTTGGAGCCTTGCCACTCCCACCTCTTAGAGCCTTGGAGCTGCACCTGAGGCGGGAAGGGGCTCTGGCGCCCTCGTGTGGACAGAGGCTCGAACAGCCCCTCTCAGGCTTGCCTTCTCTCTCTGGCTCAGCAGGCCCCGGGGGGCTGCTTGGGCTGGGGCCCAGAGGAGGGTGGGGGCTCCAGCCCCCGCCAAGAAGGGCCCTTCCACCTGGGCTGTATCTCCCTCTCTCAAAGGCGTTCTTCATGCCCATGCCAACCTAGGCCATGCCTCGCCGTGGAAATCCTTAGCTCCAAATCCATCAGGGTGTGCCAGCCTGCACCCGTGTGGATGCAGCCTTGCCCAGATGGACTGAGGAAGATAGTCGTGTAAGGAGGGAACGAGTCGTTTTCCCCCTTCCTCATCCCCCTCTGATCCCATACTCCTTGCCATTCAGTCTTGCCTCGATTCTTTCCTTCTGGCTTGGTTCATCTTGCCAGGTCTCTCTTTCTCCCTTGGTTTTCAAACTCTCTTGACCCCACCTGGAGTGTGCCTCATCTGGAGCCCCATTTGTGCTTCCCAAGGCACAGAGTTTCCCAACTACACAAAACCAACCCAATCAGCACTTCTACCCAGGGGGCCCGAAGGAAGCTCGGCCAGAGCTGTTGTGGATCCGTCAAGAGAGCGGCCTGCAGATGCCCGGCCTGGCTCGAGCTCCCATCATCTCAGCAGGTGCAGAGAAAGCAGAGGAGAGCCTCCCTCGGACAGACCAAGGGAGGTTCCTGAGCCCTCTGGAGAGACAAGGCCGAGCGCCGGGCACTGCTGCTCTCCCAATTCGCTCTCCCTTTGGGCACCACCCGGGCACCCCTCACAGCCCCTGCATGCGCATCCCAAAACCCAGGCCACGCTGGGATTCCACACTCATCAGCTCCAGCACGGAACCCAGGAACGAGAACAGAAACCCACCCACCCAGCCGGCACGTGGGGAGGGGGCCTGCAGAAACACTGCCAAATCCAGATAGCCAGCCGCCGTCCAGCACCAGACAAAGGAACACCATCACGCATGCCTAGAGAAGTCCATACCACAACCAGCTACTACTCAGGCCTGTCCCCTGAGGACGCCTCTCAAGGACCACCCCTGGGCAGGCTGTAGAAAAGAAGGTGCCTTCACACCGCGTGGGCGTGTATGTCCATTTGTCCAACCACGATGGACCACAGGATCCAGGGCATGCCCCAAAGACCCCTGGAACCACCGTCGGACCCAGCACTACCCCTCACGGCCATAGACCCCGACAAAGGGTCTCTTCTCAGCGTGAAACGCCCCACTCGCTTCAGGCAGCCCTCTTCCCAAGAGCAGCACATGGAAAGACATTCGTGGTCCATGGACAGATGCTTGGCTGAGCAAGCAGCTGTCCTTCTCCCCAACAGAAGCGGGCTCAGCAATCCAGCGGCGCAGAAATCGGTGCCATGGGCAGCCCCAGTGTTGCGAAGAGAAACGCTCACACGAAAGGAAAGAGGTCTGGGAGGGAGACACACAGCCCATGGGAAACCCCTTCCCTCTCCCATCTCACCAGGGACACCCAGGAACTGGCTTCCAGGAAGGAAACCCCTGCACTGCCATCCAGATGCTGCTTGCCAAATGGGAGGGCGAGGCTGTGGGAATGCCTGGCATTGGGGAGGTCCGAGATCCAAACCCTTGCCCTTGCGGGGGCTGGGGCGGGGCCCAGATCCCTCCTTCCATGGAGCGCAAGCTACGATGTCTAGTCCCTCTTCTGGGAACCCAAGGGAGGCGAAGGGGAGCCAAACAGGATGGATAGACATGGCCGATGGGATCCCTGTGTTGGGAAAGTGCAATGGATCCACTTCGAGCAGCGCCCCGCGAAAAGGAGTCCTGAACATTCAACCCCAACACATGAGCGTCTCAGCGCTCCCCAGACAAGGTGTCACGCTCGAGAGGGCTGCCCCTGGGGAAAAGAGACGGGCCGAAGGACTCCGTGGATTCCGTCCAGATGGCCTGGCCTAGCCCATCGGACCCGACCGAATTCCCTGGTGAGGAGGAAGAGATGAGGACAAAGACCTGCTTCGTTTGGAGTGGATTGACTTCCCCAGGTATTCTCCTGCACCCGTGTGTGGTATGCAGATCCACTCTGCTCGGCAAAAGCATCCACTCCCAGGCTGGGCATCCCCAGGCGGGCGCTTCCAACCCACTCCAACCCAAGATATGGGCTCAGGAGAGACTTGGGATGCATTTGTCTATCCAGGTCCTAGCTATTGTTTCCTACTCTATCTGCATGCGTATGCGTGTGGGTGTGTTTGGAGAGAGAGAGGGAGGGAGGGAGAAAGAGGGAGAGAACGAGGGCGAGAAGGAGAGAGGAGGACCTTCACTCCTTTCTGGATCCATTCAGCTCATTCAGTTCAATGCCTCTTAGTCCTTGTCCATGGATTTGGGGACCCCCTGCCACACGGAGATGTGGTCTCGCCAGAGGGGGATGGCCCAGTGCAGCTCTTGCCCCAGCCACAGCAGGGACCAGGAGAGCCTCTGAAGCTTGGCAGCCGCGTGGGAACTCCCCTGAGAGCTTGCTGGAGGAGACCAATCCAGCGTCCTGAACGCATCACACCTGCTTTCAATCAGGCCTCCATTGCCTGGCGCCCTGCTGCCAAGAGAGGCTCTTCTCCAAAGGACACAAGGACATTTCCCTCAGCCTCCTGTCTGTGTGTGTGTGTGTGTGTGTGTGTGTGTGTGAGAGAGAGCGAGAGAGAAAATGAGAACAGGCGGATGAGCCCAGCTGCCAACACTCTAGCCCCCGAAGCCCCCCATGTATTCCTCGGCACCACACTCCTTCTCACCTACCTGAAGCCGTGATGGGGACGGCTTGACCAGGGCCAGCTGGCGGTCCAATCCCGAGGCTGTGTGTGTCTGGGCGCCTGCCTCTAGGGGACCCCAAGCACGCCAAAGCCCAGGACCTGTTCCAAGCCTTCCAAACCCACTGCCACCCAACCAGGCGGCGAACTCACCTCCAAATCCGGAAGGCACACCTCCGCCCTCCGCCTGACAGCAGGTGTCTCGGAGGAGAGAGTCCCTGGTGCCCAGGAAACACCCACATATCCTCTGGGGGCCTGCTGTGAGTTCCCGTGCGTCCTGCTCAAGCCTCCATCCGCCCTCGACGTGGAGCCTGCGCCTTTGGAGCCTTGCCACTCCCACCTCTTAGAGCCTGGGAGCTGCACCTGAGGCCGGAAGGTGCTCTGGCGCCCTCGTGTGGACAGAGGCTCGAACAGCCCCTCTCAGGCTTGCCTTCTCTCTCTGGCTCAGCAGGCCCCGGGGGGCTGCTTGGGCTGGGGCCCAGAGGAGGGTGGGGGCTCCATCCACCGCCAAGAAGGGCCCTTCCACCGGGGCTCTATGTCCCTCTCTCAAAGGCGTCTTCGTGCCCATGCCAACCTAGGCCATGCCTCGCCGTGGAAATCCTTAGCTCCAAATCAATCAGGGTATACCAGCCTGCACCCGTGTGGATGCAGCCTTGCCCAGATGGACTGAGGAAGATAGTCGTGTAAGGAGGGAACGAGTCGTTTTCCCCCTTCCTCATCCCCCTGCGATCCCATACTCCTTGCCATTCAGTCTTGCCTCGATTCTTTCCTTCTGGCTTGGTTCATCTTGCCAGGTCTCTCTTTCTCCCTTTCTTTTCAAACTCTCTTGACCCCACCTGGAGTGTGCCTCATCTGGAGCCCCATTTGTGCTTCCCAAGGCACAGAGTGTCCCAACCACACAAAACCAACCCAATCAGCCCTTCTCCCCAGGGGGCCCGAAGGAAGCTCAGCCAGAGCTGTTGTGGATCCGTCAAGAGAGCGGCCTGCAGATGCCCGGCCTGGCTCGAGCTCCCATCATCTCAGCAGGTGCAGAGAAAGCAGAGGAGAGCCTCCCTCGGACAGACCAAGGGAGGTTCCTGAGCCCTCTGGAGAGACAAGGCCCAGCGCCGGGCACTGCTGCTCTCCCAATTCGCTCTCCCTTTGGGCACCACCCGGGCACCCCTCACAGCCCCTGCATGCGCATCCCAAAACCCAGGCCACGCTGGGATTCCACACTCATCAGCTCCAGCACGGAACCCAGGAACGAGAACAGAAACCCACCCACCCAGCCGGCACGTGGGGAGGGGGCCTGCAGAAACACTGCCAAATCCAGATAGCCAGCCGCCGTCCAGCACCAGACAAAGGAACACCATCACGCATGCCTAGAGAAGTCCATACCACAACCAGCTCGAGGCTCCTACTCAGGCCTGTCCCCTGAGGACGCCTCTCAAGGACCACCCCTGGGCAGGCTGTAGAAAAGAAGGTGCCTTCACACCGCGTGGGCGTGTATGTCCATTTGTCCAACCACGATGGACCACAGGATCCAGGGCATGCCCCAAAGACCCCTGGAACCACCGTCGGACCCAGCACTACCCCTCACGGCCATAGACCCCGACAAAGGGTCTCTTCTCAGCGTGAAACGCCCCACTCGCTTCAGGCAGCCCTCTTCCCAAGAGCAGCACATGGAAAGACATTCGTGGTCCATGGACAGATGCTTGGCTGAGCAAGCAGCTGTCCTTCTCCCCAACAGAAGCGGGCTCAGCAATCCAGCGGCGCAGAAATCGGTGCCATGGGCAGCCCCAGTGTTGCGAAGAGAAACGCTCACACGAAAGGAAAGAGGTCTGGGAGGGAGACACACAGCCCATGGGAAACCCCTTCCCTCTCCCATCTCACCAGGGACACCCAGGAACTGGCTTCCAGGAAGGAAACCCCTGCACTGCCATCCCGATGCTGCTTGCCAAATGGGAGGGCGAGGCTGTGGGAATGCCTGGCATTGGGGAAGTCCGAGATCCAAACCCTTGCACATTCGGGGGCTGGGGGGGGTGGCCAGAGCCCTCCTTCCATGGAGCGCAAGCTACGATGTCTAGTCCCTCTTCTGGGAACCCAAGGGAGGAGAAGGGGAGCCAAACAGGATGGATAGACATGGCCGATGGGATCCCTGTGTTGGGAAAGTGCAATGGATCCACTCCGAGCAGCGCCCCGCGAAAAGGAGTCCTGAACATTCAACCCCAACACATGAGCGTCTCAGCGCTCCCCAGACAAGGTGTCACGCTCGAGAGGGCTGCCCCTGGGGAAAAGAGACGGGCCGAAGGACTCCGTGGATTCCGTCCAGATGGCCTAGCCTAGCCCATCGGACCCGACCGAATTCCCTGGTGAGGAGGAAGAGATGAGGACAAAGACCTGCTTCGTTTCGAGTGGATTGACTTCCCCAGGTATTCTCCTGCACCCGTGTGTGGTATGCAGATCCACTCTGCTCGGCAAAAGCATCCACTCCCAGGCTGGGCATCCCCAGGCGGGCGCTTCCAACCCACTCCCACCCAAGATATGGGCTCAGGAGAGACTTGGGATGCATTTGTCTATCCAGGTCCTAGCTATTGTTTCCTACTCTATCTGCATGCGTATGCGTGTGGGTGTGTTTGGAGAGAGAGAGGGAGGGAGGGAGAATGAGAGAAAGAGGGAGAGAACGAGGGCGAGAAGGAGAGAGGAGGACCTTCACTCCTTTCTGGATCCATTCAGCTCATTCAGTTCAATGCCTCTTAGTCCTTGTCCATGGATTTGGGGGCCCCCAGCCACACGGAGATGTGGTCTCGCCAGAGGGGGATGGCCCAGTTCAGCTCTTGCCCCAGCCACAGCAGGGACCAGGAGAGCCTCTGAAGCTTGGCAGCCGCGTGGGAACTCCCCTGAGAGCTTGCTGGAGGAGACCAATCAAGCGTCCTGAACGCATCACACCTGCTTTCAATCAGGCCTCCATTGCCTGGCGCCCTGCTGCCAAGAGAGGCTCTTCTCCAAAGGACAAGAGGACATTTCCCTCAGCCTCCTGTCTGTGTGTGTGTGTGTGTGTGTGTGTGTGTGTGAGTGAGTGAGTGAGTGAGAGAGAGAGAGAGAGCGAGAGAGAAAATGAGAACAGGCGGATGAGCCCAGCTGCCAACACTCTAGCCCCCGAAGCCCCCCATGTATTCCTCGGCACCACACTCCTTCTCACCTACCTGAAGCCGTGATGGGAACGGCTTGACCAGGGCCAGCTGGCGGTCCAATCCCGAGGCTGTGTGTGTCTGGGCGCCTGCCTCTAGGGGACCCCAAGCACGCCAAAGCCCAGGACCTGTTCCAAGCCTTCCAAACCCACTGCCACCCAACCAGGCGGCGAACTCACCTCCAAATCCGGAAGGCACACCTCCGCCCTCCGCCTGACAGGAGGTGTCTCGGAGGAGAGAGTCCCTGGTGCCCAGAAAACACCCATATATCCTCTGGGGGCCTGCTGTGAGTGCCCGTGCGTCCTGCTCAAGCCTCCATCCGACCTCGACGTGGAGCCTGCGCCTTTGGAGCCTTGCCACTCCCACCTCTTAGAGCCTGGGAGCTGCAAATGAGGCCGGAAGGGGCTCTGGCGCCCTCGTGTGGACAGAGGCTCGAACAGCCCCTCTCAGGCTTGCCTTCTCTCTCTGGCTCAGCAGGCCCCGGGGGGCTGCTTGGGCTGCGCCCAGAGGAGGGTGGGGGCTCCATCCACCGCCAAGAAGGGCCCTTCCACCGGGGCTCTATGTCCCTCTCTCAAAGGCGTCTTCGTGCCCATGCCAACCTAGGCCATGCCTCGCCGTGGAAATCCTTATCTCCAAATCTATCAGGGTATACCAGCCTGCACCCGTGTGGATGCAGCCTTGCCCAGATGGACTGAGGAAGATAGGCGTGTAAGGAGGGAACGAGTCGTTTTCCCCCTTCCTCATCCCCCTGCGATCCCATACTCCTTGCCATTCAGTCTTGCCTCGATTCTTTCCTTCTGGCTTGGTTCATCTTGCCAGGTCTCTCTTTCTCCCTTGGTTTTCAAACTCTCTTGACCCCACCTGGAGTGTGCCTCATCTGGAGCCCCATTTGTGCTTCCCAAGGCACAGAGTGTCCCAACCACACAAAACCAACCCAAGCAGCCCTTCTCCCCAGGGGGCCCGAAGGAAGCTCAGCCAGAGCTGTTGTGGATCCGTCAAGAGAGCGGCCTGCAGATGCCCGGCCTGGCTCGAGCTCCCATCATCTCAGCAGGTGCAGAGAAAGCAGAGGAGAGCCTCCCTCGGACAGACCAAGGGAGGTTCCTGAGCCCTCTGGAGAGACAAGGCCCAGCGCCGGGCACTGCTGCTCTCCCAATTCGCTCTCCCTTTGGGCACCACCCGGGCACCCCTCACAGCCCCTGCATGCGCATCCCAAAACCCAGGCCACGCTGGGATTCCACACTCATCAGCTCCAGCACGGAACCCAGGAACGAGAACAGAAACCCACCCACCCAGCCGGCACGTGGGGAGGGGGCCTGCAGAAACACTGCCAAATCCAGATAGCCAGCCGCCGTCCAGCACCAGACAAAGGAACACCATCACGCATGCCTAGAGAAGTCCATACCACAACCAGCTCGAGGCTCCTACTCAGGCCTGTCCCCTGAGGACGCCTCTCAAGGACCACCCCTGGGCAGGCTGTGGAAAAGAAGGTGCCTTCACACCGGGTGGGCGTGTATGTCCATTTGTCCAACCACGATGGACCACAGAATCCAGGGCATGCCCCAAAGAACCCTGGAACCACCGTCGGACCCAGCACTACCCCTCACGGCCATAGACCCCGACAAAGGGTCTCTTCTCAGCGTGAAACGCCCCACTCGCTTCAGGCAGCCCTCTTCCCAAGAGCAGCACATGGAAAGACATTCGTGGTCCATGGACAGATGCTTGGCTGAGCAAGCAGCTGTCCTTCTCCCCAACAGAAGCGGACTCAGCAATCCAGCGGCGCAGAAATGGGTGCCATGGGCAGCCCCAGTGTTGCGAAGAGAAACGCTCACACGAAAGGAAAGAGGTCTGGGAGGGAGACACACAGCCCATGGGAAACCCCTTCCCTCTCCCATCTCACCAGGGACACCCAGGAACTGGCTTCCAGGAAGGAAACCCCTGCACTGCCATCCAGATGCTGCTTGCCAAATGGGAGGGCGAGGCTGTGGGAATGCCTGGCATTGGGGAGGTCCGAGATCCAAACCCTTGCCCTTGCGGGGGCTGGGGCGGGGGGCCCAGATCCCTCCTTCCATGGAGCGCAAGCTACGATGTCTAGTCCCTCTTCTGGGAACCCAAGGGAGGAGAAGGGGGAGCCAAACAGGATGGATAGACATGGCCGATGGGATCCCTGTGTTGGGAAAGTGCAATGGATCCACTCCGAGCAGCGCCCCGCGAAAAGGAGTCCTGAACATTCAACCCCAACACATGAGCGTCTCAGCGCTCCCCAGACAAGGTGTCACGCTCGAGAGGGCTGCCCCTGGGGAAAAGAGACGGGCCGAAGGACTCCGTGGATTCAGTCCAGATGGCCTAGCCTAGCCCATCGCACCCGACCGAATTCCCTGGTGAGGAGGAAGAGATGAGGACAAAGACCTGCTTCGTTTGGAGTGGATTGACTTCCCCAGGTATTCTCCTGCACCCGTGTGTGGTATGCAGATCCACTCTGCTCGGCAAAAGCATCCACTCCCAGGCTGGGCATCCCCAGGCGGGCGCTTCCAACCCACTCCCACCCAAGATATGGGCTCAGGAGAGACTTGGGATGCATTTGTCTATCCAGGTCCTAGCTATTGTTTCCTACTCTATCTGCATGCGTATGCGTGTGGGTGTGTTTGGAGAGAGAGAGGGAGGGAGGGAGAATGAGAGAAAGAGGGAGAGAACGAGGGCGAGAAGGAGAGAGGAGGACCTTCACTCCTTTCTGGATCCATTCAGCTCATTCAGTTCAATGCCTCTTAGTCCTTGTCCATGGATTTGGGGGCCCCCTGCCACACGGAGATGTGGTCTCGCCAGAGGGGGATGGCCCAGTGCAGCTCTTGCCCCAGCCACAGCCGGGACCAGGAGAGCCTCTGAAGCTTGGCAGCCGCGTGGGAACTCCCCTGAGAGCTTGCTGGAGGAGACCAATCCAGCGTCCTGAACGCATCACACCTGCTTTCAATCAGGCCTCCATTGCCTGGCGCCCTGCTGCCAAGAGAGGCTCTTCTCCAAAGGACACAAGGACATTTCCCTCAGCCTCCTGTCTGTGTGTGTGTGTGTGTGTGTGTGTGTGTGCCTGTGTGTGTGTGTGTGAGAGAGAGAGAGCGAGAGAGAGAAGGAGAACAGGCGGATGAGCCCAGGTGCCAACACTCTAGCCCCCGAAGCCCCCCATGTATTCCTCGGCACCACACTCCTTCTCACCTACCTGAAGCCGTGATGGGGACGGCTTGACCAGGGCCAGCTGGCGGTCCAATCCCGAGGCTGTGTGTGTCTGGGCGCCTGCCTCTAGGGGACCCCAAGCACGCCAAAGCCCAGGACCTGTTCCAAGCCTTCCAAACCCACTGCCACCCAACCAGGCGGCGAACTCACCTCCAAATCCGGAAGGCACACCTCCGCCCTCCGCCTGACAGGAGGTGTCTCGGAGGAGAGAGTCCCTGGTGCCCAGGAAACACCCACATATCCTCTGGGGGCTTGCTGTGAGTGCGACCCGCTCAAGCCTCCATCCGCCCCTGACGTGGAGCCTGCGCCTTTGGAGCCTTGCCACTCCCACCTCTTAGAGCCTCGGAGCTGCACCTGAGGCCGGAAGGGGCTCTGGCGCCCTCGTGTGGACAGAGGCGCGAACAGCCCCTCTCAGGCTTGCCTTCTCTCTCTGGCTCAGCACGCCCCGGGGGGCTGCTTGGGCTGGGGCCCAGAGGAGGGTGGGGGCTCCAGCCCCCGCCAAGAAGGGCCCTTCCACCTGGGCTCTATCTCCCTCTCTCAAAGGCGTTCTTCGTGCCCATGCCAACCTAGGCCATGCCTCGCCGTGGAAATCCTTAGCTCCAAATCCCTCAGGGTGTGCCAGCCTGCACCCGTGTGGATGCAGCCTTGCCCAGATGGACTGAGGAAGATAGTCGTGTAAGGAGGGAACGAGTCGTTTTCCCCCTTCCTCATCCCCCTGCGATCCCATACTCCTTGCCATTCAGTCTTGCCTCGATTCTTTCCTTCTGGCTTGGTTCATCTTGCCAGGTCTCTCTTTCTCCCTTGGTTTTCAAACTCTCTTGACCCCACCTGGAGTGTGCCTCATCTGGAGCCCCATTTGTGCTTCCCAAGGCACAGAGTGTCCCAACCACACAAAACCAACCCAAGCAGCCCTTCTCCCCAGGGGGCCCGAAGGAAGCTCAGCCAGAGCTGTTGTGGATCCGTCAAGAGAGCGGCCTGCAGATGCCCGGCCTGGCTCGAGCTCCCATCATCTCAGCAGGTGCAGAGAAAGCAGAGGAGAGCCTCCCTCGGACAGACCAAGGGAGGTTCCTGAGCCCTCTGGAGAGACAAGGCCCAGCGCCGGGCACTGCTGCTCTCCCAATTCGCTCTCCCTTTGGGCACCACCCGGGCACCCCTCACAGCCCCTGCATGCGCATCCCAAAACCCAGGCCACGCTGGGATTCCACACTCATCAGCTCCAGCACGGAACCCAGGAACGAGAACAGAAACCCACCCACCCAGCCAGCACGTGGGGAGGGGGCCTGAAGAAACACTGCCAAATCCAGATAGCCAGCCGCCGTCCAGCACCAGACAAAGGAACACCATCACGCATGCCTAGAGAAGTCCATACCACAACCAGCTCGAGGCTCCTACTCAGGCCTGTCCCCTGAGGACGCCTCTCAAGGACCACCCCTGGGCAGGCTGTAGAAAAGAAGGTGCCTTCACACCGCGTGGGCGTGTATGTCCATTTGTCCAACCACGATGGACCACAGGATCCAGGGCATGCCCCAAAGACCCCTGGAACCACCGTCGGACCCAGCACTCCCCCTCACGGCCATAGACCCCGACAAAGGGTCTCTTCTCAGCGTGAAACGCCCCACTCGCTTCAGGCAGCCCTCTTCCCAAGAGCAGCACATGGAAAGACATTCGTGGTCCATGGACAGATGCTTGGCTGAGCAAGCAGCTGTCCTTCTCCCCAACAGAAGCGGGCTCAGCAATCCAGCGGCGCAGAAATCGGTGCCATGGGCAGCCCCAGTGTTGCGAAGAGAAACGCTCACACGAAAGGAAAGAGGTCTGGGAGGGAGACACACAGCCCATGGGAAACCCCTTCCCTCTCCCATCTCACCAGGGACACCCAGGAACTGGCTTCCAGGAAGGAAACCCCTGCACTGCCATCCAGATGCTGCTTGCCAAATGGGAGGGCGAGGCTGTGGGAATGCCTGGCATTGGGGAGGTCCGAGATCCAAACCCCGCCCTTGAGGGGCCTGGCGGGGGGCCCAGATCCCTCCTTCCATGGAGCAAGCTACGATGTCTAGTCCCTCTTCTGGGAACCCAAGGGAGGCGAAGGGGAGCCAAACAGGATGGATAGACATGGCCGATGGGATCCCTGTGTTGGGAAAGTGCAATGGATCCACTTCGAGCAGCGCCCCGCGAAAAGGAGTCCTGAACATTCAACCCCAACACATGAGCGTCTCAGCGCTCCCCAGACAAGGTGTCACGCTCGAGAGGGCTGCCCCTGGGGAAAAGAGACGGGCCGAAGGACTCCGTGGATTCCGTCCAGATGGCCTAGCCTAGCCCATCGGACCCGACCGAATTCCCTGGTGAGGAGGAAGAGATGAGGACAAAGACCTGCTTCGTTTGGAGTGGATTGACTTCCCCAGGTATTCTCCTGCACCCGTGTGTGGTATGCAGATCCACTCTGCTCGGCAAAAGCATCCACTCCCAGGCTGGGCATCCCCAGGCGGGCGCTTCCAACCCACTCCCACCCAAGATATGGGCTCAGGAGAGACTTGGGATGCATTTGTCTATCCAGGTCCTAGCTATTGTTTCCTACTCTATCTGCATGCGTATGCGTGTGGGTGTGTTTGGAGAGAGAGAGGGAGGGAGGCAGAATGAGAGAAAGAGGGAGAGAACGAGGGCGAGAAGGAGAGAGGAGGACCTTCACTCCTTTCTGGATCCATTCAGCTCATTCAGTTCAATGCCTCTTAGTCCTTGTCCATGGATTTGGGGGCCCCCTGCCACACGGAGATGTGGTCTCGCCAGAGGGGGATGGCCCAGTGCAGCTCTTGCCCCAGCCACAGCCGGGACCAGGAGAGCCTCTGAAGCTTGGCAGCCGCGTGGGAACTCCCCTGAGAGCTTGCTGGAGGAGACCAATCCAGCGTCCTGAACGCATCACACCTGCTTTCAATCAGGCCTCCATTGCCTGGCGCCCTGCTGCCAAGAGAGGCTCTTCTCCAAAGGACACAAGGACATTTCCCTCAGCCTCCTGTCTGTGTGTGTGTGTGTGAGAGAGAGAGAGCGAGAGAGAGAAGGAGAACAGGCGGATGAGCCCAGCTGCCAACACTCTAGCCCCCGAAGCCCCCCATGTATTCCTCGGCACCACACTCCTTCTCACCTACCTGAAGCCGTGATGGGGACGGCTTGACCAGGGCCAGCTGGCGGTCCAATCCCGAGGCTGTGTGTGTCTGGGCGCCTGCCTCTAGGGGACCCCAAGCACGCCAAAGCCCAGGACCTGTTCCAAGCCTTCCAAACCCACTGCCACCCAACCAGGCGGCGAACTCACCTCCAAATCCGGAAGGCACACCTCCGCCCTCCGCCTGACAGGAGGTGTCTCGGAGGAGAGAGTCCCTGGTGCCCAGGAAACACCCACATATCCTCTGGGGGCTTGCTGTGAGTGCGACCCGCTCAAGCCTCCATCCGCCCCTGACGTGGAGCCTGCGAATTTGGAGCCTTGCCACTCCCACCTCTTAGAGCCTCGGAGCTGCACCTGAGGCCGGAAGGGGCTCTGGCGCCCTCGTGTGGACAGAGGCGCGAACAGCCCCTCTCAGGCTTGCCTTCTCTCTCTGGCTCAGCAGGCCCCGGGGGGCTGCTTGGGCTGGGGCCCAGAGGAGGGTGGGGGCTCCAGCCCCCGCCAAGAAGGGCCCTTCCACCTGGGCTCTAGCTCCCTCTCTCAAAGGCGTTCTTCGTGCCCATGCCAACCTAGGCCATGCCTCGCCGTGGAAATCCTTAGCTCCAAATCCCTCAGGGTGTGCCAGCCTGCACCCGTGTGGATGCAGCCTTGCCCAGATGGACTGAGGAAGATAGGCGTGTAAGGAGGGAACGAGTCGTTTTCCCCCTTCCTCATCCCCCTGCGATCCCATACTCCTTGCCATTCAGTCTTGCCTCGATTCTTTCCTTCTGGCTTGGTTCATCTTGCCAGGTCTCTCTTTCTCCCTTGGTTTTCAAACTCTCTTGACCCCACCTGGAGTGTGCCTCATCTGGAGCCCCATTTGTGCTTCCCAAGGCACAGAGTGTCCCAAGCACACAAAACCAACCCAAGCAGCCCTTCTCCCCAGGGGGCCCGAAGGAAGCTCAGCCAGAGCTGTTGTGGATCCGTCAAGAGAGCGGCCTGCAGATGCCCGGCCTGGCTCGAGCTCCCATCATCTCAGCAGGTGCAGAGAAAGCAGAGGAGAGCCTCCCTCGGACAGACCAAGGGAGGTTCCTGAGCCCTCTGGAGAGACAAGGCCCAGCGCCGGGCACTGCTGCTCTCCCAATTCGCTCTCCCTTTGGGCACCACCCGGGCACCCCTCACAGCCCCTGCATGCGCATCCCAAAACCCAGGCCACGCTGGGATTCCACACTCATCAGCTCCAGCACGGAACCCAGGAACGAGAACAGAAACCCACCCACCCAGCCAGCACGTGGGGAGGGGGCCTGAAGAAACACTGCCAAATCCAGATAGCCAGCCGCCGTCCAGCACCAGACAAAGGAACACCATCACGCATGCCTAGAGAAGTCCATACCACAACCAGCTCGAGGCTCCTACTCAGGCCTGTCCCCTGAGGACGCCTCTCAAGGACCACCCCTGGGCAGGCTGTAGAAAAGAAGGTGCCTTCACACCGGGTGGGCGTGTATGTCCATTTGTCCAACCACGATGGACCACAGGATCCAGGGCATGCCCCAAAGACCCCTGGAACCACCGTCGGACCCAGCACTCCCCCTCACGGCCATAGACCCCGACAAAGGGTCTCTTCTCAGCGTGAAACGCCCCACTCGCTTCAGGCAGCCCTCTTCCCAAGAGCAGCACATGGAAAGACATTCGCGGTCCATGGACAGATGCTTGGCTGAGCAAGCAGCTGTCCTTCTCCCCAACAGAAGCGGGCTCAGCAATCCAGCGGCGCAGAAATCGGTGCCATGGGCAGCCCCAGTGTTGCGAAGAGAAACGCTCACACGAAAGGAAAGAGGTCTGGGAGGGAGACACACAGCCCATGGGAAACCCCTTCCCTCTCCCATCTCACCAGGGACACCCAGGAACTGGCTTCCAGGAAGGAAACCCCTGCACTGCCATCCAGATGCTGCTTGCCAAATGGGAGGGCGAGGCTGTGGGAATGCCTGGCATTGGGGAGGTCCGAGATCCAAACCCCGCCCTTGAGGGGCCTGGCGGGGGGCCCAGATCCCTCCTTCCATGGAGCGCAAGCTACGATGTCTAGTCCCTCTTCTGGGAACCCAAGGGAGGCGAAGGGGAGCCAAACAGGATGGATAGACATGGCCGATGGGATCCCTGTGTTGGGAAAGTGCAATGGATCCACTTCGAGCAGCGCCCCGCGAAAAGGAGTCCTGAACATTCAACCCCAACACATGAGCGTCTCAGCGCTCCCCAGACAAGGTGTCACGCTCGAGAGGGCTGCCCCTGGGGAAAAGAGACGGGCCGAAGGACTCCGTGGATACCGTCCAGATGGCCTAGCCTAGCCCATCGCACCCGACCGAATTCCCTGGTGAGGAGGAAGAGATGAGGACAAAGACCTGCTTCGTTTGGAGTGGATTGACTTCCCCAGGTATTCTCCTGCACCCGTGTGTGGTATGCAGATCCACTCTGCTCGGCAAAAGCATCCACTCCCAGGCTGGGCATCCCCAGGCGGGCGCTTCCAACCCACTCCCACCCAAGATATGGGCTCAGGAGAGACTTGGGATGCATTTGTCTATCCAGGTCCTAGCTATTGTTTCCTACTCTATCTGCATGCGTATGCGTGTGGGTGTGTTTGGAGAGAGAGAGGGAGGGAGGGAGAATGAGAGAAAGAGGGAGAGAACGAGGGCGAGAAGGAGAGAGGAGGACCTTCACTCCTTTCTGGATCCATTCAGCTCATTCAGTTCAATGCCTCTTAGTCCTTGTCCATGGATTTGGGGGCCCCCTGCCACACGGAGATGTGGTCTCGCCAGAGGGGGATGGCCCAGTGCAGCTCTTGCCCCAGCCACAGCCGGGACCAGGAGAGCCTCTGAAGCTTGGCAGCCGCGTGGGAACTCCCCTGAGAGCTTGCTGGAGGAGACCAATCCAGCGTCCTGAACGCATCACACCTGCTTTCAATCAGGCCTCCATTGCCTGGCGCCCTGCTGCCAAGAGAGGCTCTTCTCCAAAGGACACAAGGACATTTCCCTCAGCCTCCTGTCTGTGTGTGTGTGTGTGTGTGTGTGTGTGCCTGTGTGTGTGTGTGTGAGAGAGAGAGAGCGAGAGAGAGAAGGAGAACAGGCGGATGAGCCCAGCTGCCAACACTCTAGCCCCCGAAGCCCCCCATGTATTCCTCGGCACCACACTCCTTCTCACCTACCTGAAGCCGTGATGGGGACGGCTTGACCAGGGCCAGCTGGCGGTCCAATCCCGAGGCTGTGTGTGTCTGGGCGCCTGCCTCTAGGTGACCCCAAGCACGCCAAAGCCCAGGACCTGTTCCAAGCCTTCCAAACCCACTGCCACCCAACCAGGCGGCGAACTCACCTCCAAATCCGGAAGGCACACCTCCGCCCTCCGCCTGACAGGAGGTGTCTCGGAGGAGAGAGTCCCTGGTGCCCAGGAAACACCCACATATCCTCTGGGGGCTTGCTGTGAGTGCGACCCGCTCAAGCCTCCATCCGCCCCTGACGTGGAGCCTGCGCCTTTGGAGCCTTGCCACTCCCACCTCTTAGAGCCTCGGAGCTGCACCTGAGGCCGGAAGGGGCTCTGGCGCCCTCGTGTGGACAGAGGCGCGAACAGCCCCTCTCAGGCTTGCCTTCTCTCTCTGGCTCAGCAGGCCCCGGGGGGCTGCTTGGGCTGGGGCCCAGAGGAGGGTGGGGGCTCCAGCCCCCGCCAAGAAGGGCCCTTCCACCTGGGCTCTAGCTCCCTCTCTCAAAGGCGTTCTTCGTGCCCATGCCAACCTAGGCCATGCCTCGCCGTGGAAATCCTTAGCTCCAAATCCCTCAGGGTGTGCCAGCCTGCACCCGTGTGGATGCAGCCTTGCCCAGATGGACTGAGGAAGATAGGCGTGTAAGGAGGGAACGAGTCGTTTTCCCCCTTCCTCATCCCCCTGCGATCCCATACTCCTTGCCATTCAGTCTTGCCTCGATTCTTTCCTTCTGGCTTGGTTCATCTTGCCAGGTCTCTCTTTCTCCCTTGGTTTTCAAACTCTCTTGACCCCACCTGGAGTGTGCCTCATCTGGAGCCCCATTTGTGCTTCCCAAGGCACAGAGTGTCCCAAGCACACAAAACCAACCCAAGCAGCCCTTCTCCCCAGGGGGCCCGAAGGAAGCTCAGCCAGAGCTGTTGTGGATCCGTCAAGAGAGCGGCCTGCAGATGCCCGGCCTGGCTCGAGCTCCCATCATCTCAGCAGGTGCAGAGAAAGCAGAGGAGAGCCTCCCTCGGACAGACCAAGGGAGGTTCCTGAGCCCTCTGGAGAGACAAGGCCGAGCGCCGGGCACTGCTGCTCTCCCAATTCGCTCTCCCTTTGGGCACCACCCGGGCACCCCTCACAGCCCCTGCATGCGCATCCCAAAACCCAGGCCACGCTGGGATTCCACACTCATCAGCTCCAGCACGGAACCCAGGAACGAGAACAGAAACCCACCCACCCAGCCAGCACGTGGGGAGGGGGCCTGAAGAAACACTGCCAAATCCAGATAGCCAGCCGCCGTCCAGCACCAGACAAAGGAACACCATCACGCATGCCTAGAGAAGTCCATACCACAACCAGCTCGAGGCTCCTACTCAGGCCTGTCCCCTGAGGACGCCTCTCAAGGACCACCCCTGGGCAGGCTGTAGAAAAGAAGGTGCCTTCACACCGGGTGGGCGTGTATGTCCATTTGTCCAACCACGATGGACCACAGGATCCAGGGCATGCCCCAAAGACCCCTGGAACCACCGTCGGACCCAGCACTCCCCCTCACGGCCATAGACCCCGACAAAGGGTCTCTTCTCAGCGTGAAACGCCCCACTCGCTTCAGGCAGCCCTCTTCCCAAGAGCAGCACATGGAAAGACATTCGCGGTCCATGGACAGATGCTTGGCTGAGCAAGCAGCTGTCCTTCTCCCCAACAGAAGCGGGCTCAGCAATCCAGCGGCGCAGAAATCGGTGCCATGGGCAGCCCCAGTGTTGCGAAGAGAAACGCTCACACGAAAGGAAAGAGGTCTGGGAGGGAGACACACAGCCCATGGGAAACCCCTTCCCTCTCCCATCTCACCAGGGACACCCAGGAACTGGCTTCCAGGAAGGAAACCCCTGCACTGCCATCCAGATGCTGCTTGCCAAATGGGAGGGCGAGGCTGTGGGAATGCCTGGCATTGGGGAGGTCCGAGATCCAAACCCCGCCCTTGAGGGGCCTGGCGGGGGGCCCAGATCCCTCCTTCCATGGAGCGCAAGCTACGATGTCTAGTCCCTCTTCTGGGAACCCAAGGGAGGCGAAGGGGAGCCAAACAGGATGGATAGACATGGCCGATGGGATCCCTGTGTTGGGAAAGTGCAATGGATCCACTTCGAGCAGCGCCCCGCGAAAAGGAGTCCTGAACATTCAACCCCAACACATGAGCGTCTCAGCGCTCCCCAGACAAGGTGTCACGCTCGAGAGGGCTGCCCCTGGGGAAAAGAGACGGGCCGAAGGACTCCGTGGATACCGTCCAGATGGCCTAGCCTAGCCCATCGCACCCGACCGAATTCCCTGGTGAGGAGGAAGAGATGAGGACAAAGACCTGCTTCGTTTGGAGTGGATTGACTTCCCCAGGTATTCTCCTGCACCCGTGTGTGGTATGCAGATCCACTCTGCTCGGCAAAAGCATCCACTCCCAGGCTGGGCATCCCCAGGCGGGCGCTTCCAACCCACTCCCACCCAAGATATGGGCTCAGGAGAGACTTGGGATGCATTTGTCTATCCAGGTCCTAGCTATTGTTTCCTACTCTATCTGCATGCGTATGCGTGTGGGTGTGTTTGGAGAGAGAGAGGGAGGGAGGGAGAATGAGAGAAAGAGGGAGAGAACGAGGGCGAGAAGGAGAGAGGAGGACCTTCACTCCTTTCTGGATCCATTCAGCTCATTCAGTTCAATGCCTCTTAGTCCTTGTCCATGGATTTGGGGGCCCCCTGCCACACGGAGATGTGGTCTCGCCAGAGGGGGATGGCCCAGTGCAGCTCTTGCCCCAGCCACAGCCGGGACCAGGAGAGCCTCTGAAGCTTGGCAGCCGCGTGGGAACTCCCCTGAGAGCTTGCTGGAGGAGACCAATCCAGCGTCCTGAACGCATCACACCTGCTTTCAATCAGGCCTCCATTGCCTGGCGCCCTGCTGCCAAGAGAGGCTCTTCTCCAAAGGACACAAGGACATTTCCCTCAGCCTCCTGTCTGTGTGTGTGTGTGTGTGTGTGTGTGTGCCTGTGTGTGTGTGTGTGAGAGAGAGAGAGCGAGAGAGAGAAGGAGAACAGGCGGATGAGCCCAGCTGCCAACACTCTAGCCCCCGAAGCCCCCCATGTATTCCTCGGCACCACACTCCTTCTCACCTACCTGAAGCCGTGATGGGGACGGCTTGACCAGGGCCAGCTGGCGGTCCAATCCCGAGGCTGTGTGTGTCTGGGCGCCTGCCTCTAGGGGACCCCAAGCACGCCAAAGCCCAGGACCTGTTCCAAGCCTTCCAAACCCACTGCCACCCAACCAGGCGGCGAACTCACCTCCAAATCCGGAAGGCACACCTCCGCCCTCCGCCTGACAGGAGGTGTCTCGGAGGAGAGAGTCCCTGGTGCCCAGGAAACACCCACATATCCTCTGGGGGCTTGCTGTGAGTGCGACCCGCTCAAGCCTCCATCCGCCCCTGACGTGGAGCCTGCGCCTTTGGAGCCTTGCCACTCCCACCTCTTAGAGCCTCGGAGCTGCACCTGAGGCCGGAAGGGGCTCTGGCGCCCTCGTGTGGACAGAGGCGCGAACAGCCCCTCTCAGGCTTGCCTTCTCTCTCTGGCTCAGCAGGCCCCGGGGGGCTGCTTGGGCTGGGGCCCAGAGGAGGGTGGGGGCTCCAGCCCCCGCCAAGAAGGGCCCTTCCACCTGGGCTCTAGCTCCCTCTCTCAAAGGCGTTCTTCGTGCCCATGCCAACCTAGGCCATGCCTCGCCGTGGAAATCCTTAGCTCCAAATCCCTCAGGGTGTGCCAGCCTGCACCCGTGTGGATGCAGCCTTGCCCAGATGGACTGAGGAAGATAGGCGTGTAAGGAGGGAACGAGTCGTTTTCCCCCTTCCTCATCCCCCTGCGATCCCATACTCCTTGCCATTCAGTCTTGCCTCGATTCTTTCCTTCTGGCTTGGTTCATCTTGCCAGGTCTCTCTTTCTCCCTTGGTTTTCAAACTCTCTTGACCCCACCTGGAGTGTGCCTCATCTGGAGCCCCATTTGTGCTTCCCAAGGCACAGAGTGTCCCAAGCACACAAAACCAACCCAAGCAGCCCTTCTCCCCAGGGGGCCCGAAGGAAGCTCAGCCAGAGCTGTTGTGGATCCGTCAAGAGAGCGGCCTGCAGATGCCCGGCCTGGCTCGAGCTCCCATCATCTCAGCAGGTGCAGAGAAAGCAGAGGAGAGCCTCCCTCGGACAGACCAAGGGAGGTTCCTGAGCCCTCTGGAGAGACAAGGCCGAGCGCCGGGCACTGCTGCTCTCCCAATTCGCTCTCCCTTTGGGCACCACCCGGGCACCCCTCACAGCCCCTGCATGCGCATCCCAAAACCCAGGCCACGCTGGGATTCCACACTCATCAGCTCCAGCACGGAACCCAGGAACGAGAACAGAAACCCACCCACCCAGCCAGCACGTGGGGAGGGGGCCTGAAGAAACACTGCCAAATCCAGATAGCCAGCCGCCGTCCAGCACCAGACAAAGGAACACCATCACGCATGCCTAGAGAAGTCCATACCACAACCAGCTCGAGGCTCCTACTCAGGCCTGTCCCCTGAGGACGCCTCTCAAGGACCACCCCTGGGCAGGCTGTAGAAAAGAAGGTGCCTTCACACCGGGTGGGCGTGTATGTCCATTTGTCCAACCACGATGGACCACAGGATCCAGGGCATGCCCCAAAGACCCCTGGAACCACCGTCGGACCCAGCACTCCCCCTCACGGCCATAGACCCCGACAAAGGGTCTCTTCTCAGCGTGAAACGCCCCACTCGCTTCAGGCAGCCCTCTTCCCAAGAGCAGCACATGGAAAGACATTCGCGGTCCATGGACAGATGCTTGGCTGAGCAAGCAGCTGTCCTTCTCCCCAACAGAAGCGGGCTCAGCAATCCAGCGGCGCAGAAATCGGTGCCATGGGCAGCCCCAGTGTTGCGAAGAGAAACGCTCACACGAAAGGAAAGAGGTCTGGGAGGGAGACACACAGCCCATGGGAAACCCCTTCCCTCTCCCATCTCACCAGGGACACCCAGGAACTGGCTTCCAGGAAGGAAACCCCTGCACTGCCATCCAGATGCTGCTTGCCAAATGGGAGGGCGAGGCTGTGGGAATGCCTGGCATTGGGGAGGTCCGAGATCCAAACCCCGCCCTTGAGGGGCCTGGCGGGGGGCCCAGATCCCTCCTTCCATGGAGCGCAAGCTACGATGTCTAGTCCCTCTTCTGGGAACCCAAGGGAGGCGAAGGGGAGCCAAACAGGATGGATAGACATGGCCGATGGGATCCCTGTGTTGGGAAAGTGCAATGGATCCACTTCGAGCAGCGCCCCGCGAAAAGGAGTCCTGAACATTCAACCCCAACACATGAGCGTCTCAGCGCTCCCCAGACAAGGTGTCACGCTCGAGAGGGCTGCCCCTGGGGAAAAGAGACGGGCCGAAGGACTCCGTGGATACCGTCCAGATGGCCTAGCCTAGCCCATCGCACCCGACCGAATTCCCTGGTGAGGAGGAAGAGATGAGGACAAAGACCTGCTTCGTTTGGAGTGGATTGACTTCCCCAGGTATTCTCCTGCACCCGTGTGTGGTATGCAGATCCACTCTGCTCGGCAAAAGCATCCACTCCCAGGCTGGGCATCCCCAGGCGGGCGCTTCCAACCCACTCCCACCCAAGATATGGGCTCAGGAGAGACTTGGGATGCATTTGTCTATCCAGGTCCTAGCTATTGTTTCCTACTCTATCTGCATGCGTATGCGTGTGGGTGTGTTTGGAGAGAGAGAGGGAGGGAGGGAGAATGAGAGAAAGAGGGAGAGAACGAGGGCGAGAAGGAGAGAGGAGGACCTTCACTCCTTTCTGGATCCATTCAGCTCATTCAGTTCAATGCCTCTTAGTCCTTGTCCATGGATTTGGGGGCCCCCTGCCACACGGAGATGTGGTCTCGCCAGAGGGGGATGGCCCAGTGCAGCTCTTGCCCCAGCCACAGCCGGGACCAGGAGAGCCTCTGAAGCTTGGCAGCCGCGTGGGAACTCCCCTGAGAGCTTGCTGGAGGAGACCAATCCAGCGTCCTGAACGCATCACACCTGCTTTCAATCAGGCCTCCATTGCCTGGCGCCCTGCTGCCAAGAGAGGCTCTTCTCCAAAGGACACAAGGACATTTCCCTCCGCCTCCTGTCTGTGTGTGTGTGTGTGTGTGTGTGTGTGCCTGTGTGTGTGTGTGTGAGAGAGAGAGAGCGAGAGAGAGAAGGAGAACAGGCGGATGAGCCCAGCTGCCAACACTCTAGCCCCCGAAGCCCCCCATGTATTCCTCGGCACCACACTCCTTCTCACCTACCTGAAGCCGTGATGGGGACGGCTTGACCAGGGCCAGCTGGCGGTCCAATCCCGAGGCTGTGTGTGTCTGGGCGCCTGCCTCTAGGGGACCCCAAGCACGCCAAAGCCCAGGACCTGTTCCAAGCCTTCCAAACCCACTGCCACCCAACCAGGCGGCGAACTCACCTCCAAATCCGGAAGGCACACCTCCGCCCTCCGCCTGACAGGAGGTGTCTCGGAGGAGAGAGTCCCTGGTGCCCAGGAAACACCCACATATCCTCTGGGGGCTTGCTGTGAGTGCGACCCGCTCAAGCCTCCATCCGCCCCTGACGTGGAGCCTGCGCCTTTGGAGCCTTGCCACTCCCACCTCTTAGAGCCTCGGAGCTGCACCTGAGGCCGGAAGGGGCTCTGGCGCCCTCGTGTGGACAGAGGCGCGAACAGCCCCTCTCAGGCTTGCCTTCTCTCTCTGGCTCAGCAGGCCCCGGGGGGCTGCTTGGGCTGGGGGCCAGAGGAGGGTGGGGGCTCCAGCCCCCGCCAAGGAGGGCCCTTCCACCTGGGCTCTAGCTCCCTCTCTCAAAGGCGTTCTTCGTGCCCATGCCAACCTAGGCCATGCCTCGCCGTGGAAATCCTTAGCTCCAAATCCCTCAGGGTGTGCCAGCCTGCACCCGTGTGGATGCAGCCTTGCCCAGATGGACTGAGGAAGATAGGCCTGTAAGGAGGGAACGAGTCGTTTTCCCCCTTCCTCATCCCCCTGCGATCCCATACTCCTTGCCATTCAGTCTTGCCTCGATTCTTTCCTTCTGGCTTGGTTCATCTTGCCAGGTCTCTCTTTCTCCCTTGGTTTTCAAACTCTCTTGACCCCACCTGGAGTGTGCCTCATCTGGAGCTCCATTTGTGCTTCCCAAGGCACAGAGTGTCCCAAACACACAAAACCAACCCAAGCAGCCCTTCTCCCCAGGGGGCCCGAAGGAAGCTCAGCCAGAGCTGTTGTGGATCCGTCAAGAGAGCGGCCTGCAGATGCCCGGCCTGGCTCGAGCTCCCATCATCTCAGCAGGTGCAGAGAAAGCAGAGGAGAGCCTCCCTCGGACAGACCAAGGGAGGTTCCTGAGCCCTCTGGAGAGACAAGGCCGAGCGCCGGGCACTGCTGCTCTCCCAATTCGCTCTCCCTTTGGGCACCACCCGGGCACCCCTCACAGCCCCTGCATGCGCATCCCAAAACCCAGGCCACGCTGGGATTCCACACTCATCAGCTCCAGCACGGAACCCAGGAACGAGAACAGAAACCCACCCACCCAGCCAGCACGTGGGGAGGGGGCCTGAAGAAACACTGCCAAATCCAGATAGCCAGCCGCCGTCCAGCACCAGACAAAGGAACACCATCACGCATGCCTAGAGAAGTCCATACCACAACCAGCTCGAGGCTCCTACTCAGGCCTGTCCCCTGAGGACGCCTCTCAAGGACCACCCCTGGGCAGGCTGTAGAAAAGAAGGTGCCTTCACACCGGGTGGGCGTGTATGTCCATTTGTCCAACCACGATGGACCACAGGATCCAGGGCATGCCCCAAAGACCCCTGGAACCACCGTCGGACCCAGCACTCCCCCTCACGGCCATAGACCCCGACAAAGGGTCTCTTCTCAGCGTGAAACGCCCCACTCGCTTCAGGCAGCCCTCTTCCCAAGAGCAGCACATGGAAAGACATTCGCGGTCCATGGACAGATGCTTGGCTGAGCAAGCAGCTGTCCTTCTCCCCAACAGAAGCGGGCTCAGCAATCCAGCGGCGCAGAAATCGGTGCCATGGGCAGCCCCAGTGTTGCGAAGAGAAACGCTCACACGAAAGGAAAGAGGTCTGGGAGGGAGACACACAGCCCATGGGAAACCCCTTCCCTCTCCCATCTCACCAGGGACACCCAGGAACTGGCTTCCAGGAAGGAAACCCCTGCACTGCCATCCAGATGCTGCTTGCCAAATGGGAGGGCGAGGCTGTGGGAATGCCTGGCATTGGGGAGGTCCGAGATCCAAACCCCGCCCTTGAGGGGCCTGGCGGGGGGCCCAGATCCCTCCTTCCATGGAGCGCAAGCTACGATGTCTAGTCCCTCTTCTGGGAACCCAAGGGAGGCGAAGGGGAGCCAAACAGGATGGATAGACATGGCCGATGGGATCCCTGTGTTGGGAAAGTGCAATGGATCCACTCCGAGCAGCGCCCCGCGAAAAGGAGTCCTGAACATTCAACCCCAACACATGAGCGTCTCAGCGCTCCCCAGACAAGGTGTCACGCTCGAGAGGGCTGCCCCTGGGGAAAAGAGACGGGCCGAAGGACTCCGTGGATACCGTCCAGATGGCCTAGCCTAGCCCATCGGACCCGACCGAATTCCCTGGTGAGGAGGAAGAGATGAGGACAAAGACCTGCTTCGTTTGGAGTGGATTGACTTCCCCAGGTATTCTCCTGCACCCGTGTGTGGTATGCAGATCCACTCTGCTCGGCAAAAGCATCCACTCCCAGGCTGGGCATCCCCAGGCGGGCGCTTCCAACCCACTCCCACCCAAGATATGGGCTCAGGAGAGACTTGGGATGCATTTGTCTATCCAGGTCCTAGCTATTGTTTCCTACTCTATCTGCATGCGTATGCGTGTGGGTGTGTTTGGAGAGAGAGAGGGAGGGAGGGAGAATGAGAGAAAGAGGGAGAGAACGAGGGCGAGAAGGAGAGAGGAGGACCTTCACTCCTTTCTGGATCCATTCAGCTCATTCAGTTCAATGCCTCTTAGTCCTTGTCCATGGATTTGGGGGCCCCCTGCCACACGGAGATGTGGTCTCGCCAGAGGGGGATGGCCCAGTGCAGCTCTTGCCCCAGCCACAGCCGGGACCAGGAGAGCCTCTGAAGCTTGGCAGCCGCGTGGGAACTCCCCTGAGAGCTTGCTGGAGGAGACCAATCCAGCGTCCTGAACGCATCACACCTGCTTTCAATCAGGCCTCCATTGCCTGGCGCCCTGCTGCCAAGAGAGGCTCTTCTCCAAAGGACACAAGGACATTTCCCTCAGCCTCCTGTCTGTGTGTGTGTGTGTGTGTGTGTGTGTGCCTGTGTGTGTGTGTGTGAGAGAGAGAGAGCGAGAGAGAGAAGGAGAACAGGCGGATGAGCCCAGCTGCCAACACTCTAGCCCCCGAAGCCCCCCATGTATTCCTCGGCACCACACTCCTTCTCACCTACCTGAAGCCGTGATGGGGACGGCTTGACCAGGGCCAGCTGGCGGTCCAATCCCGAGGCTGTGTGTGTCTGGGCGCCTGCCTCTAGGGGACCCCAAGCACGCCAAAGCCCAGGACCTGTTCCAAGCCTTCCAAACCCACTGCCACCCAACCAGGCGGCGAACTCACCTCCAAATCCGGAAGGCACACCTCCGCCCTCCGCCTGACAGGAGGTGTCTCGGAGGAGAGAGTCCCTGGTGCCCAGGAAACACCCACATATCCTCTGGGGGCTTGCTGTGAGTGCGACCCGCTCAAGCCTCCATCCGCCCCTGACGTGGAGCCTGCGCCTTTGGAGCCTTGCCACTCCCACCTCTTAGAGCCTCGGAGCTGCACCTGAGGCCGGAAGGGGCTCTGGCGCCCTCGTGTGGACAGAGGCGCGAACAGCCCCTCTCAGGCTTGCCTTCTCTCTCTGGCTCAGCACGCCCCGGGGGGCTGCTTGGGCTGGGGCCCAGAGGAGGGTGGGGGCTCCAGCCCCCGCCAAGAAGGGCCCTTCCACCTGGGCTCTATCTCCCTCTCTCAAAGGCGTTCTTCGTGCCCATGCCAACCTAGGCCATGCCTCGCCGTGGAAATCCTTAGCTCCAAATCCCTCAGGGTGTGCCAGCCTGCACCCGTGTGGATGCAGCCTTGCCCAGATGGACTGAGGAAGATAGGCGTGTAAGGAGGGAACGAGTCGTTTTCCCCCTTCCTCATCCCCCTGCGATCCCATACTCCTTGCCATTCAGTCTTGCCTCGATTCTTTCCTTCTGGCTTGGTTCATCTTGCCAGGTCTCACTTTCACCCTTGGTTTTCAAACTCTCTTGACCCCACCTGGAGTGTGCCTCATCTGGAGCCCCATTGGTGCTTCCCAAGGCACAGAGTGTCCCAAGCACACAAAACCAACCCAAGCAGCCCTTCTCCCCAGGGGGCCCGAAGGAAGCTCAGCCAGAGCTGTTGTGGATCCGTCAAGAGAGCGGCCTGCAGATGCCCGGCCTGGCTCGAGCTCCCATCATCTCAGCAGGTGCAGAGAAAGCAGAGGAGAGCCTCCCTCGGACAGACCAAGGGAGGTTCCTGAGCCCTCTGGAGAGACAAGGCCGAGCGCCGGGCACTGCTGCTCTCCCAATTCGCTCTCCCTTTGGGCACCACCCGGGCACCCCTCACAGCCCCTGCATGCGCATCCCAAAACCCAGGCCACGCTGGGATTCCACACTCATCAGCTCCAGCACGGAACCCAGGAACGAGAACAGAAACCCACCCACCCAGCCAGCACGTGGGGAGGGGGCCTGAAGAAACACTGCCAAATCCAGATAGCCAGCCGCCGTCCAGCACCAGACAAAGGAACACCATCACGCATGCCTAGAGAAGTCCATACCACAACCAGCTCGAGGCTCCTACTCAGGCCTGTCCCCTGAGGACGCCTCTCAAGGACCACCCCTGGGCAGGCTGTAGAAAAGAAGGTGCCTTCACACCGGGTGGGCGTGTATGTCCATTTGTCCAACCACGATGGACCACAGGATCCAGGGCATGCCCCAAAGACCCCTGGAACCACCGTCGGACCCAGCACTCCCCCTCACGGCCATAGACCCCGACAAAGGGTCTCTTCTCAGCGTGAAACGCCCCACTCGCTTCAGGCAGCCCTCTTCCCAAGAGCAGCACATGGAAAGACATTCGCGGTCCATGGACAGATGCTTGGCTGAGCAAGCAGCTGTCCTTCTCCCCAACAGAAGCGGGCTCAGCAATCCAGCGGCGCAGAAATCGGTGCCATGGGCAGCCCCAGTGTTGCGAAGAGAAACGCTCACACGAAAGGAAAGAGGTCTGGGAGGGAGACACACAGCCCATGGGAAACCCCTTCCCTCTCCCATCTCACCAGGGACACCCAGGAACTGGCTTCCAGGAAGGAAACCCCTGCACTGCCATCCAGATGCTGCTTGCCAAATGGGAGGGCGAGGCTGTGGGAATGCCTGGCATTGGGGAGGTCCGAGATCCAAACCCCGCCCTTGAGGGGCCTGGCGGGGGGCCCAGATCCCTCCTTCCATGGAGCGCAAGCTACGATGTCTAGTCCCTCTTCTGGGAACCCAAGGGAGGCGAAGGGGAGCCAAACAGGATGGATAGACATGGCCGATGGGATCCCTGTGTTGGGAAAGTGCAATGGATCCACTCCGAGCAGCGCCCCGCGAAAAGGAGTCCTGAACATTCAACCCCAACACATGAGCGTCTCAGCGCTCCCCAGACAAGGTGTCACGCTCGAGAGGGCTGCCCCTGGGGAAAAGAGACGGGCCGAAGGACTCCGTGGATACCGTCCAGATGGCCTAGCCTAGCCCATCGCACCCGACCGAATTCCCTGGTGAGGAGGAAGAGATGAGGACAAAGACCTGCTTCGTTTGGAGTGGATTGACTTCCCCAGGTATTCTCCTGCACCCGTGTGTGGTATGCAGATCCACTCTGCTCGGCAAAAGCATCCACTCCCAGGCTGGGCATCCCCAGGCGGGCGCTTCCAACCCACTCCCACCCAAGATATGGGCTCAGGAGAGACTTGGGATGCATTTGTCTATCCAGGTCCTAGCTATTGTTTCCTACTCTATCTGCATGCGTATGCGTGTGGGTGTGTTTGGAGAGAGAGAGGGAGGGAGGGAGAATGAGAGAAAGAGGGAGAGAACGAGGGCGAGAAGGAGAGAGGAGGACCTTCACTCCTTTCTGGATCCATTCAGCTCATTCAGTTCAATGCCTCTTAGTCCTTGTCCATGGATTTGGGGGCCCCCTGCCACACGGAGATGTGGTCTCGCCAGAGGGGGATGGCCCAGTGCAGCTCTTGCCCCAGCCACAGCCGGGACCAGGAGAGCCTCTGAAGCTTGGCAGCCGCGTGGGAACTCCCCTGAGAGCTTGCTGGAGGAGACCAATCCAGCGTCCTGAACGCATCACACCTGCTTTCAATCAGGCCTCCATTGCCTGGCGCCCTGCTGCCAAGAGAGGCTCTTCTCCAAAGGACACAAGGACATTTCCCTCCGCCTCCTGTCTGTGTGTGTGTGTGTGTGTGTGTGTGTGCCTGTGTGTGTGTGTGTGAGAGAGAGAGAGCGAGAGAGAGAAGGAGAACAGGCGGATGAGCCCAGCTGCCAACACTCTAGCCCCCGAAGCCCCCCATGTATTCCTCGGCACCACACTCCTTCTCACCTACCTGAAGCCGTGATGGGGACGGCTTGACCAGGGCCAGCTGGCGGTCCAATCCCGAGGCTGTGTGTGTCTGGGCGCCTGCCTCTAGGGGACCCCAAGCACGCCAAAGCCCAGGACCTGTTCCAAGCCTTCCAAACCCACTGCCACCCAACCAGGCGGCGAACTCACCTCCAAATCCGGAAGGCACACCTCCGCCCTCCGCCTGACAGGAGGTGTCTCGGAGGAGAGAGTCCCTGGTGCCCAGGAAACACCCACATATCCTCTGGGGGCTTGCTGTGAGTGCGACCCGCTCAAGCCTCCATCCGCCCCTGACGTGGAGCCTGCGCCTTTGGAGCCTTGCCACTCCCACCTCTTAGAGCCTCGGAGCTGCACCTGAGGCCGGAAGGGGCTCTGGCGCCCTCGTGTGGACAGAGGCGCGAACAGCCCCTCTCAGGCTTGCCTTCTCTCTCTGGCTCAGCAGGCCCCGGGGGGCTGCTTGGGCTGGGGGCCAGAGGAGGGTGGGGGCTCCAGCCCCCGCCAAGGAGGGCCCTTCCACCTGGGCTCTAGCTCCCTCTCTCAAAGGCGTTCTTCGTGCCCATGCCAACCTAGGCCATGCCTCGCCGTGGAAATCCTTAGCTCCAAATCCCTCAGGGTGTGCCAGCCTGCACCCGTGTGGATGCAGCCTTGCCCAGATGGACTGAGGAAGATAGGCCTGTAAGGAGGGAACGAGTCGTTTTCCCCCTTCCTCATCCCCCTGCGATCCCATACTCCTTGCCATTCAGTCTTGCCTCGATTCTTTCCTTCTGGCTTGGTTCATCTTGCCAGGTCTCTCTTTCTCCCTTGGTTTTCAAACTCTCTTGACCCCACCTGGAGTGTGCCTCATCTGGAGCTCCATTTGTGCTTCCCAAGGCACAGAGTGTCCCAAACACACAAAACCAACCCAAGCAGCCCTTCTCCCCAGGGGGCCCGAAGGAAGCTCAGCCAGAGCTGTTGTGGATCCGTCAAGAGAGCGGCCTGCAGATGCCCGGCCTGGCTCGAGCTCCCATCATCTCAGCAGGTGCAGAGAAAGCAGAGGAGAGCCTCCCTCGGACAGACCAAGGGAGGTTCCTGAGCCCTCTGGAGAGACAAGGCCGAGCGCCGGGCACTGCTGCTCTCCCAATTCGCTCTCCCTTTGGGCACCACCCGGGCACCCCTCACAGCCCCTGCATGCGCATCCCAAAACCCAGGCCACGCTGGGATTCCACACTCATCAGCTCCAGCACGGAACCCAGGAACGAGAACAGAAACCCACCCACCCAGCCAGCACGTGGGGAGGGGGCCTGAAGAAACACTGCCAAATCCAGATAGCCAGCCGCCGTCCAGCACCAGACAAAGGAACACCATCACGCATGCCTAGAGAAGTCCATACCACAACCAGCTCGAGGCTCCTACTCAGGCCTGTCCCCTGAGGACGCCTCTCAAGGACCACCCCTGGGCAGGCTGTAGAAAAGAAGGTGCCTTCACACCGGGTGGGCGTGTATGTCCATTTGTCCAACCACGATGGACCACAGGATCCAGGGCATGCCCCAAAGACCCCTGGAACCACCGTCGGACCCAGCACTCCCCCTCACGGCCATAGACCCCGACAAAGGGTCTCTTCTCAGCGTGAAACGCCCCACTCGCTTCAGGCAGCCCTCTTCCCAAGAGCAGCACATGGAAAGACATTCGCGGTCCATGGACAGATGCTTGGCTGAGCAAGCAGCTGTCCTTCTCCCCAACAGAAGCGGGCTCAGCAATCCAGCGGCGCAGAAATCGGTGCCATGGGCAGCCCCAGTGTTGCGAAGAGAAACGCTCACACGAAAGGAAAGAGGTCTGGGAGGGAGACACACAGCCCATGGGAAACCCCTTCCCTCTCCCATCTCACCAGGGACACCCAGGAACTGGCTTCCAGGAAGGAAACCCCTGCACTGCCATCCAGATGCTGCTTGCCAAATGGGAGGGCGAGGCTGTGGGAATGCCTGGCATTGGGGAGGTCCGAGATCCAAACCCCGCCCTTGAGGGGCCTGGCGGGGGGCCCAGATCCCTCCTTCCATGGAGCGCAAGCTACGATGTCTAGTCCCTCTTCTGGGAACCCAAGGGAGGCGAAGGGGAGCCAAACAGGATGGATAGACATGGCCGATGGGATCCCTGTGTTGGGAAAGTGCAATGGATCCACTCCGAGCAGCGCCCCGCGAAAAGGAGTCCTGAACATTCAACCCCAACACATGAGCGTCTCAGCGCTCCCCAGACAAGGTGTCACGCTCGAGAGGGCTGCCCCTGGGGAAAAGAGACGGGCCGAAGGACTCCGTGGATACCGTCCAGATGGCCTAGCCTAGCCCATCGGACCCGACCGAATTCCCTGGTGAGGAGGAAGAGATGAGGACAAAGACCTGCTTCGTTTGGAGTGGATTGACTTCCCCAGGTATTCTCCTGCACCCGTGTGTGGTATGCAGATCCACTCTGCTCGGCAAAAGCATCCACTCCCAGGCTGGGCATCCCCAGGCGGGCGCTTCCAACCCACTCCCACCCAAGATATGGGCTCAGGAGAGACTTGGGATGCATTTGTCTATCCAGGTCCTAGCTATTGTTTCCTACTCTATCTGCATGCGTATGCGTGTGGGTGTGTTTGGAGAGAGAGAGGGAGGGAGGGAGAATGAGAGAAAGAGGGAGAGAACGAGGGCGAGAAGGAGAGAGGAGGACCTTCACTCCTTTCTGGATCCATTCAGCTCATTCAGTTCAATGCCTCTTAGTCCTTGTCCATGGATTTGGGGGCCCCCTGCCACACGGAGATGTGGTCTCGCCAGAGGGGGATGGCCCAGTGCAGCTCTTGCCCCAGCCACAGCCGGGACCAGGAGAGCCTCTGAAGCTTGGCAGCCGCGTGGGAACTCCCCTGAGAGCTTGCTGGAGGAGACCAATCCAGCGTCCTGAACGCATCACACCTGCTTTCAATCAGGCCTCCATTGCCTGGCGCCCTGCTGCCAAGAGAGGCTCTTCTCCAAAGGACACAAGGACATTTCCCTCAGCCTCCTGTCTGTGTGTGTGTGTGTGTGTGTGTGTGTGCCTGTGTGTGTGTGTGTGAGAGAGAGAGAGCGAGAGAGAGAAGGAGAACAGGCGGATGAGCCCAGCTGCCAACACTCTAGCCCCCGAAGCCCCCCATGTATTCCTCGGCACCACACTCCTTCTCACCTACCTGAAGCCGTGATGGGGACGGCTTGACCAGGGCCAGCTGGCGGTCCAATCCCGAGGCTGTGTGTGTCTGGGCGCCTGCCTCTAGGGGACCCCAAGCACGCCAAAGCCCAGGACCTGTTCCAAGCCTTCCAAACCCACTGCCACCCAACCAGGCGGCGAACTCACCTCCAAATCCGGAAGGCACACCTCCGCCCTCCGCCTGACAGGAGGTGTCTCGGAGGAGAGAGTCCCTGGTGCCCAGGAAACACCCACATATCCTCTGGGGGCTTGCTGTGAGTGCGACCCGCTCAAGCCTCCATCCGCCCCTGACGTGGAGCCTGCGCCTTTGGAGCCTTGCCACTCCCACCTCTTAGAGCCTCGGAGCTGCACCTGAGGCCGGAAGGGGCTCTGGCGCCCTCGTGTGGACAGAGGCGCGAACAGCCCCTCTCAGGCTTGCCTTCTCTCTCTGGCTCAGCACGCCCCGGGGGGCTGCTTGGGCTGGGGCCCAGAGGAGGGTGGGGGCTCCAGCCCCCGCCAAGAAGGGCCCTTCCACCTGGGCTCTATCTCCCTCTCTCAAAGGCGTTCTTCATGCCCATGCCAACCTAGGCCATGCCTCGCCGTGGAAATCCTTAGCTCCAAATCCCTCAGGGTGTGCCAGCCTGCACCCGTGTGGATGCAGCCTTGCCCAGATGGACTGAGGAAGATAGGCGCGTAAGGAGGGAACGAGTAGTTTTCCCCCTTCCTCATCCCCCTGCGATCCCATACTCCTTGCCATTCAGTCTTGCCTCGATTCTTTCCTTCTGGCTTGGTTCATCTTGCCAGGTCTCTCTTTCTCCCTTGGTTTTCAAACTCTCTTGACCCCACCTGGAGTGTGCCTCATCTGGAGCCCCATTTGTGCTTCCCAAGGCACAGAGTGTCCCAAGCACACAAAACCAACCCAAGCAGCCCTTCTCCCCAGGGGGCCCGAAGGAAGCTCAGCCAGAGCTGTTGTGGATCCGTCAAGAGAGCGGCCTGCAGATGCCCGGCCTGGCTCGAGCTCCCATCATCTCAGCAGGTGCAGAGAAAGCAGAGGAGAGCCTCCCTCGGACAGACCAAGGGAGGTTCCTGAGCCCTCTGGAGAGACAAGGCCGAGCGCCGGGCACTGCTGCTCTCCCAATTCGCTCTCCCTTTGGGCACCACCCGGGCACCCCTCACAGCCCCTGCATGCGCATCCCAAAACCCAGGCCACGCTGGGATTCCACACTCATCAGCTCCAGCACGGAACCCAGGAACGAGAACAGAAACCCACCCACCCAGCCAGCACGTGGGGAGGGGGCCTGAAGAAACACTGCCAAATCCAGATAGCCAGCCGCCGTCCAGCACCAGACAAAGGAACACCATCACGCATGCCTAGAGAAGTCCATACCACAACCAGCTCGAGGCTCCTACTCAGGCCTGTCCCCTGAGGACGCCTCTCAAGGACCACCCCTGGGCAGGCTGTAGAAAAGAAGGTGCCTTCACACCGGGTGGGCGTGTATGTCCATTTGTCCAACCACGATGGACCACAGGATCCAGGGCATGCCCCAAAGACCCCTGGAACCACCGTCGGACCCAGCACTCCCCCTCACGGCCATAGACCCCGACAAAGGGTCTCTTCTCAGCGTGAAACGCCCCACTCGCTTCAGGCAGCCCTCTTCCCAAGAGCAGCACATGGAAAGACATTCGCGGTCCATGGACAGATGCTTGGCTGAGCAAGCAGCTGTCCTTCTCCCCAACAGAAGCGGGCTCAGCAATCCAGCGGCGCAGAAATCGGTGCCATGGGCAGCCCCAGTGTTGCGAAGAGAAACGCTCACACGAAAGGAAAGAGGTCTGGGAGGGAGACACACAGCCCATGGGAAACCCCTTCCCTCTCCCATCTCACCAGGGACACCCAGGAACTGGCTTCCAGGAAGGAAACCCCTGCACTGCCATCCAGATGCTGCTTGCCAAATGGGAGGGCGAGGCTGTGGGAATGCCTGGCATTGGGGAGGTCCGAGATCCAAACCCCGCCCTTGAGGGGCCTGGCGGGGGGCCCAGATCCCTCCTTCCATGGAGCGCAAGCTACGATGTCTAGTCCCTCTTCTGGGAACCCAAGGGAGGCGAAGGGGAGCCAAACAGGATGGATAGACATGGCCGATGGGATCCCTGTGTTGGGAAAGTGCAATGGATCCACTTCGAGCAGCGCCCCGCGAAAAGGAGTCCTGAACATTCAACCCCAACACATGAGCGTCTCAGCGCTCCCCAGACAAGGTGTCACGCTCGAGAGGGCTGCCCCTGGGGAAAAGAGACGGGCCGAAGGACTCCGTGGATACCGTCCAGATGGCCTAGCCTAGCCCATCGCACCCGACCGAATTCCCTGGTGAGGAGGAAGAGATGAGGACAAAGACCTGCTTCGTTTGGAGTGGATTGACTTCCCCAGGTATTCTCCTGCACCCGTGTGTGGTATGCAGATCCACTCTGCTCGGCAAAAGCATCCACTCCCAGGCTGGGCATCCCCAGGCGGGCGCTTCCAACCCACTCCCACCCAAGATATGGGCTCAGGAGAGACTTGGGATGCATTTGTCTATCCAGGTCCTAGCTATTGTTTCCTACTCTATCTGCATGCGTATGCGTGTGGGTGTGTTTGGAGAGAGAGAGGGAGGGAGGGAGAATGAGAGAAAGAGGGAGAGAACGAGGGCGAGAAGGAGAGAGGAGGACCTTCACTCCTTTCTGGATCCATTCAGCTCATTCAGTTCAATGCCTCTTAGTCCTTGTCCATGGATTTGGGGGCCCCCTGCCACACGGAGATGTGGTCTCGCCAGAGGGGGATGGCCCAGTGCAGCTCTTGCCCCAGCCACAGCCGGGACCAGGAGAGCCTCTGAAGCTTGGCAGCCGCGTGGGAACTCCCCTGAGAGCTTGCTGGAGGAGACCAATCCAGCGTCCTGAACGCATCACACCTGCTTTCAATCAGGCCTCCATTGCCTGGCGCCCTGCTGCCAAGAGAGGCTCTTCTCCAAAGGACACAAGGACATTTCCCTCCGCCTCCTGTCTGTGTGTGTGTGTGTGTGTGTGTGTGTGCCTGTGTGTGTGTGTGTGAGAGAGAGAGAGCGAGAGAGAGAAGGAGAACAGGCGGATGAGCCCAGCTGCCAACACTCTAGCCCCCGAAGCCCCCCATGTATTCCTCGGCACCACACTCCTTCTCACCTACCTGAAGCCGTGATGGGGACGGCTTGACCAGGGCCAGCTGGCGGTCCAATCCCGAGGCTGTGTGTGTCTGGGCGCCTGCCTCTAGGGGACCCCAAGCACGCCAAAGCCCAGGACCTGTTCCAAGCCTTCCAAACCCACTGCCACCCAACCAGGCGGCGAACTCACCTCCAAATCCGGAAGGCACACCTCCGCCCTCCGCCTGACAGGAGGTGTCTCGGAGGAGAGAGTCCCTGGTGCCCAGGAAACACCCACATATCCTCTGGGGGCTTGCTGTGAGTGCGACCCGCTCAAGCCTCCATCCGCCCCTGACGTGGAGCCTGCGCCTTTGGAGCCTTGCCACTCCCACCTCTTAGAGCCTCGGAGCTGCACCTGAGGCCGGAAGGGGCTCTGGCGCCCTCGTGTGGACAGAGGCGCGAACAGCCCCTCTCAGGCTTGCCTTCTCTCTCTGGCTCAGCAGGCCCCGGGGGGCTGCTTGGGCTGGGGCCCAGAGGAGGGTGGGGGCTCCAGCCCCCGCCAAGGAGGGCCCTTCCACCTGGGCTCTAGCTCCCTCTCTCAAAGGCGTTCTTCGTGCCCATGCCAACCTAGGCCATGCCTCGCCGTGGAAATCCTTAGCTCCAAATCCCTCAGGGTGTGCCAGCCTGCACCCGTGTGGATGCAGCCTTGCCCAGATGGACTGAGGAAGATAGGCCTGTAAGGAGGGAACGAGTCGTTTTCCCCCTTCCTCATCCCCCTGCGATCCCATACTCCTTGCCATTCAGTCTTGCCTCGATTCTTTCCTTCTGGCTTGGTTCATCTTGCCAGGTCTCTCTTTCTCCCTTGGTTTTCAAACTCTCTTGACCCCACCTGGAGTGTGCCTCATCTGGAGCTCCATTTGTGCTTCCCAAGGCACAGAGTGTCCCAAACACACAAAACCAACCCAAGCAGCCCTTCTCCCCAGGGGGCCCGAAGGAAGCTCAGCCAGAGCTGTTGTGGATCCGTCAAGAGAGCGGCCTGCAGATGCCCGGCCTGGCTCGAGCTCCCATCATCTCAGCAGGTGCAGAGAAAGCAGAGGAGAGCCTCCCTCGGACAGACCAAGGGAGGTTCCTGAGCCCTCTGGAGAGACAAGGCCCAGCGCCGGGCACTGCTGCTCTCCCAATTCGCTCTCCCTTTGGGCACCACCCGGGCACCCCTCACAGCCCCTGCATGCGCATCCCAAAACCCAGGCCACGCTGGGATTCCACACTCATCAGCTCCAGCACGGAACCCAGGAACGAGAACAGAAACCCACCCACCCAGCCAGCACGTGGGGAGGGGGCCTGAAGAAACACTGCCAAATCCAGATAGCCAGCCGCCGTCCAGCACCAGACAAAGGAACACCATCACGCATGCCTAGAGAAGTCCATACCACAACCAGCTCGAGGCTCCTACTCAGGCCTGTCCCCTGAGGACGCCTCTCAAGGACCACCCCTGGGCAGGCTGTAGAAAAGAAGGTGCCTTCACACCGGGTGGGCGTGTATGTCCATTTGTCCAACCACGATGGACCACAGGATCCAGGGCATGCCCCAAAGACCCCTGGAACCACCGTCGGACCCAGCACTCCCCCTCACGGCCATAGACCCCGACAAAGGGTCTCTTCTCAGCGTGAAACGCCCCACTCGCTTCAGGCAGCCCTCTTCCCAAGAGCAGCACATGGAAAGACATTCGCGGTCCATGGACAGATGCTTGGCTGAGCAAGCAGCTGTCCTTCTCCCCAACAGAAGCGGGCTCAGCAATCCAGCGGCGCAGAAATCGGTGCCATGGGCAGCCCCAGTGTTGCGAAGAGAAACGCTCACACGAAAGGAAAGAGGTCTGGGAGGGAGACACACAGCCCATGGGAAACCCCTTCCCTCTCCCATCTCACCAGGGACACCCAGGAACTGGCTTCCAGGAAGGAAACCCCTGCACTGCCATCCAGATGCTGCTTGCCAAATGGGAGGGCGAGGCTGTGGGAATGCCTGGCATTGGGGAGGTCCGAGATCCAAACCCCGCCCTTGAGGGGCCTGGCGGGGGGCCCAGATCCCTCCTTCCATGGAGCGCAAGCTACGATGTCTAGTCCCTCTTCTGGGAACCCAAGGGAGGCGAAGGGGAGCCAAACAGGATGGATAGACATGGCCGATGGGATCCCTGTGTTGGGAAAGTGCAATGGATCCACTCCGAGCAGCGCCCCGCGAAAAGGAGTCCTGAACATTCAACCCCAACACATGAGCGTCTCAGCGCTCCCCAGACAAGGTGTCACGCTCGAGAGGGCTGCCCCTGGGGAAAAGAGACGGGCCGAAGGACTCCGTGGATACCGTCCAGATGGCCTAGCCTAGCCCATCGGACCCGACCGAATTCCCTGGTGAGGAGGAAGAGATGAGGACAAAGACCTGCTTCGTTTGGAGTGGATTGACTTCCCCAGGTATTCTCCTGCACCCGTGTGTGGTATGCAGATCCACTCTGCTCGGCAAAAGCATCCACTCCCAGGCTGGGCATCCCCAGGCGGGCGCTTCCAACCCACTCCCACCCAAGATATGGGCTCAGGAGAGACTTGGGATGCATTTGTCTATCCAGGTCCTAGCTATTGTTTCCTACTCTATCTGCATGCGTATGCGTGTGGGTGTGTTTGGAGAGAGAGAGGGAGGGAGGGAGAATGAGAGAAAGAGGGAGAGAACGAGGGCGAGAAGGAGAGAGGAGGACCTTCACTCCTTTCTGGATCCATTCAGCTCATTCAGTTCAATGCCTCTTAGTCCTTGTCCATGGATTTGGGGGCCCCCTGCCACACGGAGATGTGGTCTCGCCAGAGGGGGATGGCCCAGTGCAGCTCTTGCCCCAGCCACAGCCGGGACCAGGAGAGCCTCTGAAGCTTGGCAGCCGCGTGGGAACTCCCCTGAGAGCTTGCTGGAGGAGACCAATCCAGCGTCCTGAACGCATCACACCTGCTTTCAATCAGGCCTCCATTGCCTGGCGCCCTGCTGCCAAGAGAGGCTCTTCTCCAAAGGACACAAGGACATTTCCCTCAGCCTCCTGTCTGTGTGTGTGTGTGTGTGTGTGTGTGTGCCTGTGTGTGTGTGTGTGAGAGAGAGAGAGCGAGAGAGAGAAGGAGAACAGGCGGATGAGCCCAGCTGCCAACACTCTAGCCCCCGAAGCCCCCCATGTATTCCTCGGCACCACACTCCTTCTCACCTACCTGAAGCCGTGATGGGGACGGCTTGACCAGGGCCAGCTGGCGGTCCAATCCCGAGGCTGTGTGTGTCTGGGCGCCTGCCTCTAGGGGACCCCAAGCACGCCAAAGCCCAGGACCTGTTCCAAGCCTTCCAAACCCACTGCCACCCAACCAGGCGGCGAACTCACCTCCAAATCCGGAAGGCACACCTCCGCCCTCCGCCTGACAGGAGGTGTCTCGGAGGAGAGAGTCCCTGGTGCCCAGGAAACACCCACATATCCTCTGGGGGCTTGCTGTGAGTGCGACCCGCTCAAGCCTCCATCCGCCCCTGACGTGGAGCCTGCGCCTTTGGAGCCTTGCCACTCCCACCTCTTAGAGCCTCGGAGCTGCACCTGAGGCCGGAAGGGGCTCTGGCGCCCTCGTGTGGACAGAGGCGCGAACAGCCCCTCTCAGGCTTGCCTTCTCTCTCTGGCTCAGCAGGCCCCGGGGGGCTGCTTGGGCTGGGGCCCAGAGGAGGGTGGGGGCTCCAGCCCCCGCCAAGGAGGGCCCTTCCACCTGGGCTCTAGCTCCCTCTCTCAAAGGCGTTCTTCGTGCCCATGCCAACCTAGGCCATGCCTCGCCGTGGAAATCCTTAGCTCCAAATCCCTCAGGGTGTGCCAGCCTGCACCCGTGTGGATGCAGCCTTGCCCAGATGGACTGAGGAAGATAGGCGTGTAAGGAGGGAACGAGTCGTTTTCCCCCTTCCTCATCCCCCTGCGATCCCATACTCCTTGCCATTCAGTCTTGCCTCGATTCTTTCCTTCTGGCTTGGTTCATCTTGCCAGGTCTCTCTTTCTCCCTTGGTTTTCAAACTCTCTTGACCCCACCTGGAGTGTGCCTCATCTGGAGCCCCATTTGTGCTTCCCAAGGCACAGAGTGTCCCAACCACACAAAACCAACCCAAGCAGCCCTTCTCCCCAGGGGGCCCGAAGGAAGCTCAGCCAGAGCTGTTGTGGATCCGTCAAGAGAGCGGCCTGCAGATGCCCGGCCTGGCTCGAGCTCCCATCATCTCAGCAGGTGCAGAGAAAGCAGAGGAGAGCCTCCCTCGGACAGACCAAGGGAGGTTCCTGAGCCCTCTGGAGAGACAAGGCCCAGCGCCGGGCACTGCTGCTCTCCCAATTCGCTCTCCCTTTGGGCACCACCCGGGCACCCCTCACAGCCCCTGCATGCGCATCCCAAAACCCAGGCCACGCTGGGATTCCACACTCATCAGCTCCAGCACGGAACCCAGGAACGAGAACAGAAACCCACCCACCCAGCCAGCACGTGGGGAGGGGGCCTGAAGAAACACTGCCAAATCCAGATAGCCAGCCGCCGTCCAGCACCAGACAAAGGAACACCATCACGCATGCCTAGAGAAGTCCATACCACAACCAGCTCGAGGCTCCTACTCAGGCCTGTCCCCTGAGGACGCCTCTCAAGGACCACCCCTGGGCAGGCTGTAGAAAAGAAGGTGCCTTCACACCGGGTGGGCGTGTATGTCCATTTGTCCAACCACGATGGACCACAGGATCCAGGGCATGCCCCAAAGACCCCTGGAACCACCGTCGGACCCAGCACTCCCCCTCACGGCCATAGACCCCGACAAAGGGTCTCTTCTCAGCGTGAAACGCCCCACTCGCTTCAGGCAGCCCTCTTCCCAAGAGCAGCACATGGAAAGACATTCGCGGTCCATGGACAGATGCTTGGCTGAGCAAGCAGCTGTCCTTCTCCCCAACAGAAGCGGGCTCAGCAATCCAGCGGCGCAGAAATCGGTGCCATGGGCAGCCCCAGTGTTGCGAAGAGAAACGCTCACACGAAAGGAAAGAGGTCTGGGAGGGAGACACACAGCCCATGGGAAACCCCTTCCCTCTCCCATCTCACCAGGGACACCCAGGAACTGGCTTCCAGGAAGGAAACCCCTGCACTGCCATCCAGATGCTGCTTGCCAAATGGGAGGGCGAGGCTGTGGGAATGCCTGGCATTGGGGAGGTCCGAGATCCAAACCCCGCCCTTGAGGGGCCTAGCGGGGGGCCCAGATCCCTCCTTCCATGGAGCGCAAGCTACGATGTCTAGTCCCTCTTCTGGGAACCCAAGGGAGGCGAAGGGGAGCCAAACAGGATGGATAGACATGGCCGATGGGATCCCTGTGTTGGGAAAGTGCAATGGATCCACTTCGAGCAGCGCCCCGCGAAAAGGAGTCCTGAACATTCAACCCCAACACATGAGCGTCTCAGCGCTCCCCAGACAAGGTGTCACGCTCGAGAGGGCTGCCCCTGGGGAAAAGAGACGGGCCGAAGGACTCCGTGGATACCGTCCAGATGGCCTAGCCTAGCCCATCGGACCCGACCGAATTCCCTGGTGAGGAGGAAGAGATGAGGACAAAGACCTGCTTCGTTTGGAGTGGATTGACTTCCCCAGGTATTCTCCTGCACCCGTGTGTGGTATGCAGATCCACTCTGCTCGGCAAAAGCATCCACTCCCAGGCTGGGCATCCCCAGGCGGGCGCTTCCAACCCACTCCCACCCAAGATATGGGCTCAGGAGAGACTTGGGATGCATTTGTCTATCCAGGTCCTAGCTATTGTTTCCTACTCTATCTGCATGCGTATGCGTGTGGGTGTGTTTGGAGAGAGAGAGGGAGGGAGGGAGAATGAGAGAAAGAGGGAGAGAACGAGGGCGAGAAGGAGAGAGGAGGACCTTCACTCCTTTCTGGATCCATTCAGCTCATTCAGTTCAATGCCTCTTAGTCCTTGTCCATGGATTTGGGGGCCCCCTGCCACACGGAGATGTGGTCTCGCCAGAGGGGGATGGCCCAGTGCAGCTCTTGCCCCAGCCACAGCCGGGACCAGGAGAGCCTCTGAAGCTTGGCAGCCGCGTGGGAACTCCCCTGAGAGCTTGCTGGAGGAGACCAATCCAGCGTCCTGAACGCATCACACCTGCTTTCAATCAGGCCTCCATTGCCTGGCGCCCTGCTGCCAAGAGAGGCTCTTCTCCAAAGGACACAAGGACATTTCCCTCAGCCTCCTGTCTGTGTGTGTGTGTGTGTGTGTGTGTGTGCCTGTGTGTGTGTGTGTGAGAGAGAGAGAGCGAGAGAGAGAAGGAGAACAGGCGGATGAGCCCAGCTGCCAACACTCTAGCCCCCGAAGCCCCCCATGTATTCCTCGGCACCACACTCCTTCTCACCTACCTGAAGCCGTGATGGGGACGGCTTGACCAGGGCCAGCTGGCGGTCCAATCCCGAGGCTGTGTGTGTCTGGGCGCCTGCCTCTAGGGGACCCCAAGCACGCCAAAGCCCAGGACCTGTTCCAAGCCTTCCAAACCCACTGCCACCCAACCAGGCGGCGAACTCCCCTCCAAATCCGGAAGGCACACCTCCGCCCTCCGCCTGACAGGAGGTGTCTCGGAGGAGAGAGTCCCTGGTGCCCAGGAAACACCCACATATCCTCTGGGGGCTTGCTGTGAGTGCGACCCGCTCAAGCCTCCATCCGCCCCTGACGTGGAGCCTGCGCCTTTGGAGCCTTGCCACTCCCACCTCTTAGAGCCTCGGAGCTGCACCTGAGGCCGGAAGGGGCTCTGGCGCCCTCGTGTGGACAGAGGCGCGAACAGCCCCTCTCAGGCTTGCCTTCTCTCTCTGGCTCAGCAGGCCCCGGGGGGCTGCTTGGGCTGGGGCCCAGAGGAGGGTGGGGGCTCCAGCCCCCGCCAAGAAGGGCCCTTCCACCTGGGCTCTAGCTCCCTCTCTCAAAGGCGTTCTTCGTGCCCATGCCAACCTAGGCCATGCCTTGCCGTGGAAATCCTTAGCTCCAAATCCCTCAGGGTGTGCCAGCCTGCACCCGTGTGGATGCAGCCTTGCCCAGATGGACTGAGGAAGATAGGCGTGTAAGGAGGGAACGAGTCGTTTTCCCCCTTCCTCATCCCCCTGCGATCCCATACTCCTTGCCATTCAGTCTTGCCTCGATTCTTTCCTTCTGGCTTGGTTCATCTTGCCAGGTCTCTCTTTCTCCCTTGGTTTTCAAACTCTCTTGACCCCACCTGGAGTGTGCCTCATCTGGAGCCCCATTTGTGCTTCCCAAGGCACAGAGTGTCCCAAGCACACAAAACCAACCCAAGCAGCCCTTCTCCCCAGGGGGCCCGAAGGAAGCTCAGCCAGAGCTGTTGTGGATCCGTCAAGAGAGCGGCCTGCAGATGCCCGGCCTGGCTCGAGCTCCCATCATCTCAGCAGGTGCAGAGAAAGCAGAGGAGAGCCTCCCTCGGACAGACCAAGGGAGGTTCCTGAGCCCTCTGGAGAGACAAGGCCCAGCGCCGGGCACTGCTGCTCTCCCAATTCGCTCTCCCTTTGGGCACCACCCGGGCACCCCTCACAGCCCCTGCATGCGCATCCCAAAACCCAGGCCACGCTGGGATTCCACACTCATCAGCTCCAGCACGGAACCCAGGAACGAGAACAGAAACCCACCCACCCAGCCAGCACGTGGGGAGGGGGCCTGAAGAAACACTGCCAAATCCAGATAGCCAGCCGCCGTCCAGCACCAGACAAAGGAACACCATCACGCATGCCTAGAGAAGTCCATACCACAACCAGCTCGAGGCTCCTACTCAGGCCTGTCCCCTGAGGACGCCTCTCAAGGACCACCCCTGGGCAGGCTGTAGAAAAGAAGGTGCCTTCACACCGGGTGGGCGTGTATGTCCATTTGTCCAACCACGATGGACCACAGGATCCAGGGCATGCCCCAAAGACCCCTGGAACCACCGTCGGACCCAGCACTCCCCCTCACGGCCATAGACCCCGACAAAGGGTCTCTTCTCAGCGTGAAACGCCCCACTCGCTTCAGGCAGCCCTCTTCCCAAGAGCAGCACATGGAAAGACATTCGTGGTCCATGGACAGATGCTTGGCTGAGCAAGCAGCTGTCCTTCTCCCCAACAGAAGCGGGCTCAGCAATCCAGCGGCGCAGAAATCGGTGCCATGGGCAGCCCCAGTGTTGCGAAGAGAAACGCTCACACGAAAGGAAAGAGGTCTGGGAGGGAGACACACAGCCCATGGGAAACCCCTTCCCTCTCCCATCTCACCAGGGACACCCAGGAACTGGCTTCCAGGAAGGAAACCCCTGCACTGCCATCCAGATGCTGCTTGCCAAATGGGAGGGCGAGGCTGTGGGAATGCCTGGCATTGGGGAGGTCCGAGATCCAAACCCCGCCCTTGAGGGGCCTGGCGGGGGGCCCAGATCCCTCCTTCCATGGAGCGCAAGCTACGATGTCTAGTCCCTCTTCTGGGAACCCAAGGGAGGCGAAGGGGAGCCAAACAGGATGGATAGACATGGCCGATGGGATCCCTGTGTTGGGAAAGTGCAATGGATCCACTCCGAGCAGCGCCCCGCGAAAAGGAGTCCTGAACATTCAACCCCAACACATGAGCGTCTCAGCGCTCCCCAGACAAGGTGTCACGCTCGAGAGGGCTGCCCCTGGGGAAAAGAGACGGGCCGAAGGACTCCGTGGATACCGTCCAGATGGCCTAGCCTAGCCCATCGGACCCGACCGAATTCCCTGGTGAGGAGGAAGAGATGAGGACAAAGACCTGCTTCGTTTGGAGTGGATTGACTTCCCCAGGTATTCTCCTGCACCCGTGTGTGGTATGCAGATCCACTCTGCTCGGCAAAAGCATCCACTCCCAGGCTGGGCATCCCCAGGCGGGCGCTTCCAACCCACTCCCACCCAAGATATGGGCTCAGGAGAGACTTGGGATGCATTTGTCTATCCAGGTCCTAGCTATTGTTTCCTACTCTATCTGCATGCGTATGCGTGTGGGTGTGTTTGGAGAGAGAGAGGGAGGGAGGGAGAATGAGAGAAAGAGGGAGAGAACGAGGGCGAGAAGGAGAGAGGAGGACCTTCACTCCTTTCTGGATCCATTCAGCTCATTCAGTTCAATGCCTCTTAGTCCTTGTCCATGGATTTGGGGGCCCCCTGCCACACGGAGATGTGGTCTCGCCAGAGGGGGATGGCCCAGTGCAGCTCTTGCCCCAGCCACAGCCGGGACCAGGAGAGCCTCTGAAGCTTGGCAGCCGCGTGGGAACTCCCCTGAGAGCTTGCTGGAGGAGACCAATCCAGCGTCCTGAACGCATCACACCTGCTTTCAATCAGGCCTCCATTGCCTGGCGCCCTGCTGCCAAGAGAGGCTCTTCTCCAAAGGACACAAGGACATTTCCCTCCGCCTCCTGTCTGTGTGTGTGTGTGTGTGTGTGTGTGTGCCTGTGTGTGTGTGTGTGAGAGAGAGAGAGCGAGAGAGAGAAGGAGAACAGGCGGATGAGCCCAGCTGCCAACACTCTAGCCCCCGAAGCCCCCCATGTATTCCTCGGCACCACACTCCTTCTCACCTACCTGAAGCCGTGATGGGGACGGCTTGACCAGGGCCAGCTGGCGGTCCAATCCCGAGGCTGTGTGTGTCTGGGCGCCTGCCTCTAGGGGACCCCAAGCACGCCAAAGCCCAGGACCTGTTCCAAGCCTTCCAAACCCACTGCCACCCAACCAGGCGGCGAACTCCCCTCCAAATCCGGAAGGCACACCTCCGCCCTCCGCCTGACAGGAGGTGTCTCGGAGGAGAGAGTCCCTGGTGCCCAGGAAACACCCACATATCCTCTGGGGGCTTGCTGTGAGTGCGACCCGCTCAAGCCTCCATCCGCCCCTGACGTGGAGCCTGCGCCTTTGGAGCCTTGCCACTCCCACCTCTTAGAGCCTCGGAGCTGCACCTGAGGCCGGAAGGGGCTCTGGCGCCCTCGTGTGGACAGAGGCGCGAACAGCCCCTCTCAGGCTTGCCTTCTCTCTCTGGCTCAGCAGGCCCCGGGGGGCTGCTTGGGCTGGGGCCCAGAGGAGGGTGGGGGCTCCAGCCCCCGCCAAGAAGGGCCCTTCCACCTGGGCTCTATCTCCCTCTCTCAAAGGCGTTCTTCGTGCCCATGCCAACCTAGGCCATGCCTCGCCGTGGAAATCCTTAGCTCCAAATCCCTCAGGGTGTGCCAGCCTGCACCCGTGTGGATGCAGCCTTGCCCAGATGGACTGAGGAAGATAGGCGTGTAAGGAGGGAACGAGTCGTTTTCCCCCTTCCTCATCCCCCTGCGATCCCATACTCCTTGCCATTCAGTCTTGCCTCGATTCTTTCCTTCTGGCTTGGTTCATCTTGCCAGGTCTCTCTTTCTCCCTTGGTTTTCAAACTCTCTTGACCCCACCTGGAGTGTGCCTCATCTGGAGCCCCATTTGTGCTTCCCAAGGCACAGAGTGTCCCAACCACACAAAACCAACCCAAGCAGCCCTTCTCCCCAGGGGGCCCGAAGGAAGCTCAGCCAGAGCTGTTGTGGATCCGTCAAGAGAGCGGCCTGCAGATGCCCGGCCTGGCTCGAGCTCCCATCATCTCAGCAGGTGCAGAGAAAGCAGAGGAGAGCCTCCCTCGGACAGACCAAGGGAGGTTCCTGAGCCCTCTGGAGAGACAAGGCCCAGCGCCGGGCACTGCTGCTCTCCCAATTCGCTCTCCCTTTGGGCACCACCCGGGCACCCCTCACAGCCCCTGCATGCGCATCCCAAAACCCAGGCCACGCTGGGATTCCACACTCATCAGCTCCAGCACGGAACCCAGGAACGAGAACAGAAACCCACCCACCCAGCCAGCACGTGGGGAGGGGGCCTGAAGAAACACTGCCAAATCCAGATAGCCAGCCGCCGTCCAGCACCAGACAAAGGAACACCATCACGCATGCCTAGAGAAGTCCATACCACAACCAGCTCGAGGCTCCTACTCAGGCCTGTCCCCTGAGGACGCCTCTCAAGGACCACCCCTGGGCAGGCTGTAGAAAAGAAGGTGCCTTCACACCGGGTGGGCGTGTATGTCCATTTGTCCAACCACGATGGACCACAGGATCCAGGGCATGCCCCAAAGACCCCTGGAACCACCGTCGGACCCAGCACTCCCCCTCACGGCCATAGACCCCGACAAAGGGTCTCTTCTCAGCGTGAAACGCCCCACTCGCTTCAGGCAGCCCTCTTCCCAAGAGCAGCACATGGAAAGACATTCGTGGTCCATGGACAGATGCTTGGCTGAGCAAGCAGCTGTCCTTCTCCCCAACAGAAGCGGGCTCAGCAATCCAGCGGCGCAGAAATCGGTGCCATGGGCAGCCCCAGTGTTGCGAAGAGAAACGCTCACACGAAAGGAAAGAGGTCTGGGAGGGAGACACACAGCCCATGGGAAACCCCTTCCCTCTCCCATCTCACCAGGGACACCCAGGAACTGGCTTCCAGGAAGGAAACCCCTGCACTGCCATCCAGATGCTGCTTGCCAAATGGGAGGGCGAGGCTGTGGGAATGCCTGGCATTGGGGAGGTCCGAGATCCAAACCCCGCCCTTGAGGGGCCTGGCGGGGGGCCCAGATCCCTCCTTCCATGGAGCGCAAGCTACGATGTCTAGTCCCTCTTCTGGGAACCCAAGGGAGGCGAAGGGGAGCCAAACAGGATGGATAGACATGGCCGATGGGATCCCTGTGTTGGGAAAGTGCAATGGATCCACTCCGAGCAGCGCCCCGCGAAAAGGAGTCCTGAACATTCAACCCCAACACATGAGCGTCTCAGCGCTCCCCAGACAAGGTGTCACGCTCGAGAGGGCTGCCCCTGGGGAAAAGAGACGGGCCGAAGGACTCCGTGGATACCGTCCAGATGGCCTAGCCTAGCCCATCGGACCCGACCGAATTCCCTGGTGAGGAGGAAGAGATGAGGACAAAGACCTGCTTCGTTTGGAGTGGATTGACTTCCCCAGGTATTCTCCTGCACCCGTGTGTGGTATGCAGATCCACTCTGCTCGGCAAAAGCATCCACTCCCAGGCTGGGCATCCCCAGGCGGGCGCTTCCAACCCACTCCCACCCAAGATATGGGCTCAGGAGAGACTTGGGATGCATTTGTCTATCCAGGTCCTAGCTATTGTTTCCTACTCTATCTGCATGCGTATGCGTGTGGGTGTGTTTGGAGAGAGAGAGGGAGGGAGGGAGAATGAGAGAAAGAGGGAGAGAACGAGGGCGAGAAGGAGAGAGGAGGACCTTCACTCCTTTCTGGATCCATTCAGCTCATTCAGTTCAATGCCTCTTAGTCCTTGTCCATGGAGTTGGGGGCCCCCTGCCACACGGAGATGTGGTCTCGCCAGAGGGGGATGGCCCAGTGCAGCTCTTGCCCTAGCCACAGCCGGGACCAGGAGAGCCTCTGAAGCTTGGCAGCCGCGTGGGAACTCCCCTGAGAGCTTGCTGGAGGAGACCAATCCAGCGTCCTGAACGCATCACACCTGCTTTCAATCAGGCCTCCATTGCCTGGCGCCCTGCTGCCAAGAGAGGCTCTTCTCCAAAGGACACAAGGACATTTCCCTCAGCCTCCTGTCTGTGTGTGTGTGTGTGTGTGTGTGTGTGCCTGTGTGTGTGTGTGTGAGAGAGAGAGAGCGAGAGAGAGAAGGAGAACAGGCGGATGAGCCCAGCTGCCAACACTCTAGCCCCCGAAGCCCCCCATGTATTCCTCGGCACCACACTCCTTCTCACCTACCTGAAGCCGTGATGGGGACGGCTTGACCAGGGCCAGCTGGCGGTCCAATCCCGAGGCTGTGTGTGTCTGGGCGCCTGCCTCTAGGGGACCCCAAGCACGCCAAAGCCCAGGACCTGTTCCAAGCCTTCCAAACCCACTGCCACCCAACCAGGCGGCGAACTCCCCTCCAAATCCGGAAGGCACACCTCCGCCCTCCGCCTGACAGGAGGTGTCTCGGAGGAGAGAGTCCCTGGTGCCCAGGAAACACCCACATATCCTCTGGGGGCTTGCTGTGAGTGCGACCCGCTCAAGCCTCCATCCGCCCCTGACGTGGAGCCTGCGCCTTTGGAGCCTTGCCACTCCCACCTCTTAGAGCCTCGGAGCTGCACCTGAGGCCGGAAGGGGCTCTGGCGCCCTCGTGTGGACAGAGGCGCGAACAGCCCCTCTCAGGCTTGCCTTCTCTCTCTGGCTCAGCACGCCCCGGGGGGCTGCTTGGGCTGGGGCCCAGAGGAGGGTGGGGGCTCCAGCCCCCGCCAAGAAGGGCCCTTCCACCTGGGCTCTAGCTCCCTCTCTCAAAGGCGTTCTTCGTGCCCATGCCAACCTAGGCCATGCCTCGCCGTGGAAATCCTTAGCTCCAAATCCCTCAGGGTGTGCCAGCCTGCACCCGTGTGGATGCAGCCTTGCCCAGATGGACTGAGGAAGATAGGCGTGTAAGGAGGGAACGAGTCGTTTTCCCCCTTCCTCATCCCCCTGCGATCCCATACTCCTTGCCATTCAGTCTTGCCTCGATTCTTTCCTTCTGGCTTGGTTCATCTTGCCAGGTCTCTCTTTCTCCCTTCGTTTTCAAACTCTCTTGACCCCACCTGGAGTGTGCCTCATCTGGAGCCCCATTTGTGCTTCCCAAGGCACAGAGTGTCCCAACCACACAAAACCAACCCAAGCAGCCCTTCTCCCCAGGGGGCCCGAAGGAAGCTCAGCCAGAGCTGTTGTGGATCCGTCAAGAGAGCGGCCTGCAGATGCCCGGCCTGGCTCGAGCTCCCATCATCTCAGCAGGTGCAGAGAAAGCAGAGGAGAGCCTCCCTCGGACAGACCAAGGGAGGTTCCTGAGCCCTCTGGAGAGACAAGGCCCAGCGCCGGGCACTGCTGCTCTCCCAATTCGCTCTCCCTTTGGGCACCACCCGGGCACCCCTCACAGCCCCTGCATGCGCATCCCAAAACCCAGGCCACGCTGGGATTCCACACTCATCAGCTCCAGCACGGAACCCAGGAACGAGAACAGAAACCCACCCACCCAGCCAGCACGTGGGGAGGGGGCCTGAAGAAACACTGCCAAATCCAGATAGCCAGCCGCCGTCCAGCACCAGACAAAGGAACACCATCACGCATGCCTAGAGAAGTCCATACCACAACCAGCTCGAGGCTCCTACTCAGGCCTGTCCCCTGAGGACGCCTCTCAAGGACCACCCCTGGGCAGGCTGTAGAAAAGAAGGTGCCTTCACACCGGGTGGGCGTGTATGTCCATTTGTCCAACCACGATGGACCACAGGATCCAGGGCATGCCCCAAAGACCCCTGGAACCACCGTCGGACCCAGCACTCCCCCTCACGGCCATAGACCCCGACAAAGGGTCTCTTCTCAGCGTGAAACGCCCCACTCGCTTCAGGCAGCCCTCTTCCCAAGAGCAGCACATGGAAAGACATTCGTGGTCCATGGACAGATGCTTGGCTGAGCAAGCAGCTGTCCTTCTCCCCAACAGAAGCGGGCTCAGCAATCCAGCGGCGCAGAAATCGGTGCCATGGGCAGCCCCAGTGTTGCGAAGAGAAACGCTCACACGAAAGGAAAGAGGTCTGGGAGGGAGACACACAGCCCATGGGAAACCCCTTCCCTCTCCCATCTCACCAGGGACACCCAGGAACTGGCTTCCAGGAAGGAAACCCCTGCACTGCCATCCAGATGCTGCTTGCCAAATGGGAGGGCGAGGCTGTGGGAATGCCTGGCATTGGGGAGGTCCGAGATCCAAACCCCGCCCTTGAGGGGCCTGGCGGGGGGCCCAGATCCCTCCTTCCATGGAGCGCAAGCTACGATGTCTAGTCCCTCTTCTGGGAACCCAAGGGAGGCGAAGGGGAGCCAAACAGGATGGATAGACATGGCCGATGGGATCCCTGTGTTGGGAAAGTGCAATGGATCCACTCCGAGCAGCGCCCCGCGAAAAGGAGTCCTGAACATTCAACCCCAACACATGAGCGTCTCAGCGCTCCCCAGACAAGGTGTCACGCTCGAGAGGGCTGCCCCTGGGGAAAAGAGACGGGCCGAAGGACTCCGTGGATACCGTCCAGATGGCCTAGCCTAGCCCATCGGACCCGACCGAATTCCCTGGTGAGGAGGAAGAGATGAGGACAAAGACCTGCTTCGTTTGGAGTGGATTGACTTCCCCAGGTATTCTCCTGCACCCGTGTGTGGTATGCAGATCCACTCTGCTCGGCAAAAGCATCCACTCCCAGGCTGGGCATCCCCAGGCGGGCGCTTCCAACCCACTCCCACCCAAGATATGGGCTCAGGAGAGACTTGGGATGCATTTGTCTATCCAGGTCCTAGCTATTGTTTCCTACTCTATCTGCATGCGTATGCGTGTGGGTGTGTTTGGAGAGAGAGAGGGAGGGAGGGAGAATGAGAGAAAGAGGGAGAGAACGAGGGCGAGAAGGAGAGAGGAGGACCTTCACTCCTTTCTGGATCCATTCAGCTCATTCAGTTCAATGCCTCTTAGTCCTTGTCCATGGAGTTGGGGGCCCCCTGCCACACGGAGATGTGGTCTCGCCAGAGGGGGATGGCCCAGTGCAGCTCTTGCCCTAGCCACAGCCGGGACCAGGAGAGCCTCTGAAGCTTGGCAGCCGCGTGGGAACTCCCCTGAGAGCTTGCTGGAGGAGACCAATCCAGCGTCCTGAACGCATCACACCTGCTTTCAATCAGGCCTCCATTGCCTGGCGCCCTGCTGCCAAGAGAGGCTCTTCTCCAAAGGACACAAGGACATTTCCCTCAGCCTCCTGTCTGTGTGTGTGTGTGTGTGTGTGTGTGTGCCTGTGTGTGTGTGTGAGAGAGAGAGAGAGCGAGAGAGAGAAGGAGAACAGGCGGATGAGCCCAGCTGCCAACACTCTAGCCCCCGAAGCCCCCCATGTATTCCTCGGCACCACACTCCTTCTCACCTACCTGAAGCCGTGATGGGGACGGCTTGACCAGGGCCAGCTGGCGGTCCAATCCCGAGGCTGTGTGTGTCTGGGCGCCTGCCTCTAGGGGACCCCAAGCACGCCAAAGCCCAGGACCTGTTCCAAGCCTTCCAAACCCACTGCCACCCAACCAGGCGGCGAACTCCCCTCCAAATCCGGAAGGCACACCTCCGCCCTCCGCCTGACAGGAGGTGTCTCGGAGGAGAGAGTCCCTGGTGCCCAGGAAACACCCACATATCCTCTGGGGGCTTGCTGTGAGTGCGACCCGCTCAAGCCTCCATCCGCCCCTGACGTGGAGCCTGCGCCTTTGGAGCCTTGCCACTCCCACCTCTTAGAGCCTCGGAGCTGCACCTGAGGCCGGAAGGGGCTCTGGCGCCCTCGTGTGGACAGAGGCGCGAACAGCCCCTCTCAGGCTTGCCTTCTCTCTCTGGCTCAGCACGCCCCGGGGGGCTGCTTGGGCTGGGGCCCAGAGGAGGGTGGGGGCTCCAGCCCCCGCCAAGAAGGGCCCTTCCACCTGGGCTCTAGCTCCCTCTCTCAAAGGCGTTCTTCGTGCCCATGCCAACCTAGGCCATGCCTCGCCGTGGAAATCCTTAGCTCCAAATCCCTCAGGGTGTGCCAGCCTGCACCCGTGTGGATGCAGCCTTGCCCAGATGGACTGAGGAAGATAGGCGTGTAAGGAGGGAACGAGTCGTTTTCCCCCTTCCTCATCCCCCTGCGATCCCATACTCCTTGCCATTCAGTCTTGCCTCGATTCTTTCCTTCTGGCTTGGTTCATCTTGCCAGGTCTCTCTTTCTCCCTTGGTTTTCAAACTCTCTTGACCCCACCTGGAGTGTGCCTCATCTGGAGCCCCATTTGTGCTTCCCAAGGCACAGAGTGTCCCAACCACACAAAACCAACCCAAGCAGCCCTTCTCCCCAGGGGGCCCGAAGGAAGCTCAGCCAGAGCTGTTGTGGATCCGTCAAGAGAGCGGCCTGCAGATGCCCGGCCTGGCTCGAGCTCCCATCATCTCAGCAGGTGCAGAGAAAGCAGAGGAGAGCCTCCCTCGGACAGACCAAGGGAGGTTCCTGAGCCCTCTGGAGAGACAAGGCCCAGCGCCGGGCACTGCTGCTCTCCCAATTCGCTCTCCCTTTGGGCACCACCCGGGCACCCCTCACAGCCCCTGCATGCGCATCCCAAAACCCAGGCCACGCTGGGATTCCACACTCATCAGCTCCAGCACGGAACCCAGGAACGAGAACAGAAACCCACCCACCCAGCCAGCACGTGGGGAGGGGGCCTGAAGAAACACTGCCAAATCCAGATAGCCAGCCGCCGTCCAGCACCAGACAAAGGAACACCATCACGCATGCCTAGAGAAGTCCATACCACAACCAGCTCGAGGCTCCTACTCAGGCCTGTCCCCTGAGGACGCCTCTCAAGGACCACCCCTGGGCAGGCTGTAGAAAAGAAGGTGCCTTCACACCGGGTGGGCGTGTATGTCCATTTGTCCAACCACGATGGACCACAGGATCCAGGGCATGCCCCAAAGACCCCTGGAACCACCGTCGGACCCAGCACTCCCCCTCACGGCCATAGACCCCGACAAAGGGTCTCTTCTCAGCGTGAAACGCCCCACTCGCTTCAGGCAGCCCTCTTCCCAAGAGCAGCACATGGAAAGACATTCGCGGTCCATGGACAGATGCTTGGCTGAGCAAGCAGCTGTCCTTCTCCCCAACAGAAGCGGGCTCAGCAATCCAGCGGCGCAGAAATCGGTGCCATGGGCAGCCCCAGTGTTGCGAAGAGAAACGCTCACACGAAAGGAAAGAGGTCTGGGAGGGAGACACACAGCCCATGGGAAACCCCTTCCCTCTCCCATCTCACCAGGGACACCCAGGAACTGGCTTCCAGGAAGGAAACCCCTGCACTGCCATCCAGATGCTGCTTGCCAAATGGGAGGGCGAGGCTGTGGGAATGCCTGGCATTGGGGAGGTCCGAGATCCAAACCCCGCCCTTGAGGGGCCTGGCGGGGGGCCCAGATCCCTCCTTCAATGGAGCGCAAGCTACGATGTCTAGTCCCTCTTCTGGGAACCCAAGGGAGGCGAAGGGGAGCCAAACAGGATGGATAGACATGGCCGATGGGATCCCTGTGTTGGGAAAGTGCAATGGATCCACTCCGAGCAGCGCCCCGCGAAAAGGAGTCCTGAACATTCAACCCCAACACATGAGCGTCTCAGCGCTCCCCAGACAAGGTGTCACGCTCGAGAGGGCTGCCCCTGGGGAAAAGAGACGGGCCGAAGGACTCCGTGGATTCCGTCCAGATGGCCTAGCCTAGCCCATCGGACCCGACCGAATTCCCTGGTGAGGAGGAAGAGATGAGGACAAAGACCTGCTTCGTTTGGAGTGGATTGACTTCCCCAGGTATTCTCCTGCACCCGTGTGTGGTATGCAGATCCACTCTGCTCGGCAAAAGCATCCACTCCCAGGCTGGGCATCCCCAGGCGGGCGCTTCCAACCCACTCCCACCCAAGATATGGGCTCAGGAGAGACTTGGGATGCATTTGTCTATCCAGGTCCTAGCTATTGTTTCCTACTCTATCTGCATGCGTATGCGTGTGGGTGTGTTTGGAGAGAGAGAGGGAGGGAGGGAGAATGAGAGAAAGAGGGAGAGAACGAGGGCGAGAAGGAGAGAGGAGGACCTTCACTCCTTTCTGGATCCATTCAGCTCATTCAGTTCAATGCCTCTTAGTCCTTGTCCATGGAGTTGGGGGCCCCCTGCCACACGGAGATGTGGTCTCGCCAGAGGGGGATGGCCCAGTGCAGCTCTTGCCCTAGCCACAGCCGGGACCAGGAGAGCCTCTGAAGCTTGGCAGCCGCGTGGGAACTCCCCTGAGAGCTTGCTGGAGGAGACCAATCCAGCGTCCTGAACGCATCACACCTGCTTTCAATCAGGCCTCCATTGCCTGGCGCCCTGCTGCCAAGAGAGGCTCTTCTCCAAAGGACACAAGGACATTTCCCTCAGCCTCCTGTCTGTGTGTGTGTGTGTGTGTGTGTGTGTGCCTGTGTGTGTGTGTGTGAGAGAGAGAGAGCGAGAGAGAGAAGGAGAACAGGCGGATGAGCCCAGCTGCCAACACTCTAGCCCCCGAAGCCCCCCATGTATTCCTCGGCACCACACTCCTTCTCACCTACCTGAAGCCGTGATGGGGACGGCTTGACCAGGGCCAGCTGGCGGTCCAATCCCGAGGCTGTGTGTGTCTGGGCGCCTGCCTCTAGGGGACCCCAAGCACGCCAAAGCCCAGGACCTGTTCCAAGCCTTCCAAACCCACTGCCACCCAACCAGGCGGCGAACTCCCCTCCAAATCCGGAAGGCACACCTCCGCCCTCCGCCTGACAGGAGGTGTCTCGGAGGAGAGAGTCCCTGGTGCCCAGGAAACACCCACATATCCTCTGGGGGCTTGCTGTGAGTGCGACCCGCTCAAGCCTCCATCCGCCCCTGACGTGGAGCCTGCGCCTTTGGAGCCTTGCCACTCCCACCTCTTAGAGCCTCGGAGCTGCACCTGAGGCCGGAAGGGGCTCTGGCGCCCTCGTGTGGACAGAGGCGCGAACAGCCCCTCTCAGGCTTGCCTTCTCTCTCTGGCTCAGCAGGCCCCGGGGGGCTGCTTGGGCTGGGGCCCAGAGGAGGGTGGGGGCTCCAGCCCCCGCCAAGAAGGGCCCTTCCACCTGGGCTCTATCTCCCTCTCTCAAAGGCGTTCTTTGTTCCCCTGTCAACCTAGGCCATGCCTCGCCGTGGAAATCCTTAGCTCCAAATCCCTCAGGGTGTGCCAGCCTGCACCCGTGTGGATGCAGCCTTGCCCAGATGGACTGAGGAAGATAGGCGTGTAAGGAGGGAACGAGTCGTTTTCCCCCTTCCTCATCCCCCTGCGATCCCATACTCCTTGCCATTCAGTCTTGCCTCGATTCTTTCCTTCTGGCTTGGTTCATCTTGCCAGGTCTCTCTTTCTCCCTTGGTTTTCAAACTCTCTTGACCCCACCTGGAGTGTGCCTCATCTGGAGCCCCATTTGTGCTTCCCAAGGCACAGAGTGTCCCAACCACACAAAACCAACCCAAGCAGCCCTTCTCCCCAGGGGGCCCGAAGGAAGCTCAGCCAGAGCTGTTGTGGATCCGTCAAGAGAGCGGCCTGCAGATGCCCGGCCTGGCTCGAGCTCCCATCATCTCAGCAGGTGCAGAGAAAGCAGAGGAGAGCCTCCCTCGGACAGACCAAGGGAGGTTCCTGAGCCCTCTGGAGAGACAAGGCCCAGCGCCGGGCACTGCTGCTCTCCCAATTCGCTCTCCCTTTGGGCACCACCCGGGCACCCCTCACAGCCCCTGCATGCGCATCCCAAAACCCAGGCCACGCTGGGATTCCACACTCATCAGCTCCAGCACGGAACCCAGGAACGAGAACAGAAACCCACCCACCCAGCCAGCACGTGGGGAGGGGGCCTGAAGAAACACTGCCAAATCCAGATAGCCAGCCGCCGTCCAGCACCAGACAAAGGAACACCATCACGCATGCCTAGAGAAGTCCATACCACAACCAGCTCGAGGCTCCTACTCAGGCCTGTCCCCTGAGGACGCCTCTCAAGGACCACCCCTGGGCAGGCTGTAGAAAAGAAGGTGCCTTCACACCGGGTGGGCGTGTATGTCCATTTGTCCAACCACGATGGACCACAGGATCCAGGGCATGCCCCAAAGACCCCTGGAACCACCGTCGGACCCAGCACTCCCCCTCACGGCCATAGACCCCGACAAAGGGTCTCTTCTCAGCGTGAAACGCCCCACTCGCTTCAGGCAGCCCTCTTCCCAAGAGCAGCACATGGAAAGACATTCGTGGTCCATGGACAGATGCTTGGCTGAGCAAGCAGCTGTCCTTCTCCCCAACAGAAGCGGGCTCAGCAATCCAGCGGCGCAGAAATCGGTGCCATGGGCAGCCCCAGTGTTGCGAAGAGAAACGCTCACACGAAAGGAAAGAGGTCTGGGAGGGAGACACACAGCCCATGGGAAACCCCTTCCCTCTCCCATCTCACCAGGGACACCCAGGAACTGGCTTCCAGGAAGGAAACCCCTGCACTGCCATCCAGATGCTGCTTGCCAAATGGGAGGGCGAGGCTGTGGGAATGCCTGGCATTGGGGAGGTCCGAGATCCAAACCCCGCCCTTGAGGGGCCTGGCGGGGGGCCCAGATCCCTCCTTCCATGGAGCGCAAGCTACGATGTCTAGTCCCTCTTCTGGGAACCCAAGGGAGGCGAAGGGGAGCCAAACAGGATGGATAGACATGGCCGATGGGATCCCTGTGTTGGGAAAGTGCAATGGATCCACTTCGAGCAGCGCCCCGCGAAAAGGAGTCCTGAACATTCAACCCCAACACATGAGCGTCTCAGCGCTCCCCAGACAAGGTGTCACGCTCGAGAGGGCTGCCCCTGGGGAAAAGAGACGGGCCGAAGGACTCCGTGGATTCCGTCCAGATGGCCTGGCCTAGCCCATCGGACCCGACCGAATTCCCTGGTGAGGAGGAAGAGATGAGGACAAAGACCTGCTTCGTTTGGAGTGGATTGACTTCCCCAGGTATTCTCCTGCACCCGTGTGTGGTATGCAGATCCACTCTGCTCGGCAAAAGCATCCACTCCCAGGCTGGGCATCCCCAGGCGGGCGCTTCCAACCCACTCCCACCCAAGATATGGGCTCAGGAGAGACTTGGGATGCATTTGTCTATCCAGGTCCTAGCTATTGTTTCCTACTCTATCTGCATGCGTATGCGTGTGGGTGTGTTTGGAGAGAGAGAGGGAGGGAGGGAGAATGAGAGAAAGAGGGAGAGAACGAGGGCGAGAAGGAGAGAGGAGGACCTTCACTCCTTTCTGGATCCATTCAGCTCATTCAGTTCAATGCCTCTTAGTCCTTGTCCATGGAGTTGGGGGCCCCCTGCCACACGGAGATGTGGTCTCGCCAGAGGGGGATGGCCCAGTGCAGCTCTTGCCCCAGCCACAGCCGGGACCAGGAGAGCCTCTGAAGCTTGGCAGCCGCGTGGGAACTCCCCTGAGAGCTTGCTGGAGGAGACCAATCCAGCGTCCTGAACGCATCACACCTGCTTTCAATCAGGCCTCCATTGCCTGGCGCCCTGCTGCCAAGAGAGGCTCTTCTCCAAAGGACACAAGGACATTTCCCTCAGCCTCCTGTCTGTGTGTGTGTGTGTGTGTGTGTGTGTGTGCCTGTGTGTGTGTGTGTGAGAGAGAGAGAGCGAGAGAGAGAAGGAGAACAGGCGGATGAGCCCAGCTGCCAACACTCTAGCCCCCGAAGCCCCCCATGTATTCCTCGGCACCACACTCCTTCTCACCTACCTGAAGCCGTGATGGGGACGGCTTGACCAGGGCCAGCTGGCGGTCCAATCCCGAGGCTGTGTGTGTCTGGGCGCCTGCCTCTAGGGGACCCCAAGCACGCCAAAGCCCAGGACCTGTTCCAAGCCTTCCAAACCCACTGCCACCCAACCAGGCGGCGAACTCCCCTCCAAATCCGGAAGGCACACCTCCGCCCTCCGCCTGACAGGAGGTGTCTCGGAGGAGAGAGTCCCTGGTGCCCAGGAAACACCCACATATCCTCTGGGGGCTTGCTGTGAGTGCGACCCGCTCAAGCCTCCATCCGCCCCTGACGTGGAGCCTGCGCCTTTGGAGCCTTGCCACTCCCACCTCTTAGAGCCTCGGAGCTGCACCTGAGGCCGGAAGGGGCTCTGGCGCCCTCGTGTGGACAGAGGCGCGAACAGCCCCTCTCAGGCTTGCCTTCTCTCTCTGGCTCAGCAGGCCCCGGGGGGCTGCTTGGGCTGGGGCCCAGAGGAGGGTGGGGGCTCCAGCCCCCGCCAAGAAGGGCCCTTCCACCTGGGCTCTATCTCCCTCTCTCAAAGGCGTTCTTTGTTCCCCTGTCAACCTAGGCCATGCCTCGCCGTGGAAATCCTTAGCTCCAAATCCCTCAGGGTGTGCCAGCCTGCACCCGTGTGGATGCAGCCTTGCCCAGATGGACTGAGGAAGATAGGCGTGTAAGGAGGGAACGAGTCGTTTTCCCCCTTCCTCATCCCCCTGCGATCCCATACTCCTTGCCATTCAGTCTTGCCTCGATTCTTTCCTTCTGGCTTGGTTCATCTTGCCAGGTCTCTCTTTCTCCCTTGGTTTTCAAACTCTCTTGACCCCACCTGGAGTGTGCCTCATCTGGAGCCCCATTTGTGCTTCCCAAGGCACAGAGTGTCCCAAGCACACAAAACCAACCCAAGCAGCCCTTCTCCCCAGGGGGCCCGAAGGAAGCTCAGCCAGAGCTGTTGTGGATCCGTCAAGAGAGCGGCCTGCAGATGCCCGGCCTGGCTCGAGCTCCCATCATCTCAGCAGGTGCAGAGAAAGCAGAGGAGAGCCTCCCTCGGACAGACCAAGGGAGGTTCCTGAGCCCTCTGGAGAGACAAGGCCCAGCGCCGGGCACTGCTGCTCTCCCAATTCGCTCTCCCTTTGGGCACCACCCGGGCACCCCTCACAGCCCCTGCATGCGCATCCCAAAACCCAGGCCACGCTGGGATTCCACACTCATCAGCTCCAGCACGGAACCCAGGAACGAGAACAGAAACCCACCCACCCAGCCAGCACGTGGGGAGGGGGCCTGAAGAAACACTGCCAAATCCAGATAGCCAGCCGCCGTCCAGCACCAGACAAAGGAACACCATCACGCATGCCTAGAGAAGTCCATACCACAACCAGCTCGAGGCTCCTACTCAGGCCTGTCCCCTGAGGACGCCTCTCAAGGACCACCCCTGGGCAGGCTGTAGAAAAGAAGGTGCCTTCACACCGCGTGGGCGTGTATGTCCATTTGTCCAACCACGATGGACCACAGGATCCAGGGCATGCCCCAAAGACCCCTGGAACCACCGTCGGACCCAGCACTCCCCCTCACGGCCATAGACCCCGACAAAGGGTCTCTTCTCAGCGTGAAACGCCCCACTCGCTTCAGGCAGCCCTCTTCCCAAGAGCAGCACATGGAAAGACATTCGTGGTCCATGGACAGATGCTTGGCTGAGCAAGCAGCTGTCCTTCTCCCCAACAGAAGCGGGCTCAGCAATCCAGCGGCGCAGAAATCGGTGCCATGGGCAGCCCCAGTGTTGTGAAGAGAAACGCTCACACGAAAGGAAAGAGGTCTGGGAGGGAGACACACAGCCCATGGGAAACCCCTTCCCTCTCCCATCTCACCAGGGACACCCAGGAACTGGCTTCCAGGAAGGAAACCCCTGCACTGCCATCCAGATGCTGCTTGCCAAATGGGAGGGCGAGGCTGTGGGAATGCCTGGCATTGGGGAGGTCCGAGATCCAAACCCCGCCCTTGAGGGGCCTGGCGGGGGGCCCAGATCCCTCCTTCCATGGAGCGCAAGCTACGATGTCTAGTCCCTCTTCTGGGAACCCAAGGGAGGCGAAGGGGAGCCAAACAGGATGGATAGACATGGCCGATGGGATCCCTGTGTTGGGAAAGTGCAATGGATCCACTTCGAGCAGCGCCCCGCGAAAAGGAGTCCTGAACATTCAACCCCAACACATGAGCGTCTCAGCGCTCCCCAGACAAGGTGTCACGCTCGAGAGGGCTGCCCCTGGGGAAAAGAGACGGGCCGAAGGACTCCGTGGATTCCGTCCAGATGGCCTGGCCTAGCCCATCGGACCCGACCGAATTCCCTGGTGAGGAGGAAGAGATGAGGACAAAGACCTGCTTCGTTTGGAGTGGATTGACTTCCCCAGGTATTCTCCTGCACCCGTGTGTGGTATGCAGATCCACTCTGCTCGGCAAAAGCATCCACTCCCAGGCTGGGCATCCCCAGGCGGGCGCTTCCAACCCACTCCCACCCAAGATATGGGCTCAGGAGAGACTTGGGATGCATTTGTCTATCCAGGTCCTAGCTATTGTTTCCTACTCTATCTGCATGCGTATGCGTGTGGGTGTGTTTGGAGAGAGAGAGGGAGGGAGGGAGAATGAGAGAAAGAGGGAGAGAACGAGGGCGAGAAGGAGAGAGGAGGACCTTCACTCCTTTCTGGATCCATTCAGCTCATTCAGTTCAATGCCTCTTAGTCCTTGTCCATGGAGTTGGGGGCCCCCTGCCACACGGAGATGTGGTCTCGCCAGAGGGGGATGGCCCAGTGCAGCTCTTGCCCCAGCCACAGCCGGGACCAGGAGAGCCTCTGAAGCTTGGCAGCCGCGTGGGAACTCCCCTGAGAGCTTGCTGGAGGAGACCAATCCAGCGTCCTGAACGCATCACACCTGCTTTCAATCAGGCCTCCATTGCCTGGCGCCCTGCTGCCAAGAGAGGCTCTTCTCCAAAGGACACAAGGACATTTCCCTCAGCCTCCTGTCTGTGTGTGTGTGTGTGTGTGTGTGTGTGTGCCTGTGTGTGTGTGTGTGAGAGAGAGAGAGCGAGAGAGAGAAGGAGAACAGGCGGATGAGCCCAGCTGCCAACACTCTAGCCCCCGAAGCCCCCCATGTATTCCTCGGCACCACACTCCTTCTCACCTACCTGAAGCCGTGATGGGGACGGCTTGACCAGGGCCAGCTGGCGGTCCAATCCCGAGGCTGTGTGTGTCTGGGCGCCTGCCTCTAGGGGACCCCAAGCACGCCAAAGCCCAGGACCTGTTCCAAGCCTTCCAAACCCACTGCCACCCAACCAGGCGGCGAACTCACCTCCAAATCCGGAAGGCACACCTCCGCCCTCCGCCTGACAGGAGGTGTCTCGGAGGAGAGAGTCCCTGGTGCCCAGGAAACACCCACATATCCTCTGGGGGCCTGCTGTGAGTGCGACGCGCTCAAGCCTCCATCCGCCCCTGACGTGGAGCCTGCGCCTTTGGAGCCTTGCCACTCCCACCTCTTAGAGCCTCGGAGCTGCACCTGAGGCCGGAAGGGGCTCTGGCGCCCTCGTGTGGACAGAGGCGCGAACAGCCCCTCTCAGGCTTGCCTTCTCTCTCTGGCTCAGCAGGCCCCGGGGGGCTGCTTGGGCTGGGGCCCAGAGGAGGGTGGGGGCTCCAGCCCCCGCCAAGAAGGGCCCTTCCACCTGGGCTCTATCTCCCTCTCTCAAAGGCGTTCTTTGTTCCCCTGTCAACCTAGGCCATGCCTCGCCGTGGAAATCCTTAGCTCCAAATCCCTCAGGGTGTGCCAGCCTGCACCCGTGTGGATGCAGCCTTGCCCAGATGGACTGAGGAAGATAGGCGTGTAAGGAGGGAACGAGTCGTTTTCCCCCTTCCTCATCCCCCTGCGATCCCATACTCCTTGCCATTCAGTCTTGCCTCGATTCTTTCCTTCTGGCTTGGTTCATCTTGCCAGGTCTCTCTTTCTCCCTTGGTTTTCAAACTCTCTTGACCCCACCTGGAGTGTGCCTCATCTGGAGCCCCATTTGTGCTTCCCAAGGCACAGAGTGTCCCAACCACACAAAACCAACCCAAGCAGCCCTTCTCCCCAGGGGGCCCGAAGGAAGCTCAGCCAGAGCTGTTGTGGATCCGTCAAGAGAGCGGCCTGCAGATGCCCGGCCTGGCTCGAGCTCCCATCATCTCAGCAGGTGCAGAGAAAGCAGAGGAGAGCCTCCCTCGGACAGACCAAGGGAGGTTCCTGAGCCCTCTGGAGAGACAAGGCCCAGCGCCGGGCACTGCTGCTCTCCCAATTCGCTCTCCCTTTGGGCACCACCCGGGCACCCCTCACAGCCCCTGCATGCGCATCCCAAAACCCAGGCCACGCTGGGATTCCACACTCATCAGCTCCAGCACGGAACCCAGGAACGAGAACAGAAACCCACCCACCCAGCCAGCACGTGGGGAGGGGGCCTGAAGAAACACTGCCAAATCCAGATAGCCAGCCGCCGTCCAGCACCAGACAAAGGAACACCATCACGCATGCCTAGAGAAGTCCATACCACAACCAGCTCGAGGCTCCTACTCAGGCCTGTCCCCTGAGGACGCCTCTCAAGGACCACCCCTGGGCAGGCTGTAGAAAAGAAGGTGCCTTCACACCGGGTGGGCGTGTATGTCCATTTGTCCAACCACGATGGACCACAGGATCCAGGGCATGCCCCAAAGACCCCTGGAACCACCGTCGGACCCAGCACTCCCCCTCACGGCCATAGACCCCGACAAAGGGTCTCTTCTCAGCGTGAAACGCCCCACTCGCTTCAGGCAGCCCTCTTCCCAAGAGCAGCACATGGAAAGACATTCGTGGTCCATGGACAGATGCTTGGCTGAGCAAGCAGCTGTCCTTCTCCCCAACAGAAGCGGGCTCAGCAATCCAGCGGCGCAGAAATCGGTGCCATGGGCAGCCCCAGTGTTGCGAAGAGAAACGCTCACACGAAAGGAAAGAGGTCTGGGAGGGAGACACACAGCCCATGGGAAACCCCTTCCCTCTCCCATCTCACCAGGGACACCCAGGAACTGGCTTCCAGGAAGGAAACCCCTGCACTGCCATCCAGATGCTGCTTGCCAAATGGGAGGGCGAGGCTGTGGGAATGCCTGGCATTGGGGAGGTCCGAGATCCAAACCCCGCCCTTGAGGGGCCTGGCGGGGGGCCCAGATCCCTCCTTCCATGGAGCGCAAGCTACGATGTCTAGTCCCTCTTCTGGGAACCCAAGGGAGGCGAAGGGGAGCCAAACAGGATGGATAGACATGGCCGATGGGATCCCTGTGTTGGGAAAGTGCAATGGATCCACTTCGAGCAGCGCCCCGCGAAAAGGAGTCCTGAACATTCAACCCCAACACATGAGCGTCTCAGCGCTCCCCAGACAAGGTGTCACGCTCGAGAGGGCTGCCCCTGGGGAAAAGAGACGGGCCGAAGGACTCCGTGGATTCCGTCCAGATGGCCTGGCCTAGCCCATCGGACCCGACCGAATTCCCTGGTGAGGAGGAAGAGATGAGGACAAAGACCTGCTTCGTTTGGAGTGGATTGACTTCCCCAGGTATTCTCCTGCACCCGTGTGTGGTATGCAGATCCACTCTGCTCGGCAAAAGCATCCACTCCCAGGCTGGGCATCCCCAGGCGGGCGCTTCCAACCCACTCCCACCCAAGATATGGGCTCAGGAGAGACTTGGGATGCATTTGTCTATCCAGGTCCTAGCTATTGTTTCCTACTCTATCTGCATGCGTATGCGTGTGGGTGTGTTTGGAGAGAGAGAGGGAGGGAGGGAGAATGAGAGAAAGAGGGAGAGAACGAGGGCGAGAAGGAGAGAGGAGGACCTTCACTCCTTTCTGGATCCATTCAGCTCATTCAGTTCAATGCCTCTTAGTCCTTGTCCATGGAGTTGGGGGCCCCCTGCCACACGGAGATGTGGTCTCGCCAGAGGGGGATGGCCCAGTGCAGCTCTTGCCCCAGCCACAGCCGGGACCAGGAGAGCCTCTGAAGCTTGGCAGCCGCGTGGGAACTCCCCTGAGAGCTTGCTGGAGGAGACCAATCCAGCGTCCTGAACGCATCACACCTGCTTTCAATCAGGCCTCCATTGCCTGGCGCCCTGCTGCCAAGAGAGGCTCTTCTCCAAAGGACACAAGGACATTTCCCTCAGCCTCCTGTCTGTGTGTGTGTGTGTGTGTGTGTGTGTGTGCCTGTGTGTGTGTGTGTGAGAGAGAGCGAGCGAGAGAGAGAAGGAGAACAGGCGGATGAGCCCAGCTGCCAACACTCTAGCCCCCGAAGCCCCCCATGTATTCCTCGGCACCACACTCCTTCTCACCTACCTGAAGCCGTGATGGGGACGGCTTGACCAGGGCCAGCTGGCGGTCCAATCCCGAGGCTGTGTGTGTCTGGGCGCCTGCCTCTAGGGGACCCCAAGCACGCCAAAGCCCAGGACCTGTTCCAAGCCTTCCAAACCCACTGCCACCCAACCAGGCGGCGAACTCACCTCCAAATCCGGAAGGCACACCTCCGCCCTCCGCCTGACAGGAGGTGTCTCGGAGGAGAGAGTCCCTGGTGCCCAGGAAACACCCACATATCCTCTGGGGGCTTGCTGTGAGTGCGACCCGCTCAAGCCTCCATCCGCCCCTGACGTGGAGCCTGCGCCTTTGGAGCCTTGCCACTCCCACCTCTTAGAGCCTCGGAGCTGCACCTGAGGCCGGAAGGGGCTCTGGCGCCCTCGTGTGGACAGAGGCGCGAACAGCCCCTCTCAGGCTTGCCTTCTCTCTCTGGCTCAGCAGGCCCCGGGGGGCTGCTTGGGCTGGGGCCCAGAGGAGGGTGGGGGCTCCAGCCCCCGCCAAGAAGGGCCCTTCCACCTGGGCTCTATCTCCCTCTCTCAAAGGCGTTCTTTGTTCCCCTGTCAACCTAGGCCATGCCTCGCCGTGGAAATCCTTAGCTCCAAATCCCTCAGGGTGTGCCAGCCTGCACCCGTGTGGATGCAGCCTTGCCCAGATGGACTGAGGAAGATAGGCGTGTAAGGAGGGAACGAGTCGTTTTCCCCCTTCCTCATCCCCCTGCGATCCCATACTCCTTGCCATTCAGTCTTGCCTCGATTCTTTCCTTCTGGCTTGGTTCATCTTGCCAGGTCTCTCTTTCTCCCTTGGTTTTCAAACTCTCTTGACCCCACCTGGAGTGTGCCTCATCTGGAGCCCCATTTGTGCTTCCCAAGGCACAGAGTGTCCCAAGCACACAAAACCAACCCAAGCAGCCCTTCTCCCCAGGGGGCCCGAAGGAAGCTCAGCCAGAGCTGTTGTGGATCCGTCAAGAGAGCGGCCTGCAGATGCCCGGCCTGGCTCGAGCTCCCATCATCTCAGCAGGTGCAGAGAAAGCAGAGGAGAGCCTCCCTCGGACAGACCAAGGGAGGTTCCTGAGCCCTCTGGAGAGACAAGGCCCAGCGCCGGGCACTGCTGCTCTCCCAATTCGCTCTCCCTTTGGGCACCACCCGGGCACCCCTCACAGCCCCTGCATGCGCATCCCAAAACCCAGGCCACGCTGGGATTCCACACTCATCAGCTCCAGCACGGAACCCAGGAACGAGAACAGAAACCCACCCACCCAGCCAGCACGTGGGGAGGGGGCCTGAAGAAACACTGCCAAATCCAGATAGCCAGCCGCCGTCCAGCACCAGACAAAGGAACACCATCACGCATGCCTAGAGAAGTCCATACCACAACCAGCTCGAGGCTCCTACTCAGGCCTGTCCCCTGAGGACGCCTCTCAAGGACCACCCCTGGGCAGGCTGTAGAAAAGAAGGTGCCTTCACACCGCGTGGGCGTGTATGTCCATTTGTCCAACCACGATGGACCACAGGATCCAGGGCATGCCCCAAAGACCCCTGGAACCACCGTCGGACCCAGCACTCCCCCTCACGGCCATAGACCCCGACAAAGGGTCTCTTCTCAGCGTGAAACGCCCCACTCGCTTCAGGCAGCCCTCTTCCCAAGAGCAGCACATGGAAAGACATTCGTGGTCCATGGACAGATGCTTGGCTGAGCAAGCAGCTGTCCTTCTCCCCAACAGAAGCGGGCTCAGCAATCCAGCGGCGCAGAAATCGGTGCCATGGGCAGCCCCAGTGTTGTGAAGAGAAACGCTCACACGAAAGGAAAGAGGTCTGGGAGGGAGACACACAGCCCATGGGAAACCCCTTCCCTCTCCCATCTCACCAGGGACACCCAGGAACTGGCTTCCAGGAAGGAAACCCCTGCACTGCCATCCAGATGCTGCTTGCCAAATGGGAGGGCGAGGCTGTGGGAATGCCTGGCATTGGGGAGGTCCGAGATCCAAACCCCGCCCTTGAGGGGCCTGGCGGGGGGCCCAGATCCCTCCTTCCATGGAGCGCAAGCTACGATGTCTAGTCCCTCTTCTGGGAACCCAAGGGAGGCGAAGGGGAGCCAAACAGGATGGATAGACATGGCCGATGGGATCCCTGTGTTGGGAAAGTGCAATGGATCCACTTCGAGCAGCGCCCCGCGAAAAGGAGTCCTGAACATTCAACCCCAACACATGAGCGTCTCAGCGCTCCCCAGACAAGGTGTCACGCTCGAGAGGGCTGCCCCTGGGGAAAAGAGACGGGCCGAAGGACTCCGTGGATTCCGTCCAGATGGCCTGGCCTAGCCCATCGGACCCGACCGAATTCCCTGGTGAGGAGGAAGAGATGAGGACAAAGACCTGCTTCGTTTGGAGTGGATTGACTTCCCCAGGTATTCTCCTGCACCCGTGTGTGGTATGCAGATCCACTCTGCTCGGCAAAAGCATCCACTCCCAGGCTGGGCATCCCCAGGCGGGCGCTTCCAACCCACTCCCACCCAAGATATGGGCTCAGGAGAGACTTGGGATGCATTTGTCTATCCAGGTCCTAGCTATTGTTTCCTACTCTATCTGCATGCGTATGCGTGTGGGTGTGTTTGGAGAGAGAGAGGGAGGGAGGGAGAATGAGAGAAAGAGGGAGAGAACGAGGGCGAGAAGGAGAGAGGAGGACCTTCACTCCTTTCTGGATCCATTCAGCTCATTCAGTTCAATGCCTCTTAGTCCTTGTCCATGGAGTTGGGGGCCCCCTGCCACACGGAGATGTGGTCTCGCCAGAGGGGGATGGCCCAGTGCAGCTCTTGCCCCAGCCACAGCCGGGACCAGGAGAGCCTCTGAAGCTTGGCAGCCGCGTGGGAACTCCCCTGAGAGCTTGCTGGAGGAGACCAATCCAGCGTCCTGAACGCATCACACCTGCTTTCAATCAGGCCTCCATTGCCTGGCGCCCTGCTGCCAAGAGAGGCTCTTCTCCAAAGGACACAAGGACATTTCCCTCAGCCTCCTGTCTGTGTGTGTGTGTGTGTGTGTGTGTGTGTGCCTGTGTGTGTGTGTGTGAGAGAGAGAGAGCGAGAGAGAGAAGGAGAACAGGCGGATGAGCCCAGCTGCCAACACTCTAGCCCCCGAAGCCCCCCATGTATTCCTCGGCACCACACTCCTTCTCACCTACCTGAAGCCGTGATGGGGACGGCTTGACCAGGGCCAGCTGGCGGTCCAATCCCGAGGCTGTGTGTGTCTGGGCGCCTGCCTCTAGGGGACCCCAAGCACGCCAAAGCCCAGGACCTGTTCCAAGCCTTCCAAACCCACTGCCACCCAACCAGGCGGCGAACTCACCTCCAAATCCGGAAGGCACACCTCCGCCCTCCGCCTGACAGGAGGTGTCTCGGAGGAGAGAGTCCCTGGTGCCCAGGAAACACCCACATATCCTCTGGGGGCTTGCTGTGAGTGCGACCCGCTCAAGCCTCCATCCGCCCCTGACGTGGAGCCTGCGCCTTTGGAGCCTTGCCACTCCCACCTCTTAGAGCCTCGGAGCTGCACCTGAGGCCGGAAGGGGCTCTGGCGCCCTCGTGTGGACAGAGGCGCGAACAGCCCCTCTCAGGCTTGCCTTCTCTCTCTGGCTCAGCAGGCCCCGGGGGGCTGCTTGGGCTGGGGCCCAGAGGAGGGTGGGGGCTCCAGCCCCCGCCAAGAAGGGCCCTTCCACCTGGGCTCTATCTCCCTCTCTCAAAGGCGTTCTTTGTTCCCCTGTCAACCTAGGCCATGCCTCGCCGTGGAAATCCTTAGCTCCAAATCCCTCAGGGTGTGCCAGCCTGCACCCGTGTGGATGCAGCCTTGCCCAGATGGACTGAGGAAGATAGGCGTGTAAGGAGGGAACGAGTCGTTTTCCCCCTTCCTCATCCCCCTGCGATCCCATACTCCTTGCCATTCAGTCTTGCCTCGATTCTTTCCTTCTGGCTTGGTTCATCTTGCCAGGTCTCTCTTTCTCCCTTGGTTTTCAAACTCTCTTGACCCCACCTGGAGTGTGCCTCATCTGGAGCCCCATTTGTGCTTCCCAAGGCACAGAGTGTCCCAAGCACACAAAACCAACCCAAGCAGCCCTTCTCCCCAGGGGGCCCGAAGGAAGCTCAGCCAGAGCTGTTGTGGATCCGTCAAGAGAGCGGCCTGCAGATGCCCGGCCTGGCTCGAGCTCCCATCATCTCAGCAGGTGCAGAGAAAGCAGAGGAGAGCCTCCCTCGGACAGACCAAGGGAGGTTCCTGAGCCCTCTGGAGAGACAAGGCCCAGCGCCGGGCACTGCTGCTCTCCCAATTCGCTCTCCCTTTGGGCACCACCCGGGCACCCCTCACAGCCCCTGCATGCGCATCCCAAAACCCAGGCCACGCTGGGATTCCACACTCATCAGCTCCAGCACGGAACCCAGGAACGAGAACAGAAACCCACCCACCCAGCCGGCACGTGGGGAGGGGGCCTGAAGAAACACTGCCAAATCCAGATAGCCAGCCGCCGTCCAGCACCAGACAAAGGAACACCATCACGCATGCCTAGAGAAGTCCATACCACAACCAGCTCGAGGCTCCTACTCAGGCCTGTCCCCTGAGGACGCCTCTCAAGGACCACCCCTGGGCAGGCTGTAGAAAAGAAGGTGCCTTCACACCGCGTGGGCGTGTATGTCCATTTGTCCAACCACGATGGACCACAGGATCCAGGGCATGCCCCAAAGACCCCTGGAACCACCGTCGGACCCAGCACTCCCCCTCACGGCCATAGACCCCGACAAAGGGTCTCTTCTCAGCGTGAAACGCCCCACTCGCTTCAGGCAGCCCTCTTCCCAAGAGCAGCACATGGAAAGACATTCGTGGTCCATGGACAGATGCTTGGCTGAGCAAGCAGCTGTCCTTCTCCCCAACAGAAGCGGGCTCAGCAATCCAGCGGCGCAGAAATCGGTGCCATGGGCAGCCCCAGTGTTGCGAAGAGAAACGCTCACACGAAAGGAAAGAGGTCTGGGAGGGAGACACACAGCCCATGGGAAACCCCTTCCCTCTCCCATCTCACCAGGGACACCCAGGAACTGGCTTCCAGGAAGGAAACCCCTGCACTGCCATCCAGATGCTGCTTGCCAAATGGGAGGGCGAGGCTGTGGGAATGCCTGGCATTGGGGAGGTCCGAGATCCAAACCCCGCCCTTGAGGGGCCTGGCGGGGGGCCCAGATCCCTCCTTCCATGGAGCGCAAGCTACGATGTCTAGTCCCTCTTCTGGGAACCCAAGGGAGGCGAAGGGGAGCCAAACAGGATGGATAGACATGGCCGATGGGATCCCTGTGTTGGGAAAGTGCAATGGATCCACTTCGAGCAGCGCCCCGCGAAAAGGAGTCCTGAACATTCAACCCCAACACATGAGCGTCTCAGCGCTCCCCAGACAAGGTGTCACGCTCGAGAGGGCTGCCCCTGGGGAAAAGAGACGGGCCGAAGGACTCCGTGGATTCCGTCCAGATGGCCTGGCCTAGCCCATCGGACCCGACCGAATTCCCTGGTGAGGAGGAAGAGATGAGGACAAAGACCTGCTTCGTTTGGAGTGGATTGACTTCCCCAGGTATTCTCCTGCACCCGTGTGTGGTATGCAGATCCACTCTGCTCGGCAAAAGCATCCACTCCCAGGCTGGGCATCCCCAGGCGGGCGCTTCCAACCCACTCCCACCCAAGATATGGGCTCAGGAGAGACTTGGGATGCATTTGTCTATCCAGGTCCTAGCTATTGTTTCCTACTCTATCTGCATGCGTATGCGTGTGGGTGTGTTTGGAGAGAGAGAGGGAGGGAGGGAGAATGAGAGAAAGAGGGAGAGAACGAGGGCGAGAAGGAGAGAGGAGGACCTTCACTCCTTTCTGGATCCATTCAGCTCATTCAGTTCAATGCCTCTTAGTCCTTGTCCATGGAGTTGGGGGCCCCCTGCCACACGGAGATGTGGTCTCGCCAGAGGGGGATGGCCCAGTGCAGCTCTTGCCCCAGCCACAGCCGGGACCAGGAGAGCCTCTGAAGCTTGGCAGCCGCGTGGGAACTCCCCTGAGAGCTTGCTGGAGGAGACCAATCCAGCGTCCTGAACGCATCACACCTGCTTTCAATCAGGCCTCCATTGCCTGGCGCCCTGCTGCCAAGAGAGGCTCTTCTCCAAAGGACACAAGGACATTTCCCTCAGCCTCCTGTCTGTGTGTGTGTGTGTGTGTGTGTGTGCCTGTGTGTGTGTGTGTGAGAGAGAGAGAGCGAGAGAGAGAAGGAGAACAGGCGGATGAGCCCAGCTGCCAACACTCTAGCCCCCGAAGCCCCCCATGTATTCCTCGGCACCACACTCCTTCTCACCTACCTGAAGCCGTGATGGGGACGGCTTGACCAGGGCCAGCTGGCGGTCCAATCCCGAGGCTGTGTGTGTCTGGGCGCCTGCCTCTAGGGGACCCCAAGCACGCCAAAGCCCAGGACCTGTTCCAAGCCTTCCAAACCCACTGCCACCCAACCAGGCGGCGAACTCACCTCCAAATCCGGAAGGCACACCTCCGCCCTCCGCCTGACAGGAGGTGTCTCGGAGGAGAGAGTCCCTGGTGCCCAGGAAACACCCACATATCCTCTGGGGGCTTGCTGTGAGTGCGACGCGCTCAAGCCTCCATCCGCCCCTGACGTGGAGCCTGCGCCTTTGGAGCCTTGCCACTCCCACCTCTTAGAGCCTCGGAGCTGCACCTGAGGCCGGAAGGGGCTCTGGCGCCCTCGTGTGGACAGAGGCGCGAACAGCCCCTCTCAGGCTTGCCTTCCTTCTCTGGCTCAGCAGGCCCCGGGGGGCTGCTTGGGCTGGGGCCCAGAGGAGGGTGGGGGCTCCAGCCCCCGCCAAGAAGGGCCCTTCCACCTGGGCTCTATCTCCCTCTCTCAAAGGCGTTCTTTGTTCCCCTGTCAACCTAGGCCATGCCTCGCCGTGGAAATCCTTAGCTCCAAATCCCTCAGGGTGTGCCAGCCTGCACCCGTGTGGATGCAGCCTTGCCCAGATGGACTGAGGAAGATAGGCGTGTAAGGAGGGAACGAGTCGTTTTCCCCCTTCCTCATCCCCCTGCGATCCCATACTCCTTGCCATTCAGTCTTGCCTCGATTCTTTCCTTCTGGCTTGGTTCATCTTGCCAGGTCTCTCTTTCTCCCTTGGTTTTCAAACTCTCTTGACCCCACCTGGAGTGTGCCTCATCTGGAGCCCCATTTGTGCTTCCCAAGGCACAGAGTGTCCCAACCACACAAAACCAACCCAAGCAGCCCTTCTCCCCAGGGGGCCCGAAGGAAGCTCAGCCAGAGCTGTTGTGGATCCGTCAAGAGAGCGGCCTGCAGATGCCCGGCCTGGCTCGAGCTCCCATCATCTCAGCAGGTGCAGAGAAAGCAGAGGAGAGCCTCCCTCGGACAGACCAAGGGAGGTTCCTGAGCCCTCTGGAGAGACAAGGCCCAGCGCCGGGCACTGCTGCTCTCCCAATTCGCTCTCCCTTTGGGCACCACCCGGGCACCCCTCACAGCCCCTGCATGCGCATCCCAAAACCCAGGCCACGCTGGGATTCCACACTCATCAGCTCCAGCACGGAACCCAGGAACGAGAACAGAAACCCACCCACCCAGCCGGCACGTGGGGAGGGGGCCTGAAGAAACACTGCCAAATCCAGATAGCCAGCCGCCGTCCAGCACCAGACAAAGGAACACCATCACGCATGCCTAGAGAAGTCCATACCACAACCAGCTCGAGGCTCCTACTCAGGCCTGTCCCCTGAGGACGCCTCTCAAGGACCACCCCTGGGCAGGCTGTAGAAAAGAAGGTGCCTTCACACCGCGTGGGCGTGTATGTCCATTTGTCCAACCACGATGGACCACAGGATCCAGGGCATGCCCCAAAGACCCCTGGAACCACCGTCGGACCCAGCACTCCCCCTCACGGCCATAGACCCCGACAAAGGGTCTCTTCTCAGCGTGAAACGCCCCACTCGCTTCAGGCAGCCCTCTTCCCAAGAGCAGCACATGGAAAGACATTCGTGGTCCATGGACAGATGCTTGGCTGAGCAAGCAGCTGTCCTTCTCCCCAACAGAAGCGGGCTCAGCAATCCAGCGGCGCAGAAATCGGTGCCATGGGCAGCCCCAGTGTTGCGAAGAGAAACGCTCACACGAAAGGAAAGAGGTCTGGGAGGGAGACACACAGCCCATGGGAAACCCCTTCCCTCTCCCATCTCACCAGGGACACCCAGGAACTGGCTTCCAGGAAGGAAACCCCTGCACTGCCATCCAGATGCTGCTTGCCAAATGGGAGGGCGAGGCTGTGGGAATGCCTGGCATTGGGGAGGTCCGAGATCCAAACCCCGCCCTTGAGGGGCCTGGCGGGGGGCCCAGATCCCTCCTTCCATGGAGCGCAAGCTACGATGTCTAGTCCCTCTTCTGGGAACCCAAGGGAGGCGAAGGGGAGCCAAACAGGATGGATAGACATGGCCGATGGGATCCCTGTGTTGGGAAAGTGCAATGGATCCACTTCGAGCAGCGCCCCGCGAAAAGGAGTCCTGAACATTCAACCCCAACACATGAGCGTCTCAGCGCTCCCCAGACAAGGTGTCACGCTCGAGAGGGCTGCCCCTGGGGAAAAGAGACGGGCCGAAGGACTCCGTGGATTCCGTCCAGATGGCCTGGCCTAGCCCATCGGACCCGACCGAATTCCCTGGTGAGGAGGAAGAGATGAGGACAAAGACCTGCTTCGTTTGGAGTGGATTGACTTCCCCAGGTATTCTCCTGCACCCGTGTGTGGTATGCAGATCCACTCTGCTCGGCAAAAGCATCCACTCCCAGGCTGGGCATCCCCAGGCGGGCGCTTCCAACCCACTCCCACCCAAGATATGGGCTCAGGAGAGACTTGGGATGCATTTGTCTATCCAGGTCCTAGCTATTGTTTCCTACTCTATCTGCATGCGTATGCGTGTGGGTGTGTTTGGAGAGAGAGAGGGAGGGAGGGAGAATGAGAGAAAGAGGGAGAGAACGAGGGCGAGAAGGAGAGAGGAGGACCTTCACTCCTTTCTGGATCCATTCAGCTCATTCAGTTCAATGCCTCTTAGTCCTTGTCCATGGAGTTGGGGGCCCCCTGCCACACGGAGATGTGGTCTCGCCAGAGGGGGATGGCCCAGTGCAGCTCTTGCCCCAGCCACAGCCGGGACCAGGAGAGCCTCTGAAGCTTGGCAGCCGCGTGGGAACTCCCCTGAGAGCTTGCTGGAGGAGACCAATCCAGCGTCCTGAACGCATCACACCTGCTTTCAATCAGGCCTCCATTGCCTGGCGCCCTGCTGCCAAGAGAGGCTCTTCTCCAAAGGACACAAGGACATTTCCCTCAGCCTCCTGTCTGTGTGTGTGTGTGTGTGTGTGTGTGCCTGTGTGTGTGTGTGTGAGAGAGAGAGAGCGAGAGAGAGAAGGAGAACAGGCGGATGAGCCCAGCTGCCAACACTCTAGCCCCCGAAGCCCCCCATGTATTCCTCGGCACCACACTCCTTCTCACCTACCTGAAGCCGTGATGGGGACGGCTTGACCAGGGCCAGCTGGCGGTCCAATCCCGAGGCTGTGTGTGTCTGGGCGCCTGCCTCTAGGGGACCCCAAGCACGCCAAAGCCCAGGACCTGTTCCAAGCCTTCCAAACCCACTGCCACCCAACCAGGCGGCGAACTCACCTCCAAATCCGGAAGGCACACCTCCGCCCTCCGCCTGACAGGAGGTGTCTCGGAGGAGAGAGTCCCTGGTGCCCAGGAAACACCCACATATCCTCTGGGGGCTTGCTGTGAGTGCGACCCGCTCAAGCCTCCATCCGCCCCTGACGTGGAGCCTGCGCCTTTGGAGCCTTGCCACTCCCACCTCTTAGAGCCTCGGAGCTGCACCTGAGGCCGGAAGGGGCTCTGGCGCCCTCGTGTGGACAGAGGCGCGAACAGCCCCTCTCAGGCTTGCCTTCTCTCTCTGGCTCAGCAGGCCCCGGGGGGCTGCTTGGGCTGGGGCCCAGAGGAGGCTGGGGGCTCCAGCCCCCGCCAAGAAGGGCCCTTCCACCTGGGCTCTATCTCCCTCTCTCAAAGGCGTTCTTTGTTCCCCTGTCAACCTAGGCCATGCCTCGCCGTGGAAATCCTTAGCTCCAAATCCCTCAGGGTGTGCCAGCCTGCACCCGTGTGGATGCAGCCTTGCCCAGATGGACTGAGGAAGATAGGCGTGTAAGGAGGGAACGAGTCGTTTTCCCCCTTCCTCATCCCCCTGCGATCCCATACTCCTTGCCATTCAGTCTTGCCTCGATTCTTTCCTTCTGGCTTGGTTCATCTTGCCAGGTCTCTCTTTCTCCCTTGGTTTTCAAACTCTCTTGACCCCACCTGGAGTGTGCCTCATCTGGAGCCCCATTTGTGCTTCCCAAGGCACAGAGTGTCCCAAGCACACAAAACCAACCCAAGCAGCCCTTCTCCCCAGGGGGCCCGAAGGAAGCTCAGCCAGAGCTGTTGTGGATCCGTCAAGAGAGCGGCCTGCAGATGCCCGGCCTGGCTCGAGCTCCCATCATCTCAGCAGGTGCAGAGAAAGCAGAGGAGAGCCTCCCTCGGACAGACCAAGGGAGGTTCCTGAGCCCTCTGGAGAGACAAGGCCCAGCGCCGGGCACTGCTGCTCTCCCAATTCGCTCTCCCTTTGGGCACCACCCGGGCACCCCTCACAGCCCCTGCATGCGCATCCCAAAACCCAGGCCACGCTGGGATTCCACACTCATCAGCTCCAGCACGGAACCCAGGAACGAGAACAGAAACCCACCCACCCAGCCAGCACGTGGGGAGGGGGCCTGAAGAAACACTGCCAAATCCAGATAGCCAGCCGCCGTCCAGCACCAGACAAAGGAACACCATCACGCATGCCTAGAGAAGTCCATACCACAACCAGCTCGAGGCTCCTACTCAGGCCTGTCCCCTGAGGACGCCTCTCAAGGACCACCCCTGGGCAGGCTGTAGAAAAGAAGGTGCCTTCACACCGGGTGGGCGTGTATGTCCATTTGTCCAACCACGATGGACCACAGGATCCAGGGCATGCCCCAAAGACCCCTGGAACCACCGTCGGACCCAGCACTCCCCCTCACGGCCATAGACCCCGACAAAGGGTCTCTTCTCAGCGTGAAACGCCCCACTCGCTTCAGGCAGCCCTCTTCCCAAGAGCAGCACATGGAAAGACATTCGTGGTCCATGGACAGATGCTTGGCTGAGCAAGCAGCTGTCCTTCTCCCCAACAGAAGCGGGCTCAGCAATCCAGCGGCGCAGAAATCGGTGCCATGGGCAGCCCCAGTGTTGCGAAGAGAAACGCTCACACGAAAGGAAAGAGGTCTGGGAGGGAGACACACAGCCCATGGGAAACCCCCTCCCTCTCCCATCTCACCAGGGACACCCAGGAACTGGCTTCCAGGAAGGAAACCCCTGCACTGCCATCCAGATGCTGCTTGCCAAATGGGAGGGCGAGGCTGTGGGAATGCCTGGCATTGGGGAGGTCCGAGATCCAAACCCCGCCCTTGAGGGGCCTGGCGGGGGGCCCAGATCCCTCCTTCCATGGAGCGCAAGCTACGATGTCTAGTCCCTCTTCTGGGAACCCAAGGGAGGCGAAGGGGAGCCAAACAGGATGGATAGACATGGCCGATGGGATCCCTGTGTTGGGAAAGTGCAATGGATCCACTTCGAGCAGCGCCCCGCGAAAAGGAGTCCTGAACATTCAACCCCAACACATGAGCGTCTCAGCGCTCCCCAGACAAGGTGTCACGCTCGAGAGGGCTGCCCCTGGGGAAAAGAGACGGGCCGAAGGACTCCGTGGATTCCGTCCAGATGGCCTGGCCTAGCCCATCGGACCCGACCGAATTCCCTGGTGAGGAGGAAGAGATGAGGACAAAGACCTGCTTCGTTTGGAGTGGATTGACTTCCCCAGGTATTCTCCTGAACCCGTGTGTGGTATGCAGATCCACTCTGCTCGGCAAAAGCATCCACTCCCAGGCTGGGCATCCCCAGGCGGGCGCTTCCAACCCACTCCCACCCAAGATATGGGCTCAGGAGAGACTTGGGATGCATTTGTCTATCCAGGTCCTAGCTATTGTTTCCTACTCTATCTGCATGCGTATGCGTGTGGGTGTGTTTGGAGAGAGAGAGGGAGGGAGGGAGAATGAGAGAAAGAGGGAGAGAACGAGGGCGAGAAGGAGAGAGGAGGACCTTCACTCCTTTCTGGATCCATTCAGCTCATTCAGTTCAATGCCTCTTAGTCCTTGTCCATGGAGTTGGGGGCCCCCTGCCACACGGAGATGTGGTCTCGCCAGAGGGGGATGGCCCAGTGCAGCTCTTGCCCCAGCCACAGCCGGGACCAGGAGAGCCTCTGAAGCTTGGCAGCCGCGTGGGAACTCCCCTGAGAGCTTGCTGGAGGAGACCAATCCAGCGTCCTGAACGCATCACACCTGCTTTCAATCAGGCCTCCATTGCCTGGCGCCCTGCTGCCAAGAGAGGCTCTTCTCCAAAGGACACAAGGACATTTCCCTCAGCCTCCTGTCTGTGTGTGTGTGTGTGTGTGTGTGTGCCTGTGTGTGTGTGTGTGAGAGAGAGAGAGCGAGAGAGAGAAGGAGAACAGGCGGATGAGCCCAGCTGCCAACACTCTAGCCCCCGAAGCCCCCCATGTATTCCTCGGCACCACACTCCTTCTCACCTACCTGAAGCCGTGATGGGGACGGCTTGACCAGGGCCAGCTGGCGGTCCAATCCCGAGGCTGTGTGTGTCTGGGCGCCTGCCTCTAGGGGACCCCAAGCACGCCAAAGCCCAGGACCTGTTCCAAGCCTTCCAAACCCACTGCCACCCAACCAGGCGGCGAACTCCCCTCCAAATCCGGAAGGCACACCTCCGCCCTCCGCCTGACAGGAGGTGTCTCGGAGGAGAGAGTCCCTGGTGCCCAGGAAACACCCACATATCCTCTGGGGGCTTGCTGTGAGTGCGACCCGCTCAAGCCTCCATCCGCCCTCGACGTGGAGCCTGCGCCTTTGGAGCCTTGCCACTCCCACCTCTTAGAGCCTCGGAGCTGCACCTGAGGCCGGAAGGGGCTCTGGCGCCCTCGCGTGGACAGAGGCGCGAACAGCCCCTCTCAGGCTTGCCTTCTCTCTCTGGCTCAGCAGGCCCCGGGGGGCTGCTTGGGCTGGGGCCCAGAGGAGGGTGGGGGCTCCAGCCCCCGCCAAGAAGGGCCCTTCCACCTGGGCTCTATCTCCCTCTCTCAAAGGCGTTCTTCGTGCCCATGCCAACCTAGGCCATGCCTCGCCGTGGAAATCCTTAGCTCCAAATCCCTCAGGGTGTGCCAGCCTGCACCCGTGTGGATGCAGCCTTGCCCAGATGGACTGAGGAAGATAGGCGTGTAAGGAGGGAACGAGTCGTTTTCCCCCTTCCTCATCCCCCTGCGATCCCATACTCCTTGCCATTCAGTCTTGCCTCGATTCTTTCCTTCTGGCTTGGTTCATCTTGCCAGGTCTCTCTTTCTCCCTTGGTTTTCAAACTCTCTTGACCCCACCTGGAGTGTGCCTCATCTGGAGCCCCATTTGTGCTTCCCAAGGCACAGAGTGTCCCAAGCACACAAAACCAACCCAAGCAGCCCTTCTCCCCAGGGGGCCCGAAGGAAGCTCAGCCAGAGCTGTTGTGGATCCGTCAAGAGAGCGGCCTGCAGATGCCCGGCCTGGCTCGAGCTCCCATCATCTCAGCAGGTGCAGAGAAAGCAGAGGAGAGCCTCCCTCGGACAGACCAAGGGAGGTTCCTGAGCCCTCTGGAGAGACAAGGCCCAGCGCCGGGCACTGCTGCTCTCCCAATTCGCTCTCCCTTTGGGCACCACCCGGGCACCCCTCACAGCCCCTGCATGCGCATCCCAAAACCCAGGCCACGCTGGGATTCCACACTCATCAGCTCCAGCACGGAACCCAGGAACGAGAACAGAAACCCACCCACCCAGCCAGCACGTGGGGAGGGGGCCTGAAGAAACACTGCCAAATCCAGATAGCCAGCCGCCGTCCAGCACCAGACAAAGGAACACCATCACGCATGCCTAGAGAAGTCCATACCACAACCAGCTCGAGGCTCCTACTCAGGCCTGTCCCCTGAGGACGCCTCTCAAGGACCACCCCTGGGCAGGCTGTAGAAAAGAAGGTGCCTTCACACCGGGTGGGCGTGTATGTCCATTTGTCCAACCACGATGGACCACAGGATCCAGGGCATGCCCCAAAGACCCCTGGAACCACCGTCGGACCCAGCACTCCCCCTCACGGCCATAGACCCCGACAAAGGGTCTCTTCTCAGCGTGAAACGCCCCACTCGCTTCAGGCAGCCCTCTTCCCAAGAGCAGCACATGGAAAGACATTCGTGGTCCATGGACAGATGCTTGGCTGAGCAAGCAGCTGTCCTTCTCCCCAACAGAAGCGGGCTCAGCAATCCAGCGGCGCAGAAATCGGTGCCATGGGCAGCCCCAGTGTTGCGAAGAGAAACGCTCACACGAAAGGAAAGAGGTCTGGGAGGGAGACACACAGCCCATGGGAAACCCCTTCCCTCTCCCATCTCACCAGGGACACCCAGGAACTGGCTTCCAGGAAGGAAACCCCTGCACTGCCATCCAGATGCTGCTTGCCAAATGGGAGGGCGAGGCTGTGGGAATGCCTGGCATTGGGGAGGTCCGAGATCCAAACCCCGCCCTTGAGGGGCCTGGCGGGGGGCCCAGATCCCTCCTTCCATGGAGCGCAAGCTACGATGTCTAGTCCCTCTTCTGGGAACCCAAGGGAGGCGAAGGGGAGCCAAACAGGATGGATAGACATGGCCGATGGGATCCCTGTGTTGGGAAAGTGCAATGGATCCACTTCGAGCAGCGCCCCGCGAAAAGGAGTCCTGAACATTCAACCCCAACACATGAGCGTCTCAGCGCTCCCCAGACAAGGTGTCACGCTCGAGAGGGCTGCCCCTGGGGAAAAGAGACGGGCCGAAGGACTCCGTGGATTCCGTCCAGATGGCCTGGCCTAGCCCATCGGACCCGACCGAATTCCCTGGTGAGGAGGAAGAGATGAGGACAAAGACCTGCTTCGTTTGGAGTGGATTGACTTCCCCAGGTATTCTCCTGCACCCGTGTGTGGTATGCAGATCCACTCTGCTCGGCAAAAGCATCCACTCCCAGGCTGGGCATCCCCAGGCGGGCGCTTCCAACCCACTCCCACCCAAGATATGGGCTCAGGAGAGACTTGGGATGCATTTGTCTATCCAGGTCCTAGCTATTGTTTCCTACTCTATCTGCATGCGTATGCGTGTGGGTGTGTTTGGAGAGAGAGAGGGAGGGAGGGAGAATGAGAGAAAGAGGGAGAGAACGAGGGCGAGAAGGAGAGAGGAGGACCTTCACTCCTTTCTGGATCCATTCAGCTCATTCAGTTCAATGCCTCTTAGTCCTTGTCCATGGAGTTGGGGGCCCCCTGCCACACGGAGATGTGGTCTCGCCAGAGGGGGATGGCCCAGTGCAGCTCTTGCCCCAGCCACAGCCGGGACCAGGAGAGCCTCTGAAGCTTGGCAGCCGCGTGGGAACTCCCCTGAGAGCTTGCTGGAGGAGACCAATCCAGCGTCCTGAACGCATCACACCTGCTTTCAATCAGGCCTCCATTGCCTGGCGCCCTGCTGCCAAGAGAGGCTCTTCTCCAAAGGACACAAGGACATTTCCCTCAGCCTCCTGTCTGTGTGTGTGTGTGTGTGTGTGTGTGTGTGTGTGCCTGTGTGTGTGTGTGTGAGAGAGAGAGAGCGAGAGAGAGAAGGAGAACAGGCGGATGAGCCCAGCTGCCAACACTCTAGCCCCCGAAGCCCCCCATGTATTCCTCGGCACCACACTCCTTCTCACCTACCTGAAGCCGTGATGGGGACGGCTTGACCAGGGCCAGCTGGCGGTCCAATCCCGAGGCTGTGTGTGTCTGGGCGCCTGCCTCTAGGGGACCCCAAGCACGCCAAAGCCCAGGACCTGTTCCAAGCCTTCCAAACCCACTGCCACCCAACCAGGCGGCGAACTCACCTCCAAATCCGGAAGGCACACCTCCGCCCTCCGCCTGACAGGAGGTGTCTCGGAGGAGAGAGTCCCTGGTGCCCAGGAAACACCCACATATCCTCTGGGGGCTTGCTGTGAGTGCGACGCGCTCAAGCCTCCATCCGCCCCTGACGTGGAGCCTGCGCCTTTGGAGCCTTGCCACTCCCACCTCTTAGAGCCTCGGAGCTGCACCTGAGGCCGGAAGGGGCTCTGGCGCCCTCGTGTGGACAGAGGCGCGAACAGCCCCTCTCAGGCTTGCCTTCTCTCTCTGGCTCAGCAGGCCCCGGGGGGCTGCTTGGGCTGGGGCCCAGAGGAGGGTGGGGGCTCCAGCCCCCGCCAAGAAGGGCCCTTCCACCTGGGCTCTAGCTCCCTCTCTCAAAGGCGTTCTTCGTGCCCATGCCAACCTAGGCCATGCCTCGCCGTGGAAATCCTTAGCTCCAAATCCCTCAGGGTGTGCCAGCCTGCACCCGTGTGGATGCAGCCTTGCCCAGATGGACTGAGGAAGATAGGCGTGTAAGGAGGGAACGAGTCGTTTTCCCCCTTCCTCATCCCCCTGCGATCCCATACTCCTTGCCATTCAGTCTTGCCTCGATTCTTTCCTTCTGGCTTGGTTCATCTTGCCAGGTCTCTCTTTCTCCCTTGGTTTTCAAACTCTCTTGACCCCACCTGGAGTGTGCCTCATCTGGAGCCCCATTTGTGCTTCCCAAGGCACAGAGTGTCCCAAGCACACAAAACCAACCCAAGCAGCCCTTCTCCCCAGGGGGCCCGAAGGAAGCTCAGCCAGAGCTGTTGTGGATCCGTCAAGAGAGCGGCCTGCAGATGCCCGGCCTGGCTCGAGCTCCCATCATCTCAGCAGGTGCAGAGAAAGCAGAGGAGAGCCTCCCTCGGACAGACCAAGGGAGGTTCCTGAGCCCTCTGGAGAGACAAGGCCCAGCGCCGGGCACTGCTGCTCTCCCAATTCGCTCTCCCTTTGGGCACCACCCGGGCACCCCTCACAGCCCCTGCATGCGCATCCCAAAACCCAGGCCACGCTGGGATTCCACACTCATCAGCTCCAGCACGGAACCCAGGAACGAGAACAGAAACCCACCCACCCAGCCAGCACGTGGGGAGGGGGCCTGAAGAAACACTGCCAAATCCAGATAGCCAGCCGCCGTCCAGCACCAGACAAAGGAACACCATCACGCATGCCTAGAGAAGTCCATACCACAACCAGCTCGAGGCTCCTACTCAGGCCTGTCCCCTGAGGACGCCTCTCAAGGACCACCCCTGGGCAGGCTGTAGAAAAGAAGGTGCCTTCACACCGGGTGGGCGTGTATGTCCATTTGTCCAACCACGATGGACCACAGGATCCAGGGCATGCCCCAAAGACCCCTGGAACCACCGTCGGACCCAGCACTCCCCCTCACGGCCATAGACCCCGACAAAGGGTCTCTTCTCAGCGTGAAACGCCCCACTCGCTTCAGGCAGCCCTCTTCCCAAGAGCAGCACATGGAAAGACATTCGTGGTCCATGGACAGATGCTTGGCTGAGCAAGCAGCTGTCCTTCTCCCCAACAGAAGCGGGCTCAGCAATCCAGCGGCGCAGAAATCGGTGCCATGGGCAGCCCCAGTGTTGCGAAGAGAAACGCTCACACGAAAGGAAAGAGGTCTGGGAGGGAGACACACAGCCCATGGGAAACCCCCTCCCTCTCCCATCTCACCAGGGACACCCAGGAACTGGCTTCCAGGAAGGAAACCCCTGCACTGCCATCCAGATGCTGCTTGCCAAATGGGAGGGCGAGGCTGTGGGAATGCCTGGCATTGGGGAGGTCCGAGATCCAAACCCCGCCCTTGAGGGGCCTGGCGGGGGGCCCAGATCCCTCCTTCCATGGAGCGCAAGCTACGATGTCTAGTCCCTCTTCTGGGAACCCAAGGGAGGCGAAGGGGAGCCAAACAGGATGGATAGACATGGCCGATGGGATCCCTGTGTTGGGAAAGTGCAATGGATCCACTTCGAGCAGCGCCCCGCGAAAAGGAGTCCTGAACATTCAACCCCAACACATGAGCGTCTCAGCGCTCCCCAGACAAGGTGTCACGCTCGAGAGGGCTGCCCCTGGGGAAAAGAGACGGGCCGAAGGACTCCGTGGATTCCGTCCAGATGGCCTGGCCTAGCCCATCGGACCCGACCGAATTCCCTGGTGAGGAGGAAGAGATGAGGACAAAGACCTGCTTCGTTTGGAGTGGATTGACTTCCCCAGGTATTCTCCTGCACCCGTGTGTGGTATGCAGATCCACTCTGCTCGGCAAAAGCATCCACTCCCAGGCTGGGCATCCCCAGGCGGGCGCTTCCAACCCACTCCCACCCAAGATATGGGCTCAGGAGAGACTTGGGATGCATTTGTCTATCCAGGTCCTAGCTATTGTTTCCTACTCTATCTGCATGCGTATGCGTGTGGGTGTGTTTGGAGAGAGAGAGGGAGGGAGGGAGAATGAGAGAAAGAGGGAGAGAACGAGGGCGAGAAGGAGAGAGGAGGACCTTCACTCCTTTCTGGATCCATTCAGCTCATTCAGTTCAATGCCTCTTAGTCCTTGTCCATGGAGTTGGGGGCCCCCTGCCACACGGAGATGTGGTCTCGCCAGAGGGGGATGGCCCAGTGCAGCTCTTGCCCCAGCCACAGCCGGGACCAGGAGAGCCTCTGAAGCTTGGCAGCCGCGTGGGAACTCCCCTGAGAGCTTGCTGGAGGAGACCAATCCAGCGTCCTGAACGCATCACACCTGCTTTCAATCAGGCCTCCATTGCCTGGCGCCCTGCTGCCAAGAGAGGCTCTTCTCCAAAGGACACAAGGACATTTCCCTCAGCCTCCTGTCTGTGTGTGTGTGTGTGTGTGTGTGTGCCTGTGTGTGTGTGCCTGTGTGTGTGTGTGTGAGAGAGAGAGAGCGAGAGAGAGAAGGAGAACAGGCGGATGAGCCCAGCTGCCAACACTCTAGCCCCCGAAGCCCCCCATGTATTCCTCGGCACCACACTCCTTCTCACCTACCTGAAGCCGTGATGGGGACGGCTTGACCAGGGCCAGCTGGCGGTCCAATCCCGAGGCTGTGTGTGTCTGGGCGCCTGCCTCTAGGGGACCCCAAGCACGCCAAAGCCCAGGACCTGTTCCAAGCCTTCCAAACCCACTGCCACCCAACCAGGCGGCGAACTCACCTCCAAATCCGGAAGGCACACCTCCGCCCTCCGCCTGACAGGAGGTGTCTCGGAGGAGAGAGTCCCTGGTGCCCAGGAAACACCCACATATCCTCTGGGGGCCTGCTGTGAGTGCGACCCGCTCAAGCCTCCATCCGCCCCTGACGTGGAGCCTGCGCCTTTGGAGCCTTGCCACTCCCACCTCTTAGAGCCTCGGAGCTGCACCTGAGGCCGGAAGGGGCTCTGGCGCCCTCGTGTGGACAGAGGCGCGAACAGCCCCTCTCAGGCTTGCCTTCTCTCTCTGGCTCAGCAGGCCCCGGGGGGCTGCTTGGGCTGGGGCCCAGAGGAGGGTGGGGGCTCCAGCCCCCGCCAAGAAGGGCCCTTCCACCTGGGCTCTATCTCCCTCTCTCAAAGGCGTTCTTCGTGCCCATGCCAACCTAGGCCATGCCTCGCCGTGGAAATCCTTAGCTCCAAATCCCTCAGGGTGTGCCAGCCTGCACCCGTGTGGATGCAGCCTTGCCCAGATGGACTGAGGAAGATAGGCGTGTAAGGAGGGAACGAGTCGTTTTCCCCCTTCCTCATCCCCCTGCGATCCCATACTCCTTGCCATTCAGTCTTGCCTCGATTCTTTCCTTCTGGCTTGGTTCATCTTGCCAGGTCTCTCTTTCTCCCTTGGTTTTCAAACTCTCTTGACCCCACCTGGAGTGTGCCTCATCTGGAGCCCCATTTGTGCTTCCCAAGGCACAGAGTGTCCCAAGCACACAAAACCAACCCAAGCAGCCCTTCTCCCCAGGGGGCCCGAAGGAAGCTCAGCCAGAGCTGTTGTGGATCCGTCAAGAGAGCGGCCTGCAGATGCCCGGCCTGGCTCGAGCTCCCATCATCTCAGCAGGTGCAGAGAAAGCAGAGGAGAGCCTCCCTCGGACAGACCAAGGGAGGTTCCTGAGCCCTCTGGAGAGACAAGGCCCAGCGCCGGGCACTGCTGCTCTCCCAATTCGCTCTCCCTTTGGGCACCACCCGGGCACCCCTCACAGCCCCTGCATGCGCATCCCAAAACCCAGGCCACGCTGGGATTCCACACTCATCAGCTCCAGCACGGAACCCAGGAACGAGAACAGAAACCCACCCACCCAGCCAGCACGTGGGGAGGGGGCCTGAAGAAACACTGCCAAATCCAGATAGCCAGCCGCCGTCCAGCACCAGACAAAGGAACACCATCACGCATGCCTAGAGAAGTCCATACCACAACCAGCTCGAGGCTCCTACTCAGGCCTGTCCCCTGAGGACGCCTCTCAAGGACCACCCCTGGGCAGGCTGTAGAAAAGAAGGTGCCTTCACACCGGGTGGGCGTGTATGTCCATTTGTCCAACCACGATGGACCACAGGATCCAGGGCATGCCCCAAAGACCCCTGGAACCACCGTCGGACCCAGCACTCCCCCTCACGGCCATAGACCCCGACAAAGGGTCTCTTCTCAGCGTGAAACGCCCCACTCGCTTCAGGCAGCCCTCTTCCCAAGAGCAGCACATGGAAAGACATTCGTGGTCCATGGACAGATGCTTGGCTGAGCAAGCAGCTGTCCTTCTCCCCAACAGAAGCGGGCTCAGCAATCCAGCGGCGCAGAAATCGGTGCCATGGGCAGCCCCAGTGTTGCGAAGAGAAACGCTCACACGAAAGGAAAGAGGTCTGGGAGGGAGACACACAGCCCATGGGAAACCCCTTCCCTCTCCCATCTCACCAGGGACACCCAGGAACTGGCTTCCAGGAAGGAAACCCCTGCACTGCCATCCAGATGCTGCTTGCCAAATGGGAGGGCGAGGCTGTGGGAATGCCTGGCATTGGGGAGGTCCGAGATCCAAACCCCGCCCTTGAGGGGCCTGGCGGGGGGCCCAGATCCCTCCTTCCATGGAGCGCAAGCTACGATGTCTAGTCCCTCTTCTGGGAACCCAAGGGAGGCGAAGGGGAGCCAAACAGGATGGATAGACATGGCCGATGGGATCCCTGTGTTGGGAAAGTGCAATGGATCCACTTCGAGCAGCGCCCCGCGAAAAGGAGTCCTGAACATTCAACCCCAACACATGAGCGTCTCAGCGCTCCCCAGACAAGGTGTCACGCTCGAGAGGGCTGCCCCTGGGGAAAAGAGACGGGCCGAAGGACTCCGTGGATTCCGTCCAGATGGCCTGGCCTAGCCCATCGGACCCGACCGAATTCCCTGGTGAGGAGGAAGAGATGAGGACAAAGACCTGCTTCGTTTGGAGTGGATTGACTTCCCCAGGTATTCTCCTGCACCCGTGTGTGGTATGCAGATCCACTCTGCTCGGCAAAAGCATCCACTCCCAGGCTGGGCATCCCCAGGCGGGCGCTTCCAACCCACTCCCACCCAAGATATGGGCTCAGGAGAGACTTGGGATGCATTTGTCTATCCAGGTCCTAGCTATTGTTTCCTACTCTATCTGCATGCGTATGCGTGTGGGTGTGTTTGGAGAGAGAGAGGGAGGGAGGGAGAATGAGAGAAAGAGGGAGAGAACGAGGGCGAGAAGGAGAGAGGAGGACCTTCGCTCCTTTCTGGATCCATTCAGCTCATTCAGTTCAATGCCTCTTAGTCCTTGTCCATGGAGTTGGGGGCCCCCTGCCACACGGAGATGTGGTCTCGCCAGAGGGGGATGGCCCAGTGCAGCTCTTGCCCCAGCCACAGCCGGGACCAGGAGAGCCTCTGAAGCTTGGCAGCCGCGTGGGAACTCCCCTGAGAGCTTGCTGGAGGAGACCAATCCAGCGTCCTGAACGCATCACACCTGCTTTCAATCAGGCCTCCATTGCCTGGCGCCCTGCTGCCAAGAGAGGCTCTTCTCCAAAGGACACAAGGACATTTCCCTCAGCCTCCTGTCTGTGTGTGTGTGTGTGTGTGTGTGTGTGTGTGTGCCTGTGTGTGTGTGTGTGAGAGAGAGAGAGCGAGAGAGAGAAGGAGAACAGGCGGATGAGCCCAGCTGCCAACACTCTAGCCCCCGAAGCCCCCCATGTATTCCTCGGCACCACACTCCTTCTCACCTACCTGAAGCCGTGATGGGGACGGCTTGACCAGGGCCAGCTGGCGGTCCAATCCCGAGGCTGTGTGTGTCTGGGCGCCTGCCTCTAGGGGACCCCAAGCACGCCAAAGCCCAGGACCTGTTCCAAGCCTTCCAAACCCACTGCCACCCAACCAGGCGGCGAACTCACCTCCAAATCCGGAAGGCACACCTCCGCCCTCCGCCTGACAGGAGGTGTCTCGGAGGAGAGAGTCCCTGGTGCCCAGGAAACACCCACATATCCTCTGGGGGCCTGCTGTGAGTGCGACGCGCTCAAGCCTCCATCCGCCCCTGACGTGGAGCCTGCGCCTTTGGAGCCTTGCCACTCCCACCTCTTAGAGCCTCGGAGCTGCACCTGAGGCCGGAAGGGGCTCTGGCGCCCTCGTGTGGACAGAGGCGCGAACAGCCCCTCTCAGGCTTGCCTTCTCTCTCTGGCTCAGCAGGCCCCGGGGGGCTGCTTGGGCTGGGGCCCAGAGGAGGGTGGGGGCTCCAGCCCCCGCCAAGAAGGGCCCTTCCACCTGGGCTCTATCTCCCTCTCTCAAAGGCGTTCTTTGTTCCCCTGTCAACCTAGGCCATGCCTCGCCGTGGAAATCCTTAGCTCCAAATCCCTCAGGGTGTGCCAGCCTGCACCCGTGTGGATGCAGCCTTGCCCAGATGGACTGAGGAAGATAGGCGTGTAAGGAGGGAACGAGTCGTTTTCCCCCTTCCTCATCCCCCTGCGATCCCATACTCCTTGCCATTCAGTCTTGCCTCGATTCTTTCCTTCTGGCTTGGTTCATCTTGCCAGGTCTCTCTTTCTCCCTTGGTTTTCAAACTCTCTTGACCCCACCTGGAGTGTGCCTCATCTGGAGCCCCATTTGTGCTTCCCAAGGCACAGAGTGTCCCAAGCACACAAAACCAACCCAAGCAGCCCTTCTCCCCAGGGGGCCCGAAGGAAGCTCAGCCAGAGCTGTTGTGGATCCGTCAAGAGAGCGGCCTGCAGATGCCCGGCCTGGCTCGAGCTCCCATCATCTCAGCAGGTGCAGAGAAAGCAGAGGAGAGCCTCCCTCGGACAGACCAAGGGAGGTTCCTGAGCCCTCTGGAGAGACAAGGCCCAGCGCCGGGCACTGCTGCTCTCCCAATTCGCTCTCCCTTTGGGCACCACCCGGGCACCCCTCACAGCCCCTGCATGCGCATCCCAAAACCCAGGCCACGCTGGGATTCCACACTCATCAGCTCCAGCACGGAACCCAGGAACGAGAACAGAAACCCACCCACCCAGCCAGCACGTGGGGAGGGGGCCTGAAGAAACACTGCCAAATCCAGATAGCCAGCCGCCGTCCAGCACCAGACAAAGGAACACCATCACGCATGCCTAGAGAAGTCCATACCACAACCAGCTCGAGGCTCCTACTCAGGCCTGTCCCCTGAGGACGCCTCTCAAGGACCACCCCTGGGCAGGCTGTAGAAAAGAAGGTGCCTTCACACCGGGTGGGCGTGTATGTCCATTTGTCCAACCACGATGGACCACAGGATCCAGGGCATGCCCCAAAGACCCCTGGAACCACCGTCGGACCCAGCACTCCCCCTCACGGCCATAGACCCCGACAAAGGGTCTCTTCTCAGCGTGAAACGCCCCACTCGCTTCAGGCAGCCCTCTTCCCAAGAGCAGCACATGGAAAGACATTCGTGGTCCATGGACAGATGCTTGGCTGAGCAAGCAGCTGTCCTTCTCCCCAACAGAAGCGGGCTCAGCAATCCAGCGGCGCAGAAATCGGTGCCATGGGCAGCCCCAGTGTTGCGAAGAGAAACGCTCACACGAAAGGAAAGAGGTCTGGGAGGGAGACACACAGCCCATGGGAAACCCCTTCCCTCTCCCATCTCACCAGGGACACCCAGGAACTGGCTTCCAGGAAGGAAACCCCTGCACTGCCATCCAGATGCTGCTTGCCAAATGGGAGGGCGAGGCTGTGGGAATGCCTGGCATTGGGGAGGTCCGAGATCCAAACCCCGCCCTTGAGGGGCCTGGCGGGGGGCCCAGATCCCTCCTTCCATGGAGCGCAAGCTACGATGTCTAGTCCCTCTTCTGGGAACCCAAGGGAGGCGAAGGGGAGCCAAACAGGATGGATAGACATGGCCGATGGGATCCCTGTGTTGGGAAAGTGCAATGGATCCACTTCGAGCAGCGCCCCGCGAAAAGGAGTCCTGAACATTCAACCCCAACACATGAGCGTCTCAGCGCTCCCCAGACAAGGTGTCACGCTCGAGAGGGCTGCCCCTGGGGAAAAGAGACGGGCCGAAGGACTCCGTGGATTCCGTCCAGATGGCCTGGCCTAGCCCATCGGACCCGACCGAATTCCCTGGTGAGGAGGAAGAGATGAGGACAAAGACCTGCTTCGTTTGGAGTGGATTGACTTCCCCAGGTATTCTCCTGCACCCGTGTGTGGTATGCAGATCCACTCTGCTCGGCAAAAGCATCCACTCCCAGGCTGGGCATCCCCCAGGCGGGCGCTTCCAACCCACTCCCACCCAAGATATGGGCTCAGGAGAGACTTGGGATGCATTTGTCTATCCAGGTCCTAGCTATTGTTTCCTACTCTATCTGCATGCGTATGCGTGTGGGTGTGTTTGGAGAGAGAGAGGGAGGGAGGGAGAATGAGAGAAAGAGGGAGAGAACGAGGGCGAGAAGGAGAGAGGAGGACCTTCGCTCCTTTCTGGATCCATTCAGCTCATTCAGTTCAATGCCTCTTAGTCCTTGTCCATGGAGTTGGGGGCCCCCTGCCACACGGAGATGTGGTCTCGCCAGAGGGGGATGGCCCAGTGCAGCTCTTGCCCCAGCCACAGCCGGGACCAGGAGAGCCTCTGAAGCTTGGCAGCCGCGTGGGAACTCCCCTGAGAGCTTGCTGGAGGAGACCAATCCAGCGTCCTGAACGCATCACACCTGCTTTCAATCAGGCCTCCATTGCCTGGCGCCCTGCTGCCAAGAGAGGCTCTTCTCCAAAGGACACAAGGACATTTCCCTCAGCCTCCTGTCTGTGTGTGTGTGTGTGTGTGTGTGTGTGTGTGTGCCTGTGTGTGTGTGTGTGAGAGAGAGAGAGCGAGAGAGAGAAGGAGAACAGGCGGATGAGCCCAGCTGCCAACACTCTAGCCCCCGAAGCCCCCCATGTATTCCTCGGCACCACACTCCTTCTCACCTACCTGAAGCCGTGATGGGGACGGCTTGACCAGGGCCAGCTGGCGGTCCAATCCCGAGGCTGTGTGTGTCTGGGCGCCTGCCTCTAGGGGACCCCAAGCACGCCAAAGCCCAGGACCTGTTCCAAGCCTTCCAAACCCACTGCCACCCAACCAGGCGGCGAACTCCCCTCCAAATCCGGAAGGCACACCTCCGCCCTCCGCCTGACAGGAGGTGTCTCGGAGGAGAGAGTCCCTGGTGCCCAGGAAACACCCACATATCCTCTGGGGGCCTGCTGTGAGTGCGACGCGCTCAAGCCTCCATCCGCCCCTGACGTGGAGCCTGCGCCTTTGGAGCCTTGCCACTCCCACCTCTTAGAGCCTCGGAGCTGCACCTGAGGCCGGAAGGGGCTCTGGCGCCCTCGTGTGGACAGAGGCTCGAACAGCCCCTCTCAGGCTTGCCTTCTCTCTCTGGCTCAGCAGGCCCCGGGGGGCTGCTTGGGCTGGGGCCCAGAGGAGGGTGGGGGCTCCAGCCCCCGCCAAGAAGGGCCCTTCCACCTGGGCTCTATCTCCCTCTCTCAAAGGCGTTCTTCGTGCCCATGCCAACCTAGGCCATGCCTCGCCGTGGAAATCCTTAGCTCCAAATCCCTCAGGGTGTGCCAGCCTGCACCCGTGTGGATGCAGCCTTGCCCAGATGGACTGAGGAAGATAGGCGTGTAAGGAGGGAACGAGTCGTTTTCCCCCTTCCTCATCCCCCTGCGATCCCATACTCCTTGCCATTCAGTCTTGCCTCGATTCTTTCCTTCTGGCTTGGTTCATCTTGCCAGGTCTCTCTTTCTCCCTTGGTTTTCAAACTCTCTTGACCCCACCTGGAGTGTGCCTCATCTGGAGCCCCATTTGTGCTTCCCAAGGCACAGAGTGTCCCAAGCACACAAAACCAACCCAAGCAGCCCTTCTCCCCAGGGGGCCCGAAGGAAGCTCAGCCAGAGCTGTTGTGGATCCGTCAAGAGAGCGGCCTGCAGATGCCCGGCCTGGCTCGAGCTCCCATCATCTCAGCAGGTGCAGAGAAAGCAGAGGAGAGCCTCCCTCGGACAGACCAAGGGAGGTTCCTGAGCCCTCTGGAGAGACAAGGCCCAGCGCCGGGCACTGCTGCTCTCCCAATTCGCTCTCCCTTTGGGCACCACCCGGGCACCCCTCACAGCCCCTGCATGCGCATCCCAAAACCCAGGCCACGCTGGGATTCCACACTCATCAGCTCCAGCACGGAACCCAGGAACGAGAACAGAAACCCACCCACCCAGCCAGCACGTGGGGAGGGGGCCTGAAGAAACACTGCCAAATCCAGATAGCCAGCCGCCGTCCAGCACCAGACAAAGGAACACCATCACGCATGCCTAGAGAAGTCCATACCACAACCAGCTCGAGGCTCCTACTCAGGCCTGTCCCCTGAGGACGCCTCTCAAGGACCACCCCTGGGCAGGCTGTAGAAAAGAAGGTGCCTTCACACCGGGTGGGCGTGTATGTCCATTTGTCCAACCACGATGGACCACAGGATCCAGGGCATGCCCCAAAGACCCCTGGAACCACCGTCGGACCCAGCACTCCCCCTCACGGCCATAGACCCCGACAAAGGGTCTCTTCTCAGCGTGAAACGCCCCACTCGCTTCAGGCAGCCCTCTTCCCAAGAGCAGCACATGGAAAGACATTCGTGGTCCATGGACAGATGCTTGGCTGAGCAAGCAGCTGTCCTTCTCCCCAACAGAAGCGGGCTCAGCAATCCAGCGGCGCAGAAATCGGTGCCATGGGCAGCCCCAGTGTTGCGAAGAGAAACGCTCACACGAAAGGAAAGAGGTCTGGGAGGGAGACACACAGCCCATGGGAAACCCCTTCCCTCTCCCATCTCACCAGGGACACCCAGGAACTGGCTTCCAGGAAGGAAACCCCTGCACTGCCATCCAGATGCTGCTTGCCAAATGGGAGGGCGAGGCTGTGGGAATGCCTGGCATTGGGGAGGTCCGAGATCCAAACCCCGCCCTTGAGGGGCCTGGCGGGGGGCCCAGATCCCTCCTTCCATGGAGCGCAAGCTACGATGTCTAGTCCCTCTTCTGGGAACCCAAGGGAGGCGAAGGGGAGCCAAACAGGATGGATAGACATGGCCGATGGGATCCCTGTGTTGGGAAAGTGCAATGGATCCACTTCGAGCAGCGCCCCGCGAAAAGGAGTCCTGAACATTCAACCCCAACACATGAGCGTCTCAGCGCTCCCCAGACAAGGTGTCACGCTCGAGAGGGCTGCCCCTGGGGAAAAGAGACGGGCCGAAGGACTCCGTGGATTCCGTCCAGATGGCCTGGCCTAGCCCATCGGACCCGACCGAATTCCCTGGTGAGGAGGAAGAGATGAGGACAAAGACCTGCTTCGTTTGGAGTGGATTGACTTCCCCAGGTATTCTCCTGCACCCGTGTGTGGTATGCAGATCCACTCTGCTCGGCAAAAGCATCCACTCCCAGGCTGGGCATCCCCCAGGCGGGCGCTTCCAACCCACTCCCACCCAAGATATGGGCTCAGGAGAGACTTGGGATGCATTTGTCTATCCAGGTCCTAGCTATTGTTTCCTACTCTATCTGCATGCGTATGCGTGTGGGTGTGTTTGGAGAGAGAGAGGGAGGGAGGGAGAATGAGAGAAAGAGGGAGAGAACGAGGGCGAGAAGGAGAGAGGAGGACCTTCGCTCCTTTCTGGATCCATTCAGCTCATTCAGTTCAATGCCTCTTAGTCCTTGTCCATGGAGTTGGGGGCCCCCTGCCACACGGAGATGTGGTCTCGCCAGAGGGGGATGGCCCAGTGCAGCTCTTGCCCCAGCCACAGCCGGGACCAGGAGAGCCTCTGAAGCTTGGCAGCCGCGTGGGAACTCCCCTGAGAGCTTGCTGGAGGAGACCAATCCAGCGTCCTGAACGCATCACACCTGCTTTCAATCAGGCCTCCATTGCCTGGCGCCCTGCTGCCAAGAGAGGCTCTTCTCCAAAGGACACAAGGACATTTCCCTCAGCCTCCTGTCTGTGTGTGTGTGTGTGTGTGTGTGTGTGTGTGTGTGCCTGTGTGTGTGTGTGTGAGAGAGAGAGAGCGAGAGAGAGAAGGAGAACAGGCGGATGAGCCCAGCTGCCAACACTCTAGCCCCCGAAGCCCCCCATGTATTCCTCGGCACCACACTCCTTCTCACCTACCTGAAGCCGTGATGGGGACGGCTTGACCAGGGCCAGCTGGCGGTCCAATCCCGAGGCTGTGTGTGTCTGGGCGCCTGCCTCTAGGGGACCCCAAGCACGCCAAAGCCCAGGACCTGTTCCAAGCCTTCCAAACCCACTGCCACCCAACCAGGCGGCGAACTCACCTCCAAATCCGGAAGGCACACCTCCGCCCTCCGCCTGACAGGAGGTGTCTCGGAGGAGAGAGTCCCTGGTGCCCAGGAAACACCCACATATCCTCTGGGGGCCTGCTGTGAGTGCGACGCGCTCAAGCCTCCATCCGCCCCTGACGTGGAGCCTGCGCCTTTGGAGCCTTGCCACTCCCACCTCTTAGAGCCTCGGAGCTGCACCTGAGGCCGGAAGGGGCTCTGGCGCCCTCGTGTGGACAGAGGCGCGAACAGCCCCTCTCAGGCTTGCCTTCTCTCTCTGGCTCAGCAGGCCCCGGGGGGCTGCTTGGGCTGGGGCCCAGAGGAGGGTGGGGGCTCCAGCCCCCGCCAAGAAGGGCCCTTCCACCTGGGCTCTATCTCCCTCTCTCAAAGGCGTTCTTTGTTCCCCTGTCAACCTAGGCCATGCCTCGCCGTGGAAATCCTTAGCTCCAAATCCCTCAGGGTGTGCCAGCCTGCACCCGTGTGGATGCAGCCTTGCCCAGATGGACTGAGGAAGATAGGCGTGTAAGGAGGGAACGAGTCGTTTTCCCCCTTCCTCATCCCCCTGCGATCCCATACTCCTTGCCATTCAGTCTTGCCTCGATTCTTTCCTTCTGGCTTGGTTCATCTTGCCAGGTCTCTCTTTCTCCCTTGGTTTTCAAACTCTCTTGACCCCACCTGGAGTGTGCCTCATCTGGAGCCCCATTTGTGCTTCCCAAGGCACAGAGTGTCCCAAGCACACAAAACCAACCCAAGCAGCCCTTCTCCCCAGGGGGCCCGAAGGAAGCTCAGCCAGAGCTGTTGTGGATCCGTCAAGAGAGCGGCCTGCAGATGCCCGGCCTGGCTCGAGCTCCCATCATCTCAGCAGGTGCAGAGAAAGCAGAGGAGAGCCTCCCTCGGACAGACCAAGGGAGGTTCCTGAGCCCTCTGGAGAGACAAGGCCCAGCGCCGGGCACTGCTGCTCTCCCAATTCGCTCTCCCTTTGGGCACCACCCGGGCACCCCTCACAGCCCCTGCATGCGCATCCCAAAACCCAGGCCACGCTGGGATTCCACACTCATCAGCTCCAGCACGGAACCCAGGAACGAGAACAGAAACCCACCCACCCAGCCAGCACGTGGGGAGGGGGCCTGAAGAAACACTGCCAAATCCAGATAGCCAGCCGCCGTCCAGCACCAGACAAAGGAACACCATCACGCATGCCTAGAGAAGTCCATACCACAACCAGCTCGAGGCTCCTACTCAGGCCTGTCCCCTGAGGACGCCTCTCAAGGACCACCCCTGGGCAGGCTGTAGAAAAGAAGGTGCCTTCACACCGGGTGGGCGTGTATGTCCATTTGTCCAACCACGATGGACCACAGGATCCAGGGCATGCCCCAAAGACCCCTGGAACCACCGTCGGACCCAGCACTCCCCCTCACGGCCATAGACCCCGACAAAGGGTCTCTTCTCAGCGTGAAACGCCCCACTCGCTTCAGGCAGCCCTCTTCCCAAGAGCAGCACATGGAAAGACATTCGTGGTCCATGGACAGATGCTTGGCTGAGCAAGCAGCTGTCCTTCTCCCCAACAGAAGCGGGCTCAGCAATCCAGCGGCGCAGAAATCGGTGCCATGGGCAGCCCCAGTGTTGCGAAGAGAAACGCTCACACGAAAGGAAAGAGGTCTGGGAGGGAGACACACAGCCCATGGGAAACCCCTTCCCTCTCCCATCTCACCAGGGACACCCAGGAACTGGCTTCCAGGAAGGAAACCCCTGCACTGCCATCCAGATGCTGCTTGCCAAATGGGAGGGCGAGGCTGTGGGAATGCCTGGCATTGGGGAGGTCCGAGATCCAAACCCCGCCCTTGAGGGGCCTGGCGGGGGGCCCAGATCCCTCCTTCCATGGAGCGCAAGCTACGATGTCTAGTCCCTCTTCTGGGAACCCAAGGGAGGCGAAGGGGAGCCAAACAGGATGGATAGACATGGCCGATGGGATCCCTGTGTTGGGAAAGTGCAATGGATCCACTTCGAGCAGCGCCCCGCGAAAAGGAGTCCTGAACATTCAACCCCAACACATGAGCGTCTCAGCGCTCCCCAGACAAGGTGTCACGCTCGAGAGGGCTGCCCCTGGGGAAAAGAGACGGGCCGAAGGACTCCGTGGATTCCGTCCAGATGGCCTGGCCTAGCCCATCGGACCCGACCGAATTCCCTGGTGAGGAGGAAGAGATGAGGACAAAGACCTGCTTCGTTTGGAGTGGATTGACTTCCCCAGGTATTCTCCTGCACCCGTGTGTGGTATGCAGATCCACTCTGCTCGGCAAAAGCATCCACTCCCAGGCTGGGCATCCCCCAGGCGGGCGCTTCCAACCCACTCCCACCCAAGATATGGGCTCAGGAGAGACTTGGGATGCATTTGTCTATCCAGGTCCTAGCTATTGTTTCCTACTCTATCTGCATGCGTATGCGTGTGGGTGTGTTTGGAGAGAGAGAGGGAGGGAGGGAGAATGAGAGAAAGAGGGAGAGAACGAGGGCGAGAAGGAGAGAGGAGGACCTTCGCTCCTTTCTGGATCCATTCAGCTCATTCAGTTCAATGCCTCTTAGTCCTTGTCCATGGAGTTGGGGGCCCCCTGCCACACGGAGATGTGGTCTCGCCAGAGGGGGATGGCCCAGTGCAGCTCTTGCCCCAGCCACAGCCGGGACCAGGAGAGCCTCTGAAGCTTGGCAGCCGCGTGGGAACTCCCCTGAGAGCTTGCTGGAGGAGACCAATCCAGCGTCCTGAACGCATCACACCTGCTTTCAATCAGGCCTCCATTGCCTGGCGCCCTGCTGCCAAGAGAGGCTCTTCTCCAAAGGACACAAGGACATTTCCCTCAGCCTCCTGTCTGTGTGTGTGTGTGTGTGTGTGTGTGTGTGTGTGCCTGTGTGTGTGTGTGTGAGAGAGAGAGAGCGAGAGAGAGAAGGAGAACAGGCGGATGAGCCCAGCTGCCAACACTCTAGCCCCCGAAGCCCCCCATGTATTCCTCGGCACCACACTCCTTCTCACCTACCTGAAGCCGTGATGGGGACGGCTTGACCAGGGCCAGCTGGCGGTCCAATCCCGAGGCTGTGTGTGTCTGGGCGCCTGCCTCTAGGGGACCCCAAGCACGCCAAAGCCCAGGACCTGTTCCAAGCCTTCCAAACCCACTGCCACCCAACCAGGCGGCGAACTCACCTCCAAATCCGGAAGGCACACCTCCGCCCTCCGCCTGACAGGAGGTGTCTCGGAGGAGAGAGTCCCTGGTGCCCAGGAAACACCCACATATCCTCTGGGGGCCTGCTGTGAGTGCGACGCGCTCAAGCCTCCATCCGCCCCTGACGTGGAGCCTGCGCCTTTGGAGCCTTGCCACTCCCACCTCTTAGAGCCTCGGAGCTGCACCTGAGGCCGGAAGGGGCTCTGGCGCCCTCGTGTGGACAGAGGCGCGAACAGCCCCTCTCAGGCTTGCCTTCTCTCTCTGGCTCAGCAGGCCCCGGGGGGCTGCTTGGGCTGGGGCCCAGAGGAGGGTGGGGGCTCCAGCCCCCGCCAAGAAGGGCCCTTCCACCTGGGCTCTATCTCCCTCTCTCAAAGGCGTTCTTCGTGCCCATGCCAACCTAGGCCATGCCTCGCCGTGGAAATCCTTAGCTCCAAATCCCTCAGGGTGTGCCAGCCTGCACCCGTGTGGATGCAGCCTTGCCCAGATGGACTGAGGAAGATAGGCGTGTAAGGAGGGAACGAGTCGTTTTCCCCCTTCCTCATCCCCCTGCGATCCCATACTCCTTGCCATTCAGTCTTGCCTCGATTCTTTCCTTCTGGCTTGGTTCATCTTGCCAGGTCTCTCTTTCTCCCTTGGTTTTCAAACTCTCTTGACCCCACCTGGAGTGTGCCTCATCTGGAGCCCCATTTGTGCTTCCCAAGGCACAGAGTGTCCCAACCACACAAAACCAACCCAAGCAGCCCTTCTCCCCAGGGGGCCCGAAGGAAGCTCAGCCAGAGCTGTTGTGGATCCGTCAAGAGAGCGGCCTGCAGATGCCCGGCCTGGCTCGAGCTCCCATCATCTCAGCAGGTGCAGAGAAAGCAGAGGAGAGCCTCCCTCGGACAGACCAAGGGAGGTTCCTGAGCCCTCTGGAGAGACAAGGCCCAGCGCCGGGCACTGCTGCTCTCCCAATTCGCTCTCCCTTTGGGCACCACCCGGGCACCCCTCACAGCCCCTGCATGCGCATCCCAAAACCCAGGCCACGCTGGGATTCCACACTCATCAGCTCCAGCACGGAACCCAGGAACGAGAACAGAAACCCACCCACCCAGCCAGCACGTGGGGAGGGGGCCTGAAGAAACACTGCCAAATCCAGATAGCCAGCCGCCGTCCAGCACCAGACAAAGGAACACCATCACGCATGCCTAGAGAAGTCCATACCACAACCAGCTCGAGGCTCCTACTCAGGCCTGTCCCCTGAGGACGCCTCTCAAGGACCACCCCTGGGCAGGCTGTAGAAAAGAAGGTGCCTTCACACCGGGTGGGCGTGTATGTCCATTTGTCCAACCACGATGGACCACAGGATCCAGGGCATGCCCCAAAGACCCCTGGAACCACCGTCGGACCCAGCACTCCCCCTCACGGCCATAGACCCCGACAAAGGGTCTCTTCTCAGCGTGAAACGCCCCACTCGCTTCAGGCAGCCCTCTTCCCAAGAGCAGCACATGGAAAGACATTCGTGGTCCATGGACAGATGCTTGGCTGAGCAAGCAGCTGTCCTTCTCCCCAACAGAAGCGGGCTCAGCAATCCAGCGGCGCAGAAATCGGTGCCATGGGCAGCCCCAGTGTTGCGAAGAGAAACGCTCACACGAAAGGAAAGAGGTCTGGGAGGGAGACACACAGCCCATGGGAAACCCCTTCCCTCTCCCATCTCACCAGGGACACCCAGGAACTGGCTTCCAGGAAGGAAACCCCTGCACTGCCATCCAGATGCTGCTTGCCAAATGGGAGGGCGAGGCTGTGGGAATGCCTGGCATTGGGGAGGTCCGAGATCCAAACCCCGCCCTTGAGGGGCCTGGCGGGGGGCCCAGATCCCTCCTTCCATGGAGCGCAAGCTACGATGTCTAGTCCCTCTTCTGGGAACCCAAGGGAGGCGAAGGGGAGCCAAACAGGATGGATAGACATGGCCGATGGGATCCCTGTGTTGGGAAAGTGCAATGGATCCACTTCGAGCAGCGCCCCGCGAAAAGGAGTCCTGAACATTCAACCCCAACACATGAGCGTCTCAGCGCTCCCCAGACAAGGTGTCACGCTCGAGAGGGCTGCCCCTGGGGAAAAGAGACGGGCCGAAGGACTCCGTGGATTCCGTCCAGATGGCCTGGCCTAGCCCATCGGACCCGACCGAATTCCCTGGTGAGGAGGAAGAGATGAGGACAAAGACCTGCTTCGTTTGGAGTGGATTGACTTCCCCAGGTATTCTCCTGCACCCGTGTGTGGTATGCAGATCCACTCTGCTCGGCAAAAGCATCCACTCCCAGGCTGGGCATCCCCCAGGCGGGCGCTTCCAACCCACTCCCACCCAAGATATGGGCTCAGGAGAGACTTGGGATGCATTTGTCTATCCAGGTCCTAGCTATTGTTTCCTACTCTATCTGCATGCGTATGCGTGTGGGTGTGTTTGGAGAGAGAGAGGGAGGGAGGGAGAATGAGAGAAAGAGGGAGAGAACGAGGGCGAGAAGGAGAGAGGAGGACCTTCGCTCCTTTCTGGATCCATTCAGCTCATTCAGTTCAATGCCTCTTAGTCCTTGTCCATGGAGTTGGGGGCCCCCTGCCACACGGAGATGTGGTCTCGCCAGAGGGGGATGGCCCAGTGCAGCTCTTGCCCCAGCCACAGCCGGGACCAGGAGAGCCTCTGAAGCTTGGCAGCCGCGTGGGAACTCCCCTGAGAGCTTGCTGGAGGAGACCAATCCAGCGTCCTGAACGCATCACACCTGCTTTCAATCAGGCCTCCATTGCCTGGCGCCCTGCTGCCAAGAGAGGCTCTTCTCCAAAGGACACAAGGACATTTCCCTCAGCCTCCTGTCTGTGTGTGTGTGTGTGTGTGTGTGTGTGTGTGTGCCTGTGTGTGTGTGTGTGAGAGAGAGAGAGCGAGAGAGAGAAGGAGAACAGGCGGATGAGCCCAGCTGCCAACACTCTAGCCCCCGAAGCCCCCCATGTATTCCTCGGCACCACACTCCTTCTCACCTACCTGAAGCCGTGATGGGGACGGCTTGACCAGGGCCAGCTGGCGGTCCAATCCCGAGGCTGTGTGTGTCTGGGCGCCTGCCTCTAGGGGACCCCAAGCACGCCAAAGCCCAGGACCTGTTCCAAGCCTTCCAAACCCACTGCCACCCAACCAGGCGGCGAACTCACCTCCAAATCCGGAAGGCACACCTCCGCCCTCCGCCTGACAGGAGGTGTCTCGGAGGAGAGAGTCCCTGGTGCCCAGGAAACACCCACATATCCTCTGGGGGCCTGCTGTGAGTGCGACGCGCTCAAGCCTCCATCCGCCCCTGACGTGGAGCCTGCGCCTTTGGAGCCTTGCCACTCCCACCTCTTAGAGCCTCGGAGCTGCACCTGAGGCCGGAAGGGGCTCTGGCGCCCTCGTGTGGACAGAGGCGCGAACAGCCCCTCTCAGGCTTGCCTTCTCTCTCTGGCTCAGCAGGCCCCGGGGGGCTGCTTGGGCTGGGGCCCAGAGGAGGGTGGGGGCTCCAGCCCCCGCCAAGAAGGGCCCTTCCACCTGGGCTCTATCTCCCTCTCTCAAAGGCGTTCTTCGTGCCCATGCCAACCTAGGCCATGCCTCGCCGTGGAAATCCTTAGCTCCAAATCCCTCAGGGTGTGCCAGCCTGCACCCGTGTGGATGCAGCCTTGCCCAGATGGACTGAGGAAGATAGGCGTGTAAGGAGGGAACGAGTCGTTTTCCCCCTTCCTCATCCCCCTGCGATCCCATACTCCTTGCCATTCAGTCTTGCCTCGATTCTTTCCTTCTGGCTTGGTTCATCTTGCCAGGTCTCTCTTTCTCCCTTGGTTTTCAAACTCTCTTGACCCCACCTGGAGTGTGCCTCATCTGGAGCCCCATTTGTGCTTCCCAAGGCACAGAGTGTCCCAAGCACACAAAACCAACCCAAGCAGCCCTTCTCCCCAGGGGGCCCGAAGGAAGCTCAGCCAGAGCTGTTGTGGATCCGTCAAGAGAGCGGCCTGCAGATGCCCGGCCTGGCTCGAGCTCCCATCATCTCAGCAGGTGCAGAGAAAGCAGAGGAGAGCCTCCCTCGGACAGACCAAGGGAGGTTCCTGAGCCCTCTGGAGAGACAAGGCCCAGCGCCGGGCACTGCTGCTCTCCCAATTCGCTCTCCCTTTGGGCACCACCCGGGCACCCCTCACAGCCCCTGCATGCGCATCCCAAAACCCAGGCCACGCTGGGATTCCACACTCATCAGCTCCAGCACGGAACCCAGGAACGAGAACAGAAACCCACCCACCCAGCCAGCACGTGGGGAGGGGGCCTGAAGAAACACTGCCAAATCCAGATAGCCAGCCGCCGTCCAGCACCAGACAAAGGAACACCATCACGCATGCCTAGAGAAGTCCATACCACAACCAGCTCGAGGCTCCTACTCAGGCCTGTCCCCTGAGGACGCCTCTCAAGGACCACCCCTGGGCAGGCTGTAGAAAAGAAGGTGCCTTCACACCGGGTGGGCGTGTATGTCCATTTGTCCAACCACGATGGACCACAGGATCCAGGGCATGCCCCAAAGACCCCTGGAACCACCGTCGGACCCAGCACTCCCCCTCACGGCCATAGACCCCGACAAAGGGTCTCTTCTCAGCGTGAAACGCCCCACTCGCTTCAGGCAGCCCTCTTCCCAAGAGCAGCACATGGAAAGACATTCGTGGTCCATGGACAGATGCTTGGCTGAGCAAGCAGCTGTCCTTCTCCCCAACAGAAGCGGGCTCAGCAATCCAGCGGCGCAGAAATCGGTGCCATGGGCAGCCCCAGTGTTGCGAAGAGAAACGCTCACACGAAAGGAAAGAGGTCTGGGAGGGAGACACACAGCCCATGGGAAACCCCTTCCCTCTCCCATCTCACCAGGGACACCCAGGAACTGGCTTCCAGGAAGGAAACCCCTGCACTGCCATCCAGATGCTGCTTGCCAAATGGGAGGGCGAGGCTGTGGGAATGCCTGGCATTGGGGAGGTCCGAGATCCAAACCCCGCCCTTGAGGGGCCTGGCGGGGGGCCCAGATCCCTCCTTCCATGGAGCGCAAGCTACGATGTCTAGTCCCTCTTCTGGGAACCCAAGGGAGGCGAAGGGGAGCCAAACAGGATGGATAGACATGGCCGATGGGATCCCTGTGTTGGGAAAGTGCAATGGATCCACTTCGAGCAGCGCCCCGCGAAAAGGAGTCCTGAACATTCAACCCCAACACATGAGCGTCTCAGCGCTCCCCAGACAAGGTGTCACGCTCGAGAGGGCTGCCCCTGGGGAAAAGAGACGGGCCGAAGGACTCCGTGGATTCCGTCCAGATGGCCTGGCCTAGCCCATCGGACCCGACCGAATTCCCTGGTGAGGAGGAAGAGATGAGGACAAAGACCTGCTTCGTTTGGAGTGGATTGACTTCCCCAGGTATTCTCCTGCACCCGTGTGTGGTATGCAGATCCACTCTGCTCGGCAAAAGCATCCACTCCCAGGCTGGGCATCCCCAGGCGGGCGCTTCCAACCCACTCCCACCCAAGATATGGGCTCAGGAGAGACTTGGGATGCATTTGTCTATCCAGGTCCTAGCTATTGTTTCCTACTCTATCTGCATGCGTATGCGTGTGGGTGTGTTTGGAGAGAGAGAGGGAGGGAGGGAGAATGAGAGAAAGAGGGAGAGAACGAGGGCGAGAAGGAGAGAGGAGGACCTTCACTCCTTTCTGGATCCATTCAGCTCATTCAGTTCAATGCCTCTTAGTCCTTGTCCATGGAGTTGGGGGCCCCCTGCCACACGGAGATGTGGTCTCGCCAGAGGGGGATGGCCCAGTGCAGCTCTTGCCCCAGCCACAGCCGGGACCAGGAGAGCCTCTGAAGCTTGGCAGCCGCGTGGGAACTCCCCTGAGAGCTTGCTGGAGGAGACCAATCCAGCGTCCTGAACGCATCACACCTGCTTTCAATCAGGCCTCCATTGCCTGGCGCCCTGCTGCCAAGAGAGGCTCTTCTCCAAAGGACACAAGGACATTTCCCTCAGCCTCCTGTCTGTGTGTGTGTGTGTGTGTGTGTGTGTGTGTGTGTGTGCCTGTGTGTGTGTGTGTGAGAGAGAGAGAGCGAGAGAGAGAAGGAGAACAGGCGGATGAGCCCAGCTGCCAACACTCTAGCCCCCGAAGCCCCCCATGTATTCCTCGGCACCACACTCCTTCTCACCTACCTGAAGCCGTGATGGGGACGGCTTGACCAGGGCCAGCTGGCGGTCCAATCCCGAGGCTGTGTGTGTCTGGGCGCCTGCCTCTAGGGGACCCCAAGCACGCCAAAGCCCAGGACCTGTTCCAAGCCTTCCAAACCCACTGCCACCCAACCAGGCGGCGAACTCACCTCCAAATCCGGAAGGCACACCTCCGCCCTCCGCCTGACAGAAGGTGTCTCGGAGGAGAGAGTCCCTGGTGCCCAGGAAACACCCACATATCCTCTGGGGGCCTGCTGTGAGTGCGTCCCGCTCAAGCCTCCATCCGCCCCTGACGTGGAGCCTGCGCCTTTGGAGCCTTGCCACTCCCACCTCTTAGAGCCTCGGAGCTGCACCTGAGGCCGGAAGGGGCTCTGGCGCCCTCGTGTGGACAGAGGCGCGAACAGCCCCTCTCAGGCTTGCCTTCCTTCTCTGGCTCAGCAGGCCCCGGGGGGCTGCTTGGGCTGGGGCCCAGAGGAGGGTGGGGGCTCCAGCCCCCGCCAAGAAGGGCCCTTCCACCTGGGCTCTATCTCCCTCTCTCAAAGGCGTTCTTTGTTCCCCTGTCAACCTAGGCCATGCCTCGCCGTGGAAATCCTTAGCTCCAAATCCCTCAGGGTGTGCCAGCCTGCACCCGTGTGGATGCAGCCTTGCCCAGATGGACTGAGGAAGATAGGCGTGTAAGGAGGGAACGAGTCGTTTTCCCCCTTCCTCATCCCCCTGCGATCCCATACTCCTTGCCATTCAGTCTTGCCTCGATTCTTTCCTTCTGGCTTGGTTCATCTTGCCAGGTCTCTCTTTCTCCCTTGGTTTTCAAACTCTCTTGACCCCACCTGGAGTGTGCCTCATCTGGAGCCCCATTTGTGCTTCCCAAGGCACAGAGTGTCCCAAGCACACAAAACCAACCCAAGCAGCCCTTCTCCCCAGGGGGCCCGAAGGAAGCTCAGCCAGAGCTGTTGTGGATCCGTCAAGAGAGCGGCCTGCAGATGCCCGGCCTGGCTCGAGCTCCCATCATCTCAGCAGGCGCAGAGAAAGCAGAGGAGAGCCTCCCTCGGACAGACCAAGGGAGGTTCCTGAGCCCTCTGGAGAGACAAGGCCCAGCGCCGGGCACTGCTGCTCTCCCAATTCGCTCTCCCTTTGGGCACCACCCGGGCACCCCTCACAGCCCCTGCATGCGCATCCCAAAACCCAGGCCACGCTGGGATTCCACACTCATCAGCTCCAGCACGGAACCCAGGAACGAGAACAGAAACCCACCCACCCAGCCAGCACGTGGGGAGGGGGCCTGAAGAAACACTGCCAAATCCAGATAGCCAGCCGCCGTCCAGCACCAGACAAAGGAACACCATCACGCATGCCTAGAGAAGTCCATACCACAACCAGCTCGAGGCTCCTACTCAGGCCTGTCCCCTGAGGACGCCTCTCAAGGACCACCCCTGGGCAGGCTGTAGAAAAGAAGGTGCCTTCACACCGGGTGGGCGTGTATGTCCATTTGTCCAACCACGATGGACCACAGGATCCAGGGCATGCCCCAAAGACCCCTGGAACCACCGTCGGACCCAGCACTCCCCCTCACGGCCATAGACCCCGACAAAGGGTCTCTTCTCAGCGTGAAACGCCCCACTCGCTTCAGGCAGCCCTCTTCCCAAGAGCAGCACATGGAAAGACATTCGTGGTCCATGGACAGATGCTTGGCTGAGCAAGCAGCTGTCCTTCTCCCCAACAGAAGCGGGCTCAGCAATCCAGCGGCGCAGAAATCGGTGCCATGGGCAGCCCCAGTGTTGCGAAGAGAAACGCTCACACGAAAGGAAAGAGGTCTGGGAGGGAGACACACAGCCCATGGGAAACCCCTTCCCTCTCCCATCTCACCAGGGACACCCAGGAACTGGCTTCCAGGAAGGAAACCCCTGCACTGCCATCCAGATGCTGCTTGCCAAATGGGAGGGCGAGGCTGTGGGAATGCCTGGCATTGGGGAGGTCCGAGATCCAAACCCCGCCCTTGAGGGGCCTGGCGGGGGGCCCAGATCCCTCCTTCCATGGAGCGCAAGCTACGATGTCTAGTCCCTCTTCTGGGAACCCAAGGGAGGCGAAGGGGAGCCAAACAGGATGGATAGACATGGCCGATGGGATCCCTGTGTTGGGAAAGTGCAATGGATCCACTTCGAGCAGCGCCCCGCGAAAAGGAGTCCTGAACATTCAACCCCAACACATGAGCGTCTCAGCGCTCCCCAGACAAGGTGTCACGCTCGAGAGGGCTGCCCCTGGGGAAAAGAGACGGGCCGAAGGACTCCGTGGATTCCGTCCAGATGGCCTGGCCTAGCCCATCGGACCCGACCGAATTCCCTGGTGAGGAGGAAGAGATGAGGACAAAGACCTGCTTCGTTTGGAGTGGATTGACTTCCCCAGGTATTCTCCTGCACCCGTGTGTGGTATGCAGATCCACTCTGCTCGGCAAAAGCATCCACTCCCAGGCTGGGCATCCCCCAGGCGGGCGCTTCCAACCCACTCCCACCCAAGATATGGGCTCAGGAGAGACTTGGGATGCATTTGTCTATCCAGGTCCTAGCTATTGTTTCCTACTCTATCTGCATGCGTATGCGTGTGGGTGTGTTTGGAGAGAGAGAGGGAGGGAGGGAGAATGAGAGAAAGAGGGAGAGAACGAGGGCGAGAAGGAGAGAGGAGGACCTTCGCTCCTTTCTGGATCCATTCAGCTCATTCAGTTCAATGCCTCTTAGTCCTTGTCCATGGAGTTGGGGGCCCCCTGCCACACGGAGATGTGGTCTCGCCAGAGGGGGATGGCCCAGTGCAGCTCTTGCCCCAGCCACAGCCGGGACCAGGAGAGCCTCTGAAGCTTGGCAGCCGCGTGGGAACTCCCCTGAGAGCTTGCTGGAGGAGACCAATCCAGCGTCCTGAACGCATCACACCTGCTTTCAATCAGGCCTCCATTGCCTGGCGCCCTGCTGCCAAGAGAGGCTCTTCTCCAAAGGACACAAGGACATTTCCCTCAGCCTCCTGTCTGTGTGTGTGTGTGTGTGTGTGTGTGTGTGTGTGCCTGTGTGTGTGTGTGTGAGAGAGAGAGAGCGAGAGAGAGAAGGAGAACAGGCGGATGAGCCCAGGTGCCAACACTCTAGCCCCCGAAGCCCCCCATGTATTCCTCGGCACCACACTCCTTCTCACCTACCTGAAGCCGTGATGGGGACGGCTTGACCAGGGCCAGCTGGCGGTCCAATCCCGAGGCTGTGTGTGTCTGGGCGCCTGCCTCTAGGGGACCCCAAGCACGCCAAAGCCCAGGACCTGTTCCAAGCCTTCCAAACCCACTGCCACCCAACCAGGCGGCGAACTCACCTCCAAATCCGGAAGGCACACCTCCGCCCTCCGCCTGACAGGAGGTGTCTCGGAGGAGAGAGTCCCTGGTGCCCAGGAAACACCCACATATCCTCTGGGGGCTTGCTGTGAGTGCGACCCGCTCAAGCCTCCATCCGCCCCTGACGTGGAGCCTGCGCCTTTGGAGCCTTGCCACTCCCACCTCTTAGAGCCTCGGAGCTGCACCTGAGGCCGGAAGGGGCTCTGGCGCCCTCGTGTGGACAGAGGCGCGAACAGCCCCTCTCAGGCTTGCCTTCTCTCTCTGGCTCAGCAGGCCCCGGGGGGCTGCTTGGGCTGGGGCCCAGAGGAGGGTGGGGGCTCCAGCCCCCGCCAAGAAGGGCCCTTCCACCTGGGCTCTATCTCCCTCTCTCAAAGGCGTTCTTTGTTCCCCTGTCAACCTAGGCCATGCCTCGCCGTGGAAATCCTTAGCTCCAAATCCCTCAGGGTGTGCCAGCCTGCACCCGTGTGGATGCAGCCTTGCCCAGATGGACTGAGGAAGATAGGCGTGTAAGGAGGGAACGAGTCGTTTTCCCCCTTCCTCATCCCCCTGCGATCCCATACTCCTTGCCATTCAGTCTTGCCTCGATTCTTTCCTTCTGGCTTGGTTCATCTTGCCAGGTCTCTCTTTCTCCCTTGGTTTTCAAACTCTCTTGACCCCACCTGGAGTGTGCCTCATCTGGAGCCCCATTTGTGCTTCCCAAGGCACAGAGTGTCCCAACCACACAAAACCAACCCAAGCAGCCCTTCTCCCCAGGGGTCCCGAAGGAAGCTCAGCCAGAGCTGTTGTGGATCCGTCAAGAGAGGGCCTGCAGATGCCCGGCCTGGCTCGAGCTCCCATCATCTCAGCAGGCGCAGAGAAAGCAGAGGAGAGCCTCCCTCGGACAGACCAAGGGAGGTTCCTGAGCCCTCTGGAGAGAAAAGGCCCAGCGCCGGGCACTGCTGATCTCCCAATTCGCTCTCCCTTTGGGCACCACCCGGGCACCCCTCACAGCCCCTGCATGCGCATCCCAAAACCCAGGCCACGCTGGGATTCCACACTCATCAGCTCCAGCACGGAACCCAGGAACGAGAACAGAAACCCACCCACCCAGCCAGCACGTGGGGAGGGGGCCTGAAGAAACACTGCCAAATCCAGATAGCCAGCCGCCGTCCAGCACCAGACAAAGGAACACCATCACGCATGCCTAGAGAAGTCCATACCACAACCAGCTCGAGGCTCCTACTCAGGCCTGTCCCCTGAGGACGCCTCTCAAGGACCACCCCTGGGCAGGCTGTAGAAAAGAAGGTGCCTTCACACCGGGTGGGCGTGTATGTCCATTTGTCCAACCACGATGGACCACAGGATCCAGGGCATGCCCCAAAGACCCCTGGAACCACCGTCGGACCCAGCACTCCCCCTCACGGCCATAGACCCCGACAAAGGGTCTCTTCTCAGCGTGAAACGCCCCACTCGCTTCAGGCAGCCCTCTTCCCAAGAGCAGCACATGGAAAGACATTCGTGGTCCATGGACAGATGCTTGGCTGAGCAAGCAGCTGTCCTTCTCCCCAACAGAAGCGGGCTCAGCAATCCAGCGGCGCAGAAATCGGTGCCATGGGCAGCCCCAGTGTTGCGAAGAGAAACGCTCACACGAAAGGAAAGAGGTCTGGGAGGGAGACACACAGCCCATGGGAAACCCCTTCCCTCTCCCATCTCACCAGGGACACCCAGGAACTGGCTTCCAGGAAGGAAACCCCTGCACTGCCATCCAGATGCTGCTTGCCAAATGGGAGGGCGAGGCTGTGGGAATGCCTGGCATTGGGGAGGTCCGAGATCCAAACCCCGCCCTTGAGGGGCCTGGCGGGGGGCCCAGATCCCTCCTTCCATGGAGCGCAAGCTACGATGTCTAGTCCCTCTTCTGGGAACCCAAGGGAGGCGAAGGGGAGCCAAACAGGATGGATAGACATGGCCGATGGGATCCCTGTGTTGGGAAAGTGCAATGGATCCACTTCGAGCAGCGCCCCGCGAAAAGGAGTCCTGAACATTCAACCCCAACACATGAGCGTCTCAGCGCTCCCCAGACAAGGTGTCACGCTCGAGAGGGCTGCCCCTGGGGAAAAGAGACGGGCCGAAGGACTCCGTGGATTCCGTCCAGATGGCCTGGCCTAGCCCATCGGACCCGACCGAATTCCCTGGTGAGGAGGAAGAGATGAGGACAAAGACCTGCTTCGTTTGGAGTGGATTGACTTCCCCAGGTATTCTCCTGCACCCGTGTGTGGTATGCAGATCCACTCTGCTCGGCAAAAGCATCCACTCCCAGGCTGGGCATCCCCAGGCGGGCGCTTGAACCCACTCCCACCCAAGATATGGGCTCAGGAGAGACTTGGGATGCATTTGTCTATCCAGGTCCTAGCTATTGTTTCCTACTCTATCTGCATGCGTATGCGTGTGGGTGTGTTTGGAGAGAGAGAGGGAGGGAGGGAGAATGAGAGAAAGAGGGAGAGAACGAGGGCGAGAAGGAGAGAGGAGGACCTTCACTCCTTTCTGGATCCATTCAGCTCATTCAGTTCAATGCCTCTTAGTCCTTGTCCATGGAGTTGGGGGCCCCCTGCCACACGGAGATGTGGTCTCGCCAGAGGGGGATGGCCCAGTGCAGCTCTTGCCCCAGCCACAGCCGGGACCAGGAGAGCCTCTGAAGCTTGGCAGCCGCGTGGGAACTCCCCCGAGAGCTTGCTGGAGGAGACCAATCCAGCGTCCTGAACGCATCACACCTGCTTTCAATCAGGCCTCCATTGCCTGGCGCCCTGCTGCCAAGAGAGGCTCTTCTCCAAAGGACACAAGGACATTTCCCTCAGCCTCCTGTCTGTGTGTGTGTGTGTGTGTGAGAGAGAGAGAGCGAGAGAGAGAAGGAGAACAGGCGGATGAGCCCAGCTGCCAACACTCTAGCCCCCGAAGCCCCCCATGTATTCCTCGGCACCACACTCCTTCTCACCTACCTGAAGCCGTGATGGGGACGGCTTGACCAGGGCCAGCTGGCGGTCCAATCCCGAGGCTGTGTGTGTCTGGGCGCCTGCCTCTAGGGCACCCCAAGCACGCCAAAGCCCAGGACCTGTTCCAAGCCTTCCAAACCCACTGCCACCCAACCAGGCGGCGAACTCACCTCCAAATCCGGAAGGCACACCTCCGCCCTCCGCCTGACAGGAGGTGTCTCGGAGGAGAGAGTCCCTGGTGCCCAGGAAACACCCACATATCCTCTGGGGGCCTGCTGTGAGTGCGACCCGCTCAAGCCTCCATCCGCCCCTGACGTGGAGCCTGCGCCTTTGGAGCCTTGCCACTCCCACCTCTTAGAGCCTCGGAGCTGCACCTGAGGCCGGAAGGGGCTCTGGCGCCCTCGTGTGGACAGAGGCGCGAACAGCCCCTCTCAGGCTTGCCTTCTCTCTCTGGCTCAGCAGGCCCCGGGGGGCTGCTTGGGCTGGGGCCCAGAGGAGGGTGGGGGCTCCAGCCCCCGCCAAGAAGGGCCCTTCCACCTGGGCTCTATCTCCCTCTCTCAAAGGCGTTCTTTGTTCCCCTGTCAACCTAGGCCATGCCTCGCCGTGGAAATCCTTAGCTCCAAATCCCTCAGGGTGTGCCAGCCTGCACCCGTGTGGATGCAGCCTTGCCCAGATGGACTGAGGAAGATAGGCGTGTAAGGAGGGAACGAGTCGTTTTCCCCCTTCCTCATCCCCCTGCGATCCCATACTCCTTGCCATTCAGTCTTGCCTCGATTCTTTCCTTCTGGCTTGGTTCATCTTGCCAGGTCTCTCTTTCTCCCTTGGTTTTCAAACTCTCTTGACCCCACCTGGAGTGTGCCTCATCTGGAGCCCCATTTGTGCTTCCCAAGGCACAGAGTGTCCCAACCACACAAAACCAACCCAAGCAGCCCTTCTCCCCAGGGGGCCCGAAGGAAGCTCAGCCAGAGCTGTTGTGGATCCGTCAAGAGAGCGGCCTGCAGATGCCCGGCCTGGCTCGAGCTCCCATCATCTCAGCAGGTGCAGAGAAAGCAGAGGAGAGCCTCCCTCGGACAGACCAAGGGAGGTTCCTGAGCCCTCTGGAGAGACAAGGCCCAGCGCCGGGCACTGCTGCTCTCCCAATTCGCTCTCCCTTTGGGCACCACCCGGGCACCCCTCACAGCCCCTGCATGCGCATCCCAAAACCCAGGCCACGCTGGGATTCCACACTCATCAGCTCCAGCACGGAACCCAGGAACGAGAACAGAAACCCACCCACCCAGCCAGCACGTGGGGAGGGGGCCTGAAGAAACACTGCCAAATCCAGATAGCCAGCCGCCGTCCAGCACCAGACAAAGGAACACCATCACGCATGCCTAGAGAAGTCCATACCACAACCAGCTCGAGGCTCCTACTCAGGCCTGTCCCCTGAGGACGCCTCTCAAGGACCACCCCTGGGCAGGCTGTAGAAAAGAAGGTGCCTTCACACCGGGTGGGCGTGTATGTCCATTTGTCCAACCACGATGGACCACAGGATCCAGGGCATGCCCCAAAGACCCCTGGAACCACCGTCGGACCCAGCACTCCCCCTCACGGCCATAGACCCCGACAAAGGGTCTCTTCTCAGCGTGAAACGCCCCACTCGCTTCAGGCAGCCCTCTTCCCAAGAGCAGCACATGGAAAGACATTCGTGGTCCATGGACAGATGCTTGGCTGAGCAAGCAGCTGTCCTTCTCCCCAACAGAAGCGGGCTCAGCAATCCAGCGGCGCAGAAATCGGTGCCATGGGCAGCCCCAGTGTTGCGAAGAGAAACGCTCACACGAAAGGAAAGAGGTCTGGGAGGGAGACACACAGCCCATGGGAAACCCCTTCCCTCTCCCATCTCACCAGGGACACCCAGGAACTGGCTTCCAGGAAGGAAACCCCTGCACTGCCATCCAGATGCTGCTTGCCAAATGGGAGGGCGAGGCTGTGGGAATGCCTGGCATTGGGGAGGTCCGAGATCCAAACCCCGCCCTTGAGGGGCCTGGCGGGGGGCCCAGATCCCTCCTTCCATGGAGCGCAAGCTACGATGTCTAGTCCCTCTTCTGGGAACCCAAGGGAGGCGAAGGGGAGCCAAACAGGATGGATAGACATGGCCGATGGGATCCCTGTGTTGGGAAAGTGCAATGGATCCACTTCGAGCAGCGCCCCGCGAAAAGGAGTCCTGAACATTCAACCCCAACACATGAGCGTCTCAGCGCTCCCCAGACAAGGTGTCACGCTCGAGAGGGCTGCCCCTGGGGAAAAGAGACGGGCCGAAGGACTCCGTGGATTCCGTCCAGATGGCCTAGCCTAGCCCATCGGACCCGACCGAATTCCCTGGTGAGGAGGAAGAGATGAGGACAAAGACCTGCTTCGTTTGGAGTGGATTGACTTCCCCAGGTATTCTCCTGCACCCGTGTGTGGTATGCAGATCCACTCTGCTCGGCAAAAGCATCCACTCCCAGGCTGGGCATCCCCAGGCGGGCGCTTCCAACCCACTCCCACCCAAGATATGGGCTCAGGAGAGACTTGGGATGCATTTGTCTATCCAGGTCCTAGCTATTGTTTCCTACTCTATCTGCATGCGTATGCGTGTGGGTGTGTTTGGAGAGAGAGAGGGAGGGAGGGAGAATGAGAGAAAGAGGGAGAGAACGAGGGCGAGAAGGAGAGAGGAGGACCTTCACTCCTTTCTGGATCCATTCAGCTCATTCAGTTCAATGCCTCTTAGTCCTTGTCCATGGAGTTGGGGGCCCCCTGCCACACGGAGATGTGGTCTCGCCAGAGGGGGATGGCCCAGTGCAGCTCTTGCCCCAGCCACAGCCGGGACCAGGAGAGCCTCTGAAGCTTGGCAGCCGCGTGGGAACTCCCCTGAGAGCTTGCTGGAGGAGACCAATCCAGCGTCCTGAACGCATCACACCTGCTTTCAATCAGGCCTCCATTGCCTGGCGCCCTGCTGCCAAGAGAGGCTCTTCTCCAAAGGACACAAGGACATTTCCCTCAGCCTCCTGTGTGTGTGTGTGTGTGTGTGTGTGTGTGTGTGTCAGTGTGAGTGTGTGTGTGACAGAGAGCGAGAGAGAGAAGGAGAACAGGCGGATGAGCCCAGCTGCCAACACTCTAGCCCCCGAAGCCCCCCATGTATTCCTCGGCACCACACTCCTTCTCACCTACCTGAAGCCGTGATGGGGACGGCTTGACCAGGGCCAGCTGGCGGTCCAATCCCGAGGCTGTGTGTGTCTGGGCGCCTGCCTCTAGGGGACCCCAAGCACGCCAAAGCCCAGGACCTGTTCCAAGCCTTCCAAACCCACTGCCACCCAACCAGGCGGCGAACTCACCTCCAAATCCGGAAGGCACACCTCCGCCCTCCGCCTGACAGGAGGTGTCTCGGAGGAGAGAGTCCCTGGTGCCCAGGAAACACCCACATATCCTCTGGGGGCCTGCTGTGAGTGCGACGCGCTCAAGCCTCCATCCGCCCCTGACGTGGAGCCTGCGCCTTTGGAGCCTTGCCACTCCCACCTCTTAGAGCCTCGGAGCTGCACCTGAGGCCGGAAGGGGCTCTGGCGCCCTCGTGTGGACAGAGGCGCGAACAGCCCCTCTCAGGCTTGCCTTCCTTCTCTGGCTCAGCAGGCCCCGGGGGGCTGTTTGGGCTGGGGCCCAGAGGAGGGTGGGGGCTCCATCCCCCGCCAAGAAGGGCCCTTCCACCTGGGCTCTATCTCCCTCTCTCAAAGGCGTTCTTTGTTCCCCTGTCAACCTAGGCCATGCCTCGCCGTGGAAATCCTTAGCTCCAAATCCCTCAGGGTGTGCCAGCCTGCACCCGTGTGGATGCAGCCTTGCCCAGATGGACTGAGGAAGATAGGCGCGTAAGGAGGGAACCAGTCGTTTTCCCCCTTCCTCATCCCCCTGCGATCCCATACTCCTTGCCATTCAGTCTTGCCTCGATTCTTTCCTTCTGGCTTGGTTCATCTTGCCAGGTCTCTCTTTCTCCCTTGGTTTTCAAACTCTCTTGACCCCACCTGGAGTGTGCCTCATCTGGAGCCCCATTTGTGCTTCCCAAGGCACAGAGTGTCCCAAGCACACAAAACCAACCCAAGCAGCCCTTCTCCCCAGGGGGCCCGAAGGAAGCTCAGCCAGAGCTGTTGTGGATCCGTCAAGAGAGCGGCCTGCAGATGCCCGGCCTGGCTCGAGCTCCCATCATCTCAGCAGGTGCAGAGAAAGCAGAGGAGAGCCTCCCTCGGACAGACCAAGGGAGGTTCCTGAGCCCTCTGGAGAGACAAGGCCCAGCGCCGGGCACTGCTGCTCTCCCAATTCGCTCTCCCTTTGGGCACCACCCGGGCACCCCTCACAGCCCCTGCATGCGCATCCCAAAACCCAGGCCACGCTGGGATTCCACACTCATCAGCTCCAGCACGGAACCCAGGAACGAGAACAGAAACCCACCCACCCAGCCAGCACGTGGGGAGGGGGCCTGAAGAAACACTGCCAAATCCAGATAGCCAGCCGCCGTCCAGCACCAGACAAAGGAACACCATCACGCATGCCTAGAGAAGTCCATACCACAACCAGCTCGAGGCTCCTACTCAGGCCTGTCCCCTGAGGACGCCTCTCAAGGACCACCCCTGGGCAGGCTGTAGAAAAGAAGGTGCCTTCACACCGGGTGGGCGTGTATGTCCATTTGTCCAACCACGATGGACCACAGGATCCAGGGCATGCCCCAAAGACCCCTGGAACCACCGTCGGACCCAGCACTCCCCCTCACGGCCATAGACCCCGACAAAGGGTCTCTTCTCAGCGTGAAACGCCCCACTCGCTTCAGGCAGCCCTCTTCCCAAGAGCAGCACATGGAAAGACATTCGTGGTCCATGGACAGATGCTTGGCTGAGCAAGCAGCTGTCCTTCTCCCCAACAGAAGCGGGCTCAGCAATCCAGCGGCGCAGAAATCGGTGCCATGGGCAGCCCCAGTGTTGCGAAGAGAAACGCTCACACGAAAGGAAAGAGGTCTGGGAGGGAGACACACAGCCCATGGGAAACCCCTTCCCTCTCCCATCTCACCAGGGACACCCAGGAACTGGCTTCCAGGAAGGAAACCCCTGCACTGCCATCCAGATGCTGCTTGCCAAATGGGAGGGCGAGGCTGTGGGAATGCCTGGCATTGGGGAGGTCCGAGATCCAAACCCCGCCCTTGAGGGGCCTGGCGGGGGGCCCAGATCCCTCCTTCCATGGAGCGCAAGCTACGATGTCTAGTCCCTCTTCTGGGAACCCAAGGGAGGCGAAGGGGAGCCAAACAGGATGGATAGACATGGCCGATGGGATCCCAGTGTTGGGAAAGTGCAATGGATCCACTTCGAGCAGCGCCCCGCGAAAAGGAGTCCTGAACATTCAACCCCAACACATGAGCGTCTCAGCGCTCCCCAGACAAGGTGTCACGCTCGAGAGGGCTGCCCCTGGGGAAAAGAGACGGGCCGAAGGACTCCGTGGATTCCGTCCAGATGGCCTAGCCTAGCCCATCGGACCCGACCGAATTCCCTGGTGAGGAGGAAGAGATGAGGACAAAGACCTGCTTCGTTTGGAGTGGATTGACTTCCCCAGGTATTCTCCTGCACCCGTGTGTGGTATGCAGATCCACTCTGCTCGGCAAAAGCATCCACTCCCAGGCTGGGCATCCCCAGGCGGGCGCTTCCAACCCACTCCCACCCAAGATATGGGCTCAGGAGAGACTTGGGATGCATTTGTCTATCCAGGTCCTAGCTATTGTTTCCTACTCTATCTGCATGCGTATGCGTGTGGGTGTGTTTGGAGAGAGAGAGGGAGGGAGGGAGAATGAGAGAAAGACGGAGAGAACGAGGGCGAGAAGGAGAGAGGAGGACCTTCGCTCCTTTCTGGATCCATTCAGCTCATTCAGTTCAATGCCTCTTAGTCCTTGTCCATGGAGTTGGGGGCCCCCTGCCACACGGAGATGTGGTCTCGCCAGAGGGGGATGGCCCAGTGCAGCTCTTGCCCCAGCCACAGCCGGGACCAGGAGAGCCTCTGAAGCTTGGCAGCCGCGTGGGAACTCCCCTGAGAGCTTGCTGGAGGAGACCAATCCAGCGTCCTGAACGCATCACACCTGCTTTCAATCAGGCCTCCATTGCCTGGCGCCCTGCTGCCAAGAGAGGCTCTTCTCCAAAGGACACAAGGACATTTCCCTCAGCCTCCTGTGTGTGTGTGTGTGTGTGTGTGTGTGTGTCAGTGTGAGTGTGTGTGTGACAGAGAGCGAGAGAGAGAAGGAGAACAGGCGGATGAGCCCAGCTGCCAACACTCTAGCCCCCGAAGCCCCCCATGTATTCCTCGGCACCACACTCCTTCTCACCTACCTGAAGCCGTGATGGGGACGGCTTGACCAGGGCCAGCTGGCGGTCCAATCCCGAGGCTGTGTGTGTCTGGGCGCCTGCCTCTAGGGGACCCCAAGCACGCCAAAGCCCAGGACCTGTTCCAAGCCTTCCAAACCCACTGCCACCCAACCAGGCGGCGAACTCACCTCCAAATCCGGAAGGCACACCTCCGCCCTCCGCCTGACAGGAGGTGTCTCAGAGGAGAGAGTCCCTGGTGCCCAGGAAACACCCACATATCCTCTGGGGGCCTGCTGTGAGTGCGACGCGCTCAAGCCTCCATCCGCCCCTGACGTGGAGCCTGCGCCTTTGGAGCCTTGCCACTCCCACCTCTTAGAGCCTCGGAGCTGCACCTGAGGCCGGAAGGGGCTCTGGCGCCCTCGTGTGGACAGAGGCGCGAACAGCCCCTCTCAGGCTTGCCTTCCTTCTCTGGCTCAGCAGGCCCCGGGGGGCTGTTTGGGCTGGGGCCCAGAGGAGGGTGGGGGCTCCATCCCCCGCCAAGAAGGGCCCTTCCACCTGGGCTCTATCTCCCTCTCTCAAAGGCGTTCTTTGTTCCCCTGTCAACCTAGGCCATGCCTCGCCGTGGAAATCCTTAGCTCCAAATCCCTCAGGGTGTGCCAGCCTGCACCCGTGTGGATGCAGCCTTGCCCAGATGGACTGAGGAAGATAGGCGTGTAAGGAGGGAACGAGTCGTTTTCCCCCTTCCTCATCCCCCTGCGATCCCATACTCCTTGCCATTCAGTCTTGCCTCGATTCTTTCCTTCTGGCTTGGTTCATCTTGCCAGGTCTCTCTTTCTCCCTTGGTTTTCAAACTCTCTTGACCCCACCTGGAGTGTGCCTCATCTGGAGCCCCATTTGTGCTTCCCAAGGCACAGAGTGTCCCAACCACACAAAACCAACCCAAGCAGCCCTTCTCCCCAGGGGGCCCGAAGGAAGCTCAGCCAGAGCTGTTGTGGATCCGTCAAGAGAGCGGCCTGCAGATGCCCGGCCTGGCTCGAGCTCCCATCATCTCAGCAGGTGCAGAGAAAGCAGAGGAGAGCCTCCCTCGGACAGACCAAGGGAGGTTCCTGAGCCCTCTGGAGAAACAAGGCCCAGCGCCGGGCACTGCTGCTCTCCCAATTCGCTTTCCCTTTGGGCACCACCCGGGCACCCCTCACAGCCCCTGCATGCGCATCCCAAAACCCAGGCCACGCTGGGATTCCACACTCATCAGCTCCAGCACGGAACCCAGGAACGAGAACAGAAACCCACCCACCCAGCCAGCACGTGGGGAGGGGGCCTGAAGAAACACTGCCAAATCCAGATAGCCAGCCGCCGTCCAGCACCAGACAAAGGAACACCATCACGCATGCCTAGAGAAGTCCATACCACAACCAGCTCGAGGCTCCTACTCAGGCCTGTCCCCTGAGGACGCCTCTCAAGGACCACCCCTGGGCAGGCTGTAGAAAAGAAGGTGCCTTCACACCGCGTGGGCGTGTATGTCCATTTGTCCAACCACGATGGACCACAGGATCCAGGGCATGCCCAAAAGAGCCCTGGAAACACCGTCGGACCCAGCACTCCCCCTCACGGCCATAGACCCCGACAAAGGGTCTCTTCTCAGCGTGAAACGCCCCACTCGCTTCAGGCAGCCCTCTTCCCAAGAGCAGCACATGGAAAGACATTCGTGGTCCATGGACAGATGCTTGGCTGAGCAAGCAGCTGTCCTTCTCCCCAACAGAAGCGGACTCAGCAATCCAGCGGCGCAGAAATCGGTGCCATGGGCAGCCCCAGTGTTGCGAAGAGAAACGCTCACACGAAAGGAAAGAGGTCTGGGAGGGAGACACACAGCCCATGGGAAACCCCTTCCCTCTCCCATCTCACCAGGGACACCCAGGAACTGGCTTCCAGGAAAGAAACCCATGCACTGCCATCCAGATGCTGCTTGCCAAATGGGAGGGCGAGGCTGTGGGAATGCCTGGCATTGGGGAGGTCCGAGATCCAAACCCCGCCCTTGAGGGGCCTGGCGGGGGGTCCAGATTCCTCCTTCCATGGAGCGCAAGCTACGATGTCTAGTCCCTCTTCTGGGAACCCAAGGGAGGCGAAGGGGAGCCAAACAGGATGGATAGACATGGCCGATGGGATCCCTGTGTTGGGAAAGTGCAATGGATCCACTTCGAGCAGCGCCCCGCGAAAAGGAGTCCTGAACATTCAACCCCAACACATGAGCGTCTCAGCGCTCCCCAGACAAGGTGTCACGCTCGAGAGGGCTGCCCCTGGGGAAAAGAGACGGGCCGAAGGACTCCGTGGATTCCGTCCAGACGGCCTAGCCTAGCTCATCGGACCCGATCGAATTCCCTGGTGAGGAGGAAGAGATGAGGACAAAGACCTGCTTCGTTTGGAGTGGATTGACTTCCCCAGGTATTCTCCTGCACCCGTGTGTGGTATGCAGATCCACTCTGCTCGGCAAAAGCATCCACTCCCAGGCTGGGCATCCCCAGGCGGGCGCTTCCAACCCACTCCCACCCAAGATATGGGCTCAGGAGAGACTTGGGATGCATTTGTCTATCCAGGTCCTAGCTATTGTTTCCTACTCTATCTGCATGCGTATGCGTGTGGGTGTGTTTGGAGAGAGAGAGGGAGGGAGGGAGAATGAGAGAAAGAGGGAGAGAACGAGGGCGAGAAGGAGAGAGGAGGACCTTCACTCCTTTCTGGATCCATTCAGCTCATTCAGTTCAATGCCTCTTAGTCCTTGTCCATGGAGTTGGGGGCCCCCTGCCACACGGAGATGTGGTCTCGCCAGAGGGGGATGGCCCAGTGCAGCTCTTGCCCCAGCCACAGCCGGGACCAGGAGAGCCTCTGAAGCTTGGCAGCCGCGTGGGAACTCCCCTGAGAGCTTGCTGGAGGAGACCAATCCAGCGTCCTGAACGCATCACACCTGCTTTCAATCAGGCCTCCATTGCCTGGCGCCCTGCTGCCAAGAGAGGCTCTTCTCCAAAGGACACAAGGACATTTCCCTCAGCCTCCTGTGTGTGTGTGTGTGTGTGTGTGTGTGTGTGTGTGTGTGTCAGTGTGAGTGTGTGTGTGACAGAGAGCGAGAGAGAGAAGGAGAACAGGCGGATGAGCCCAGCTGCCAACACTCTAGCCCCCGAAGCCCCCATGTATTCCTCGGCACCACACTCCTTCTCACCTACCTGAAGCCGTGATGGGGACGGCTTGACCAGGGCCAGCTGGCGGTCCAATCCCGAGGCTGTGTGTGTCTGGGCGCCTGCCTCTAGGGGACCCCAAGCACGCCAAAGCCCAGGACCTGTTCCAAGCCTTCCAAACCCACTGCCACCCAACCAGGCGGCGAACTCACCTCCAAATCCGGAAGGCACACCTCCGCCCTCCGCCTGACAGGAGGTGTCTCGGAGGAGAGAGTCCCTGGTGCCCAGGAAACACCCACATAGCCTCTGGGGGCCTGCTGTGAGTGCGACCCGCTCAAGCCTCCATCCGCCCCTGACGTGGAGCCTGCGCCTTTGGAGCCTTGCCACTCCCACCTCTTAGAGCCTCGGAGCTGCACCTGAGGCCGGAAGGGGCTCTGGCGCCCTCGTGTGGACAGAGGCTCGAACAGCCCCTCTCAGGCTTGCCTTCTCTCTCTGGCTCAGCAGGCCCCGGGGGGCTGCTTGGGCTGGGGCCCAGAGGAGGGTGGGGGCTCCAGCCCCCGCCAAGAAGGGCCCTTCCACCGGGGCTCTATCTCCCTCTCTCAAAGGCGTTCTTTGTTCCCCTGTCAACCTAGGCCATGCCTCGCCGTGGAAATCCTTAGCTCCAAATCCATCAGGGTGTGCCAGCCTGCACCCGTGTGGATGCAGCCTTGCCCAGATGGACTGAGGAAGATAGGCCTGTAAGGAGGGAACGAGTCGTTTTCCCCCTTCCTCATCCCCCTGCGATCCCATACTCCTTGCCATTCAGTCTTGCCTTGATTCTTTCCTTCTGGCTTGGTTCATCTTACCAGGTCTCTCTTTCTCCCTTGGTTTTCCAACTCTCTTGACCCCACCTGGAGTGTGCCTCATCTGGAGCCCCATTTGTGCTTCCCAAGGCACAGAGTGTCCCAACCACACAAAACCAACCCAAGCAGCCCTTCTCCCCTGGGGGCCAGAAGGAAGCTCAGCCAGAGCTGTTGTGGATCCGTCAAGAGAGCGGCCTGCAGATGCCCGGCCTGGCTCGAGCTCCCATCATCTCAGCAGGTGCAGAGAAAGCAGAGGAGAGCCTCCCTCGGACAGACCAAGGGAGGTTCCTGAGCCCTCTGGAGAGACAAGGCCCAGCGCCGGGCACAGCTGCTCTCCCAATTCGCTCTCCCTTTGGGCACCACCCGGGCACCCCTCACAGCCCCTGCATGCGCATCCCAAAACCCAGGCCACGCTGGGATTCCACACTCATCAGCTCCAGCACGGAACCCAGGAACGAGAACAGAAACCCACCCACCCAGCCGGCACGTGGGGAGGGGGCCTGAAGAAACACTGCCAAATCCAGATAGCCAGCCGCCATCCAGCACCAGACAGAGGGACACCATCATGCATGCCTAGAGAAGTCATTACCACAACCAGCTCGAGGCTCCTACTCAGGCCTGTCCCCTGAGGACGCCTCTCAAGGACCACCCCTGGGCAGGCTGTAGAAAAGAAGGTGCCTTCACACCGCGTGGGCGTGTATGTCCATTTGTCCAACCACGATGGACCACAGGATCCAGGGCATGCCCAAAAGAGCCCTGGAACCACCGTCGGACCCAGCACTCCCCCTCACGGCCATAGACCCCGACAAAGGGTCTCTTCTCAGCGTGAAACGCCCCACTCGCTTCAGGCAGCCCTCTTCCCAAGAGCAGCACACGGAAAGACATTCGTGGTCCATGGACAGATGCTTGGCTGAGCAAGCAGCTGTCCTTCTCCCCAACAGAAGCGGACTCAGCAATCCAGCGGCGCAGAAATGGGTGCCATGGGCAGCCCCAGTGTTGCGAAGAGAAACGCTCACACGAAAGGAAAGAGGTCTGGGAGGGAGACACACAGCCCATGGGAAACCCCTTCCCTCTCCCATCTCACCAGGGACACCCAGGAACTGGCTTACAGGAAAGAAACCCATGCACTGCCATCCAGATGCTGCTTGCCAAATGGGAGGGCGAGGCTGTGGGAATGCCTGGCATTGGGGAGGTCCGAGATCCAAACTCTTGCCCTTTCGGGGGCTGGGGGGGAGCCCAGAGCCCTCGTTCCATGGAGCGCAAGCTACGATGTCTAGTCCCTCTTCTGGGAACCCAAGGGAGGCGAAGGGGAGCCAAACAGGATGGATAGATATGGCCGATGGGATCCCTGTGTTGGGAAAGTGCAATGGATCCACTTCGAGCAGCGCCCCGAGAAAAGGAGTCCTGAACATTCAACCCCAACACATGAGAGTCTCAGCGCTCCCCAGACAAGGTGTCACGCTCGAGAGGGCTGCCCCTGGGGAAAAGAGACGGGCCGAAGGACTCCGTGGATTCCGTCCAGATGGCCTAGCCTAGCCCATCGGACTCGACCGAATTCCCTGGTGAGGAGGAAGAGATGAGGACAAAGACCTGCTTCGTTTGGAGGGGATTGACTTCCCCAGGTATTCTCCTGCACCCGTGTGTGGTATGCAGATCCACTCTGCTCGGCAAAAGCATCCACTCCCAGGCTGGGCATCCCCAGGCGGGCGCTTCCAACCCACTCCCACCCAAGATATGGGCTCAGGAGAGACTTGGGATGCATTTGTCTATCCAGGTCCTAGCTATTGTTTCCTACTCTATCTGCATGCGTATGCGTGTGGGTGTGTTTGGAGAGAGAGAGGGAGGGAGGGAGCATGAGAGAAAGAGGGAGAGAACGAGGGCGAGAAGGAGAGAGGAGGACCTTCACTCCTTTCTGGATCCATTCAGCTCATTCAGTTCAATGCCTCTTAGTCCTCGTCCATGGATTTGTGGGCCCTCTGCCACACGGAGATGTTGTCTCGCCAGAGGGTGATCGCCCAGTGCAGCTCTTGCCCCAGCCACAGCCGGGACCAGGAGAGCCTCTGAAGCTTGGCAGCCGCGTGGGAACTCCCCTGAGAGCTTGCTGGAGGAGACCAATCAAGCGTCCTGAACGCATCACACCTGCTTTCAATCAGGCCTCCATTGCCTGGCGCCCTGCTGCCAAGAGAGGCTCTTCTCCAAAGGACACAAGGACATTTCCCTCAGCCTCCTGTCTGTGTGTGTGTGTGTGTGTGTGTGTGTGTGCCTGTGTGTGTGTGTGTGAGAGAGAGAGAGCGAGAGAGAGAAGGAGAACAGGCGGATGAGCCCAGCTGCCAACACTCTAGCCCCCGAAGCCCCCATGTATTCCTCGGCACCACACTCCTTCTCACCTACCTGAAGCCGTGATGGGGACGGCTTGACCAGGGCCAGCTGGCGGTCCAATCCCGAGGCTGTGTGTGTCTGGGCGCCTGCCTCTAGGGGACCCCAAGCACGCCAAAGCCCAGGACCTGTTCCAAGCCTTCCAAACCCACTGCCACCCAACCAGGCGGCGAACTCACCTCCAAATCCGGAAGGCACACCTCCGCCCTCCGCCTGACAGGAGGTGTCTCGGAGGAGAGAGTCCCTGGTGCCCAGGAAACACCCACATATCCTCTGGGGGCCTGCTGTGAGTGCGTCCCGCTCAAGCCTCCATCCGCCCCTGACGTGGAGCCTGCGCCTTTGGAGCCTTGCCACTTCCACCTCTTAGAGCCTCGGAGCTGCACCTGAGGCCGGAAGGGGCTCTGGCGCCCTCGTGTGGACAGAGGCTCGAACAGCCCCTCTCAGGCTTGCCTTCTCTCTCTGGCTCAGCAGGCCCCGGGGGGCTGCTTGGGCTGGGGCCCAGAGGAGGCTGGGGGCTCCAGCCCCCGCCAAGGAGAGCCCTTCCACCGGGGCTCTATCTCCCTCTCTCAAAGGCGTTCTTCGTGCCCATGCCAACCTAGGCCATGCCTCGCCGTGGAAATCCTTAGCTCCAAATCCATCAGGGTGTGCCAGCCTGCACCCGTGTGGATGCAGCCTTGCCCAGATGGACTGAGGAAGATAGGCCTGTAAGGAGGGAACCAGTCGTTTTCCCCATTCCTGATCCCCCTGTGATCCCATACTCCTTGCCATTCAGTCTTGCCTCGATTCTTTCCTTCTGGCTTGGTTCATCTTGCCAGGTCTCTCTTTCTCCCTTGGTTTTCAAACTCTCTTGACCCCACCTGGAGTGTGCCTCATCTGAAGCCCCATTTGTGCTTCCCAAGGCACAGAGTTTCCCAACCACACAAAACCAACCCAATCAGCCCTTCTCCCCAGGGGGCCAGAAGGAAGCTCGGCCAGAGCTGTTGTGGATCCGTCAAGAGAGCGGCCTGCAGATGCCCGGCCTGGCTCGAGCTCCCATCATCTCAGCAGGTGCAGAGAAAGCAGAGGAGAGCCTCCCTCGGACAGACCAAGGGAGGTTCCTGAGCCCTCTGGAGAGACAAGGTGCAGCGCCGGGCACTGCTGCTCTCCCAATTCGCTCTCCCTTTGGGCACCACCCGGGCACCCCTCACAGCCCCTGCATGCGCATCCCAAAACCCAGGCCACGCTGGGATTCCACACTCATCAGCTCCAGCACGGAACCCAGGAACGAGAACAGAAACCCCACCACCCAGCCGGCACGTGGGGAGGGGGCCTGAAAAAACACTGCCAAATCCAGATAGCCAGCCGCCGTCCAGCACCAGACAAAGGAACACCATCACGCATGCCTAGAGAAGTCCATACCACAACCAGCTCGAGGCTCCTACTCAGGCCTGTCCCCTGAGGACGCCTCCCAAGGACCACCCCTGGGCAGGCTGTAGAAAAGAAGGTGCCTTCACACCGCGTGGGCGTGTATGTCCATTTGTCCAACCACGATGGACCACAGGATCCAGGGCATGCCCCAAAGACCCCTGGAACCACCGTCGGACCCAGCACTACCCCTCACGGCCATAGACCCCGACAAAGGGTCTCTTCTCAGCGTGAAACGCCCCACTCGCTTCAGGCAGCCCTCTTCCCAAGAGCAGCACATGGAAAGACATTCGTGGTCCATGGACAGATGCTTGGCTGAGCAAGCAGCTGTCCTTCTCCCCAACAGAAGCGGACTCAGCAATCCAGCGGCGCAGAAATCGGTGCCATGGGCAGCCCCAGTGTTGCGAAGAGAAACGCTCACACGAAAGGAAAGAGGTCTGGGAGGGAGACACATAGCCCATGGGAAACCCCTTCCCTCTCCCATCTCACCAGGGACACCCAGGAACTGGCTTCCAGGAAGGAAACCCCTGCACTGCCATCCAGATGCTGCTTGCCAAATGGGAGGGCGAGGCTGTGGGAATGCCTGGCATTGGGGAGGTCCGAGATCCAAACCCTTGCCCTTGCGGGGGCTGGGGCGGGGGGCCAGAGCACTCGTTCCATGGAGGGCAAGCTACGATGTCTAGTCCCTCTTCTGGGAACCCAAGGGAGGAGAAGGGGAGCCAAACAGGATGGATAGACATGGCCGATGGGATCCCTGTGTTGGGAAAGTGCAATGGATCCACTTCGAGCAGCGCCCCGCGAAAAGGAGTCCTGAACATTCAACCCCAACACATGAGCGTCTCAGCGCTCCCCAGACAAGGTGTCACGCTCGAGAGGGCTGCCCCTGGGGAAAAGAGACGGGCCGAAGGACTCCGTGGATTCCGTCCAGATGGCCTGGCCTAGCCTAGCCCATCGGACTCGAGCGAATTCCCTGGTGAGGACGAAGTGATGAGGACAAAGACATGCTTCCTTTGGAGTGGATTGACTTCCCCAGGTATTCTCCTGCACCCGTGTGTGGTATGCAGATCCACTCTGCTCGGCAAAAGCATCCACTCCCAGGCTGGGCATCCCCAGGCGGGCGCTTCCTACCCACTCCCACCCAAGATATGGGCTCAGGAGAGACTTGGGATGCATTTGTCTATCCAGGTCCTAGCTATTGTTTCCTACTCTATCTGCATGCGTATGCGTGTGGGTGTGTTTGGAGAGAGAGAGGGAGGGAGGCAGAATGAGAGAAAGAGGGAGAGAACGAGGGAGAGAAGGAGGAGGGCCTTCACTCCTTTCTGGATCCATTCAGCTCATTCAGTTCAATGCCTCTTAGTCCTTGTCCATGGATTTGGGGACCCCCTGCCACACGGAGATGTGGTCTCGCCAGAGGGGGATCGCCCAGTGCAGCTCTTGCCCCAGCCACAGCCGGGACCAGGAGAGCCTCTGAAGCTTGGCAGCCGCGTGGGAACTCCCCTGAGAGCTTGCTGGAGGAGACCAATCAAGCGTCCTGAACGCATCACACCTACTCTCAATCAGGCCTCCATTTCCTGGCGCCCTGCTGCCAAGAGAGGCTCTTCTCCAAAGGACACAAGGACATTTCCCTCAGCCTCCTGTGTGTGTGTGTGTGTGTGTGTGTTTCTGTGTGTGTGTCTGTGTGTGTGTGTGTGAGAGAGAGCGAGAGAGAAAAGGAGAACAGGCGGATGAGCCCAGCTGCCAACACTCTATCCCCCGAAGGCCCCCATGTATTCCTCGGCACCACACTCCTTCTCACCTACCTGAAGCCGTGATGGGGACGGCTTGACCAGGGCCAGCTGGCGGTCCAATCCCGAGGCTGTGTGTGTCTGGGCGCCTGCCTCTAGGGGACCCCAAGCACGCCAAAGCCCAGGACCTGTTCCAAGCCTTCCAAACCCACTGCCACCCAACCAGGCGGCGAACTCACCTCCAAATCCGGAAGGCACACCTCCGCCCTCCGCCTGACAGGAGGTGTCTCGGAGGAGAGAGTCCCTGGTGCCCAGGAAACACCCACATATCCTCTGGGGGCCTGCTGTGAGTGCGTCCCGCTCAAGCCTCCATCCGCCCCTGACGTGGAGCCTGCGCCTTTGGAGCCTTGCCACTCCCACCTCTTAAAGCCTCGGAGCTGCACCTGAGGCCGGAAGGGGCTCTGGCGCCCTCGTGTGGACAGAGGCTCGAACAGCCCCTCTCAGGCTTGCCTTCTCTCTCTGGCTCAGCAGGCCCCGGGGGGCTGCTTGGGCTGGGGCCCAGAGGAGGCTGGGGGCTCCAGCCCCCGCCAAGGAGGGCCCTTCCACCTGGGCTCTATCTCCCTCTCTCAAAGGCGTTCTTCGTGCCCATGCCAACCTAGGCCATGCCTCGCCGTGGAAATCCTTAGCTCCAAATCCATCAGGGTGTGCCAGCCTGCACCCGTGTGGATGCAGCCTTGCCCAGATGGACTGAGGAAGATAGGCGTGTAAGGAGGGAACGAGTCGTTTTCCCCCTTCCTCATCCCCCTGCGATCCCATACTCCTTGCCATTCAGTCTTGCCTCGATTCTTTCCTTCTGGCTTGGTTCATCTTGCCAGGTCTCTCTTTCTCCCTTGGTTTTCAAACTCTCTTGACCCCACCTGGAGGGTGCCTCATCTGGAGCCCCATTGGTGCTTCCCAAGGCACAGAGTTTCCCAACCACACAAAACCAACCCAAGCAGCCCTTCTCCCCAGGGGGCCAGAAGGAAGCTCGGCCAGAGCTGTTGTGGATCCGTCAAGAGAGCGGCCTGCAGATGCCCGGCCTGGCTCGAGCTCCCATCATCTCACCAGGTGCAGAGAAAGCAGAGAGGAGCCTCCCTCGGACAGACCAAGGGAGGTTCCTGAGCCCTCTGGAGAGACAAGGCCCAGCGCCGGGCACTGCTGCTCTCCCAATTCGCTCTCCCTTTGGGCACCACCCGGGCACCCCTCACAGCCCCTGCATGCGCATCCCAAAACCCAGGCCACGCTGGGATTCCACACTCATCAGCTCCAACACGGAACCCAGGAACGAGAACAGAAACCCACCCACCCAGCCGGCACGTGGGGAGGGGGCCTGAAGAAACACTGCCAAATCCAGATAGCCAGCCGCCGTCCAGCACCAGACAAAGGAACACCATCACGCATGCCTAGAGAAGTCCATACCACAACCAGCTCGAGGCTCCTACTCAGGCCTGTCCCCTGAGGACGCCTCCCAAGGACCACCCCTGGGCAGGCTGTAGAAAAGAAGGTGCCTTCACACCGCGTGGGCGTGTATGTCCATTTGTCCAACCACGATGGACCACAGGATCCAGGGCATGCCCCAAAGAACCCTGGAACCACCGTCGGACCCAGCACTACCCCTCACGGCCATAGACCCCGACAAAGGGTCTCTTCTCAGCGTGAAACGCCCCACTCGCTTCAGGCATCTCTCTTCCCAAGAGCGGCACATGGAAAGACATTCAACGTCCATGGACAGATGCTTGGCTGAGCAAGCAGCTGTCCTTCTCCCCAACAGAAGCGGACTCAGCAATCCAGCGGCGCAGAAATGGGTGCCATGGGCAGCCCCAGTGTTGCGAAGAGAAACGCTCACACGAAAGGAAAGAGGTCTGGGAGGGAGACACACAGCCCATGGGAAACCCCTTCCCTCTCCCATCTCACCAGGGACACCCAGGAAGTGGCTTCCAGGAAGGAAACCCCTGCACTGCCATCCAGATGCTGCTTGCCAAATGGGAGGGCGAGGCTGTGGGAATGCCTGGCATTGGGGAGGTCCGAGATCCAAACCCTTGCCCTTGCGGGGGCTGGGGCGGGGGGCCAGAGCCCTCGTTCCATGGAGCGCAAGCTACGATGTCTAGTCCCTCTTCTGGGAACCCAAGGGAGGAGAAGGGGAGCCAAACAGGATGGATAGACATGGCCGATGGGATCCCTGTGTTGGGAAAGTGCAATGGATCCACATTGAGCAGCGCCCCGCGAAAAGGAGTCCTGAACATTCACCCCCAACACATGAGCGTCTCAGCGCTCCCCAGACAAGGTGTCACGCTCGAGAGGGCTGCCCCTGGGGAAAAGAGACGGGCCGAAGGACTCCGTGGATTCCGTCCAGATGGCCTGGCCTAGCCTAGCCCATCGGACTCGACCGAATTCCCTGGTGAGGACGAAGTGATGAGGACAAAGACATGCTTCCTTTGGAGTGGATTGACTTCCCCAGGTATTCTCCTGCACCCGTGTGTGGTATGCAGATACACTCTGCTCGGCAAAAGCATCCACTCCCAGGCTGGGCATCCCCAGGCGGGCGCTTCCAACCCACTCCCACCCAAGATATGGGCTCAGGAGAGACTTGGGATGGATTTGTCTATCCAGGTCCTAGCTATTGTTTCCTACTCTATCTGCATGCGTATGCGTGTGGGTGTGTTTGGAGAGAGAGAGGGAGGGAGGGAGAATGAGAGAAAGAGGGAGAGAACGAGGGCGAGAAGGAGAGAGGAGGACCTTCACTCCTTTCTGGATCCATTCAGCTCATTCAGTTCAATGCCTCTTAGTCCTTGTCCATGGATTTGGGGACCCCCTGCCACACGGAGATGTGGTCTCGCCAGAGGGGGATGGCCCAGTGCAGCTCTTGCCCCAGCCACAGCCGGGACCAGGAGTGCCTCTGAAACTTGGCAGCCGCGTGGGAACTCCCCTGAGAGCTTGCTGGAGGAGACCAATCAAGCGTCCTGAACGCATCACACCTGCTTTCAATCAGGCCTCCATTGCCTGGCGCCCTGCTGCCAAGAGAGGCTCTTCTCCAAAGGACACAAGGACATTTCCCTCAGCCTCCTGTCTGTGTGTGTGTGTGTCTGTGTGTGTGTGTGTGATCGAGAGAGAGCGAGAGAGAGAAGGAGAACAGGCGGATGAGCCCAGCTGCCAACATTCTAGCCCCCGAAGGCCCCCATGTATTCCTCGGCACCACACTCCTTCTCACCTACCTGAAGCCGTGATGGGGACGGCTTGACCAGGGCCAGCTGGCGGTCCAATCCCGAGGCTGTGTGTGTCTGGGCGCCTGCCTCTAGGGGACCCCAAGCACGCCAAAGCCCAGGACCTGTTCCAAGCCTTCCAAACCCACTGCCACCCAACCAGGCGGCGAACTCACCTCCAAATCCGGAAGGCACACCTCCGCCCTCCGCCTGACAGGAGGTGTCTCGGAGGAGAGAGTCCCTGGTGCCCAGGAAACACCCACATATCCTCTGGGGGCCTGCTGTGAGTGCGTCCCGCTCAAGCCTCCATCCGCCCCTGACGTGGAGCCTGCGCCTTTGGAGCCTTGCCACTTCCACCTCTTAGAGCATCGGAGCTGCACCTGAGGCCGGAAGGGGCTCTGGCGCCCTCGTGTGGACAGAGGCTCGAACAGCCCCTCTCAGGCTTGCCTTCTCTCTCTGGCTCAGCAGGCCCTGGGGGGCTGCTTGGGCTGGGGCCCAGAGGAGGGTGGGGGCTCCAGCCCCCGCCAAGGAGAGCCCTTCCACCGGGGCTCTATCTCCCTCTCTCAAAGGCGTTCTTCGTGCCCATGCCAACCTAGGCCATGCCTCGCCGTGGAAATCCTTAGCTCCAAATCCCTCAGGGTGTGCCAGCCTGCACCCGTGTGGATGCAGCCTTGCCCAGATGGACTGAGGAAGATAGGCCTGTAAGGAGGGAACGAGTCGTTTTCCCCCTTCCTCATCCCCCTGCGATCCCATACTCCTTGCCATTCAGTCTTGCCACGATTCTTTCCTTCTGGCTTGGTTCATCTTGCCAGGTCTCTCTTTCTCCCTTGGTTTTCAAACTCTCTTGACCCCACCTGGAGGGTGCCTCATCTGGAGCCCCATTGGTGCTTCCCAAGGCACAGAGCTTCCCAACCACACAAAACCAACCCAAGCAGCCCTTCTCCACAGGGGGCCAGAAGGAAGCTCGGTCAGAGCTGTTGTGGATCCGTCAAGAGAGCGGCCTGCAGATGCCCGGCCTGGCTCGAGCTCCCATCATCTCAGCAGGTGCAGAGAAAGCAGAGGAGAGCCTCCCTCGGACAGACCAAGGGAGGTTCCTGAGCCCTCTGGAGAGACAAGGCCCAGCGCCGGGCACTGCTGCTCTCCCAATTCGCTCTCCCTTTGGGCACCACCCGGGCACCCCTCACAGCCCCTGCATGCGCATCCCAAAACCCAGGCCACGCTGGGATTCCACACTCATCAGCTCCAGCACGGAACCCAGGAACGAGAACAGAAACCCACCCACCCAGCCGGCACGTGGGGAGGGGGCCTGAAGAAACACTGCCAAATCCAGATAGCCAGCCGCCGTCCAGCACCAGACAAAGGAACACCATCACGCATGCCTAGAGAAGTCCATACCACAACCAGCTCGAGGCTCCTACTCAGGCCTGTCCCCTGAGGACGCCTCCCAAGGACCACCCCTGGGCAGGCTGTAGAAAAGAAGGTGCCTTCACACCGGGTGGGCGTGTATGTCCATTTGTCCAACCACGATGGACCACAGGATCCAGGGCATGCCCCAAAGAACCCTGGAACCACCGTCGGACCCAGCACTACCCCTCACGGCCATAGACCCCGACAAAGGGTCTCTTCTCAGCGTGAAACGCCCCACTCGCTTCAGGCAGCCCTCTTCCCAAGAGCAGCACATGGAAAGACATTCAACGTCCATGGACAGATGCTTGGCTGAGCAAGCAGCTGTCCTTCTCCCCAACAGAAGCGGACTCAGCAATCCAGCGGCGCAGAAATGGGTGCCATGGGCAGCCCCAGTGTTGCGAAGAGAAACGCTCACACGAAAGGAAAGAGGTCTGGGAGGGAGACATACAGCCCATGGGAAACCCCTTCCCTCTCCCATCTCACCAGGGACACCCAGGAACTGGCTTCCAGGAAGGAAACCCCTGCACTGCCATCCAGATGCTGCTTGCCAAATGGGAGGGCGAGGCTGTGGGAATGCCTGGCATTGGGGAGGTCCGAGATCCAAACCCTTGCCCTTGCGGGGGCTGGGGTGAGGGGGCCCAGAGCCCTCCTTCCATGGAGCGCAAGCTACGATGTCTAGTCCCTCTTCTGGGAACCCAAGGGAGGAGAAGGGGAGCCAAACAGGATGGATAGACATGGCCGATGGGATCCCTGTGTTGGGAAAGTGCAATGGATCCACTTTGAGCAGCGCCCCGCGAAAAGGAGTCCTGAACATTCAACCCCAACACATGAGCGTCTCAGCGCTCCCCAGACAAGGTGTCACGCTCGAGAGGGCTGCCCCTGGGGAAAAGAGACGGGCCGAAGGACTCCGTGGATTCCGTCCAGACGGCCTAGCCTAGCCCATCGGACTCGACCGAATTCCCTGGTGAGGACGAAGTGATGAGGACAAAGACATGCTTCCTTTGGAGTGGATTGACTTCCCCAGGTATTCTCCTGCACCCGTGTGTGGTATGCAGATCCACTCTGCTCGGCAAAAGCATCCACTCCCAGGCATGGCATCCCCCAGGCAGGAGCTTCAAACCCACTCCCACCCAAGATATGGGCTCAGGAGAGACTTGGGATGGATTTGTCTACCCAGGTCCTAGCTATTGTTTCCTACTCTATCTGCATGCGTATGCGTGTGGGTGTGTTTGGAGAGAGAGAGGGAGGGAGGGAGCATGAGAGAAAGAGGGAGAGAACGAGGGCGAGGAGGAGAGAGGAGGACCTTCACTCCTTTCTGGATCCATTCAGCTCATTCAGTTCAATGCCTCTTAGTCCTTGTCCATGGATTTGGGGGCCCCCTGCCACACGGAGATGTGGTCTCGCCAGAGGGGAATCGCCCAGTGCAGCTCTTGCCCCAGCCACAGCCGGGACCAGGAGAGCCTCTGAAGCTTGGCAGCCGCGTGGGAACTCCCCTGAGAGCTTGCTGGAGGAGACCAATCCAGCGTCCTGAACGCATCACACCTGCTTTCAATCAGGCCTCCATTGCCTGGCGCCCTGCTGCCAAGAGAGGCTCTTCTCCAAAGGACACAAGGACATTTCCCTCAGCCTCCTCTGTGTGTGAGTGTGTGTGTGAGAGAGAGAGAGAGCGAGAGAGAGAAGGAGAACAGGCGGATGAGCCCAGCTGCCAACACTCTAGCCCCCGAAGCCCCCCATGTATTCCTCGGCACCACACTCCTTCTCACCTACCTGAAGCCGTGATGGGGACGGCTTGACCAGGGCCAGCTGGCGGTCCAATCCCGAGGCTGTGTGTGTCTGGGCGCCTGCCTCTAGGGGACCCCAAGCACGCCAAAGCCCAGGACCTGTTCCAAGCCTTCCAAACCCACTGCCACCCAACCAGGCGGCGAACTCACCTCCAAATCCGGAAGGCACACCTCCGCCCTCCGCCTGACAGGAGGTGTCTCGGAGGAGAGAGTCCCTGGTGCCCAGGAAACACCCACATAGCCTCTGGGGGCCTGCTGTGAGTGCGTCCCGCTCAAGCCTCCATCCGCCCCTGACGTGGAGCCTGCGCCTTTGGAGTCTTGCCACTTCCACCTCTTAGAGCCTCGGAGCTGCACCTGAGGCCGGAAGGGGCTCTGGCGCCCTCGTGTGGACAGAGGCTCGAACAGCCCCTCTCAGGCTTGCCTTCTCTCTCTGGCTCAGCAGGCCCCGGGGGGCTGCTTGGGCTGGGGCCCAGAGGAGGCTGGGGGCTCCAGCCCCCGCCAAGGAGAGCCCTTCCACCTGGGCTCTATCTCCCTCTCTCAAAGGCGTTCTTCGTGCCCATGCCAACCTAGGCCATGCCTCGCCGTGGAAATCCTTAGCTCCAAATCCATCAGGGTGTGCCAGCCTGCACCCGTGTGGATGCAGCCTTGCCCAGATGGACTGAGGAAGATAGGCGTGTGAGGAGGGAACGAGTCGTTTTCCCCCTCCCTCATCCCCCTGCGATCCCATACTCCTTGCCATTCAGTCTTGCCTCGATTCTTTCCTTCTGGCTTGGTTCATCTTGCCAGGTCTCTCTTTCTCCCTTGGTTTTCCAACTCTCTTGACCCCACCTGGAGGGTGCCTCATCTGGAGCCCCATTTGTGCTTCCAAAGGCAGAGTTTCCCAACCACAAAAAACCAACCCAAGCAGCCCTTCTCCCCAGGGGGCCAGAAGGAAGCTCGGTCAGAGCTGTTGTGGATCCGTCAAGAGAGCGGCCTGCAGATGCCCGGCCTGGCTCGAGCTCCCATCATCTCAGCAGGTGCAGAGAAAGCAGAGGAGAGCCTCCCTCGGACAGACAAAGGGAGGTTTCTGAGCCCTCTGGAGAGACAATGCCCAGCGCCGGGCACTGCTGCTCTCCCAATTCGCTCTCCCTTTGGGCACCACCCGGGCACCCCTCACAGCCCCTGCATGCGCTTCCCAAAACCCAGGCCACGCTGGGATTCCACACTCATCTGCTGCAGCACGGAACCCAGGAACGAGAACAGAAACCCACCCACCCAGCCGGCACGTGGGGAGGGGGCCTGAAGAAACACTGCCAAATCCGGATAGCCAGCCGACATCCAGCACCAGACAAGGGACACCATCACGCATACCTAGAGAAGTCCATACCACAACCAGCTCGAGGCTCCTACTCAGGCCTGTCCCCTGAGGACGCCTCTCAAGGACCACCCCTGGGCAGGCTGTAGAAAAGAAGGTGCCTTCACACCGCGTGGGCGTGTATGTCCATTTGTCCAACCACGATGGACCACAGGATCCAGGGCATGCCCCAAAGAACCCTGGAACCACCGTCGGACCCAGCACTACCCCTCACGGCCATAGACCCCGACAAAGGGTCTCTTCTCAGCGTGAAACGCCCCACTCGCTTCAGGCAGCCCTCTTCCCAAGAGCAGCACATGGAAAGACATTCGTGGTCCATGGACAGATGCTTGGCTGAGCAAGCAGCTGTCCTTCTCCCCAACAGAAGCGGACTCAGCAATCCAGCGGCGCAGAAATGGGTGCCATGGGCAGCCCCAGTGTTGCGAAGAGAAACGCTCACACGAAAGGAAAGAGGTCTGGGAGGGAGACATACAGCCCATGGGAAACCCCTTCCCTCTCCCATCTCACCAGGGACACCCAGGAACTGGCTTCCAGGAAGGAAACCCCTGCACTGCCATCCAGATGCTGCTTGCCAAATGGGAGGGCGAGGCTGTGGGAATGCCTGGCATTGGGGAGGTCCGAGATCCAAACCCTTGCCCTTGCGGGGGCTGGGGTGAGGGGGCCCAGAGCCCTCCTTCCATGGAGCGCAAGCTACGATGTCTAGTCCCTCTTCTGGGAACCCAAGGGAGGAGAAGGGGAGCCAAACAGGATGGATAGACAGGGCCGATGGGGTCCCTGTGTTGGGAAAGTGCAATGGATCCATTTTGAGCAGCGCCCCGCGAAAAGGAGTCCTGAACATTCAACCCCAACACATGAGCGTCTCAGCGCTCCCCAGACAAGGTGTCACGCTCGAGAGGGCTGCCCCTGGGGAAAAGAGACGGGCCGAAGGACTCCGTGGATTCCGTCCAGACGGCCTAGCCTAGCCCATCGGACTCGACCGAATTCCCTGGTGAGGACGAAGTGATGAGGACAAAGACATGCTTCCTTTGGAGTGGATTGACTTCCCCAGGTATTCTCCTGCACCCGTGTGTGGTATGCAGATCCACTCTGCTTGGCAAAAGCATCCACTCCCAGGCTGGGCATCCCCCAGGCGGGAGCTTGAACCCACTCCAACCCAAGATATGGGCTCAGGAGAGACTTGGGATGCATTTGTCTACCCAGGTCCTAGCTATTGTTTCCTACTCTATCTGCATGCGTATGCGTGTGGGTGTGTTTGGAGAGAGAGAGGGAGGGAGGGAGCATGAGAGAAAGAGGGAGAGAACGAGGGCGAGGAGGAGAGAGGAGGACCTTCACTCCTTTCTGGATCCATTCAGCTCATTCAGTTCAATGCCTCTTAGTCCTTGTCCATGGAGTTGGGGGCCCCCTGCCACACGGAGATGTGGTCTCGCCAGAGGGGAATCGCCCAGTGCAGCTCTTGCCCCAGCCACAGCCGGGACCAGGAGAGCCTCTGAAGCTTGGCAGCCGCGTGGGAACTCCCCTGAGAGCTTGCTGGAGGAGACCAATCCAGCGTCCTGAACGCATCACACCTGCTTTCAATCAGGCCTTCACTGCCTGGCGCCCTGCTGCCAAGAGAGGCTCTTCTCCAAAGGACACAAGGACATTTCCCTCAGCCTCCTCTGTGTGTGAGTGTGTGTGTGAGAGAGAGAGAGAGCGAGAGAGAGAAGGAGAACAGGCGGATGAGCCCAGCTGCCAACACTCTAGCCCCCGAAGCCCCCCATGTATTCCTCGGCACCACACTCCTTCTCACCTACCTGAAGCCGTGATGGGGACGGCTTGACCAGGGCCAGCTGGCGGTCCAATCCCGAGGCTGTGTGTGTCTGGGCGCCTGCCTCTAGGGGACCCCAAGCACGCCAAAGCCCAGGACCTGTTCCAAGCCTTCCAAACCCACTGCCACCCAACCAGGCGGCGAACTCACCTCCAAATCCGGAAGGCACACCTCCGCCCTCCGCCTGACAGGAGGTGTCTCGGAGGAGAGAGTCCCTGGTGCCCAGGAAACACCCAAATAGCCTCTGGGGGCCTGCTGTGAGTGCCCGTGCGTCCCGCTCAAGCCTCCATCCTCCCTCGACGTGGAGCCTGCGCCTTTGGAGCCTTGCCACTCCCACCTCTTAGAGCCTCAGAGCTGCACCTGAGGCCGGAAGGGGCTCTGGCGCCCTCGTGTGGACAGAGGCTCGAACAGCCCCTCTCAGGCTTGCCTTCTCTCTCTGGCTCAGCAGGCCCCGGGGGGCTGCTTGGGCTGGGGCCCAGAGGAGGCTGGGGGCTCCAGCCCCCTCCAAGAAGGGCCGTTCCACCTGGGCTCTATCTCCCTCTCTCAAAGGCGTTCTTCGTGCCCATGCCAACCTAGGCCATGCCTCGCCGTGGAAATCCTTAGCTCCAAATCCATCAGGGTGTGCCAGCCTGCACCCGTGTGGATGCAGCCTTGCCCAGATGGACTGAGGAAGATAGGCGTGTGAGGAGGGAACGAGTCGTTTTCCCCCTCCCTCATCCCCCTGCGATCCCATACTCCTTGCCATTCAGTCTTGCCTCGATTCTTTCCTTCTGGCTTGGTTCATCTTGCCAGGTCTCTCTTTCTCCCTTGGTTTTCAAACTCTCTTGACCCCACCTGGAGGGTGCCTCATCTGGAGCCCCATTGGTGCTTCCCAAGGCACAGAGTTTCCCAACCACACAAAACCAACCCAAGCAGCCCTTCTCCCCAGGGGGCCAGAAGGAAGCTCGGCCAGAGCTGTTGTGGATCCGTCAAGAGAGCGGCCTGCAGATGCCCGGCCTGGCTCGAGCTCCCATCATCTCAGCAGGTGCAGAGAAAGCAGAGGAGAGCCTCCCTCGGACAGACAAAGGGAGGTTTCTGAGCCCTCTGGTGAGACAAGGCCCAGCGCCGGGCACTGCTGCTCTCCCAATTCGCTCTCCCTTTGGGCACCACCCGGGCACCCCTCACAGCCCCTGCATGCGCTTCCCAAAACCCAGGCCACGCTGGGATTCCACACTCATCAGCTCCAACACGGAACCCAGGAACGAGAACAGAAACCCACCCACCCAGCCGGCACGTGGGGAGGGGCCCTGCAGGAACACTGCCAAATCCGGATAGCCAGCCGACATCCAGCACCAGACAAGGGACACCATCACGCATGCCTAGAGAAGTCCATACCACAACCAGCTCGAGGCTCCTACTCAGGCCTGTCCCCTGAGGACGCCTCTCAAGGACCACCCCTGGGCAGGCTGTAGAAAAGAAGGTGCCTTCACACCGCGTGGGCGTGTATGTCCATTTGTCCAACCACGATGGACCACAGGATCCAGGGCATGCCCCAAAGAACCCTGGAACCACCGTCGGACCCAGCACTACCCCTCACGGCCATAGACCCCGACAAAGGGTCTCTTCTCAGCGTGAAACGCCCCACTCGCTTCAGGCAGCCCTCTTCCCAAGAGCAGCACATGGAAAGACATTCGTGGTCCATGGACAGATGCTTGGCTGAGCAAGCAGCTGTCCTTCTCCCCAACAGAAGCGGACTCAGCAATCCAGCGGCGCAGAAATGGGTGCCATGGGCAGCCCCAGTGTTGCGAAGAGAAACGCTCACACGAAAGGAAAGAGGTCTGGGAGGGAGACATACAGCCCATGGGAAACCCCTTCCCTCTCCCATCTCACCAGGGACACCCAGGAACTGGCTTCCAGGAAGGAAACCCCTGCACTGCCATCCAGATGCTGCTTGCCAAATGGGAGGGCGAGGCTGTGGGAATGCCTGGCATTGGGGAGGTCCGAGATCCAAACCCTTGCCCTTGCGGGGGCTGGTGTGAGGGGGCCCAGAGCCCTCCTTCCATGGAGCGCAAGCTACGAAGTCTAGTCCCTCTTCTGGGAACCCAAGGGAGGAGAAGGGGAGCCAAACAGGATGGATAGACATGGCCGATGGGATCCCTGTGTTGGGAAAGTGCAATGGATCCATTTTGAGCAGCGCCCCGCGAAAAGGAGTCCTGAACATTCAACCCCAACACATGAGCGTCTCAGCGCTCCCCAGACAAGGTGTCACGCTCGAGAGGGCTGCCCCTGGGGAAAAGAGACGGGCCGAAGGACTCCGTGGATTCCGTCCAGACGGCCTAGCCTAGCCCATCGGACTCGACCGAATTCCCTTGTGAGGACGAAGTGATGAGGACAAAGACATGCTTCCTTTGGAGTGGATTGACTTCCCCAGGTATTCTCCTGCACCCGTGTGTGGTATGCAGATCCACTCTGCTCGGCAAAAGCATCCACTCCCAGGCTGGGCATCCCCCAGGCGGGCGCTTCCAACCCACTCCCACCCAAGATATGGGCTCAGGAGAGACTTGGGATGCATTTGTCTACCCAGGTCCTAGCTATTGCTTCCTACTCTATCTGCATGCGTATGCGTGTGGGTGTGTTTGGAGAGAGAGAGGGAGGGAGGGAGCATGAGAGAAAGAGGGAGAGAATGAGGGCGAGAAGGAGAGAGGAGGACCTTCACTCCTTTCTGGATCCATTCAGCTCATTCAGTTCAATGCCTCTTAGTCCTTGTCCATGGATTTGGGGGCCCCCTGCCACACGGAGATGTGGTCTCGCCAGAGGGGGATCGCCCAGTGCAGCTCTTGCCCCAGCCACAGCCGGGACCAGGAGAGCCTCTGAAGCTTGGCAGCCGCGTGGGAACTCCCCTGAGAGCTTGCTGGAGGAGACCAATCAAGCGTCCTGAACGCATCACACCTGCTTTCAATCAGGCCTCCATTGCCTGGCGCCCTGCTGCCAAGAGAGGCTCTTCTCCAAAGGACACAAGGACATTTCCCTCAGCCTCCTCTGTGTGTGAGTGTGTGTGTGAGAGAGAGAGAGAGCGAGAGAGAGAAGGAGAACAGGCGGATGAGCCCAGCTGCCAACACTCTAGCCCCCGAAGCCCCCCATGTATTCCTCGGCACCACACTCCTTCTCACCTACCTGAAGCCGTGATGGGGACGGCTTGACCAGGGCCAGCTGGCGGTCCAATCCCGAGGCTGTGTGTGTCTGGGCGCCTGCCTCTAGGGGACCCCAAGCACGCCAAAGCCCAGGACCTGTTCCAAGCCTTCCAAACCCACTGCCACCCAACCAGGCGGCGAACTCACCTCCAAATCCGGAAGGCACACCTCCGCCCTCCGCCTGACAGGAGGTGTCTCGGAGGAGAGAGTCCCTGGTGCCCAGGAAACACCCACATAGCCTCTGGGGGCCTGCTGTGAGTGCGTCCCGCTCAAGCCTCCATCCGCCCCTGACGTGGAGCCTGCGCCTTTGGAGTCTTGCCACTTCCACCTCTTAGAGCCTCGGAGCTGCACCTGAGGCCGGAAGGGGCTCTGGCGCCCTCGTGTGGACAGAGGCTCGAACAGCCCCTCTCAGGCTTGCCTTCTCTCTCTGGCTCAGCAGGCCCCGGGGGGCTGCTTGGGCTGGGGCCCAGAGGAGGCTGGGGGCTCCAGCCCCCGCCAAGGAGAGCCCTTCCACCTGGGCTCTATCTCCCTCTCTCAAAGGCGTTCTTCGTGCCCATGCCAACCTAGGCCATGCCTCGCCGTGGAAATCCTTAGCTCCAAATCCATCAGGGTGTGCCAGCCTGCACCCGTGTGGATGCAGCCTTGCCCAGATGGACTGAGGAAGATAGGCGTGTGAGGAGGGAACGAGTCGTTTTCCCCCTCCCTCATCCCCCTGCGATCCCATACTCCTTGCCATTCAGTCTTGCCTCGATTCTTTCCTTCTGGCTTGGTTCATCTTGCCAGGTCTCTCTTTCTCCCTTGGTTTTCCAACTCTCTTGACCCCACCTGGAGGGTGCCTCATCTGGAGCCCCATTTGTGCTTCCAAAGGCAGAGTTTCCCAACCACAAAAAACCAACCCAAGCAGCCCTTCTCCCCAGGGGGCCAGAAGGAAGCTCGGTCAGAGCTGTTGTGGATCCGTCAAGAGAGCGGCCTGCAGATGCCCGGCCTGGCTCGAGCTCCCATCATCTCAGCAGGTGCAGAGAAAGCAGAGGAGAGCCTCCCTCGGACAGACAAAGGGAGGTTTCTGAGCCCTCTGGAGAGACAATGCCCAGCGCCGGGCACTGCTGCTCTCCCAATTCGCTCTCCCTTTGGGCACCACCCGGGCACCCCTCACAGCCCCTGCATGCGCTTCCCAAAACCCAGGCCACGCTGGGATTCCACACTCATCTGCTGCAGCACGGAACCCAGGAACGAGAACAGAAACCCACCCACCCAGCCGGCACGTGGGGAGGGGGCCTGAAGAAACACTGCCAAATCCGGATAGCCAGCCGACATCCAGCACCAGACAAGGGACACCATCACGCATACCTAGAGAAGTCCATACCACAACCAGCTCGAGGCTCCTACTCAGGCCTGTCCCCTGAGGACGCCTCTCAAGGACCACCCCTGGGCAGGCTGTAGAAAAGAAGGTGCCTTCACACCGCGTGGGCGTGTATGTCCATTTGTCCAACCACGATGGACCACAGGATCCAGGGCATGCCCCAAAGAACCCTGGAACCACCGTCGGACCCAGCACTACCCCTCACGGCCATAGACCCCGACAAAGGGTCTCTTCTCAGCGTGAAACGCCCCACTCGCTTCAGGCAGCCCTCTTCCCAAGAGCAGCACATGGAAAGACATTCGTGGTCCATGGACAGATGCTTGGCTGAGCAAGCAGCTGTCCTTCTCCCCAACAGAAGCGGACTCAGCAATCCAGCGGCGCAGAAATGGGTGCCATGGGCAGCCCCAGTGTTGCGAAGAGAAACGCTCACACGAAAGGAAAGAGGTCTGGGAGGGAGACATACAGCCCATGGGAAACCCCTTCCCTCTCCCATCTCACCAGGGACACCCAGGAACTGGCTTCCAGGAAGGAAACCCCTGCACTGCCATCCAGATGCTGCTTGCCAAATGGGAGGGCGAGGCTGTGGGAATGCCTGGCATTGGGGAGGTCCGAGATCCAAACCCTTGCCCTTGCGGGGGCTGGGGTGAGGGGGCCCAGAGCCCTCCTTCCATGGAGCGCAAGCTACGATGTCTAGTCCCTCTTCTGGGAACCCAAGGGAGGAGAAGGGGAGCCAAACAGGATGGATAGACAGGGCCGATGGGGTCCCTGTGTTGGGAAAGTGCAATGGATCCATTTTGAGCAGCGCCCCGCGAAAAGGAGTCCTGAACATTCAACCCCAACACATGAGCGTCTCAGCGCTCCCCAGACAAGGTGTCACGCTCGAGAGGGCTGCCCCTGGGGAAAAGAGACGGGCCGAAGGACTCCGTGGATTCCGTCCAGACGGCCTAGCCTAGCCCATCGGACTCGACCGAATTCCCTGGTGAGGACGAAGTGATGAGGACAAAGACATGCTTCCTTTGGAGTGGATTGACTTCCCCAGGTATTCTCCTGCACCCGTGTGTGGTATGCAGATCCACTCTGCTTGGCAAAAGCATCCACTCCCAGGCTGGGCATCCCCCAGGCGGGAGCTTGAACCCACTCCAACCCAAGATATGGGCTCAGGAGAGACTTGGGATGCATTTGTCTACCCAGGTCCTAGCTATTGTTTCCTACTCTATCTGCATGCGTATGCGTGTGGGTGTGTTTGGAGAGAGAGAGGGAGGGAGGGAGCATGAGAGAAAGAGGGAGAGAACGAGGGCGAGGAGGAGAGAGGAGGACCTTCACTCCTTTCTGGATCCATTCAGCTCATTCAGTTCAATGCCTCTTAGTCCTTGTCCATGGAGTTGGGGGCCCCCTGCCACACGGAGATGTGGTCTCGCCAGAGGGGAATCGCCCAGTGCAGCTCTTGCCCCAGCCACAGCCGGGACCAGGAGAGCCTCTGAAGCTTGGCAGCCGCGTGGGAACTCCCCTGAGAGCTTGCTGGAGGAGACCAATCCAGCGTCCTGAACGCATCACACCTGCTTTCAATCAGGCCTTCACTGCCTGGCGCCCTGCTGCCAAGAGAGGCTCTTCTCCAAAGGACACAAGGACATTTCCCTCAGCCTCCTCTGTGTGTGAGTGTGTGTGTGAGAGAGAGAGAGAGCGAGAGAGAGAAGGAGAACAGGCGGATGAGCCCAGCTGCCAACACTCTAGCCCCCGAAGCCCCCCATGTATTCCTCGGCACCACACTCCTTCTCACCTACCTGAAGCCGTGATGGGGACGGCTTGACCAGGGCCAGCTGGCGGTCCAATCCCGAGGCTGTGTGTGTCTGGGCGCCTGCCTCTAGGGGACCCCAAGCACGCCAAAGCCCAGGACCTGTTCCAAGCCTTCCAAACCCACTGCCACCCAACCAGGCGGCGAACTCACCTCCAAATCCGGAAGGCACACCTCCGCCCTCCGCCTGACAGGAGGTGTCTCGGAGGAGAGAGTCCCTGGTGCCCAGGAAACACCCAAATAGCCTCTGGGGGCCTGCTGTGAGTGCCCGTGCGTCCCGCTCAAGCCTCCATCCTCCCTCGACGTGGAGCCTGCGCCTTTGGAGCCTTGCCACTCCCACCTCTTAGAGCCTCAGAGCTGCACCTGAGGCCGGAAGGGGCTCTGGCGCCCTCGTGTGGACAGAGGCTCGAACAGCCCCTCTCAGGCTTGCCTTCTCTCTCTGGCTCAGCAGGCCCCGGGGGGCTGCTTGGGCTGGGGCCCAGAGGAGGCTGGGGGCTCCAGCCCCCGCCAAGAAGGGCCGTTCCACCTGGGCTCTATCTCCCTCTCTCAAAGGCGTTCTTCGTGCCCATGCCAACCTAGGCCATGCCTCGCCGTGGAAATCCTTAGCTCCAAATCCATCAGGGTGTGCCAGCCTGCACCCGTGTGGATGCAGCCTTGCCCAGATGGACTGAGGAAGATAGGCGTGTGAGGAGGGAACGAGTCGTTTTCCCCCTCCCTCATCCCCCTGCGATCCCATACTCCTTGCCATTCAGTCTTGCCTCGATTCTTTCCTTCTGGCTTGGTTCATCTTGCCAGGTCTCTCTTTCTCCCTTGGTTTTCAAACTCTCTTGACCCCACCTGGAGGGTGCCTCATCTGGAGCCCCATTGGTGCTTCCCAAGGCACAGAGTTTCCCAACCACACAAAACCAACCCAAGCAGCCCTTCTCCCCAGGGGGCCAGAAGGAAGCTCGGCCAGAGCTGTTGTGGATCCGTCAAGAGAGCGGCCTGCAGATGCCCGGCCTGGCTCGAGCTCCCATCATCTCAGCAGGTGCAGAGAAAGCAGAGGAGAGCCTCCCTCGGACAGACAAAGGGAGGTTTCTGAGCCCTCTGGTGAGACAAGGCCCAGCGCCGGGCACTGCTGCTCTCCCAATTCGCTCTCCCTTTGGGCACCACCCGGGCACCCCTCACAGCCCCTGCATGCGCTTCCCAAAACCCAGGCCACGCTGGGATTCCACACTCATCAGCTCCAACACGGAACCCAGGAACGAGAACAGAAACCCACCCACCCAGCCGGCACGTGGGGAGGGGCCCTGCAGGAACACTGCCAAATCCGGATAGCCAGCCGACATCCAGCACCAGACAAGGGACACCATCACGCATGCCTAGAGAAGTCCATACCACAACCAGCTCGAGGCTCCTACTCAGGCCTGTCCCCTGAGGACGCCTCTCAAGGACCACCCCTGGGCAGGCTGTAGAAAAGAAGGTGCCTTCACACCGCGTGGGCGTGTATGTCCATTTGTCCAACCACGATGGACCACAGGATCCAGGGCATGCCCCAAAGAACCCTGGAACCACCGTCGGACCCAGCACTACCCCTCACGGCCATAGACCCCGACAAAGGGTCTCTTCTCAGCGTGAAACGCCCCACTCGCTTCAGGCAGCCCTCTTCCCAAGAGCAGCACATGGAAAGACATTCGTGGTCCATGGACAGATGCTTGGCTGAGCAAGCAGCTGTCCTTCTCCCCAACAGAAGCGGACTCAGCAATCCAGCGGCGCAGAAATGGGTGCCATGGGCAGCCCCAGTGTTGCGAAGAGAAACGCTCACACGAAAGGAAAGAGGTCTGGGAGGGAGACATACAGCCCATGGGAAACCCCTTCCCTCTCCCATCTCACCAGGGACACCCAGGAACTGGCTTCCAGGAAGGAAACCCCTGCACTGCCATCCAGATGCTGCTTGCCAAATGGGAGGGCGAGGCTGTGGGAATGCCTGGCATTGGGGAGGTCCGAGATCCAAACCCTTGCCCTTGCGGGGGCTGGTGTGAGGGGGCCCAGAGCCCTCCTTCCATGGAGCGCAAGCTACGAAGTCTAGTCCCTCTTCTGGGAACCCAAGGGAGGAGAAGGGGAGCCAAACAGGATGGATAGACATGGCCGATGGGATCCCTGTGTTGGGAAAGTGCAATGGATCCATTTTGAGCAGCGCCCCGCGAAAAGGAGTCCTGAACATTCAACCCCAACACATGAGCGTCTCAGCGCTCCCCAGACAAGGTGTCACGCTCGAGAGGGCTGCCCCTGGGGAAAAGAGACGGGCCGAAGGACTCCGTGGATTCCGTCCAGACGGCCTAGCCTAGCCCATCGGACTCGACCGAATTCCCTTGTGAGGACGAAGTGATGAGGACAAAGACATGCTTCCTTTGGAGTGGATTGACTTCCCCAGGTATTCTCCTGCACCCGTGTGTGGTATGCAGATCCACTCTGCTCGGCAAAAGCATCCACTCCCAGGCTGGGCATCCCCCAGGCGGGCGCTTCCAACCCACTCCCACCCAAGATATGGGCTCAGGAGAGACTTGGGATGCATTTGTCTACCCAGGTCCTAGCTATTGCTTCCTACTCTATCTGCATGCGTATGCGTGTGGGTGTGTTTGGAGAGAGAGAGGGAGGGAGGGAGCATGAGAGAAAGAGGGAGAGAATGAGGGCGAGAAGGAGAGAGGAGGACCTTCACTCCTTTCTGGATCCATTCAGCTCATTCAGTTCAATGCCTCTTAGTCCTTGTCCATGGATTTGGGGGCCCCCTGCCACACGGAGATGTGGTCTCGCCAGAGGGGGATCGCCCAGTGCAGCTCTTGCCCCAGCCACAGCCGGGACCAGGAGAGCCTCTGAAGCTTGGCAGCCGCGTGGGAACTCCCCTGAGAGCTTGCTGGAGGAGACCAATCAAGCGTCCTGAACGCATCACACCTGCTTTCAATCAGGCCTCCATTGCCTGGCGCCCTGCTGCCAAGAGAGGCTCTTCTCCAAAGGACACAAGGACATTTCCCTCAGCCTCCTCTGTGTGTGTGTGTGTGTGAGAGAGAGAGAGAGAGCGAGAGAGAGAAGGAGAACAGGCGGATGAGCCCAGCTGCCAACACTCTAGCCCCCGAAGCCCCCCATGTATTCCTCGGCACCACACTCCTTCTCACCTACCTGAAGCCGTGATGGGGACGGCTTGACCAGGGCCAGCTGGCGGTCCAATCCCGAGGCTGTGTGTGTCTGGGCGCCTGCCTCTAGGGGACCCCAAGCACGCCAAAGCCCAGGACCTGTTCCAAGCCTTCCAAACCCACTGCCACCCAACCAGGCGGCGAACTCACCTCCAAATCCGGAAGGCACACCTCCGCCCTCCGCCTGACAGGAGGTGTCTCGGAGGAGAGAGTCCCTGGTGCCCAGGAAACACCCACATAGCCTCTGGGGGCCTGCTGTGAGTGCCCGTGCGTCCCGCTCAAGCCTCAATCCGCCCTCGACGTGGAGCCTGCGCCTTTGGAGCCTTGCCACTCCCACCTCTTAGAGCCTCAGAGCTGCACCTGAGGCCGGAAGGGGCTCTGGCGCCCTCGTGTGGACAGAGGCGCGAACAGCCCCTCTCAGGCTTGCATTCTCTCTCTGGCTCAGCAGGCCCCGGGGGGCTGCTTGGGCTGGGGCCCAGAGGAGGCTGGGGGCTCCAGCCCCCGCCAAGAAGGACCGTTCCACCTGGGCTCTATCTCCCTCTCTCAAAGGCGTTCTTCGTGCCCATGCCAACCTAGGCCATGCCTCGCCGTGGAAATCCTTAGCTCCAAATCCATCAGGGTGTGCCAGCCTGCACCCGTGTGGATGCAGCCTTGCCCAGATGGACTGAGGAAGATAGGCGTGTGAGGAGGGAACGAGTCGTTTTCCCCCTCCCTCATCCCCCTGCGATCCCATACTCCTTGCCATTCAGTCTTGCCTCGATTCTTTCCTTCTGGCTTGGTTCATCTTGCCAGGTCTCTCTTTCTCCCTTGGTTTTCCAACTCTCTTGACCCCACCTGGAGGGTGCCTCATCTGGAGCCCCATTTGTGCTTCCAAAGGCAGAGTTTCCCAACCACACAAAACCAACCCAAGCAGCCCTTCTCCCCAGGGGGCCAGAAGTAAGCTCGGTCAGAGCTGTTGTGGATCCGTCAAGAGAGCGGCCTGCAGATGCCCGGCCTGGCTCGAGCTCCCATCATCTCAGCAGGTGCAGAGAAAGCAGAGGAGAGCCTCCCTCGGACAGACAAAGGGAGGTTTCTGAGCCCTCTGGAGAGACAAGGCCCAGCGCCGGGCACTGCTGCTCTCCCAATTCGCTCTCCCTTTGGGCACCACCCGGGCACCCCTCACAGCCCCTGCATGCGCTTCCCAAAACCCAGGCCACGCTGGGATTCCACACTCATCAGCTCCAACACGGAACCCAGGAACGAGAACAGAAACCCACCCACCCAGCCGGCACGTGGGGAGGGGCCCTGCAGAAACACTGCCAAATCCGGATAGCCAGCCGACATCCAGCACCAGACAAGGGACACCATCACGCATACCTAGAGAAGTCCATACCACAACCAGCTCGAGGCTCCTACTCAGGCCTGTCCCCTGAGGACGCCTCTCAAGGACCACCCCTGGGCAGGCTGTAGAAAAGAAGGTGCCTTCACACCGCGTGGGCGTGTATGTCCATTTGTCCAACCACGATGGACCACAGGATCCAGGGCATGCCCCAAAGAACCCTGGAACCACCGTCGGACCCAGCACTACCCCTCACGGCCATAGACCCCGACAAAGGGTCTCTTCTCAGCGTGAAACGCCCCACTCGCTTCAGGCAGCCCTCTTCCCAAGAGCAGCACACGGAAAGACATTCGTGGTCCATGGACAGATGCTTGGCTGAGCAAGCAGCTGTCCTTCTCCCCAACAGAAGCGGACTCAGCAATCCAGCGGCGCAGAAATGGGTGCCATGGGCAGCCCCAGTGTTGCGAAGAGAAACGCTCACACGAAAGGAAAGAGGTCTGGGAGGGAGACATACAGCCCATGGGAAACCCCTTCCCTCTCCCATCTCACCAGGGACACCCAGGAACTGGCTTCCAGGAAGGAAACCCCTGCACTGCCATCCAGATGCTGCTTGCCAAATGGGAGGGCGAGGCTGTGGGAATGCCTGGCATTGGGGAGGTCCGAGATCCAAACCCTTGCCCTTGCGGGGGCTGGGGTGAGGGGGCCCAGAGCCCTCCTTCCATGGAGCGCAAGCTACGATGTCTAGTCCCTCTTCTGGGAACCCAAGGGAGGAGAAGGGGAGCCAAACAGGATGGATAGACAGGGCCGATGGGGTCCCTGTGTTGGGAAAGTGCAATGGATCCATTTTGAGCAGCGCCCCGAGAAAAGGAGTCCTGAACATTCAACCCCAACACATGAGCGTCTCAGCGCTCCCCAGACAAGGTGTCACGCTCGAGAGGGCTGCCCCTGGGGAAAAGAGACGGGCCGAAGGACTCCGTGGATTCCGTCCAGACGGCCTAGCCTAGCCCATCGGACTCGACCGAATTCCCTGGTGAGGACGAAGTGATGAGGACAAAGACATGCTTCCTTTGGAGTGGATTGACTTCCCCAGGTATTCTCCTGCACCCGTGTGTGGTATGCAGATCCACTCTGCTCGGCAAAAGCATCCACTCCCAGGCTGGGCATCCCCCAGGCGGGCGCTTCCAACCCACTCCCACCCAAGTTATGGGCTCAGGAGAGACTTGGGTTGCATTTGTCTACCCAGGTCCTAGCTATTGTTTCCTACTCTATCTGCATGCGTATGCGTGTGGGTGTGTTTGGAGAGAGAGAGGGAGGGAGGGAGCATGAGAGAAAGAGGGAGAGAATGAGGGCGAGAAGGAGAGAGGAGGACCTTCACTCCTTTCTGGATCCATTCAGCTCATTCAGTTCAATGCCTCTTAGTCCTTGTCCATGGAGTTGGGGGCCCCCTGCCACACGGAGATGTGGTCTCGCCAGAGGGGGATCGCCCAGTGCAGCTCTTGCCCCAGCCACAGCCGGGACCAGGAGAGCCTCTGAAGCTTGGCAGCCGCGTGGGAACTCCCCTGAGAGCTTGCTGGAGGAGACCAATCAAGCGTCCTGAACGCATCACACCTGCTTTCAATCAGGCCTCCATTGCCTGGCGCCCTGCTGCCAAGAGAGGCTCTTCTCCAAAGGACACAAGGACATTTCCCTCAGCCTCCTCTGTGTGTGTGTGTGTGTGAGAGAGAGAGAGAGAGCGAGAGAGAGAAGGAGAACAGGCGGATGAGCCCAGCTGCCAACACTCTAGCCCCCGAAGCCCCCCATGTATTCCTCGGCACCACACTCCTTCTCACCTACCTGAAGCCGTGATGGGGACGGCTTGACCAGGGCCAGCTGGCGGTCCAATCCCGAGGCTGTGTGTGTCTGGGCGCCTGCCTCTAGGGGACCCCAAGCACGCCAAAGCCCAGGACCTGTTCCAAGCCTTCCAAACCCACTGCCACCCAACCAGGCGGCGAACTCACCTCCAAATCCGGAAGGCACACCTCCGCCCTCCGCCTGACAGGAGGTGTCTCGGAGGAGAGAGTCCCTGGTGCCCAGGAAACACCCAAATAGCCTCTGGGGGCCTGCTGTGAGTGCCCGTGCGTCCCGCTCAAGCCTCCATCCTCCCTCGACGTGGAGCCTGCGCCTTTGGAGCCTTGCCACTCCCACCTCTTAGAGCCTCAGAGCTGCACCTGAGGCCGGAAGGGGCTCTGGCGCCCTCGTGTGGACAGAGGCTCGAACAGCCCCTCTCAGGCTTGCCTTCTCTCTCTGGCTCAGCAGGCCCCGGGGGGCTGCTTGGGCTGGGGCCCAGAGGAGGCTGGGGGCTCCAGCCCCCGCCAAGAAGGGCCGTTCCACCTGGGCTCTATCTCCCTCTCTCAAAGGCGTTCTTCGTGCCCATGCCAACCTAGGCCATGCCTCGCCGTGGAAATCCTTAGCTCCAAATCCATCAGGGTGTGCCAGCCTGCACCCGTGTGGATGCAGCCTTGCCCAGATGGACTGAGGAAGATAGGCGTGTGAGGAGGGAACGAGTCGTTTTCCCCCTCCCTCATCCCCCTGCGATCCCATACTCCTTGCCATTCAGTCTTGCCTCGATTCTTTCCTTCTGGCTTGGTTCATCTTGCCAGGTCTCTCTTTCTCCCTTGGTTTTCCAACTCTCTTGACCCCACCTGGAGGGTGCCTCATCTGGAGCCCCATTGGTGCTTCCCAAGGCACAGAGTGTCCCAACCACACAAAACCAACCCAAGCAGCCCTTCTCCACAGGGGGCCAGAAGGAAGCTTGGCCAGAGCTGTTGTGGATCCGTCAAGAGAGCGGCCTGCAGATGCCCGGCCTGGCTCGAGCTCCCATCATCTCAGCAGGTGCAGAGAAAGCAGAGGAGAGCCTCCCTCGGACAGACAAAGGGAGGTTTCTGAGCCCTCTGGTGAGACAAGGCCCAGCGCCGGGCACTGCTGCTCTCCCAATTCGCTCTCCCTTTGGGCACCACCCGGGCACCCCTCACAGCCCCTGCATGCGCTTCCCAAAACCCAGGCCACGCTGGGATTCCACACTCATCAGCTCCAACACGGAACCCAGGAACGAGAACAGAAACCCACCCACCCAGCCGGCACGTGGGGAGGGGCCCTGCAGGAACACTGCCAAATCCGGATAGCCAGCCGACATCCAGCACCAGACAAGGGACACCATCACGCATGCCTAGAGAAGTCCATACCACAACCAGCTCGAGGCTCCTACTCAGGCCTGTCCCCTGAGGACGCCTCTCAAGGACCACCCCTGGGCAGGCTGTAGAAAAGAAGGTGCCTTCACACCGCGTGGGCGTGTATGTCCATTTGTCCAACCACGATGGACCACAGGATCCAGGGCATGCCCCAAAGAACCCTGGAACCACCGTCGGACCCAGCACTACCCCTCACGGCCATAGACCCCGACAAAGGGTCTCTTCTCAGCGTGAAACGCCCCACTCGCTTCAGGCAGCCCTCTTCCCAAGAGCAGCACACGGAAAGACATTCGTGGTCCATGGACAGATGCTTGGCTGAGCAAGCAGCTGTCCTTCTCCCCAACAGAAGCGGACTCAGCAATCCAGCGGCGCAGAAATGGGTGCCATGGGCAGCCCCAGTGTTGCGAAGAGAAACGCTCACACGAAAGGAAAGAGGTCTGGGAGGGAGACATACAGCCCATGGGAAACCCCTTCCCTCTCCCATCTCACCAGGGACACCCAGGAACTGGCTTCCAGGAAGGAAACCCCTGCACTGCCATCCAGATGCTGCTTGCCAAATGGGAGGGCGAGGCTGTGGGAATGCCTGGCATTGGGGAGGTCCGAGATCCAAACCCTTGCCCTTGCGGGGGCTGGGGTGAGGGGGCCCAGAGCCCTCCTTCCATGGAGCGCAAGCTACGAAGTCTAGTCCCTCTTCTGGGAACCCAAGGGAGGAGAAGGGGAGCCAAACAGGATGGATAGACATGGCCGATGGGATCCCTGTGTTGGGAAAGTGCAATGGATCCATTTTGAGCAGCGCCCCGCGAAAAGGAGTCCTGAACATTCAACCCCAACACATGAGCGTCTCAGCGCTCCCCAGACAAGGTGTCACGCTCGAGAGGGCTGCCCCTGGGGAAAAGAGACGGGCCGAAGGACTCCGTGGATTCCGTCCAGACGGCCTAGCCTAGCCCATCGGACTCGACCGAATTCCCTGGTGAGGACGAAGTGATGAGGACAAAGACATGCTTCCTTTGGAGTGGATTGACTTCCCCAGGTATTCTCCTGCACCCGTGTGTGGTATGCAGATCCACTCTGCTCGGCAAAAGCATCCACTCCCAGGCTGGGCATCCCCCAGGCGGGCGCTTCCAACCCACTCCCACCCAAGTTATGGGCTCAGGAGAGACTTGGGTTGCATTTGTCTACCCAGGTCCTAGCTATTGTTTCCTACTCTATCTGCATGCGTATGCGTGTGGGTGTGTTTGGAGAGAGAGAGGGAGGGAGGGAGCATGAGAGAAAGAGGGAGAGAATGAGGGCGAGAAGGAGAGAGGAGGACCTTCACTCCTTTCTGGATCCATTCAGCTCATTCAGTTCAATGCCTCTTAGTCCTTGTCCATGGAGTTGGGGGCCCCCTGCCACACGGAGATGTGGTCTCGCCAGAGGGGGATCGCCCAGTGCAGCTCTTGCCCCAGCCACAGCCGGGACCAGGAGAGCCTCTGAAGCTTGGCAGCCGCGTGGGAACTCCCCTGAGAGCTTGCTGGAGGAGACCAATCAAGCGTCCTGAACGCATCACACCTGCTTTCAATCAGGCCTCCATTGCCTGGCGCCCTGCTGCCAAGAGAGGCTCTTCTCCAACGGACACAAGGACATTTCCCTCAGCCTCCTCTGTGTGTGTGTGTGTGTGAGAGAGAGAGAGAGAGCGAGAGAGAGAAGGAGAACAGGCGGATGAGCCCAGCTGCCAACACTCTAGCCCCCGAAGCCCCCCATGTATTCCTCGGCACCACACTCCTTCTCACCTACCTGAAGCCGTGATGGGGACGGCTTGACCAGGGCCAGCTGGCGGTCCAATCCCGAGGCTGTGTGTGTCTGGGCGCCTGCCTCTAGGGGACCCCAAGCACGCCAAAGCCCAGGACCTGTTCCAAGCCTTCCAAACCCACTGCCACCCAACCAGGCGGCGAACTCACCTCCAAATCCGGAAGGCACACCTCCGCCCTCCGCCTGACAGGAGGTGTCTCGGAGGAGAGAGTCCCTGGTGCCCAGGAAACACCCAAATAGCCTCTGGGGGCCTGCTGTGAGTGCCCGTGCGTCCCGCTCAAGCCTCCATCCTCCCTCGACGTGGAGCCTGCGCCTTTGGAGCCTTGCCACTCCCACCTCTTAGAGCCTCAGAGCTGCACCTGAGGCCGGAAGGGGCTCTGGCGCCCTCGTGTGGACAGAGGCTCGAACAGCCCCTCTCAGGCTTGCCTTCTCTCTCTGGCTCAGCAGGCCCCGGGGGGCTGCTTGGGCTGGGGCCCAGAGGAGGCTGGGGGCTCCAGCCCCCGCCAAGAAGGGCCGTTCCACCTGGGCTCTATCTCCCTCTCTCAAAGGCGTTCTTCGTGCCCATGCCAACCTAGGCCATGCCTCGCCGTGGAAATCCTTAGCTCCAAATCCATCAGGGTGTGCCAGCCTGCACCCGTGTGGATGCAGCCTTGCCCAGATGGACTGAGGAAGATAGGCGTGTGAGGAGGGAACGAGTCGTTTTCCCCCTCCCTCATCCCCCTGCGATCCCATACTCCTTGCCATTCAGTCTTGCCTCGATTCTTTCCTTCTGGCTTGGTTCATCTTGCCAGGTCTCTCTTTCTCCCTTGGTTTTCCAACTCTCTTGACCCCACCTGGAGGGTGCCTCATCTGGAGCCCCATTGGTGCTTCCCAAGGCACAGAGTTTCCCAACCACACAAAACCAACCCAAGCAGCCCTTCTCCCCAGGGGGCCAGAAGGAAGCTCGGCCAGAGCTGTTGTGGATCCGTCAAGAGAGCGGCCTGCAGATGCCCGGCCTGGCTCGAGCTCCCATCATCTCAGCAGGTGCAGAGAAAGCAGAGGAGAGCCTCCCTCGGACAGACAAAGGGAGGTTTCTGAGCCCTCTGGTGAGACAAGGCCCAGCGCCGGGCACTGCTGCTCTCCCAATTCGCTCTCCCTTTGGGCACCACCCGGGCACCCCTCACAGCCCCTGCATGCGCTTCCCAAAACCCAGGCCACGCTGGGATTCCACACTCATCAGCTCCAACACGGAACCCAGGAACGAGAACAGAAACCCACCCACCCAGCCGGCACGTGGGGAGGGGCCCTGCAGGAACACTGCCAAATCCGGATAGCCAGCCGACATCCAGCACCAGACAAGGGACACCATCACGCATGCCTAGAGAAGTCCATACCACAACCAGCTCGAGGCTCCTACTCAGGCCTGTCCCCTGAGGACGCCTCTCAAGGACCACCCCTGGGCAGGCTGTAGAAAAGAAGGTGCCTTCACACCGCGTGGGCGTGTATGTCCATTTGTCCAACCACGATGGACCACAGGATCCAGGGCATGCCCCAAAGAACCCTGGAACCACCGTCGGACCCAGCACTACCCCTCACGGCCATAGACCCCGACAAAGGGTCTCTTCTCAGCGTGAAACGCCCCACTCGCTTCAGGCAGCCCTCTTCCCAAGAGCAGCACATGGAAAGACATTCGTGGTCCATGGACAGATGCTTGGCTGAGCAAGCAGCTGTCCTTCTCCCCAACAGAAGCGGACTCAGCAATCCAGCGGCGCAGAAATGGGTGCCATGGGCAGCCCCAGTGTTGCGAAGAGAAACGCTCACACGAAAGGAAAGAGGTCTGGGAGGGAGACATACAGCCCATGGGAAACCCCTTCCCTCTCCCATCTCACCAGGGACACCCAGGAACTGGCTTCCAGGAAGGAAACCCCTGCACTGCCATCCAGATGCTGCTTGCCAAATGGGAGGGCGAGGCTGTGGGAATGCCTGGCATTGGGGAGGTCCGAGATCCAAACCCTTGCCCTTGCGGGGGCTGGGGTGAGGGGGCCCAGAGCCCTCCTTCCATGGAGCGCAAGCTACGAAGTCTAGTCCCTCTTCTGGGAACCCAAGGGAGGAGAAGGGGAGCCAAACAGGATGGATAGACATGGCCGATGCGGTCCCTGTGTTGGGAAAGTGCAATGGATCCATTTTGAGCAGCGCCCCGCGAAAAGGAGTCCTGAACATTCAACCCCAACACATGAGCGTCTCAGCGCTCCCCAGACAAGGTGTCACGCTCGAGAGGGCTGCCCCTGGGGAAAAGAGACGGGCCGAAGGACTCCGTGGATTCCGTCCAGACGGCCTAGCCTAGCCCATCGGACTCGACCGAATTCCCTTGTGAGGACGAAGTGATGAGGACAAAGACATGCTTCCTTTGGAGTGGATTGACTTCCCCAGGTATTCTCCTGCACCCGTGTGTGGTATGCAGATCCACTCTGCTCGGCAAAAGCATCCACTCCCAGGCTGGGCATCCCCCAGGCGGGCGCTTCCAACCCACTCCCACCCAAGATATGGGCTCAGGAGAGACTTGGGATGCATTTGTCTACCCAGGTCCTAGCTATTGCTTCCTACTCTATCTGCATGCGTATGCGTGTGGGTGTGTTTGGAGAGAGAGAGGGAGGGAGGGAGCATGAGAGAAAGAGGGAGAGAATGAGGGCGAGAAGGAGAGAGGAGGACCTTCACTCCTTTCTGGATCCATTCAGCTCATTCAGTTCAATGCCTCTTAGTCCTTGTCCATGGATTTGGGGGCCCCCTGCCACACGGAAATGTGGTCTCGCCAGAGGGGGATCGCCCAGTGCAGCTCTTGCCCCAGCCACAGCCGGGACCAGGAGAGCCTCTGAAGCTTGGCAGCCGCGTGGGAACTCCCCTGAGAGCTTGCTGGAGGAGACCAATCAAGCGTCCTGAACGCATCACACCTGCTTTCAATCAGGCCTCCATTGCCTGGCGCCCTGCTGCCAAGAGAGGCTCTTCTCCAAAGGACACAAGGACATTTCCCTCAGCCTCCTCTGTGTGTGTGTGTGTGAGAGAGAGAGAGAGAGAGCGAGAGAGAGAAGGAGAACAGGCGGATGAGCCCAGCTGCCAACACTCTAGCCCCCGAAGCCCCCCATGTATTCCTCGGCACCACACTCCTTCTCACCTACCTGAAGCCGTGATGGGGACGGCTTGACCAGGGCCAGCTGGCGGTCCAATCCCGAGGCTGTGTGTGTCTGGGCGCCTGCCTCTAGGGGACCCCAAGCACGCCAAAGCCCAGGACCTGTTCCAAGCCTTCCAAACCCACTGCCACCCAACCAGGCGGCGAACTCACCTCCAAATCCGGAAGGCACACCTCCGCCCTCCGCCTGACAGGAGGTGTCTCGGAGGAGAGAGTCCCTGGTGCCCAGGAAACACCCACATAGCCTCTGGGGGCCTGCTGTGAGTGCCCGTGCGTCCCGCTCAAGCCTCCATCCGCCCTCGACGTGGAGCCTGCGCCTTTGGAGCCTTGCCACTCCCACCTCTTAGAGCCTCAGAGCTGCACCTGAGGCCGGAAGGGGCTCTGGCGCCCTCGTGTGGACAGAGGCGCGAACAGCCCCTCTCAGGCTTGCCTTCTCTCTCTGGCTCAGCAGGCCCCGGGGGGCTGCTTGGGCTGGGGCCCAGAGGAGGCTGGGGGCTCCAGCCCCCGCCAAGAAGGACCGTTCCACCTGGGCTCTATCTCCCTCTCTCAAAGGCGTTCTTCGTGCCCATGCCAACCTAGGCCATGCCTCGCCGTGGAAATCCTTAGCTCCAAATCCATCAGGGTGTGCCAGCCTGCACCCGTGTGGATGCAGCCTTGCCCAGATGGACTGAGGAAGATAGGCGTGTGAGGAGGGAACGAGTCGTTTTCCCCCTCCCTCATCCCCCTGCGATCCCATACTCCTTGCCATTCAGTCTTGCCTCGATTCTTTCCTTCTGGCTTGGTTCATCTTGCCAGGTCTCTCTTTCTCCCTTGGTTTTCCAACTCTCTTGACCCCACCTGGAGGGTGCCTCATCTGGAGCCCCATTTGTGCTTCCAAAGGCAGAGTTTCCCAACCACAAAAAACCAACCCAAGCAGCCCTTCTCCCCAGTGGGCCAGAAGGAAGCTCGGTCAGAGCTGTTGTGGATCCGTCAAGAGAGCGGCCTGCAGATGCCCGGCCTGGCTCGAGCTCCCATCATCTCAGCAGGTGCAGAGAAAGCAGAGGAGAGCCTCCCTCGGACAGACAAAGGGAGGTTTCTGAGCCCTCTGGTGAGACAAGGCCCAGCGCCGGGCACTGCTGCTCTCCCAATTCGCTCTCCCTTTGGGCACCACCCGGGCACCCCTCACAGCCCCTGCATGCGCTTCCCAAAACCCAGGCCACGCTGGGATTCCACACTCATCTGCTGCAGCACGGAACCCAGGAACGAGAACAGAAACCCACCCACCCAGCCGGCACGTGGGGAGGGGGCCTGAAGAAACACTGCCAAATCCGGATAGCCAGCCGACATCCAGCACCAGACAAGGGACACCATCACGCATACCTAGAGAAGTCCATACCACAACCAGCTCGAGGCTCCTACTCAGGCCTGTCCCCTGAGGACGCCTCTCAAGGACCACCCCTGGGCAGGCTGTAGAAAAGAAGGTGCCTTCACACCGCGTGGGCGTGTATGTCCATTTGTCCAACCACGATGGACCACAGGATCCAGGGCATGCCCCAAAGAACCCTGGAACCACCGTCGGACCCAGCACTACCCCTCACGGCCATAGACCCCGACAAAGGGTCTCTTCTCAGCGTGAAACGCCCCACTCGCTTCAGGCAGCCCTCTTCCCAAGAGCAGCACACGGAAAGACATTCGTGGTCCATGGACAGATGCTTGGCTGAGCAAGCAGCTGTCCTTCTCCCCAACAGAAGCGGACTCAGCAATCCAGCGGCGCAGAAATGGGTGCCATGGGCAGCCCCAGTGTTGCGAAGAGAAACGCTCACACGAAAGGAAAGAGGTCTGGGAGGGAGACATACAGCCCATGGGAAACCCCTTCCCTCTCCCATCTCACCAGGGACACCCAGGAACTGGCTTCCAGGAAGGAAACCCCTGCACTGCCATCCAGATGCTGCTTGCCAAATGGGAGGGCGAGGCTGTGGGAATGCCTGGCATTGGGGAGGTCCGAGATCCAAACCCTTGCCCTTGCGGGGGCTGGGGTGAGGGGGCCCAGAGCCCTCCTTCCATGGAGCGCAAGCTACGATGTCTAGTCCCTCTTCTGGGAACCCAAGGGAGGAGAAGGGGAGCCAAACAGGATGGATAGACAGGGCCGATGGGGTCCCTGTGTTGGGAAAGTGCAATGGATCCATTTTGAGCAGCGCCCCGAGAAAAGGAGTCCTGAACATTCAACCCCAACACATGAGCGTCTCAGCGCTCCCCAGACAAGGTGTCACGCTCGAGAGGGCTGCCCCTGGGGAAAAGAGACGGGCCGAAGGACTCCGTGGATTCCGTCCAGACGGCCTAGCCTAGCCCATCGGACTCGACCGAATTCCCTGGTGAGGACGAAGTGATGAGGACAAAGACATGCTTCCTTTGGAGTGGATTCACTTCCCCAGGTATTCTCCTGCACCCGTGTGTGGTATGCAGATCCACTCTGCTCGGCAAAAGCATCCACTCCCAGGCTGGGCATCCCCCAGGCGGGCGCTTCCAACCCACTCCCACCCAAGTTATGGGCTCAGGAGAGACTTGGGTTGCATTTGTCTACCCAGGTCCTAGCTATTGTTTCCTACTCTATCTGCATGCGTATGCGTGTGGGTGTGTTTGGAGAGAGAGAGGGAGGGAGGGAGCATGAGAGAAAGAGGGAGAGAATGAGGGCGAGAAGGAGAGAGGAGGACCTTCACTCCTTTCTGGATCCATTCAGCTCATTCAGTTCAATGCCTCTTAGTCCTTGTCCATGGATTTGGGGGCCCCCTGCCACACGGAGATGTGGTCTCGCCAGAGGGGGATCGCCCAGTGCAGCTCTTGCCCCAGCCACAGCCGGGACCAGGAGAGCCTCTGAAGCTTGGCAGCCACGTGGGAACTCCCCTGAGAGCTTGCTGGAGGAGACCAATCAAGCGTCCTGAACGCATCACACCTGCTTTCAATCAGGCCTCCATTGCCTGGCGCCCTGCTGCCAAGAGAGGCTCTTCTCCAAAGGACACAAGGACATTTCCCTCAGCCTCCTCTGTGTGTGTGTGTGTGTGAGAGAGAGAGAGAGAGCGAGAGAGATAAGGAGAACAGGCGGATGAGCCCAGCTGCCAACACTCTAGCCCCCGAAGGCCCCCATGTATTCCTCGGCACCACACTCCTTCTCACCTACCTGATCCGTGATGGGGACGGCTTGACCAGGGCCAGCTGGCGGTCCAATCCCGAGGCTGTGTGTGTCTGGGCGCCTGCCTCTAGGGGACCCCAAGCACGCCAAAGCCCAGGACCTGTTCCAAGCCTTCCAAACCCACTGCCACCCAACCAGGCGGCGAACTCCCCTCCAAATCCGGAAGGCACACCTCCGCCCTCCGCCTGACAGGAGGTGTCTCGGAGGAGAGAGTCCCTGGTGCCCAGGAAACACCCACATATCCTCTGGGGGCCTGCTGTGAGTGCCCGTGCGTCCCGCTCAAGCCTCCATCCGCCCTCGACGTGGAGCCTGCGCCTTTGGAGCCTTGCCACTCCCACCTCTTAGAGCCTCAGAGCTGCACCTGAGGCCGGAAGGGGCTCTGGCGCCCTCGTGTGGACAGAGGCTCGAACAGCCCCTCTCAGGCTTGCCTTCTCTCTCTGACTCAGCACGCCCCGGGGGGCTGCTTGGGCTGGGGCCCAGAGGAGGCTGGGGGCTCCAGCCCCCGCAAAGAAGGGCCGTTCCACCTGGGCTCTATCTCCCTCTCTCAAAGGCGTTCTTCGTGCCCATGCCAACCTAGGCCATGCCTCGCCGTGGAAATCCTTAGCTCCAAATCCATCAGGGTGTGCCAGCCTGCACCCGTGTGGATGCAGCCTTGCCCAGATGGACTGAGGAAGATAGGCGTGTGAGGAGGGAACGAGTCGTTTTCCCCCTCCCTCATCCCCCTGCGATCCCATACTCCTTGCCATTCAGTCTTGCCTCGATTCTTTCCTTCTGGCTTGGTTCATCTTGCCAGGTCTCTCTTTCTCCCTTGGTTTTCCAACTCTCTTGACCCCACCTGGAGGGTGCCTCATCTGGAGCCCCATTGGTGCTTCCCAAGGCACAGAGTGTCCCAACCACACAAAACCAACCCAAGCAGCCCTTCTCCCCAGGGGGCCAGAAGGAAGCTCAGCCAGAGCTGTTGTGGATCCGTCAAGAGAGCGGCCTGCAGATGCCCGGCCTGGCTCGAGCTCCCATCATCTCAGCAGGTGCAGAGAAAGCAGAGGAGAGCCTCCCTCGGACAGACAAAGGGAGGTTTCTGAGCCCTCTGGTGAGACAAGGCCCAGCGCCGGGCACTGCTGCTCTCCCAATTCGCTCTCCCTTTGGGCACCACCCGGGCACCCCTCACAGCCCCTGCATGCGCTTCCCAAAACCCAGGCCACGCTGGGATTCCACACTCATCAGCTCCAGCACGGAACCCAGGAACGAGAACAGAAACCCACCCACCCAGCCGGCACGTGGGGAGGGGGCCTGAAGAAACACTGCCAAACCCAGATAGCCAGCCGCCATCCAGCATCAGACAAAGGAACACCATCACGCATGCCTAGAGAAGTCCATACCACAACCAGCTCGAGGCTCCTACTCAGGCCTGTCCCCTGCGGACGCCTCTCAAGGACCACCCCTGGGCAGGCTGTAGAAAAGAAGGTGCCTTCACACCGGGTGGGCGTGTATGTCCATTTGTCCAACCACGATGGACCACAGGATCCAGGGCATGCCCCAAAGAACCCTGGAACCACCGTCGGACCCAGCACTACCCCTCACGGCCATAGACCCCGACAAAGGGTCTCTTCTCAGCGTGAAACGCCCCACTCGCTTCAGGCAGCCCTCTTCCCAAGAGCAGCACACGGAAAGACATTCGTGGTCCATGGACAGATGCTTGGCTGAGCAAGCAGCTGTCCTTCTCCCCAACAGAAGCGGACTCAGCAATCCAGCGGCGCAGAAATGGGTGCCATGGGCAGCCCCAGTGTTGCGAAGAGAAACGCTCACACGAAAGGAAAGAGGTCTGGGAGGGAGACATACAGCCCATGGGAAACCCCTTCCCTCTCCCATCTCACCAGGGACACCCAGGAACTGGCTTCCAGGAAGGAAACCCCTGCACTGCCATCCAGATGCTGCTTGCCAAATGGGAGGGCGAGGCTGTGGGAATGCCTGGCATTGGGGAGGTCCGAGATCCAAACCCTTGCCCTTGCGGAGGCTGGGGTGAGAGGGCCCAGAGCCCTCCTTCCATGGAGCGCAAGCTACGATGTCTAGTCCCTCTTCTGGGAACCCAAGGGAGGCGAAGGGGAGCCAAACAGGATGGATAGACATGGCCGATGGGATCCCTGTGTTGGGAAAGTGCAATGGATCCACTTCGAGCAGCGCCCCGCGAAAAGGAGTCCTGAACATTCAACCCCAACACATGAGCGTCTCAGCGCTCCCCAGACAAGGTGTCACGCTCGAGAGGGCTGCCCCTGGGGAAAAGAGACGGGCCGAAGGACTCCGTGGATTCCGTCCAGACGGCCTAGCCTAGCCCATCGGACTCGACCGAATTCCCTGGTGAGGACGAAGTGATGAGGACAAAGACATGCTTCCTTTGGAGTGGATTGACTTCCCCAGGTATTCTCCTGCACCCGTGTGTGGTATGCAGATCCACTCTGCTCGGCAAAAGCATCCACTCCCAGGCTGGGCATCCCCCAGGCGGGCGCTTCCAACCCACTCCCACCCAAGATATGGGCTCAGGAGAGACTTGGGATGCATTTGTCTACCCAGGTCCTAGCTATTGTTTCCTACTCTATCTGCATGCGTATGCGTGTGGGTGTGTTTGGAGAGAGAGAGGGAGGGAGGGAGCATGAGAGAAAGAGGGAGAGAATGAGGGCGAGAAGGAGAGAGGAGGACCTTCACTCCTTTCTGGATCCATTCAGCTCATTCAGTTCAATGCCTCTTAGTCCTTGTCCATGGATTTGGGGGCCCCCTGCCACACGGAGATGTGGTCTCGCCAGAGGGGGATCGCCCAGTGCAGCTCTTGCCCCAGCCACAGCCGGGACCAGGAGAGCCTCTGAAGCTTGGCAGCCGCGTGGGAACTCCCCTGAGAGCTTGCTGGAGGAGACCAATCAAGCGTCCTGAACGCATCACACCTGCTTTCAATCAGGCCTCCATTGCCTGGCGCCCTGCTGCCAAGAGAGGCTCTTCTCCAAAGGACACAAGGACATTTCCCTCAGCCTCCTCTGTGTGTGTGTGTGTGTGAGAGAGAGAGAGAGAGCGAGAGAGAGAAGGAGAACAGGCGGATGAGCCCAGCTGCCAACACTCTAGCCCCCGAAGCCCCCCATGTATTCCTCGGCACCACACTCCTTCTCACCTACCTGAAGCCGTGATGGGGACGGCTTGACCAGGGCCAGCTGGCGGTCCAATCCCGAGGCTGTGTGTGTCTGGGCGCCTGCCTCTAGGGGACCCCAAGCACGCCAAAGCCCAGGACCTGTTCCAAGCCTTCCAAACCCACTGCCACCCAACCAGGCGGCGAACTCACCTCCAAATCCGGAAGGCACACCTCCGCCCTCCGCCTGACAGGAGGTGTCTCGGAGGAGAGAGTCCCTGGTGCCCAGGAAACACCCACATAGCCTCTGGGGGCCTGCTGTGAGTGCGTCCTGCTCAAGCCTCCATTCGCCCCCGACGTGGAGCCTGCGCCTTTGGAGCCTTGCCACTCCCACCTCTTAAAGCCTCGGAGCTGCACCTGAGGCCGGAAGGGGCTCTGGCGCCCTCGTGTGGACAGAGGCTCGAACAGCCCCTCTCAGGCTTGCCTTCTCTCTCTGGCTCAGCAGGCCCCGGGGGGCTGCTTGGGCTGGGGCCCAGAGGAGGGTGGGGGCTCCAGCTCCCGCCAAGGAGGGCCCTTCCACCTGGGCTCTATCTCCCTCTCTCAAAGGCGTTCTTCGTGCCCATGCCAACCTAGGCCATGCCTCGCCGTGGAAATCCTTAGCTCCAAATCCCTCAGGGTGTGCCAGCCTGCACCCGTGTGGATGCAGCCTTTCCCAGATGGACTGAGGAAGATAGGCCTGTAAGGAGGGAATGAGTCGTTTTCCCCCTTCCTCATCCCCCTGTGATCCCATACTCCTTGCCATTCAGTCTTGCCTCGATTCTTTCCTTCTGGCTTGGTTCATCTTGCCAGGTCTCTCTTTCTCCCTTGGTTTTCCAACTCTCTTGACCCCACCTGGAGGGTGCCTCATCTGGAGCCCCATTGGTGCTTCCCAAGGCACAGAGTTTCCCAACCACACAAAACCAACCCAATCAGCCCTTCTCCCCAGGGGGCCAGAAGGAAGTTCAGCCAGAGCTGTTGTGGATCCGTCAAGAGAGCGGCCTGCAGATGCCCGGCCTGGCTCGAGCTCCCATCATCTCAGCAGGTGCAGAGAAAGCAGAGGAGAGCCTCCCTCGGACAGACCAAGGGAGGTTCCTGAGCCCTCTGGAGAGACAAGGCCCAGAGCCGGGCACTGCTGCTCTCCCAATTCGCTCTCCCTTTGGGCACCACCCGGGCACCCCTCACAGCCCCTGCATGCGCATCCCAAAACCCAGGCCACGCTGGGATTCCACACTCATCAGCTCCAGCACGGAACCCAGGAACGAGAACAGAAACCCACCCACCCAGCCGGCACGTGGGGAGGGGGCCTGAAGAAACACTGCCAAATCCAGATAGCCAGCCGCCGTCCAGCACCAGACAAAGGAACACCATCACGCATGCCTAGAGAAGTCCATACCACAACCAGCTCGAGGCTCCTACTCAGGCCTGTCCCCTGAGGACGCCTCCCAAGGACCACCCCTGGGCAGGCTGTAGAAAAGAAGGTGCCTTCACACCGGGTGGGCGTGTATGTCCATTTGTCCAACCACGATGGACCACAGGATCCAGGGCATGCCCCAAAGAACCCTGGAACCACCGTCGGACCCAGCACTACCCCTCACGGCCATAGACCCCGACAAAGGGTCTCTTCTCAGCGTGAAACGCCCCACTCGCTTCAGGCAGCCCTCTTCCCAAGAGCAGCACATGGAAAGACATTCGTGGTCCATGGACAGATGCTTGGCTGAGCAAGCAGCTGTCCTTCTCCCCAACAGAAGCGGACTCAGCAATCCAGCGGCGCAGAAATGGGTGCCATGGGCAGCCCCAGTGTTGCGAAGAGAAACGCTCACACGAAAGGAAAGAGGTCTGGGATGGAGACACACAGCCCATGGGAAACCCCTTCCCTCTCCCATCTCACCAGGGACACCCAGGAACTGGCTTCCAGGAAGGAAACCCCTGCACTGCCATCCAGATGCTGCTTGCCAAATGGGAGGGCGAGGCTGTGGGAATGCCTGGCATTGGGGAGGTCCGAGATCCAAACCCTTGCCCTTGCGGGGGCTGGGGCGTGGGGCCAGAGACCTCGTTCCATGGAGCGCAAGCTACGATGTCTAGTCCCTCTTCTGGGAACCCAAGGGAGGAGAAGGGGAGCCAAACAGGATGGATAGACATGGCCGATGGGATCCCTGTGTTGGGAAAGTGCAATGGATCCACTTCGAGCAGCGCCCCGCGAAAAGGAGTCCTGAACATTCAACCCCAACACATGAGCGTCTCAGCGCTCCCCAGACAAGGTGTCACGCTCAAGAGGGCTGCCCCTGCGGAAAAGAGACGGGCCGAAGGACTCCGTGGATTCCGTCCAGATGGCCTGGCCTAGCCTAGCCCATCGGACTCGACCGAATTCCCTGGTGAGGACGAAGTGATGAGGACAAAGACCTGCTTCGTTTGGAGTGGATTGACTTCCCCAGGTATTCTCCTGCACCCGTGTGTGGTATGCAGATCCACTCTGCTCGGCAAAAGCATCCACTCCCAGGCTGGGCATCCCCAGGCGGGCGCTTCCAACCCACTCCCACCCAAGATATGGGCTCAGGAGAGACTTGGGATGGATTTGTCTATCCAGGTCCTAGCTATTGTTTCCTACTCTATCTGCATGCGTATGCGTGTGGGTGTGTTTGGAGAGAGAGAGGGAGGGAGGCAGAATGAGAGAAAGAGGGAGAGAACGAGGGCGAGAAGGAGAGAGGGGGACCTTCACTCCTTTCTGGATCCATTCAGCTCATTCAGTTCAATGCCTCTTAGTCCTTGTCCATGGATTTGGGGACCCCCTGCCACACGGAGATGTGGTCTCGCCAGAGGGGGATCGCCCAGTGCAGCTCTTGCCCCAGCCACAGCCGGGACCAGGAGAGCCTCTGAAGCTTGGCAGCCGCGTGGGAACTCCCCTGAGAGCTTGCTGGAGGAGACCAATCAAGCGTCCTGAACGCATCACACCTGCTTTCAATCAGGCCTCCATTGCCTGGCGCCCTGCTGCCAAGAGAGGCTCTTCTCCAACGGACACAAGGACATTTCCCTCAGCCTCCTGTGTGTGTGTGTGTGTGTGTGTGTTTCTGTGTGTGTGTCTGTGTGGGTGTGTGTGAGAGAGAGCGAGAGAGAAAAGGAGAACAGGCGGATGAGCCCAGCTGCCAAAACTCTAGCCCCGAAGGCCCCCATGTATTCCTCGGCACCACACTCCTTCTCACCTACCTGAAGCCGTGATGGGGACGGCTTGACCAGGGCCAGCTGGCGGTCCAATCCCGAGGCTGTGTGTGTCTGGGCGCCTGCCTCTAGGGGACCCCAAGCACGCCAAAGCCCAGGACCTGTTCCAAGCCTTCCAAACCCACTGCCACCCAACCAGGCGGCGAACTCCCCTCCAAATCCGGAAGGCACACCTCCGCCCTCCGCCTGACAGGAGGTGTCTCGGAGGAGAGAGTCCCTGGTGCCCAGGAAACACCCACATAGCCTCTGGGGGCCTGCTGTGAGTGCCCGTGCGTCCCGCTCAAGCCTCCATCCGCCCTCGACGTGGAGCCTGCGCCTTTGGAGCCTTGCCACTCCCACCTCTTAGAGCCTCAGAGCTGCACCTGAGGCCGGAAGGGGCTCTGGCGCCCTCGTGTGGACAGAGGCTCGAACAGCCCCTCTCAGGCTTGCCTTCTCTCTCTGACTCAGCAGGCCCCGGGGAGCTGCTTGGGCTGGGGCCCAGAGGAGGCTGGGGGCTCCAGCCCCCGCCAAGAAGGGCCGTTCCACCTGGGCTCTATCTCCCTCTCTCAAAGGCGTTCTTCGTGCCCATGCCAACCTAGGCCATGCCTCGCCGTGGAAATCCTTAGCTCCAAATCCATCAGGGTGTGCCAGCCTGCACCAGTGTGGATGCAGCCTTGCCCAGATGGACTGAGGAAGATAGGCGTGTGAGGAGGGAACGAGTCGTTTTCCCCCTCCCTCATCCCCCTGCGATCCCATACTCCTTGCCATTCAGTCTTGCCTCGATTCTTTCCTTCTGGCTTGGTTCATCTTGCCAGGTCTCTCTTTCTCCCTTGGTTTTCCAACTCTCTTGACCCCACCTGGAGGGTGCCTCATCTGGAGCCCCATTTGTGCTTCCCAAGGCACAGAGTGTCCCAACCACACAAAACCAACCCAAGCAGCCCTTCTCCACAGGGGGCCAGAAGGAAGCTCGGCCAGAGCTGTTGTGGATCCGTCAAGAGAGCGGCCTGCAGATGCCCGGCCTGGCTCGAGCTCCCATCATCTCAGCAGGTGCAGAGAAAGCAGAGGAGAGCCTCCCTCGGACAGACAAAGGGAGGTTTCTGAGCCCTCTGGTGAGACAAGGCCCAGCGCCGGGCACTGCTGCTCTCCCAATTCGCTCTCCCTTTGGGCACCACCCGGGCACCCCTCACAGCCCCTGCATGCGCTTCCCAAAACCCAGGCCACGCTGGGATTCCACACTCATCAGCTCCAGCACGGAACCCAGGAACGAGAACAGAAACCCACCCACCCAGCCGGCACGTGGGGAGGGGGCCTGAAGAAACACTGCCAAACCCAGATAGCCAGCCGCCATCCAGCATCAGACAAAGGAACACCATCACGCATGCCTAGAGAAGTCCATACCACAACCAGCTCGAGGCTCCTACTCAGGCCTGTCCCCTGCGGACGCCTCTCAAGGACCACCCCTGGGCAGGCTGTAGAAAAGAAGGTGCCTTCACACCGGGTGGGCGTGTATGTCCATTTGTCCAACCACGATGGACCACAGGATCCAGGGCATGCCCCAAAGAACCCTGGAACCACCGTCGGACCCAGCACTACCCCTCACGGCCATAGACCCCAACAAAGGGTCTCTTCTCAGCGTGAAACGCCCCACTCGCTTCAGGCAGCCCTCTTCCCAAGAGCAGCACACGGAAAGACATTCGTGGTCCATGGACAGATGCTTGGCTGAGCAAGCAGCTGTCCTTCTCCCCAACAGAAGCGGACTCAGCAATCCAGCGGCGCAGAAATGGGTGCCATGGGCAGCCCCAGTGTTGCGAAGAGAAACGCTCACACGAAAGGAAAGAGGTCTGGGAGGGAGACATACAGCCCATGGGAAACCCCTTCCCTCTCCCATCTCACCAGGGACACCCAGGAACTGGCTTCCAGGAAGGAAACCCCTGCACTGCCATCCAGATGCTGCTTGCCAAATGGGAGGGCGAGGCTGTGGGAATGCCTGGCATTGGGGAGGTCCGAGATCCAAACCCTTGCCCTTGCGGAGGCTGGGGTGAGGGGGCCCAGAGCCCTCGTTCCATGGAGCGCAAGCTACGATGTCTAGTCCCTCTTCTGGGAACCCAAGGGAGGAGAAGGGGAGCCAAACAGGATGGATAGACATGGCCGATGGGATCCCTGTGTTGGGAAAGTGCAATGGATCCACTTTGAGCAGCGCCCCGCGAAAAGGAGTCCTGAACATTCAACCCCAACACATGAGCGTCTCAGCGCTCCCCAGACAAGGTGTCACGCTCGAGAGGGCTGCCCCTGGGGAAAAGAGACGGGCCGAAGGACTCCGTGGATTCCGTCCAGACGGCCTAGCCTAGCCCATCGGACTCGACCGAATTCCCTGGTGAGGACGAAGTGATGAGGACAAAGACATGCTTCCTTTGGAGTGGATTGACTTCCCCAGGTATTCTCCTGCACCCGTGTGTGGTATGCAGATCCACTCTGCTCGGCAAAAGCATCCACTCCCAGGCTGGGCATCCCCCAGGCGGGCGCTTCCAACCCACTCCCACCCAAGATATGGGCTCAGGAGAGACTTGGGATGCATTTGTCTACCCAGGTCCTAGCTATTGTTTCCTACTCTATCTGCATGCGTATGCGTGTGGGTGTGTTTGGAGAGAGAGAGGGAGGGAGGGAGCATGAGAGAAAGAGGGAGAGAATGAGGGCGAGAAGGAGAGAGGAGGACCTTCACTCCTTTCTGGATCCATTCAGCTCATTCAGTTCAATGCCTCTTAGTCCTTGTCCATGGAGTTGGGGGCCCCCTGCCACACGGAGATGTGGTCTCGCCAGAGGGGGATCGCCCAGTGCAGCTCTTGCCCCAGCCACAGCCGGGACCAGGAGAGCCTCTGAAGCTTGGCAGCCGCGTGGGAACTCCCCTGAGAGCTTGCTGGAGGAGACCAATCAAGCGTCCTGAACGCATCACACCTGCTTTCAATCAGGCCTCCATTGCCTGGCGCCCTGCTGCCAAGAGAGGCTCTTCTCCAAAGGACACAAGGACATTTCCCTCAGCCTCCTCTGTGTGTGTGTGTGTGTGAGAGAGAGAGAGAGAGCGAGAGAGAGAAGGAGAACAGGCGGATGAGCCCAGCTGCCAACACTCTAGCCCCCGAAGCCCCCCATGTATTCCTCGGCACCACACTCCTTCTCACCTACCTGAAGCCGTGATGGGGACGGCTTGACCAGGGCCAGCTGGCGGTCCAATCCCGAGGCTGTGTGTGTCTGGGCGCCTGCCTCTAGGGGACCCCAAGCACGCCAAAGCCCAGGACCTGTTCCAAGCCTTCCAAACCCACTGCCACCCAACCAGGCGGCGAACTCACCTCCAAATCCGGAAGGCACACCTCCGCCCTCCGCCTGACAGGAGGTGTCTCGGAGGAGAGAGTCCCTGGTGCCCAGGAAACACCCACATAGCCTCTGGGGGCCTGCTGTGAGTGCGTCCTGCTCAAGCCTCCATTCGCCCCCGACGTGGAGCCTGCGCCTTTGGAGCCTTGCCACTCCCACCTCTTAAAGCCTCGGAGCTGCACCTGAGGCCGGAAGGGGCTCTGGCGCCCTCGTGTGGACAGAGGCTCGAACAGCCCCTCTCAGGCTTGCCTTCTCTCTCTGGCTCAGCACGCCCCGGGGGGCTGCTTGGGCTGGGGCCCAGAGGAGGCTGGGGGCTCCAGCTCCCGCCAAGGAGGGCCCTTCCACCTGGGCTCTATCTCCCTCTCTCAAAGGCGTTCTTCGTGCCCAAGCCAACCTAGGCCATGCCTCGCCGTGGAAATCCTTAGCTCCAAATCCCTCAGGGTGTGCCAGCCTGCACCCGTGTGGATGCAGCCTTGCCCAGATGGACTGAGGAAGATAGGCCTGTAAGGAGGGAATGAGTCGTTTTCCCCCTTCCTCATCCCCCTGTGATCCCATACTCCTTGCCATTCAGTCTTGCCTCGATTCTTTCCTTCTGGCTTGGTTCATCTTGCCAGGTCTCTCTTTCTCCCTTGGTTTTCCAACTCTCTTGACCCCACCTGGAGGGTGCCTCATCTGGAGCCCCATTTGTGCTTCCCAAGGCACAGAGTGTCCCAACCACACAAAACCAACCCAAGCAGCCCTTCTCCCCAGGGGGCCAGAAGGAAGCTCGGCCAGAGCTGTTGTGGATCCGTCAAGAGAGCGGCCTGCAGATGCCCGGCCTGGCTCGAGCTCCCATCATCTCAGCAGGTGCAGAGAAAGCAGAGGAGAGCCTCCCTCGGACAGACCAAGGGAGGTTCCTGAGCCCTCTGGAGAGACAAGGCCCAGAGCCGGGCACTGCTGCTCTCCCAATTCGCTCTCCCTTTGGGCACCACCCGGGCACCCCTCACAGCCCCTGCATGCGCATCCCAAATCCCAGGCCACGCTGGGATTCCACACTCATCAGCTCCAGCACGGAACCCAGGAACGAGAACAGAAACCCACCCACCCAGCCGGCACGTGGGGAGGGGGCCTGAAGAAACACTGCCAAATCCAGATAGCCAGCCGCCGTCCAGCACCAGGCAAAGGAACACCATCACGCATGCCTAGAGAAGTCCATACCACAACCAGCTCGAGGCTCCTACTCAGGCCTGTCCCCTGAGGACGCCTCCCAAGGACCACCCCTGGGCAGGCTGTAGAAAAGAAGGTGCCTTCACACCGGGTGGGCGTGTATGTCCATTTGTCCAACCACGATGGACCACAGGATCCAGGGCATGCCCCAAAGAACCCTGGAACCACCGTCGGACCCAGCACTACCCCTCACGGCCATAGACCCCGACAAAGGGTCTCTTCTCAGCGTGAAACGCCCCACTCGCTTCAGGCAGCCCTCTTCCCAAGAGCGGCACATGGAAAGACATTCAACGTCCATGGACAGATGCTTGGCTGAGCAAGCAGCTGTCCTTCTCCCCAACAGAAGCGGACTCAGCAATCCAGCGGCGCAGAAATGGGTGCCATGGGCAGCCCCAGTGTTGCGAAGAGAAACGCTCACACGAAAGGAAAGAGGTCTGGGAGGGAGACACACAGCCCATGGGAAACCCCTTCCCTCTCCCATCTCACCAGGGACACCCAGGAACTGGCTTCCAGGAAGGAAACCCCTGCACTGCCATCCAGATGCTGCTTGCCAAATGGGAGGGCGAGGCTGTGGGAATGCCTGGCATTGGGGAGGTCCGAGATCCAAACCCTTGCCCTTGCGGGGGCTGGGGCGTGGGGCCAGAGACCTCGTTCCATGGAGCGCAAGCTACGATGTCTAGTCCCTCTTCTGGGAACCCAAGGGAGGAGAAGGGGAGCCAAACAGGATGGATAGACATGGCCGATGGGATCCCTGTGTTGGGAAAGTGCAATGGATCCACTTCGAGCAGCGCCCCGCGAAAAGGAGTCCTGAACATTCAACCCCAACACATGAGCGTCTCAGCGCTCCCCAGACAAGGTGTCACGCTCAAGAGGGCTGCCCCTGCGGAAAAGAGACGGGCCGAAGGACTCCGTGGATTCCGTCCAGATGGCCTGGCCTAGCCTAGCCCATCGGACTCGACCGAATTCCCTGGTGAGGACGAAGTGATGAGGACAAAGACCTGCTTCGTTTGGAGTGGATTGACTTCCCCAGGTATTCTCCTGCACCCGTGTGTGGTATGCAGATCCACTCTGCTCGGCAAAAGCATCCACTCCCAGGCTGGGCATCCCCAGGCGGGCGCTTCCAACCCACTCCCACCCAAGATATGGGCTCAGGAGAGACTTGGGATGGATTTGTCTATCCAGGTCCTAGCTATTGTTTCCTACTCTATCTGCATGCGTATGCGTGTGGGTGTGTTTGGAGAGAGAGAGGGAGGGAGGCAGAATGAGAGAAAGAGGGAGAGAACGAGGGCGAGAAGGAGAGAGGGGGACCTTCACTCCTTTCTGGATCCATTCAGCTCATTCAGTTCAATGCCTCTTAGTCCTTGTCCATGGATTTGGGGACCCCCTGCCACACGGAGATGTGGTCTCGCCAGAGGGGGATCGCCCAGTGCAGCTCTTGCCCCAGCCACAGCCGGGACCAGGAGAGCCTCTGAAGCTTGGCAGCCGCGTGGGAACTCCCCTGAGAGCTTGCTGGAGGAGACCAATCAAGCGTCCTGAACGCATCACACCTGCTTTCAATCAGGCCTCCATTGCCTGGCGCCCTGCTGCCAAGAGAGGCTCTTCTCCAACGGACACAAGGACATTTCCCTCAGCCTCCTGTGTGTGTGTGTGTGTGTGTGTGTTTCTGTGTGTGTGTCTGTGTGGGTGTGTGTGAGAGAGAGCGAGAGAGAAAAGGAGAACAGGCGGATGAGCCCAGCTGCCAAAACTCTAGCCCCGAAGGCCCCCATGTATTCCTCGGCACCACACTCCTTCTCACCTACCTGAAGCCGTGATGGGGACGGCTTGACCAGGGCCAGCTGGCGGTCCAATCCCGAGGCTGTGTGTGTCTGGGCGCCTGCCTCTAGGGGACCCCAAGCACGCCAAAGCCCAGGACCTGTTCCAAGCCTTCCAAACCCACTGCCACCCAACCAGGCGGCGAACTCACCTCCAAATCCGGAAGGCACACCTCCGCCCTCCGCCTGACAGGAGGTGTCTCGGAGGAGAGAGTCCCTGGTGCCCAGGAAACACCCACATAGCCTCTGGGGGCCTGCTGTGAGTGCGTCCCGCTCAAGCCTCCATCCGCCCCCGACGTGGAGCCTGCGCCTTTGGAGCCTTGCCACTCCCACCTCTTAAAGCCTCGGAGCTGCACCTGAGGCCGGAAGGGGCTCTGGCGCCCTCGTGTGGACAGAGGCTCGAACAGCCCCTCTCAGGCTTGCCTTCTCTCTCTGGCTCAGCAGGCCCCGGGGGGCTGCTTGGGCTGGGGCCCAGAGGAGGCTGGGGGCTCCAGCCCCCGCCAAGAAGGGCCCTTCCACCTGGGCTCTATCTCCCTCTCTCAAAGGCGTTCTTCGTGCCCAAGCCAACCTAGGCCATGCCTCGCCGTGGAAATCCTTAGCTCCAAATCCCTCAGGGTGTGCCAGCCTGCACCCGTGTGGATGCAGCCTTGCCCAGATGGACTGAGGAAGATAGGCCTGTAAGGAGGGAATGAGTCGTTTTCCCCCTTCCTCATCCCCCTGTGATCCCATACTCCTTGCCATTCAGTCTTGCCTCGATTCTTTCCTTCTGGCTTGGTTCATCTTGCCAGGTCTCTCTTTCTCCCTTGGTTTTCCAACTCTCTTGACCCCACCTGGAGGGTGCCTCATCTGGAGCCCCATTTGTGCTTCCCAAGGCACAGAGTGTCCCAACCACACAAAACCAACCCAATCAGCCCTTCTCCCCAGGGGGCCAGAAGGAAGCTCGGCCAGAGCTGTTGTGGATCCGTCAAGAGAGCGGCCTGCAGATGCCCGGCCTGGCTCGAGCTCCCATCATCTCAGCAGGTGCAGAGAAAGCAGAGGAGAGCCTCCCTCGGACAGACCAAGGGAGGTTCCTGAGCCCTCTGGAGAGACAAGGCCCAGAGCCGGGCACTGCTGCTCTCCCAATTCGCTCTCCCTTTGGGCACCACCCGGGCACCCCTCACAGCCCCTGCATGCGCATCCCAAATCCCAGGCCACGCTGGGATTCCACACTCATCAGCTCCAGCACGGAACCCAGGAACGAGAACAGAAACCCACCCACCCAGCCGGCACGTGGGGAGGGGGCCTGAAGAAACACTGCCAAATCCAGATAGCCAGCCGCCGTCCAGCACCAGACAAAGGAACACCATCACGCATGCCTAGAGAAGTCCATACCACAACCAGCTCGAGGCTCCTACTCAGGCCTGTCCCCTGAGGACGCCTCCCAAGGACCACCCCTGGGCAGGCTGTAGAAAAGAAGGTGCCTTCACACCGGGTGGGCGTGTATGTCCATTTGTCCAACCACGATGGACCACAGGATCCAGGGCATGCCCCAAAGAACCCTGGAACCACCGTCGGACCCAGCACTACCCCTCACGGCCATAGACCCCGACAAAGGGTCTCTTCTCAGCGTGAAACGCCCCACTCGCTTCAGGCAGCCCTCTTCCCAAGAGCGGCACATGGAAAGACATTCAACGTCCATGGACAGATGCTTGGCTGAGCAAGCAGCTGTCCTTCTCCCCAACAGAAGCGGACTCAGCAATCCAGCGGCGCAGAAATGGGTGCCATGGGCAGCCCCAGTGTTGCGAAGAGAAACGCTCACACGAAAGGAAAGAGGTCTGGGAGGGAGACACACAGCCCATGGGAAACCCCTTCCCTCTCCCATCTCACCAGGGACACCCAGGAACTGGCTTCCAGGAAGGAAACCCCTGCACTGCCATCCAGATGCTGCTTGCCAAATGGGAGGGCGAGGCTGTGGGAATGCCTGGCATTGGGGAGGTCCGAGATCCAAACCCTTGCCCTTGCGGGGGCTGGGGCGTGGGGCCAGAGACCTCGTTCCATGGAGCGCAAGCTACGATGTCTAGTCCCTCTTCTGGGAACCCAAGGGAGGAGAAGGGGAGCCAAACAGGATGGATAGACATGGCCGATGGGATCCCTGTGTTGGGAAAGTGCAATGGATCCACTTCGAGCAGCGCCCCGCGAAAAGGAGTCCTGAACATTCAACCCCAACACATGAGCGTCTCAGCGCTCCCCAGACAAGGTGTCACGCTCAAGAGGGCTGCCCCTGCGGAAAAGAGACGGGCCGAAGGACTCCGTGGATTCCGTCCAGATGGCCTGGCCTAGCCTAGCCCATCGGACTCGACCGAATTCCCTGGTGAGGACGAAGTGATGAGGACAAAGACCTGCTTCGTTTGGAGTGGATTGACTTCCCCAGGTATTCTCCTGCACCCGTGTGTGGTATGCAGATCCACTCTGCTCGGCAAAAGCATCCACTCCCAGGCTGGGCATCCCCAGGCGGGCGCTTCCAACCCACTCCCACCCAAGATATGGGCTCAGGAGAGACTTGGGATGGATTTGTCTATCCAGGTCCTAGCTATTGTTTCCTACTCTATCTGCATGCGTATGCGTGTGGGTGTGTTTGGAGAGAGAGAGGGAGGGAGGCAGAATGAGAGAAAGAGGGAGAGAACGAGGGCGAGAAGGAGAGAGGGGGACCTTCACTCCTTTCTGGATCCATTCAGCTCATTCAGTTCAATGCCTCTTAGTCCTTGTCCATGGATTTGGGGACCCCCTGCCACACGGAGATGTGGTCTCGCCAGAGGGGGATCGCCCAGTGCAGCTCTTGCCCCAGCCACAGCCGGGACCAGGAGAGCCTCTGAAGCTTGGCAGCCGCGTGGGAACTCCCCTGAGAGCTTGCTGGAGGAGACCAATCAAGCGTCCTGAACGCATCACACCTGCTTTCAATCAGGCCTCCATTGCCTGGCGCCCTGCTGCCAAGAGAGGCTCTTCTCCAACGGACACAAGGACATTTCCCTCAGCCTCCTGTGTGTGTGTGTGTGTGTGTGTGTTTCTGTGTGTGTGTCTGTGTGGGTGTGTGTGAGAGAGAGCGAGAGAGAAAAGGAGAACAGGCGGATGAGCCCAGCTGCCAAAACTCTAGCCCCGAAGGCCCCCATGTATTCCTCGGCACCACACTCCTTCTCACCTACCTGAAGCCGTGATGGGGACGGCTTGACCAGGGCCAGCTGGCGGTCCAATCCCGAGGCTGTGTGTGTCTGGGCGCCTGCCTCTAGGGGACCCCAAGCACGCCAAAGCCCAGGACCTGTTCCAAGCCTTCCAAACCCACTGCCACCCAACCAGGCGGCGAACTCACCTCCAAATCCGGAAGGCACACCTCCGCCCTCCGCCTGACAGGAGGTGTCTCGGAGGAGAGAGTCCCTGGTGCCCAGGAAACACCCACATAGCCTCTGGGGGCCTGCTGTGAGTGCGTCCCGCTCAAGCCTCCATCCGCCCCCGACGTGGAGCCTGCGCCTTTGGAGCCTTGCCACTCCCACCTCTTAAAGCCTCAGAGCTGCACCTGAGGCCGGAAGGGGCTCTGGCGCCCTCGTGTGGACAGAGGCTCGAACAGCCCCTCTCAGGCTTGCCTTCTCTCTCTGGCTCAGCAGGCCCCGGGGGGCTGCTTGGGCTGGGGCCCAGAGGAGGGTGGGGGCTCCAGCCCCCGCCAAGAAGGGCCCTTCCACCTGGGCTCTATCTCCCTCTCTCAAAGGCGTTCTTCGTGCCCAAGCCAACCTAGGCCATGCCTCGCCGTGGAAATCCTTAGCTCCAAATCCCTCAGGGTGTGCCAGCCTGCACCCGTGTGGATGCAGCCTTGCCCAGATGGACTGAGGAAGATAGGCCTGTAAGGAGGGAATGAGTCGTTTTCCCCCTTCCTCATCCCCCTGTGATCCCATACTCCTTGCCATTCAGTCTTGCCTCGATTCTTTCCTTCTGGCTTGGTTCATCTTGCCAGGTCTCTCTTTCTCCCTTGGTTTTCCAACTCTCTTGACCCCACCTGGAGGGTGCCTCATCTGGAGCCCCATTGGTGCTTCCCAAGGCACAGAGTTTCCCAACCACACAAAACCAACCCAATCAGCCCTTCTCCCCAGGGGGCCAGAAGGAAGCTCGGCCAGAGCTGTTGTGGATCCGTCAAGAGAGCGGCCTGCAGATGCCCGGCCTGGCTCGAGCTCCCATCATCTCAGCAGGTGCAGAGAAAGCAGAGGAGAGCCTCCCTCGGACAGACCAAGGGAGGTTCCTGAGCCCTCTGGAGAGACAAGGCCCAGAGCCGGGCACTGCTGCTCTCCCAATTCGCTCTCCCTTTGGGCACCACCCGGGCACCCCTCACAGCCCCTGCATGCGCATCCCAAATCCCAGGCCACGCTGGGATTCCACACTCATCAGCTCCAGCACGGAACCCAGGAACGAGAACAGAAACCCACCCACCCAGCCGGCACGTGGGGAGGGGGCCTGAAGAAACACTGCCAAATCCAGATAGCCAGCCGCCGTCCAGCACCAGACAAAGGAACACCATCACGCATGCCTAGAGAAGTCCATACCACAACCAGCTCGAGGCTCCTACTCAGGCCTGTCCCCTGAGGACGCCTCCCAAGGACCACCCCTGGGCAGGCTGTAGAAAAGAAGGTGCCTTCACACCGGGTGGGCGTGTATGTCCATTTGTCCAACCACGATGGACCACAGGATCCAGGGCATGCCCCAAAGAACCCTGGAACCACCGTCGGACCCAGCACTACCCCTCACGGCCATAGACCCCGACAAAGGGTCTCTTCTCAGCGTGAAACGCCCCACTCGCTTCAGGCAGCCCTCTTCCCAAGAGCGGCACATGGAAAGACATTCAACGTCCATGGACAGATGCTTGGCTGAGCAAGCAGCTGTCCTTCTCCCCAACAGAAGCGGACTCAGCAATCCAGCGGCGCAGAAATGGGTGCCATGGGCAGCCCCAGTGTTGCGAAGAGAAACGCTCACACGAAAGGAAAGAGGTCTGGGAGGGAGACACACAGCCCATGGGAAACCCCTTCCCTCTCCCATCTCACCAGGGACACCCAGGAACTGGCTTCCAGGAAGGAAACCCCTGCACTGCCATCCAGATGCTGCTTGCCAAATGGGAGGGCGAGGCTGTGGGAATGCCTGGCATTGGGGAGGTCCGAGATCCAAACCCTTGCCCTTGCGGGGGCTGGGGCGTGGGGCCAGAGACCTCGTTCCATGGAGCGCAAGCTACGATGTCTAGTCCCTCTTCTGGGAACCCAAGGGAGGAGAAGGGGAGCCAAACAGGATGGATAGACATGGCCGATGGGATCCCTGTGTTGGGAAAGTGCAATGGATCCACTTCGAGCAGCGCCCCGCGAAAAGGAGTCCTGAACATTCAACCCCAACACATGAGCGTCTCAGCGCTCCCCAGACAAGGTGTCACGCTCAAGAGGGCTGCCCCTGCGGAAAAGAGACGGGCCGAAGGACTCCGTGGATTCCGTCCAGATGGCCTGGCCTAGCCTAGCCCATCGGACTCGACCGAATTCCCTGGTGAGGACGAAGTGATGAGGACAAAGACCTGCTTCGTTTGGAGTGGATTGACTTCCCCAGGTATTCTCCTGCACCCGTGTGTGGTATGCAGATCCACTCTGCTCGGCAAAAGCATCCACTCCCAGGCTGGGCATCCCCAGGCGGGCGCTTCCAACCCACTCCCACCCAAGATATGGGCTCAGGAGAGACTTGGGATGGATTTGTCTATCCAGGTCCTAGCTATTGTTTCCTACTCTATCTGCATGCGTATGCGTGTGGGTGTGTTTGGAGAGAGAGAGGGAGGGAGGCAGAATGAGAGAAAGAGGGAGAGAACGAGGGCGAGAAGGAGAGAGGGGGACCTTCACTCCTTTCTGGATCCATTCAGCTCATTCAGTTCAATGCCTCTTAGTCCTTGTCCATGGATTTGGGGACCCCCTGCCACACGGAGATGTGGTCTCGCCAGAGGGGGATCGCCCAGTGCAGCTCTTGCCCCAGCCACAGCCGGGACCAGGAGAGCCTCTGAAGCTTGGCAGCCGCGTGGGAACTCCCCTGAGAGCTTGCTGGAGGAGACCAATCAAGCGTCCTGAACGCATCACACCTGCTTTCAATCAGGCCTCCATTGCCTGGCGCCCTGCTGCCAAGAGAGGCTCTTCTCCAACGGACACAAGGACATTTCCCTCAGCCTCCTGTGTGTGTGTGTGTGTGTGTGTGTTTCTGTGTGTGTGTCTGTGTGGGTGTGTGTGAGAGAGAGCGAGAGAGAAAAGGAGAACAGGCGGATGAGCCCAGCTGCCAAAACTCTAGCCCCGAAGGCCCCCATGTATTCCTCGGCACCACACTCCTTCTCACCTACCTGAAGCCGTGATGGGGACGGCTTGACCAGGGCCAGCTGGCGGTCCAATCCCGAGGCTGTGTGTGTCTGGGCGCCTGCCTCTAGGGGACCCCAAGCACGCCAAAGCCCAGGACCTGTTCCAAGCCTTCCAAACCCACTGCCACCCAACCAGGCGGCGAACTCACCTCCAAATCCGGAAGGCACACCTCCGCCCTCCGCCTGACAGGAGGTGTCTCGGAGGAGAGAGTCCCTGGTGCCCAGGAAACACCCACATAGCCTCTGGGGGCCTGCTGTGAGTGCGTCCCGCTCAAGCCTCCATCCGCCCCCGACGTGGAGCCTGCGCCTTTGGAGCCTTGCCACTCCCACCTCTTAAAGCCTCAGAGCTGCACCTGAGGCCGGAAGGGGCTCTGGCGCCCTCGTGTGGACAGAGGCTCGAACAGCCCCTCTCAGGCTTGCCTTCTCTCTCTGGCTCAGCAGGCCCCGGGGGGCTGCTTGGGCTGGGGCCCAGAGGAGGGTGGGGGCTCCAGCCCCCGCCAAGAAGGGCCCTTCCACCTGGGCTCTATCTCCCTCTCTCAAAGGCGTTCTTCGTGCCCAAGCCAACCTAGGCCATGCCTCGCCGTGGAAATCCTTAGCTCCAAATCCCTCAGGGTGTGCCAGCCTGCACCCGTGTGGATGCAGCCTTGCCCAGATGGACTGAGGAAGATAGGCCTGTAAGGAGGGAATGAGTCGTTTTCCCCCTTCCTCATCCCCCTGTGATCCCATACTCCTTGCCATTCAGTCTTGCCTCGATTCTTTCCTTCTGGCTTGGTTCATCTTGCCAGGTCTCTCTTTCTCCCTTGGTTTTCCAACTCTCTTGACCCCACCTGGAGGGTGCCTCATCTGGAGCCCCATTGGTGCTTCCCAAGGCACAGAGTTTCCCAACCACACAAAACCAACCCAATCAGCCCTTCTCCCCAGGGGGCCAGAAGGAAGCTCGGCCAGAGCTGTTGTGGATCCGTCAAGAGAGCGGCCTGCAGATGCCCGGCCTGGCTCGAGCTCCCATCATCTCAGCAGGTGCAGAGAAAGCAGAGGAGAGCCTCCCTCGGACAGACCAAGGGAGGTTCCTGAGCCCTCTGGAGAGACAAGGCCCAGAGCCGGGCACTGCTGCTCTCCCAATTCGCTCTCCCTTTGGGCACCACCCGGGCACCCCTCACAGCCCCTGCATGCGCATCCCAAATCCCAGGCCACGCTGGGATTCCACACTCATCAGCTCCAGCACGGAACCCAGGAACGAGAACAGAAACCCACCCACCCAGCCGGCACGTGGGGAGGGGGCCTGAAGAAACACTGCCAAATCCAGATAGCCAGCCGCCGTCCAGCACCAGACAAAGGAACACCATCACGCATGCCTAGAGAAGTCCATACCACAACCAGCTCGAGGCTCCTACTCAGGCCTGTCCCCTGAGGACGCCTCCCAAGGACCACCCCTGGGCAGGCTGTAGAAAAGAAGGTGCCTTCACACCGGGTGGGCGTGTATGTCCATTTGTCCAACCACGATGGACCACAGGATCCAGGGCATGCCCCAAAGAACCCTGGAACCACCGTCGGACCCAGCACTACCCCTCACGGCCATAGACCCCGACAAAGGGTCTCTTCTCAGCGTGAAACGCCCCACTCGCTTCAGACAGCCCTCTTCCCAAGAGCGGCACATGGAAAGACATTCAACGTCCATGGACAGATGCTTGGCTGAGCAAGCAGCTGTCCTTCTCCCCAACAGAAGCGGACTCAGCAATCCAGCGGCGCAGAAATGGGTGCCATGGGCAGCCCCAGTGTTGCGAAGAGAAACGCTCACACGAAAGGAAAGAGGTCTGGGAGGGAGACACACAGCCCATGGGAAACCCCTTCCCTCTCCCATCTCACCAGGGACACCCAGGAACTGGCTTCCAGGAAGGAAACCCCTGCACTGCCATCCAGATGCTGCTTGCCAAATGGGAGGGCGAGGCTGTGGGAATGCCTGGCATTGGGGAGGTCCGAGATCCAAACCCTTGCCCTTGCGGGGGCTGGGGCGTGGGGCCAGAGACCTCGTTCCATGGAGCGCAAGCTACGATGTCTAGTCCCTCTTCTGGGAACCCAAGGGAGGAGAAGGGGAGCCAAACAGGATGGATAGACATGGCCGATGGGATCCCTGTGTTGGGAAAGTGCAATGGATCCACTTCGAGCAGCGCCCCGCGAAAAGGAGTCCTGAACATTCAACCCCAACACATGAGCGTCTCAGCGCTCCCCAGACAAGGTGTCACGCTCAAGAGGGCTGCCCCTGCGGAAAAGAGACGGGCCGAAGGACTCCGTGGATTCCGTCCAGATGGCCTGGCCTAGCCTAGCCCATCGGACTCGACCGAATTCCCTGGTGAGGACGAAGTGATGAGGACAAAGACCTGCTTCGTTTGGAGTGGATTGACTTCCCCAGGTATTCTCCTGCACCCGTGTGTGGTATGCAGATCCACTCTGCTCGGCAAAAGCATCCACTCCCAGGCTGGGCATCCCCAGGCGGGCGCTTCCAACCCACTCCCACCCAAGATATGGGCTCAGGAGAGACTTGGGATGGATTTGTCTATCCAGGTCCTAGCTATTGTTTCCTACTCTATCTGCATGCGTATGCGTGTGGGTGTGTTTGGAGAGAGAGAGGGAGGGAGGCAGAATGAGAGAAAGAGGGAGAGAACGAGGGCGAGAAGGAGAGAGGGGGACCTTCACTCCTTTCTGGATCCATTCAGCTCATTCAGTTCAATGCCTCTTAGTCCTTGTCCATGGATTTGGGGACCCCCTGCCACACGGAGATGTGGTCTCGCCAGAGGGGGATCGCCCAGTGCAGCTCTTGCCCCAGCCACAGCCGGGACCAGGAGAGCCTCTGAAGCTTGGCAGCCGCGTGGGAACTCCCCTGAGAGCTTGCTGGAGGAGACCAATCAAGCGTCCTGAACGCATCACACCTGCTTTCAATCAGGCCTCCATTGCCTGGCGCCCTGCTGCCAAGAGAGGCTCTTCTCCAACGGACACAAGGACATTTCCCTCAGCCTCCTGTGTGTGTGTGTGTGTGTGTGTGTTTCTGTGTGTGTGTCTGTGTGGGTGTGTGTGAGAGAGAGCGAGAGAGAAAAGGAGAACAGGCGGATGAGCCCAGCTGCCAAAACTCTAGCCCCGAAGGCCCCCATGTATTCCTCGGCACCACACTCCTTCTCACCTACCTGAAGCCGTGATGGGGACGGCTTGACCAGGGCCAGCTGGCGGTCCAATCCCGAGGCTGTGTGTGTCTGGGCGCCTGCCTCTAGGGGACCCCAAGCACGCCAAAGCCCAGGACCTGTTCCAAGCCTTCCAAACCCACTGCCACCCAACCAGGCGGCGAACTCACCTCCAAATCCGGAAGGCACACCTCCGCCCTCCGCCTGACAGGAGGTGTCTCGGAGGAGAGAGTCCCTGGTGCCCAGGAAACACCCACATAGCCTCTGGGGGCCTGCTGTGAGTGCGTCCCGCTCAAGCCTCCATCCGCCCCCGACGTGGAGCCTGCGCCTTTGGAGCCTTGCCACTCCCACCTCTTAAAGCCTCAGAGCTGCACCTGAGGCCGGAAGGGGCTCTGGCGCCCTCGTGTGGACAGAGGCTCGAACAGCCCCTCTCAGGCTTGCCTTCTCTCTCTGGCTCAGCAGGCCCCGGGGGGCTGCTTGGGCTGGGGCCCAGAGGAGGGTGGGGGCTCCAGCCCCCGCCAAGAAGGGCCCTTCCACCTGGGCTCTATCTCCCTCTCTCAAAGGCGTTCTTCGTGCCCAAGCCAACCTAGGCCATGCCTCGCCGTGGAAATCCTTAGCTCCAAATCCCTCAGGGTGTGCCAGCCTGCACCCGTGTGGATGCAGCCTTGCCCAGATGGACTGAGGAAGATAGGCCTGTAAGGAGGGAATGAGTCGTTTTCCCCCTTCCTCATCCCCCTGTGATCCCATACTCCTTGCCATTCAGTCTTGCCTCGATTCTTTCCTTCTGGCTTGGTTCATCTTGCCAGGTCTCTCTTTCTCCCTTGGTTTTCCAACTCTCTTGACCCCACCTGGAGGGTGCCTCATCTGGAGCCCCATTGGTGCTTCCCAAGGCACAGAGTTTCCCAACCACACAAAACCAACCCAATCAGCCCTTCTCCCCAGGGGGCCAGAAGGAAGCTCGGCCAGAGCTGTTGTGGATCCGTCAAGAGAGCGGCCTGCAGATGCCCGGCCTGGCTCGAGCTCCCATCATCTCAGCAGGTGCAGAGAAAGCAGAGGAGAGCCTCCCTCGGACAGACCAAGGGAGGTTCCTGAGCCCTCTGGAGAGACAAGGCCCAGAGCCGGGCACTGCTGCTCTCCCAATTCGCTCTCCCTTTGGGCACCACCCGGGCACCCCTCACAGCCCCTGCATGCGCATCCCAAATCCCAGGCCACGCTGGGATTCCACACTCATCAGCTCCAGCACGGAACCCAGGAACGAGAACAGAAACCCACCCACCCAGCCGGCACGTGGGGAGGGGGCCTGAAGAAACACTGCCAAATCCAGATAGCCAGCCGCCGTCCAGCACCAGACAAAGGAACACCATCACGCATGCCTAGAGAAGTCCATACCACAACCAGCTCGAGGCTCCTACTCAGGCCTGTCCCCTGAGGACGCCTCCCAAGGACCACCCCTGGGCAGGCTGTAGAAAAGAAGGTGCCTTCACACCGGGTGGGCGTGTATGTCCATTTGTCCAACCACGATGGACCACAGGATCCAGGGCATGCCCCAAAGAACCCTGGAACCACCGTCGGACCCAGCACTACCCCTCACGGCCATAGACCCCGACAAAGGGTCTCTTCTCAGCGTGAAACGCCCCACTCGCTTCAGGCAGCCCTCTTCCCAAGAGCGGCACATGGAAAGACATTCAACGTCCATGGACAGATGCTTGGCTGAGCAAGCAGCTGTCCTTCTCCCCAACAGAAGCGGACTCAGCAATCCAGCGGCGCAGAAATGGGTGCCATGGGCAGCCCCAGTGTTGCGAAGAGAAACGCTCACACGAAAGGAAAGAGGTCTGGGAGGGAGACACACAGCCCATGGGAAACCCCTTCCCTCTCCCATCTCACCAGGGACACCCAGGAACTGGCTTCCAGGAAGGAAACCCCTGCACTGCCATCCAGATGCTGCTTGCCAAATGGGAGGGCGAGGCTGTGGGAATGCCTGGCATTGGGGAGGTCCGAGATCCAAACCCTTGCCCTTGCGGGGGCTGGGGCGTGGGGCCAGAGACCTCGTTCCATGGAGCGCAAGCTACGATGTCTAGTCCCTCTTCTGGGAACCCAAGGGAGGAGAAGGGGAGCCAAACAGGATGGATAGACATGGCCGATGGGATCCCTGTGTTGGGAAAGTGCAATGGATCCACTTCGAGCAGCGCCCCGCGAAAAGGAGTCCTGAACATTCAACCCCAACACATGAGCGTCTCAGCGCTCCCCAGACAAGGTGTCACGCTCAAGAGGGCTGCCCCTGCGGAAAAGAGACGGGCCGAAGGACTCCGTGGATTCCGTCCAGATGGCCTGGCCTAGCCTAGCCCATCGGACTCGACCGAATTCCCTGGTGAGGACGAAGTGATGAGGACAAAGACCTGCTTCGTTTGGAGTGGATTGACTTCCCCAGGTATTCTCCTGCACCCGTGTGTGGTATGCAGATCCACTCTGCTCGGCAAAAGCATCCACTCCCAGGCTGGGCATCCCCAGGCGGGCGCTTCCAACCCACTCCCACCCAAGATATGGGCTCAGGAGAGACTTGGGATGGATTTGTCTATCCAGGTCCTAGCTATTGTTTCCTACTCTATCTGCATGCGTATGCGTGTGGGTGTGTTTGGAGAGAGAGAGGGAGGGAGGCAGAATGAGAGAAAGAGGGAGAGAACGAGGGCGAGAAGGAGAGAGGGGGACCTTCACTCCTTTCTGGATCCATTCAGCTCATTCAGTTCAATGCCTCTTAGTCCTTGTCCATGGATTTGGGGACCCCCTGCCACACGGAGATGTGGTCTCGCCAGAGGGGGATCGCCCAGTGCAGCTCTTGCCCCAGCCACAGCCGGGACCAGGAGAGCCTCTGAAGCTTGGCAGCCGCGTGGGAACTCCCCTGAGAGCTTGCTGGAGGAGACCAATCAAGCGTCCTGAACGCATCACACCTGCTTTCAATCAGGCCTCCATTGCCTGGCGCCCTGCTGCCAAGAGAGGCTCTTCTCCAACGGACACAAGGACATTTCCCTCAGCCTCCTGTGTGTGTGTGTGTGTGTGTGTGTTTCTGTGTGTGTGTCTGTGTGGGTGTGTGTGAGAGAGAGCGAGAGAGAAAAGGAGAACAGGCGGATGAGCCCAGCTGCCAAAACTCTAGCCCCGAAGGCCCCCATGTATTCCTCGGCACCACACTCCTTCTCACCTACCTGAAGCCGTGATGGGGACGGCTTGACCAGGGCCAGCTGGCGGTCCAATCCCGAGGCTGTGTGTGTCTGGGCGCCTGCCTCTAGGGGACCCCAAGCACGCCAAAGCCCAGGACCTGTTCCAAGCCTTCCAAACCCACTGCCACCCAACCAGGCGGCGAACTCACCTCCAAATCCGGAAGGCACACCTCCGCCCTCCGCCTGACAGGAGGTGTCTCGGAGGAGAGAGTCCCTGGTGCCCAGGAAACACCCACATAGCCTCTGGGGGCCTGCTGTGAGTGCGTCCCGCTCAAGCCTCCATCCGCCCCCGACGTGGAGCCTGCGCCTTTGGAGCCTTGCCACTCCCACCTCTTAAAGCCTCGGAGCTGCACCTGAGGCCGGAAGGGGCTCTGGCGCCCTCGTGTGGACAGAGGCTCGAACAGCCCCTCTCAGGCTTGCCTTCTCTCTCTGGCTCAGCAGGCCCCGGGGGGCTGCTTGGGCTGGGGCCCAGAGGAGGGTGGGGGCTCCAGCTCCCGCCAAGGAGGGCCCTTCCACCTGGGCTCTATCTCCCTCTCTCAAAGGCGTTCTTCGTGCCCAAGCCAACCTAGGCCATGCCTCGCCGTGGAAATCCTTAGCTCCAAATCCCTCAGGGTGTGCCAGCCTGCACCCGTGTGGATGCAGCCTTGCCCAGATGGACTGAGGAAGATAGGCCTGTAAGGAGGGAATGAGTCGTTTTCCCCCTTCCTCATCCCCCTGTGATCCCATACTCCTTGCCATTCAGTCTTGCCTCGATTCTTTCCTTCTGGCTTGGTTCATCTTGCCAGGTCTCTCTTTCTCCCTTGGTTTTCCAACTCTCTTGACCCCACCTGGAGGGTGCCTCATCTGGAGCCCCATTGGTGCTTCCCAAGGCACAGAGTTTCCCAACCACACAAAACCAACCCAATCAGCCCTTCTCCCCAGGGGGCCAGAAGGAAGCTCGGCCAGAGCTGTTGTGGATCCGTCAAGAGAGCGGCCTGCAGATGCCCGGCCTGGCTCGAGCTCCCATCATCTCAGCAGGTGCAGAGAAAGCAGAGGAGAGCCTCCCTCGGACAGACCAAGGGAGGTTCCTGAGCCCTCTGGAGAGACAAGGCCCAGAGCCGGGCACTGCTGCTCTCCCAATTCGCTCTCCCTTTGGGCACCACCCGGGCACCCCTCACAGCCCCTGCATGCGCATCCCAAATCCCAGGCCACGCTGGGATTCCACACTCATCAGCTCCAGCACGGAACCCAGGAACGAGAACAGAAACCCACCCACCCAGCCGGCACGTGGGGAGGGGGCCTGAAGAAACACTGCCAAATCCAGATAGCCAGCCGCCGTCCAGCACCAGACAAAGGAACACCATCACGCATGCCTAGAGAAGTCCATACCACAACCAGCTCGAGGCTCCTACTCAGGCCTGTCCCCTGAGGACGCCTCCCAAGGACCACCCCTGGGCAGGCTGTAGAAAAGAAGGTGCCTTCACACCGGGTGGGCGTGTATGTCCATTTGTCCAACCACGATGGACCACAGGATCCAGGGCATGCCCCAAAGAACCCTGGAACCACCGTCGGACCCAGCACTACCCCTCACGGCCATAGACCCCGACAAAGGGTCTCTTCTCAGCGTGAAACGCCCCACTCGCTTCAGGCAGCCCTCTTCCCAAGAGCGGCACATGGAAAGACATTCAACGTCCATGGACAGATGCTTGGCTGAGCAAGCAGCTGTCCTTCTCCCCAACAGAAGCGGACTCAGCAATCCAGCGGCGCAGAAATGGGTGCCATGGGCAGCCCCAGTGTTGCGAAGAGAAACGCTCACACGAAAGGAAAGAGGTCTGGGAGGGAGACACACAGCCCATGGGAAACCCCTTCCCTCTCCCATCTCACCAGGGACACCCAGGAACTGGCTTCCAGGAAGGAAACCCCTGCACTGCCATCCAGATGCTGCTTGCCAAATGGGAGGGCGAGGCTGTGGGAATGCCTGGCATTGGGGAGGTCCGAGATCCAAACCCTTGCCCTTGCGGGGGCTGGGGCGTGGGGCCAGAGACCTCGTTCCATGGAGCGCAAGCTACGATGTCTAGTCCCTCTTCTGGGAACCCAAGGGAGGAGAAGGGGAGCCAAACAGGATGGATAGACATGGCCGATGGGATCCCTGTGTTGGGAAAGTGCAATGGATCCACTTCGAGCAGCGCCCCGCGAAAAGGAGTCCTGAACATTCAACCCCAACACATGAGCGTCTCAGCGCTCCCCAGACAAGGTGTCACGCTCAAGAGGGCTGCCCCTGCGGAAAAGAGACGGGCCGAAGGACTCCGTGGATTCCGTCCAGATGGCCTGGCCTAGCCTAGCCCATCGGACTCGACCGAATTCCCTGGTGAGGACGAAGTGATGAGGACAAAGACCTGCTTCGTTTGGAGTGGATTGACTTCCCCAGGTATTCTCCTGCACCCGTGTGTGGTATGCAGATCCACTCTGCTCGGCAAAAGCATCCACTCCCAGGCTGGGCATCCCCAGGCGGGCGCTTCCAACCCACTCCCACCCAAGATATGGGCTCAGGAGAGACTTGGGATGGATTTGTCTATCCAGGTCCTAGCTATTGTTTCCTACTCTATCTGCATGCGTATGCGTGTGGGTGTGTTTGGAGAGAGAGAGGGAGGGAGGCAGAATGAGAGAAAGAGGGAGAGAACGAGGGCGAGAAGGAGAGAGGGGGACCTTCACTCCTTTCTGGATCCATTCAGCTCATTCAGTTCAATGCCTCTTAGTCCTTGTCCATGGATTTGGGGACCCCCTGCCACACGGAGATGTGGTCTCGCCAGAGGGGGATCGCCCAGTGCAGCTCTTGCCCCAGCCACAGCCGGGACCAGGAGAGCCTCTGAAGCTTGGCAGCCGCGTGGGAACTCCCCTGAGAGCTTGCTGGAGGAGACCAATCAAGCGTCCTGAACGCATCACACCTGCTTTCAATCAGGCCTCCATTGCCTGGCGCCCTGCTGCCAAGAGAGGCTCTTCTCCAACGGACACAAGGACATTTCCCTCAGCCTCCTGTGTGTGTGTGTGTGTGTGTGTGTTTCTGTGTGTGTGTCTGTGTGGGTGTGTGTGAGAGAGAGCGAGAGAGAAAAGGAGAACAGGCGGATGAGCCCAGCTGCCAAAACTCTAGCCCCCGAAGGCCCCCATGTATTCCTCGGCACCACACTCCTTCTCACCTACCTGAAGCCGTGATGGGGACGGCTTGACCAGGGCCAGCTGGCGGTCCAATCCCGAGGCTGTGTGTGTCTGGGCGCCTGCCTCTAGGGGACCCCAAGCACGCCAAAGCCCAGGACCTGTTCCAAGCCTTCCAAACCCACTGCCACCCAACCAGGCGGCGAACTCACCTCCAAATCCGGAAGGCACACCTCCGCCCTCCGCCTGACAGGAGGTGTCTCGGAGGAGAGAGTCCCTGGTGCCCAGGAAACACCCACATAGCCTCTGGGGGCCTGCTGTGAGTGCGTCCCGCTCAAGCCTCCAACCGCCCCCGACGTGGAGCCTGCGCCTTTGGAGCCTTGCCACTCCCACCTCTTAAAGCCTCGGAGCTGCACCTGAGGCCGGAAGGGGCTCTGGCGCCCTCGTGTGGACAGAGGCTCGAACAGCCCCTCTCGGGCTTGCCTTCTCTCTCTGGCTCAGCAGGCCCCGGGGGGCTGCTTGGGCTGGGGCCCAGAGGAGGGTGGGGGCTCCAGCCCCCGCCAAGGAGAGACCTTCCACCGGGGCTCTATCTCCCTCTCTCAAAGGCGTTCTTCGTGCCCATGCCAACCTAGGCCATGCCTCGCCGTGGAAATCCTTAGCTCCAAATCCCTCAGGGTGTGCCAGCCTGCACCCGTGTGGATGCAGCTTTGCCCAGATGGACTGAGGAAGATAGGCCTGTAAGGAGGGAACCAGTCGTTTTCCCCATTCCTGATCCCCTGTGATCCCATACTCCTTGCCATTCAGTCTTGCCTCGATTCTTTCCTTCTGGCTTGGTTCATCTTGCCAGGTCTCTCTTTCTCCCTTGGTTTTCAAACTCTCTTGACCCCACCTGGAGGGTGCCTCATCTGGAGCCCCATTGGTGCTTCCCATGGCACAGAGTTTCCCAACCACACAAAACCAACCCAAGCAGCCCTTCTCCACAGGGGGCCAGAAGGAAGCTCGGCCAGAGCTCTTGTGGATCCGTCAAGAGAGCGGCCTGCAGATGCCCGGCCTGGCTCGAGCTCCCATCATCTCAGCAGGTGCAGAGAAAGCAGAGGAGAGCCTCCCTCGGACAGACCAAGAGAGGTTCCTGAGCCCTCTGGAGAGACAAGGCCCAGCGCCGGGCACTGCTGCTCTCCCAATTCGCTCTCCCTTTGGGCACCACCCGGGCACCCCTCACAGCCCCTGCATGCGCATCCCAAAACCCAGGCCACGCTGGGATTCCACACTCATCAGCTCCAGCACGGAACCCAGGAACGAGAACAGAAACCCCCCCACCCAGCCGGCACGTGGGGAGGGGGCCTGAAGAAACACTGCCAAATCCAGATAGCCAGCCGCCCTCCAGCATCAGACAAAGGAACACCATCACGCATGCCTAGAGAAGTCCATACCACAACCAGCTCGAGGCTCCTACTCAGGCCTGTCCCCTGAGGACGCCTCCCAAGGACCACCCCTGGGCAGGCTGTAGAAAAGAAGGTGCCTTCACACCGGGTGGGCGTGTATGTCCATTTGTCCAACCACGATGGACCACAGGATACAGGGCATGCCCAAAAGAGCCCTGGAACCACCGTCGGACCCAGCACTACCCCTCACGGCCATAGACCCCGACAAAGGGTCTCTTCTCAGCGTGAAACGCCCCACTCGCTTCAGGCAGCCCTCTTCCCAAGAGCGGCACATGGAAAGACATTCAACGTCCATGGACAGATGCTTGGCTGAGCAAGCAGCTGTCCTTCTCCCCAACAGAAGCGGACTCAGCAATCCAGCGGCGCAGAAATGGGTGCCATGGGCAGCCCCAGTGTTGCGAAGAGAAACGCTCACACGAAAGGAAAGAGGTCTGGGAGGGAGACACACAGCCCATGGGAAACCCCTTCCCTCTCCCATCTCACCAGGGACACCCAGGAACTGGCTTCCAGGAAGGAAACCCCTGCACTGCCATCCAGATGCTGCTTGCCAAATGGGAGGGCGAGGCTGTGGGAATGCCTGGCATTGGGGAGGCCCGAGATCCAAACCCTTGCCCTTGCGGGGGCTGGGGCGTGGGGCCAGAGACCTCGTTCCATGGAGCGCAAGCTACGATGTCTAGTCCCTCTTCTGGGAACCCAAGGGAGGAGAAGGGGAGCCAAACAGGATGGATAGACATGGCCGATGGGATCCCTGTGTTGGGAAAGTGCAATGGATCCACTTCGAGCAGCGCCCCGCGAAAAGGAGTCCTGAACATTCAACCCCAACACATGAGCGTCTCAGCGCTCCCCAGACAAGGTGTCACGCTCAAGAGGGCTGCCCCTGCGGAAAAGAGACGGGCCGAAGGACTCCGTGGATTCCGTCCAGATGGCCTGGCCTAGCCTAGCCCATCGGACTCGACCGAATTCCCTGGTGAGGACGAAGTGATGAGGACAAAGACCTGCTTCGTTTGGAGTGGATTGACTTCCCCAGGTATTCTCCTGCACCCGTGTGTGGTATGCAGATCCACTCTGCTCGGCAAAAGCATCCACTCCCAGGCTGGGCATCCCCAGGCGGGCGCTTCCAACCCACTCCCACCCAAGATATGGGCTCAGGAGAGACTTGGGATGGATTTGTCTATCCAGGTCCTAGCTATTGTTTCCTACTCTATCTGCATGCGTATGCGTGTGGGTGTGTTTGGAGAGAGAGAGGGAGGGAGGCAGAATGAGAGAAAGAGGGAGAGAACGAGGGCGAGAAGGAGAGAGGGGGACCTTCACTCCTTTCTGGATCCATTCAGCTCATTCAGTTCAATGCCTCTTAGTCCTTGTCCATGGATTTGGGGACCCCCTGCCACACGGAGATGTGGTCTCGCCAGAGGGGGATCGCCCAGTGCAGCTCTTGCCCCAGCCACAGCCGGGACCAGGAGAGCCTCTGAAGCTTGGCAGCCGCGTGGGAACTCCCCTGAGAGCTTGCTGGAGGAGACCAATCAAGCGTCCTGAACGCATCACACCTGCTTTCAATCAGGCCTCCATTGCCTGGCGCCCTGCTGCCAAGAGAGGCTCTTCTCCAACGGACACAAGGACATTTCCCTCAGCCTCCTGTGTGTGTGTGTGTGTGTGTGTGTTTCTGTGTGTGTGTCTGTGTGGGTGTGTGTGAGAGAGAGCGAGAGAGAAAAGGAGAACAGGCGGATGAGCCCAGCTGCCAAAACTCTAGCCCCCGAAGGCCCCCATGTATTCCTCGGCACCACACTCCTTCTCACCTACCTGAAGCCGTGATGGGGACGGCTTGACCAGGGCCAGCTGGCGGTCCAATCCCGAGGCTGTGTGTGTCTGGGCGCCTGCCTCTAGGGGACCCCAAGCACGCCAAAGCCCAGGACCTGTTCCAAGCCTTCCAAACCCACTGCCACCCAACCAGGCGGCGAACTCACCTCCAAATCCGGAAGGCACACCTCCGCCCTCCGCCTGACAGGAGGTGTCTCGGAGGAGAGAGTCCCTGGTGCCCAGGAAACACCCACATAGCCTCTGGGGGCCTGCTGTGAGTGCGTCCCGCTCAAGCCTCCAACCGCCCCCGACGTGGAGCCTGCGCCTTTGGAGCCTTGCCACTCCCACCTCTTAAAGCCTCGGAGCTGCACCTGAGGCCGGAAGGGGCTCTGGCGCCCTCGTGTGGACAGAGGCTCGAACAGCCCCTCTCGGGCTTGCCTTCTCTCTCTGGCTCAGCAGGCCCCGGGGGGCTGCTTGGGCTGGGGCCCAGAGGAGGGTGGGGGCTCCAGCCCCCGCCAAGGAGAGACCTTCCACCGGGGCTCTATCTCCCTCTCTCAAAGGCGTTCTTCGTGCCCATGCCAACCTAGGCCATGCCTCGCCGTGGAAATCCTTAGCTCCAAATCCCTCAGGGTGTGCCAGCCTGCACCCGTGTGGATGCAGCCTTGCCCAGATGGACTGAGGAAGATAGGCCTGTAAGGAGGGAACCAGTCGTTTTCCCCATTCCTGATCCCCTGTGATCCCATACTCCTTGCCATTCAGTCTTGCCTCGATTCTTTCCTTCTGGCTTGGTTCATCTTGCCAGGTCTCTCTTTCTCCCTTGGTTTTCAAACTCTCTTGACCCCACTTGGAGGGTGCCTCATCTGGAGCCCCATTGGTGCTTCCCATGGCACAGAGTTTCCCAACCACACAAAACCAACCCAAGCAGCCCTTCTCCACAGGGGGCCAGAAGGAAGCTCGGCCAGAGCTCTTGTGGATCCGTCAAGAGAGCGGCCTGCAGATGCCCGGCCTGGCTCGAGCTCCCATCATCTCAGCAGGTGCAGAGAAAGCAGAGGAGAGCCTCCCTCGGACAGACCAAGAGAGGTTCCTGAGCCCTCTGGAGAGACAAGGCCCAGCGCCGGGCACTGCTGCTCTCCCAATTCGCTCTCCCTTTGGGCACCACCCGGGCACCCCTCACAGCCCCTGCATGCGCATCCCAAAACCCAGGCCACGCTGGGATTCCACACTCATCAGCTCCAGCACGGAACCCAGGAACGAGAACAGAAACCCCCCCACCCAGCCGGCACGTGGGGAGGGGGCCTGAAGAAACACTGCCAAATCCAGATAGCCAGCCGCCGTCCAGCACCAGACAAAGGAACACCATCACGCATGCCTAGAGAAGTCCATACCACAACCAGCTCGAGGCTCCTACTCAGGCCTGTCCCCTGAGGACGCCTCTCAAGGACCACCCCTGGGCAGGCTGTAGAAAAGAAGGTGCCTTCACACCGGGTGGACGTGTATGTCCATTTGTCCAACCACGATGGACCACAGGATACAGGGCATGCCCAAAAGAACCCTGGAACCACCGTCGGACCCAGCACTACCCCTCACGGCCATAGACCCCGACAAAGGGTCTCTTCTCAGCGTGAAACGCCCCACTCGCTTCAGGCAGCCCTCTTCCCAAGAGCAGCACACGGAAAGACATTCGTGGTCCATGGACAGATGCTTGGCTGAGCAAGCAGCTGTCCTTCTCCCCAACAGAAGCGGACTCAGCAATCCAGCGGCGCAGAAATGGGTGCCATGGGCAGCCCCGGTGTTGCGAAGAGAAACGCTCACACGAAAGGAAAGAGGTCTGGGAGGGAGACATACAGCCCATGGGAAACCCCTTCCCTCTCCCATCTCACCAGGGACACCCAGGAACTGGCTTCCAGGAAGGAAACCCCTGCACTGCCATCCAGATGCTGCTTGCCAAATGGGAGGGCGAGGCTGTGGGAATGCCTGGCATTGGGGAGGTCCGAGATCCAAACCCTTGCCCTTGCGGGGGCTGGGGTGAGGGGCCCCAGAGCCCTCCTTCCATGGAGCGCAAGCTACGATGTCTAGTCCCTCTTCTGGGAACCCAAGGGAGGAAAAGGGGAGCCAAACAGGATGGATAGACAGGGCCGATGGGGTCCCTGTGTTGGGAAAGTGCAATGGATCCATTTTGAGCAGCGCCCCGCGAAAAGGACTCCTGAACATTCAAACCCAACACATGAGCGTCTCAGCGCTCCCCAGACAAGGTGTCACGCTCGAGAGGGCTGCCCCTGGGGAAAAGAGACGGGCCGAAGGACTCCGTGGATTCCGTCCAGACGGCCTAGCCTAGCCCATCGGACTCGACCGAATTCCCTGGTGAGGACGAAGTGATGAGGACAAAGACATGCTTCCTTTGGAGTGGATTGACTTCCCCAGGTATTCTCCTGCACCCGTGTGTGGTATGCAGATCCACTCTGCTTGGTAAAAGCATCCACTCCCAGGCATGGCATCCCCCAGGCGGGAGCTTCAAACCCACTCCCACCCAAGATATGGGCTCAGGAGAGACTTGGGATGCATTTGTCTACCCAGGTCCTAGCTATTGTTTCCTACTCTATCTGCATGCGTATGCGTGTGGGTGTGTTTGGAGAGAGAGAGGGAGGGAGGGAGCATGAGAGAAAGAGGGAGAGAATGAGGGCGAGAAGGAGAGAGGAGGACCTTCACTCCTTTCTGGATCCATTCAGCTCATTCAGTTCAATGCCTCTTAGTCCTTGTCCATGGATTTGGGGGCCCCCTGCCACACGGAGATGTGGTCTCGCCAGAGGGGGATCGCCCAGTGCAGCTCTTGCCCCAGCCACAGCCGGGACCAGGAGAGCCTCTGAAGCTTGGCAGCCGCGTGGGAACTCCCCTGAGAGCTTGCTGGAGGAGACCAATCAAGCGTCCTGAACGCATCACACCTGCTTTCAATCAGGCCTCCATTGCCTGGCGCCCTGCTGCCAAGAGAGGCTCTTCTCCAAAGGACACAAGGACATTTCCCTCAGCCTCCTCTGTGTGTGTGTGTGTGTGAGAGAGAGAGAGAGAGCGAGAGAGAGAAGGAGAACAGGCGGATGAGCCCAGCTGCCAACACTCTAGCCCCCGAAGCCCCCCATGTATTCCTCGGCACCACACTCCTTCTCACCTACCTGAAGCCGTGATGGGGACGGCTTGACCAGGGCCAGCTGGCGGTCCAATCCCGAGGCTGTGTGTGTCTGGGCGCCTGCCTCTAGGGGACCCCAAGCACGCCAAAGCCCAGGACCTGTTCCAAGCCTTCCAAACCCACTGCCACCCAACCAGGCGGCGAACTCACCTCCAAATCCGGAAGGCACACCTCCGCCCTCCGCCTGACAGGAGGTGTCTCGGAGGAGAGAGTCCCTGGTGCCCAGGAAACACCCACATAGCCTCTGGGGGCCTGCTGTGAGTGCCCGTGCGTCCCGCTCAAGCCTCCATCCGCCCTCGACGTGGAGCCTGCGCCTTTGGAGCCTTGCCACTCCCACCTCTTAGAGCCTCAGAGCTGCACCTGAGGCCGGAAGGGGCTCTGGCGCCCTCGTGTGGACAGAGGCTCGAACAGCCCCTCTCAGGCTTGCCTTCTCTCTCTGGCTCAGCAGGCCCCGGGGAGCTGCTTGGGCTGGGGCCCAGAGGAGGCTGGGGGCTCCAGCCCCCGCCAAGAAGGGCCGTTCCACCTGGGCTCTATCTCCCTCTCTCAAAGGCGTTCTTCGTGCCCATGCCAACCTAGGCCATGCCTCGCCGTGGAAATCCTTAGCTCCAAATCCATCAGGGTGTGCCAGCCTGCACCCGTGTGGATGCAGCCTTGCCCAGATGGACTGAGGAAGATAGGCGTGTGAGGAGGGAACGAGTCGTTTTCCCCCTCCCTCATCCCCCTGCGATCCCATACTCCTTGCCATTCAGTCTTGCCTCGATTCTTTCCTTCTGGCTTGGTTCATCTTGCCAGGTCTCTCTTTCTCCCTTGGTTTTCCAACTCTCTTGACCCCACCTGGAGGGTGCCTCATCTGGAGCCCCATTTGTGCTTCCAAAGGCAGAGTTTCCCAACCACAAAAAACCAACCCAAGCAGCCCTTCTCCCCAGGGGGCCAGAAGGAAGCTCGGCCAGAGCTGTTGTGGATCCGTCAAGAGAGCGGCCTGCAGATGCCCGGCCTGGCTCGAGCTCCCATCATCTCAGCAGGTGCAGAGAAAGCAGAGGAGAGCCTCCCTCGGACAGACAAAGGGAGGTTTCTGAGCCCTCTGGTGAGACAATGCCCAGCGCCGGGCACTGCTGCTCTCCCAATTCGCTCTCCCTTTGGGCACCACCCGGGCACCCCTCACAGCCCCTGCATGCGCTTCCCAAAACCGAGGCCACGCTGGGATTCCACACTCATCTGCTGCAGCACGGAACCCAGGAACGAGAACAGAAACCCACCCACCCAGCCGGCACGTGGGGAGGGGCCCTGCAGAAACACTGCCAAATCCGGATAGCCAGCCGACATCCAGCACCAGACAAGGGACACCATCACGCATACCTAGAGAAGTCCATACCACAACCAGCTCGAGGCTCCTACTCAGGCCTGTCCCCTGAGGACGCCTCTCAAGGACCACCCCTGGGCAGGCTGTAGAAAAGAAGGTGCCTTCACACCGCGTGGGCGTGTATGTCCATTTGTCCAACCACGATGGACCACAGGATCCAGGGCATGCCCAAAAGAACCCTGGAACCACCGTCGGACCCAGCACTACCCCTCACGGCCATAGACCCAGACAAAGGGTCTCTTCTCAGCGTGAAATGCCCCACTCGCTTCAGGCAGCCCTCTTCCCAAGAGCAGCACACGGAAAGACATTCGTGGTCCATGGACAGATGCTTGGCTGAGCAAGCAGCTGTCCTTCTCCCCAACAGAAGCGGACTCAGCAATCCAGCGGCGCAGAAATGGGTGCCATGGGCAGCCCCAGTGTTGCGAAGAGAAACGCTCACACGAAAGGAAAGAGGTCTGGGAGGGAGACATACAGCCCATGGGAAACCCCTTCCCTCTCCCATCTCACCAGGGACACCCAGGAACTGGCTTCCAGGAAGGAAACCCCTGCACTGCCATCCAGATGCTGCTTGCCAAATGGGAGGGCGAGGCTGTGGGAATGCCTGGCATTGGGGAGGTCCGAGATCCAAACCCTTGCCCTTGCGGGGGCTGGGGTGAGGGGGCCCAGAGCCCTCCTTCCATGGAGCGCAAGCTACGATGTCTAGTCCCTCTTCTGGGAACCCAAGGGAGGAAAAGGGGAGCCAAACAGGATGGATAGACAGGGCCGATGGGGTCCCTGTGTTGGGAAAGTGCAATGGATCCATTTTGAGCAGCGCCCCGCGAAAAGGACTCCTGAACATTCAAACCCAACACATGAGCGTCTCAGCGCTCCCCAGACAAGGTGTCACGCTCGAGAGGGCTGCCCCTGGGGAAAAGAGACGGGCCGAAGGACTCCGTGGATTCCGTCCAGACGGCCTAGCCTAGCCCATCGGACTCGACCGAATTCCCTGGTGAGGACGAAGTGATGAGGACAAAGGCATGCTTCCTTTGGAGTGGATTGACTTCCCCAGGTATTCTCCTGCACCCGTGTGTGGTATGCAGATCCACTCTGCTTGGTAAAAGCATCCACTCCCAGGCATGGCATCCCCCAGGCGGGAGCTTCAAACCCACTCCCACCCAAGATATGGGCTCAGGAGAGACTTGGGATGCATTTGTCTACCCAGGTCCTAGCTATTGTTTCCTACTCTATCTGCATGCGTATGCGTGTGGGTGTGTTTGGAGAGAGAGAGGGAGGGAGGGAGCATGAGAGAAAGAGGGAGAGAATGAGGGCGAGAAGGAGAGAGGAGGACCTTCACTCCTTTCTGGATCCATTCAGCTCATTCAGTTCAATGCCTCTTAGTCCTTGTCCATGGATTTGGGGGCCCCCTGCCACACGGAGATGTGGTCTCGCCAGAGGGGGATCGCCCAGTGCAGCTCTTGCCCCAGCCACAGCCGGGACCAGGAGAGCCTCTGAAGCTTGGCAGCCGCGTGGGAACTCCCCTGAGAGCTTGCTGGAGGAGACCAATCAAGCGTCCTGAACGCATCACACCTGCTTTCAATCAGGCCTCCATTGCCTGGCGCCCTGCTGCCAAGAGAGGCTCTTCTCCAAAGGACACAAGGACATTTCCCTCAGCCTCCTCTGTGTGTGTGTGTGTGTGAGAGAGAGAGAGAGAGCGAGAGAGAGAAGGAGAACAGGCGGATGAGCCCAGCTGCCAACACTCTAGCCCCCGAAGCCCCCCATGTATTCCTCGGCACCACACTCCTTCTCACCTACCTGAAGCCGTGATGGGGACGGCTTGACCAGGGCCAGCTGGCGGTCCAATCCCGAGGCTGTGTGTGTCTGGGCGCCTGCCTCTAGGGGACCCCAAGCACGCCAAAGCCCAGGACCTGTTCCAAGCCTTCCAAACCCACTGCCACCCAACCAGGCGGCGAACTCACCTCCAAATCCGGAAGGCACACCTCCGCCCTCCGCCTGACAGGAGGTGTCTCGGAGGAGAGAGTCCCTGGTGCCCAGGAAACACCCACATAGCCTCTGGGGGCCTGCTGTGAGTGCCCGTGCGTCCCGCTCAAGCCTCCATCCGCCCTCGACGTGGAGCCTGCGCCTTTGGAGCCTTGCCACTCCCACCTCTTAGAGCCTCAGAGCTGCACCTGAGGCCGGAAGGGGCTCTGGCGCCCTCGTGTGGACAGAGGCTCGAACAGCCCCTCTCAGGCTTGCCTTCTCTCTCTGGCTCAGCAGGCCCCGGGGAGCTGCTTGGGCTGGGGCCCAGAGGAGGCTGGGGGCTCCAGCCCCCGCCAAGAAGGGCCGTTCCACCTGGGCTCTATCTCCCTCTCTCAAAGGCGTTCTTCGTGCCCATGCCAACCTAGGCCATGCCTCGCCGTGGAAATCCTTAGCTCCAAATCCATCAGGGTGTGCCAGCCTGCACCCGTGTGGATGCAGCCTTGCCCAGATGGACTGAGGAAGATAGGCGTGTGAGGAGGGAACGAGTCGTTTTCCCCCTCCCTCATCCCCCTGCGATCCCATACTCCTTGCCATTCAGTCTTGCCTCGATTCTTTCCTTCTGGCTTGGTTCATCTTGCCAGGTCTCTCTTTCTCCCTTGGTTTTCCAACTCTCTTGACCCCACCTGGAGGGTGCCTCATCTGGAGCCCCATTTGTGCTTCCCAAGGCACAGAGTTTCCCAACCACAAAAAACCAACCCAAGCAGCCCTTCTCCACAGGGGGCCAGAAGGAAGCTCGGCCAGAGCTGTTGTGGATCCGTCAAGAGAGCGGCCTGCAGATGCCCGGCCTGGCTCGAGCTCCCATCATCTCAGCAGGTGCAGAGAAAGCAGAGGAGAGCCTCCCTCGGACAGACAAAGGGAGGTTTCTGAGCCCTCTGGTGAGACAATGCCCAGCGCCGGGCACTGCTGCTCTCCCAATTCGCTCTCCCTTTGGGCACCACCCGGGCACCCCTCACAGCCCCTGCATGCGCTTCCCAAAACCGAGGCCACGCTGGGATTCCACACTCATCTGCTGCAGCACGGAACCCAGGAACGAGAACAGAAACCCACCCACCCAGCCGGCACGTGGGGAGGGGCCCTGCAGAAACACTGCCAAATCCGGATAGCCAGCCGACATCCAGCACCAGACAAGGGACACCATCACGCATACCTAGAGAAGTCCATACCACAACCAGCTCGAGGCTCCTACTCAGGCCTGTCCCCTGAGGACGCCTCTCAAGGACCACCCCTGGGCAGGCTGTAGAAAAGAAGGTGCCTTCACACCGCGTGGGCGTGTATGTCCATTTGTCCAACCACGATGGACCACAGGATCCAGGGCATGCCCAAAAGAACCCTGGAACCACCGTCGGACCCAGCACTACCCCTCACGGCCATAGACCCAGACAAAGGGTCTCTTCTCAGCGTGAAATGCCCCACTCGCTTCAGGCAGCCCTCTTCCCAAGAGCAGCACACGGAAAGACATTCGTGGTCCATGGACAGATGCTTGGCTGAGCAAGCAGCTGTCCTTCTCCCCAACAGAAGCGGACTCAGCAATCCAGCGGCGCAGAAATGGGTGCCATGGGCAGCCCCAGTGTTGCGAAGAGAAACGCTCACACGAAAGGAAAGAGGTCTGGGAGGGAGACATACAGCCCATGGGAAACCCCTTCCCTCTCCCATCTCACCAGGGACACCCAGGAACTGGCTTCCAGGAAGGAAACCCCTGCACTGCCATCCAGATGCTGCTTGCCAAATGGGAGGGCGAGGCTGTGGGAATGCCTGGCATTGGGGAGGTCCGAGATCCAAACCCTTGCCCTTGCGGGGGCTGGGGTGAGGGGGCCCAGAGCCCTCCTTCCATGGAGCGCAAGCTACGATGTCTAGTCCCTCTTCTGGGAACCCAAGGGAGGAAAAGGGGAGCCAAACAGGATGGATAGACAGGGCCGATGGGGTCCCTGTGTTGGGAAAGTGCAATGGATCCATTTTGAGCAGCGCCCCGCGAAAAGGACTCCTGAACATTCAAACCCAACACATGAGCGTCTCAGCGCTCCCCAGACAAGGTGTCACGCTCGAGAGGGCTGCCCCTGGGGAAAAGAGACGGGCCGAAGGACTCCGTGGATTCCGTCCAGACGGCCTAGCCTAGCCCATCGGACTCGACCGAATTCCCTGGTGAGGACGAAGTGATGAGGACAAAGGCATGCTTCCTTTGGAGTGGATTGACTTCCCCAGGTATTCTCCTGCACCCGTGTGTGGTATGCAGATCCACTCTGCTCGGCAAAAGCATCCACTCCCAGGCTGGGCATCCCCCAGGCGGGCGCTTCCAACCCACTCCCACCCAAGATATGGGCTCAGGAGAGACTTGGGATGCATTTGTCTATCCAGGTCCTAGCTATTGTTTCCTACTCTATCTGCATGCGTATGCGTGTGGGTGTGTTTAGAGAGAGAGAGGGAGGGAGGGAGCATGAGAGAAAGAGGGAGAGAATGAGGGCGAGAAGGAGAGAGGAGGACCTTCACTCCTTTCTGGATCCATTCAGCTCATTCAGTTCAATGCCTCTTAGTCCTTGTCCATGGATTTGGGGGCCCCCTGCCACACGGAGATGTGGTCTCGCCAGAGGGGGATCGCCCAGTGCAGCTCTTGCCCCAGCCACAGCCGGGACCAGGAGAGCCTCTGAAGCTTGGCAGCCGCGTGGGAACTCCCCTGAGAGCTTGCTGGAGGAGACCAATCAAGCGTCCTGAACGCATCACACCTGCTTTCAATCAGGCCTCCATTGCCTGGCGCCCTGCTGCCAAGAGAGGCTCTTCTCCAAAGGACACAAGGACATTTCCCTCAGCCTCCTCTGTGTGTGTGTGTGTGTGAGAGAGAGAGAGAGAGCGAGAGAGAGAAGGAGAACAGGCGGATGAGCCCAGCTGCCAACACTCTAGCCCCCGAAGCCCCCCATGTATTCCTCGGCACCACACTCCTTCTCACCTACCTGAAGCCGTGATGGGGACGGCTTGACCAGGGCCAGCTGGCGGTCCAATCCCGAGGCTGTGTGTGTCTGGGCGCCTGCCTCTAGGGGACCCCAAGCACGCCAAAGCCCAGGACCTGTTCCAAGCCTTCCAAACCCACTGCCACCCAACCAGGCGGCGAACTCACCTCCAAATCCGGAAGGCACACCTCCGCCCTCCGCCTGACAGGAGGTGTCTCGGAGGAGAGAGTCCCTGGTGCCCAGGAAACACCCACATAGCCTCTGGGGGCCTGCTGTGAGTGCCCGTGCGTCCCGCTCAAGCCTCCATCCGCCCTCGACGTGGAGCCTGCGCCTTTGGAGCCTTGCCACTCCCACCTCTTAGAGCCTCAGAGCTGCACCTGAGGCCGGAAGGGGCTCTGGCGCCCTCGTGTGGACAGAGGCTCGAACAGCCCCTCTCAGGCTTGCCTTCTCTCTCTGGCTCAGCAGGCCCCGGGGAGCTGCTTGGGCTGGGGCCCAGAGGAGGCTGGGGGCTCCAGCCCCCGCCAAGAAGGGCCGTTCCACCTGGGCTCTATCTCCCTCTCTCAAAGGCGTTCTTCGTGCCCATGCCAACCTAGGCCATGCCTCGCCGTGGAAATCCTTAGCTCCAAATCCATCAGGGTGTGCCAGCCTGCACCCGTGTGGATGCAGCCTTGCCCAGATGGACTGAGGAAGATAGGCGTGTGAGGAGGGAACGAGTCGTTTTCCCCCTCCCTCATCCCCCTGCGATCCCATACTCCTTGCCATTCAGTCTTGCCTCGATTCTTTCCTTCTGGCTTGGTTCATCTTGCCAGGTCTCTCTTTCTCCCTTGGTTTTCCAACTCTCTTGACCCCACCTGGAGGGTGCCTCATCTGGAGCCCCATTTGTGCTTCCAAAGGCAGAGTTTCCCAACCACAAAAAACCAACCCAAGCAGCCCTTCTCCCCAGGGGGCCAGAAGGAAGCTCGGCCAGAGCTGTTGTGGATCCGTCAAGAGAGCGGCCTGCAGATGCCCGGCCTGGCTCGAGCTCCCATCATCTCAGCAGGTGCAGAGAAAGCAGAGGAGAGCCTCCCTCGGACAGACAAAGGGAGGTTTACTGAGCCCTCTGGTGAGACAATGCCCAGCGCCGGGCACTGCTGCTCTCCCAATTCGCTCTCCCTTTGGGCACCACCCGGGCACCCCTCACAGCCCCTGCATGCGCTTCCCAAAACCCAGGCCACGCTGGGATTCCACACTCATCTGCTGCAGCACGGAACCCAGGAACGAGAACAGAAACCCACCCACCCAGCCGGCACGTGGGGTGGGGCCCTGCAGAAACACTGCCAAATCCGGATAGCCAGCCGACATACAGCACCAGACAAGGGACACCATCACGCATACCTAGAGAAGTCCATACCACAACCAGCTCGAGGCTCCTACTCAGGCCTGTCCCCTGAGGACGCCTCTCAAGGACCACCCCTGGGCAGGCTGTAGAAAAGAAGGTGCCTTCACACCGGGTGGGCGTGTATGTCCATTTGTCCAACCACGATGGACCACAGGATCCAGGGCATGCCCAAAAGAACCCTGGAACCACCGTCGGACCCAGCACTACCCCTCACGGCCATAGACCCAGACAAAGGGTCTCTTCTCAGCGTGAAACGCCCCACTCGCTTCAGGCAGCCCTCTTCCCAAGAGCAGCACACGGAAAGACATTCGTGGTCCATGGACAGATGCTTGGCTGAGCAAACAGCTGTCCTTCTCCCCAACAGAAGCGGACTCAGCAATCCAGAGGTGCAGAAATGGGTGCCATGGGCAGCCCCAGTGTTGCGAAGAGAAACGCTCACACGAAAGGAAAGAGGTCTGGGAGGGAGACATACAGCCCATGGGAAACCCCTTCCCTCTCCCATCTCACCAGGGACACCCAGGAACTGGCTTCCAGGAAGGAAACCCCTGCACTGCCATCCAGATGCTGCTTGCCAAATGGGAGGGCGAGGCTGTGGGAATGCCTGGCATTGGGGAGGTCCGAGATCCAAACCCTTGCCCTTGCGGGGGCTGGGGTGAGGGGGCCCAGAGCCCTCCTTCCATGGAGCGCAAGCTACGATGTCTAGTCCCTCTTCTGGGAACCCAAGGGAGGAGAAGGGGAGCCAAACAGGATGGATAGACAGGGCCGATGGGGTCCCTGTGTTGGGAAAGTGCAATGGATCCATTTTGAGCAGCGCCCCGCGAAAAGGAGTCCTGAACATTCAACCCCAACACATGAGCGTCTCAGCGCTCCCCAGACAAGGTGTCACGCTCGAGAGGGCTGCCCCTGGGGAAAAGAGACGGGCCGAAGGACTCCGTGGATTCCGTCCAGACGGCCTAGCCTAGCCCATCGGACTCGACCGAATTCCCTGGTGAGGACGAAGTGATGAGGACAAAGACATGCTTCCTTTGGAGTGGATTGACTTCCCCAGGTATTCTCCTGCACCCGTGTGTGGTATGCAGATCCACTCTGCTCGGCAAAAGCATCCACTCCCAGGCTGGGCATCCCCCAGGCGGGCGCTTCCAACCCACTCCCACCCAAGATATGGGCTCAGGAGAGACTTGGGTTGCATTTGTCTACCCAGGTCCTAGCTATTGTTTCCTACTCTATCTGCATGCGTATGCGTGTGGGTGTGTTTGGAGAGAGAGAGGGAGGGAGGGAGCATGAGAGAAAGAGGGAGAGAATGAGGGCGAGAAGGAGAGAGGACCTTCACTCCTTTCTGGATCCATTCAGCTCATTCAGTTCAATGCCTCTTAGTCCTTGTCCATGGATTTGGGGGCCCCCTGCCACACGGAGATGTGGTCTCGCCAGAGGGGGATCGCCCAGTGCAGCTCTTGCCCCAGCCACAGCCGGGACCAGGAGAGCCTCTGAAGCTTGGCAGCCGCGTGGGAACTCCCCTGAGAGCTTGCTGGAGGAGACCAATCAAGCGTCCTGAACGCATCACACCTGCTTTCAATCAGGCCTCCATTGCCTGGCGCCCTGCTGCCAAGAGAGGCTCTTCTCCAAAGGACACAAGGACATTTCCCTCAGCCTCCTCTGTGTGTGTGTGTGTGAGAGAGAGAGAGAGAGAGCGAGAGAGAGAAGGAGAACAGGCGGATGAGCCCAGCTGCCAACACTCTAGCCCCCGAAGCCCCCCATGTATTCCTCGGCACCACACTCCTTCTCACCTACCTGAAGCCGTGATGGGGACGGCTTGACCAGGGCCAGCTGGCGGTCCAATCCCGAGGCTGTGTGTGTCTGGGCGCCTGCCTCTAGGGGACCCCAAGCACGCCAAAGCCCAGGACCTGTTCCAAGCCTTCCAAACCCACTGCCACCCAACCAGGCGGCGAACTCCCCTCCAAATCCGGAAGGCACACCTCCGCCCTCCGCCTGACAGGAGGTGTCTCGGAGGAGAGAGTCCCTGGTGCCCAGGAAACACCCACATAGCCTCTGGGGGCCTGCTCTGAGTGCCCGTGCGTCCCGCTCAAGCCTCCATCCGCCCTCGACGTGGAGCCTGCGCCTTTGGAGCCTTGCCACTCCCACCTCTTAGAGCCTCAGAGCTGCACCTGAGGCCGGAAGGGGCTCTGGCGCCCTCGTGTGGACAGAGGCTCGAACAGCCCCTCTCAGGCTTGCCTTCTCTCTCTGGCTCAGCACGCCCCGGGGGGCTGCTTGGGCTGGGGCCCAGAGGAGGCTGGGGGCTCCAGCCCCCGCCAAGAAGGGCCGTTCCACCTGGGCTCTATCTCCCTCTCTCAAAGGCGTTCTTCGTGCCCATGCCAACCTAGGCCATGCCTCGCCGTGGAAATCCTTAGCTCCAAATCCATCAGGGTGTGCCAGCCTGCACCCGTGTGGATGCAGCCTTGCCCAGATGGACTGAGGAAGATAGGCGTGTGAGGAGGGAACGAGTCGTTTTCCCCCTTCCTCATCCCCCTGCGATCCCATACTCCTTGCCATTCAGTCTTGCCTCGATTCTTTCCTTCTGGCTTGGTTCATCTTGCCAGGTCTCTCTTTCTCCCTTGGTTTTCCAACTCTCTTGACCCCACCTGGAGGGTGCCTCATCTGGAGCCCCATTTGTGCTTCCCAAGGCACAGAGTTTCCCAACCACACAAAACCAACCCAAGCAGCCCTTCTCCACAGGGGGCCAGAAGGAAGCTCGGCCAGAGCTGTTGTGGATCCGTCAAGAGAGCGGCCTGCAGATGCCCGGCCTGGCTCGAGCTCCCATCATCTCAGCAGGTGCACAGAAAGCAGAGGAGAGCCTCCCTCGGACAGACAAAGGGAGGTTTCTGAGCCCTCTGGTGAGACAAGGCCCAGCGCCGGGCACTGCTGCTCTCCCAATTCGCTCTCCCTTTGGGCACCACCCGGGCACCCCTCACAGCCCCTGCATGCGCTTCCCAAAACCCAGGCCACGCTGGGATTCCACACTCATCAGCTCCAGCACGGAACCCAGGAACGAGAACAGAAACCCACCCACCCAGCCGGCACGTGGGGAGGGGGCCTGCAGAAACACTGCCAAACCCAGATAGCCAGCCGCCATCCAGCATCAGACAAAGGAACACCATCACGCATGCCTAGAGAAGTCCATACCACAACCAGCTCGAGGCTCCTACTCAGGCCTGTCCCCTGAGGACGCCTCTCAAGGACCACCCCTGGGCAGGCTGTAGAAAAGAAGGTGCCTTCACACCGCGTGGGCGTGTATGTCCATTTGTCCAACCACGATGGACCACAGGATCCAGGGCATGCCCAAAAGAACCCTGGAACCACCGTCGGACCCAGCACTACCCCTCACGGCCATAGACCCCGACAAAGGGTCTCTTCTCAGCGTGAAACGCCCCACTCGCTTCAGGCAGCCCTCTTCCCAAGAGCAGCACACGGAAAGACATTCGTGGTCCATGGACAGATGCTTGGCTGAGCAAGCAGCTGTCCTTCTCCCCAACAGAAGCGGACTCAGCAATCCAGCGGCGCAGAAATGGGTGCCATGGGCAGCCCCAGTGTTGCGAAGAGAAACGCTCACACGAAAGGAAAGAGGTCTGGGAGGGAGACATACAGCCCATGGGAAACCCCTTCCCTCTCCCATCTCACCAGGGACACCCAGGAACTGGCTTCCAGGAAGGAAACCCCTGCACTGCCATCCAGATGCTGCTTGCCAAATGGGAGGGCGAGGCTGTGGGAATGCCTGGCATTGGGGAGGTCCGAGATCCAAACCCTTGCCCTTGCGGGGGCTGGGGTGAGGGGGCCCAGAGCCCTCCTTCCATGGAGTGCAAGCTACGATGTCTAGTCCCTCTTCTGGGAACCCAAGGGAGGAGAAGGGGAGCCAAACAGGATGGATAGACATGGCCGATGGGATCCCTGTGTTGGGAAAGTGCAATGGATCCACTTTGAGCAGCGCCCCGCGAAAAGGAGTCCTGAACATTCAACCCCAACACATGAGCGTCTCAGCGCTCCCCAGACAAGGTGTCACGCTCGAGAGGGCTGCCCCTGGGGAAAAGAGACGGGCCGAAGGACTCCGTGGATTCCGTCCAGACGGCCTAGCCTAGCCCATCGGACTCGACCGAATTCCCTGGTGAGGACGAAGTGATGAGGACAAAGACATGCTTCCTTTGGAGTGGATTGACTTCCCCAGGTATTCTCCTGCACCCGTGTGTGGTATGCAGATCCACTCTGCTCGGCAAAAGCATCCACTCCCAGGCTGGGCATCCCCCAGGCGGGCGCTTCCAACCCACTCCCACCCAAGATATGGGCTCAGGAGAGACTTGGGTTGCATTTGTCTACCCAGGTCCTAGCTATTGTTTCCTACTCTATCTGCATGCGTATGCGTGTGGGTGTGTTTGGAGAGAGAGAGGGAGGGAGGGAGCATGAGAGAAAGAGGGAGAGAATGAGGGCGAGAAGGAGAGAGGAGGACCTTCACTCCTTTCTGGATCCATTCAGCTCATTCAGTTCAATGCCTCTTAGTCCTTGTCCATGGATTTGGGGGCCCCCTGCCACACGGAGATGTGGTCTCGCCAGAGGGGGATCGCCCAGTGCAGCTCTTGCCCCAGCCACAGCCGGGACCAGGAGAGCCTCTGAAGCTTGGCAGCCGCGTGGGAACTCCCCTGAGAGCTTGCTGGAGGAGACCAATCAAGCGTCCTGAACGCATCACACCTGCTTTCAATCAGGCCTCCATTGCCTGGCGCCCTGCTGCCAAGAGAGGCTCTTCTCCAAAGGACACAAGGACATTTCCCTCAGCCTCCTCTGTGTGTGTGTGTGTGTGAGAGAGAGAGAGAGAGCGAGAGAGAGAAGGAGAACAGGCGGATGAGCCCAGCTGCCAACACTCTAGCCCCCGAAGCCCCCCATGTATTCCTCGGCACCACACTCCTTCTCACCTACCTGAAGCCGTGATGGGGACGGCTTGACCAGGGCCAGCTGGCGGTCCAATCCCGAGGCTGTGTGTGTCTGGGCGCCTGCCTCTAGGGGACCCCAAGCACGCCAAAGCCCAGGACCTGTTCCAAGCCTTCCAAACCCACTGCCACCCAACCAGGCGGCGAACTCCCCTCCAAATCCGGAAGGCACACCTCCGCCCTCCGCCTGACAGGAGGTGTCTCGGAGGAGAGAGTCCCTGGTGCCCAGGAAACACCCACATAGCCTCTGGGGGCCTGCTGTGAGTGCCCGTGCGTCCCGCTCAAGCCTCCATCCGCCCTCGACGTGGAGCCTGCGCCTTTGGAGCCTTGCCACTCCCACCTCTTAGAGCCTCAGAGCTGCACCTGAGGCCGGAAGGGGCTCTGGCGCCCTCGTGTGGACAGAGGCTCGAACAGCCCCTCTCAGGCTTGCCTTCTCTCTCTGGCTCAGCACGCCCCGGGGGGCTGCTTGGGCTGGGGCCCAGAGGAGGCTGGGGGCTCCAGCCCCCGCCAAGAAGGGCCGTTCCACCTGGGCTCTATCTCCCTCTCTCAAAGGCGTTCTTCGTGCCCATGCCAACCTAGGCCATGCCTCGCCGTGGAAATCCTTAGCTCCAAATCCATCAGGGTGTGCCAGCCTGCACCCGTGTGGATGCAGCCTTGCCCAGATGGACTGAGGAAGATAGGCGTGTGAGGAGGGAACGAGTCGTTTTCCCCCTTCCTCATCCCCCTGCGATCCCATACTCCTTGCCATTCAGTCTTGCCTCGATTCTTTCCTTCTGGCTTGGTTCATCTTGCCAGGTCTCTCTTTCTCCCTTGGTTTTCCAACTCTCTTGACCCCACCTGGAGGGTGCCTCATCTGGAGCCCCATTTGTGCTTCCCAAGGCACAGAGTTTCCCAACCACACAAAACCAACCCAAGCAGCCCTTCTCCACAGGGGGCCAGAAGGAAGCTCGGCCAGAGCTGTTGTGGATCCGTCAAGAGAGCGGCCTGCAGATGCCCGGCCTGGCTCGAGCTCCCATCATCTCAGCAGGTGCAGAGAAAGCAGAGGAGAGCCTCCCTCGGACAGACAAAGGGAGGTTTCTGAGCCCTCTGGTGAGACAAGGCCCAGCGCCGGGCACTGCTGCTCTCCCAATTCGCTCTCCCTTTGGGCACCACCCGGGCACCCCTCACAGCCCCTGCATGCGCTTCCCAAAACCCAGGCCACGCTGGGATTCCACACTCATCAGCTCCAGCACGGAACCCAGGAACGAGAACAGAAACCCACCCACCCAGCCGGCACGTGGGGAGGGGGCCTGCAGAAACACTGCCAAACCCAGATAGCCAGCCGCCATCCAGCATCAGACAAAGGAACACCATCACGCATGCCTAGAGAAGTCCATACCACAACCAGCTCGAGGCTCCTACTCAGGCCTGTCCCCTGAGGACGCCTCTCAAGGACCACCCCTGGGCAGGCTGTAGAAAAGAAGGTGCCTTCACACCGCGTGGGCGTGTATGTCCATTTGTCCAACCACGATGGACCACAGGATCCAGGGCATGCCCAAAAGAACCCTGGAACCACCGTCGGACCCAGCACTACCCCTCACGGCCATAGACCCCGACAAAGGGTCTCTTCTCAGCGTGAAACGCCCCACTCGCTTCAGGCAGCCCTCTTCCCAAGAGCAGCACACGGAAAGACATTCGTGGTCCATGGACAGATGCTTGGCTGAGCAAGCAGCTGTCCTTCTCCCCAACAGAAGCGGACTCAGCAATCCAGCGGCGCAGAAATGGGTGCCATGGGCAGCCCCAGTGTTGCGAAGAGAAACGCTCACACGAAAGGAAAGAGGTCTGGGAGGGAGACATACAGCCCATGGGAAACCCCTTCCCTCTCCCATCTCACCAGGGACACCCAGGAACTGGCTTCCAGGAAGGAAACCCCTGCACTGCCATCCAGATGCTGCTTGCCAAATGGGAGGGCGAGGCTGTGGGAATGCCTGGCATTGGGGAGGTCCGAGATCCAAACCCTTGCCCTTGCGGGGGCTGGGGTGAGGGGGCCCAGAGCCCTCCTTCCATGGAGTGCAAGCTACGATGTCTAGTCCCTCTTCTGGGAACCCAAGGGAGGAGAAGGGGAGCCAAACAGGATGGATAGACATGGCCGATGGGATCCCTGTGTTGGGAAAGTGCAATGGATCCACTTTGAGCAGCGCCCCGCGAAAAGGAGTCCTGAACATTCAACCCCAACACATGAGCGTCTCAGCGCTCCCCAGACAAGGTGTCACGCTCGAGAGGGCTGCCCCTGGGGAAAAGAGACGGGCCGAAGGACTCCGTGGATTCCGTCCAGACGGCCTAGCCTAGCCCATCGGACTCGACCGAATTCCCTGGTGAGGACGAAGTGATGAGGACAAAGACATGCTTCCTTTGGAGTGGATTGACTTCCCCAGGTATTCTCCTGCACCCGTGTGTGGTATGCAGATCCACTCTGCTCGGCAAAAGCATCCACTCCCAGGCTGGGCATCCCCCAGGCGGGCGCTTCCAACCCACTCCCACCCAAGATATGGGCTCAGGAGAGACTTGGGTTGCATTTGTCTACCCAGGTCCTAGCTATTGTTTCCTACTCTATCTGCATGCGTATGCGTGTGGGTGTGTTTGGAGAGAGAGAGGGAGGGAGGGAGCATGAGAGAAAGAGGGAGAGAATGAGGGCGAGAAGGAGAGAGGAGGACCTTCACTCCTTTCTGGATCCATTCAGCTCATTCAGTTCAATGCCTCTTAGTCCTTGTCCATGGATTTGGGGGCCCCCTGCCACACGGAGATGTGGTCTCGCCAGAGGGGGATCGCCCAGTGCAGCTCTTGCCCCAGCCACAGCCGGGACCAGGAGAGCCTCTGAAGCTTGGCAGCCGCGTGGGAACTCCCCTGAGAGCTTGCTGGAGGAGACCAATCAAGCGTCCTGAACGCATCACACCTGCTTTCAATCAGGCCTCCATTGCCTGGCGCCCTGCTGCCAAGAGAGGCTCTTCTCCAAAGGACACAAGGACATTTCCCTCAGCCTCCTCTGTGTGTGTGTGTGTGTGAGAGAGAGAGAGAGAGCGAGAGAGAGAAGGAGAACAGGCGGATGAGCCCAGCTGCCAACACTCTAGCCCCCGAAGCCCCCCATGTATTCCTCGGCACCACACTCCTTCTCACCTACCTGAAGCCGTGATGGGGACGGCTTGACCAGGGCCAGCTGGCGGTCCAATCCCGAGGCTGTGTGTGTCTGGGCGCCTGCCTCTAGGGGACCCCAAGCACGCCAAAGCCCAGGACCTGTTCCAAGCCTTCCAAACCCACTGCCACCCAACCAGGCGGCGAACTCCCCTCCAAATCCGGAAGGCACACCTCCGCCCTCCGCCTGACAGGAGGTGTCTCGGAGGAGAGAGTCCCTGGTGCCCAGGAAACACCCACATAGCCTCTGGGGGCCTGCTGTGAGTGCCCGTGCGTCCCGCTCAAGCCTCCATCCGCCCTCGACGTGGAGCCTGCGCCTTTGGAGCCTTGCCACTCCCACCTCTTAGAGCCTCAGAGCTGCACCTGAGGCCGGAAGGGGCTCTGGCGCCCTCGTGTGGACAGAGGCTCGAACAGCCCCTCTCAGGCTTGCCTTCTCTCTCTGGCTCAGCACGCCCCGGGGGGCTGCTTGGGCTGGGGCCCAGAGGAGGCTGGGGGCTCCAGCCCCCGCCAAGAAGGGCCGTTCCACCTGGGCTCTATCTCCCTCTCTCAAAGGCGTTCTTCGTGCCCATGCCAACCTAGGCCATGCCTCGCCGTGGAAATCCTTAGCTCCAAATCCATCAGGGTGTGCCAGCCTGCACCCGTGTGGATGCAGCCTTGCCCAGATGGACTGAGGAAGATAGGCGTGTGAGGAGGGAACGAGTCGTTTTCCCCCTTCCTCATCCCCCTGCGATCCCATACTCCTTGCCATTCAGTCTTGCCTCGATTCTTTCCTTCTGGCTTGGTTCATCTTGCCAGGTCTCTCTTTCTCCCTTGGTTTTCCAACTCTCTTGACCCCACCTGGAGGGTGCCTCATCTGGAGCCCCATTTGTGCTTCCCAAGGCACAGAGTTTCCCAACCACACAAAACCAACCCAAGCAGCCCTTCTCCACAGGGGGCCAGAAGGAAGCTCGGCCAGAGCTGTTGTGGATCCGTCAAGAGAGCGGCCTGCAGATGCCCGGCCTGGCTCGAGCTCCCATCATCTCAGCAGGTGCAGAGAAAGCAGAGGAGAGCCTCCCTCGGACAGACAAAGGGAGGTTTCTGAGCCCTCTGGTGAGACAAGGCCCAGCGCCGGGCACTGCTGCTCTCCCAATTCGCTCTCCCTTTGGGCACCACCCGGGCACCCCTCACAGCCCCTGCATGCGCTTCCCAAAACCCAGGCCACGCTGGGATTCCACACTCATCAGCTCCAGCACGGAACCCAGGAACGAGAACAGAAACCCACCCACCCAGCCGGCACGTGGGGAGGGGGCCTGCAGAAACACTGCCAAACCCAGATAGCCAGCCGCCATCCAGCATCAGACAAAGGAACACCATCACGCATGCCTAGAGAAGTCCATACCACAACCAGCTCGAGGCTCCTACTCAGGCCTGTCCCCTGAGGACGCCTCTCAAGGACCACCCCTGGGCAGGCTGTAGAAAAGAAGGTGCCTTCACACCGCGTGGGCGTGTATGTCCATTTGTCCAACCACGATGGACCACAGGATCCAGGGCATGCCCAAAAGAACCCTGGAACCACCGTCGGACCCAGCACTACCCCTCACGGCCATAGACCCCGACAAAGGGTCTCTTCTCAGCGTGAAACGCCCCACTCGCTTCAGGCAGCCCTCTTCCCAAGAGCAGCACACGGAAAGACATTCGTGGTCCATGGACAGATGCTTGGCTGAGCAAGCAGCTGTCCTTCTCCCCAACAGAAGCGGACTCAGCAATCCAGCGGCGCAGAAATGGGTGCCATGGGCAGCCCCAGTGTTGCGAAGAGAAACGCTCACACGAAAGGAAAGAGGTCTGGGAGGGAGACATACAGCCCATGGGAAACCCCTTCCCTCTCCCATCTCACCAGGGACACCCAGGAACTGGCTTCCAGGAAGGAAACCCCTGCACTGCCATCCAGATGCTGCTTGCCAAATGGGAGGGCGAGGCTGTGGGAATGCCTGGCATTGGGGAGGTCCGAGATCCAAACCCTTGCCCTTGCGGGGGCTGGGGTGAGGGGGCCCAGAGCCCTCCTTCCATGGAGCGCAAGCTACGATGTCTAGTCCCTCTTCTGGGAACCCAAGGGAGGAGAAGGGGAGCCAAACAGGATGGATAGACATGGCCGATGGGATCCCTGTGTTGGGAAAGTGCAATGGATCCACTTTGAGCAGCGCCCCGCGAAAAGGAGTCCTGAACATTCAACCCCAACACATGAGCGTCTCAGCGCTCCCCAGACAAGGTGTCACGCTCGAGAGGGCTGCCCCTGGGGAAAAGAGACGGGCCGAAGGACTCCGTGGATTCCGTCCAGACGGCCTAGCCTAGCCCATCGGACTCGACCGAATTCCCTGGTGAGGACGAAGTGATGAGGACAAAGACATGCTTCCTTTGGAGTGGATTGACTTCCCCAGGTATTCTCCTGCACCCGTGTGTGGTATGCAGATCCACTCTGCTCGGCAAAAGCATCCACTCCCAGGCTGGGCATCCCCCAGGCGGGCGCTTCCAACCCACTCCCACCCAAGATATGGGCTCAGGAGAGACTTGGGTTGCATTTGTCTACCCAGGTCCTAGCTATTGTTTCCTACTCTATCTGCATGCGTATGCGTGTGGGTGTGTTTGGAGAGAGAGAGGGAGGGAGGGAGCATGAGAGAAAGAGGGAGAGAATGAGGGCGAGAAGGAGAGAGGAGGACCTTCACTCCTTTCTGGATCCATTCAGCTCATTCAGTTCAATGCCTCTTAGTCCTTGTCCATGGATTTGGGGGCCCCCTGCCACACGGAGATGTGGTCTCGCCAGAGGGGGATCGCCCAGTGCAGCTCTTGCCCCAGCCACAGCCGGGACCAGGAGAGCCTCTGAAGCTTGGCAGCCGCGTGGGAACTCCCCTGAGAGCTTGCTGGAGGAGACCAATCAAGCGTCCTGAACGCATCACACCTGCTTTCAATCAGGCCTCCATTGCCTGGCGCCCTGCTGCCAAGAGAGGCTCTTCTCCAAAGGACACAAGGACATTTCCCTCAGCCTCCTCTGTGTGTGTGTGTGTGTGAGAGAGAGAGAGAGAGCGAGAGAGAGAAGGAGAACAGGCGGATGAGCCCAGCTGCCAACACTCTAGCCCCCGAAGCCCCCCATGTATTCCTCGGCACCACACTCCTTCTCACCTACCTGAAGCCGTGATGGGGACGGCTTGACCAGGGCCAGCTGGCGGTCCAATCCCGAGGCTGTGTGTGTCTGGGCGCCTGCCTCTAGGGGACCCCAAGCACGCCAAAGCCCAGGACCTGTTCCAAGCCTTCCAAACCCACTGCCACCCAACCAGGCGGCGAACTCCCCTCCAAATCCGGAAGGCACACCTCCGCCCTCCGCCTGACAGGAGGTGTCTCGGAGGAGAGAGTCCCTGGTGCCCAGGAAACACCCACATAGCCTCTGGGGGCCTGCTGTGAGTGCCCGTGCGTCCCGCTCAAGCCTCCATCCGCCCTCGACGTGGAGCCTGCGCCTTTGGAGCCTTGCCACTCCCACCTCTTAGAGCCTCAGAGCTGCACCTGAGGCCGGAAGGGGCTCTGGCGCCCTCGTGTGGACAGAGGCTCGAACAGCCCCTCTCAGGCTTGCCTTCTCTCTCTGGCTCAGCAGGCCCCGGGGAGCTGCTTGGGCTGGGGCCCAGAGGAGGCTGGGGGCTCCAGCCCCCGCCAAGAAGGGCCGTTCCACCTGGGCTCTATCTCCCTCTCTCAAAGGCGTTCTTCGTGCCCATGCCAACCTAGGCCATGCCTCGCCGTGGAAATCCTTAGCTCCAAATCCATCAGGGTGTGCCAGCCTGCACCCGTGTGGATGCAGCCTTGCCCAGATGGACTGAGGAAGATAGGCGTGTGAGGAGGGAACGAGTCGTTTTCCCCCTTCCTCATCCCCCTGCGATCCCATACTCCTTGCCATTCAGTCTTGCCTCGATTCTTTCCTTCTGGCTTGGTTCATCTTGCCAGGTCTCTCTTTCTCCCTTGGTTTTCCAACTCTCTTGACCCCACCTGGAGGGTGCCTCATCTGGAGCCCCATTTGTGCTTCCCAAGGCACAGAGTTTCCCAACCACAAAAAACCAACCCAAGCAGCCCTTCTCCACAGGGGGCCAGAAGGAAGCTCGGCCAGAGCTGTTGTGGATCCGTCAAGAGAGCGGCCTGCAGATGCCCGGCCTGGCTCGAGCTCCCATCATCTCAGCAGGTGCAGAGAAAGCAGAGGAGAGCCTCCCTCGGACAGACAAAGGGAGGTTTCTGAGCCCTCTGGTGAGACAAGGCCCAGCGCCGGGCACTGCTGCTCTCCCAATTCGCTCTCCCTTTGGGCACCACCCGGGCACCCCTCACAGCCCCTGCATGCGCTTCCCAAAACCCAGGCCACGCTGGGATTCCACACTCATCAGCTCCAGCACGGAACCCAGGAACGAGAACAGAAACCCACCCACCCAGCCGGCACGTGGGGAGGGGGCCTGCAGAAACACTGCCAAACCCAGATAGCCAGCCGCCATCCAGCATCAGACAAAGGAACACCATCACGCATGCCTAGAGAAGTCCATACCACAACCAGCTCGAGGCTCCTACTCAGGCCTGTCCCCTGAGGACGCCTCTCAAGGACCACCCCTGGGCAGGCTGTAGAAAAGAAGGTGCCTTCACACCGCGTGGGCGTGTATGTCCATTTGTCCAACCACGATGGACCACAGGATCCAGGGCATGCCCAAAAGAACCCTGGAACCACCGTCGGACCCAGCACTACCCCTCACGGCCATAGACCCCGACAAAGGGTCTCTTCTCAGCGTGAAACGCCCCACTCGCTTCAGGCAGCCCTCTTCCCAAGAGCAGCACACGGAAAGACATTCGTGGTCCATGGACAGATGCTTGGCTGAGCAAGCAGCTGTCCTTCTCCCCAACAGAAGCGGACTCAGCAATCCAGCGGCGCAGAAATGGGTGCCATGGGCAGCCCCAGTGTTGCGAAGAGAAACGCTCACACGAAAGGAAAGAGGTCTGGGAGGGAGACATACAGCCCATGGGAAACCCCTTCCCTCTCCCATCTCACCAGGGACACCCAGGAACTGGCTTCCAGGAAGGAAACCCCTGCACTGCCATCCAGATGCTGCTTGCCAAATGGGAGGGCGAGGCTGTGGGAATGCCTGGCATTGGGGAGGTCCGAGATCCAAACCCTTGCCCTTGCGGGGGCTGGGGTGAGGGGGCCCAGAGCCCTCCTTCCATGGAGCGCAAGCTACGATGTCTAGTCCCTCTTCTGGGAACCCAAGGGAGGAGAAGGGGAGCCAAACAGGATGGATAGACATGGCCGATGGGATCCCTGTGTTGGGAAAGTGCAATGGATCCACTTTGAGCAGCGCCCCGCGAAAAGGAGTCCTGAACATTCAACCCCAACACATGAACGTCTCAGCGCTCCCCAGACAAGGTGTCACGCTCGAGAGGGCTGCCCCTGGGGAAAAGAGACGGGCCGAAGGACTCCGTGGATTCCGTCCAGACGGCCTAGCCTAGCCCATCGGACTCGACCGAATTCCCTGGTGAGGACGAAGTGATGAGGACAAAGACATGCTTCCTTTGGAGTGGATTGACTTCCCCAGGTATTCTCCTGCACCCGTGTGTGGTATGCAGATCCACTCTGCTCGGCAAAAGCATCCACTCCCAGGCTGGGCATCCCCCAGGCGGGCGCTTCCAACCCACTCCCACCCAAGATATGGGCTCAGGAGAGACTTGGGATGCATTTGTCTACCCAGGTCCTAGCTATTGTTTCCTACTCTATCTGCATGCGTATGCGTGTGGGTGTGTTTGGAGAGAGAGAGGGAGGGAGGGAGCATGAGAGAAAGAGGGAGAGAATGAGGGCGAGAAGGAGAGAGGAGGACATTCACTCCTTTCTGGATCCATTCAGCTCATTCAGTTCAATGCCTCTTAGTCCTTGTCCATGGATTTGGGGGCCCCCTGCCACACGGAGATGTGGTCTCGCCAGAGGGGGATCGCCCAGTGCAGCTCTTGCCCCAGCCACAGCCGGGACCAGGAGAGCCTCTGAAGCTTGGCAGCCGCGTGGGAACTCCCCTGAGAGCTTGCTGGAGGAGACCAATCAAGCGTCCTGAACGCATCACACCTGCTTTCAATCAGGCCTCCATTGCCTGGCGCCCTGCTGCCAAGAGAGGCTCTTCTCCAAAGGACACAAGGACATTTCCCTCAGCCTCCTCTGTGTGTGTGTGTGTGTGTGAGAGAGAGAGAGAGAGCGAGAGAGAGAAGGAGAACAGGCGGATGAGCCCAGCTGCCAACACTCTAGCCCCCGAAGCCCCCCATGTATTCCTCGGCACCACACTCCTTCTCACCTACCTGAAGCCGTGATGGGGACGGCTTGACCAGGGCCAGCTGGCGGTCCAATCCCGAGGCTGTGTGTGTCTGGGCGCCTGCCTCTAGGGGACCCCAAGCACGCCAAAGCCCAGGACCTGTTCCAAGCCTTCCAAACCCACTGCCACCCAACCAGGCGGCGAACTCCCCTCCAAATCCGGAAGGCACACCTCCGCCCTCCGCCTGACAGGAGGTGTCTCGGAGGAGAGAGTCCCTGGTGCCCAGGAAACACCCACATATCCTCTGGGGGCCTGCTGTGTGTGCCCGTGCGTCCCGCTCTAGCCTCCATCCGCCCTCGACGTGGAGCCTGCGCCTTTGGAGCCTTGCCACTCCCACCTCTTAGAGCCTCAGAGCTGCACCTGAGGCCGGAAGGGGCTCTGGCGCCCTCGTGTGGACAGAGGCTCGAACAGCCCCTCTCAGGCTTGCCTTCTCTCTCTGGCTCAGCACGCCCCGGGGGGCTGCTTGGGCTGGGGCCCAGAGGAGGCTGGGGGCTCCAGCCACCGCCAAGAAGGGCCCTTCCACCTGGGCTCTATCTCCCTCTCTCAAAGGCGTTCTTCGTGCCCATGCCAACCTAGGCCATGCCTCGCCGTGGAAATCCTTAGCTCCAAATCCATCAGGGTGTGCCAGCCTGCACCCGTGTGGATGCAGCCTTGCCCAGATGGACTGAAGAAGATAGGCGTGTAAGGGTGGAACGAGTCGTTTTCCCCCTTCCTCATCCCCCTGCGATCCCATACTCCTTGCCATTCAGTCTTGCCTCGATTCTTTCCTTCTGGCTTGGTTCATCTTGCCAGGACTCTCTTTCTCCCTTGGTTTTCCAACTCTCTTGACCCCACCTGGAGTGTGCCTCATCTTGAGCCCCATTTGTGCTTCCCAAGGCACAGAGTTTCCCAACCACACAAAACCAACCCAAGCAGCCCTTCTCCACAGGGGGCCAGAAGGAAGCTCGGCCAGAGCTGTTGTGGATCCGTCAAGAGAGCGGCCTGCAGATGCCCGGCCTGGCTCGAGCTCCCATCATCTCAGCAGGTGCAGAGAAAGCAGAGGAGAGCCTCCCTCGGACAGACAAAGGGAGGTTTCTGAGCCCTCTGGTGAGACAATGTCCAGCGCAAGGCACTGCTGCTCTCCCAATTCGCTCTCCCTTTGGGCACCACCCGGGCACCCCTCACAGCCCCTGCATGCGCTTCCCAAAACCCAGGCCACGCTGGGATTCCACACTCATCAGCTCCAGCACGGAACCCAGGAACGAGAACAGAAACCCACCCACCCAGCCGGCACGTGGGGAGGGGGCCTGAAGAAACACTGCCAAACCCAGATAGCCAGCCGCCATCCAGCATCAGACAAAGGAACACCATCACGCATGCCTAGAGAAGTCCATACCACAACCAGCTCGAGGCTCCTACTCAGGCCTGTCCCCTGAGGACGCCTCTCAAGGACCACCCCTGGGCAGGCTGTAGAAAAGAAGGTGCCTTCACACCGCGTGGGCGTGTATGTCCATTTGTCCAACCACGATGGACCACAGGATCCAGGGCATGCCCAAAAGAACCCTGGAACCACCGTCGGACCCAGCACTACCCCTCACGGCCATAGACCCCGACAAAGGGTCTCTTCTCAGCGTGAAACGCCCCACTCGCTTCAGGCAGCCCTCTTCCCAAGAGCAGCACACGGAAAGACATTCGTGGTCCATGGACAGATGCTTGGCTGAGCAAGCAGCTGTCCTTCTCCCCAACAGAAGCGGACTCAGCAATCCAGCGGCGCAGAAATGGGTGCCATGGGCAGCCCCAGTGTTGCGAAGAGAAACGCTCACACGAAAGGAAAGAGGTCTGGGAGGGAGACATACAGCCCATGGGAAACCCCTTCCCTCTCCCATCTCACCAGGGACACCCAGGAACTGGCTTCCAGGAAGGAAACCCCTGCACTGCCATCCAGATGCTGCTTGCCAAATGGGAGGGCGAGGCTGTGGGAATGCCTGGCATTGGGGAGGTCCGAGATCCAAACCCTTGCCCTTGCGGGGGCTGGGGTGAGGGGGCCCAGAGCCCTCCTTCCATGGAGCGCAAGCTACGATGTCTAGTCCCTCTTCTGGGAACCCAAGGGAGGAGAAGGGGAGCCAAACAGGATGGATAGACATGGCCGATGGGATCCCTGTGTTGGGAAAGTGCAATGGATCCACTTTGAGCAGCGCCCCGCGAAAAGGAGTCCTGAACATTCAACCCCAACACATGAGCGTCTCAGCGCTCCCCAGACAAGGTGTCACGCTCGAGAGGGCTGCCCCTGGGGAAAAGAGACGGGCCGAAGGACTCCGTGGATTCCGTCCAGACGGCCTAGCCTAGCCCATCGGACTCGACCGAATTCCCTGGTGAGGACGAAGTGATGAGGACAAAGACATGCTTCCTTTGGAGTGGATTGACTTCCCCAGGTATTCTCCTGCACCCGTGTGTGGTATGCAGATCCACTCTGCTCGGCAAAAGCATCCACTCCCAGGCTGGGCATCCCCCAGGCGGGCGCTTCCAACCCACTCCCACCCAAGATATGGGCTCAGGAGAGACTTGGGTTGCATTTGTCTACCCAGGTCCTAGCTATTGTTTCCTACTCTATCTGCATGCGTATGCGTGTGGGTGTGTTTGGAGAGAGAGAGGGAGGGAGGGAGCATGAGAGAAAGAGGGAGAGAATGAGGGCGAGAAGGAGAGAGGAGGACCTTCACTCCTTTCTGGATCCATTCAGCTCATTCAGTTCAATGCCTCTTAGTCCTTGTCCATGGATTTGGGGGCCCCCTGCCACACGGAGATGTGGTCTCGCCAGAGGGGGATCGCCCAGTGCAGCTCTTGCCCCAGCCACAGCCGGGACCAGGAGAGCCTCTGAAGCTTGGCAGCCGCGTGGGAACTCCCCTGAGAGCTTGCTGGAGGAGACCAATCAAGCGTCCTGAACGCATCACACCTGCTTTCAATCAGGCCTCCATTGCCTGGCGCCCTGCTGCCAAGAGAGGCTCTTCTCCAAAGGACACAAGGACATTTCCCTCAGCCTCCTCTGTGTGTGTGTGTGTGTGAGAGAGAGAGAGAGAGCGAGAGAGAGAAGGAGAACAGGCGGATGAGCCCAGCTGCCAACACTCTAGCCCCCGAAGCCCCCCATGTATTCCTCGGCACCACACTCCTTCTCACCTACCTGAAGCCGTGATGGGGACGGCTTGACCAGGGCCAGCTGGCGGTCCAATCCCGAGGCTGTGTGTGTCTGGGCGCCTGCCTCTAGGGGACCCCAAGCACGCCAAAGCCCAGGACCTGTTCCAAGCCTTCCAAACCCACTGCCACCCAACCAGGCGGCGAACTCCCCTCCAAATCCGGAAGGCACACCTCCGCCCTCCGCCTGACAGGAGGTGTCTCGGAGGAGAGAGTCCCTGGTGCCCAGGAAACACCCACATAGCCTCTGGGGGCCTGCTGTGAGTGCCCGTGCGTCCCGCTCAAGCCTCCATCCGCCCTCGACGTGGAGCCTGCGCCTTTGGAGCCTTGCCACTCCCACCTCTTAGAGCCTCAGAGCTGCACCTGAGGCCGGAAGGGGCTCTGGCGCCCTCGTGTGGACAGAGGCTCGAACAGCCCCTCTCAGGCTTGCCTTCTCTCTCTGGCTCAGCAGGCCCCGGGGAGCTGCTTGGGCTGGGGCCCAGAGGAGGCTGGGGGCTCCAGCCCCCGCCAAGAAGGGCCGTTCCACCTGGGCTCTATCTCCCTCTCTCAAAGGCGTTCTTCGTGCCCATGCCAACCTAGGCCATGCCTCGCCGTGGAAATCCTTAGCTCCAAATCCATCAGGGTGTGCCAGCCTGCACCCGTGTGGATGCAGCCTTGCCCAGATGGACTGAGGAAGATAGGCGTGTGAGGAGGGAACGAGTCGTTTTCCCCCTTCCTCATCCCCCTGCGATCCCATACTCCTTGCCATTCAGTCTTGCCTCGATTCTTTCCTTCTGGCTTGGTTCATCTTGCCAGGTCTCTCTTTCTCCCTTGGTTTTCCAACTCTCTTGACCCCACCTGGAGGGTGCCTCATCTGGAGCCCCATTTGTGCTTCCCAAGGCACAGAGTTTCCCAACCACAAAAAACCAACCCAAGCAGCCCTTCTCCACAGGGGGCCAGAAGGAAGCTCGGCCAGAGCTGTTGTGGATCCGTCAAGAGAGCGGCCTGCAGATGCCCGGCCTGGCTCGAGCTCCCATCATCTCAGCAGGTGCAGAGAAAGCAGAGGAGAGCCTCCCTCGGACAGACAAAGGGAGGTTTCTGAGCCCTCTGGTGAGACAAGGCCCAGCGCCGGGCACTGCTGCTCTCCCAATTCGCTCTCCCTTTGGGCACCACCCGGGCACCCCTCACAGCCCCTGCATGCGCTTCCCAAAACCCAGGCCACGCTGGGATTCCACACTCATCAGCTCCAGCACGGAACCCAGGAACGAGAACAGAAACCCACCCACCCAGCCGGCACGTGGGGAGGGGGCCTGCAGAAACACTGCCAAACCCAGATAGCCAGCCGCCATCCAGCATCAGACAAAGGAACACCATCACGCATGCCTAGAGAAGTCCATACCACAACCAGCTCGAGGCTCCTACTCAGGCCTGTCCCCTGAGGACGCCTCTCAAGGACCACCCCTGGGCAGGCTGTAGAAAAGAAGGTGCCTTCACACCGCGTGGGCGTGTATGTCCATTTGTCCAACCACGATGGACCACAGGATCCAGGGCATGCCCAAAAGAACCCTGGAACCACCGTCGGACCCAGCACTACCCCTCACGGCCATAGACCCCGACAAAGGGTCTCTTCTCAGCGTGAAACGCCCCACTCGCTTCAGGCAGCCCTCTTCCCAAGAGCAGCACACGGAAAGACATTCGTGGTCCATGGACAGATGCTTGGCTGAGCAAGCAGCTGTCCTTCTCCCCAACAGAAGCGGACTCAGCAATCCAGCGGCGCAGAAATGGGTGCCATGGGCAGCCCCAGTGTTGCGAAGAGAAACGCTCACACGAAAGGAAAGAGGTCTGGGAGGGAGACATACAGCCCATGGGAAACCCCTTCCCTCTCCCATCTCACCAGGGACACCCAGGAACTGGCTTCCAGGAAGGAAACCCCTGCACTGCCATCCAGATGCTGCTTGCCAAATGGGAGGGCGAGGCTGTGGGAATGCCTGGCATTGGGGAGGTCCGAGATCCAAACCCTTGCCCTTGCGGGGGCTGGGGTGAGGGGGCCCAGAGCCCTCCTTCCATGGAGCGCAAGCTACGATGTCTAGTCCCTCTTCTGGGAACCCAAGGGAGGAGAAGGGGAGCCAAACAGGATGGATAGACATGGCCGATGGGATCCCTGTGTTGGGAAAGTGCAATGGATCCACTTTGAGCAGCGCCCCGCGAAAAGGAGTCCTGAACATTCAACCCCAACACATGAACGTCTCAGCGCTCCCCAGACAAGGTGTCACGCTCGAGAGGGCTGCCCCTGGGGAAAAGAGACGGGCCGAAGGACTCCGTGGATTCCGTCCAGACGGCCTAGCCTAGCCCATCGGACTCGACCGAATTCCCTGGTGAGGACGAAGTGATGAGGACAAAGACATGCTTCCTTTGGAGTGGATTGACTTCCCCAGGTATTCTCCTGCACCCGTGTGTGGTATGCAGATCCACTCTGCTCGGCAAAAGCATCCACTCCCAGGCTGGGCATCCCCCAGGCGGGCGCTTCCAACCCACTCCCACCCAAGATATGGGCTCAGGAGAGACTTGGGATGCATTTGTCTACCCAGGTCCTAGCTATTGTTTCCTACTCTATCTGCATGCGTATGCGTGTGGGTGTGTTTGGAGAGAGAGAGGGAGGGAGGGAGCATGAGAGAAAGAGGGAGAGAATGAGGGCGAGAAGGAGAGAGGAGGACATTCACTCCTTTCTGGATCCATTCAGCTCATTCAGTTCAATGCCTCTTAGTCCTTGTCCATGGATTTGGGGGCCCCCTGCCACACGGAGATGTGGTCTCGCCAGAGGGGGATCGCCCAGTGCAGCTCTTGCCCCAGCCACAGCCGGGACCAGGAGAGCCTCTGAAGCTTGGCAGCCGCGTGGGAACTCCCCTGAGAGCTTGCTGGAGGAGACCAATCAAGCGTCCTGAACGCATCACACCTGCTTTCAATCAGGCCTCCATTGCCTGGCGCCCTGCTGCCAAGAGAGGCTCTTCTCCAAAGGACACAAGGACATTTCCCTCAGCCTCCTCTGTGTGTGTGTGTGTGTGTGAGAGAGAGAGAGAGAGCGAGAGAGAGAAGGAGAACAGGCGGATGAGCCCAGCTGCCAACACTCTAGCCCCCGAAGCCCCCCATGTATTCCTCGGCACCACACTCCTTCTCACCTACCTGAAGCCGTGATGGGGACGGCTTGACCAGGGCCAGCTGGCGGTCCAATCCCGAGGCTGTGTGTGTCTGGGCGCCTGCCTCTAGGGGACCCCAAGCACGCCAAAGCCCAGGACCTGTTCCAAGCCTTCCAAACCCACTGCCACCCAACCAGGCGGCGAACTCCCCTCCAAATCCGGAAGGCACACCTCCGCCCTCCGCCTGACAGGAGGTGTCTCGGAGGAGAGAGTCCCTGGTGCCCAGGAAACACCCACATATCCTCTGGGGGCCTGCTGTGTGTGCCCGTGCGTCCCGCTCTAGCCTCCATCCGCCCTCGACGTGGAGCCTGCGCCTTTGGAGCCTTGCCACTCCCACCTCTTAGAGCCTCAGAGCTGCACCTGAGGCCGGAAGGGGCTCTGGCGCCCTCGTGTGGACAGAGGCTCGAACAGCCCCTCTCAGGCTTGCCTTCTCTCTCTGGCTCAGCACGCCCCGGGGGGCTGCTTGGGCTGGGGCCCAGAGGAGGCTGGGGGCTCCAGCCACCGCCAAGAAGGGCCCTTCCACCTGGGCTCTCTCTCCCTCTCTCAAAGGCGTTCTTCGTGCCCATGCCAACCTAGGCCATGCCTCGCCGTGGAAATCCTTAGCTCCAAATCCATCAGGGTGTGCCAGCCTGCACCCGTGTGGATGCAGCCTTGCCCAGATGGACTGAAGAAGATAGGCGTGTAAGGGTGGAACGATGCGTTTTCCCCCTTCCTCATCCCCCTGCGATCCCATACTCCTTGCCATTCAGTCTTGCCTCGATTCTTTCCTTCTGGCTTGGTTCATCTTGCCAGGACTCTCTTTCTCCCTTGGTTTTCCAACTCTCTTGACCCCACCTGGAGTGTGCCTCATCTTGAGCCCCATTTGTGCTTCCCAAGGCACAGAGTTTCCCAACCACACAAAACCAACCCAAGCAGCCCTTCTCCACAGGGGGCCAGAAGGAAGCTCGGCCAGAGCTGTTGTGGATCCGTCAAGAGAGCGGCCTGCAGATGCCCGGCCTGGCTCGAGCTCCCATCATCTCAGCAGGTGCAGAGAAAGCAGAGGAGAGCCTCCCTCGGACAGACAAAGGGAGGTTTCTGAGCCCTCTGGTGAGACAATGTCCAGCGCAAGGCACTGCTGCTCTCCCAATTCGCTCTCCCTTTGGGCACCACCCGGGCACCCCTCACAGCCCCTGCATGCGCTTCCCAAAACCCAGGCCACGCTGGGATTCCACACTCATCAGCTCCAGCACGGAACCCAGGAACGAGAACAGAAACCCACCCACCCAGCCGGCACGTGGGGAGGGGGCCTGAAGAAACACTGCCAAATCCAGATAGCCAGCTGCCGTCCAGCACCAGACAAAGGAACACCGTCACGCATGCCTAGAGAAGTCCATACCACAACCAGCTCGAGGCTCCTACTCAGGCCTGTCCCCTGAGGACGCCTCTCAAGGACCACCCCTGGGCAGGCTGTAGAAAAGAAGGTGCCTTCACACCGCGTGGGCGTGTATGTCCATTTGTCCAACCACGATGGACCACAGGATCCAGGGCATGCCCAAAAGAGCCCTGGAACCACCGTCGGACCCAGCACTACCCCTCACGGCCATAGACCCAGACAAAGGGTCTCTTCTCAGCGTGAAACGCCCCACTCGCTTCAGGCAGCCCTCTTCCCAAGAGCAGCACACGGAAAGACATTCGTGGTCCATGGACAGATGCTTGGCTGAGCAAGCAGCTGTCCTTCTCCCCAACAGAAGCGGACTCAGCAATCCAGCGGCGCAGAAATGGGTGCCATGGGCAGCCCCAGTGTTGCGAAGAGAAACGCTCACACGAAAGGAAAGAGGTCTGGGAGGGAGACATACAGCCCATGGGAAACCCCTTCCCTCTCCCATCTCACCAGGGACACCCAGGAACTGGCTTCCAGGAAGGAAACCCCTGCACTGCCATCCAGATGCTGCTTGCCAAATGGGAGGGCGAGGCTGTGGGAATGCCTGGCATTGGGGAGGTCCGAGATCCAAACCCTTGCCCTTGCGGGGGCTGGGGTGAGGGGGCCCAGAGCCCTCGTTCCATGGAGTGCAAGCTACGATGTCTAGTCCCTCTTCTGGGAACCCAAGGGAGGAGAAGGGGAGCCAAACAGGATGGATAGACATGGCCGATGGGATCCCTGTGTTGGGAAAGTGCAATGGATCCACTTTGAGCAGCGCCCCGCGAAAAGGAGTCCTGAACATTCAACCCCAACACATGAGCGTCTCAGCGCTCCCCAGACAAGGTGTCACGCTCGAGAGGGCTGCCCCTGGGGAAAAGAGACGGGCCGAAGGACTCCGTGGATTCCGTCCAGACGGCCTAGCCTAGCCCATCGGACTCGACCGAATTCCCTGGTGAGGACGAAGTGATGAGGACAAAGACATGCTTCCTTTGGAGTGGATTGACTTCCCCAGGTATTCTCCTGCACCCGTGTGTGGTATGCAGATCCACTCTGCTCGGCAAAAGCATCCACTCCCAGGCTGGGCATCCCCCAGGCGGGCGCTTCCAACCCACTCCCACCCAAGATATGGGCTCAGGAGAGACTTGGGATGCATTTGTCTACCCAGGTCCTAGCTATTGTTTCCTACTCTATCTGCATGCGTATGCGTGTGGGTGTGTTTGGAGAGAGAGAGGGAGGGAGGGAGCATGAGAGAAAGAGGGAGAGAACGAGGGAGAGAAGGCGAGAGGAGGGCCTTCACTCCTTTCTGGATCCATTCAGCTCATTCAGTTCAATGCCTCTTAGTCCTTGTCCATGGATTTGGGGGCCCCCTGCCACACGGAGATGTGGTCTCGCCAGAGGGGGATCGCCCAGTGCAGCTCTTGCCCCAGCCACAGCCGGGACCAGGAGAGCCTCTGAAGCTTGGCAGCCGCGTGGGAACTCCCCTGAGAGCTTGCTGGAGGAGACCAATCAAGCGTCCTGAACGCATCACACCTGCTTTCAATCAGGCCTCCATTGCCTGGCGCCCTGCTGCCAAGAGAGGCTCTTCTCCAAAGGACACAAGGACATTTCCCTCAGCCTCCTCTGTGTGTGTGTGTGAGAGAGAGAGAGAGAGAGAGCGAGAGAGAGAAGGAGAACAGGCGGATGAGCCCAGCTGCCAACACTCTAGCCCCCGAAGCCCCCCATGTATTCCTCGGCACCACACTCCTTCTCACCTACCTGAAGCCGTGATGGGGACGGCTTGACCAGGGCCAGCTGGCGGTCCAATCCCGAGGCTGTGTGTGTCTGGGCGCCTGCCTCTAGGGGACCCCAAGCACGCCAAAGCCCAGGACCTGTTCCAAGCCTTCCAAACCCACTGCCACCCAACCAGGCGGCGAACTCACCTCCAAATCCGGAAGGCACACCTCCGCCCTCCGCCTGACAGGAGGTGTCTCGGAGGAGAGAGTCCCTGGTGCCCAGGAAACACCCACATATCCTCTGGGGGCCTGCTGTGTGTGCCCGTGCGTCCCGCTCTAGCCTCCATCCGCCCTCGACGTGGAGCCTGCGCCTTTGGAGCCTTGCCACTCCCACCTCTTAGAGCCTCAGAGCTGCACCTGAGGCCGGAAGGGGCTCTGGCGCCCTCGTGTGGACAGAGGCTCGAACAGCCCCTCTCAGGCTTGCCTTCTCTCTCTGGCTCAGCACGCCCCGGGGGGCTGCTTGGGCTGGGGCCCAGAGGAGGCTGGGGGCTCCAGCCACCGCCAAGAAGGGCCCTTCCACCTGGGCTCTATCTCCCTCTCTCAAAGGCGTTCTTCGTGCCCATGCCAACCTAGGCCATGCCTCGCCGTGGAAATCCTTAGCTCCAAATCCATCAGGGTGTGCCAGCCTGCACCCGTGTGGATGCAGCCTTGCCCAGATGGACTGAAGAAGATAGGCGTGTAAGGGTGGAACGAGTCGTTTTCCCCCTTCCTCATCCCCCTGCGATCCCATACTCCTTGCCATTCAGTCTTGCCTCGATTCTTTCCTTCTGGCTTTGTTCATCTTGCCAGGACTCTCTTTCTTCCTTGGTTTTCCAACTCTCTTGACCCCACCTGGAGTGTGCCTCATCTGGAGCCACATTTGTGTTTCCCAAGGCACAGAGTTTCCCAACCACACAAAACCAACCCAATCAGCCCTTCTCCCCAGGGGGCCAGAAGGAAGCTCGGCCAGAGCTGTTGTGGATCCGTCAAGAGAGCGGCCTGCAGATGCCCGGCCTGGCTCGAGCTCCCATCATCTCAGCAGGTGCAGAGAAAGCAGAGGAGAGCCTCCCTCGGACAAACAAACGGAGGTTTCTGAGCCCTCTGGTGAGACAATGTCCAGCGCAAGGCACTGCTGCTCTCCCAATTCGCTCTCCCTTTGGGCACCACCCGGGCACCCCTCACAGCCCCTGCATGCGCTTCCCAAAACCCAGGCCACGCTGGGATTCCACACTCATCAGCTCCAGCACGGAACCCAGGAACGAGAACAGAAACCCACCCACCCAGCCGGCACGTGGGGAGGGGGCCTGCAGAAACACTGCCAAACCCAGATAGCCAGCCGCCATCCAGCATCAGACAAAGGAACACCATCACGCATGCCTAGAGAAGTCCATACCACAACCAGCTCGAGGCTCCTACTCAGGCCTGTCCCCTGAGGACGCCTCTCAAGGACCACCCCTGGGCAGGCTGTAGAAAAGAAGGTGCCTTCACACCGGTTGGGCGTGTATGTCCATTTGTCCAACCACGATGGACCACAGGATCCAGGGCATGCCCAAAAGAGCCCTGGAACCACCGTCGGACCCAGCACTACCCCTCACGGCCATAGACCCCGACAAAGGGTCTCTTCTCAGCGTGAAACGCCCCACTCGCTTCAGGCAGCCCTCTTCCCAAGAGCAGCACACGGAAAGACATTCGTGGTCCATGGACAGATGCTTGGCTGAGCAAGCAGCTGTCCTTCTCCCCAACAGAAGCGGACTCAGCAATCCAGCGGCGCAGAAATCGGTGCCATGGGCAGCCCCAGTGTTGCGAAGAGAAACGCTCACACGAAAGGAAAGAGGTCTGGGAGGGAGACATACAGCCCATGGGAAACCCCTTCCCTCTCCCATCTCACCAGGGACACCCAGGAACTGGCTTCCAGGAAGGAAACCCCTGCACTGCCATCCAGATGCTGCTTGCCAAATGGGAGGGCGAGGCTGTGGGAATGCCTGGCATTGGGGAGGTCCGAGATCCAAACCCTTGCCCTTGCGGGGGCTGGGGTGAGGGGGCCCAGAGCCCTCCTTCCATGGAGCGCAAGCTACGATGTCTAGTCCCTCTTCTGGGAACCCAAGGGAGGAGAAGGGGAGCCAAACAGGATGGATAGACATGGCCGATGGGATCCCTGTGTTGGGAAAGTGCAATGGATCCACTTTGAGCAGCGCCCCGCGAAAAGGAGTCCTGAACATTCAACCCCAACACATGAGCGTCTCAGCGCTCCCCAGACAAGGTGTCACGCTCGAGAGGGCTGCCCCTGGGGAAAAGAGACGGGCCGAAGGACTCCGTGGATTCCGTCCAGACGGCCTAGCCTAGCCCATCGGACTCGACCGAATTCCCTGGTGAGGACGAAGTGATGAGGACAAAGACATGCTTCCTTTGGAGTGGATTGACTTCCCCAGGTATTCTCCTGCACCCGTGTGTGGTATGCAGATCCACTCTGCTCGGCAAAAGCATCCACTCCCAGGCTGGGCATCCCCCAGGCGGGCGCTTCCAACCCACTCCCACCCAAGATATGGGCTCAGGAGAGACTTGGGATGCATTTGTCTACCCAGGTCCTAGCTATTGTTTCCTACTCTATCTGCATGCGTATGCGTGTGGGTGTGTTTGGAGAGAGAGAGGGAGGGAGGGAGCATGAGAGAAAGAGGGAGGGAATGAGGGCGAGAAGGAGAGAGGAGGGCCTTCACTCCTTTCTGGATCCATTCAGCTCATTCAGTTCAATGCCTCTTAGTCCTTGTCCATGGATTTGGGGGCCCCCTGCCACACGGAGATGTGGTCTCGCCAGAGGGGGATCGCCCAGTGCAGCTCTTGCCCCAGCCACAGCCGGGACCAGGAGAGCCTCTGAAGCTTGGCAGCCGCGTGGGAACTCCCCTGAGAGCTTGCTGGAGGAGACCAATCAAGCGTCCTGAACGCATCACACCTGCTTTCAATCAGGCCTCCATTGCCTGGCACCCTGCTGCCAAGAGAGGCTCTTCTCCAAAGGACACAAGGGCATTTCCCTCAGCCTCCTTTGTGTGTGTGTGTGTGTCTGTGTGTGTGTGTGTGTGAGAGAGAGAGAGCGAGAGAGAGAAGGAGAACAGGCGCATGAGCCCAGCTGCCAAAACTCTAGCACCAAAGGCCCCCATGTATTCCTCGGCACCACACTCCTTCTCACCTACCTGAAGCCGTGATGGGGACGGCTTGACCAGGGCCAGCTGGCGGTCCAATCCCGAGGCTGTGTGTGTCTGGGCGCCTGCCTCTAGGGGACCCCAAGCACGCCAAAGCCCAGGACCTGTTCCAAGCCTTCCAAACCCACTGCCACCCAACCAGGCGGCGAACTCACCTCCAAATCCAGAAGGCACACCTCCGCCCTCCGCCTGACAGGAGGTGTCTCGGAGGAGAGAGTCCCTGGTGCCCAGGAAACACCCACATATCCTCTGGGGGCCTGCTGTGTGTGCCCGTGCGTCCCGCTCTAGACTCCATCCGCCCTCGACGTGGAGCCTGCGCCTTTGGAGCCTTGCCACTCCCACCTCTTAGAGCCTCAGAGCTGCACCTGAGGCGGGAAGGGGCTCTGGCGCCCTCGTGTGGACAGAGGCTCGAACAGCCCCTCTCAGGCTTGCCTTCTCTCTCTGGCTCAGCACGCCCCGGGGGGCTGCTTGGGCTGGGGCCCAGAGGAGGCTGGGGGCTCCAGCCCCCGCCAAGAAGGGCCCTTCCACCTGGGCTCTATCTCCCTCTCTCAAAGGCGTTCTTCGTGCCCATGCCAACCTAGGCCATGCCTTGCCGTGGAAATCCTTAGCTCCAAATCCATCAGGGTGTGCCAGCCTGAACCAGTGTGGATGCAGCCTTGCCCAGATGGACTGAGGAAGATAGGCGTGTAAGGGTGGAACGAGTCGTTTTCCCCCTCCCTCATCCCCCTGCGATCCCATACTCCTTGCCATTCAGTCTTGCCTCGATTCTTTCCTTCTGGCTTGGTTCATCTTGCCAGGTCTCTCTTGCTCCCTTGGTTTTCAAACTCTCTTGACCCCACCTGGAGTGTGCCTCATCTGGAGCCCCATTGGTGCTTCCCAAGGCACAGAGTTTCCCAACCACACAAAACCAACCCAATCAGCCCTTCTCCCCAGGGGGCCAGAAGGAAGCTCGGCCAGAGCTGTTGTGGATCCGTCAAGAGAGCGGCCTGCAGATGACCGGCCTGGCTCGAGCTCCCATCATCTCAGCAGGTGCAGAGAAAGCAGAGGAGATCCTTCATCGGACAGACAAACGGGGGTTCCTGAGCCCTCTGGTGAGACAAGGTGCAGCGCCGGGCACTGCTGCTCTCCCAATTCGCTCTCCCTTTGGGCACCACCCGGGCACCCCTCACAGCCCCTGCATGCGCTTCCCAAAACCCAGCCCACGCTGGGATTCCACACTCATCAGCTCCAGCACGGAACCCAGGAACGAGAACAGAAACCCACCCACCCAGCCGGCACGTGGGGAGGGGCCTGAAGAAACACTGCCAAACCCAGATAGCCAGCCGCCATCCAGCACCAGACAAAGGAACACCATCACGCATGCCTAGAGAAGTCCATACCACAACCAGCTCGAGGCTCCTACTCAGGCCTGTCCCCTGAGGACGCCTCTCAAGGACCACCCCTGGGCAGGCTGTAGAAAAGAAGGTGCCTTCACACCGCGTGGGCGTGTATGTCCATTTGTCCAACCACGATGGACCACAGGATCCAGGGCATGCCCAAAGAGCCCTGGAACCACCGTCGGACCCAGCACTACCCCTCACGGCCATAGACCCCGACAAAGGGTCTCTTCTCAGCGTGAAACGCCCCACTCGCTTCAGGCAGCCCTCTTCCCAAGAGCAGCACACGGAAAGACATTCGTGGTCCATGGACAGATGCTTGGCTGAGCAAGCAGCTGTCCTTCTCCCCAACAGAAGCGGACTCAGCAATCCAGCGGCGCAGAAATGGGTGCCATGGGCAGCCCCAGTGTTGCGAAGAGAAACGCTCACACGAAAGGAAAGAGGTCTGGGAGGGAGACATACAGCCCATGGGAAACCCCTTCCCTCTCCCATCTCACCAGGGACACCCAGCAACTGGCTTCCAGGAAGGAAACCCCTGCACTGCCATCCAGATGCTGCTTGCCAAATGGGAGGGCGAGGCTGTGGGAATGCCTGGCATTGGGGAGGTCCGAGATCCAAACCCTTGCCCTTGCGGGGGCTGGGGTGAGGGGGCCCAGAGCCCTCCTTCCATGGAGCGCAAGCTACGATGTCTAGTCCCTCTTCTGGGAACCCAAGGGAGGAGAAGGGGAGCCAAACAGGATGGATAGACATGGCCGATGGGATCCCTGTGTTGGGAAAGTGCAATGGATCCACTTTGAGCAGCGCCCCGCGAAAAGGAGTCCTGAACATTCAACCCCAACACATGAGCGTCTCAGCGCTCCCCAGACAAGGTGTCACGCTCGAGAGGGCTGCCCCTGGGGAAAAGAGACGGGCCGAAGGACTCCGTGGATTCCGTCCAGACGGCCTAGCCTAGCCCATCGGACTCGACCGAATTCCCTGGTGAGGACGAAGTGATGAGGACAAAGACATGCTTCCTTTGGAGTGGATTGACTTCCCCAGGTATTCTCCTGCACCCGTGTGTGGTATGCAGATCCACTCTGCTTGGCAAAAGCATCCACTCCCAGGCTAGGCATCCCCCAGGCGGGCGCTTCCAACCCACTCCCACCCAAGATATGGGCTCAGGAGAGACTTGGGTTGCATTTGTCTACCCAGGTCCTAGCTATTGTTTCCTACTCTATCTGCATGCGTATGCGTGTGGGTGTGTTTGGAGAGAGAGAGGGAGGGAGGGAGAATGAGAGAAAGAGGGAGAGAACGAGGGCGAGAAGGAGAGAGGAGGACCTTCACTCCTTTCTGGATCCATTCAGCTCATTCAGTTCAATGCCTCTTAGTCCTTGTCCATGGATTTGGGGGCCCCCTGCCACACGGAGATGTGGTCTCGCCAGAGGGGGATCGCCTAGTGCAGCTCTTGCCCCAGCCACAGCAGGGACCAGGAGAGCCTCTGAAGCTTGGCAGCCGCGTGGGAACTCCCCTGAGAGCTTGCTGGAGGAGACCAATCAAGCGTCCTGAACGCATCACACCTGCTTTCAATCAGGCCTCCATTGCCTGGCGCCCTGCTGCCAAGAGAGGCTCTTCTCCAAAGGACACAAGGACATTTCCCTCAGCCTCCTCTGTGTGTGTGTGTGTGAGAGAGAGAGAGAGAGAGCGAGAGAGAGAAGGAGAACAGGCGGATGAGCCCAGCTGCCAACACTCTAGCCCCCGAAGCCCCCCATGTATTCCTCGGCACCACACTCCTTCTCACCTACCTGAAGCCGTGATGGGGACGGCTTGACCAGGGCCAGCTGGCGGTCCAATCCCGAGGCTGTGTGTGTCTGGGCGCCTGCCTCTAGGGGACCCCAAGCACGCCAAAGCCCAGGACCTGTTCCAAGCCTTCCAAACCCACTGCCACCCAACCAGGCGGCGAACTCACCTCCAAATCCAGAAGGCACACCTCCGCCCTCCGCCTGACAGGAGGTGTCTCGGAGGAGAGAGTCCCTGGTGCCCAGGAAACACCCACATAATCTCTGGGGGCCTGCTGTGTGTGCCCGTGCGTCCCGCTCTAGCCTCCATCCGCCCTCGACGTGGAGCCTGCGCCTTTGGAGCCTTGCCTCTCCCACCTCTTAGAGCTTCGGAGCTGCACCTGAGGCCGGAAGGGGCTCTGGCGCCCTCGTGTGGACAGAGGCTCGAACAGCCCCTCTCAGGCTTACCTTCTCTCTCTGGCTCAGCAGGCCCCGGGGGGCTGCTTGGGCTGGGGCCCAGAGGAGGGTGGGGGCTCCAGCCCCCGCCAAGAAGGGCCCTTCCACCTGGGCTCTATCTCCCTCTCTCAAAGGCGTTCTTCGTGCCCATGCCTCGCCGTGGAAATCCTTAGCTCCAAATCCATCAGGGTGTGCCAGCCTGAACCCGTGTGGATGCAGCCTTGCTCAGATGGACTGAAGAAGATAGGCGTGTAAGGGTGGAACGAGTCGTTTTCCCCCTCCCTCATCCCCCTGCGATCCCATACTCCTTGCCATTCAGTCTTGCCTCGATTCTTTCCTTCTGGCTTGGTTCATCTTGCCAGGTCTCTCGTTCTCCCTTGGTTTTCCAACTCTCTTGACCCCACCTGGAGTGTGCCTCATCTGGCTCCCCATTGGTGCTTCCCAAGGCACAGAGTTTCCCAACCACACAAAACCAACCCAATCAGCCCTTCTCCCCAGGGGGCCAGAAGGAAGCTCGGCCAGAGCTGTTGTGGATCCGTCAAGAGAGCGGCCTGCAGATGCCCGGCCTGGCTCGAGCTCCCATCATCTCAGCAGGTGCAGAGAAAGCAGAGGAGAGCCTCCCTCGGACAGACAAACGGAGGTTCCTGAGCCCTCTGGTGAGACAAGGTGCAGCGCCGGGCACTGCTGCTCTCCCAATTCGCTCTCCCTTTGGGCACCACCCGGGCACCCCTCACAGCCCCTGCATGCGCTTCCCAAAACCCAGGCCACGCTGGGATTCCACACTCATCAGCTCCAGCACGGAACCCAGGAACGAGAACAGAAACCCCCCCACCCAGCCGGCACGTGGGGAGGGGGCCTGCAGAAACACTGCCAAATCCAGATAGCCAGCCGCCATCCAGCACCAGACAAAGGAACACCATCACGCATGCCTAGAGAAGTCCATACCACAACCAGCTCGAGGCTCCTACTCAGGCCTGTCCCCTGAGGACGCCTCTCAAGGACCACCCCTGGGCAGGCTGTAGAAAAGAAGGTGCCTTCACACCGCGTGGGCGTGTATGTCCATTTGTCCAACCACGATGGACCACAGGATCCAGGGCATGCCCAAAGAGCCCTGGAACCACCGGCGGACCCAGCACTACCCCTCACGGCCATAGACCCCGACAAAGGGTCTCTTCTCAGCGTGAAACGCCCCACTCGCTTCAGGCAGCCCTCTTCCCAAGAGCAGCACACGGAAAGACATTCGTGGTCCATGGACAGATGCTTGGCTGAGCAAGCAGCTGTCCTTCTCCCCAACAGAAGCGGACTCAGCAATCCAGCGGCGCAGAAATGGGTGCCATGGGCAGCCCCAGTGTTGCGAAGAGAAACGCTCACACGAAAGGAAAGAGGTCTGGGAGGGAGACATACAGCCCATGGGAAACCCCTTCCCTCTCCCATCTCACCAGGGACACCCAGGAACTGGCTTCCAGGAAAGAAACCCCTGCACTGCCATCCAGATGCTGCTTGCCAAATGGGAGGGCGAGGCTGTGGGAATGCCTGGCATTGGGGAGGTCCGAGATCCAAACCCTTGCCCTTGCGGGGGCTGGGGTGAGGGGGCCCAGAGCCCTCCTTCCATGGAGCGCAAGCTACGATGTCTAGTCCCTCTTCTGGGAACCCAAGGGAGGAGAAGGTGAGCCAAACAGGATGGATAGACATGGCCGATGGGATCCCTGTGTTGGGAAAGTGCAATGGATCCACTTTGAGCAGCGCCCCGCGAAAAGGAGTCCTGAATATTCAACCCCAACACATGAGCGTCTCAGCGCTCCCCAGACAAGGTGTCACGCTCGAGAGGGCTGCCCCTGGGGAAAAGAGACGGGCCGAAGGACTCCGTGGATTCCGTCCAGACGGCCTAGCCTAGCCCATCGGACTCGACCGAATTCCCTGGTGAGGACGAAGTGATGAGGACAAAGACATGCTTCCTTTGGAGTGGATTGACTTCCCCAGGTATTCTCCTGCACCCGTGTGTGGTATGCAGATCCACTCTGCTCGGCAAAAGCATCCACTCCCAGGCTGGGCATCCCCCAGGCGGGCGCTTCCAACCCACTCCCACCCAAGATATGGGCTCAGGAGAGACTTGGGATGCATTTGTCTACCCAGGTCCTAGCTATTGTTTCCTACTCTATCTGCATGCGTATGCGTGTGGGTGTGTTTGGAGAGAGAGAGGGAGGGAGGGAGCATGAGAGAAAGAGGGAGAGAATGAGGGCGAGAAGGAGAGAGGAGGACATTCACTCCTTTCTGGATCCATTCAGCTCATTCAGTTCAATGCCTCTTAGTCCTTGTCCATGGTTTTGGGGGCCCCCTGCCACACGGAGATGTGGTCTCGCCAGAGGGGGATCGCCCAGTGCAGCTCTTGCCCCAGCCACAGCCGGGACCAGGAGAGCCTCTGAAGCTTGGCTGCCGCGTGGGAACTCCCCTGAGAGCTTGCTGGAGGAGACCAATCAAGCGTCCTGAACGCATCACACCTGCTTTCAATCAGGCCTCCATTGCCTGGCGCCCTGCTGCCAAGAGAGGCTCTTCTCCAAAGGACACAAGGACATTTCCCTCAGACTCCTCTGTGTGTGTGTGTGTGTGTGAGAGACAGAGAGCGAGAGAGAGAAGGAGAACAGGCGGATGAGCCCAGCTGCCAACACTCTAGCCCCCGAAGGCCCCCATGTATTCCTCGGCACCACACTCCTTCTCACCTACCTGAAGCCGTGATGGGGACGGCTTGACCAGGGCCAGCTGGCGGTCCAATCCCGAGGCTGTGTGTGTCTGGGCGCCTGCCTCTAGGGGACCCCAAGCACGCCAAAGCCCAGGACCTGTTCCAAGCCTTCCAAACCCACTGCCACCCAACCAGGCGGCGAACTCACCTCCAAATCCGGAAGGCACACCTCCGCCCTCCGCCTGACAGGAGGTGTCTCGGAGGAGAGAGTCCCTGGTGCCCAGGAAACACCCACATATCCTCTGGGGGCCTGCTGTGTGTGCCCGTGCGTCCCGCTCTAGCCTCCATCCGCCCTCGACGTGGAGCCTGCGCCTTTGGAGCCTTGCCACTCCCACCTCTTAGAGCCTCAGAGCTGCACCTGAGGCCGGAAGGGGCTCTGGCGCCCTCGTGTGGACAGAGGCTCGAACAGCCCCTCTCAGGCTTGCATTCCTTCTCTGGCTCAGCAGGCCCCGGGGGGCTACTTGGGCTGGGGCCCAGAGGAGGGTGGGGGCTCCATCCCCCGCCAAGAAGGGCCCTTCCACCTGGGCTCTATCTCCCTCTCTCAAAGGCGTTCTTCGTGCCCATGCCAACCTAGGCCATGCCTCGCCGTGGAAATCCTTAGCTCCAAATCCATCAGGGTGTGCCAGCCTGCACCCGTGTGGATGCAGCCTTGCCCAGATGGACTGAGGAAGATAGGCCTGTAAGGGTGGAACGAGTCGTTTTCCCCCTCCCTCATCCCCCTGCGATCCCATACTCCTTGCCATTCAGTCTTGCCTCGATTCTTTCCTTCTGGCTTGGTTCATCTTGCCAGGTCTCTCTTGCTCCCTTGGTTTTCCAACACTCTTGACCCCACCTGGAGTGTGCCTCATCTGGAGCCCCATTGGTGCTTCCCAAGGCACAGAGTGTCCCAACCACACAAAACCAACCCAAGCAGCCCTTCTCCCCAGGGAGCCAGAAGGAAGCTCGGCCAGAGCTGTTGTGGATCCGTCAAGAGAGCGGCCTGCAGATGCCCGGCCTGGCTCGAGCTCCCATCATCTCAGCAGGTGCAGAGAAAGCAGAGGAGAGCCTCCCTCGGACAGACAAACGGAGGTTCCTGACCCCTCTGGAGAGACAAGGCCCAGCGCTGGGCACTGCAGCTCTCCCAATTCACTCTCCCTTTGGGCACAACCCGGGCACCCCTCACAGCCCCTGCATGCGCATCCCAAAACCCAGGCCACGCTGGGATTCCACACTCATCAGCTCCAGCACGGAACCCAGGAACGAGAACAGAAACCCCCCCACCCAGCCGGCACGTGGGGAGGGGGCCTGCAGAAACACTGCCAAATCCAGATAGCCAGCCGCCATCCAGCACCAGACAAAGGAACACCATCACGCATGCCTAGAGAAGTCCATACCACAACCAGCTCGAGGCTCCTACTCAGGCCTGTCCCCTGAGGACGCCTCTCAAGGACCACCCCTGGGCAGGCTGTAGGAAAGAAGGTGCCTTCACACCGCGTGGGCGTGTATGTCCATTTGTCCAACCACGATGGACCACAGGATCCAGGGCATGCCCAAAAGAACCCTGGAACCACCGTCGGACCCAGCACTCCCCCTCACGGCCATAGACCCCGACAAAGGGTCTCTTCTCAGCGTGAAACGCCCCACTCGCTTCAGGCAGCCCTCTTCCCAAGAGCAGCACACGGAAAGACATTCGTGGTCCATGGACAGATGCTTGGCTGAGCAAGCAGCTGTCCTTCTCCCCAACAGAAGCGGACTCAGCAATCCAGCGGCACAGAAATGGGTGCCATGGGCAGCCCCAGTGTTGCGAAGAGAAACGCTCACACGAAAGGAAAGAGGTCTGGGAGGGAGACACACAGCCCATGGGAAACCCCTTCCCTCTCCCATCTCACCAGGGACACCCAGGAACTGGCTTCCAGGAAAGAAACCCCTGCACTGCCATCCAGATGCTGCTTGCCAAATGGGAGGGCGAGGCTGTGGGAATGCCTGGCATTGGGGAGGTCCGAGATCCAAACCCTTGCCCTTGCGGGGGCTGGGGTGAGGGGGCCCAGAGCCCTCCTTCCATGGAGCGCAAGCTACGATGTCTAGTCCCTCTTCTGGGAACCCAAGGGAGGAGAAGGGGAGCCAAACAGGATGGATAGACATGGCCGATGGGATCCCTGTGTTGGGAAAGTGCAATGGATCCACTTTGAGCAGCGCCCCGCGAAAAGGAGTCCTGAACATTCAACCCCAACACATGAGCGTCTCAGCGCTCCCCAGACAAGGTGTCACGCTCGAGAGGGCTGCCCCTGGGGAAAAGAGACGGGCCGAAGGACTCCGTGGATTCCGTCCAGACGGCCTAGCCTAGCCCATCGGACTCGACCGAATTCCCTGGTGAGGACGAAGTGATGAGGACAAAGACATGCTTCCTTTGGAGTGGATTGACTTCCCCAGGTATTCTCCTGCACCCCTGTGTGGTATGCAGATCCACTCTGCTCGGCAAAAGCATCCACTCCCAGGCTGGGCATCCCCCAGGCGGGCGCTTCCAACCCACTCCCACCCAAGATATGGGCTCAGGAGAGACTTGGGATGCATTTGTCTACCCAGGTCCTAGCTATTGTTTCCTACTCTATCTGCATGCGTATGCGTGTGGGTGTGTTTGGAGAGAGAGAGGGAGGGAGGGAGAATGAGAGAAAGAGGGAGAGAACGAGGGCGAGAAGGAGAGAGGAGGACCTTCACTCCTTTCTGGATCCATTCAGCTCATTCAGTTCAATGCCTCTTAGTCCTTGTCCATGGAGTTGGGGGCCCCCTGCCACACGGAGATGTGGTCTCGCCAGAGGGGGATCGCCCAGTGCAGCTCTTGCCCCAGCCACAGCCGGGACCAGGAGAGCCTCTGAAGCTTGGCAGCCGCGTGGGAACTCCCCTGAGAGCTTGCTGGAGGAGACCAATCAAGCGTCCTGAACGCATCACACCTGCTTTCAATCAGGCCTCCATTGCCTGGCGCCCTGCTGCCAAGAGAGGCTCTTCTCCAAAGGACACAAGGACATTTCCCTCAGCCTCCTGTCTGTGTGTGTGTGTGTGTGAGAGAGAGAGAAAGAGCGAGAGAGAGAAGGAGAACAGGCGGATGAGCCCAGCTGCCAACACTCTAGCCCCAGAAGCCCCCCATGTATTCCTCGGCACCACACTCCTTCTCACCTACCTGAAGCCGTGATGGGGACAGCTTGACCAGGGCCAGCTGGCGGTCCAATCCCGAGGCTGTGTGTGTCTGGGCGCCTGCCTCTATGGGACCCCAAGCACGCCAAAGCCCAGGACCTGTTCCAAGCCTTCCAAACCCACTGCCACCCAACCAGGCGGCGAACTCACCTCCAAATCCGGAAGGCACACCTCCGCCCTCCACCTGACAGGAGGTGTCTCGGAGGAGAGAGTCCCTGGTGCCCAGGAAACACCCACATATCCTCTGGGGCCTTGCTGTGAGTGCCCGTGCGTCCCGCTCAAGCCTCCATCCGCCCCCGACGTGGAGCCTGCGCCTTTGGAGCCTTGCCACTCCCACCTCTTAGAGCCTCAGAGCTGCACCTGAGGCCGGAAGGGGCTCTGGCGCCCTCGTGTGGACAGAGGCTCGAACAGCCCCTCTCAGGCTTGCCTTCTCTCTCTGGCTCAGCACGCCCCGGGGGGCTGCTTGGGCTGGGGCCCAGAGGAGGCTGGGGGCTCCAGCCCCCGCCAAGAAGGGCCGTTCCACCTGGGCTCTATCTCCCTCTCTCAAAGGCGTTCTTCGTGCCAATGCCAACCTAGGCCATGCCTCACCGTGGAAATCCTTAGCTCCAAATCCATCAGGGTGTGCCAGCCTGAACCCGTGTGGATGCAGCCTTGCCCAGATGGACTGAGGAAGATAGGCGTGTAAGGGTGGAACGAGTCGTTTTCCCCCTCCCTCATCCCCCTGCGATCCCATACTCCTTGCCATTCAGTCTTGCCTCGATTCTTTCCTTCTGGCTTGGTTCATCTTGCCAGGTCTCTCTATCTCCCTTGGTTTTCCAACTCTCTTGACCCCACCTGGAGTGTGCCTCATCTGGAGCCCCATTGGTGCTTCCCAAGGCACAGAGTTTCCCAACCACACAAAACCAACCCAATCAGCCCTTCTCCCCAGGGGGCCAGAAGGAAGCTCGGCCAGAGCTGTTGTGGATCCGTCAAGAGAGCGGCCTGCAGATGCCCGGCCTGGCTCGAGCTCCCATCATCTCAGCAGGTGCAGAGAAAGCAGAGGAGAGCCTCCCTCGGACAGACAAACGGAGGTTCCTGAGCCCTCTGGAGAGACAAGGCCCAGCGCCGGGCACTGCAGCTCTCCCAATTCGCTCTCCCTTTGGGCACCACCCGGGCACCCCTCACAGCCCCTGCATGCGCATCCCAAAACACAGGCCACGCTGGGATTCCACACTCATCAGCTCCAGCACGGAACCCAGGAACGAGAACAGAAACCCACCCACCCAGCCGGCACGTGGGGAGGGGGCCTGAAGAAACACTGCCAAATCCAGATAGCAAGCCGCCGTCCAGCACCAGACAAAGGAACACCATCACGCATGCCTAGAGAAGTCCATACCACAACCAGCTCGAGGCTCCTACTCAGGCCTGTCCCCTGAGGACGCCTCTCAAGGACCACCCCTGGGCAGGCTGTAGAAAAGAAGGTGCCTTCACACCGGGTGGGCTTGTATGAACATTTGTTCAACCACGATGGACCACAGGATCCAGGGCATGCCCAAAAGAACCCTGGAACCACCGTCGGACCCAGCACTACCCCTCACGGCCATAGACCCCGACAAAGGGTCTCTTCGCAGCGTGAAACGCCCCACTCGCTTCAGGCAGCCCTCTTCCCAAGAGCAGCACATGGAAAGATATTCGTGGTCCATGGACAGATGCTTGGCTGAGCAAGCAGCTGTCCTTCTCCCCAACAGAAGCGGACTCAGCAATCCAGCGGCGCAGAAATGGGTGCCATGGGCAGCCCCAGTGTTGCGAAGAGAAACGCTCACACGAAAGGAAAGAGGTCTGGGAGGGAGACACACAGCCCATGGGAAACCCCTTCCCTCTCCCATCTCACCAGGGACACCCAGGAACTGGCTTCCAGGGAAGAAACCCCTGCACTGCCATCCAGATGCTGCTTGCCAAATGGGAGGGCGAGGCTGTGGGAATGCCTGGCATTGGGGAGGTCCGAGATCCAAACCCTTGCCCTTGCGGGGGCTGGGGTGAGTGGGCCCAGAACCCTCCTTCCATGGAGTGCAAGCTACGATGTCTAGTCCCTCTTCTGGGAACCCAAGGGAGGAGAAGGGGGAGCCAAACAGGATGGATAGACATGGCCGATGGGATCCCTGTGTTGGGAAAGTGCAATGGATCCACTTCGAGCAGCGCCCCGCGAAAAGGAGTCCTGAACATTCAACCCCAACACATGAGCGTCTCAGCGCTCCCCAGACAAGGTGTCACGCTCGAGAGGGCTGCCCCTGGGGAAAAGAGACGGGCCGCAGGACTCCGTGGATTCCGTCCAGACGGCCTAGCCTAGCCCATCGGACTCGACCGAATTCCCTGGTGAGGACGAAGTGATGAGGACAAAGACCTGCTTCGTTTGGAGTGGATTGACTTCCCCAGGTATTCTCCTGCACCCGTGTGTGGTATGCAGATCCACTCTGCTCGGCAAAAGCATCCACTCCCAGGCTGGGCATCCCCCAGGCGGGCGCTTCCAACCCACTCCCACCCAAGATATGGGCTCAGGAGAGACTTGGGATGCATTTGTCTATCCAGGTCCTAGCTATTGTTTCCTACTCTATCTGCATGCGTATGCGTGTGGGTGTGTTTGGAGAGAGAGAGGGAGGGAGGGAGAATGAGAGAATGAGGGAGAGAACGAGGGCGAGAAGGAGAGAGGAGGACCTTCACTCCTTTCTGGATCCATTCAGCTCATTCAGTTCAATGCCTCTTAGTCCTTGTCCATGGAGTTGGGGGCCCCCTGCCACACGGAGATGTGGTCTCGCCAGAGGGGGATCGCCCAGTGCAGCTCTTGCCCCAGCCACAGCAGGGACCAGGAGAGCCTCTGAAGCTTGGCAGCCGCGTGGGAACTCCCCTGAGAGCTTGCTGGAGGAGACCAATCAAGCGTCCTGAACGCATCACACCTGCTTTCAATCAGGCCTCCATTGCCTGGCGCCCTGCTGCCAAGAGAGGCTCTTCTCCAAAGGACACAAGGACATTTCCCTCAGCCTCCTGTCTGTGTGTGTGTGTGTCTGTGTGTGTGTGTGTGAGAGAGAGAGAGCGAGAGAGAGAAGGAGAACAGGCGGATGAGCCCAGCTGCCAACACTCTAGCCCCCGAAGGCCCCCATGTATTCCTCGGCACCACACTCCTTCTCACCTACCTGAAGCCGTGATGGGGACGGCTTGACCAGGGCCAGCTGGCGGTCCAATCCCGAGGCTGTGTGTGTCTGGGCGCCTGCCTCTAGGGGACCCCAAGCACGCCAAAGCCCAGGACCTGTTCCAAGCCTTCCAAACCCACTGCCACCCAACCAGGCGGCGAACTCACCTCCAAATCCGGAAGGCACACCTCCGCCCTCCGCCTGACAGGAGGTGTCTCGGAGGAGAGAGTCCCTGGTGCCCAGGAAACACCCACATATCCTCTGGGGGCCTGCTGTGAGTGCGTCCCGCTCAAGCCTCCATCCGCCCCCGACGTGGAGCCTGCGCCTTTGGAGCCTTGCCACTCCCACCTCTTAGAGCCTCGGAGCTGCACCTGAGGCCGGAAGGGGCTCTGGCGCCCTCGTGTGGACAGAGGCTCGAACAGCCCCTCTCAGGCTTGCCTTCTCTCTCTGGCTCAGCAGGCCCCGGGGGGCTCCTTGGGCTGGGGCCCAGAGGAGGGTGAGGGCTCCAGCCCCCGCCAAGAAGGGCCCTTCCACCGGGGCTCTATCTCCCTCTCTCAAAGGCGTTCTTCGTGCCCATGCCAACCTAGGCCATGCCTCGCCGTGGAAATCCTTAGCTCCAAATCCATCAGGGTGTGCCAGCCTGCACCCGTGTGGATGCAGCCTTGCCCAGATGGACTGAGGAAGATAGGCCTGTAAGGGTGGAACGAGTCGTTTTCCCCCTCCCTCATCCCCCTGCGATCCCATACTCCTTGCCATTCAGTCTTGCCTCGATTCTTTCCTTCTGGCTTGGTTCATCTTGCCAGGTCTCTCTTGCTCCCTTTGTTTTCCAACTCTCTTGACCCCACCTGGAGTGTGCCTCATCTGGAGCCCCATTTGTGCTTCCCAAGGCACAGAGTGTCCCAACCACACAAAACCAACCCAAGCAGCCCTTCTCCCCAGGGGGCCAGAAGGAAGCTCGGCCAGAGCTGTTGTGGATCCGTCAAGAGAGCGGCCTGCAGATGCCCGGCCTGGCTCGAGCTCCCATCATCTCACCAGGTGCAGAGAAAGCAGAGGAGAGCCTTCATCGGACAGACAAACGGAGGTTCCTGAGCCCTCTGGAGAGACAAGTTCCAGCGCCGGGCACTGCAGCTCTCCCAATTCGCTCTCCCTTTGGGCACCACCCGGGCACCCCTCACAGCCCCTGCATGCGCATCCCAAAACCCAGGCCACGCTGGGATTCCACACTCATCAGCTCCAACACGGAACCCAGGAACGAGAACAGAAACCCACCCACCCAGCCGGCACGTGGGGAGGGGGCCTGAAGAAACACTGCCAAATCCAGATAGCCAGCCACCATCCAGCACCAGACAAAGGAACACCATCACGCATGCCTAGAGAAGTCCATACCACAACCAGCTCGAGGCTCCTACTCAGGCCTGTCCCCTGAGGACGCCTCTCAAGGACCACCCCTGGGCAGGCTGTAGGAAAGAAGGTGCCTTCACACCGGGTGGGCGTGTATGTCCATTTGTCCAACCACGATAGACCACAGGATCCAGGGCATGCCCAAAAGAACCCTGGAACCACCGTCGGACCCAGCACTACCCCTCACGGCCATAGACCCCGACAAAGGGTCTCTTCTCAGCGTGAAACGCCCCACTCGCTTCAGGCAGCCCTCTTCCCAAGAGCAGCACACGGAAAGACATTCGGGGTCCATGGACAGATGCTTGGCTGAGCAAGCAGCTGTCCTTCTCCCCAACAGAAGGGGACTCAGCAATCCAGCGGCGCAGAAATGGGTGCCATGGGCAGCCCCAGTGTTGCGAAGAGAAACGCTCACACGAAAGGAAAGAGGTCTGGGAGGGAGACACACAGCCCATGGGAAACCCCTTCCCTCTCCCATCTCACCAGGGACACCCAGGAACTGGCTTCCAGGAAAGAAACCCCTGCACTGCCATCCAGATGCTGCTTGCCAAATGGGAGGGCGAGGCTGTGGGAATGCCTGGAATTGGGGAGGTCCGAGATCCAAACCCTTGCCCATGAGGAGGCTGGCGGGGGGCCCAGATCCCTCCATCCATGGAGCGCAAGCTACGATGTCCAGTCCCTCTTCTGGGAACCCAAGGGAGGAGAAGGGGAGCCAAACAGGTTGGATAGACATGGCCGATGGGATCCCAGTGTTGGGAAAGTGCAATGGATCCACTTCGAGCAGCGCCCCGCGAAAAGGAGTCCTGAACATTCAACCCCAACACATGAGCGTCTCAGCGCTCCCCAGACAAGGTGTCACGCTCGAGAGGGCTGCCCCTGGGGAAAAGAGACGGGCCGCAGGACTCCGTGGATTCCGTCCAGACGGCCTAGCCTAGCCCATCGGACTCGACCGAATTCCCTGGTGAGGACGAAGTGATGAGGACAAAGACATGCTTCCTTTGGAGTGGATTGACTTCCCCAGGTATTCTCCTGCACCCGTGTGTGGTATGCAGATCCACTCTGCTCGGCAAAAGCATCCACTCCCAGGCTGGGCATCCCCCAGGCGGGCGCTTCCAACCCACTCCCACCCAAGATATGGGCTCAGGAGAGACTTGGGATGCATTTGTCTATCCAGGTCCTAGCTATTGTTTCCTACTCTATCTGCATGCGTATGCGTGTGGGTGTGTTTGGAGAGAGAGAGGGAGGGAGGGAGAATGAGAGAATGAGGGAGAGAACGAGGGCGAGAAGGAGAGAGGAGGACCTTCACTCCTTTCTGGATCCATTCAGCTCATTCAGTTCAATGCCTCTTAGTCCTTGTCCATGGAGTTGGGGGCCCCCTGCCACACGGAGATGTGGTCTCGCCAGAGGGGGATCGCCCAGTGCAGCTCTTGCCCCAGCCACAGCAGGGACCAGGAGAGCCTCTGAAGCTTGGCAGCCGCGTGGGAACTCCCCTGAGAGCTTGCTGGAGGAGACCAATCAAGCGTCCTGAACGCATCACACCTGCTTTCAATCAGGCCTCCATTGCCTGGCGCCCTGCTGCCAAGAGAGGCTCTTCTCCAAAGGACACAAGGACATTTCCCTCAGCCTCCTGTCTGTGTGTGTGTGTGTGAGAGAGAGAGAGCAAGAGAGAGAAGGAGAACAGGCGGATGAGCCCAGCTGCCAACACTCTAGCCCCCGAAGGCCCCCATGTATTCCTCGGCACCACACTCCTTCTCACCTACCTGAAGCCGTGATGGGGACGGCTTGACCAGGGCCAGCTGGCGGTCCAATCCCGAGGCTGTGTGTGTCTGGGCGCCTGCCTCTAGGGGACCCCAAGCACGCCAAAGCCCAGGACCTGTTCCAAGCCTTCCAAACCCACTGCCACCCAACCAGGCGGCGAACTCACCTCCAAATCCGGAAGGCACACCTCCGCCCTCCGCCTGACAGGAGGTGTCTCGGAGGAGAGAGTCCCTGGTGCCCAGGAAACACCCACATATCCTCTGGGGGCCTGCTGTGAGTGCGTCCCGCTCAAGCCTCCATCCGCCCCCGACGTGGAGCCTGCGCCTTTGGAGCCTTGCCACTCCCACCTCTTAGAGCCTCGGAGCTGCACCTGAGGCCGGAAGGGGCTCTGGCGCCCTCGTGTGGACAGAGGCTCGAACAGCCCCTCTCAGGCTTGCCTTCTCTCTCTGGCTCAGCAGGCCCCGGGGGGCTCCTTGGGCTGGGGCCCAGAGGAAGGTGAGGGCTCCAGCCCCCGCCAAGAAGGGCCCTTCCACCGGGGCTCTATCTCCCTCTCTTAAAGGCGTTCTTCGTGCCCATGCCAACCTAGGCCATGCCTCGCCGTGGAAATCCTTAGCTCCAAATCCATCAGGGTGTGCCAGCCTGCACCCGTGTGGATGCAGCCTTGCCCAGATGGACTGAGGAAGATAGGCCTGTAAGGGTGGAACGAGTCGTTTTCCCCCTCCCTCATCCCCCTGCGATCCCATACTCCTTGCCATTCAGTCTTGCCTCGATTCTTTCCTTCTGGCTTGGTTCATCTTGCCAGGTCTCTCTTGCTCCCTTTGTTTTCCAACTCTCTTGACCCCACCTGGAGTGTGCCTCATCTGGAGCCCCATTTGTGCTTCCCAAGGCACAGAGTGTCCCAAGCACACAAAACCAACCCAAGCAGCCCTTCTCCCCAGGGGGCCCGAAGGAAGCTCAGCCAGAGCTGTTGTGGATCCGTCAAGAGAGCGGCCTGCAGATGCCCGGCCTGGCTCGAGCTCCCATCATCTCACCAGGTGCAGAGAAAGCAGAGGAGAGCCTCCCTCGGACAGACAAACGGAGGTTCCTGAGCCCTCTGGAGAGACAAGGTCCAGCGCCGGGCACTGCAGCTCTCCCAATTCGCTCTCCCTTTGGGCACCACCCGGGCACCCCTCACAGCCCCTGCATGCGCATCCCAAAACCCAGGCCACGCTGGGATTCCACACTCATCAGCTCCAACACGGAACCCAGGAACGAGAACAGAAACCCACCCACCCAGCCGGCACGTGGGGAGGGGGCCTGAAGAAACACTGCCAAATCCAGATAGCCAGCCACCATCCAGCACCAGACAAAGGAACACCATCACGCATGCCTAGAGAAGTCCATACCACAACCAGCTCGAGGCTCCTACTCAGGCCTGTCCCCTGAGGACGCCTCTCAAGGACCACACCTGGGCAGGCTGTAGGAAAGAAGGTGCCTTCACACCGGGTGGGCGTGTATGTCCATTTGTCCAACCACGATAGACCACAGGATCCAGGGCATGCCGAAAAGACCCCTGGAACCACCGTCGGACCCAGCACTACCCCTCACGGCCATAGACCCAGACAAAGGGTCTCTTCTCAGCATGAAACGCCCCACTCGCTTCAGGCAGCCCTCTTCCCAAGAGCAGCACACGGAAAGACATTCGGGGTCCATGGACAGATGCTTGGCTGAGCAAGCAGCTGTCCTTCTCCCCAACAGAAGGGGACTCAGCAATCCAGCGGCGCAGAAATGGGTGCCATGGGCAGCCCCAGTGTTGCGAAGAGAAACGCTCACACGAAAGGAAAGAGGTCTGGGAGGGAGACACACAGCCCATGGGAAACCCCTTCCCTCTCCCATCTCACCAGGGACACCCAGGAACTGGCTTCCAGGAAAGAAACCCCTGCACTGCCATCCAGATGCTGCTTGCCAAATGGGAGGGCGAGGCTGTGGGAATGCCTGGAATTGGGGAGGTCCGAGATCCAAACCCTTGCCCTTGAGGAGGCTGGCGGGGGGCCCAGATCCCTCCATCCATGGAGCGCAAGCTACGATGTCCAGTCCCTCTTCTGGGAACCCAAGGGAGGAGAAGGGGAGCCAAACAGGTTGGATAGACATGGCCGATGGGATCCCAGTGTTGGGAAAGTGCAATGGATCCACTTCGAGCAGCGCCCCGCGAAAAGGAGTCCTGAACATTCAACCCCAACACATGAGCGTCTCAGCGCTCCCCAGACAAGGTGTCACGCTCGAGAGGGCTGCCCCTGGGGAAAAGAGACGGGCCGAAGGACTCCGTGGATTCCGTCCAGACGGCCTAGCCTAGCCCATCGGACCCGACCGAATTCCCTGGTGAGGACGAAGTGATGAGGACAAAGACCTGCTTCGTTTGGAGTGGATTGACTTCCCCAGGTATTCTCCTGCACCCGTGTGTGGTATGCAGATCCACTCTGCTCGGCAAAAGCATCCACTCCCAGGCTGGGCATCCCCCAGGCGGGCGCTTCCAACCCACTCCCACCCAAGATATGGGCTCAGGAGAGACTTGGGATGCATTTGTCTATCCAGGTCCTAGCTATTGTTTCCTACTCTATCTGCATGCGTATGCGTGTGGGTGTGTTTGGAGAGAGAGAGGGAGGGAGGGAGAATGAGAGAATGAGGGAGAGAACGAGGGCGAGAAGGAGAGAGGAGGACCTTCACTCCTTTCTGGATCCATTCAGCTCATTCAGTTCAATGCCTCTTAGTCCTTGTCCATGGAGTTGGGGGCCCCCTGCCACACGGAGATGTGGTCTCGCCAGAGGGGGATCGCCCAGTGCAGCTCTTGCCCCAGCCACAGCAGGGACCAGGAGAGCCTCTGAAGCTTGGCAGCCGCGTGGGAACTCCCCTGAGAGCTTGCTGGAGGAGACCAATCAAGCGTCCTGAACGCATCACACCTGCTTTCAATCAGGCCTCCATTGCCTGGCGCCCTGCTGCCAAGAGAGGCTCTTCTCCAAAGGACACAAGGACATTTCCCTCAGCCTCCTGTCTGTGTGTGTGTGTGTCTGTGTGTGTGTGTGTGAGAGAGAGAGAGCGAGAGAGAGAAGGAGAACAGGCGGATGAGCCCAGCTGCCAACACTCTAGCCCCCGAAGGCCCCCATGTATTCCTCGGCACCACACTCCTTCTCACCTACCTGAAGCCGTGATGGGGACGGCTTGACCAGGGCCAGCTGGCGGTCCAATCCCGAGGCTGTGTGTGTCTGGGCGCCTGCCTCTAGGGGACCCCAAGCACGCCAAAGCCCAGGACCTGTTCCAAGCCTTCCAAACCCACTGCCACCCAACCAGGCGGCGAACTCACCTCCAAATCCGGAAGGCACACCTCCGCCCTCCGCCTGACAGGAGGTGTCTCGGAGGAGAGAGTCCCTGGTGCCCAGGAAACACCCACATATCCTCTGGGGGCCTGCTGTGAGTGCGTCCCGCTCAAGCCTCCATCCGCCCCCGACGTGGAGCCTGCGCCTTTGGAGCCTTGCCACTCCCACCTCTTAGAGCCTCGGAGCTGCACCTGAGGCCGGAAGGGGCTCTGGCGCCCTCGTGTGGACAGAGGCTCGAACAGCCCCTCTCAGGCTTGCCTTCTCTCTCTGGCTCAGCAGGCCCCGGGGGGCTCCTTGGGCTGGGGCCCAGAGGAGGGTGAGGGCTCCAGCCCCCGCCAAGAAGGGCCCTTCCACCGGGGCTCTATCTCCCTCTCTTAAAGGCGTTCTTCGTGCCCATGCCAACCTAGGCCATGCCTCGCCGTGGAAATCCTTAGCTCCAAATCCATCAGGGTGTGCCAGCCTGCACCCGTGTGGATGCAGCCTTGCCCAGATGGACTGAGGAAGATAGGCCTGTAAGGGTGGAACGAGTCGTTTTCCCCCTCCCTCATCCCCCTGCGATCCCATACTCCTTGCCATTCAGTCTTGCCTCGATTCTTTCCTTCTGGCTTGGTTCATCTTGCCAGGTCTCTCTTGCTCCCTTTGTTTTCCAACTCTCTTGACCCCACCTGGAGTGTGCCTCATCTGGAGCCCCATTTGTGCTTCCCAAGGCACAGAGTGTCCCAAGCACACAAAACCAACCCAAGCAGCCCTTCTCCCCAGGGGGCCCGAAGGAAGCTCAGCCAGAGCTGTTGTGGATCCGTCAAGAGAGCGGCCTGCAGATGCCCGGCCTGGCTCGAGCTCCCATCATCTCACCAGGTGCAGAGAAAGCAGAGGAGAGCCTCCCTCGGACAGACAAACGGAGGTTCCTGAGCCCTCTGGAGAGACAAGGTCCAGCGCCGGGCACTGCAGCTCTCCCAATTCGCTCTCCCTTTGGGCACCACCCGGGCACCCCTCACAGCCCCTGCATGCGCATCCCAAAACCCAGGCCACGCTGGGATTCCACACTCATCAGCTCCAACACGGAACCCAGGAACGAGAACAGAAACCCACCCACCCAGCCGGCACGTGGGGAGGGGGCCTGAAGAAACACTGCCAAATCCAGATAGCCAGCCACCATCCAGCACCAGACAAAGGAACACCATCACGCATGCCTAGACAAGTCCATACCACAACCAGCTCGAGGCTCCTACTCAGGCCTGTCCCCAGAGGACGCCTCTCAAGGACCACACCTGGGCAGGCTGTAGGAAAGAAGGTGCCTTCACACCGGGTGGGCGTGTATGTCCATTTGTCCAACCACGATGGACCACAGGATCCAGGGCATGCCCAAAAGAACCCTGGAACCACCGTCGGACCCAGCACTACCCCTCACGGCCATAGACCCCGACAAAGGGTCTCTTCTCAGCGTGAAACGCCCCACTCGCTTCAGGAAGCCCTCTTCCCAAGAGCAGCACACGGAAAGACATTCGGGGTCCATGGACAGATGCTTGGCTGAGCAAGCAGCTGTCCTTCTCCCCAACAGAAGCGGACTCAGCAATCCAGCGGCGCAGAAATCGGTGCCATGGGCAGCCCAGTGTTGCGAAGAGAAACGCTCACACGAAAGGAAAGAGGTCTGGGAGGGAGACACACAGCCCATGGGAAACCCTTTCCCTCTCCCATCTCACCAGGGACACCCAGGAACTGGCTTCCAGGAAAGAAACCCCTGCACTGCCATCCAGATGCTGCTTGCCAAATGGGAGGGCGAGGCTGTGGGAATGCCTGGAATTGGGGAGGTCCGAGATCCAAACCCTTGCCCTTGAGGAGGCTGGCGGGGGGCCCAGATCCCTCCATCCATGGAGCGCAAGCTACGATGTCCAGTCCCTCTTCTGGGAACCCAAGGGAGGAGAAGGGGAGCCAAACAGGTTGGATAGACATGGCCGATGGGATCCCAGTGTTGGGAAAGTGCAATGGATCCACTTCGAGCAGCGCCCCGCGAAAAGGAGTCCTGAACATTCAACCCCAACACATGAGCGTCTCAGCGCTCCCCAGACAAGGTGTCACGCTCGAGAGGGCTGCCCCTGGGGAAAAGAGACGGGCCAAAGGACTCCGTGGATTCCGTCCAGATGGCCTAGCCTAGCCCATCGGACCCGACCGAATTCCCTGGTGAGGACGAAGTGATGAGGACAAAGACCTGCTTCGTTTGGAGTGGATTGACTTCCCCAGGTATTCTCCTGCACCCGTGTGTGGTATGCAGATCCACTCTGCTCGGCAAAAGCATCCACTCCCAGGCTGGGCATCCCCCAGGCGGGCGCTTCCAACCCACTCCCACCCAAGATATGGGCTCAGGAGAGACTTGGGATGCATTTGTCTATCCAGGTCCTAGCTATTGTTTCCTACTCTATCTGCATGCGTATGCGTGTGGGTGTGTTTGGAGAGAGAGAGGGAGGGAGGGAGAATGAGAGAATGAGGGAGAGAACGAGGGCGAGAAGGAGAGAGGAGGGCCTTCACTCCTTTCTGGATCCATTCAGCTCATTCAGTTCAATGCCTCTTAGTCCTTGTCCATGGAGTTGGGGGCCCCCTGCCACACGGAGATGTGGTCTCGCCAGAGGGGGATCGCCCAGTGCAGCTCTTGCCCCAGCCACAGCAGGGACCAGGAGAGCCTCTGAAGCTTGGCAGCCGCGTGGGAACTCCCCTGAGAGCTTGCTGGAGGAGACCAATCAAGCGTCCTGAACGCATCACACCTGCTTTCAATCAGGCCTCCATTGCCTGGCGCCCTGCTGCCAAGAGAGGCTCTTCTCCAAAGGACACAAGGACATTTCCCTCAGCCTCCTGTCTGTGTGTGTGTGTGTCTGTGTGTGTGTGTGTGAGAGAGAGAGAGCGAGAGAGAGAAGGAGAACAGGCGGATGAGCCCAGCTGCCAACACTCTAGCCCCCGAAGGCCCCCATGTATTCCTCGGCACCACACTCCTTCTCACCTACCTGAAGCCGTGATGGGGACGGCTTGACCAGGGCCAGCTGGCGGTCCAATCCCGAGGCTGTGTGTGTCTGGGCGCCTGCCTCTAGGGGACCCCAAGCACGCCAAAGCCCAGGACCTGTTCCAAGCCTTCCAAACCCACTGCCACCCAACCAGGCGGCGAACTCACCTCCAAATCCGGAAGGCACACCTCCGCCCTCCGCCTGACAGGAGGTGTCTCGGAGGAGAGAGTCCCTGGTGCCCAGGAAACACCCACATATCCTCTGGGGGCCTGCTGTGAGTGCGTCCCGCTCAAGCCTCCATCCGCCCCCGACGTGGAGCCTGCGCCTTTGGAGCCTTGCCTCTCCCACCTCTTAGAGCCTCGGAGCTGCACCTGAGGCCGGAAGGGGCTCTGGCGCCCTCGTGTGGACAGAGGCTCGAACAGCCCCTCTCAGGCTTGCCTTCTCTCTCTGGCTCAGCAGGCCCCGGGGGGCTCCTTGGGCTGGGGCCCAGAGGAGGGTGAGGGCTCCAGCCCCCGCCAAGAAGGGCCCTTCCACCGGGGCTCTATCTCCCTCTCTCAAAGGCGTTCTTCGTGCCCATGCCAACCTAGGCCATGCCTCGCCGTGGAAATCCTTAGCTCCAAATCCATCAGGGTGTGCCAGCCTGCACCCGTGTGGATGCAGCCTTGCCCAGATGGACTGAGGAAGATAGGCCTGTAAGGGTGGAACGAGTCGTTTTCCCCCTCCCTCATCCCCCTGCGATCCCATACTCCTTGCCATTCAGTCTTGCCTCGATTCTTTCCTTCTGGCTTGGTTCATCTTGCCAGGTCTCTCTTGCTCCCTTTGTTTTCCAACTCTCTTGACCCCACCTGGAGTGTGCCTCATCTGGAGCCCCATTGGTGCTTCCCAAGGCACAGAGTGTCCCAACCACACAAAACCAACCCAAGCAGCCCTTCTCCCCAGGGGGCCAGAAGGAAGCTCGGCCAGAGCTGTTGTGGATCCGTCAAGAGAGCGGCCTGCAGATGCCCGGCCTGGCTCGAGCTCCCATCATCTCACCAGGTGCAGAGAAAGCAGAGGAGAGCCTCCCTCGGACAGACAAACGGAGGTTCCTGAGCCCTCTGGAGAGACAAGGTCCAGCGCCGGGCACTGCAGCTCTCCCAATTCGCTCTCCCTTTGGGCACCACCCGGGCACCCCTCACAGCCCCTGCATGCGCATCCCAAAACCCAGGCCACGCTGGGATTCCACACTCATCAGCTCCAACACGGAACCCAGGAACGAGAACAGAAACCCACCCACCCAGCCGGCACGTGGGGAGGGGGCCTGAAGAAACACTGCCAAATCCAGATAGCCAGCCACCATCCAGCACCAGACAAAGGAACACCATCACGCATGCCTAGACAAGTCCATACCACAACCAGCTCGAGGCTCCTACTCAGGCCTGTCCCCAGAGGACGCCTCTCAAGGACCACACCTGGGCAGGCTGTAGGAAAGAAGGTGCCTTCACACCGGGTGGGCGTGTATGTCCATTTGTCCAACCACGATGGACCACAGGATCCAGGGCATGCCCAAAAGAACCCTGGAACCACCGTCGGACCCAGCACTACCCCTCACGGCCATAGACCCCGACAAAGGGTCTCTTCTCAGCGTGAAACGCCCCACTCGCTTCAGGCAGCCCTCTTCCCAAGAGCAGCACACGGAAAGACATTCGGGGTCCATGGACAGATGCTTGGCTGAGCAAGCAGCTGTCCTTCTCCCCAACAGAAGCGGACTCAGCAATCCAGCGGCGCAGAAATCGGTGCCATGGGCAGCCCCAGTGTTGCGAAGAGAAACGCTCACACGAAAGGAAAGAGGTCTGGGAGGGAGACACACAGCCCATGGGAAACCCTTTCCCTCTCCCATCTCACCAGGGACACCCAGGAACTGGCTTCCAGGAAAGAAACCCCTGCACTGCCATCCAGATGCTGCTTGCCAAATGGGAGGGCGAGGCTGTGGGAATGCCTGGAATTGGGGAGGTCCGAGATCCAAACCCTTGCCCTTGAGGAGGCTGGCGGGGGGCCCAGATCCCTCCATCCATGGAGCGCAAGCTACGATGTCCAGTCCCTCTTCTGGGAACCCAAGGGAGGAGAAGGGGAGCCAAACAGGTTGGATAGACATGGCCGATGGGATCCCAGTGTTGGGAAAGTGCAATGGATCCACTTCGAGCAGCGCCCCGCGAAAAGGAGTCCTGAACATTCAACCCCAACACATGAGCGTCTCAGCGCTCCCCAGACAAGGTGTCACGCTCGAGAGGGCTGCCCCTGGGGAAAAGAGACGGGCCAAAGGACTCCGTGGATTCCGTCCAGATGGCCTAGCCTAGCCCATCGGACCCGACCGAATTCCCTGGTGAGGACGAAGTGATGAGGACAAAGACCTGCTTCGTTTGGAGTGGATTGACTTCCCCAGGTATTCTCCTGCACCCGTGTGTGGTATGCAGATCCACTCTGCTCGGCAAAAGCATCCACTCCCAGGCTGGGCATCCCCCAGGCGGGCGCTTCCAACCCACTCCCACCCAAGATATGGGCTCAGGAGAGACTTGGGATGCATTTGTCTATCCAGGTCCTAGCTATTGTTTCCTACTCTATCTGCATGCGTATGCGTGTGGGTGTGTTTGGAGAGAGAGAGGGAGGGAGGGAGAATGAGAGAATGAGGGAGAGAACGAGGGCGAGAAGGAGAGAGGAGGGCCTTCACTCCTTTCTGGATCCATTCAGCTCATTCAGTTCAATGCCTCTTAGTCCTTGTCCATGGAGTTGGGGGCCCCCTGCCACACGGAGATGTGGTCTCGCCAGAGGGGGATCGCCCAGTGCAGCTCTTGCCCCAGCCACAGCAGGGACCAGGAGAGCCTCTGAAGCTTGGCAGCCGCGTGGGAACTCCCCTGAGAGCTTGCTGGAGGAGACCAATCAAGCGTCCTGAACGCATCACACCTGCTTTCAATCAGGCCTCCATTGCCTGGCGCCCTGCTGCCAAGAGAGGCTCTTCTCCAAAGGACACAAGGACATTTCCCTCAGCCTCCTGTCTGTGTGTGTGTGTGTCTGTGTGTGTGTGTGTGAGAGAGAGAGAGCGAGAGAGAGAAGGAGAACAGGCGGATGAGCCCAGCTGCCAACACTCTAGCCCCCGAAGGCCCCCATGTATTCCTCGGCACCACACTCCTTCTCACCTACCTGAAGCCGTGATGGGGACGGCTTGACCAGGGCCAGCTGGCGGTCCAATCCCGAGGCTGTGTGTGTCTGGGCGCCTGCCTCTAGGGGACCCCAAGCACGCCAAAGCCCAGGACCTGTTCCAAGCCTTCCAAACCCACTGCCACCCAACCAGGCGGCGAACTCACCTCCAAATCCGGAAGGCACACCTCCGCCCTCCGCCTGACAGGAGGTGTCTCGGAGGAGAGAGTCCCTGGTGCCCAGGAAACACCCACATATCCTCTGGGGGCCTGCTGTGAGTGCGTCCCGCTCAAGCCTCCATCCGCCCCCGACGTGGAGCCTGCGCCTTTGGAGCCTTGCCTCTCCCACCTCTTAGAGCCTCGGAGCTGCACCTGAGGCCGGAAGGGGCTCTGGCGCCCTCGTGTGGACAGAGGCTCGAACAGCCCCTCTCAGGCTTGCCTTCTCTCTCTGGCTCAGCAGGCCCCGGGGGGCTCCTTGGGCTGGGGCCCAGAGGAGGGTGAGGGCTCCAGCCCCCGCCAAGAAGGGCCCTTCCACCGGGGCTCTATCTCCCTCTCTCAAAGGCGTTCTTCGTGCCCATGCCAACCTAGGCCATGCCTCGCCGTGGAAATCCTTAGCTCCAAATCCATCAGGGTGTGCCAGCCTGCACCCGTGTGGATGCAGCCTTGCCCAGATGGACTGAGGAAGATAGGCCTGTAAGGGTGGAACGAGTCGTTTTCCCCCTCCCTCATCCCCCTGCGATCCCATACTCCTTGCCATTCAGTCTTGCCTCGATTCTTTCCTTCTGGCTTGGTTCATCTTGCCAGGTCTCTCTTGCTCCCTTTGTTTTCCAACTCTCTTGACCCCACCTGGAGTGTGCCTCATCTGGAGCCCCATTTGTGCTTCCCAAGGCACAGAGTGTCCCAACCACACAAAACCAACCCAAGCAGCCCTTCTCCCCAGGGGGCCAGAAGGAAGCTCGGCCAGAGCTGTTGTGGATCCGTCAAGAGAGCGGCCTGCAGATGCCCGGCCTGGCTCGAGCTCCCATCATCTCACCAGGTGCAGAGAAAGCAGAGGAGAGCCTCCCTCGGACAGACAAACGGAGGTTCCTGAGCCCTCTGGAGAGACAAGGTCCAGCGCCGGGCACTGCAGCTCTCCCAATTCGCTCTCCCTTTGGGCACCACCCGGGCACCCCTCACAGCCCCTGCATGCGCATCCCAAAACCCAGGCCACGCTGGGATTCCACACTCATCAGCTCCAACACGGAACCCAGGAACGAGAACAGAAACCCACCCACCCAGCCGGCACGTGGGGAGGGGGCCTGAAGAAACACTGCCAAATCCAGATAGCCAGCCACCATCCAGCACCAGACAAAGGAACACCATCACGCATGCCTAGACAAGTCCATACCACAACCAGCTCGAGGCTCCTACTCAGGCCTGTCCCCAGAGGACGCCTCTCAAGGACCACACCTGGGCAGGCTGTAGGAAAGAAGGTGCCTTCACACCGGGTGGGCGTGTATGTCCATTTGTCCAACCACGATGGACCACAGGATCCAGGGCATGCCCAAAAGAACCCTGGAACCACCGTCGGACCCAGCACTACCCCTCACGGCCATAGACCCCGACAAAGGGTCTCTTCTCAGCGTGAAACGCCCCACTCGCTTCAGGCAGCCCTCTTCCCAAGAGCAGCACACGGAAAGACATTCGGGGTCCATGGACAGATGCTTGGCTGAGCAAGCAGCTGTCCTTCTCCCCAACAGAAGCGGACTCAGCAATCCAGCGGCGCAGAAATCGGTGCCATGGGCAGCCCCAGTGTTGCGAAGAGAAACGCTCACACGAAAGGAAAGAGGTCTGGGAGGGAGACACACAGCCCATGGGAAACCCTTTCCCTCTCCCATCTCACCAGGGACACCCAGGAACTGGCTTCCAGGAAAGAAACCCCTGCACTGCCATCCAGATGCTGCTTGCCAAATGGGAGGGCGAGGCTGTGGGAATGCCTGGAATTGGGGAGGTCCGAGATCCAAACCCTTGCCCTTGAGGAGGCTGGCGGGGGGCCCAGATCCCTCCATCCATGGAGCGCAAGCTACGATGTCCAGTCCCTCTTCTGGGAACCCAAGGGAGGAGAAGGGGAGCCAAACAGGTTGGATAGACATGGCCGATGGGATCCCAGTGTTGGGAAAGTGCAATGGATCCACTTCGAGCAGCGCCCCGCGAAAAGGAGTCCTGAACATTCAACCCCAACACATGAGCGTCTCAGCGCTCCCCAGACAAGGTGTCACGCTCGAGAGGGCTGCCCCTGGGGAAAAGAGACGGGCCAAAGGACTCCGTGGATTCCGTCCAGATGGCCTAGCCTAGCCCATCGGACCCGACCGAATTCCCTGGTGAGGACGAAGTGATGAGGACAAAGACCTGCTTCGTTTGGAGTGGATTGACTTCCCCAGGTATTCTCCTGCACCCGTGTGTGGTATGCAGATCCACTCTGCTCGGCAAAAGCATCCACTCCCAGGCTGGGCATCCCCCAGGCGGGCGCTTCCAACCCACTCCCACCCAAGATATGGGCTCAGGAGAGACTTGGGATGCATTTGTCTATCCAGGTCCTAGCTATTGTTTCCTACTCTATCTGCATGCGTATGCGTGTGGGTGTGTTTGGAGAGAGAGAGGGAGGGAGGGAGAATGAGAGAATGAGGGAGAGAACGAGGGCGAGAAGGAGAGAGGAGGACCTTCACTCCTTTCTGGATCCATTCAGCTCATTCAGTTCAATGCCTCTTAGTCCTTGTCCATGGAGTTGGGGGCCCCCTGCCACACGGAGATGTGGTCTCGCCAGAGGGGGATCGCCCAGTGCAGCTCTTGCCCCAGCCACAGCAGGGACCAGGAGAGCCTCTGAAGCTTGGCAGCCGCGTGGGAACTCCCCTGAGAGCTTGCTGGAGGAGACCAATCAAGCGTCCTGAACGCATCACACCTGCTTTCAATCAGGCCTCCATTGCCTGGCGCCCTGCTGCCAAGAGAGGCTCTTCTCCAAAGGACACAAGGACATTTCCCTCAGCCTCCTGTCTGTGTGTGTGTGTGTCTGTGTGTGTGTGTGTGAGAGAGAGAGAGCGAGAGAGAGAAGGAGAACAGGCGGATGAGCCCAGCTGCCAACACTCTAGCCCCCGAAGGCCCCCATGTATTCCTCGGCACCACACTCCTTCTCACCTACCTGAAGCCGTGATGGGGACGGCTTGACCAGGGCCAGCTGGCGGTCCAATCCCGAGGCTGTGTGTGTCTGGGCGCCTGCCTCTAGGGGACCCCAAGCACGCCAAAGCCCAGGACCTGTTCCAAGCCTTCCAAACCCACTGCCACCCAACCAGGCGGCGAACTCACCTCCAAATCCGGAAGGCACACCTCCGCCCTCCGCCTGACAGGAGGTGTCTCGGAGGAGAGAGTCCCTGGTGCCCAGGAAACACCCACATATCCTCTGGGGGCCTGCTGTGAGTGCGTCCCGCTCAAGCCTCCATCCGCCCCCGACGTGGAGCCTGCGCCTTTGGAGCCTTGCCTCTCCCACCTCTTAGAGCCTCGGAGCTGCACCTGAGGCCGGAAGGGGCTCTGGCGCCCTCGTGTGGACAGAGGCTCGAACAGCCCCTCTCAGGCTTGCCTTCTCTCTCTGGCTCAGCAGGCCCCGGGGGGCTCCTTGGGCTGGGGCCCAGAGGAGGGTGAGGGCTCCAGCCCCCGCCAAGAAGGGCCCTTCCACCGGGGCTCTATCTCCCTCTCTCAAAGGCGTTCTTCGTGCCCATGCCAACCTAGGCCATGCCTCGCCGTGGAAATCCTTAGCTCCAAATCCATCAGGGTGTGCCAGCCTGCACCCGTGTGGATGCAGCCTTGCCCAGATGGACTGAGGAAGATAGGCCTGTAAGGGTGGAACGAGTCGTTTTCCCCCTCCCTCATCCCCCTGCGATCCCATACTCCTTGCCATTCAGTCTTGCCTCGATTCTTTCCTTCTGGCTTGGTTCATCTTGCCAGGTCTCTCTTGCTCCCTTTGTTTTCCAACTCTCTTGACCCCACCTGGAGTGTGCCTCATCTGGAGCCCCATTGGTGCTTCCCAAGGCACAGAGTGTCCCAACCACACAAAACCAACCCAAGCAGCCCTTCTCCCCAGGGGGCCAGAAGGAAGCTCGGCCAGAGCTGTTGTGGATCCGTCAAGAGAGCGGCCTGCAGATGCCCGGCCTGGCTCGAGCTCCCATCATCTCACCAGGTGCAGAGAAAGCAGAGGAGAGCCTCCCTCGGACAGACAAACGGAGGTTCCTGAGCCCTCTGGAGAGACAAGGTCCAGCGCCGGGCACTGCAGCTCTCCCAATTCGCTCTCCCTTTGGGCACCACCCGGGCACCCCTCACAGCCCCTGCATGCGCATCCCAAAACCCAGGCCACGCTGGGATTCCACACTCATCAGCTCCAACACGGAACCCAGGAACGAGAACAGAAACCCACCCACCCAGCCGGCACGTGGGGAGGGGGCCTGAAGAAACACTGCCAAATCCAGATAGCCAGCCACCATCCAGCACCAGACAAAGGAACACCATCACGCATGCCTAGAGAAGTCCATACCACAACCAGCTCGAGGCTCCTACTCAGGCCTGTCCCCTGAGGACGCCTCTCAAGGACCACCCCTGGGCAGGCTGTAGGAAAGAAGGTGCCTTCACACCGGGTGGGCGTGTATGTCCATTTGTCCAACCACGATAGACCACAGGATCCAGGGCATGCCCAAAGAACCCTGGAACCACCGTCGGACCCAGCACTACCCCTCACGGCCATAGACCCCGACAAAGGGTCTCTTCTCAGCGTGAAACGCCCCACTCGCTTCAGGCAGCCCTCTTCCCAAGAGCAGCACACGGAAAGACATTCGGGGTCCATGGACAGATGCTTGGCTGAACAAGCAGCTGTCCTTCTCCCCAACAGAAGCGGACTCAGCAATCCAGCGTCGCAGAAATGGGTGCCATGGGCAGCCCCAGTGTTGCGAAGAGAAACGCTCACACGAAAGGAAAGAGGTCTGGGAGGGAGACACACAGCCCATGGGAAACCCCTTCCCTCTCCCATCTCACCAGGGACACCCAGGAACTGGCTTCCAGGAAAGAAACCCCTGCACTGCCATCCAGATGCTGCTTGCCTAATGGGAGGGCGAGGCTGTGGGAATGCCTGGAATTGGGGAGGTCCGAGATCCAAACCCTTGCCCTTGAGGAGGCTGGCGGGGGGCCCAGATCCCTCCATCCATGGAGCGCAAGCTACGATGTCCAGTCCCTCTTCTGGGAACCCAAGGGAGGAGAAGGGGAGCCAAACAGGTTGGATAGACATGGCCGATGGGATCCCAGTGTTGGGAAAGTGCAATGGATCCACTTCGAGCAGCGCCCCGCGAAAAGGAGTCCTGAACATTCAACCCCAACACATGAGCGTCTCAGCGCTCCCCAGACAAGGTGTCACGCTCGAGAGGGCTGCCCCTGGGGAAAAGAGACGGGCCGAAGGACTCCGTGGATTCCGTCCAGACGGCCTAGCCTAGCCCATCGGACTCGACCGAATTCCCTGGTGAGGACGAAGTGATGAGGACAAAGACCTGCTTCGTTTGGAGTGGATTGACTTCCCCAGGTATTCTCCTGCACCCGTGTGTGGTATGCAGATCCACTCTGCTCGGCAAAAGCATCCACTCCCAGGCTGGGCATCCCCCAGGCGGGCGCTTCCAACCCACTCCCACACAAGATATGGGCTCAGGAGAGACTTGGGATGCATTTGTCTATCCAGGTCCTAGCTATTGTTTCCTACTCTATCTGCATGCGTATGCGTGTGGGTGTGTTTGGAGAGAGAGAGGGAGGGAGGGAGAATGAGAGAATGAGGGAGAGAACGAGGGCGAGAAGGAGAGAGGAGGACCTTCACTCCTTTCTGGATCCATTCAGCTCATTCAGTTCAATGCCTCTTAGTCCTTGTCCATGGAGTTGGGGGCCCCCTGCCACACGGAGATGTGGTCTCGCCAGAGGGGGATCGCCCAGTGCAGCTCTTGCCCCAGCCACAGCAGGGACCAGGAGAGCCTCTGAAGCTTGGCAGCCGCGTGGGAACTCCCCTGAGAGCTTGCTGGAGGAGACCAATCAAGCGTCCTGAACGCATCACACCTGCTTTCAATCAGGCCTCCATTGCCTGGCGCCCTGCTGCCAAGAGAGGCTCTTCTCCAAAGGACACAAGGACATTTCCCTCAGCCTCCTGTCTGTGTGTGTGTGTGTGAGAGAGAGAGAGCGAGAGAGAGAAGGAGAACAGGCGGATGAGCCCAGCTGCCAACACTCTAGCCCCCGAAGGCCCCCATGTATTCCTCGGCACCACACTCCTTCTCACCTACCTGAAGCCGTGATGGGGACGGCTTGACCAGGGCCAGCTGGCGGTCCAATCCCGAGGCTGTGTGTGTCTGGGCGCCTGCCTCTAGGGGACCCCAAGCACGCCAAAGCCCAGGACCTGTTCCAAGCCTTCCAAACCCACTGCCACCCAACCAGGCGGCGAACTCACCTCCAAATCCGGAAGGCACACCTCCGCCCTCCGCCTGACAGGAGGTGTCTCGGAGGAGAGAGTCCCTGGTGCCCAGGAAACACCCACATATCCTCTGGGGGCCTGCTGTGAGTGCGTCCCGCTCAAGCCTCCATCCGCCCCCGACGTGGAGCCTGCGCCTTTGGAGCCTTGCCACTCCCACCTCTTAGAGCCTCGGAGCTGCACCTGAGACCGGAAGGGGCTCTGGCGCCCTCGTGTGGACAGAGGCTCGAACAGCCCCTCTCAGGCTTGCCTTCTCTCTCTGGCTCAGCAGGCCCCGGGGGGCTCCTTGGGCTGGGGCCCAGAGGAGGGTGAGGGCTCCAGCCCCCGCCAAGAAGGGCCCTTCCACCGGGGCTCTATCTCCCTCTCTTAAAGGCGTTCTTCGTGCCCATGCCAACCTAGGCCATGCCTCGCCGTGGAAATCCTTACCTCCAAATCCATCAGGGTGTGCCAGCCTGCACCCGTGTGGATGCAGCCTTGCCCAGATGGACTGAGGAAGATAGGCCTGTAAGGGTGGAACGAGTCGTTTTCCCCCTCCCTCATCCCCCTGCGATCCCATACTCCTTGCCATTCAGTCTTGCCTCGATTCTTTCCTTCTGGCTTGGTTCATCTTGCCAGGTCTCTCTTGCTCCCTTTGTTTTCCAACTCTCTTGACCCCACCTGGAGTGTGCCTCATCTGGAGCCCCATTGGTGCTTCCCAAGGCACAGAGTGTCCCAACCACACAAAACCAACCCAAGCAGCCCTTCTCCCCAGGGGGCCAGAAGGAAGCTCGGCCAGAGCTGTTGTGGATCCGTCAAGAGAGCGGCCTGCAGATGCCCGGCCTGGCTCGAGCTCCCATCATCTCAGCAGGTGCAGAGAAAGCAGAGGAGAGCCTTCATCGGACAGACAAACGGAGGTTCCTGAGCCCTCTGGAGAGACAAGGTCCAGCGCCGGGCACTGCAGCTCTCCCAATTCGCTCTCCCTTTGGGCACCACCCGGGCAACCCTCACAGCCCCTGCATGCGCATCCCAAAACCCAGGCCACGCTGGGATTCCACACTCATCAGCTCCAACACGGAACCCAGGAACGAGAACAGAAACCCACCCACCCAGCCGGCACGTGGGGAGGGGGCCTGAAGAAACACTGCCAAATCCAGATAGCCAGCCACCATCCAGCACCAGACAAAGGAACACCATCACGCATGCCTAGAGAAGTCCATACCACAACCAGCTCGAGGCTCCTACTCAGGCCTGTCCCCTGAGGACGCCTCTCAAGGACCACCCCTGGGCAGGCTGTAGGAAAGAAGGTGCCTTCACACCGGGTGGGCGTGTATGTCCATTTGTCCAACCACGATAGACCACAGGATCCAGGGCATGCCGAAAAGACCCCTGGAACCACCGTCGGACCCAGCACTACCCCTCACGGCCATAGACCCCGACAAAGGGTCTCTTCTCAGCGTGAAACGCCCCACTCGCTTCAGGCAGCCCTCTTCCCAAGAGCAGCACACGGAAAGACATTCGGGGTCCATGGACAGATGCTTGGCTGAGCAAGCAGCTGTCCTTCTCCCCAACAGAAGGGGACTCAGCAATCCAGCGGCGCAGAAATGGGTGCCATGGGCAGCCCCAGTGTTGCGAAGAGAAACGCTCACACGAAAGGAAAGAGGTCTGGGAGGGAGACACACAGCCCATGGGAAACCCCTTCCCTCTCCCATCTCACCAGGGACACCCAGGAACTGGCTTCCAGGAAAGAAACCCCTGCACTGCCATCCAGATGCTGCTTGCCAAATGGGAGGGCGAGGCTGTGGGAATGCCTGGAATTGGGGAGGTCCGAGATCCAAACCCTTGCCCTTGAGGAGGCTGGCGGGGGGCCCAGATCCCTCCATCCATGGAGCGCAAGCTACGATGTCCAGTCCCTCTTCTGGGAACCCAAGGGAGGAGAAGGGGAGCCAAACAGGTTGGATAGACATGGCCGATGGGATCCCAGTGTTGGGAAAGTGCAATGGATCCACTTCGAGCAGCGCCCCGCGAAAAGGAGTCCTGAACATTCAACCCCAACACATGAGCGTCTCAGCGCTCCCCAGACAAGGTGTCACGCTCGAGAGGGCTGCCCCTGGGGAAAAGAGACGGGCCGAAGGACTCCGTGGATTCCGTCCAGATGGCCTAGCCTAGCCCATCGGACCCGACCGAATTCCCTGGTGAGGACGAAGTGATGAGGACAAAGACCTGCTTCGTTTGGAGTGGATTGACTTCCCCAGGTATTCTCCTGCACCCGTGTGTGGTATGCAGATCCACTCTGCTCGGCAAAAGCATCCACTCCCAGGCTGGGCATCCCCCAGGCGGGCGCTTCCAACCCACTCCCACCCAAGATATGGGCTCAGGAGAGACTTGGGATGCATTTGTCTATCCAGGTCCTAGCTATTGTTTCCTACTCTATCTGCATGCGTATGCGTGTGGGTGTGTTTGGAGAGAGAGAGGGAGGGAGGGAGAATGAGAGAATGAGGGAGAGAACGAGGGCGAGAAGGAGAGAGGAGGGCCTTCACTCCTTTCTGGATCCATTCAGCTCATTCAGTTCAATGCCTCTTAGTCCTTGTCCATGGAGTTGGGGGCCCCCTGCCACACGGAGATGTGGTCTCGCCAGAGGGGGATCGCCCAGTGCAGCTCTTGCCCCAGCCACAGCAGGGACCAGGAGAGCCTCTGAAGCTTGGCAGCCGCGTGGGAACTCCCCTGAGAGCTTGCTGGAGGAGACCAATCAAGCGTCCTGAACGCATCACACCTGCTTTCAATCAGGCCTCCATTGCCTGGCGCCCTGCTGCCAAGAGAGGCTCTTCTCCAAAGGACACAAGGACATTTCCCTCAGCCTCCTGTCTGTGTGTGTGTGTGTCTGTGTGTGTGTGTGTGAGAGAGAGAGAGCGAGAGAGAGAAGGAGAACAGGCGGATGAGCCCAGCTGCCAACACTCTAGCCCCCGAAGGCCCCCATGTATTCCTCGGCACCACACTCCTTCTCACCTACCTGAAGCCGTGATGGGGACGGCTTGACCAGGGCCAGCTGGCGGTCCAATCCCGAGGCTGTGTGTGTCTGGGCGCCTGCCTCTAGGGGACCCCAAGCACGCCAAAGCCCAGGACCTGTTCCAAGCCTTCCAAACCCACTGCCACCCAACCAGGCGGCGAACTCACCTCCAAATCCGGAAGGCACACCTCCGCCCTCCGCCTGACAGGAGGTGTCTCGGAGGAGAGAGTCCCTGGTGCCCAGGAAACACCCACATATCCTCTGGGGGCCTGCTGTGAGTGCGTCCCGCTCAAGCCTCCATCCACCCCCGACGTGGAGCCTGCGCCTTTGGAGCCTTGCCTCTCCCACCTCTTAGAGCCTCGGAGCTGCACCTGAGGCCGGAAGGGGCTCTGGCGCCCTCGTGTGGACAGAGGCTCGAACAGCCCCTCTCAGGCTTGCCTTCTCTCTCTGGCTCAGCAGGCCCCGGGGGGCTCCTTGGGCTGGGGCCCAGAGGAGGGTGAGGGCTCCAGCCCCCGCCAAGAAGGGCCCTTCCACCGGGGCTCTATCTCCCTCTCTTAAAGGCGTTCTTCGTGCCCATGCCAACCTAGGCCATGCCTCGCCGTGGAAATCCTTAGCTCCAAATCCATCAGGGTGTGCCAGCCTGCACCCGTGTGGATGCAGCCTTGCCCAGATGGACTGAGGAAGATAGGCCTGTAAGGGTGGAACGAGTCGTTTTCCCCCTCCCTCATCCCCCTGCGATCCCATACTCCTTGCCATTCAGTCTTGCCTCGATTCTTTCCTTCTGGCTTGGTTCATCTTGCCAGGTCTCTCTTGCTCCCTTTGTTTTCCAACTCTCTTGACCCCACCTGGAGTGTGCCTCATCTGGAGCCCCATTTGTGCTTCCCAAGGCACAGAGTGTCCCAAGCACACAAAACCAACCCAAGCAGCCCTTCTCCCCAGGGGGCCCGAAGGAAGCTCAGCCAGAGCTGTTGTGGATCCGTCAAGAGAGCGGCCTGCAGATGCCCGGCCTGGCTCGAGCTCCCATCATCTCACCAGGTGCAGAGAAAGCAGAGGAGAGCCTCCCTCGGACAGACAAACGGAGGTTCCTGAGCCCTCTGGAGAGACAAGGTCCAGCGCCGGGCACTGCAGCTCTCCCAATTCGCTCTCCCTTTGGGCACCACCCGGGCACCCCTCACAGCCCCTGCATGCGCATCCCAAAACCCAGGCCACGCTGGGATTCCACACTCATCAGCTCCAACACGGAACCCAGGAACGAGAACAGAAACCCACCCACCCAGCCGGCACGTGGGGAGGGGGCCTGAAGAAACACTGCCAAATCCAGATAGCCAGCCACCATCCAGCACCAGACAAAGGAACACCATCACGCATGCCTAGACAAGTCCATACCACAACCAGCTCGAGGCTCCTACTCAGGCCTGTCCCCAGAGGACGCCTCTCAAGGACCACACCTGGGCAGGCTGTAGGAAAGAAGGTGCCTTCACACCGGGTGGGCGTGTATGTCCATTTGTCCAACCACGATGGACCACAGGATCCAGGGCATGCCCAAAAGAACCCTGGAACCACCGTCGGACCCAGCACTACCCCTCACGGCCATAGACCCCGACAAAGGGTCTCTTCTCAGCGTGAAACGCCCCACTCGCTTCAGGAAGCCCTCTTCCCAAGAGCAGCACACGGAAAGACATTCGGGGTCCATGGACAGATGCTTGGCTGAGCAAGCAGCTGTCCTTCTCCCCAACAGAAGCGGACTCAGCAATCCAGCGGCGCAGAAATCGGTGCCATGGGCAGCCCAGTGTTGCGAAGAGAAACGCTCACACGAAAGGAAAGAGGTCTGGGAGGGAGACACACAGCCCATGGGAAACCCTTTCCCTCTCCCATCTCACCAGGGACACCCAGGAACTGGCTTCCAGGAAAGAAACCCCTGCACTGCCATCCAGATGCTGCTTGCCAAATGGGAGGGCGAGGCTGTGGGAATGCCTGGAATTGGGGAGGTCCGAGATCCAAACCCTTGCCCTTGAGGAGGCTGGCGGGGGGCCCAGATCCCTCCATCCATGGAGCGCAAGCTACGATGTCCAGTCCCTCTTCTGGGAACCCAAGGGAGGAGAAGGGGAGCCAAACAGGTTGGATAGACATGGCCGATGGGATCCCAGTGTTGGGAAAGTGCAATGGATCCACTTCGAGCAGCGCCCCGCGAAAAGGAGTCCTGAACATTCAACCCCAACACATGAGCGTCTCAGCGCTCCCCAGACAAGGTGTCACGCTCGAGAGGGCTGCCCCTGGGGAAAAGAGACGGGCCAAAGGACTCCGTGGATTCCGTCCAGATGGCCTAGCCTAGCCCATCGGACCCGACCGAATTCCCTGGTGAGGACGAAGTGATGAGGACAAAGACCTGCTTCGTTTGGAGTGGATTGACTTCCCCAGGTATTCTCCTGCACCCGTGTGTGGTATGCAGATCCACTCTGCTCGGCAAAAGCATCCACTCCCAGGCTGGGCATCCCCCAGGCGGGCGCTTCCAACCCACTCCCACCCAAGATATGGGCTCAGGAGAGACTTGGGATGCATTTGTCTATCCAGGTCCTAGCTATTGTTTCCTACTCTATCTGCATGCGTATGCGTGTGGGTGTGTTTGGAGAGAGAGAGGGAGGGAGGGAGAATGAGAGAATGAGGGAGAGAACGAGGGCGAGAAGGAGAGAGGAGGGCCTTCACTCCTTTCTGGATCCATTCAGCTCATTCAGTTCAATGCCTCTTAGTCCTTGTCCATGGAGTTGGGGGCCCCCTGCCACACGGAGATGTGGTCTCGCCAGAGGGGGATCGCCCAGTGCAGCTCTTGCCCCAGCCACAGCAGGGACCAGGAGAGCCTCTGAAGCTTGGCAGCCGCGTGGGAACTCCCCTGAGAGCTTGCTGGAGGAGACCAATCAAGCGTCCTGAACGCATCACACCTGCTTTCAATCAGGCCTCCATTGCCTGGCGCCCTGCTGCCAAGAGAGGCTCTTCTCCAAAGGACACAAGGACATTTCCCTCAGCCTCCTGTCTGTGTGTGTGTGTGTCTGTGTGTGTGTGTGTGAGAGAGAGAGAGCGAGAGAGAGAAGGAGAACAGGCGGATGAGCCCAGCTGCCAACACTCTAGCCCCCGAAGGCCCCCATGTATTCCTCGGCACCACACTCCTTCTCACCTACCTGAAGCCGTGATGGGGACGGCTTGACCAGGGCCAGCTGGCGGTCCAATCCCGAGGCTGTGTGTGTCTGGGCGCCTGCCTCTAGGGGACCCCAAGCACGCCAAAGCCCAGGACCTGTTCCAAGCCTTCCAAACCCACTGCCACCCAACCAGGCGGCGAACTCACCTCCAAATCCGGAAGGCACACCTCCGCCCTCCGCCTGACAGGAGGTGTCTCGGAGGAGAGAGTCCCTGGTGCCCAGGAAACACCCACATATCCTCTGGGGGCCTGCTGTGAGTGCGTCCCGCTCAAGCCTCCATCCGCCCCCGACGTGGAGCCTGCGCCTTTGGAGCCTTGCCTCTCCCACCTCTTAGAGCCTCGGAGCTGCACCTGAGGCCGGAAGGGGCTCTGGCGCCCTCGTGTGGACAGAGGCTCGAACAGCCCCTCTCAGGCTTGCCTTCTCTCTCTGGCTCAGCAGGCCCCGGGGGGCTCCTTGGGCTGGGGCCCAGAGGAGGGTGAGGGCTCCAGCCCCCGCCAAGAAGGGCCCTTCCACCGGGGCTCTATCTCCCTCTCTCAAAGGCGTTCTTCGTGCCCATGCCAACCTAGGCCATGCCTCGCCGTGGAAATCCTTAGCTCCAAATCCATCAGGGTGTGCCAGCCTGCACCCGTGTGGATGCAGCCTTGCCCAGATGGACTGAGGAAGATAGGCCTGTAAGGGTGGAACGAGTCGTTTTCCCCCTCCCTCATCCCCCTGCGATCCCATACTCCTTGCCATTCAGTCTTGCCTCGATTCTTTCCTTCTGGCTTGGTTCATCTTGCCAGGTCTCTCTTGCTCCCTTTGTTTTCCAACTCTCTTGACCCCACCTGGAGTGTGCCTCATCTGGAGCCCCATTGGTGCTTCCCAAGGCACAGAGTGTCCCAACCACACAAAACCAACCCAAGCAGCCCTTCTCCCCAGGGGGCCAGAAGGAAGCTCGGCCAGAGCTGTTGTGGATCCGTCAAGAGAGCGGCCTGCAGATGCCCGGCCTGGCTCGAGCTCCCATCATCTCACCAGGTGCAGAGAAAGCAGAGGAGAGCCTCCCTCGGACAGACAAACGGAGGTTCCTGAGCCCTCTGGAGAGACAAGGTCCAGCGCCGGGCACTGCAGCTCTCCCAATTCGCTCTCCCTTTGGGCACCACCCGGGCACCCCTCACAGCCCCTGCATGCGCATCCCAAAACCCAGGCCACGCTGGGATTCCACACTCATCAGCTCCAACACGGAACCCAGGAACGAGAACAGAAACCCACCCACCCAGCCGGCACGTGGGGAGGGGGCCTGAAGAAACACTGCCAAATCCAGATAGCCAGCCACCATCCAGCACCAGACAAAGGAACACCATCACGCATGCCTAGACAAGTCCATACCACAACCAGCTCGAGGCTCCTACTCAGGCCTGTCCCCAGAGGACGCCTCTCAAGGACCACACCTGGGCAGGCTGTAGGAAAGAAGGTGCCTTCACACCGGGTGGGCGTGTATGTCCATTTGTCCAACCACGATGGACCACAGGATCCAGGGCATGCCCAAAAGAACCCTGGAACCACCGTCGGACCCAGCACTACCCCTCACGGCCATAGACCCCGACAAAGGGTCTCTTCTCAGCGTGAAACGCCCCACTCGCTTCAGGCAGCCCTCTTCCCAAGAGCAGCACACGGAAAGACATTCGGGGTCCATGGACAGATGCTTGGCTGAGCAAGCAGCTGTCCTTCTCCCCAACAGAAGCGGACTCAGCAATCCAGCGGCGCAGAAATGGGTGCCATGGGCAGCCCCAGTGTTGCGAAGAGAAACGCTCACACGAAAGGAAAGAGGTCTGGGAGGGAGACACACAGCCCATGGGAAACCCTTTCCCTCTCACATCTCACCAGGGACACCCAGGAACTGGCTTCCAGGAAAGAAACCCCTGCACTGCCATCCAGATGCTGCTTGCCAAATGGGAGGGCGAGGCTGTGGGAATGCCTGGAATTGGGGAGGTCCGAGATCCAAACCCTTGCCCTTGAGGAGGCTGGCGGGGGGCCCAGATCCCTCCATCCATGGAGCGCAAGCTACGATGTCCAGTCCCTCTTCTGGGAACCCAAGGGAGGAGAAGGGGAGCCAAACAGGTTGGATAGACATGGCCGATGGGATCCCAGTGTTGGGAAAGTGCAATGGATCCACTTCGAGCAGCGCCCCGCGAAAAGGAGTCCTGAACATTCAACCCCAACACATGAGCGTCTCAGCGCTCCCCAGACAAGGTGTCACGCTCGAGAGGGCTGCCCCTGGGGAAAAGAGACGGGCCAAAGGACTCCGTGGATTCCGTCCAGATGGCCTAGCCTAGCCCATCGGACCCGACCGAATTCCCTGGTGAGGACGAAGTGATGAGGACAAAGACCTGCTTCGTTTGGAGTGGATTGACTTCCCCAGGTATTCTCCTGCACCCGTGTGTGGTATGCAGATCCACTCTGCTCGGCAAAAGCATCCACTCCCAGGCTGGGCATCCCCCAGGCGGGCGCTTCCAACCCACTCCCACCCAAGATATGGGCTCAGGAGAGACTTGGGATGCATTTGTCTATCCAGGTCCTAGCTATTGTTTCCTACTCTATCTGCATGCGTATGCGTGTGGGTGTGTTTGGAGAGAGAGAGGGAGGGAGGGAGAATGAGAGAATGAGGGAGAGAACGAGGGCGAGAAGGAGAGAGGAGGACCTTCACTCCTTTCTGGATCCATTCAGCTCATTCAGTTCAATGCCTCTTAGTCCTTGTCCATGGAGTTGGGGGCCCCCTGCCACACGGAGATGTGGTCTCGCCAGAGGGGGATCGCCCAGTGCAGCTCTTGCCCCAGCCACAGCAGGGACCAGGAGAGCCTCTGAAGCTTGGCAGCCGCGTGGGAACTCCCCTGAGAGCTTGCTGGAGGAGACCAATCAAGCGTCCTGAACGCATCACACCTGCTTTCAATCAGGCCTCCATTGCCTGGCGCCCTGCTGCCAAGAGAGGCTCTTCTCCAAAGGACACAAGGACATTTCCCTCAGCCTCCTGTCTGTGTGTGTGTGTGTCTGTGTGTGTGTGTGTGAGAGAGAGAGAGCGAGAGAGAGAAGGAGAACAGGCGGATGAGCCCAGCTGCCAACACTCTAGCCCCCGAAGGCCCCCATGTATTCCTCGGCACCACACTCCTTCTCACCTACCTGAAGCCGTGATGGGGACGGCTTGACCAGGGCCAGCTGGCGGTCCAATCCCGAGGCTGTGTGTGTCTGGGCGCCTGCCTCTAGGGGACCCCAAGCACGCCAAAGCCCAGGACCTGTTCCAAGCCTTCCAAACCCACTGCCACCCAACCAGGCGGCGAACTCACCTCCAAATCCGGAAGGCACACCTCCGCCCTCCGCCTGACAGGAGGTGTCTCGGAGGAGAGAGTCCCTGGTGCCCAGGAAACACCCACATATCCTCTGGGGGCCTGCTGTGAGTGCGTCCCGCTCAAGCCTCCATCCGCCCCCGACGTGGAGCCTGCGCCTTTGGAGCCTTGCCTCTCCCACCTCTTAGAGCCTCGGAGCTGCACCTGAGGCCGGAAGGGGCTCTGGCGCCCTCGTGTGGACAGAGGCTCGAACAGCCCCTCTCAGGCTTGCCTTCTCTCTCTGGCTCAGCAGGCCCCGGGGGGCTCCTTGGGCTGGGGCCCAGAGGAGGGTGAGGGCTCCAGCCCCCGCCAAGAAGGGCCCTTCCACCGGGGCTCTATCTCCCTCTCTTAAAGGCGTTCTTCGTGCCCATGCCAACCTAGGCCATGCCTCGCCGTGGAAATCCTTAGCTCCAAATCCATCAGGGTGTGCCAGCCTGCACCCGTGTGGATGCAGCCTTGCCCAGATGGACTGAGGAAGATAGGCCTGTAAGGGTGGAACGAGTCGTTTTCCCCCTCCCTCATCCCCCTGCGATCCCATACTCCTTGCCATTCAGTCTTGCCTCGATTCTTTCCTTCTGGCTTGGTTCATCTTGCCAGGTCTCTCTTGCTCCCTTTGTTTTCCAACTCTCTTGACCCCACCTGGAGTGTGCCTCATCTGGAGCCCCATTGGTGCTTCCCAAGGCACAGAGTGTCCCAACCACACAAAACCAACCCAAGCAGCCCTTCTCCCCAGGGGGCCAGAAGGAAGCTCGGCCAGAGCTGTTGTGGATCCGTCAAGAGAGCGGCCTGCAGATGCCCGGCCTGGCTCGAGCTCCCATCATCTCACCAGGTGCAGAGAAAGCAGAGGAGAGCCTCCCTCGGACAGACAAACGGAGGTTCCTGAGCCCTCTGGAGAGACAAGGTCCAGCGCCGGGCACTGCAGCTCTCCCAATTCGCTCTCCCTTTGGGCACCACCCGGGCACCCCTCACAGCCCCTGCATGCGCATCCCAAAACCCAGGCCACGCTGGGATTCCACACTCATCAGCTCCAACACGGAACCCAGGAACGAGAACAGAAACCCACCCACCCAGCCGGCACGTGGGGAGGGGGCCTGAAGAAACACTGCCAAATCCAGATAGCCAGCCACCATCCAGCACCAGACAAAGGAACACCATCACGCATGCCTAGACAAGTCCATACCACAACCAGCTCGAGGCTCCTACTCAGGCCTGTCCCCAGAGGACGCCTCTCAAGGACCACACCTGGGCAGGCTGTAGGAAAGAAGGTGCCTTCACACCGGGTGGGCGTGTATGTCCATTTGTCCAACCACGATGGACCACAGGATCCAGGGCATGCCCAAAAGAACCCTGGAACCACCGTCGGACCCAGCACTACCCCTCACGGCCATAGACCCCGACAAAGGGTCTCTTCTCAGCGTGAAACGCCCCACTCGCTTCAGGCAGCCCTCTTCCCAAGAGCAGCACACGGAAAGACATTCGGGGTCCATGGACAGATGCTTGGCTGAGCAAGCAGCTGTCCTTCTCCCCAACAGAAGCGGACTCAGCAATCCAGCGGCGCAGAAATCGGTGCCATGGGCAGCCCCAGTGTTGCGAAGAGAAACGCTCACACGAAAGGAAAGAGGTCTGGGAGGGAGACACACAGCCCATGGGAAACCCTTTCCCTCTCCCATCTCACCAGGGACACCCAGGAACTGGCTTCCAGGAAAGAAACCCCTGCACTGCCATCCAGATGCTGCTTGCCAAATGGGAGGGCGAGGCTGTGGGAATGCCTGGAATTGGGGAGGTCCGAGATCCAAACCCTTGCCCTTGAGGAGGCTGGCGGGGGGCCCAGATCCCTCCATCCATGGAGCGCAAGCTACGATGTCCAGTCCCTCTTCTGGGAACCCAAGGGAGGAGAAGGGGAGCCAAACAGGTTGGATAGACATGGCCGATGGGATCCCAGTGTTGGGAAAGTGCAATGGATCCACTTCGAGCAGCGCCCCGCGAAAAGGAGTCCTGAACATTCAACCCCAACACATGAGCGTCTCAGCGCTCCCCAGACAAGGTGTCACGCTCGAGAGGGCTGCCCCTGGGGAAAAGAGACGGGCCAAAGGACTCCGTGGATTCCGTCCAGATGGCCTAGCCTAGCCCATCGGACCCGACCGAATTCCCTGGTGAGGACGAAGTGATGAGGACAAAGACCTGCTTCGTTTGGAGTGGATTGACTTCCCCAGGTATTCTCCTGCACCCGTGTGTGGTATGCAGATCCACTCTGCTCGGCAAAAGCATCCACTCCCAGGCTGGGCATCCCCCAGGCGGGCGCTTCCAACCCACTCCCACCCAAGATATGGGCTCAGGAGAGACTTGGGATGCATTTGTCTATCCAGGTCCTAGCTATTGTTTCCTACTCTATCTGCATGCGTATGCGTGTGGGTGTGTTTGGAGAGAGAGAGGGAGGGAGGGAGAATGAGAGAATGAGGGAGAGAACGAGGGCGAGAAGGAGAGAGGAGGACCTTCACTCCTTTCTGGATCCATTCAGCTCATTCAGTTCAATGCCTCTTAGTCCTTGTCCATGGAGTTGGGGGCCCCCTGCCACACGGAGATGTGGTCTCGCCAGAGGGGGATCGCCCAGTGCAGCTCTTGCCCCAGCCACAGCAGGGACCAGGAGAGCCTCTGAAGCTTGGCAGCCGCGTGGGAACTCCCCTGAGAGCTTGCTGGAGGAGACCAATCAAGCGTCCTGAACGCATCACACCTGCTTTCAATCAGGCCTCCATTGCCTGGCGCCCTGCTGCCAAGAGAGGCTCTTCTCCAAAGGACACAAGGACATTTCCCTCAGCCTCCTGTCTGTGTGTGTGTGTGTCTGTGTGTGTGTGTGTGAGAGAGAGAGAGCGAGAGAGAGAAGGAGAACAGGCGGATGAGCCCAGCTGCCAACACTCTAGCCCCCGAAGGCCCCCATGTATTCCTCGGCACCACACTCCTTCTCACCTACCTGAAGCCGTGATGGGGACGGCTTGACCAGGGCCAGCTGGCGGTCCAATCCCGAGGCTGTGTGTGTCTGGGCGCCTGCCTCTAGGGGACCCCAAGCACGCCAAAGCCCAGGACCTGTTCCAAGCCTTCCAAACCCACTGCCACCCAACCAGGCGGCGAACTCACCTCCAAATCCGGAAGGCACACCTCCGCCCTCCGCCTGACAGGAGGTGTCTCGGAGGAGAGAGTCCCTGGTGCCCAGGAAACACCCACATATCCTCTGGGGGCCTGCTGTGAGTGCGTCCCGCTCAAGCCTCCATCCGCCCCCGACGTGGAGCCTGCGCCTTTGGAGCCTTGCCACTCCCACCTCTTAGAGCCTCGGAGCTGCACCTGAGGCCGGAAGGGGCTCTGGCGCCCTCGTGTGGACAGAGGCTCGAACAGCCCCTCTCAGGCTTGCCTTCTCTCTCTGGCTCAGCAGGCCCCGGGGGGCTCCTTGGGCTGGGGCCCAGAGGAGGGTGAGGGCTCCAGCCCCCGCCAAGAAGGGCCCTTCCACCGGGGCTCTATCTCCCTCTCTTAAAGGCGTTCTTCGTGCCCATGCCAACCTAGGCCATGCCTCGCCGTGGAAATCCTTAGCTCCAAATCCATCAGGGTGTGCCAGCCTGCACCCGTGTGGATGCAGCCTTGCCCAGATGGACTGAGGAAGATAGGCCTGTAAGGGTGGAACGAGTCGTTTTCCCCCTCCCTCATCCCCCTGCGATCCCATACTCCTTGCCATTCAGTCTTGCCTCGATTCTTTCCTTCTGGCTTGGTTCATCTTGCCAGGTCTCTCTTGCTCCCTTTGTTTTCCAACTCTCTTGACCCCACCTGGAGTGTGCCTCATCTGGAGCCCCATTGGTGCTTCCCAAGGCACAGAGTGTCCCAACCACACAAAACCAACCCAAGCAGCCCTTCTCCCCAGGGGGCCAGAAGGAAGCTCGGCCAGAGCTGTTGTGGATCCGTCAAGAGAGCGGCCTGCAGATGCCCGGCCTGGCTCGAGCTCCCATCATCTCACCAGGTGCAGAGAAAGCAGAGGAGAGCCTCCCTCGGACAGACAAACGGAGGTTCCTGAGCCCTCTGGAGAGACAAGGTCCAGCGCCGGGCACTGCAGCTCTCCCAATTCGCTCTCCCTTTGGGCACCACCCGGGCACCCCTCACAGCCCCTGCATGCGCATCCCAAAACCCAGGCCACGCTGGGATTCCACACTCATCAGCTCCAACACGGAACCCAGGAACGAGAACAGAAACCCACCCACCCAGCCGGCACGTGGGGAGGGGGCCTGAAGAAACACTGCCAAATCCAGATAGCCAGCCACCATCCAGCACCAGACAAAGGAACACCATCACGCATGCCTAGAGAAGTCCATACCACAACCAGCTCGAGGCTCCTACTCAGGCCTGTCCCCTGAGGACGCCTCTCAAGGACCACCCCTGGGCAGGCTGTAGGAAAGAAGGTGCCTTCACACCGGGTGGGCGTGTATGTCCATTTGTCCAACCACGATAGACCACAGGATCCAGGGCATGCCCAAAGAACCCTGGAACCACCGTCGGACCCAGCACTACCCCTCACGGCCATAGACCCCGACAAAGGGTCTCTTCTCAGCGTGAAACGCCCCACTCGCTTCAGGCAGCCCTCTTCCCAAGAGCAGCACACGGAAAGACATTCGGGGTCCATGGACAGATGCTTGGCTGAACAAGCAGCTGTCCTTCTCCCCAACAGAAGCGGACTCAGCAATCCAGCGGCGCAGAAATCGGTGCCATGGGCAGCCCCAGTGTTGCGAAGAGAAACGCTCACACGAAAGGAAAGAGGTCTGGGAGGGAGACACACAGCCCATGGGAAACCCCTTCCCTCTCCCATCTCACCAGGGACACCCAGGAACTGGCTTCCAGGAAAGAAACCCCTGCACTGCCATCCAGATGCTGCTTGCCTAATGGGAGGGCGAGGCTGTGGGAATGCCTGGAATTGGGGAGGTCCGAGATCCAAACCCTTGCCCTTGAGGAGGCTGGCGGGGGGCCCAGATCCCTCCATCCATGGAGCGCAAGCTACGATGTCCAGTCCCTCTTCTGGGAACCCAAGGGAGGAGAAGGGGAGCCAAACAGGTTGGATAGACATGGCCGATGGGATCCCAGTGTTGGGAAAGTGCAATGGATCCACTTCGAGCAGCGCCCCGCGAAAAGGAGTCCTGAACATTCAACCCCAACACATGAGCGTCTCAGCGCTCCCCAGACAAGGTGTCACGCTCGAGAGGGCTGCCCCTGGGGAAAAGAGACGGGCCGAAGGACTCCGTGGATTCCGTCCAGACGGCCTAGCCTAGCCCATCGGACTCGACCGAATTCCCTGGTGAGGACGAAGTGATGAGGACAAAGACCTGCTTCGTTTGGAGTGGATTGACTTCCCCAGGTATTCTCCTGCACCCGTGTGTGGTATGCAGATCCACTCTGCTCGGCAAAAGCATCCACTCCCAGGCTGGGCATCCCCCAGGCGGGCGCTTCCAACCCACTCCCACCCAAGATATGGGCTCAGGAGAGACTTGGGATGCATTTGTCTATCCAGGTCCTAGCTATTGTTTCCTACTCTATCTGCATGCGTATGCGTGTGGGTGTGTTTGGAGAGAGAGAGGGAGGGAGGGAGAATGAGAGAATGAGGGAGAGAACGAGGGCGAGAAGGAGAGAGGAGGACCTTCACTCCTTTCTGGATCCATTCAGCTCATTCAGTTCAATGCCTCTTAGTCCTTGTCCATGGAGTTGGGGGCCCCCTGCCACACGGAGATGTGGTCTCGCCAGAGGGGGATCGCCCAGTGCAGCTCTTGCCCCAGCCACAGCAGGGACCAGGAGAGCCTCTGAAGCTTGGCAGCCGCGTGGGAACTCCCCTGAGAGCTTGCTGGAGGAGACCAATCAAGCGTCCTGAACGCATCACACCTGCTTTCAATCAGGCCTCCATTGCCTGGCGCCCTGCTGCCAAGAGAGGCTCTTCTCCAAAGGACACAAGGACATTTCCCTCAGCCTCCTGTCTGTGTGTGTGTGTGTGAGAGAGAGAGAGCAAGAGAGAGAAGGAGAACAGGCGGATGAGCCCAGCTGCCAACACTCTAGCCCCCGAAGGCCCCCATGTATTCCTCGGCACCACACTCCTTCTCACCTACCTGAAGCCGTGATGGGGACGGCTTGACCAGGGCCAGCTGGCGGTCCAATCCCGAGGCTGTGTGTGTCTGGGCGCCTGCCTCTAGGGGACCCCAAGCACGCCAAAGCCCAGGACCTGTTCCAAGCCTTCCAAACCCACTGCCACCCAACCAGGCGGCGAACTCACCTCCAAATCCGGAAGGCACACCTCCTCCCTCCGCCTGACAGGAGGTGTCTCGGAGGAGAGAGTCCCTGGTGCCCAGGAAACACCCACATATCCTCTGGGGGCCTGCTGTGAGTGCGTCCCGCTCAAGCCTCCATCCGCCCCCGACGTGGAGCCTGCGCCTTTGGAGCCTTGCCACTCCCACCTCTTAGAGCCTCGGAGCTGCACCTGAGACCGGAAGGGGCTCTGGCGCCCTCGTGTGGACAGAGGCTCGAACAGCCCCTCTCAGGCTTGCCTTCTCTCTCTGGCTCAGCAGGCCCCGGGGGGCTCCTTGGGCTGGGGCCCAGAGGAGGGTGAGGGCTCCAGCCCCCGCCAAGAAGGGCCCTTCCACCGGGGCTCTATCTCCCTCTCTTAAAGGCGTTCTTCGTGCCCATGCCAACCTAGGCCATGCCTCGCCGTGGAAATCCTTAGCTCCAAATCCATCAGGGTGTGCCAGCCTGCACCCGTGTGGATGCAGCCTTGCCCAGATGGACTGAGGAAGATAGGCCTGTAAGGGTGGAACGAGTCGTTTTCCCCCTCCCTCATCCCCCTGCGATCCCATACTCCTTGCCATTCAGTCTTGCCTCGATTCTTTCCTTCTGGCTTGGTTCATCTTGCCAGGTCTCTCTTGCTCCCTTTGTTTTCCAACTCTCTTGACCCCACCTGGAGTGTGCCTCATCTGGAGCCCCATTGGTGCTTCCCAAGGCACAGAGTGTCCCAACCACACAAAACCAACCCAAGCAGCCCTTCTCCCCAGGGGGCCAGAAGGAAGCTCGGCCAGAGCTGTTGTGGATCCGTCAAGAGAGCGGCCTGCAGATGCCCGGCCTGGCTCGAGCTCCCATCATCTCAGCAGGTGCAGAGAAAGCAGAGGAGAGCCTTCATCGGACAGACAAACGGAGGTTCCTGAGCCCTCTGGAGAGACAAGGTCCAGCGCCGGGCACTGCAGCTCTCCCAATTCGCTCTCCCTTTGGGCACCACCCGGGCAACCCTCACAGCCCCTGCATGCGCATCCCAAAACCCAGGCCACGCTGGGATTCCACACTCATCAGCTCCAACACGGAACCCAGGAACGAGAACAGAAACCCACCCACCCAGCCGGCACGTGGGGAGGGGGCCTGAAGAAACACTGCCAAATCCAGATAGCCAGCCACCATCCAGCACCAGACAAAGGAACACCATCACGCATGCCTAGAGAAGTCCATACCACAACCAGCTCGAGGCTCCTACTCAGGCCTGTCCCCTGAGGACGCCTCTCAAGGACCACCCCTGGGCAGGCTGTAGGAAAGAAGGTGCCTTCACACCGGGTGGGCGTGTATGTCCATTTGTCCAACCACGATAGACCACAGGATCCAGGGCATGCCGAAAAGACCCCTGGAACCACCGTCGGACCCAGCACTACCCCTCACGGCCATAGACCCCGACAAAGGGTCTCTTCTCAGCGTGAAACGCCCCACTCGCTTCAGGCAGCCCTCTTCCCAAGAGCAGCACACGGAAAGACATTCGGGGTCCATGGACAGATGCTTGGCTGAGCAAGCAGCTGTCCTTCTCCCCAACAGAAGGGGACTCAGCAATCCAGCGGCGCAGAAATGGGTGCCATGGGCAGCCCCAGTGTTGCGAAGAGAAACGCTCACACGAAAGGAAAGAGGTCTGGGAGGGAGACACACAGCCCATGGGAAACCCCTTCCCTCTCCCATCTCACCAGGGACACCCAGGAACTGGCTTCCAGGAAAGAAACCCCTGCACTGCCATCCAGATGCTGCTTGCCAAATGGGAGGGCGAGGCTGTGGGAATGCCTGGAATTGGGGAGGTCCGAGATCCAAACCCTTGCCCTTGAGGAGGCTGGCGGGGGGCCCAGATCCCTCCATCCATGGAGCGCAAGCTACGATGTCCAGTCCCTCTTCTGGGAACCCAAGGGAGGAGAAGGGGAGCCAAACAGGTTGGATAGACATGGCCGATGGGATCCCAGTGTTGGGAAAGTGCAATGGATCCACTTCGAGCAGCGCCCCGCGAAAAGGAGTCCTGAACATTCAACCCCAACACATGAGCGTCTCAGCGCTCCCCAGACAAGGTGTCACGCTCGAGAGGGCTGCCCCTGGGGAAAAGAGACGGGCCGAAGGACTCCGTGGATTCCGTCCAGATGGCCTAGCCTAGCCCATCGGACCCGACCGAATTCCCTGGTGAGGACGAAGTGATGAGGACAAAGACCTGCTTCGTTTGGAGTGGATTGACTTCCCCAGGTATTCTCCTGCACCCGTGTGTGGTATGCAGATCCACTCTGCTCGGCAAAAGCATCCACTCCCAGGCTGGGCATCCCCCAGGCGGGCGCTTCCAACCCACTCCCACCCAAGATATGGGCTCAGGAGAGACTTGGGATGCATTTGTCTATCCAGGTCCTAGCTATTGTTTCCTACTCTATCTGCATGGGTATGCGTGTGGGTGTGTTTGGAGAGAGAGAGGGAGGGAGGGAGAATGAGAGAATGAGGGAGAGAACGAGGGCGAGAAGGAGAGAGGAGGGCCTTCACTCCTTTCTGGATCCATTCAGCTCATTCAGTTCAATGCCTCTTAGTCCTTGTCCATGGAGTTGGGGGCCCCCTGCCACACGGAGATGTGGTCTCGCCAGAGGGGGATCGCCCAGTGCAGCTCTTGCCCCAGCCACAGCAGGGACCAGGAGAGCCTCTGAAGCTTGGCAGCCGCGTGGGAACTCCCCTGAGAGCTTGCTGGAGGAGACCAATCAAGCGTCCTGAACGCATCACACCTGCTTTCAATCAGGCCTCCATTGCCTGGCGCCCTGCTGCCAAGAGAGGCTCTTCTCCAAAGGACACAAGGACATTTCCCTCAGCCTCCTGTCTGTGTGTGTGTGTGTCTGTGTGTGTGTGTGTGAGAGAGAGAGAGCGAGAGAGAGAAGGAGAACAGGCGGATGAGCCCAGCTGCCAACACTCTAGCCCCCGAAGGCCCCCATGTATTCCTCGGCACCACACTCCTTCTCACCTACCTGAAGCCGTGATGGGGACGGCTTGACCAGGGCCAGCTGGCGGTCCAATCCCGAGGCTGTGTGTGTCTGGGCGCCTGCCTCTAGGGGACCCCAAGCACGCCAAAGCCCAGGACCTGTTCCAAGCCTTCCAAACCCACTGCCACCCAACCAGGCGGCGAACTCACCTCAAAATCCGGAAGGCACACCTCCGCCCTCCGCCTGACAGGAGGTGTCTCGGAGGAGAGAGTCCCTGGTGCCCAGGAAACACCCACATATCCTCTGGGGGCCTGCTGTGAGTGCGTCCCGCTCAAGCCTCCATCCACCCCCGACGTGGAGCCTGCGCCTTTGGAGCCTTGCCTCTCCCACCTCTTAGAGCCTCGGAGCTGCACCTGAGGCCGGAAGGGGCTCTGGCGCCCTCGTGTGGACAGAGGCTCGAACAGCCCCTCTCAGGCTTGCCTTCTCTCTCTGGCTCAGCAGGCCCCGGGGGGCTCCTTGGGCTGGGGCCCAGAGGAGGGTGAGGGCTCCAGCCCCCGCCAAGAAGGGCCCTTCCACCGGGGCTCTATCTCCCTCTCTTAAAGGCGTTCTTCGTGCCCATGCCAACCTAGGCCATGCCTCGCCGTGGAAATCCTTACCTCCAAATCCATCAGGGTGTGCCAGCCTGCACCCGTGTGGATGCAGCCTTGCCCAGATGGACTGAGGAAGATAGGCCTGTAAGGGTGGAACGAGTCGTTTTCCCCCTCCCTCATCCCCCTGCGATCCCATACTCCTTGCCATTCAGTCTTGCCTCGATTCTTTCCTTCTGGCTTGGTTCATCTTGCCAGGTCTCTCTTGCTCCCTTTGTTTTCCAACTCTCTTGACCCCACCTGGAGTGTGCCTCATCTGGAGCCCCATTGGTGCTTCCCAAGGCACAGAGTGTCCCAACCACACAAAACCAACCCAAGCAGCCCTTCTCCCCAGGGGGCCAGAAGGAAGCTCGGCCAGAGCTGTTGTGGATCCGTCAAGAGAGCGGCCTGCAGATGCCCGGCCTGGCTCGAGCTCCCATCATCTCACCAGGTGCAGAGAAAGCAGAGGAGAGCCTCCCTCGGACAGACAAACGGAGGTTCCTGAGCCCTCTGGAGAGACAAGGTCCAGCGCCGGGCACTGCAGCTCTCCCAATTCGCTCTCCCTTTGGGCACCACCCGGGCACCCCTCACAGCCCCTGCATGCGCATCCCAAAACCCAGGCCACGCTGGGATTCCACACTCATCAGCTCCAACACGGAACCCAGGAACGAGAACAGAAACCCACCCACCCAGCCGGCACGTGGGGAGGGGGCCTGAAGAAACACTGCCAAATCCAGATAGCCAGCCACCATCCAGCACCAGACAAAGGAACACCATCACGCATGCCTAGACAAGTCCATACCACAACCAGCTCGAGGCTCCTACTCAGGCCTGTCCCCAGAGGACGCCTCTCAAGGACCACCCCTGGGCAGGCTGTAGGAAAGAAGGTGCCTTCACACCGGGTGGGCGTGTATGTCCATTTGTCCAACCACGATGGACCACAGGATCCAGGGCATGCCCAAAAGACCCCTGGAACCACCGTCGGACCCAGCACTACCCCTCACGGCCATAGACCCCGACAAAGGGTCTCTTCTCAGCGTGAAACGCCCCACTCGCTTCAGGCAGCCCTCTTCCCAAGAGCAGCACACGGAAAGACATTCGGGGTCCATGGACAGATGCTTGGCTGAGCAAGCAGCTGTCCTTCTCCCCAACAGAAGGGGACTCAGCAATCCAGCGGCGCAGAAATGGGTGCCATGGGCAGCCCCAGTGTTGCGAAGAGAAACGCTCACACGAAAGGAAAGAGGTCTGGGAGGGAGACACACAGCCCATGGGAAACCCCTTCCCTCTCCCATCTCACCAGGGACACCCTGGAACTGGCTTCCAGGAAAGAAACCCCTGCACTGCCATCCAGATGCTGCTTGCCAAATGGGAGGGCGAGGCTGTGGGAATGCCTGGAATTGGGGAGGTCCGAGATCCAAACCCTTGCCCTTGAGGAGGCTGGCGGGGGGCCCAGATCCCTCCATCCATGGAGCGCAAGCTACGATGTCCAGTCCCTCTTCTGGGAACCCAAGGGAGGAGAAGGGGAGCCAAACAGGTTGGATAGACATGGCCGATGGGATCCCAGTGTTGGGAAAGTGCAATGGATCCACTTCGAGCAGCGCCCCGCGAAAAGGAGTCCTGAACATTCAACCCCAACACATGAGCGTCTCAGCGCTCCCCAGACAAGGTGTCACGCTCGAGAGGGCTGCCCCTGGGGAAAAGAGACGGGCCGAAGGACTCCGTGGATTCCGTCCAGATGGCCTAGCCTAGCCCATCGGACCCGACCGAATTCCCTGGTGAGGACGAAGTGATGAGGACAAAGACCTGCTTCGTTTGGAGTGGATTGACTTCCCCAGGTATTCTCCTGCACCCGTGTGTGGTATGCAGATCCACTCTGCTCGGCAAAAGCATCCACTCCCAGGCTGGGCATCCCCCAGGCGGGCGCTTCCAACCCACTCCCACCCAAGATATGGGCTCAGGAGAGACTTGGGATGCATTTGTCTATCCAGGTCCTAGCTATTGTTTCCTACTCTATCTGCATGCGTATGCGTGTGGGTGTGTTTGGAGAGAGAGAGGGAGGGAGGGAGAATGAGAGAAAGAGGGAGAGAACGAGGGCGAGAAGGAGAGAGGAGGGCCTTCACTCCTTTCTGGATCCATTCAGCTCATTCAGTTCAATGCCTCTTAGTCCTTGTCCATGGAGTTGGGGGCCCCCTGCCACACGGAGATGTGGTCTCGCCAGAGGGGGATCGCCCAGTGCAGCTCTTGCCCCAGCCACAGCAGGGACCAGGAGAGCCTCTGAAGCTTGGCAGCCGCGTGGGAACTCCCCTGAGAGCTTGCTGGAGGAGACCAATCAAGCGTCCTGAACGCATCACACCTGCTTTCAATCAGGCCTCCATTGCCTGGCGCCCTGCTGCCAAGAGAGGCTCTTCTCCAAAGGACACAAGGACATTTCCCTCAGCCTCCTGTCTGTGTGTGTGTGTGTCTGTGTGTGTGTGTGTGAGAGAGAGAGAGCGAGAGAGAGAAGGAGAACAGGCGGATGAGCCCAGCTGCCAACACTCTAGCCCCCGAAGGCCCCCATGTATTCCTCGGCACCACACTCCTTCTCACCTACCTGAAGCCGTGATGGGGACGGCTTGACCAGGGCCAGCTGGCGGTCCAATCCCGAGGCTGTGTGTGTCTGGGCGCCTGCCTCTAGGGGACCCCAAGCACGCCAAAGCCCAGGACCTGTTCCAAGCCTTCCAAACCCACTGCCACCCAACCAGGCGGCGAACTCACCTCCAAATCCGGAAGGCACACCTCCGCCCTCCGCCTGACAGGAGGTGTCTCGGAGGAGAGAGTCCCTGGTGCCCAGGAAACACCCACATATCCTCTGGGGGCCTGCTGTGAGTGCGTCCCGCTCAAGCCTCCATCCGCCCCCGACGTGGAGCCTGCGCCTTTGGAGCCTTGCCACTCCCACCTCTTAGAGCCTCGGAGCTGCACCTGAGGCCGGAAGGGGCTCTGGCGCCCTCGTGTGGACAGAGGCTCGAACAGCCCCTCTCAGGCTTGCCTTCTCTCTCTGGCTCAGCAGGCCCCGGGGGGCTCCTTGGGCTGGGGCCCAGAGGAGGGTGAGGGCTCCATCCCCCGCCAAGAAGGGCCCTTCCACCGGGGCTCTATCTCCCTCTCTTAAAGGCGTTCTTCGTGCCCATGCCAACCTAGGCCATGCCTCGCCGTGGAAATCCTTAGCTCCAAATCCATCAGGGTGTGCCAGCCTGCACCCGTGTGGATGCAGCCTTGCCCAGATGGACTGAGGAAGATAGGCCTGTAAGGGTGGAACGAGTCGTTTTCCCCCTCCCTCATCCCCCTGCGATCCCATACTCCTTGCCATTCAGTCTTGCCTCGATTCTTTCCTTCTGGCTTGGTTCATCTTGCCAGGTCTCTCTTGCTCCCTTTGTTTTCCAACTCTCTTGACCCCACCTGGAGTGTGCCTCATCTGGAGCCCCATTGGTGCTTCCCAAGGCACAGAGTGTCCCAACCACACAAAACCAACCCAAGCAGCCCTTCTCCCCAGGGGGCCAGAAGGAAGCTCGGCCAGAGCTGTTGTGGATCCGTCAAGAGAGCGGCCTGCAGATGCCCGGCCTGGCTCGAGCTCCCATCATCTCACCAGGTGCAGAGAAAGCAGAGGAGAGCCTCCCTCGGACAGACAAACGGAGGTTCCTGAGCCCTCTGGAGAGACAAGGTCCAGCGCCGGGCACTGCAGCTCTCCCAATTCGCTCTCCCTTTGGGCACCACCCGGGCACCCCTCACAGCCCCTGCATGCGCATCCCAAAACCCAGGCCACGCTGGGATTCCACACTCATCAGCTCCAACACGGAACCCAGGAACGAGAACAGAAACCCACCCACCCAGCCGGCACGTGGGGAGGGGGCCTGAAGAAACACTGCCAAATCCAGATAGCCAGCCACCATCCAGCACCAGACAAAGGAACACCATCACGCATGCCTAGACAAGTCCATACCACAACCAGCTCGAGGCTCCTACTCAGGCCTGTCCCCAGAGGACGCCTCTCAAGGACCACACCTGGGCAGGCTGTAGGAAAGAAGGTGCCTTCACACCGGGTGGGCGTGTATGTCCATTTGTCCAACCACGATGGACCACAGGATCCAGGGCATGCCCAAAAGAACCCTGGAACCACCGTCGGACCCAGCACTACCCCTCACGGCCATAGACCCCGACAAAGGGTCTCTTCTCAGCGTGAAACGCCCCACTCGCTTCAGGCAGCCCTCTTCCCAAGAGCAGCACACGGAAAGACATTCGGGGTCCATGGACAGATGCTTGGCTGAGCAAGCAGCTGTCCTTCTCCCCAACAGAAGCGGACTCAGCAATCCAGCGGCGCAGAAATGGGTGCCATGGGCAGCCCCAGTGTTGCGAAGAGAAACGCTCACACGAAAGGAAAGAGGTCTGGGAGGGAGACACACAGCCCATGGGAAACCCTTTCCCTCTCACATCTCACCAGGGACACCCAGGAACTGGCTTCCAGGAAAGAAACCCCTGCACTGCCATCCAGATGCTGCTTGCCAAATGGGAGGGCGAGGCTGTGGGAATGCCTGGAATTGGGGAGGTCCGAGATCCAAACCCTTGCCCTTGAGGAGGCTGGCGGGGGGCCCAGATCCCTCCATCCATGGAGCGCAAGCTACGATGTCCAGTCCCTCTTCTGGGAACCCAAGGGAGGAGAAGGGGAGCCAAACAGGTTGGATAGACATGGCCGATGGGATCCCAGTGTTGGGAAAGTGCAATGGATCCACTTCGAGCAGCGCCCCGCGAAAAGGAGTCCTGAACATTCAACCCCAACACATGAGCGTCTCAGCGCTCCCCAGACAAGGTGTCACGCTCGAGAGGGCTGCCCCTGGGGAAAAGAGACGGGCCAAAGGACTCCGTGGATTCCGTCCAGATGGCCTAGCCTAGCCCATCGGACCCGACCGAATTCCCTGGTGAGGACGAAGTGATGAGGACAAAGACCTGCTTCGTTTGGAGTGGATTGACTTCCCCAGGTATTCTCCTGCACCCGTGTGTGGTATGCAGATCCACTCTGCTCGGCAAAAGCATCCACTCCCAGGCTGGGCATCCCCCAGGCGGGCGCTTCCAACCCACTCCCACCCAAGATATGGGCTCAGGAGAGACTTGGGATGCATTTGTCTATCCAGGTCCTAGCTATTGTTTCCTACTCTATCTGCATGCGTATGCGTGTGGGTGTGTTTGGAGAGAGAGAGGGAGGGAGGGAGAATGAGAGAATGAGGGAGAGAACGAGGGCGAGAAGGAGAGAGGAGGACCTTCACTCCTTTCTGGATCCATTCAGCTCATTCAGTTCAATGCCTCTTAGTCCTTGTCCATGGAGTTGGGGGCCCCCTGCCACACGGAGATGTGGTCTCGCCAGAGGGGGATCGCCCAGTGCAGCTCTTGCCCCAGCCACAGCAGGGACCAGGAGAGCCTCTGAAGCTTGGCAGCCGCGTGGGAACTCCCCTGAGAGCTTGCTGGAGGAGACCAATCAAGCGTCCTGAACGCATCACACCTGCTTTCAATCAGGCCTCCATTGCCTGGCGCCCTGCTGCCAAGAGAGGCTCTTCTCCAAAGGACACAAGGACATTTCCCTCAGCCTCCTGTCTGTGTGTGTGTGTGTCTGTGTGTGTGTGTGTGAGAGAGAGAGAGCGAGAGAGAGAAGGAGAACAGGCGGATGAGCCCAGCTGCCAACACTCTAGCCCCCGAAGGCCCCCATGTATTCCTCGGCACCACACTCCTTCTCACCTACCTGAAGCCGTGATGGGGACGGCTTGACCAGGGCCAGCTGGCGGTCCAATCCCGAGGCTGTGTGTGTCTGGGCGCCTGCCTCTAGGGGACCCCAAGCACGCCAAAGCCCAGGACCTGTTCCAAGCCTTCCAAACCCACTGCCACCCAACCAGGCGGCGAACTCACCTCCAAATCCGGAAGGCACACCTCCGCCCTCCGCCTGACAGGAGGTGTCTCGGAGGAGAGAGTCCCTGGTGCCCAGGAAACACCCACATATCCTCTGGGGGCCTGCTGTGAGTGCGTCCCGCTCAAGCCTCCATCCGCCCCCGACGTGGAGCCTGCGCCTTTGGAGCCTTGCCACTCCCACCTCTTAGAGCCTCGGAGCTGCACCTGAGGCCGGAAGGGGCTCTGGCGCCCTCGTGTGGACAGAGGCTCGAACAGCCCCTCTCAGGCTTGCCTTCTCTCTCTGGCTCAGCAGGCCCCGGGGGGCTCCTTGGGCTGGGGCCCAGAGGAGGGTGAGGGCTCCAGCCCCCGCCAAGAAGGGCCCTTCCACCGGGGCTCTATCTCCCTCTCTTAAAGGCGTTCTTCGTGCCCATGCCAACCTAGGCCATGCCTCGCCGTGGAAATCCTTAGCTCCAAATCCATCAGGGTGTGCCAGCCTGCACCCGTGTGGATGCAGCCTTGCCCAGATGGACTGAGGAAGATAGGCCTGTAAGGGTGGAACGAGTCGTTTTCCCCCTCCCTCATCCCCCTGCGATCCCATACTCCTTGCCATTCAGTCTTGCCTCGATTCTTTCCTTCTGGCTTGGTTCATCTTGCCAGGTCTCTCTTGCTCCCTTTGTTTTCCAACTCTCTTGACCCCACCTGGAGTGTGCCTCATCTGGAGCCCCATTTGTGCTTCCCAAGGCACAGAGTGTCCCAACCACACAAAACCAACCCAAGCAGCCCTTCTCCCCAGGGGGCCAGAAGGAAGCTCGGCCAGAGCTGTTGTGGATCCGTCAAGAGAGCGGCCTGCAGATGCCCGGCCTGGCTCGAGCTCCCATCATCTCACCAGGTGCAGAGAAAGCAGAGGAGAGCCTCCCTCGGACAGACAAACGGAGGTTCCTGAGCCCTCTGGAGAGACAAGGTCCAGCGCCGGGCACTGCAGCTCTCCCAATTCGCTCTCCCTTTGGGCACCACCAGGGCACCCCTCACAGCCCCTGCATGCGCATCCCAAAACCCAGGCCACGCTGGGATTCCACACTCATCAGCTCCAACACGGAACCCAGGAACGAGAACAGAAACCCACCCACCCAGCCGGCACGTGGGGAGGGGGCCTGAAGAAACACTGCCAAATCCAGATAGCCAGCCACCATCCAGCACCAGACAAAGGAACACCATCACGCATGCCTAGAGAAGTCCATACCACAACCAGCTCGAGGCTCCTACTCAGGCCTGTCCCCTGAGGACGCCTCTCAAGGACCACCCCTGGGCAGGCTGTAGGAAAGAAGGTGCCTTCACACCGGGTGGGCGTGTATGTCCATTTGTCCAACCACGATAGACCACAGGATCCAGGGCATGCCCAAAGAACCCTGGAACCACCGTCGGACCCAGCACTACCCCTCACGGCCATAGACCCCGACAAAGGGTCTCTTCTCAGCGTGAAACGCCCCACTCGCTTCAGGCAGCCCTCTTCCCAAGAGCAGCACACGGAAAGACATTCGGGGTCCATGGACAGATGCTTGGCTGAGCAAGCAGCTGTCCTTCTCCCCAACAGAAGCGGACTCAGCAATCCAGCGGCGCAGAAATCGGTGCCATGGGCAGCCCCAGTGTTGCGAAGAGAAACGCTCACACGAAAGGAAAGAGGTCTGGGAGGGAGACACACAGCCCATGGGAAACCCCTTCCCTCTCCCATCTCACCAGGGACACCCAGGAACTGGCTTCCAGGAAAGAAACCCCTGCACTGCCATCCAGATGCTGCTTGCCTAATGGGAGGGCGAGGCTGTGGGAATGCCTGGAATTGGGGAGGTCCGAGATCCAAACCCTTGCCCTTGAGGAGGCTGGCGGGGGGCCCAGATCCCTCCATCCATGGAGCGCAAGCTACGATGTCCAGTCCCTCTTCTGGGAACCCAAGGGAGGAGAAGGGGAGCCAAACAGGTTGGATAGACATGGCCGATGGGATCCCAGTGTTGGGAAAGTGCAATGGATCCACTTCGAGCAGCGCCCCGCGAAAAGGAGTCCTGAACATTCAACCCCAACACATGAGCGTCTCAGCGCTCCCCAGACAAGGTGTCACGCTCGAGAGGGCTGCCCCTGGGGAAAAGAGACGGGCCGAAGGACTCCGTGGATTCCGTCCAGACGGCCTAGCCTAGCCCATCGGACTCGACCGAATTCCCTGGTGAGGACGAAGTGATGAGGACAAAGACCTGCTTCGTTTGGAGTGGATTGACTTCCCCAGGTATTCTCCTGCACCCGTGTGTGGTATGCAGATCCACTCTGCTCGGCAAAAGCATCCACTCCCAGGCTGGGCATCCCCCAGGCGGGCGCTTCCAACCCACTCCCACCCAAGATATGGGCTCAGGAGAGACTTGGGATGCATTTGTCTATCCAGGTCCTAGCTATTGTTTCCTACTCTATCTGCATGCGTATGCGTGTGGGTGTGTTTGGAGAGAGAGAGGGAGGGAGGGAGAATGAGAGAATGAGGGAGAGAACGAGGGCGAGAAGGAGAGAGGAGGACCTTCACTCCTTTCTGGATCCATTCAGCTCATTCAGTTCAATGCCTCTTAGTCCTTGTCCATGGAGTTGGGGGCCCCCTGCCACACGGAGATGTGGTCTCGCCAGAGGGGGATCGCCCAGTGCAGCTCTTGCCCCAGCCACAGCAGGGACCAGGAGAGCCTCTGAAGCTTGGCAGCCGCGTGGGAACTCCCCTGAGAGCTTGCTGGAGGAGACCAATCAAGCGTCCTGAACGCATCACACCTGCTTTCAATCAGGCCTCCATTGCCTGGCGCCCTGCTGCCAAGAGAGGCTCTTCTCCAAAGGACACAAGGACATTTCCCTCAGCCTCCTGTCTGTGTGTGTGTGTGTGAGAGAGAGAGAGCAAGAGAGAGAAGGAGAACAGGCGGATGAGCCCAGCTGCCAACACTCTAGCCCCCGAAGGCCCCCATGTATTCCTCGGCACCACACTCCTTCTCACCTACCTGAAGCCGTGATGGGGACGGCTTGACCAGGGCCAGCTGGCGGTCCAATCCCGAGGCTGTGTGTGTCTGGGCGCCTGCCTCTAGGGGACCCCAAGCACGCCAAAGCCCAGGACCTGTTCCAAGCCTTCCAAACCCACTGCCACCCAACCAGGCGGCGAACTCACCTCCAAATCCGGAAGGCACACCTCCGCCCTCCGCCTGACAGGAGGTGTCTCGGAGGAGAGAGTCCCTGGTGCCCAGGAAACACCCACATATCCTCTGGGGGCCTGCTGTGAGTGCGTCCCGCTCAAGCCTCCATCCGCCCCCGACGTGGAGCCTGCGCCTTTGGAGCCTTGCCACTCCCACCTCTTAGAGCCTCGGAGCTGCACCTGAGGCCGGAAGGGGCTCTGGCGCCCTCGTGTGGACAGAGGCTCGAACAGCCCCTCTCAGGCTTGCCTTCTCTCTCTGGCTCAGCAGGCCCCGGGGGGCTCCTTGGGCTGGGGCCCAGAGGAGGGTGAGGGCTCCAGCCCCCGCCAAGAAGGGCCCTTCCACCGGGGCTCTATCTCCCTCTCTTAAAGGCGTTCTTCGTGCCCATGCCAACCTAGGCCATGCCTCGCCGTGGAAATCCTTAGCTCCAAATCCATCAGGGTGTGCCAGCCTGCACCCGTGTGGATGCAGCCTTGCCCAGATGGACTGAGGAAGATAGGCCTGTAAGGGTGGAACGAGTCGTTTTCCCCCTCCCTCATCCCCCTGCGATCCCATACTCCTTGCCATTCAGTCTTGCCTCGATTCTTTCCTTCTGGCTTGGTTCATCTTGCCAGGTCTCTCTTGCTCCCTTGGTTTTTCAACACTCTTGACCCCACCTGGAGTGTGCCTCATCTGGAGCCCCATTTGTGCTTCCCAAGGCACAGAGTGTCCCAACCACACAAAACCAACCCAAGCAGCCCTTCTCCCCAGGGGGCCAGAAGGAAGCTCGGCCAGAGCTGTTGTGGATCCGTCAAGAGAGCGGCCTGCAGATGCCCGGCCTGGCTCGAGCTCCCATCATCTCAGCAGGTGCAGAGAAAGCAGAGGAGAGCCTTCATCGGACAGACAAACGGAGGTTCCTGAGCCCTCTGGAGAGACAAGGTCCAGCGCCGGGCACTGCAGCTCTCCCAATTCGCTCTCCCTTTGGGCACCACCAGGGCACCCCTCACAGCCCCTGCATGCGCATCCCAAAACCCAGGCCACGCTGGGATTCCACACTCATCAGCTCCAACACGGAACCCAGGAACGAGAACAGAAACCCACCCACCCAGCCGGCACGTGGGGAGGGGGCCTGAAGAAACACTGCCAAATCCAGATAGCCAGCCACCATCCAGCACCAGACAAAGGAACACCATCACGCATGCCTAGACAAGTCCATACCACAACCAGCTCGAGGCTCCTACTCAGGCCTGTCCCCTGAGGACGCCTCTCAAGGACCACCCCTGGGCAGGCTGTAGGAAAGAAGGTGCCTTCACACCGGGTGGGCGTGTATGTCCATTTGTCCAACCACGATAGACCACAGGATCCAGGGCATGCCGAAAAGACCCCTGGAACCACCGTCGGACCCAGCACTACCCCTCACGGCCATAGACCCCGACAAAGGGTCTCTTCTCAGCGTGAAACGCCCCACTCGCTTCAGGCAGCCCTCTTCCCAAGAGCAGCACACGGAAAGACATTCGGGGTCCATGGACAGATGCTTGGCTGAGCAAGCAGCTGTCCTTCTCCCCAACAGAAGGGGACTCAGCAATCCAGCGGCGCAGAAATGGGTGCCATGGGCAGCCCCAGTGTTGCGAAGAGAAACGCTCACACGAAAGGAAAGAGGTCTGGGAGGGAGACACACAGCCCATGGGAAACCCCTTCCCTCTCCCATCTCACCAGGGACACCCAGGAACTGGCTTCCAGGAAAGAAACCCCTGCACTGCCATCCAGATGCTGCTTGCCAAATGGGAGGGCGAGGCTGTGGGAATGCCTGGAATTGGGGAGGTCCGAGATCCAAACCCTTGCCCTTGAGGAGGCTGGCGGGGGGCCCAGATCCCTCCATCCATGGAGCGCAAGCTACGATGTCCAGTCCCTCTTCTGGGAACCCAAGGGAGGAGAAGGGGAGCCAAACAGGTTGGATAGACATGGCCGATGGGATCCCAGTGTTGGGAAAGTGCAATGGATCCACTTCGAGCAGCGCCCCGCGAAAAGGAGTCCTGAACATTCAACCCCAACACATGAGCGTCTCAGCGCTCCCCAGACAAGGTGTCACGCTCGAGAGGGCTGCCCCTGGGGAAAAGAGACGGGCCGAAGGACTCCGTGGATTCCGTCCAGATGGCCTAGCCTAGCCCATCGGACTCGACCGAATTCCCTGGTGAGGACGAAGTGATGAGGACAAAGACATGCTTCCTTTGGAGTGGATTGACTTCCCCAGGTATTCTCCTGCACCCGTGTGTGGTATGCAGATCCACTCTGCTCGGCAAAAGCATCCACTCCCAGGCTGGGCATCCCCCAGGCGGGCGCTTCCAACCCACTCCCACCCAAGATATGGGCTCAGGAGAGACTTGGGATGCATTTGTCTATCCAGGTCCTAGCTATTGTTTCCTACTCTATCTGCATGCGTATGCGTGTGGGTGTGTTTGGAGAGAGAGAGGGAGGGAGGGAGAATGAGAGAATGAGGGAGAGAACGAGGGCGAGAAGGAGAGAGGAGGACCTTCACTCCTTTCTGGATCCATTCAGCTCATTCAGTTCAATGCCTCTTAGTCCTTGTCCATGGAGTTGGGGGCCCCCTGCCACACGGAGATGTGGTCTCGCCAGAGGGGGATCGCCCAGTGCAGCTCTTGCCCCAGCCACAGCAGGGACCAGGAGAGCCTCTGAAGCTTGGCAGCCGCGTGGGAACTCCCCTGAGAGCTTGCTGGAGGAGACCAATCAAGCGTCCTGAACGCATCACACCTGCTTTCAATCAGGCCTCCATTGCCTGGCGCCCTGCTGCCAAGAGAGGCTCTTCTCCAAAGGACACAAGGACATTTCCCTCAGCCTCCTGTCTGTGTGTGTGTGTGTCTGTGTGTGTGTGTGTGAGAGAGAGAGAGCGAGAGAGAGAAGGAGAACAGGCGGATGAGCCCAGCTGCCAACACTCTAGCCCCCGAAGGCCCCCATGTATTCCTCGGCACCACACTCCTTCTCACCTACCTGAAGCCGTGATGGGGACGGCTTGACCAGGGCCAGCTGGCGGTCCAATCCCGAGGCTGTGTGTGTCTGGGCGCCTGCCTCTAGGGGACCCCAAGCACGCCAAAGCCCAGGACCTGTTCCAAGCCTTCCAAACCCACTGCCACCCAACCAGGCGGCGAACTCACCTCCAAATCCGGAAGGCACACCTCCGCCCTCCGCCTGACAGGAGGTGTCTCGGAGGAGAGAGTCCCTGGTGCCCAGGAAACACCCACATATCCTCTGGGGGCCTGCTGTGAGTGCGTCCCGCTCAAGCCTCCATCCGCCCCCGACGTGGAGCCTGCGCCTTTGGAGCCTTGCCACTCCCACCTCTTAGAGCCTCGGAGCTGCACCTGAGGCCGGAAGGGGCTCTGGCGCCCTCGTGTGGACAGAGGCTCGAACAGCCCCTCTCAGGCTTGCCTTCTCTCTCTGGCTCAGCAGGCCCCGGGGGGCTCCTTGGGCTGGGGCCCAGAGGAGGGTGAGGGCTCCAGCCCCCGCCAAGAAGGGCCCTTCCACCGGGGCTCTATCTCCCTCTCTTAAAGGCGTTCTTCGTGCCCATGCCAACCTAGGCCATGCCTCGCCGTGGAAATCCTTAGCTCCAAATCCATCAGGGTGTGCCAGCCTGCACCCGTGTGGATGCAGCCTTGCCCAGATGGACTGAGGAAGATAGGCCTGTAAGGGTGGAACGAGTCGTTTTCCCCCTCCCTCATCCCCCTGCGATCCCATACTCCTTGCCATTCAGTCTTGCCTCGATTCTTTCCTTCTGGCTTGGTTCATCTTGCCAGGTCTCTCTTGCTCCCTTTGTTTTCCAACTCTCTTGACCCCACCTGGAGTGTGCCTCATCTGGAGCCCCATTGGTGCTTCCCAAGGCACAGAGTGTCCCAACCACACAAAACCAACCCAAGCAGCCCTTCTCCCCAGGGGGCCAGAAGGAAGCTCGGCCAGAGCTGTTGTGGATCCGTCAAGAGAGCGGCCTGCAGATGCCCAGCCTGGCTCGAGCTCCCATCATCTCACCAGGTGCAGAGAAAGCAGAGGAGAGCCTCCCTCGGACAGACAAACGGAGGTTCCTGAGCCCTCTGGAGAGACAAGGTCCAGCGCCGGGCACTGCAGCTCTCCCAATTCGCTCTCCCTTTGGGCACCACCCGGGCAACCCTCACAGCCCCTGCATGCGCATCCCAAAACCCAGGCCACGCTGGGATTCCACACTCATCAGCTCCAACACGGAACCCAGGAACGAGAACAGAAACCCACCCACCCAGCCGGCACGTGGGGAGGGGGCCTGAAGAAACACTGCCAAATCCAGATAGCCAGCCACCATCCAGCACCAGACAAAGGAACACCATCACGCATGCCTAGACAAGTCCATACCACAACCAGCTCGAGGCTCCTACTCAGGCCTGTCCCCAGAGGACGCCTCTCAAGGACCACACCTGGGCAGGCTGTAGGAAAGAAGGTGCCTTCACACCGGGTGGGCGTGTATGTCCATTTGTCCAACCACGATGGACCACAGGATCCAGGGCATGCCCAAAAGAACCCTGGAACCACCGTCGGACCCAGCACTACCCCTCACGGCCATAGACCCCGACAAAGGGTCTCTTCTCAGCGTGAAACGCCCCACTCGCTTCAGGAAGCCCTCTTCCCAAGAGCAGCACACGGAAAGACATTCGGGGTCCATGGACAGATGCTTGGCTGAGCAAGCAGCTGTCCTTCTCCCCAACAGAAGCGGACTCAGCAATCCAGCGGCGCAGAAATCGGTGCCATGGGCAGCCCCAGTGTTGCGAAGAGAAACGCTCACACGAAAGGAAAGAGGTCTGGGAGGGAGACACACAGCCCATGGGAAACCCTTTCCCTCTCCCATCTCACCAGGGACACCCAGGAACTGGCTTCCAGGAAAGAAACCCCTGCACTGCCATCCAGATGCTGCTTGCCAAATGGGAGGGCGAGGCTGTGGGAATGCCTGGAATTGGGGAGGTCCGAGATCCAAACCCTTGCCCTTGAGGAGGCTGGCGGGGGGCCCAGATCCCTCCATCCATGGAGCGCAAGCTACGATGTCCAGTCCCTCTTCTGGGAACCCAAGGGAGGAGAAGGGGAGCCAAACAGGTTGGATAGACATGGCCGAGGGGATCCCAGTGTTGGGAAAGTGCAATGGATCCACTTCGAGCAGCGCCCCGCGAAAAGGAGTCCTGAACATTCAACCCCAACACATGAGCGTCTCAGCGCTCCCCAGACAAGGTGTCACGCTCGAGAGGGCTGCCCCTGGGGAAAAGAGACGGGCCGAAGGACTCCGTGGATTCCGTCCAGACGGCCTAGCCTAGCCCATCGGACCCGACCGAATTCCCTGGTGAGGACGAAGTGATGAGGACAAAGACCTGCTTCGTTTGGAGTGGATTGACTTCCCCAGGTATTCTCCTGCACCCGTGTGTGGTATGCAGATCCACTCTGCTCGGCAAAAGCATCCACTCCCAGGCTGGGCATCCCCCAGGCGGGCGCTTCCAACCCACTCCCACCCAAGATATGGGCTCAGGAGAGACTTGGGATGCATTTGTCTATCCAGGTCCTAGCTATTGTTTCCTACTCTATCTGCATGCGTATGCGTGTGGGTGTGTTTGGAGAGAGAGAGGGAGGGAGGGAGAATGAGAGAATGAGGGAGAGAACGAGGGCGAGAAGGAGAGAGGAGGACCTTCACTCCTTTCTGGATCCATTCAGCTCATTCAGTTCAATGCCTCTTAGTCCTTGTCCATGGAGTTGGGGGCCCCCTGCCACACGGAGATGTGGTCTCGCCAGAGGGGGATCGCCCAGTGCAGCTCTTGCCCCAGCCACAGCAGGGACCAGGAGAGCCTCTGAAGCTTGGCAGCCGCGTGGGAACTCCCCTGAGAGCTTGCTGGAGGAGACCAATCAAGCGTCCTGAACGCATCACACCTGCTTTCAATCAGGCCTCCATTGCCTGGCGCCCTGCTGCCAAGAGAGGCTCTTCTCCAAAGGACACAAGGACATTTCCCTCAGCCTCCTGTCTGTGTGTGTGTGTGTCTGTGTGTGTGTGTGTGAGAGAGAGAGAGCGAGAGAGAGAAGGAGAACAGGCGGATGAGCCCAGCTGCCAACACTCTAGCCCCCGAAGGCCCCCATGTATTCCTCGGCACCACACTCCTTCTCACCTACCTGAAGCCGTGATGGGGACGGCTTGACCAGGGCCAGCTGGCGGTCCAATCCCGAGGCTGTGTGTGTCTGGGCGCCTGCCTCTAGGGGACCCCAAGCACGCCAAAGCCCAGGACCTGTTCCAAGCCTTCCAAACCCACTGCCACCCAACCAGGCGGCGAACTCACCTCCAAATCCGGAAGGCACACCTCCGCCCTCCGCCTGACAGGAGGTGTCTCGGAGGAGAGAGTCCCTGGTGCCCAGGAAACACCCACATATCCTCTGGGGGCCTGCTGTGAGTGCGTCCCGCTCAAGCCTCCATCCGCCCCCGACGTGGAGCCTGCGCCTTTGGAGCCTTGCCACTCCCACCTCTTAGAGCCTCGGAGCTGCACCTGAGGCCGGAAGGGGCTCTGGCGCCCTCGTGTGGACAGAGGCTCGAACAGCCCCTCTCAGGCTTGCCTTCTCTCTCTGGCTCAGCAGGCCCCGGGGGGCTCCTTGGGCTGGGGCCCAGAGGAGGGTGAGGGCTCCAGCCCCCGCCAAGAAGGGCCCTTCCACCGGGGCTCTATCTCCCTCTCTTAAAGGCGTTCTTCGTGCCCATGCCAACCTAGGCCATGCCTCGCCGTGGAAATCCTTAGCTCCAAATCCATCAGGGTGTGCCAGCCTGCACCCGTGTGGATGCAGCCTTGCCCAGATGGACTGAGGAAGATAGGCCTGTAAGGGTGGAACGAGTCGTTTTCCCCCTCCCTCATCCCCCTGCGATCCCATACTCCTTGCCATTCAGTCTTGCCTCGATTCTTTCCTTCTGGCTTGGTTCATCTTGCCAGGTCTCTCTTGCTCCCTTGGTTTTCCAACACTCTTGACCCCACCTGGAGTGTGCCTCATCTGGAGCCCCATTTGTGCTTCCCAAGGCACAGAGTGTCCCAACCACACAAAACCAACCCAAGCAGCCCTTCTCCCCAGGGGGCCAGAAGGAAGCTCGGCCAGAGCTGTTGTGGATCCGTCAAGAGAGCGGCCTGCAGATGCCCGGCCTGGCTCGAGCTCCCATCATCTCACCAGGTGCAGAGAAAGCAGAGGAGAGCCTCCCTCGGACAGACAAACGGAGGTTCCTGAGCCCTCTGGAGAGACAAGGTCCAGCGCCGGGCACTGCAGCTCTCCCAATTCGCTCTCCCTTTGGGCACCACCCGGGCACCCCTCACAGCCCCTGCATGCGCATCCCAAAACCCAGGCCACGCTGGGATTCCACACTCATCAGCTCCAACACGGAACCCAGGAACGAGAACAGAAACCCACCCACCCAGCCGGCACGTGGGGAGGGGGCCTGAAGAAACACTGCCAAATCCAGATAGCCAGCCACCATCCAGCACCAGACAAAGGAACACCATCACGCATGCCTAGAGAAGTCCATACCACAACCAGCTCGAGGCTCCTACTCAGGCCTGTCCCCTGAGGACGCCTCTCAAGGACCACCCCTGGGCAGGCTGTAGGAAAGAAGGTGCCTTCACACCGGGTGGGCGTGTATGTCCATTTGTCCAACCACGATAGACCACAGGATCCAGGGCATGCCCAAAGAACCCTGGAACCACCGTCGGACCCAGCACTACCCCTCACGGCCATAGACCCAGACAAAGGGTCTCTTCTCAGCGTGAAACGCCCCACTCGCTTCAGGCAGCCCTCTTCCCAAGAGCAGCACACGGAAAGACATTCGGGGTCCATGGACAGATGCTTGGCTGAGCAAGCAGCTGTCCTTCTCCCCAACAGAAGCGGACTCAGCAATCCAGCGTCGCAGAAATGGGTGCCATGGGCAGCCCCAGTGTTGCGAAGAGAAACGCTCACACGAAAGGAAAGAGGTCTGGGAGGGAGACACACAGCCCATGGGAAACCCCTTCCCTCTCCCATCTCACCAGGGACACCCAGGAACTGGCTTCCAGGAAAGAAACCCCTGCACTGCCATCCAGATGCTGCTTGCCAAATGGGAGGGCGAGGCTGTGGGAATGCCTGGAATTGGGGAGGTCCGAGATCCAAACCCTTGCCCTTGAGGAGGCTGGCGGGGGGCCCAGATCCCTCCATCCATGGAGCGCAAGCTACGATGTCCAGTCCCTCTTCTGGGAACCCAAGGGAGGAGAAGGGGAGCCAAACAGGTTGGATAGACATGGCCGATGGGATCCCAGTGTTGGGAAAGTGCAATGGATCCACTTCGAGCAGCGCCCCGCGAAAAGGAGTCCTGAACATTCAACCCCAACACATGAGCGTCTCAGCGCTCCCCAGACAAGGTGTCACGCTCGAGAGGGCTGCCCCTGGGGAAAAGAGACGGGCCGAAGGACTCCGTGGATTCCGTCCAGACGGCCTAGCCTAGCCCATCGGACTCGACCGAATTCCCTGGTGAGGACGAAGTGATGAGGACAAAGACCTGCTTCGTTTGGAGTGGATTGACTTCCCCAGGTATTCTCCTGCACCCGTGTGTGGTATGCAGATCCACTCTGCTCGGCAAAAGCATCCACTCCCAGGCTGGGCATCCCCCAGGCGGGCGCTTCCAACCCACTCCCACCCAAGATATGGGCTCAGGAGAGACTTGGGATGCATTTGTCTATCCAGGTCCTAGCTATTGTTTCCTACTCTATCTGCATGCGTATGCGTGTGGGTGTGTTTGGAGAGAGAGAGGGAGGGAGGGAGAATGAGAGAATGAGGGAGAGAACGAGGGCGAGAAGGAGAGAGGAGGACCTTCACTCCTTTCTGGATCCATTCAGCTCATTCAGTTCAATGCCTCTTAGTCCTTGTCCATGGAGTTGGGGGCCCCCTGCCACACGGAGATGTGGTCTCGCCAGAGGGGGATCGCCCAGTGCAGCTCTTGCCCCAGCCACAGCAGGGACCAGGAGAGCCTCTGAAGCTTGGCAGCCGCGTGGGAACTCCCCTGAGAGCTTGCTGGAGGAGACCAATCAAGCGTCCTGAACGCATCACACCTGCTTTCAATCAGGCCTCCATTGCCTGGCGCCCTGCTGCCAAGAGAGGCTCTTCTCCAAAGGACACAAGGACATTTCCCTCAGCCTCCTGTCTGTGTGTGTGTGTGTCTGTGTGTGTGTGTGTGAGAGAGAGAGAGCGAGAGAGAGAAGGAGAACAGGCGGATGAGCCCAGCTGCCAACACTCTAGCCCCCGAAGGCCCCCATGTATTCCTCGGCACCACACTCCTTCTCACCTACCTGAAGCCGTGATGGGGACGGCTTGACCAGGGCCAGCTGGCGGTCCAATCCCGAGGCTGTGTGTGTCTGGGCGCCTGCCTCTAGGGGACCCCAAGCACGCCAAAGCCCAGGACCTGTTCCAAGCCTTCCAAACCCACTGCCACCCAACCAGGCGGCGAACTCACCTCCAAATCCGGAAGGCACACCTCCGCCCTCCGCCTGACAGGAGGTGTCTCGGAGGAGAGAGTCCCTGGTGCCCAGGAAACACCCACATATCCTCTGGGGGCCTGCTGTGAGTGCGTCCCGCTCAAGCCTCCATCCGCCCCCGACGTGGAGCCTGCGCCTTTGGAGCCTTGCCACTCCCACCTCTTAGAGCCTCGGAGCTGCACCTGAGGCCGGAAGGGGCTCTGGCGCCCTCGTGTGGACAGAGGCTCGAACAGCCCCTCTCAGGCTTGCCTTCTCTCTCTGGCTCAGCAGGCCCCGGGGGGCTCCTTGGGCTGGGGCCCAGAGGAGGGTGAGGGCTCCAGCCCCCGCCAAGAAGGGCCCTTCCACCGGGGCTCTATCTCCCTCTCTTAAAGGCGTTCTTCGTACCCATGCCAACCTAGGCCATGCCTCGCCGTGGAAATCCTTAGCTCCAAATCCATCAGGGTGTGCCAGCCTGCACCCGTGTGGATGCAGCCTTGCCCAGATGGACTGAGGAAGATAGGCCTGTAAGGGTGGAACGAGTCGTTTTCCCCCTCCCTCATCCCCCTGCGATCCCATACTCCTTGCCATTCAGTCTTGCCTCGATTCTTTCCTTCTGGCTTGGTTCATCTTGCCAGGTCTCTCTTGCTCCCTTTGTTTTCCAACTCTCTTGACCCCACCTGGAGTGTGCCTCATCTGGAGCCCCATTGGTGCTTCCCAAGGCACAGAGTGTCCCAACCACACAAAACCAACCCAAGCAGCCCTTCTCCCCAGGGGGCCAGAAGGAAGCTCGGCCAGAGCTGTTGTGGATCCGTCAAGAGAGCGGCCTGCAGATGCCCGGCCTGGCTCGAGCTCCCATCATCTCAGCAGGTGCAGAGAAAGCAGAGGAGAGCCTTCATCGGACAGACAAACGGAGGTTCCTGAGCCCTCTGGAGAGACAAGGTCCAGCGCCAGGCACTGCAGCTCTCCCAATTCGCTCTCCCTTTGGGCACCACCCGGGCACCCCTCACAGCCCCTGCATGCGCATCCCAAAACCCAGGCCACGCTGGGATTCCACACTCATCAGCTCCAACACGGAACCCAGGAACGAGAACAGAAACCCACCCACCCAGCCGGCACGTGGGGAGGGGGCCTGAAGAAACACTGCCAAATCCAGATAGCCAGCCACCATCCAGCACCAGACAAAGGAACACCATCACGCATGCCTAGACAAGTCCATACCACAACCAGCTCGAGGCTCCTACTCAGGCCTGTCCCCTGAGGACGCCTCTCAAGGACCACCCCTGGGCAGGCTGTAGGAAAGAAGGTGCCTTCACACCGGGTGGGCGTGTATGTCCATTTGTCCAACCACGATAGACCACAGGATCCAGGGCATGCCCAAAAGACCCCTGGAACCACCGTCGGACCCAGCACTACCCCTCACGGCCATAGACCCAGACAAAGGTTCTCTTCTCAGCGTGAAACGCCCCACTCGCTTCAGGCAGCCCTCTTCCCAAGAGCAGCACACGGAAAGACATTCGGGGTCCATGGACAGATGCTTGGCTGAGCAAGCAGCTGTCCTTCTCCCCAACAGAAGGGGACTCAGCAATCCAGCGTCGCAGAAATGGGTGCCATGGGCAGCCCCAGTGTTGCGAAGAGAAACGCTCACACGAAAGGAAAGAGGTCTGGGAGGGAGACACACAGCCCATGGGAAACCCCTTCCCTCTCCCATCTCACCAGGGACACCCAGGAACTGGCTTCCAGGAAAGAAACCCCTGCACTGCCATCCAGATGCTGCTTGCCAAATGGGAGGGCGAGGCTGTGGGAATGCCTGGAATTGGGGAGGTCCGAGATCCAAACCCTTGCCCTTGAGGAGGCTGGCGGGGGGCCCAGATCCCTCCATCCATGGAGCGCAAGCTACGATGTCCAGTCCCTCTTCTGGGAACCCAAGGGAGGAGAAGGGGAGCCAAACAGGTTGGATAGACATGGCCGATGGGATCCCAGTGTTGGGAAAGTGCAATGGATCCACTTCGAGCAGCGCCCCGCGAAAAGGAGTCCTGAACATTCAACCCCAACACATGAGCGTCTCAGCGCTCCCCAGACAAGGTGTCACGCTCGAGAGGGCTGCCCCTGGGGAAAAGAGACGGGCCGAAGGACTCCGTGGATTCCGTCCAGACGGCCTAGCCTAGCCCATCGGACTCGACCGAATTCCCTGGTGAGGACGAAGTGATGAGGACAAAGACCTGCTTCGTTTGGAGTGGATTGACTTCCCCAGGTATTCTCCTGCACCCGTGTGTGGTATGCAGATCCACTCTGCTCGGCAAAAGCATCCACTCCCAGGCTGGGCATCCCCCAGGCGGGCGCTTCCAACCCACTCCCACCCAAGATATGGGCTCAGGAGAGACTTGGGATGCATTTGTCTATCCAGGTCCTAGCTATTGTTTCCTACTCTATCTGCATGCGTATGCGTGTGGGTGTGTTTGGAGAGAGAGAGGGAGGGAGGGAGAATGAGAGAATGAGGGAGAGAACGAGGGCGAGAAGGAGAGAGGAGGACCTTCACTCCTTTCTGGATCCATTCAGCTCATTCAGTTCAATGCCTCTTAGTCCTTGTCCATGGAGTTGGGGGCCCCCTGCCACACGGAGATGTGGTCTCGCCAGAGGGGGATCGCCCAGTGCAGCTCTTGCCCCAGCCACAGCAGGGACCAGGAGAGCCTCTGAAGCTTGGAAGCCGCGTGGGAACTCCCCTGAGAGCTTGCTGGAGGAGACCAATCAAGCGTCCTGAACGCATCACACCTGCTTTCAATCAGGCCTCCATTGCCTGGCGCCCTGCTGCCAAGAGAGGCTCTTCTCCAAAGGACACAAGGACATTTCCCTCAGCCTCCTGTCTGTGTGTGTGTGTGTGAGAGAGAGAGAGCGAGAGAGAGAAGGAGAACAGGCGGATGAGCCCAGCTGCCAACACTCTAGCCCCCGAAGGCCCCCATGTATTCCTCGGCACCACACTCCTTCTCACCTACCTGAAGCCGTGATGGGGACGGCTTGACCAGGGCCAGCTGGCGGTCCAATCCCGAGGCTGTGTGTGTCTGGGCGCCTGCCTCTAGGGGACCCCAAGCACGCCAAAGCCCAGGACCTGTTCCAAGCCTTCCAAACCCACTGCCACCCAACCAGGCGGCGAACTCACCTCCAAATCCGGAAGGCACACCTCCGCCCTCCGCCTGACAGGAGGTGTCTCGGAGGAGAGAGTCCCTGGTGCCCAGGAAACACCCACATATCCTCTGGGGGCCTGCTGTGAGTGCGTCCCGCTCAAGCCTCCATCCGCCCCCGACGTGGAGCCTGCGCCTTTGGAGCCTTGCCACTCCCACCTCTTAGAGCCTCGGAGCTGCACCTGAGGCCGGAAGGGGCTCTGGCGCCCTCGTGTGGACAGAGGCTCGAACAGCCCCTCTCAGGCTTGCCTTCTCTCTCTGGCTCAGCAGGCCCCGGGGGGCTCCTTGGGCTGGGGCCCAGAGGAGGGTGAGGGCTCCAGCCCCCGCCAAGAAGGGCCCTTCCACCGGGGCTCTATCTCCCTCTCTTAAAGGCGTTCTTCGTGCCCATGCCAACCTAGGCCATGCCTCGCCGTGGAAATCCTTAGCTCCAAATCCATCAGGGTGTGCCAGCCTGCACCCGTGTGGATGCAGCCTTGCCCAGATGGACTGAGGAAGATAGGCCTGTAAGGGTGGAACGAGTCATTTTCCCCCTCCCTCATCCCCCTGCGATCCCATACTCCTTGCCATTCAGTCTTGCCTCGATTCTTTCCTTCTGGCTTGGTTCATCTTGCCAGGTCTCTCTTGCTCCCTTTGTTTTCCAACTCTCTTGACCCCACCTGGAGTGTGCCTCATCTGGAGCCCCATTTGTGCTTCCCAAGGCACAGAGTGTCCCAACCACACAAAACCAACCCAAGCAGCCCTTCTCCCCAGGGGGCCAGAAGGAAGCTCGGCCAGAGCTGTTGTGGATCCGTCAAGAGAGCGGCCTGCAGATGCCCGGCCTGGCTCGAGCTCCCATCATCTCACCAGGTGCAGAGAAAGCAGAGGAGAGCCTCCCTCGGACAGACCAAGGGAGGTTCCTGAGCCCTCTGGAGAGACAAGGTCCAGCGCCGGGCACTGCAGCTCTCCCAATTCGCTCTCCCTTTGGGCACCACCCGGGCACCCCTCACAGCCCCTGCATGCGCATCCCAAAACCCAGGCCACGCTGGGATTCCACACTCATCAGCTCCAGCACGGAACCCAGGAACGAGAACAGAAACCCACCCACCCAGCCGGCACGTGGGGAGGGGGCCTGAAGAAACACTGCCAAATCCAGATAGCCAGCCACCATCCAGCACCAGACAAAGGAACACCATCACGCATGCCTAGACAAGTCCATACCACAACCAGCTCGAGGCTCCTACTCAGGCCTGTCCCCAGAGGACGCCTCTCAAGGACCACACCTGGGCAGGCTGTAGGAAAGAAGGTGCCTTCACACCGGGTGGGCGTGTATGTCCATTTGTCCAACCACGATGGACCACAGGATCCAGGGCATGCCCAAAAGAACCCTAGAACCACCGTCGGACCCAGCACTACCCCTCACGGCCATAGACCCCGACAAAGGGTCTCTTCTCAGCGTGAAACGCCCCACTCGCTTCAGGCAGCCCTCTTCCCAAGAGCAGCACACGGAAAGACATTCGGGGTCCATGGACAGATGCTTGGCTGAGCAAGCAGCTGTCCTTCTCCCCAACAGAAGCGGACTCAGCAATCCAGCGTCGCAGAAATGGGTGCCATGGGCAGCCCCAGTGTTGCGAAGAGAAACGCTCACACGAAAGGAAAGAGGTCTGGGAGGGAGACACACAGCCCATGGGAAACCCTTTCCCTCTCCCATCTCACCAGGGACACCCAGGAACTGGCTTCCAGGAAAGAAACCCCTGCACTGCCATCCAGATGCTGCTTGCCAAATGGGAGGGCGAGGCTGTGGGAATGCCTGGAATTGGGGAGGTCCGAGATCCAAACCCTTGCCCTTGAGGAGGCTGGCGGGGGGCCCAGATCCCTCCATCCATGGAGCGCAAGCTACGATGTCCAGTCCCTCTTCTGGGAACCCAAGGGAGGAGAAGGGGAGCCAAACAGGTTGGATAGACATGGCCGATGGGATCCCAGTGTTGGGAAAGTGCAATGGATCCACTTCGAGCAGCGCCCCGCGAAAAGGAGTCCTGAACATTCAACCCCAACACATGAGCGTCTCAGCGCTCCCCAGACAAGGTGTCACGCTCGAGAGGGCTGCCCCTGGGGAAAAGAGACGGGCCGAAGGACTCCGTGGATTCCGTCCAGACGGCCTAGCCTAGCCCATCGGACTCGACTGAATTCCCTGGTGAGGACGAAGTGATGAGGACAAAGACCTGCTTCGTTTGGAGTGGATTGACTTCCCCAGGTATTCTCCTGCACCCGTGTGTGGTATGCAGATCCACTCTGCTCGGCAAAAGCATCCACTCCCAGGCTGGGCATCCCCCAGGCGGGCGCTTCCAACCCACTCCCACCCAAGATATGGGCTCAGGAGAGACTTGGGATGCATTTGTCTATCCAGGTCCTAGCTATTGTTTCCTACTCTATCTGCATGCGTATGCGTGTGGGTGTGTTTGGAGAGAGAGAGGGAGGGAGGGAGAATGAGAGAATGAGGGAGAGAACGAGGGCGAGAAGGAGAGAGGAGGACCTTCACTCCTTTCTGGATCCATTCAGCTCATTCAGTTCAATGCCTCTTAGTCCTTGTCCATGGAGTTGGGGGCCCCCTGCCACACGGAGATGTGGTCTCGCCAGAGGGGGATCGCCCAGTGCAGCTCTTGCCCCAGCCACAGCAGGGACCAGGAGAGCCTCTGAAGCTTGGCAGCCGCGTGGGAACTCCCCTGAGAGCTTGCTGGAGGAGACCAATCAAGCGTCCTGAACGCATCACACCTGCTTTCAATCAGGCCTCCATTGCCTGGCGCCCTGCTGCCAAGAGAGGCTCTTCTCCAAAGGACACAAGGACATTTCCCTCAGCCTCCTGTCTGTGTGTGTGTGTGTGAGAGAGAGAGAGCAAGAGAGAGAAGGAGAACAGGCGGATGAGCCCAGCTGCCAACACTCTAGCCCCCGAAGGCCCCCATGTATTCCTCGGCACCACACTCCTTCTCACCTACCTGAAGCCGTGATGGGGACGGCTTGACCAGGGCCAGCTGGCGGTCCAATCCCGAGGCTGTGTGTGTCTGGGCGCCTGCCTCTAGGGGACCCCAAGCACGCCAAAGCCCAGGACCTGTTCCAAGCCTTCCAAACCCACTGCCACCCAACCAGGCGGCGAACTCACCTCCAAATCCGGAAGGCACACCTCCGCCCTCCGCCTGACAGGAGGTGTCTCGGAGGAGAGAGTCCCTGGTGCCCAGGAAACACCCACATATCCTCTGGGGGCCTGCTGTGAGTGCGTCCCGCTCAAGCCTCCATCCGCCCCCGACGTGGAGCCTGCGCCTTTGGAGCCTTGCCACTCCCACCTCTTAGAGCCTCGGAGCTGCACCTGAGGCCGGAAGGGGCTCTGGCGCCCTCGTGTGGACAGAGGCTCGAACAGCCCCTCTCAGGCTTGCCTTCTCTCTCTGGCTCAGCAGGCCCCGGGGGGCTCCTTGGGCTGGGGCCCAGAGGAGGGTGAGGGCTCCAGCCCCCGCCAAGAAGGGCCCTTCCACCGGGGCTCTATCTCCCTCTCTTAAAGGCGTTCTTCGTGCCCATGCCAACCTAGGCCATGCCTCGCCGTGGAAATCCTTAGCTCCAAATCCATCAGGGTGTGCCAGCCTGCACCCGTGTGGATGCAGCCTTGCCCAGATGGACTGAGGAAGATAGGCCTGTAAGGGTGGAACGAGTCATTTTCCCCCTCCCTCATCCCCCTGCGATCCCATACTCCTTGCCATTCAGTCTTGCCTCGATTCTTTCCTTCTGGCTTGGTTCATCTTGCCAGGTCTCTCTTGCTCCCTTTGTTTTCCAACTCTCTTGACCCCACCTGGAGTGTGCCTCATCTGGAGCCCCATTTGTGCTTCCCAAGGCACAGAGTGTCCCAACCACACAAAACCAACCCAAGCAGCCCTTCTCCCCAGGGGGCCAGAAGGAAGCTCGGCCAGAGCTGTTGTGGATCCGTCAAGAGAGCGGCCTGCAGATGCCCGGCCTGGCTCGGGCTCCCATCATCTCACCAGGTGCAGAGAAAGCAGAGGAGAGCCTCCCTCGGACAGACAAACGGAGGTTCCTGAGCCCTCTGGAGAGACAAGGTCCAGCGCCGGGCACTGCAGCTCTCCCAATTCGCTCTCCCTTTGGGCACCACCCGGGCACCCCTCACAGCCCCTGCATGCGCATCCCAAAACCCAGGCCACGCTGGGATTCCACACTCATCAGCTCCAACACGGAACCCAGGAACGAGAACAGAAACCCACCCACCCAGCCGGCACGTGGGGAGGGGGCCTGAAGAAACACTGCCAAATCCAGATAGCCAGCCACCATCCAGCACCAGACAAAGGAACACCATCACGCATGCCTAGACAAGTCCATACCACAACCAGCTCGAGGCTCCTACTCAGGCCTGTCCCCAGAGGACGCCTCTCAAGGACCACACCTGGGCAGGCTGTAGGAAAGAAGGTGCCTTCACACCGGGTGGGCGTGTATGTCCATTTGTCCAACCACGATGGACCACAGGATCCAGGGCATGCCGAAAAGAACCCTGGAACCACCGTCGGACCCAGCACTACCCCTCACGGCCATAGACCCCGACAAAGGGTCTCTTCTCAGCGTGAAACGCCCCACTCGCTTCAGGCAGCCCTCTTCCCAAGAGCAGCACACGGAAAGACATTCGGGGTCCATGGACAGATGCTTGGCTGAGCAAGCAGCTGTCCTTCTCCCCAACAGAAGCGGACTCAGCAATCCAGCGGCGCAGAAATGGGTGCCATGGGCAGCCCCAGTGTTGCGAAGAGAAACGCTCACACGAAAGGAAAGAGGTCTGGGAGGGAGACACACAGCCCATGGGAAACCCCTTCCCTCTCCCATCTCACCAGGGACACCCAGGAACTGGCTTCCAGGAAAGAAACCCCTGCACTGCCATCCAGATGCTGCTTGCCAAATGGGAGGGCGAGGCTGTGGGAATGCCTGGAATTGGGGAGGTCCGAGATCCAAACCCTTGCCCTTGAGGAGGCTGGCGGGGGGCCCAGATCCCTCCATCCATGGAGCGCAAGCTACGATGTCCAGTCCCTCTTCTGGGAACCCAAGGGAGGAGAAGGGGAGCCAAACAGGTTGGATAGACATGGCCGATGGGATCCCAGTGTTGGGAAAGTGCAATGGATCCACTTCGAGCAGCGCCCCGCGAAAAGGAGTCCTGAACATTCAACCCCAACACATGAGCGTCTCAGCGCTCCCCAGACAAGGTGTCACGCTCGAGAGGGCTGCCCCTGGGGAAAAGAGACGGGCCGAAGGACTCCGTGGATTCCGTCCAGACGGCCTAGCCTAGCCCATCGGACTCGACCGAATTCCCTGGTGAGGACGAAGTGATGAGGACAAAGACCTGCTTCGTTTGGAGTGGATTGACTTCCCCAGGTATTCTCCTGCACCCGTGTGTGGTATGCAGATCCACTCTGCTCGGCAAAAGCATCCACTCCCAGGCTGGGCATCCCCCAGGCGGGCGCTTCCAACCCACTCCCACCCAAGATATGGGCTCAGGAGAGACTTGGGATGCATTTGTCTATCCAGGTCCTAGCTATTGTTTCCTACTCTATCTGCATGCGTATGCGTGTGGGTGTGTTTGGAGAGAGAGAGGGAGGGAGGGAGAATGAGAGAATGAGGGAGAGAACGAGGGCGAGAAGGAGAGAGGAGGACCTTCACTCCTTTCTGGATCCATTCAGCTCATTCAGTTCAATGCCTCTTAGTCCTTGTCCATGGAGTTGGGGGCCCCCTGCCACACGGAGATGTGGTCTCGCCAGAGGGGGATCGCCCAGTGCAGCTCTTGCCCCAGCCACAGCAGGGACCAGGAGAGCCTCTGAAGCTTGGCAGCCGCGTGGGAACTCCCCTGAGAGCTTGCTGGAGGAGACCAATCAAGCGTCCTGAACGCATCACACCTGCTTTCAATCAGGCCTCCATTGCCTGGCGCCCTGCTGCCAAGAGAGGCTCTTCTCCAAAGGACACAAGGACATTTCCCTCAGCCTCCTGTCTGTGTGTGTGTGTGTGAGAGAGAGAGAGCAAGAGAGAGAAGGAGAACAGGCGGATGAGCCCAGCTGCCAACACTCTAGCCCCCGAAGGCCCCCATGTATTCCTCGGCACCACACTCCTTCTCACCTACCTGAAGCCGTGATGGGGACGGCTTGACCAGGGCCAGCTGGCGGTCCAATCCCGAGGCTGTGTGTGTCTGGGCGCCTGCCTCTAGGGGACCCCAAGCACGCCAAAGCCCAGGACCTGTTCCAAGCCTTCCAAACCCACTGCCACCCAACCAGGCGGCGAACTCACCTCCAAATCCGGAAGGCACACCTCCGCCCTCCGCCTGACAGGAGGTGTCTCGGAGGAGAGAGTCCCTGGTGCCCAGGAAACACCCACATATCCTCTGGGGGCCTGCTGTGAGTGCGTCCCGCTCAAGCCTCCATCCGCCCCCGACGTGGAGCCTGCGCCTTTGGAGCCTTGCCACTCCCACCTCTTAGAGCCTCGGAGCTGCACCTGAGGCCGGAAGGGGCTCTGGCGCCCTCGTGTGGACAGAGGCTCGAACAGCCCCTCTCAGGCTTGCCTTCTCTCTCTGGCTCAGCAGGCCCCGGGGGGCTCCTTGGGCTGGGGCCCAGAGGAGGGTGAGGGCTCCAGCCCCCGCCAAGAAGGGCCCTTCCGCCGGGGCTCTATCTCCCTCTCTTAAAGGCGTTCTTCGTGCCCATGCCAACCTAGGCCATGCCTCGCCGTGGAAATCCTTAGCTCCAAATCCATCAGGGTGTGCCAGCCTGCACCCGTGTGGATGCAGCCTTGCCCAGATGGACTGAGGAAGATAGGCCTGTAAGGGTGGAACGAGTCGTTTTCCCCCTCCCTCATCCCCCTGCGATCCCATACTCCTTGCCATTCAGTCTTGCCTCGATTCTTTCCTTCTGGCTTGGTTCATCTTGCCAGGTCTCTCTTGCTCCCTTGGTTTTCCAACTCTCTTGACCCCACCTGGAGTGTGCCTCATCTGGAGCCCCATTTGTGCTTCCCAAGGCACAGAGTGTCCCAACCACACAAAACCAACCCAAGCAGCCCTTCTCCCCAGGGGGCCAGAAGGAAGCTCGGCCAGAGCTGTTGTGGATCCGTCAAGAGAGCGGCCTGCAGATGCCCGGCCTGGCTCGAGCTCCCATCATCTCAGCAGGTGCAGAGAAAGCAGAGGAGAGCCTTCATCGGACAGACAAACGGAGGTTCCTGAGCCCTCTGGAGAGACAAGGTCCAGCGCCGGGCACTGCAGCTCTCCCAATTCGCTCTCCCTTTGGGCACCACCCGGGCACCCCTCACAGCCCCTGCATGCGCATCCCAAAACCCAGGCCACGCTGGGATTCCACACTCATCAGCTCCAACACGGAACCCAGGAACGAGAACAGAAACCCACCCACCCAGCCGGCACGTGGGGAGGGGGCCTGAAGAAACACTGCCAAATCCAGATAGCCAGCCACCATCCAGCACCAGACAAAGGAACACCATCACGCATGCCTAGACAAGTCCATACCACAACCAGCTCGAGGCTCCTACTCAGGCCTGTCCCCTGAGGACGCCTCTCAAGGACCACCCCTGGGCAGGCTGTAGGAAAGAAGGTGCCTTCACACCGGGTGGGCGTGTATGTCCATTTGTCCAACCACGATAGACCACAGGATCCAGGGCATGCCCAAAAGACCCCTGGAACCACCGTCGGACCCAGCACTACCCCTCACGGCCATAGACCCCGACAAAGGGTCTCTTCTCAGCGTGAAACGCCCCACTCGCTTCAGGCAGCCCTCTTCCCAAGAGCAGCACACGGAAAGACATTCGGGGTCCATGGACAGATGCTTGGCTGAGCAAGCAGCTGTCCTTCTCCCCAACAGAAGGGGACTCAGCAATCCAGCGGCGCAGAAATGGGTGCCATGGGCAGCCCCAGTGTTGCGAAGAGAAACGCTCACACGAAAGGAAAGAGGTCTGGGAGGGAGACACACAGCCCATGGGAAACCCCTTCCCTCTCCCATCTCACCAGGGACACCCAGGAACTGGCTTCCAGGAAAGAAACCCCTGCACTGCCATCCAGATGCTGCTTGCCAAATGGGAGGGCGAGGCTGTGGGAATGCCTGGAATTGGGGAGGTCCGAGATCCAAACCCTTGCCCTTGAGGAGGCTGGCGGGGGGCCCAGATCCCTCCATCCATGGAGCGCAAGCTACGATGTCCAGTCCCTCTTCTGGGAACCCAAGGGAGGAGAAGGGGAGCCAAACAGGTTGGATAGACATGGCCGATGGGATCCCAGTGTTGGGAAAGTGCAATGGATCCACTTCGAGCAGCGCCCCGCGAAAAGGAGTCCTGAACATTCAACCCCAACACATGAGCGTCTCAGCGCTCCCCAGACAAGGTGTCACGCTCGAGAGGGCTGCCCCTGGGGAAAAGAGACGGGCCGAAGGACTCCGTGGATTCCGTCCAGACGGCCTAGCCTAGCCCATCGGACTCGACCGAATTCCCTGGTGAGGACGAAGTGATGAGGACAAAGACCTGCTTCGTTTGGAGTGGATTGACTTCCCCAGGTATTCTCCTGCACCCGTGTGTGGTATGCAGATCCACTCTGCTCGGCAAAAGCATCCACTCCCAGGCTGGGCATCCCCCAGGCGGGCGCTTCCAACCCACTCCCACCCAAGATATGGGCTCAGGAGAGACTTGGGATGCATTTGTCTATCCAGGTCCTAGCTATTGTTTCCTACTCTATCTGCATGCGTATGCGTGTGGGTGTGTTTGGAGAGAGAGAGGGAGGGAGGGAGAATGAGAGAATGAGGGAGAGAACGAGGGCGAGAAGGAGAGAGGAGGACCTTCACTCCTTTCTGGATCCATTCAGCTCATTCAGTTCAATGCCTCTTAGTCCTTGTCCATGGAGTTGGGGGCCCCCTGCCACACGGAGATGTGGTCTCGCCAGAGGGGGATCGCCCAGTGCAGCTCTTGCCCCAGCCACAGCAGGGACCAGGAGAGCCTCTGAAGCTTGGCAGCCGCGTGGGAACTCCCCTGAGAGCTTGCTGGAGGAGACCAATCAAGCGTCCTGAACGCATCACACCTGCTTTCAATCAGGCCTCCATTGCCTGGCGCCCTGCTGCCAAGAGAGGCTCTTCTCCAAAGGACACAAGGACATTTCCCTCAGCCTCCTGTCTGTGTGTGTGTGTGTGAGAGAGAGAGAGCAAGAGAGAGAAGGAGAACAGGCGGATGAGCCCAGCTGCCAACACTCTAGCCCCCGAAGGCCCCCATGTATTCCTCGGCACCACACTCCTTCTCACCTACCTGAAGCCGTGATGGGGACGGCTTGACCAGGGCCAGCTGGCGGTCCAATCCCGAGGCTGTGTGTGTCTGGGCGCCTGCCTCTAGGGGACCCCAAGCACGCCAAAGCCCAGGACCTGTTCCAAGCCTTCCAAACCCACTGCCACCCAACCAGGCGGCGAACTCACCTCCAAATCCGGAAGGCACACCTCCGCCCTCCGCCTGACAGGAGGTGTCTCGGAGGAGAGAGTCCCTGGTGCCCAGGAAACACCCACATATCCTCTGGGGGCCTGCTGTGAGTGCGTCCCGCTCAAGCCTCCATCCGCCCCCGACGTGGAGCCTGCGCCTTTGGAGCCTTGCCACTCCCACCTCTTAGAGCCTTGGAGCTGCACCTGAGGCCGGAAGGGGCTCTGGCGCCCTCGTGTGGACAGAGGCTCGAACAGCCCCTCTCAGGCTTGCCTTCTCTCTCTGGCTCAGCAGGCCCCGGGGGGCTCCTTGGGCTGGGGCCCAGAGGAGGGTGAGGGCTCCAGCCCCCGCCAAGAAGGGCCCTTCCACCGGGGCTCTATCTCCCTCTCTTAAAGGCGTTCTTCGTGCCCATGCCAACCTAGGCCATGCCTCGCCGTGGAAATCCTTAGCTCCAAATCCATCAGGGTGTGCCAGCCTGCACCCGTGTGGATGCAGCCTTGCCCAGATGGACTGAGGAAGATAGGCCTGTAAGGGTGGAACGAGTCGTTTTCCCCCTCCCTCATCCCCCTGCGATCCCATACTCCTTGCCATTCAGTCTTGCCTCGATTCTTTCCTTCTGGCTTGGTTCATCTTGCCAGGTCTCTCTTGCTCCCTTTGTTTTCCAACTCTCTTGACCCCACCTGGAGTGTGCCTCATCTGGAGCCCCATTTGTGCTTCCCAAGGCACAGAGTGTCCCAACCACACAAAACCAACCCAAGCAGCCCTTCTCCCCAGGGGGCCAGAAGGAAGCTCGGCCAGAGCTGTTGTGGATCCGTCAAGAGAGCGGCCTGCAGATGCCCGGCCTGGCTCGAGCTCCCATCATCTCAGCAGGTGCAGAGAAAGCAGAGGAGAGCCTTCATCGGACAGACAAACGGAGGTTCCTGAGCCCTCTGGAGAGACAAGGTCCAGCGCCGGGCACTGCAGCTCTCCCAATTCGCTCTCCCTTTGGGCACCACCAGGGCACCCCTCACAGCCCCTGCATGCGCATCCCAAAACCCAGGCCACGCTGGGATTCCACACTCATCAGCTCCAACACGGAACCCAGGAACGAGAACAGAAACCCACCCACCCAGCCGGCACGTGGGGAGGGGGCCTGAAGAAACACTGCCAAATCCAGATAGCCAGCCACCATCCAGCACCAGACAAAGGAACACCATCACGCATGCCTAGACAAGTCCATACCACAACCAGCTCGAGGCTCCTACTCAGGCCTGTCCCCTGAGGACGCCTCTCAAGGACCACCCCTGGGCAGGCTGTAGGAAAGAAGGTGCCTTCACACCGGGTGGGCGTGTATGTCCATTTGTCCAACCACGATAGACCACAGGATCCAGGGCATGCCGAAAAGAACCCTGGAACCACCGTCGGACCCAGCACTACCCCTCACGGCCATAGACCCAGACAAAGGGTCTCTTCTCAGCGTGAAACGCCCCACTCGCTTCAGGCAGCCCTCTTCCCAAGAGCAGCACACGGAAAGACATTCGGGGTCCATGGACAGATGCTTGGCTGAGCAAGCAGCTGTCCTTCTCCCCAACAGAAGGGGACTCAGCAATCCAGCGGCGCAGAAATGGGTGCCATGGGCAGCCCCAGTGTTGCGAAGAGAAACGCTCACACGAAAGGAAAGAGGTCTGGGAGGGAGACACACAGCCCATGGGAAACCCCTTCCCTCTCCCATCTCACCAGGGACACCCAGGAACTGGCTTCCAGGAAAGAAACCCCTGCACTGCCATCCAGATGCTGCTTGCCAAATGGGAGGGCGAGGCTGTGGGAATGCCTGGAATTGGGGAGGTCCGAGATCCAAACCCTTGCCCTTGAGGAGGCTGGCGGGGGGCCCAGATCCCTCCATCCATGGAGCGCAAGCTACGATGTCCAGTCCCTCTTCTGGGAACCCAAGGGAGGAGAAGGGGAGCCAAACAGGTTGGATAGACATGGCCGATGGGATCCCAGTGTTGGGAAAGTGCAATGGATCCACTTCGAGCAGCGCCCCGCGAAAAGGAGTCCTGAACATTCAACCCCAACACATGAGCGTCTCAGCGCTCCCCAGACAAGGTGTCACGCTCGAGAGGGCTGCCCCTGGGGAAAAGAGACGGGCCGAAGGACTCCGTGGATTCCGTCCAGACGGCCTAGCCTAGCCCATCGGACTCGACCGAATTCCCTGGTGAGGACGAAGTGATGAGGACAAAGACCTGCTTCGTTTGGAGTGGATTGACTTCCCCAGGTATTCTCCTGCACCCGTGTGTGGTATGCAGATCCACTCTGCTCGGCAAAAGCATCCACTCCCAGGCTGGGCATCCCCCAGGCGGGCGCTTCCAACCCACTCCCACCCAAGATATGGGCTCAGGAGAGACTTGGGATGCATTTGTCTATCCAGGTCCTAGCTATTGTTTCCTACTCTATCTGCATGCGTATGCGTGTGGGTGTGTTTGGAGAGAGAGAGGGAGGGAGGGAGAATGAGAGAATGAGGGAGAGAACGAGGGCGAGAAGGAGAGAGGAGGACCTTCACTCCTTTCTGGATCCATTCAGCTCATTCAGTTCAATGCCTCTTAGTCCTTGTCCATGGAGTTGGGGGCCCCCTGCCACACGGAGATGTGGTCTCGCCAGAGGGGGATCGCCCAGTGCAGCTCTTGCCCCAGCCACAGCAGGGACCAGGAGAGCCTCTGAAGCTTGGCAGCCGCGTGGGAACTCCCCTGAGAGCTTGCTGGAGGAGACCAATCAAGCGTCCTGAACGCATCACACCTGCTTTCAATCAGGCCTCCATTGCCTGGCGCCCTGCTGCCAAGAGAGGCTCTTCTCCAAAGGACACAAGGACATTTCCCTCAGCCTCCTGTCTGTGTGTGTGTGTGTGTGAGAGAGAGAGAGCAAGAGAGAGAAGGAGAACAGGCGGATGAGCCCAGCTGCCAACACTCTAGCCCCCGAAGGCCCCCATGTATTCCTCGGCACCACACTCCTTCTCACCTACCTGAAGCTGTGATGGGGACGGCTTGACCAGGGCCAGCTGGCGGTCCAATCCCGAGGCTGTGTGTGTCTGGGCGCCTGCCTCTAGGGGACCCCAAGCACGCCAAAGCCCAGGACCTGTTCCAAGCCTTCCAAACCCACTGCCACCCAACCAGGCGGCGAACTCACCTCCAAATCCGGAAGGCACACCTCCGCCCTCCGCCTGACAGGAGGTGTCTCGGAGGAGAGAGTCCCTGGTGCCCAGGAAACACCCACATATCCTCTGGGGGCCTGCTGTGAGTGCGTCCCGCTCAAGCCTCCATCCGCCCCCGACGTGGAGCCTGCGCCTTTGGAGCCTTGCCACTCCCACCTCTTAGAGCCTCGGAGCTGCACCTGAGGCCGGAAGGGGCTCTGGCGCCCTCGTGTGGACAGAGGCTCGAACAGCCCCTCTCAGGCTTGCCTTCTCTCTCTGGCTCAGCAGGCCCCGGGGGGCTCCTTGGGCTGGGGCCCAGAGGAGGGTGAGGGCTCCAGCCCCCGCCAAGAAGGGCCCTTCCACCGGGGCTCTATCTCCCTCTCTTAAAGGCGTTCTTCGTGCCCATGCCAACCTAGGCCATGCCTCGCCGTGGAAATCCTTAGCTCCAAATCCATCAGGGTGTGCCAGCCTGCACCCGTGTGGATGCAGCCTTGCCCAGATGGACTGAGGAAGATAGGCCTGTAAGGGTGGAACGAGTCGTTTTCCCCCTCCCTCATCCCCCTGCGATCCCATACTCCTTGCCATTCAGTCTTGCCTCGATTCTTTCCTTCTGGCTTGGTTCATCTTGCCAGGTCTCTCTTGCTCCCTTTGTTTTCCAACTCTCTTGACCCCACCTGGAGTGTGCCTCATCTGGAGCCCCATTTGTGCTTCCCAAGGCACAGAGTGTCCCAACCACACAAAACCAACCCAAGCAGCCCTTCTCCCCAGGGGGCCAGAAGGAAGCTCGGCCAGAGCTGTTGTGGATCCGTCAAGAGAGCGGCCTGCAGATGCCCGGCCTGGCTCGAGCTCCCATCATCTCACCAGGTGCAGAGAAAGCAGAGGAGAGCCTCCCTTGGACAGACAAACGGAGGTTCCTGAGCCCTCTGGAGAGACAAGGTCCAGCGCCGGGCACTGCAGCTCTCCCAATTCGCTCTCCCTTTGGGCACCACCCGGGCACCCCTCACAGCCCCTGCATGCGCATCCCAAAACCCAGGCCACGCTGGGATTCCACACTCATCAGCTCCAACACGGAACCCAGGAACGAGAACAGAAACCCACCCACCCAGCCGGCACGTGGGGAGGGGGCCTGAAGAAACACTGCCAAATCCAGATAGCCAGCCACCATCCAGCACCAGACAAAGGAACACCATCACGCATGCCTAGAGAAGTCCATACCACAACCAGCTCGAGGCTCCTACTCAGGCCTGTCCCCAGAGGACGCCTCTCAAGGACCACACCTGGGCAGGCTGTAGGAAAGAAGGTGCCTTCACACCGGGTGGGCGTGTATGTCCATTTGTCCAACCACGATGGACCACAGGATCCAGGGCATGCCCAAAAGAACCCTGGAACCACCGTCGGACCCAGCACTACCCCTCACGGCCATAGACCCCGACAAAGGGTCTCTTCTCAGCGTGAAACGCCCCACTCGCTTCAGGCAGCCCTCTTCCCAAGAGCAGCACACGGAAAGACATTCGGGGTCCATGGACAGATGCTTGGCTGAGCAAGCAGCTGTCCTTCTCCCCAACAGAAGCGGACTCAGCAATCCAGCGGCGCAGAAATGGGTGCCATGGGCAGCCCCAGTGTTGCGAAGAGAAACGCTCACACGAAAGGAAAGAGGTCTGGGAGGGAGACACACAGCCCATGGGAAACCCTTTCCCTCTCCCATCTCACCAGGGACACCCAGGAACTGGCTTCCAGGAAAGAAACCCCTGCACTGCCATCCAGATGCTGCTTGCCAAATGGGAGGGCGAGGCTGTGGGAATGCCTGGAATTGGGGAGGTCCGAGATCCAAACCCTTGCCCTTGAGGAGGCTGGCGGGGGGCCCAGATCCCTCCATCCATGGAGCGCAAGCTACGATGTCCAGTCCCTCTTCTGGGAACCCAAGGGAGGAGAAGGGGAGCCAAACAGGTTGGATAGACATGGCCGATGGGATCCCAGTGTTGGGAAAGTGCAATGGATCCACTTCGAGCAGCGCCCCGCGAAAAGGAGTCCTGAACATTCAACCCCAACACATGAGCGTCTCAGCGCTCCCCAGACAAGGTGTCACGCTCGAGAGGGCTGCCCCTGGGGAAAAGAGACGGGCCGAAGGACTCCGTGGATTCCGTCCAGACGGCCTAGCCTAGCCCATCGGACTCGACCGAATTCCCTGGTGAGGACGAAGTGATGAGGACAAAGACCTGCTTCGTTTGGAGTGGATTGACTTCCCCAGGTATTCTCCTGCACCCGTGTGTGGTATGCAGATCCACTCTGCTCGGCAAAAGCATCCACTCCCAGGCTGGGCATCCCCCAGGCGGGCGCTTCCAACCCACTCCCACCCAAGATATGGGCTCAGGAGAGACTTGGGATGCATTTGTCTATCCAGGTCCTAGCTATTGTTTCCTACTCTATCTGCATGCGTATGCGTGTGGGTGTGTTTGGAGAGAGAGAGGGAGGGAGGGAGAATGAGAGAAAGAGGGAGAGAACGAGGGCGAGAAGGAGAGAGGAGGACCTTCACTCCTTTCTGGATCCATTCAGCTCATTCAGTTCAATGCCTCTTAGTCCTTGTCCATGGAGTTGGGGGCCCCCTGCCACACGGAGATGTGGTCTCGCCAGAGGGGGATCGCCCAGTGCAGCTCTTGCCCCAGCCACAGCAGGGACCAGGAGAGCCTCTGAAGCTTGGCAGCCGCGTGGGAACTCCCCTGAGAGCTTGCTGGAGGAGACCAATCAAGCGTCCTGAACGCATCACACCTGCTTTCAATCAGGCCTCCATTGCCTGGCGCCCTGCTGCCAAGAGAGGCTCTTCTCCAAAGGACACAAGGACATTTCCCTCAGCCTCCTGTCTGTGTGTGTGTGTGTGAGAGAGAGAGAGCAAGAGAGAGAAGGAGAACAGGCGGATGAGCCCAGCTGCCAACACTCTAGCCCCCGAAGGCCCCCATGTATTCCTCGGCACCACACTCCTTCTCACCTACCTGAAGCCGTGATGGGGACGGCTTGACCAGGGCCAGCTGGCGGTCCAATCCCGAGGCTGTGTGTGTCTGGGCGCCTGCCTCTAGGGGACCCCAAGCACGCCAAAGCCCAGGACCTGTTCCAAGCCTTCCAAACCCACTGCCACCCAACCAGGCGGCGAACTCACCTCCAAATCCGGAAGGCACACCTCCGCCCTCCGCCTGACAGGAGGTGTCTCGGAGGAGAGAGTCCCTGGTGCCCAGGAAACACCCACATATCCTCTGGGGGCCTGCTGTGAGTGCGTCCCGCTCAAGCCTCCATCCGCCCCCGACGTGGAGCCTGCGCCTTTGGAGCCTTGCCACTCCCACCTCTTAGAGCCTTGGAGCTGCACCTGAGGCCGGAAGGGGCTCTGGCGCCCTCGTGTGGACAGAGGCTCGAACAGCCCCTCTCAGGCTTGCCTTCTCTCTCTGGCTCAGCAGGCCCCGGGGGGCTCCTTGGGCTGGGGCCCAGAGGAGGGTGAGGGCTCCAGCCCCCGCCAAGAAGGGCCCTTCCGCCGGGGCTCTATCTCCCTCTCTTAAAGGCGTTCTTCGTGCCCATGCCAACCTAGGCCATGCCTCGCCGTGGAAATCCTTAGCTCCAAATCCATCAGGGTGTGCCAGCCTGCACCCGTGTGGATGCAGCCTTGCCCAGATGGACTGAGGAAGATAGGCCTGTAAGGGTGGAACGAGTCGTTTTCCCCCTCCCTCATCCCCCTGCGATCCCATACTCCTTGCCATTCAGTCTTGCCTCGATTCTTTCCTTCTGGCTTGGTTCATCTTGCCAGGTCTCTCTTGCTCCCTTTGTTTTCCAACTCTCTTGACCCCACCTGGAGTGTGCCTCATCTGGAGCCCCATTTGTGCTTCCCAAGGCACAGAGTGTCCCAACCACACAAAACCAACCCAAGCAGCCCTTCTCCCCAGGGGGCCAGAAGGAAGCTCGGCCAGAGCTGTTGTGGATCCGTCAAGAGAGCGGCCTGCAGATGCCCGGCCTGGCTCGAGCTCCCATCATCTCACCAGGTGCAGAGAAAGCAGAGGAGAGCCTCCCTCGGACAGACAAACGGAGGTTCCTGAGCCCTCTGGAGAGACAAGGTCCAGCGCCGGGCACTGCAGCTCTCCCAATTCGCTCTCCCTTTGGGCACCACCAGGGCACCCCTCACAGCCCCTGCATGCGCATCCCAAAACCCAGGCCACGCTGGGATTCCACACTCATCAGCTCCAACACGGAACCCAGGAACGAGAACAGAAACCCACCCACCCAGCCGGCACGTGGGGAGGGGGCCTGAAGAAACACTGCCAAATCCAGATAGCCAGCCACCATCCAGCACCAGACAAAGGAACACCATCACGCATGCCTAGACAAGTCCATACCACAACCAGCTCGAGGCTCCTACTCAGGCCTGTCCCCTGAGGACGCCTCTCAAGGACCACCCCTGGGCAGGCTGTAGGAAAGAAGGTGCCTTCACACCGGGTGGGCGTGTATGTCCATTTGTCCAACCACGATAGACCACAGGATCCAGGGCATGCCCAAAAGAGCCCTGGAACCACCGTCGGACCCAGCACTACCCCTCACGGCCATAGACCCAGACAAAGGGTCTCTTCTCAGCGTGAAACGCCCCACTCGCTTCAGGCAGCCCTCTTCCCAAGAGCAGCACACGGAAAGACATTCGGGGTCCATGGACAGATGCTTGGCTGAGCAAGAAGCTGTCCTTCTCCCCAACAGAAGCGGACTCAGCAATCCAGCGGCGCAGAAATGGGTGCCATGGGCAGCCCCAGTGTTGCGAAGAGAAACGCTCACACGAAAGGAAAGAGGTCTGGGAGGGAGACACACAGCCCATGGGAAACCCCTTCCCTCTCCCATCTCACCAGGGACACCCAGGAACTGGCTTCCAGGAAAGAAACCCCTGCACTGCCATCCAGATGCTGCTTGCCAAATGGGAGGGCGAGGCTGTGGGAATGCCTGGAATTGGGGAGGTCCGAGATCCAAACCCTTGCCCTTGAGGAGGCTGGCGGGGGGCCCAGATCCCTCCATCCATGGAGCGCAAGCTACGATGTCCAGTCCCTCTTCTGGGAACCCAAGGGAGGAGAAGGGGAGCCAAACAGGTTGGATAGACATGGCCGATGGGATCCCTGTGTTGGGAAAGTGCAATGGATCCACTTCGAGCAGCGCCCCGCGAAAAGGAGTCCTGAACATTCAACCCCAACACATGAGCGTCTCAGCGCTCCCCAGACAAGGTGTCACGCTCGAGAGGGCTGCCCCTGGGGAAAAGAGACGGGCCGAAGGACTCCGTGGATTCCGTCCAGACGGCCTAGCCTAGCCCATCGGACTCGACCGAATTCCCTGGTGAGGACGAAGTGATGAGGACAAAGACCTGCTTCGTTTGGAGTGGATTGACTTCCCCAGGTATTCTCCTGCACCCGTGTGTGGTATGCAGATCCACTCTGCTCGGCAAAAGCATCCACTCCCAGGCTGGGCATCCCCCAGGCGGGCGCTTCCAACCCACTCCCACCCAAGATATGGGCTCAGGAGAGACTTGGGTTGCATTTGTCTATCCAGGTCCTAGCTATTGTTTCCTACTCTATCTGCATGCGTATGCGTGTGGGTGTGTTTGGAGAGAGAGAGGGAGGGAGGGAGAATGAGAGAATGAGGGAGAGAACGAGGGCGAGAAGGAGAGAGGAGGACCTTCACTCCTTTCTGGATCCATTCAGCTCATTCAGTTCAATGCCTCTTAGTCCTTGTCCATGGAGTTGGGGGCCCCCTGCCACACGGAGATGTGGTCTCGCCAGAGGGGGATCGCCCAGTGCAGCTCTTGCCCCAGCCACAGCAGGGACCAGGAGAGCCTCTGAAGCTTGGCAGCCGCGTGGGAACTCCCCTGAGAGCTTGCTGGAGGAGACCAATCAAGCGTCCTGAACGCATCACACCTGCTTTCAATCAGGCCTCCATTGCCTGGCGCCCTGCTGCCAAGAGAGGCTCTTCTCCAAAGGACACAAGGACATTTCCCTCAGCCTCCTGTCTGTGTGTGTGTGTGTGAGAGAGAGAGAGCAAGAGAGAGAAGGAGAACAGGCGGATGAGCCCAGCTGCCAACACTCTAGCCCCCGAAGGCCCCCATGTATTCCTCGGCACCACACTCCTTCTCACCTACCTGAAGCCGTGATGGGGACGGCTTGACCAGGGCCAGCTGGCGGTCCAATCCCGAGGCTGTGTGTGTCTGGGCGCCTGCCTCTAGGGGACCCCAAGCACGCCAAAGCCCAGGACCTGTTCCAAGCCTTCCAAACCCACTGCCACCCAACCAGGCGGCGAACTCACCTCCAAATCCGGAAGGCACACCTCCGCCCTCCGCCTGACAGGAGGTGTCTCGGAGGAGAGAGTCCCTGGTGCCCAGGAAACACCCACATAGCCTCTGGGGGCCTGCTGTGAGTGCGTCCCGCTCAAGCCTCCATCCGCCCCCGACGTGGAGCCTGCGCCTTTGGAGCCTTGCCACTCCCACCTCTTAGAGCCTCGGAGCTGCACCTGAGGCCGGAAGGGGCTCTGGCGCCCTCGTGTGGACAGAGGCTCGAACAGCCCCTCTCAGGCTTGCCTTCTCTCTCTGGCTCAGCAGGCCCCGGGGGGCTCCTTGGGCTGGGGCCCAGAGGAGGGTGAGGGCTCCAGCCCCCGCCAAGAAGGGCCCTTCCACCGGGGCTCTATCTCCCTCTCTTAAAGGCGTTCTTCGTGCCCATGCCAACCTAGGCCATGCCTCGCCGTGGAAATCCTTAGCTCCAAATCCATCAGGGTGTGCCAGCCTGCACCCGTGTGGATGCAGCCTTGCCCAGATGGACTGAGGAAGATAGGCCTGTAAGGGTGGAACGAGTCGTTTTCCCCCTCCCTCATCCCCCTGCGATCCCATACTCCTTGCCATTCAGTCTTGCCTCGATTCTTTCCTTCTGGCTTGGTTCATCTTGCCAGGTCTCTCTTGCTCCCTTTGTTTTCCAACTCTCTTGACCCCACCTGGAGTGTGCCTCATCTGGAGCCCCATTTGTGCTTCCCAAGGCACAGAGTGTCCCAACCACACAAAACCAACCCAAGCAGCCCTTCTCCCCAGGGGGCCAGAAGGAAGCTCGGCCAGAGCTGTTGTGGATCCGTCAAGAGAGCGGCCTGCAGAGGCCCGGCCTGGCTCGAGCTCCCATCATCTCACCAGGTGCAGAGAAAGCAGAGGAGAGCCTCCCTCGGACAGACAAACGGAGGTTCCTGAGCCCTCTGGAGAGACAAGGTCCAGCGCCGGGCACTGCAGCTCTCCCAATTCGCTCTCCCTTTGGGCACCACCAGGGCACCCCTCACAGCCCCTGCATGCGCATCCCAAAACCCAGGCCACGCTGGGATTCCACACTCATCAGCTCCAACACGGAACCCAGGAACGAGAACAGAAACCCACCCACCCAGCCGGCACGTGGGGAGGGGGCCTGAAGAAACACTGCCAAATCCAGATAGCCAGCCACCATCCAGCACCAGACAAAGGAACACCATCACGCATGCCTAGAGAAGTCCATACCACAACCAGCTCGAGGCTCCTACTCAGGCCTGTCCCCTGAGGACGCCTCTCAAGGACCACCCCTGGGCAGGCTGTAGGAAAGAAGGTGCCTTCACACCGGGTGGGCGTGTATGTCCATTTGTCCAACCACGATAGACCACAGGATCCAGGGCATGCCGAAAAGAACCCTGGAACCACCGTCGGACCCAGCACTACCCCTCACGGCCATAGACCCAGACAAAGGGTCTCTTCTCAGCGTGAAACGCCCCACTCGCTTCAGGCAGCCCTCTTCCCAAGAGCAGCACACGGAAAGACATTCGGGGTCCATGGACAGATGCTTGGCTGAGCAAGCAGCTGTCCTTCTCCCCAACAGAAGCGGACTCAGCAATCCAGCGGCGCAGAAATGGGTGCCATGGGCAGCCCCAGTGTTGCGAAGAGAAACGCTCACACGAAAGGAAAGAGGTCTGGGAGGGAGACACACAGCCCATGGGAAACCCTTTCCCTCTCCCATCTCACCAGGGACACCCAGGAACTGGCTTCCAGGAAAGAAACCCCTGCACTGCCATCCAGATGCTGCTTGCCAAATGGGAGGGCGAGGCTGTGGGAATGCCTGGAATTGGGGAGGTCCGAGATCCAAACCCTTGCCCTTGAGGAGGCTGGCGGGGGGCCCAGATCCCTCCATCCATGGAGCGCAAGCTACGATGTCCAGTCCCTCTTCTGGGAACCCAAGGGAGGAGAAGGGGAGCCAAACAGGTTGGATAGACATGGCCGATGGGATCCCAGTGTTGGGAAAGTGCAATGGATCCACTTCGAGCAGCGCCCCGCGAAAAGGAGTCCTGAACATTCAACCCCAACACATGAGCGTCTCAGCGCTCCCCAGACAAGGTGTCACGCTCGAGAGGGCTGCCCCTGGGGAAAAGAGACGGGCCAAAGGACTCCGTGGATTCCGTCCAGATGGCCTAGCCTAGCCCATCGGACCCGACCGAATTCCCTGGTGAGGACGAAGTGATGAGGACAAAGACCTGCTTCGTTTGGAGTGGATTGACTTCCCCAGGTATTCTCCTGCACCCGTGTGTGGTATGCAGATCCACTCTGCTCGGCAAAAGCATCCACTCCCAGGCTGGGCATCCCCCAGGCGGGCGCTTCCAACCCACTCCCACCCAAGATATGGGCTCAGGAGAGACTTGGGATGCATTTGTCTATCCAGGTCCTAGCTATTGTTTCCTACTCTATCTGCATGCGTATGCGTGTGGGTGTGTTTGGAGAGAGAGAGGGAGGGAGGGAGAATGAGAGAATGAGGGAGAGAACGAGGGCGAGAAGGAGAGAGGAGGACCTTCACTCCTTTCTGGATCCATTCAGCTCATTCAGTTCAATGCCTCTTAGTCCTTGTCCATGGAGTTGGGGGCCCCCTGCCACACGGAGATGTGGTCTCGCCAGAGGGGGATCGCCCAGTGCAGCTCTTGCCCCAGCCACAGCAGGGACCAGGAGAGCCTCTGAAGCTTGGCAGCCGCGTGGGAACTCCCCTGAGAGCTTGCTGGAGGAGACCAATCAAGCGTCCTGAACGCATCACACCTGCTTTCAATCAGGCCTCCATTGCCTGGCGCCCTGCTGCCAAGAGAGGCTCTTCTCCAAAGGACACAAGGACATTTCCCTCAGCCTCCTGTCTGTGTGTGTGTGTGTCTGTGTGTGTGTGTGTGAGAGAGAGAGAGCGAGAGAGAGAAGGAGAACAGGCGGATGAGCCCAGCTGCCAACACTCTAGCCCCCGAAGGCCCCCATGTATTCCTCGGCACCACACTCCTTCTCACCTACCTGAAGCCGTGATGGGGACGGCTTGACCAGGGCCAGCTGGCGGTCCAATCCCGAGGCTGTGTGTGTCTGGGCGCCTGCCTCTAGGGGACCCCAAGCACGCCAAAGCCCAGGACCTGTTCCAAGCCTTCCAAACCCACTGCCACCCAACCAGGCGGCGAACTCACCTCCAAATCCGGAAGGCACACCTCCGCCCTCCGCCTGACAGGAGGTGTCTCGGAGGAGAGAGTCCCTGGTGCCCAGGAAACACCCACATATCCTCTGGGGGCCTGCTGTGAGTGCGTCCCGCTCAAGCCTCCATCCGCCCCCGACGTGGAGCCTGCGCCTTTGGAGCCTTGCCACTCCCACCTCTTAGAGCCTCGGAGCTGCACCTGAGGCCGGAAGGGGCTCTGGCGCCCTCGTGTGGACAGAGGCTCGAACAGCCCCTCTCAGGCTTGCCTTCTCTCTCTGGCTCAGCAGGCCCCGGGGGGCTCCTTGGGCTGGGGCCCAGAGGAGGGTGAGGGCTCCAGCCCCCGCCAAGAAGGGCCCTTCCACCGGGGCTCTATCTCCCTCTCTTAAAGGCGTTCTTCGTGCCCATGCCAACCTAGGCCATGCCTCGCCGTGGAAATCCTTAGCTCCAAATCCATCAGGGTGTGCCAGCCTGCACCCGTGTGGATGCAGCCTTGCCCAGATGGACTGAGGAAGATAGGCCTGTAAGGGTGGAACGAGTCGTTTTCCCCCTCCCTCATCCCCCTGCGATCCCATACTCCTTGCCATTCAGTCTTGCCTCGATTCTTTCCTTCTGGCTTGGTTCATCTTGCCAGGTCTCTCTTGCTCCCTTTGTTTTCCAACTCTCTTGACCCCACCTGGAGTGTGCCTCATCTGGAGCCCCATTTGTGCTTCCCAAGGCACAGAGTGTCCCAACCACACAAAACCAACCCAAGCAGCCCTTCTCCCCAGGGGGCCAGAAGGAAGCTCGGCCAGAGCTGTTGTGGATCCGTCAAGAGAGCGGCCTGCAGAGGCCCGGCCTGGCTCGAGCTCCCATCATCTCACCAGGTGCAGAGAAAGCAGAGGAGAGCCTCCCTCGGACAGACAAACGGAGGTTCCTGAGCCCTCTGGAGAGACAAGGTCCAGCGCCGGGCACTGCAGCTCTCCCAATTCGCTCTCCCTTTGGGCACCACCAGGGCACCCCTCACAGCCCCTGCATGCGCATCCCAAAACCCAGGCCACGCTGGGATTCCACACTCATCAGCTCCAACACGGAACCCAGGAACGAGAACAGAAACCCACCCACCCAGCCGGCACGTGGGGAGGGGGCCTGAAGAAACACTGCCAAATCCAGATAGCCAGCCACCATCCAGCACCAGACAAAGGAACACCATCACGCATGCCTAGAGAAGTCCATACCACAACCAGCTCGAGGCTCCTACTCAGGCCTGTCCCCTGAGGACGCCTCTCAAGGACCACCCCTGGGCAGGCTGTAGGAAAGAAGGTGCCTTCACACCGGGTGGGCGTGTATGTCCATTTGTCCAACCACGATAGACCACAGGATCCAGGGCATGCCGAAAAGAACCCTGGAACCACCGTCGGACCCAGCACTACCCCTCACGGCCATAGACCCAGACAAAGGGTCTCTTCTCAGCGTGAAACGCCCCACTCGCTTCAGGCAGCCCTCTTCCCAAGAGCAGCACACGGAAAGACATTCGGGGTCCATGGACAGATGCTTGGCTGAGCAAGCAGCTGTCCTTCTCCCCAACAGAAGCGGACTCAGCAATCCAGCGGCGCAGAAATGGGTGCCATGGGCAGCCCCAGTGTTGCGAAGAGAAACGCTCACACGAAAGGAAAGAGGTCTGGGAGGGAGACACACAGCCCATGGGAAACCCTTTCCCTCTCCCATCTCACCAGGGACACCCAGGAACTGGCTTCCAGGAAAGAAACCCCTGCACTGCCATCCAGATGCTGCTTGCCAAATGGGAGGGCGAGGCTGTGGGAATGCCTGGAATTGGGGAGGTCCGAGATCCAAACCCTTGCCCTTGAGGAGGCTGGCGGGGGGCCCAGATCCCTCCATCCATGGAGCGCAAGCTACGATGTCCAGTCCCTCTTCTGGGAACCCAAGGGAGGAGAAGGGGAGCCAAACAGGTTGGATAGACATGGCCGATGGGATCCCAGTGTTGGGAAAGTGCAATGGATCCACTTCGAGCAGCGCCCCGCGAAAAGGAGTCCTGAACATTCAACCCCAACACATGAGCGTCTCAGCGCTCCCCAGACAAGGTGTCACGCTCGAGAGGGCTGCCCCTGGGGAAAAGAGACGGGCCAAAGGACTCCGTGGATTCCGTCCAGATGGCCTAGCCTAGCCCATCGGACCCGACCGAATTCCCTGGTGAGGACGAAGTGATGAGGACAAAGACCTGCTTCGTTTGGAGTGGATTGACTTCCCCAGGTATTCTCCTGCACCCGTGTGTGGTATGCAGATCCACTCTGCTCGGCAAAAGCATCCACTCCCAGGCTGGGCATCCCCCAGGCGGGCGCTTCCAACCCACTCCCACCCAAGATATGGGCTCAGGAGAGACTTGGGATGCATTTGTCTATCCAGGTCCTAGCTATTGTTTCCTACTCTATCTGCATGCGTATGCGTGTGGGTGTGTTTGGAGAGAGAGAGGGAGGGAGGGAGAATGAGAGAATGAGGGAGAGAACGAGGGCGAGAAGGAGAGAGGAGGACCTTCACTCCTTTCTGGATCCATTCAGCTCATTCAGTTCAATGCCTCTTAGTCCTTGTCCATGGAGTTGGGGGCCCCCTGCCACACGGAGATGTGGTCTCGCCAGAGGGGGATCGCCCAGTGCAGCTCTTGCCCCAGCCACAGCAGGGACCAGGAGAGCCTCTGAAGCTTGGCAGCCGCGTGGGAACTCCCCTGAGAGCTTGCTGGAGGAGACCAATCAAGCGTCCTGAACGCATCACACCTGCTTTCAATCAGGCCTCCATTGCCTGGCGCCCTGCTGCCAAGAGAGGCTCTTCTCCAAAGGACACAAGGACATTTCCCTCAGCCTCCTGTCTGTGTGTGTGTGTGTCTGTGTGTGTGTGTGTGAGAGAGAGAGAGCGAGAGAGAGAAGGAGAACAGGCGGATGAGCCCAGCTGCCAACACTCTAGCCCCCGAAGGCCCCCATGTATTCCTCGGCACCACACTCCTTCTCACCTACCTGAAGCCGTGATGGGGACGGCTTGACCAGGGCCAGCTGGCGGTCCAATCCCGAGGCTGTGTGTGTCTGGGCGCCTGCCTCTAGGGGACCCCAAGCACGCCAAAGCCCAGGACCTGTTCCAAGCCTTCCAAACCCACTGCCACCCAACCAGGCGGCGAACTCACCTCCAAATCCGGAAGGCACACCTCCGCCCTCCGCCTGACAGGAGGTGTCTCGGAGGAGAGAGTCCCTGGTGCCCAGGAAACACCCACATAGCCTCTGGGGGCCTGCTGTGAGTGCGTCCCGCTCAAGCCTCCATCCGCCCCCGACGTGGAGCCTGCGCCTTTGGAGCCTTGCCACTCCCACCTCTTAGAGCCTTGGAGCTGCACCTGAGGCCGGAAGGGGCTCTGGCGCCCTCGTGTGGACAGAGGCTCGAACAGCCCCTCTCAGGCTTGCCTTCTCTCTCTGGCTCAGCAGGCCCCGGGGGGGCTCCTTGGGCTGGGGCCCAGAGGAGGGTGAGGGCTCCAGCCCCCGCCAAGAAGGGCCCTTCCACCGGGGCTCTATCTCCCTCTCTTAAAGGCGTTCTTCGTGCCCATGCCAACCTAGGCCATGCCTCGCCGTGGAAATCCTTAGCTCCAAATCCATCAGGGTGTGCCAGCCTGCACCCGTGTGGATGCAGCCTTGCCCAGATGGACTGAGGAAGATAGGCCTGTAAGGGTGGAACGAGTCGTTTTCCCCCTCCCTCATCCCCCTGCGATCCCATACTCCTTGCCATTCAGTCTTGCCTCGATTCTTTCCTTCTGGCTTGGTTCATCTTGCCAGGTCTCTCTTGCTCCCTTGGTTTTCCAACTCTCTTGACCCCACCTGGAGTGTGCCTCATCTGGAGCCCCATTTGTGCTTCCCAAGGCACAGAGTGTCCCAACCACACAAAACCAACCCAAGCAGCCCTTCTCCCCAGGGGGCCAGAAGGAAGCTCGGCCAGAGCTGTTGTGGATCCGTCAAGAGAGCGGCCTGCAGAGGCCCGGCCTGGCTCGAGCTCCCATCATCTCACCAGGTGCAGAGAAAGCAGAGGAGAGCCTCCCTCGGACAGACAAACGGAGGTTCCTGAGCCCTCTGGAGAGACAAGGTCCAGCGCCGGGCACTGCAGCTCTCCCAATTCGCTCTCCCTTTGGGCACCACCCGGGCACCCCTCACAGCCCCTGCATGCGCATCCCAAAACCCAGGCCACGCTGGGATTCCACACTCATCAGCTCCAACACGGAACCCAGGAACGAGAACAGAAACCCACCCACCCAGCCGGCACGTGGGGAGGGGGCCTGAAGAAACACTGCCAAATCCAGATAGCCAGCCACCATCCAGCACCAGACAAAGGAACACCATCACGCATGCCTAGAGAAGTCCATACCACAACCAGCTCGAGGCTCCTACTCAGGCCTGTCCCCAGAGGACGCCTCTCAAGGACCACCCCTGGGCAGGCTGTAGGAAAGAAGGTGCCTTCACACCGGGTGGGCGTGTATGTCCATTTGTCCAACCACGATGGACCACAGGATCCAGGGCATGCCCAAAAGAACCCTGGAACCACCGTCGGACCCAGCACTACCCCTCACGGCCATAGACCCCGACAAAGGGTCTCTTCTCAGCGTGAAACGCCCCACTCGCTTCAGGCAGCCCTCTTCCCAAGAGCAGCACACGGAAAGACATTCGTGGTCCATGGACAGATGCTTGGCTGAGCAAGCAGCTGTCCTTCTCCCCAACAGAAGCGGACTCAGCAATCCAGCGGCGCAGAAATGGGTGCCATGGGCAGCCCCAGTGTTGCGAAGAGAAACGCTCACACGAAAGGAAAGAGGTCTGGGAGGGAGACACACAGCCCATGGGAAACCCTTTCCCTCTCCCATCTCACCAGGGACACCCAGGAACTGGCTTCCAGGAAAGAAACCCCTGCACTGCCATCCAGATGCTGCTTGCCAAATGGGAGGGCGAGGCTGTGGGAATGCCTGGAATTGGGGAGGTCCGAGATCCAAACCCTTGCCCTTGAGGAGGCTGGCGGGGGGCCCAGATCCCTCCATCCATGGAGCGCAAGCTACGATGTCCAGTCCCTCTTCTGGGAACCCAAGGGAGGAGAAGGGGAGCCAAACAGGTTGGATAGACATGGCCGATGGGATCCCAGTGTTGGGAAAGTGCAATGGATCCACTTCGAGCAGCGCCCCGCGAAAAGGAGTCCTGAACATTCAACCCCAACACATGAGCGTCTCAGCGCTCCCCAGACAAGGTGTCACGCTCGAGAGGGCTGCCCCTGGGGAAAAGAGACGGGCCAAAGGACTCCGTGGATTCCGTCCAGATGGCCTAGCCTAGCCCATCGGACCCGACCGAATTCCCTGGTGAGGACGAAGTGATGAGGACAAAGACCTGCTTCGTTTGGAGTGGATTGACTTCCCCAGGTATTCTCCTGCACCCGTGTGTGGTATGCAGATCCACTCTGCTCGGCAAAAGCATCCACTCCCAGGCTGGGCATCCCCCAGGCGGGCGCTTCCAACCCACTCCCACCCAAGATATGGGCTCAGGAGAGACTTGGGATGCATTTGTCTATCCAGGTCCTAGCTATTGTTTCCTACTCTATCTGCATGCGTATGCGTGTGGGTGTGTTTGGAGAGAGAGAGGGAGGGAGGGAGAATGAGAGAATGAGGGAGAGAACGAGGGCGAGAAGGAGAGAGGAGGACCTTCACTCCTTTCTGGATCCATTCAGCTCATTCAGTTCAATGCCTCTTAGTCCTTGTCCATGGAGTTGGGGGCCCCCTGCCACACGGAGATGTGGTCTCGCCAGAGGGGGATCGCCCAGTGCAGCTCTTGCCCCAGCCACAGCAGGGACCAGGAGAGCCTCTGAAGCTTGGCAGCCGCGTGGGAACTCCCCTGAGAGCTTGCTGGAGGAGACCAATCAAGCGTCCTGAACGCATCACACCTGCTTTCAATCAGGCCTCCATTGCCTGGCGCCCTGCTGCCAAGAGAGGCTCTTCTCCAAAGGACACAAGGACATTTCCCTCAGCCTCCTGTCTGTGTGTGTGTGTGTCTGTGTGTGTGTGTGTGAGAGAGAGAGAGCGAGAGAGAGAAGGAGAACAGGCGGATGAGCCCAGCTGCCAACACTCTAGCCCCCGAAGGCCCCCATGTATTCCTCGGCACCACACTCCTTCTCACCTACCTGAAGCCGTGATGGGGACGGCTTGACCAGGGCCAGCTGGCGGTCCAATCCCGAGGCTGTGTGTGTCTGGGCGCCTGCCTCTAGGGGACCCCAAGCACGCCAAAGCCCAGGACCTGTTCCAAGCCTTCCAAACCCACTGCCACCCAACCAGGCGGCGAACTCACCTCCAAATCCGGAAGGCACACCTCCGCCCTCCGCCTGACAGGAGGTGTCTCGGAGGAGAGAGTCCCTGGTGCCCAGGAAACACCCACATAGCCTCTGGGGGCCTGCTGTGAGTGCGTCCCGCTCAAGCCTCCATCCGCCCCCGACGTGGAGCCTGCGCCTTTGGAGCCTTGCCACTCCCACCTCTTAGAGCCTTGGAGCTGCACCTGAGGCCGGAAGGGGCTCTGGCGCCCTCGTGTGGACAGAGGCTCGAACAGCCCCTCTCAGGCTTGCCTTCTCTCTCTGGCTCAGCAGGCCCCGGGGGGGCTCCTTGGGCTGGGGCCCAGAGGAGGGTGAGGGCTCCAGCCCCCGCCAAGAAGGGCCCTTCCACCGGGGCTCTATCTCCCTCTCTTAAAGGCGTTCTTCGTGCCCATGCCAACCTAGGCCATGCCTCGCCGTGGAAATCCTTAGCTCCAAATCCATCAGGGTGTGCCAGCCTGCACCCGTGTGGATGCAGCCTTGCCCAGATGGACTGAGGAAGATAGGCCTGTAAGGGTGGAACGAGTCGTTTTCCCCCTCCCTCATCCCCCTGCGATCCCATACTCCTTGCCATTCAGTCTTGCCTCGATTCTTTCCTTCTGGCTTGGTTCATCTTGCCAGGTCTCTCTTGCTCCCTTTGTTTTCCAACTCTCTTGACCCCACCTGGAGTGTGCCTCATCTGGAGCCCCATTTGTGCTTCCCAAGGCACAGAGTGTCCCAACCACACAAAACCAACCCAAGCAGCCCTTCTCCCCAGGGGGCCAGAAGGAAGCTCGGCCAGAGCTGTTGTGGATCCGTCAAGAGAGCGGCCTGCAGAGGCCCGGCCTGGCTCGAGCTCCCATCATCTCACCAGGTGCAGAGAAAGCAGAGGAGAGCCTCCCTCGGACAGACAAACGGAGGTTCCTGAGCCCTCTGGAGAGACAAGGTCCAGCGCCGGGCACTGCAGCTCTCCCAATTCGCTCTCCCTTTGGGCACCACCCGGGCACCCCTCACAGCCCCTGCATGCGCATCCCAAAACCCAGGCCACGCTGGGATTCCACACTCATCAGCTCCAACACGGAACCCAGGAACGAGAACAGAAACCCACCCACCCAGCCGGCACGTGGGGAGGGGGCCTGAAGAAACACTGCCAAATCCAGATAGCCAGCCACCATCCAGCACCAGACAAAGGAACACCATCACGCATGCCTAGAGAAGTCCATACCACAACCAGCTCGAGGCTCCTACTCAGGCCTGTCCCCAGAGGACGCCTCTCAAGGACCACCCCTGGGCAGGCTGTAGGAAAGAAGGTGCCTTCACACCGGGTGGGCGTGTATGTCCATTTGTCCAACCACGATGGACCACAGGATCCAGGGCATGCCCCAAAGAACCCTGGAACCACCGTCGGACCCAGCACTACCCCTCACGGCCATAGACCCCGACAAAGGGTCTCTTCTCAGCGTGAAACGCCCCACTCGCTTCAGGCAGCCCTCTTCCCAAGAGCAGCACACGGAAAGACATTCGTGGTCCATGGACAGATGCTTGGCTGAGCAAGCAGCTGTCCTTCTCCCCAACAGAAGCGGACTCAGCAATCCAGCGGCGCAGAAATGGGTGCCATGGGCAGCCCCAGTGTTGCGAAGAGAAACGCTCACACGAAAGGAAAGAGGTCTGGGAGGGAGACACACAGCCCATGGGAAACCCTTTCCCTCTCCCATCTCACCAGGGACACCCAGGAACTGGCTTCCAGGAAAGAAACCCCTGCACTGCCATCCAGATGCTGCTTGCCAAATGGGAGGGCGAGGCTGTGGGAATGCCTGGAATTGGGGAGGTCCGAGATCCAAACCCTTGCCCTTGAGGAGGCTGGCGGGGGGCCCAGATCCCTCCATCCATGGAGCGCAAGCTACGATGTCCAGTCCCTCTTCTGGGAACCCAAGGGAGGAGAAGGGGAGCCAAACAGGTTGGATAGACATGGCCGATGGGATCCCAGTGTTGGGAAAGTGCAATGGATCCACTTCGAGCAGCGCCCCGCGAAAAGGAGTCCTGAACATTCAACCCCAACACATGAGCGTCTCAGCGCTCCCCAGACAAGGTGTCACGCTCGAGAGGGCTGCCCCTGGGGAAAAGAGACGGGCCAAAGGACTCCGTGGATTCCGTCCAGATGGCCTAGCCTAGCCCATCGGACCCGACCGAATTCCCTGGTGAGGACGAAGTGATGAGGACAAAGACCTGCTTCGTTTGGAGTGGATTGACTTCCCCAGGTATTCTCCTGCACCCGTGTGTGGTATGCAGATCCACTCTGCTCGGCAAAAGCATCCACTCCCAGGCTGGGCATCCCCCAGGCGGGCGCTTCCAACCCACTCCCACCCAAGATATGGGCTCAGGAGAGACTTGGGATGCATTTGTCTATCCAGGTCCTAGCTATTGTTTCCTACTCTATCTGCATGCGTATGCGTGTGGGTGTGTTTGGAGAGAGAGAGGGAGGGAGGGAGAATGAGAGAATGAGGGAGAGAACGAGGGCGAGAAGGAGAGAGGAGGACCTTCACTCCTTTCTGGATCCATTCAGCTCATTCAGTTCAATGCCTCTTAGTCCTTGTCCATGGAGTTGGGGGCCCCCTGCCACACGGAGATGTGGTCTCGCCAGAGGGGGATCGCCCAGTGCAGCTCTTGCCCCAGCCACAGCAGGGACCAGGAGAGCCTCTGAAGCTTGGCAGCCGCGTGGGAACTCCCCTGAGAGCTTGCTGGAGGAGACCAATCAAGCGTCCTGAACGCATCACACCTGCTTTCAATCAGGCCTCCATTGCCTGGCGCCCTGCTGCCAAGAGAGGCTCTTCTCCAAAGGACACAAGGACATTTCCCTCAGCCTCCTGTCTGTGTGTGTGTGTGTCTGTGTGTGTGTGTGTGAGAGAGAGAGAGCGAGAGAGAGAAGGAGAACAGGCGGATGAGCCCAGCTGCCAACACTCTAGCCCCCGAAGGCCCCCATGTATTCCTCGGCACCACACTCCTTCTCACCTACCTGAAGCCGTGATGGGGACGGCTTGACCAGGGCCAGCTGGCGGTCCAATCCCGAGGCTGTGTGTGTCTGGGCGCCTGCCTCTAGGGGACCCCAAGCACGCCAAAGCCCAGGACCTGTTCCAAGCCTTCCAAACCCACTGCCACCCAACCAGGCGGCGAACTCACCTCCAAATCCGGAAGGCACACCTCCGCCCTCCGCCTGACAGGAGGTGTCTCGGAGGAGAGAGTCCCTGGTGCCCAGGAAACACCCACATAGCCTCTGGGGGCCTGCTGTGAGTGCGTCCCGCTCAAGCCTCCATCCGCCCCCGACGTGGAGCCTGCGCCTTTGGAGCCTTGCCACTCCCACCTCTTAGAGCCTTGGAGCTGCACCTGAGGCCGGAAGGGGCTCTGGCGCCCTCGTGTGGACAGAGGCTCGAACAGCCCCTCTCAGGCTTGCCTTCTCTCTCTGGCTCAGCAGGCCCCGGGGGGCTCCTTGGGCTGGGGCCCAGAGGAGGGTGAGGGCTCCAGCCCCCGCCAAGAAGGGCCCTTCCACCGGGGCTCTATCTCCCTCTCTCAAAGGCGTTCTTCGTGCCCATGCCAACCTAGGCCATGCCTCGCCGTGGAAATCCTTAGCTCCAAATCCATCAGGGTGTGCCAGCCTGCACCCGTGTGGATGCAGCCTTGCCCAGATGGACTGAGGAAGATAGGCCTGTAAGGGTGGAACGAGTCGTTTTCCCCCTCCCTCATCCCCCTGCGATCCCATACTCCTTGCCATTCAGTCTTGCCTCGATTCTTTCCTTCTGGCTTGGTTCATCTTGCCAGGTCTCTCTTGCTCCCTTTGTTTTCCAACTCTCTTGACCCCACCTGGAGTGTGCCTCATCTGGAGCCCCATTGGTGCTTCCCAAGGCACAGAGTGTCCCAACCACACAAAACCAACCCAAGCAGCCCTTCTCCCCAGGGGGCCAGAAGGAAGCTCGGCCAGAGCTGTTGTGGATCCGTCAAGAGAGCGGCCTGCAGATGCCCGGCCTGGCTCGAGCTCCCATCATCTCACCAGGTGCAGAGAAAGCAGAGGAGAGCCTCCCTCGGACAGACCAAGGGAGGTTCCTGAGCCCTCTGGAGAGACAAGTTCCAGCGCCGGGCACTGCAGCTCTCCCAATTCGCTCTCCCTTTGGGCACCACCCGGGCACCCCTCACAGCCCCTGCATGCGCATCCCAAAACCCAGGCCACGCTGGGATTCCACACTCATCAGCTCCAGCACGGAACCCAGGAACGAGAACAGAAACCCACCCACCCAGCCGGCACGTGGGGAGGGGGCCTGAAGAAACACTGCCAAATCCAGATAGCCAGCCACCATCCAGCACCAGACAAAGGAACACCATCACGCATGCCTAGAGAAGTCCATACCACAACCAGCTCGAGGCTCCTACTCAGGCCTGTCCCCTGAGGACGCCTCTCAAGGACCACCCCTGGGCAGGCTGTAGGAAAGAAGGTGCCTTCACACCGGGTGGGCGTGTATGTCCATTTGTCCAACCACGATAGACCACAGGATCCAGGGCATGCCGAAAAGAACCCTGGAACCACCGTCGGACCCAGCACTACCCCTCACGGCCATAGACCCAGACAAAGGGTCTCTTCTCAGCGTGAAACGCCCCACTCGCTTCAGGCAGCCCTCTTCCCAAGAGCAGCACACGGAAAGACATTCGGGGTCCATGGACAGATGCTTGGCTGAGCAAGCAGCTGTCCTTCTCCCCAACAGAAGGGGACTCAGCAATCCAGCGGCGCAGAAATGGGTGCCATGGGCAGCCCCAGTGTTGCGAAGAGAAACGCTCACACGAAAGGAAAGAGGTCTGGGAGGGAGACACACAGCCCATGGGAAACCCCTTCCCTCTCCCATCTCACCAGGGACACCCAGGAACTGGCTTCCAGGAAAGAAACCCCTGCACTGCCATCCAGATGCTGCTTGCCAAATGGGAGGGCGAGGCTGTGGGAATGCCTGGAATTGGGGAGGTCCGAGATCCAAACCCTTGCCCTTGAGGAGGCTGGCGGGGGGCCCAGATCCCTCCATCCATGGAGCGCAAGCTACGATGTCCAGTCCCTCTTCTGGGAACCCAAGGGAGGAGAAGGGGAGCCAAACAGGTTGGATAGACATGGCCGATGGGATCCCAGTGTTGGGAAAGTGCAATGGATCCACTTCGAGCAGCGCCCCGCGAAAAGGAGTCCTGAACATTCAACCCCAACACATGAGCGTCTCAGCGCTCCCCAGACAAGGTGTCACGCTCGAGAGGGCTGCCCCTGGGGAAAAGAGACGGGCCGAAGGACTCCGTGGATTCCGTCCAGACGGCCTAGCCTAGCCCATCGGACTCGACCGAATTCCCTGGTGAGGACGAAGTGATGAGGACAAAGACCTGCTTCGTTTGGAGTGGATTGACTTCCCCAGGTATTCTCCTGCACCCGTGTGTGGTATGCAGATCCACTCTGCTCGGCAAAAGCATCCACTCCCAGGCTGGGCATCCCCCAGGCGGGCGCTTCCAACCCACTCCCACCCAAGATATGGGCTCAGGAGAGACTTGGGATGCATTTGTCTATCCAGGTCCTAGCTATTGTTTCCTACTCTATCTGCATGCGTATGCGTGTGGGTGTGTTTGGAGAGAGAGAGGGAGGGAGGGAGAATGAGAGAAAGAGGGAGAGAACGAGGGCGAGAAGGAGAGAGGAGGACCTTCACTCCTTTCTGGATCCATTCAGCTCATTCAGTTCAATGCCTCTTAGTCCTTGTCCATGGAGTTGGGGGCCCCCTGCCACACGGAGATGTGGTCTCGCCAGAGGGGGATCGCCCAGTGCAGCTCTTGCCCCAGCCACAGCAGGGACCAGGAGAGCCTCTGAAGCTTGGCAGCCGCGTGGGAACTCCCCTGAGAGCTTGCTGGAGGAGACCAATCAAGCGTCCTGAACGCATCACACCTGCTTTCAATCAGGCCTCCATTGCCTGGCGCCCTGCTGCCAAGAGAGGCTCTTCTCCAAAGGACACAAGGACATTTCCCTCAGCCTCCTGTCTGTGTGTGTGTGTGTCTGTGTGTGTGTGTGTGAGAGAGAGAGAGCGAGAGAGAGAAGGAGAACAGGCGGATGAGCCCAGCTGCCAACACTCTAGCCCCCGAAGGCCCCCATGTATTCCTCGGCACCACACTCCTTCTCACCTACCTGAAGCCGTGATGGGGACGGCTTGACCAGGGCCAGCTGGCGGTCCAATCCCGAGGCTGTGTGTGTCTGGGCGCCTGCCTCTAGGGGACCCCAAGCACGCCAAAGCCCAGGACCTGTTCCAAGCCTTCCAAACCCACTGCCACCCAACCAGGCGGCGAACTCACCTCCAAATCCGGAAGGCACACCTCCGCCCTCCGCCTGACAGGAGGTGTCTCGGAGGAGAGAGTCCCTGGTGCCCAGGAAACACCCACATATCCTCTGGGGGCCTGCTGTGAGTGCGTCCCGCTCAAGCCTCCATCCGCCCCCGACGTGGAGCCTGCGCCTTTGGAGCCTTGCCACTCCCACCTCTTAGAGCCTCGGAGCTGCACCTGAGGCCGGAAGGGGCTCTGGCGCCCTCGTGTGGACAGAGGCTCGAACAGCCCCTCTCAGGCTTGCCTTCTCTCTCTGGCTCAGCAGGCCCCGGGGGGCTCCTTGGGCTGGGGCCCAGAGGAGGGTGAGGGCTCCAGCCCCCGCCAAGAAGGGCCCTTCCACCGGGGCTCTATCTCCCTCTCTCAAAGGCGTTCTTCGTGCCCATGCCAACCTAGGCCATGCCTCGCCGTGGAAATCCTTAGCTCCAAATCCATCAGGGTGTGCCAGCCTGCACCCGTGTGGATGCAGCCTTGCCCAGATGGACTGAGGAAGATAGGCCTGTAAGGGTGGAACGAGTCGTTTTCCCCCTCCCTCATCCCCCTGCGATCCCATACTCCTTGCCATTCAGTCTTGCCTCGATTCTTTCCTTCTGGCTTGGTTCATCTTGCCAGGTCTCTCTTGCTCCCTTTGTTTTCCAACTCTCTTGACCCCACCTGGAGTGTGCCTCATCTGGAGCCCCATTGGTGCTTCCCAAGGCACAGAGTGTCCCAACCACACAAAACCAACCCAAGCAGCCCTTCTCCCCAGGGGGCCAGAAGGAAGCTCGGCCAGAGCTGTTGTGGATCCGTCAAGAGAGCGGCCTGCAGATGCCCGGCCTGGCTCGAGCTCCCATCATCTCACCAGGTGCAGAGAAAGCAGAGGAGAGCCTCCCTCGGACAGACCAAGGGAGGTTCCTGAGCCCTCTGGAGAGACAAGTTCCAGCGCCGGGCACTGCAGCTCTCCCAATTCGCTCTCCCTTTGGGCACCACCCGGGCACCCCTCACAGCCCCTGCATGCGCATCCCAAAACCCAGGCCACGCTGGGATTCCACACTCATCAGCTCCAGCACGGAACCCAGGAACGAGAACAGAAACCCACCCACCCAGCCGGCACGTGGGGAGGGGGCCTGAAGAAACACTGCCAAATCCAGATAGCCAGCCACCATCCAGCACCAGACAAAGGAACACCATCACGCATGCCTAGAGAAGTCCATACCACAACCAGCTCGAGGCTCCTACTCAGGCCTGTCCCCAGAGGACGCCTCTCAAGGACCACCCCTGGGCAGGCTGTAGGAAAGAAGGTGCCTTCACACCGGGTGGGCGTGTATGTCCATTTGTCCAACCACGATGGACCACAGGATCCAGGGCATGCCCAAAAGAACCCTGGAACCACCGTCGGACCCAGCACTACCCCTCACGGCCATAGACCCAGACAAAGGGTCTCTTCTCAGCGTGAAACGCCCCACTCGCTTCAGGCAGCCCTCTTCCCAAGAGCAGCACACGGAAAGACATTCGTGGTCCATGGACAGATGCTTGGCTGAGCAAGCAGCTGTCCTTCTCCCCAACAGAAGCGGACTCAGCAATCCAGCGGCGCAGAAATGGGTGCCATGGGCAGCCCCAGTGTTGCGAAGAGAAACGCTCACACGAAAGGAAAGAGGTCTGGGAGGGAGACACACAGCCCATGGGAAACCCCTTCCCTCTCCCATCTCACCAGGGACACCCAGGAACTGGCTTCCAGGAAAGAAACCCCTGCACTGCCATCCAGATGCTGCTTGCCAAATGGGAGGGCGAGGCTGTGGGAATGCCTGGAATTGGGGAGGTCCGAGATCCAAACCCTTGCCCTTGAGGAGGCTGGCGGGGGGCCCAGATCCCTCCATCCATGGAGCGCAAGCTACGATGTCCAGTCCCTCTTCTGGGAACCCAAGGGAGGAGAAGGGGAGCCAAACAGGTTGGATAGACATGGCCGATGGGATCCCAGTGTTGGGAAAGTGCAATGGATCCACTTCGAGCAGCGCCCCGCGAAAAGGAGTCCTGAACATTCAACCCCAACACATGAGCGTCTCAGCGCTCCCCAGACAAGGTGTCACGCTCGAGAGGGCTGCCCCTGGGGAAAAGAGACGGGCCGAAGGACTCCGTGGATTCCGTCCAGACGGCCTAGCCTAGCCCATCGGACTCGACCGAATTCCCTGGTGAGGACGAAGTGATGAGGACAAAGACCTGCTTCGTTTGGAGTGGATTGACTTCCCCAGGTATTCTCCTGCACCCGTGTGTGGTATGCAGATCCACTCTGCTCGGCAAAAGCATCCACTCCCAGGCTGGGCATCCCCCAGGCGGGCGCTTCCAACCCACTCCCACCCAAGATATGGGCTCAGGAGAGACTTGGGATGCATTTGTCTATCCAGGTCCTAGCTATTGTTTCCTACTCTATCTGCATGCGTATGCGTGTGGGTGTGTTTGGAGAGAGAGAGGGAGGGAGGGAGAATGAGAGAAAGAGGGAGAGAACGAGGGCGAGAAGGAGAGAGGAGGACCTTCACTCCTTTCTGGATCCATTCAGCTCATTCAGTTCAATGCCTCTTAGTCCTTGTCCATGGAGTTGGGGGCCCCCTGCCACACGGAGATGTGGTCTCGCCAGAGGGGGATCGCCCAGTGCAGCTCTTGCCCCAGCCACAGCAGGGACCAGGAGAGCCTCTGAAGCTTGGCAGCCGCGTGGGAACTCCCCTGAGAGCTTGCTGGAGGAGACCAATCAAGCGTCCTGAACGCATCACACCTGCTTTCAATCAGGCCTCCATTGCCTGGCGCCCTGCTGCCAAGAGAGGCTCTTCTCCAAAGGACACAAGGACATTTCCCTCAGCCTCCTGTCTGTGTGTGTGTGTGTCTGTGTGTGTGTGTGTGAGAGAGAGAGAGCGAGAGAGAGAAGGAGAACAGGCGGATGAGCCCAGCTGCCAACACTCTAGCCCCCGAAGGCCCCCATGTATTCCTCGGCACCACACTCCTTCTCACCTACCTGAAGCCGTGATGGGGACGGCTTGACCAGGGCCAGCTGGCGGTCCAATCCCGAGGCTGTGTGTGTCTGGGCGCCTGCCTCTAGGGGACCCCAAGCACGCCAAAGCCCAGGACCTGTTCCAAGCCTTCCAAACCCACTGCCACCCAACCAGGCGGCGAACTCACCTCCAAATCCGGAAGGCACACCTCCGCCCTCCGCCTGACAGGAGGTGTCTCGGAGGAGAGAGTCCCTGGTGCCCAGGAAACACCCACATATCCTCTGGGGGCCTGCTGTGAGTGCGTCCCGCTCAAGCCTCCATCCGCCCCCGACGTGGAGCCTGCGCCTTTGGAGCCTTGCCACTCCCACCTCTTAGAGCCTCGGAGCTGCACCTGAGGCCGGAAGGGGCTCTGGCGCCCTCGTGTGGACAGAGGCTCGAACAGCCCCTCTCAGGCTTGCCTTCTCTCTCTGGCTCAGCAGGCCCCGGGGGGCTCCTTGGGCTGGGGCCCAGAGGAGGGTGAGGGCTCCAGCCCCCGCCAAGAAGGGCCCTTCCACCGGGGCTCTATCTCCCTCTCTCAAAGGCGTTCTTCGTGCCCATGCCAACCTAGGCCATGCCTCGCCGTGGAAATCCTTAGCTCCAAATCCATCAGGGTGTGCCAGCCTGCACCCGTGTGGATGCAGCCTTGCCCAGATGGACTGAGGAAGATAGGCCTGTAAGGGTGGAACGAGTCGTTTTCCCCCTCCCTCATCCCCCTGCGATCCCATACTCCTTGCCATTCAGTCTTGCCTCGATTCTTTCCTTCTGGCTTGGTTCATCTTGCCAGGTCTCTCTTGCTCCCTTTGTTTTCCAACTCTCTTGACCCCACCTGGAGTGTGCCTCATCTGGAGCCCCATTGGTGCTTCCCAAGGCACAGAGTGTCCCAACCACACAAAACCAACCCAAGCAGCCCTTCTCCCCAGGGGGCCAGAAGGAAGCTCGGCCAGAGCTGTTGTGGATCCGTCAAGAGAGCGGCCTGCAGATGCCCGGCCTGGCTCGAGCTCCCATCATCTCACCAGGTGCAGAGAAAGCAGAGGAGAGCCTCCCTCGGACAGACCAAGGGAGGTTCCTGAGCCCTCTGGAGAGACAAGTTCCAGCGCCGGGCACTGCAGCTCTCCCAATTCGCTCTCCCTTTGGGCACCACCCGGGCACCCCTCACAGCCCCTGCATGCGCATCCCAAAACCCAGGCCACGCTGGGATTCCACACTCATCAGCTCCAGCACGGAACCCAGGAACGAGAACAGAAACCCACCCACCCAGCCGGCACGTGGGGAGGGGGCCTGAAGAAACACTGCCAAATCCAGATAGCCAGCCACCATCCAGCACCAGACAAAGGAACACCATCACGCATGCCTAGAGAAGTCCATACCACAACCAGCTCGAGGCTCCTACTCAGGCCTGTCCCCAGAGGACGCCTCTCAAGGACCACCCCTGGGCAGGCTGTAGGAAAGAAGGTGCCTTCACACCGGGTGGGCGTGTATGTCCATTTGTCCAACCACGATGGACCACAGGATCCAGGGCATGCCCCAAAGAACCCTGGAACCACCGTCGGACCCAGCACTACCCCTCACGGCCATAGACCCAGACAAAGGGTCTCTTCTCAGCGTGAAACGCCCCACTCGCTTCAGGCAGCCCTCTTCCCAAGAGCAGCACACGGAAAGACATTTGTGGTCCATGGACAGATGCTTGGCTGAGCAAGCAGCTGTCCTTCTCCCCAACAGAAGCGGACTCAGCAATCCAGCGGCGCAGAAATGGGTGCCATGGGCAGCCCCAGTGTTGCGAAGAGAAACGCTCACACGAAAGGAAAGAGGTCTGGGAGGGAGACACACAGCCCATGGGAAACCCCTTCCCTCTCCCATCTCACCAGGGACACCCAGGAACTGGCTTCCAGGAAAGAAACCCCTGCACTGCCATCCAGATGCTGCTTGCCAAATGGGAGGGCGAGGCTGTGGGAATGCCTGGAATTGGGGAGGTCCGAGATCCAAACCCTTGCCCTTGAGGAGGCTGGCGGGGGGCCCAGATCCCTCCATCCATGGAGCGCAAGCTACGATGTCCAGTCCCTCTTCTGGGAACCCAAGGGAGGAGAAGGGGAGCCAAACAGGTTGGATAGACATGGCCGATGGGATCCCAGTGTTGGGAAAGTGCAATGGATCCACTTCGAGCAGCGCCCCGCGAAAAGGAGTCCTGAACATTCAACCCCAACACATGAGCGTCTCAGCGCTCCCCAGACAAGGTGTCACGCTCGAGAGGGCTGCCCCTGGGGAAAAGAGACGGGCCGAAGGACTCCGTGGATTCCGTCCAGACGGCCTAGCCTAGCCCATCGGACTCGACCGAATTCCCTGGTGAGGACGAAGTGATGAGGACAAAGACCTGCTTCGTTTGGAGTGGATTGACTTCCCCAGGTATTCTCCTGCACCCGTGTGTGGTATGCAGATCCACTCTGCTCGGCAAAAGCATCCACTCCCAGGCTGGGCATCCCCCAGGCGGGCGCTTCCAACCCACTCCCACCCAAGATATGGGCTCAGGAGAGACTTGGGATGCATTTGTCTATCCAGGTCCTAGCTATTGTTTCCTACTCTATCTGCATGCGTATGCGTGTGGGTGTGTTTGGAGAGAGAGAGGGAGGGAGGGAGAATGAGAGAAAGAGGGAGAGAACGAGGGCGAGAAGGAGAGAGGAGGACCTTCACTCCTTTCTGGATCCATTCAGCTCATTCAGTTCAATGCCTCTTAGTCCTTGTCCATGGAGTTGGGGGCCCCCTGCCACACGGAGATGTGGTCTCGCCAGAGGGGGATCGCCCAGTGCAGCTCTTGCCCCAGCCACAGCAGGGACCAGGAGAGCCTCTGAAGCTTGGCAGCCGCGTGGGAACTCCCCTGAGAGCTTGCTGGAGGAGACCAATCAAGCGTCCTGAACGCATCACACCTGCTTTCAATCAGGCCTCCATTGCCTGGCGCCCTGCTGCCAAGAGAGGCTCTTCTCCAAAGGACACAAGGACATTTCCCTCAGCCTCCTGTCTGTGTGTGTGTGTGTCTGTGTGTGTGTGTGTGAGAGAGAGAGAGCGAGAGAGAGAAGGAGAACAGGCGGATGAGCCCAGCTGCCAACACTCTAGCCCCCGAAGGCCCCCATGTATTCCTCGGCACCACACTCCTTCTCACCTACCTGAAGCCGTGATGGGGACGGCTTGACCAGGGCCAGCTGGCGGTCCAATCCCGAGGCTGTGTGTGTCTGGGCGCCTGCCTCTAGGGGACCCCAAGCACGCCAAAGCCCAGGACCTGTTCCAAGCCTTCCAAACCCACTGCCACCCAACCAGGCGGCGAACTCACCTCCAAATCCGGAAGGCACACCTCCGCCCTCCGCCTGACAGGAGGTGTCTCGGAGGAGAGAGTCCCTGGTGCCCAGGAAACACCCACATATCCTCTGGGGGCCTGCTGTGAGTGCGTCCCGCTCAAGCCTCCATCCGCCCCCGACGTGGAGCCTGCGCCTTTGGAGCCTTGCCACTCCCACCTCTTAGAGCCTTGGAGCTGCACCTGAGGCCGGAAGGGGCTCTGGCGCCCTCGTGTGGACAGAGGCTCGAACAGCCCCTCTCAGGCTTGCCTTCTCTCTCTGGCTCAGCAGGCCCCGGGGGGCTCCTTGGGCTGGGGCCCAGAGGAGGGTGAGGGCTCCAGCCCCCGCCAAGAAGGGCCCTTCCACCGGGGCTCTATCTCCCTCTCTCAAAGGCGTTCTTCGTGCCCATGCCAACCTAGGCCATGCCTCGCCGTGGAAATCCTTAGCTCCAAATCCATCAGGGTGTGCCAGCCTGCACCCGTGTGGATGCAGCCTTGCCCAGATGGACTGAGGAAGATAGGCCTGTAAGGGTGGAACGAGTCGTTTTCCCCCTCCCTCATCCCCCTGCGATCCCATACTCCTTGCCATTCAGTCTTGCCTCGATTCTTTCCTTCTGGCTTGGTTCATCTTGCCAGGTCTCTCTTGCTCCCTTTGTTTTCCAACTCTCTTGACCCCACCTGGAGTGTGCCTCATCTGGAGCCCCATTGGTGCTTCCCAAGGCACAGAGTGTCCCAACCACACAAAACCAACCCAAGCAGCCCTTCTCCCCAGGGGGCCAGAAGGAAGCTCGGCCAGAGCTGTTGTGGATCCGTCAAGAGAGCGGCCTGCAGATGCCCGGCCTGGCTCGAGCTCCCATCATCTCACCAGGTGCAGAGAAAGCAGAGGAGAGCCTCCCTCGGACAGACCAAGGGAGGTTCCTGAGCCCTCTGGAGAGACAAGTTCCAGCGCCGGGCACTGCAGCTCTCCCAATTCGCTCTCCCTTTGGGCACCACCCGGGCACCCCTCACAGCCCCTGCATGCGCATCCCAAAACCCAGGCCACGCTGGGATTCCACACTCATCAGCTCCAGCACGGAACCCAGGAACGAGAACAGAAACCCACCCACCCAGCCGGCACGTGGGGAGGGGGCCTGAAGAAACACTGCCAAATCCAGATAGCCAGCCACCATCCAGCACCAGACAAAGGAACACCATCACGCATGCCTAGAGAAGTCCATACCACAACCAGCTCGAGGCTCCTACTCAGGCCTGTCCCCTGAGGACGCCTCTCAAGGACCACCCCTGGGCAGGCTGTAGGAAAGAAGGTGCCTTCACACCGGGTGGGCGTGTATGTCCATTTGTCCAACCACGATGGACCACAGGATCCAGGGCATGCCCAAAAGAACCCTGGAACCACCGTCGGACCCAGCACTACCCCTCACGGCCATAGACCCAGACAAAGGGTCTCTTCTCAGCGTGAAACGCCCCACTCGCTTCAGGCAGCCCTCTTCCCAAGAGCAGCACACGGAAAGACATTCGTGGTCCATGGACAGATGCTTGGCTGAGCAAGCAGCTGTCCTTCTCCCCAACAGAAGGGGACTCAGCAATCCAGCGGCGCAGAAATGGGTGCCATGGGCAGCCCCAGTGTTGCGAAGAGAAACGCTCACACGAAAGGAAAGAGGTCTGGGAGGGAGACACACAGCCCATGGGAAACCCCTTCCCTCTCCCATCTCACCAGGGACACCCAGGAACTGGCTTCCAGGAAAGAAACCCCTGCACTGCCATCCAGATGCTGCTTGCCAAATGGGAGGGCGAGGCTGTGGGAATGCCTGGAATTGGGGAGGTCCGAGATCCAAACCCTTGCCCTTGAGGAGGCTAGGGTGAGTGGGCCCAGAACCCTCCTTCCATGGAGTGCAAGCTACGATGTCTAGTCCCTCTTCTGGGAACCCAAGGGAGGAGAAGGGGGAGCCAAACAGGATGGATAGACATGGCCGATGGGATCCCTGTGTTGGGAAAGTGCAATGGATCCACTTTGAGCAGCGCCCCGCGAAAAGGAGTCCTGAACATTCAACCCCAACACATGAGCGTCTCAGCGCTCCCCAGACAAGGTGTCACGCTCGAGAGGGCTGCCCCTGGGGAAAAGAGACGGGCCGAAGGACTCCGTGGATTCCGTCCAGACGGCCTAGCCTAGCCCATCGGACTCGACCGAATTCCCTGGTGAGGACGAAGTGATGAGGACAAAGACATGCTTCCTTTGGAGTGGATTGACTTCCCCAGGTATTCTCCTGCACCCGTGTGTGGTATGCAGATCCACTCTGCTCGGCAAAAGCATCCACTCCCAGGCTGGGCATCCCCCAGGCGGGCGCTTCCAACCCACTCCCACCCAAGATATGGGCTCAGGAGAGACTTGGGATGCATTTGTCTATCCAGGTCCTAGCTATTGTTTCCTACTCTATCTGCATGCGTATGCGTGTGGGTGTGTTTGGAGAGAGAGAGGGAGGGAGGGAGAATGAGAGAATGAGGGAGAGAACGAGGGCGAGAAGGAGAGAGGAGGACCTTCACTCCTTTCTGGATCCATTCAGCTCATTCAGTTCAATGCCTCTTAGTCCTTGTCCATGGAGTTGGGGGCCCCCTGCCACACGGAGATGTGGTCTCGCCAGAGGGGGATCGCCCAGTGCAGCTCTTGCCCCAGCCACAGCAGGGACCAGGAGAGCCTCTGAAGCTTGGCAGCCGCGTGGGAACTCCCCTGAGAGCTTGCTGGAGGAGACCAATCAAGCGTCCTGAACGCATCACACCTGCTTTCAATCAGGCCTCCATTGCCTGGCGCCCTGCTGCCAAGAGAGGCTCTTCTCCAAAGGACACAAGGACATTTCCCTCAGCCTCCTGTCTGTGTGTGTGTGTGTCTGTGTGTGTGTGTGTGAGAGAGAGAGAGCGAGAGAGAGAAGGAGAACAGGCGGATGAGCCCAGCTGCCAACACTCTAGCCCCCGAAGGCCCCCATGTATTCCTCGGCACCACACTCCTTCTCACCTACCTGAAGCCGTGATGGGGACGGCTTGACCAGGGCCAGCTGGCGGTCCAATCCCGAGGCTGTGTGTGTCTGGGCGCCTGCCTCTAGGGGACCCCAAGCACGCCAAAGCCCAGGACCTGTTCCAAGCCTTCCAAACCCACTGCCACCCAACCAGGCGGCGAACTCACCTCCAAATCCGGAAGGCACACCTCCGCCCTCCGCCTGACAGGAGGTGTCTCGGAGGAGAGAGTCCCTGGTGCCCAGGAAACACTCACATATCTTCTGGGGGGCTGCTGTGAGTGCCCGTGCGTCCCACTCAAGCCTCCATCCGCCCTCGACGTGGAGCCTGCGCCTTTGGAGCCTTGCCACTCCCACCTCTTAGAGCCTTGGAGCTGCACCTGAGGCGGGAAGGGGCTCTGGCGCCCTCGTGTGGACAGAGGCTCGAACAGCCCCTCTCAGGCTTGCCTTCTCTCTCTGGCTCAGCAGGCCCCGGGGGGCTCCTTGGGCTGGGGCCCAGAGGAGGGTGAGGGCTCCAGCCCCCGCCAAGAAGGGCCCTTCCACCGGGGCTCTATCTCCCTCTCTTAAAGGCGTTCTTCGTGCCCATGCCAACCTAGGCCATGCCTCGCCGTGGAAATCCTTAGCTCCAAATCCATCAGGGTGTGCCAGCCTGCACCCGTGTGGATGCAGCCTTGCCCAGATGGACTGAGGAAGATAGGCGTGTAAGGAGGGAACGAGTCGTTTTCCCCCTTCCTCATCCCCCTGCGATCCCATACTCCTTGCCATTCAGTCTTGCCTCGATTCTTTCCTTCTGGCTTGGTTCATCTTGCCAGGTCTCTCTTGCTCCCTTGGTTTTCCAACTCTCTTGACCCCACCTGGAGTGTGCCTCATCTGGAGCCCCATTTGTGCTTCCCAAGGCACAGAGTGTCCCAACCACACAAAACCAACCCAAGCAGCCCTTCTCCCCAGGGGGCCAGAAGGAAGCTCGGCCAGAGCTGTTGTGGATCCGTCAAGAGAGCGGCCTGCAGATGCCCGGCCTGGCTCGAGCTCCCATCATCTCACCAGGTGCAGAGAAAGCAGAGGAGAGCCTTCATCGGACAGACAAACGGAGGTTCCTGAGCCCTCTGGAGAGACAAGTTCCAGCGCCGGGCACTGCAGCTCTCCCAATTCGCTCTCCCTTTGGGCACCACCCGGGCACCCCTCACAGCCCCTGCATGCGCATCCCAAAACCCAGGCCACGCTGGGATTCCACACTCATCAGCTCCAACACGGAACCCAGGAACGAGAACAGAAACCCACCCACCCAGCCGGCACGTGGGGAGGGGGCCTGAAGAAACACTGCCAAATCCAGATAGCCAGCCACCATCCAGCACCAGACAAAGGAACACCATCACGCATGCCTAGAGAAGTCCATACCACAACCAGCTCGAGGCTCCTACTCAGGCCTGTCCCCAGAGGACGCCTCTCAATGACCACCCCTGGGCAGGCTGTAGGAAAGAAGGTGCCTTCACACCGGGTGGGCGTGTATGTCCATTTGTCCAACCACGATGGACCACAGGATCCAGGGCATGCCCAAAAGAACCCTGGAACCACCGTCGGACCCAGCACTACCCCTCACGGCCATAGACCCAGACAAAGGGTCTCTTCTCAGCGTGAAACGCCCCACTCGCTTCAGGCAGCCCTCTTCCCAAGAGCAGCACACGGAAAGACATTCGTGGTCCATGGACAGATGCTTGGCTGAGCAAGCAGCTGTCCTTTTCCCCAACAGAAGCGGACTCAGCAATCCAGCGGCGCAGAAATGGGTGCCATGGGCAGCCCCAGTGTTGCGAAGAGAAACGCTCACACGAAAGGAAAGAGGTCTGGGAGGGAGACACACAGCCCATGGGAAACCCTTTCCCTCTCCCATCTCACCAGGGACACCCAGGAACTGGCTTCCAGGAAAGAAACCCCTGCACTGCCATCCAGATGCTGCTTGCCAAATGGGAGGGCGAGGCTGTGGGAATGCCTGGAATTGGGGAGGTCCGAGATCCAAACCCTTGCCCTTGAGGAGGCTGGCGGGGGGCCCAGATCCCTCCATCCATGGAGCGCAAGCTGCGATGTCCAGTCCCTCTTCTGGGAACCCAAGGGAGGAGAAGGGGAGCCAAACAGGTTGGATAGACATGGCCGATGGGATCCCTGTGTTGGGAAAGTGCAATGGATCCACTTCGAGCAGCGCCCCGCGAAAAGGAGTCCTGAACATTCACCCCCAACACATGAGCGTCTCAGCGCTCCCCAGACAAGGTGTCACGCTCGAGAGGGCTGCCCCTGGGGAAAAGAGACGGGCCGAAAGACTCCGTGGATTCCGTCCAGACGGCCTAGCCTAGCCCATCGGACCCGACCGAATTCCCTGGTGAGGACGAAGTGATGAGGACAAAGACCTGCTTCGTTTGGAGTGGATTGACTTCCCCAGGTATTCTCCTGCACCCGTGTGTGGTATGCAGATCCACTCTGCTCGGCAAAAGCATCCACTCCCAGGCTGGGCATCCCCCAGGCGGGCGCTTCCAACCCACTCCCACCCAAGATATGGGCTCAGGAGAGACTTGGGATGCATTTGTCTATCCAGGTCCTAGCTATTGTTTCCTACTCTATCTGCATGCGTATGCGTGTGGGTGTGTTTGGAGAGAGAGAGGGAGGGAGGGAGAATGAGAGAATGAGGGAGAGAACGAGGGCGAGAAGGAGAGAGGAGGACCTTCACTCCTTTCTGGATCCATTCAGCTCATTCAGTTCAATGCCTCTTAGTCCTTGTCCATGGAGTTGGGGGCCCCCTGCCACACGGAGATGTGGTCTCGCCAGAGGGGGATCGCCCAGTGCAGCTCTTGCCCCAGCCACAGCAGGGACCAGGAGAGCCTCTGAAGCTTGGCAGCCGCGTGGGAACTCCCCTGAGAGCTTGCTGGAGGAGACCAATCAAGCGTCCTGAACGCATCACACCTGCTTTCAATCAGGCCTCCATTGCCTGGCGCCCTGCTGCCAAGAGAGGCTCTTCTCCAAAGGACACAAGGACATTTCCCTCAGCCTCCTGTCTGTGTGTGTGTGTGTCTGTGTGTGTGTGTGTGAGAGAGAGAGAGCGAGAGAGAGAAGGAGAACAGGCGGATGAGCCCAGCTGCCAACACTCTAGCCCCCGAAGCCCCCCATGTATTCCTCGGCACCACACTCCTTCTCACCTACCTGAAGCCGTGATGGGGACAGCTTGACCAGGGCCAGCTGGCGGTCCAATCCCGAGGCTGTGTGTGTCTGGGCGCCTGCCTCTAGGGGACCCCAAGCACGCCAAAGCCCAGGACCTGTTCCAAGCCTTCCAAACCCACTGCCACCCAACCAGGCGGCGAACTCACCTCCAAATCCGGAAGGCACACCTCCGCCCTCCGCCTGACAGGAGGTGTCTCGGAGGAGAGAGTCTCTGGTGCCCAGGAAACACTCACATATCCTCTGGGGGGCTGCTGTGAGTGCCCGCGCGTCCCACTCAAGCCTCCATCCGCCCTCGACGTGGAGCCTGCGCCTTTGGAGCCTTGCCACTCCCACCTCTTAGAGCCTTGGAGCTGCACCTGAGGCCGGAAGGGGCTCTGGCGCCCTCGTGTGGACAGAGGCTCGAACAGCCCCTCTCAGGCTTGCCTTCTCTCTCTGGCTCAGCAGGCCCCGGGGGGCTCCTTGGGCTGGGGCCCAGAGGAGGGTGAGGGCTCCAGCCCCCGCCAAGAAGGGCCCTTCCACCTGGGCTCTATCTCCCTCTCTTAAAGGCGTTCTTCGTGCCCATGCCAACCTAGGCCATGCCTCGCCGTGGAAATCCTTAGCTCCAAATCCATCAGGGTGTGCCAGCCTGCACCCGTGTGGATGCAGCCTTGCCCAGATGGACTGAGGAAGATAGGCCTGTAAGGAGGGAACGAGTCGTTTTCCCCCTTCCTCATCCCCCTGCGATCCCATACTCCTTGCCATTCAGTCTTGCCTCGATTCTTTCCTTCTGGCTTGGTTCATCTTGCCAGGTCTCTCTTGCTCCCTTGGTTTTCCAACTCTCTTGACCCCACCTGGAGTGTGCCTCATCTGGAGCCCCATTTGTGCTTCCCAAGGCACAGAGTGTCCCAACCACACAAAACCAACCCAAGCAGCCCTTCTCCCCAGGGGGCCAGAAGGAAGCTCGGCCAGAGCTGTTGTGGATCCGTCAAGAGAGCGGCCTGCAGATGCCCGGCCTGGCTCGAGCTCCCATCATCTCACCAGGTGCAGAGAAAGCAGAGGAGAGCCTTCATCGGACAGACAAACGGAGGTTCCTGAGCCCTCTGGAGAGACAAGGTCCAGCGCCGGGCACTGCAGCTCTCCCAATTCGCTCTCCCTTTGGGCACCACCCGGGCACCCCTCACAGCCCCTGCATGCGCATCCCAAAACCCAGGCCACGCTGGGATTCCACACTCATCAGCTCCAACACGGAACCCAGGAACGAGAACAGAAACCCACCCACCCAGCCGGCACGTGGGGAGGGGGCCTGAAGAAACACTGCCAAATCCAGATAGCCAGCCACCATCCAGCACCAGACAAAGGAACACCATCACGCATGCCTAGACAAGTCCATACCACAACCAGCTCGAGGCTCCTACTCAGGCCTGTCCCCAGAGGACGCCTCTCAAGGACCACCCCTGGGCAGGCTGTAGGAAAGAAGGTGCCTTCACACCGGGTGGGCGTGTATGTCCATTTGTCCAACCACGATGGACCACAGGATCCAGGGCATGCCCAAAAGAACCCTGGAACCACCGTCGGACCCAGCACTACCCCTCACGGCCATAGACCCAGACAAAGGGTCTCTTCTCAGCGTGAAACGCCCCACTCGCTTCAGGCAGCCCTCTTCCCAAGAGCAGCACACGGAAAGACATTCGTGGTCCATGGACAGATGCTTGGCTGAGCAAGCAGCTGTCCTTCTCCCCAACAGAAGCGGACTCAGCAATCCAGCGGCGCAGAAATGGGTGCCATGGGCAGCCCCAGTGTTGCGAAGAGAAACGCTCACACGAAAGGAAAGAGGTCTGGGAGGGAGACACACAGCCCATGGGAAACCCTTTCCCTCTCCCATCTCACCAGGGACACCCAGGAACTGGCTTCCAGGAAAGAAACCCCTGCACTGCCATCCAGATGCTGCTTGCCAAATGGGAGGGCGAGGCTGTGGGAATGCCTGGAATTGGGGAGGTCCGAGATCCAAACCCTTGCCCTTGAGGAGGCTGGCGGGGGGCCCAGATCCCTCCATCCATGGAGCGCAAGCTGCGATGTCCAGTCCCTCTTCTGGGAACCCAAGGGAGGAGAAGGGGAGCCAAACAGGTTGGATAGACATGGCCGATGGGATCCCTGTGTTGGGAAAGTGCAATGGATCCACTTCGAGCAGCGCCCCGCGAAAAGGAGTCCTGAACATTCACCCCCAACACATGAGCGTCTCAGCGCTCCCCAGACAAGGTGTCACGCTCGAGAGGGCTGCCCCTGGGGAAAAGAGACGGGCCGAAAGACTCCGTGGATTCCGTCCAGACGGCCTAGCCTAGCCCATCGGACCCGACCGAATTCCCTGGTGAGGACGAAGTGATGAGGACAAAGACCTGCTTCGTTTGGAGTGGATTGACTTCCCCAGGTATTCTCCTGCACCCGTGTGTGGTATGCAGATCCACTCTGCTCGGCAAAAGCATCCACTCCCAGGCTGGGCATCCCCCAGGCGGGCGCTTCCAACCCACTCCCACCCAAGATATGGGCTCAGGAGAGACTTGGGATGCATTTGTCTATCCAGGTCCTAGCTATTGTTTCCTACTCTATCTGCATGCGTATGCGTGTGGGTGTGTTTGGAGAGAGAGAGGGAGGGAGGGAGAATGAGAGAAAGAGGGAGAGAACGAGGGCGAGAAGGAGAGAGGAGGACCTTCACTCCTTTCTGGATCCATTCAGCTCATTCAGTTCAATGCCTCTTAGTCCTTGTCCATGGAGTTGGGGGCCCCCTGCCACACGGAGATGTGGTCTCGCCAGAGGGGGATCGCCCAGTGCAGCTCTTGCCCCAGCCACAGCAGGGACCAGGAGAGCCTCTGAAGCTTGGCAGCCGCGTGGGAACTCCCCTGAGAGCTTGCTGGAGGAGACCAATCAAGCGTCCTGAACGCATCACACCTGCTTTCAATCAGGCCTCCATTGCCTGGCGCCCTGCTGCCAAGAGAGGCTCTTCTCCAAAGGACACAAGGACATTTCCCTCAGCCTCCTGTCTGTGTGTGTGTGTGTCTGTGTGTGTGTGTGTGAGAGAGAGAGAGCGAGAGAGAGAAGGAGAACAGGCGGATGAGCCCAGCTGCCAACACTCTAGCCCCCGAAGCCCCCCATGTATTCCTCGGCACCACACTCCTTCTCACCTACCTGAAGCCGTGATGGGGACGGCTTGACCAGGGCCAGCTGGCGGTCCAATCCCGAGGCTGTGTGTGTCTGGGCGCCTGCCTCTAGGGGACCCCAAGCACGCCAAAGCCCAGGACCTGTTCCAAGCCTTCCAAACCCACTGCCACCCAACCAGGCGGCGAACTCACCTCCAAATCCGGAAGGCACACCTCCGCCCTCCGCCTGACAGGAGGTGTCTCGGAGGAGAGAGTCCCTGGTGCCCAGGAAACACCCACATAGCCTCTGGGGGCCTGCTGTGAGTGTGTCCCGCTCAAGCCTCCACCCGCCCCCGACGTGGAGCCTGCGCCTTTGGAGCCTTGCCACTCCCACCTCTTAGAGCCTTGGAGCTGCACCTGAGGCCGGAAGGGGCTCTGGCGCCCTCGTGTGGACAGAGGCTCGAACAGCCCCTCTCAGGCTTGCCTTCTCTCTCTGGCTCAGCAGGCCCCGGGGGGCTCCTTGGGCTGGGGCCCAGCCCCCGCCACGAAGGGCCCTTCCACCTGGGCTCTATCTCCCTCTCTCAGAGGCGTTCTTCGTGCCCATGCCAACCTAGGCCATGCCTCGCCGTGGAAATCCTTAGCTCCAAATCCATCAGGGTGTGCCAGCCTGCACTCGTGTGGATGCAGCCTTGCCCAGATGGACTGAGGAAGATAGGCGTGTAAGGGTGGAACGAGTCGTTTTCCCCCTTCCTCATCCCCCTGCGATCCCATACTTCTTGCCATTCAGTCTTGCCTCGATTCTTTCCTTCTTGCTTTTTTCATCTTGCCATGTCTCTCTTTCCCTCTTTCTTTCAAAATATCTTGACCCCACCTGGAGCTTGCCTGATCTCGAACCCATCAATATTGGCCAAGGCACAGACTTTCCCAGCCCCATGGCACCGACCAAATCCACCCTTATCCCCAGGGCGCCAAGAGGACTCTAAAGCAGAGGTTTTGTGGATCCAACATGAAAGCGGCCTGCATATGCCCAGCCTGGCTCAAGCTCACATCATCTCACCTGGGGCATAGAATGAAGAGAAAACCCCCATTGGTCAGACAATGGTTGTTCCTGTGCCCTCTTGAGTGACTATGCCTTGCGCATGGCACCACTGCTCTCCCACTTAGGTCTCCCTTTGTGCACCTCCCATGCACAATTTGCTGACCCTTTATGCTCATCCCAAATCCCAGGCCACACTGGGCTTCCACATTGAACAGCTCCAGCATGGACCCCAGGAATGAGCACACAAACCTCCCACCCAGGTGATAAATGGGGAGGAGGCCCGAAGAATCATTGTCCCAATCCTGATACCCAGAGGGCATCTGGCACTGGAAAAGCTACCACCTTTTGTACCACCTCAGCCCCAAATGTCCAGTGCTTTTTTGATTGGTATCCCAAATCTGGGAAATATTTCCTTTATGAGTAATCAGAGCACTTCCCATGTCTCTTCTGTGATTTGGGAAGGCCTCCTCCTGCCTGCGAATGTATACATGAGGACTAACAGGTATTTTTAGCCTTGGACTCAGGGAAGCTCCGTGAAGTCCACAACTCTCTTTTCGAATGGGGCCCCTCCAACAGTCTGTATTCCAGGGGTGGCCCTATGTCCCCGGTTTGGTTTATTTCAGGCACATGTTTCACACTGTCTGCATACTACCTGGGCTCTTCTGGAGAGTTGTGTGGTTTCAGTGTTGGCCCAGTGTGTCCAGGAGAGTCATTTGGTCAGTGTGAGTCTCCTGGTCGAATTGTTTGACAAAGGCTTGGGCTAGGTCCTCAGGAATTGCTCTTTGGCTGTCTTCAATTTTCCACCATCCCCCAGGGACGTAGTTTCCATTTTCAGTTTTAAACCTGCTGTTTTCATGTTGTGGGTCCCATTCCGCCAATGGACCAGGGAACAGTGTGGCAGTCAGAGCTGCTAGTTCTATTGTCCCCTTGGAGGTTGTGAGTTTTGCTTCTCAGTCTACTTTACATTTTCCCTGAGTGACTGTGGTGTTTCCCCCTTGCTGTCCCTGAATGTGTATGACAGCCACCTTTCTAGAGGCCTGCACAGCATCTAAGAGTTCAAGAATTTCTTTGCCATATTTTATGTCCTTTTGTCCAGAGTTGATTAGGCCCCCTTTCTTTATATAAAGCCCCACGTACATGGGGGGTGGAGAAGGCATATTTGGAGTTGGTGTATATACGGACATGCATGCCTGACGCCAGGTGGAAGGCTTGGTTTAACACAATGAACTCTGCCTTTTGTTTGGAAGTCCCTTTTGGTACATCTTCTGCTTCATTGGTGGAATGTATGGTCACCACCAAATACCCATCAAGGCATTCTCCCTCTTTTACAAAGCTGCTGCCATCGATGAAATATTCAGCATCTGGATCTTTGAGATCCTGGCCTGTTAAACCCAGTTGGCTGGAAAATACTTCATCCATGACTTCAACACAATCATGATCTGGCTGGCCCAGCCCAGCGGGTAGTAGGGTTGCAGGGTTTAGGGTCCTCACTACTTTTACGCCAATGCATGGATTTTCACATAGCATTCCCTGACACTTGACCATCTGGGCATTAGTCGGCCAGTCTTGTCCCTTATACTCCATTAATATTAGCATTGAATGTGGTACTCGGACTGTTAATTTGTGTCCTATAGTCAATTTGCCAGCTTCTGACACAGAAAGCTGTGCCTGCATGTGCCTGCAGGAAGGGTGGCCACCCTTGGGCAATGGCGCCAAGTTGCTTGGAAAGGTATGTCACTGGATGATGTCATGACCTCAGCATCTGAGTTAAGACCCCTACCACAACCCCAGTGTGTGCGTGTATGTACAAGATGAAGGGCTCGGAAATGCCTGGGAGTTCCAGGCCAGGTGCATTGGCGAGGGCTCACTTGGTTGCTTCAAAGGCCTTTTGTTGCTCTGGTTCCCACTACAGAGGTTCTCGTTCCCACTTTGTGGCCTCATAAACGGACTTTGCCAAGACAGAAAATTTAGGTATCCAGATCCTGCAGAACCTTGCAGCCCCTAGAAACTCACAGATCTGGCATCTAGTCATCAGGACCGGGATGGAGCAGACAGCCTGTTTTCTTTCTGGGCTGAGTTGCTATTGTTTCTGAGACAGGTGAAAACCAAGGCACTTGACTTTTTCTTGACAGAGTTGGACTTTCTTTCTTGAAACTTTGTAGCCAGCCTCCCACAGGAGGGTAAGGACAAGCTGTGTTCCATCAATGCATTATTTCTGTGTTCACCCCGCCAGCCGCAAGTCATCCACATATTGGAGCAGCATGCAGCCATGTTGGTCCACTGGGAAGGCTTTTAAATCAGTCACTAAAGTAGTACCATAAATAGTAGGGGAGTGTTTAAACCCTTGAGGCAGTCTGGTCTAAGGCAATGGACCTTGTCACCATTCTCAGCACTTTTCCACTGAAAGCAAAAGTCATTTGACTCTGGGAGGCCAGACGGACACAAAGTGTGTGAGGGTTTGGAAAGACCAGATGTAGGGTGACTGCGGCTTGATTTACTGCACACAAATCTGGGACAGGCTAATAATCATTGGTACCTGGTTTCCAGACCTCCAGGAGAGGCGTGTTCCAAGGTAACTGTCAAGGCCAGATAATTCCATACTTTAGAGCCTTTCTAGGTGCCTTTGAATTCCCATCTGGGCCTTACAGGTGATGAAATACTGCTTTTGTCAGATGGGCCCCACCCCTGAGTTCCCTAGGGTCAGGGCCATTTGGCTGTGGGAGTTGAAATTTATCTGGGGCTGTAGTTTTACCAATAAGTCCCAAACCACCAAAGCCACAGGACAGTCAGGGAGGTATATAAATTGATGAATGACTTCATGTCCACCCAAAGCACATCGTCTAGGCTGCAGGAAGGGGCACCATGTTTGGGTGCCTGTGGCCCCTACTATGGTGGCTTGCCTCTGTGAGAGTGGGCCCACAGGGGGCTGAGTTACCACTGAGTGTTCTGCCCTGGTATCTACTATGATGTCAATGGGTTGGCCCCCTACATTCTTTCAGCCCACAGGCTTGGGGGCCTAGCAAAATATATCCTGGTCCATCCTAGTCCTCCTCATAGTCTCCCATAACAGCCAGCCCTACAAATCATTTTGGGGGGGGGGGCATGTGGCTGTTGGGCCAGCTGATATCAGCCCTGGACCACCCAGGCTCTTCCCCTATACTTGGGACCATATTGGGAATCACCTGACAATTGGGGGCACTCATTTTTCCAGTGGTCTTCCTGGGGACAGCAGGCATATTGGTTCCATCCCAGTTTTGGCCCTGGGCAAGATGGTCCTCCTTGTTGCCCTCCTTTCTGACCTTGGCCTTGGCCTTGAGGGGCACCTTCCATTTGCTTCACCAAGGCAGTGGCCAGTAGGCTCACCTTTTTTGCATTTTTTTTTCAGGCTTTAGTGGTCACTGTTGACAAGCACTTTGGTTGCTATCCCCAGAAACTGACTAGCATTCATACCTGCAAAACCCTCTAACTTCTGGAGCTTGCATCGGATGTCCCCTTGTGCCTGGCTCATGAAGGCTGCATTGATCATCCACTGGTTTTTAGCTGCTTCTGGGTCAAAGGGGACATAGAGGTGGAATGCCTCACATAGCTTCTCACAGAATTGGCTTGATATCTCATCAGGCCCCTGGAGGACAGCTGAGATTTTGCTTATGCTCATGGCCCTCTCCCCATCCTGTTTCATGCCATTTAGGAGAGCCTCATTAGATAGCATGCAAGTTGTGGAAGTCCCCCTTAAACATTAGGGTCCCACTGGGTGTCCTCCCTGGGGAAATTGTCTCGGGCATAAACCTCGGCCTCTAGTGTTTGCACCAGGGCATTTTCCTCCAGCCACTTTTGAGCTGCCTGAGTAATTCAGCACCATTCTTTAGGGTTAAACAGAGTCAGGAGAAGCTGACAGCAATCAGTCCTGCTGGGCTTGTGGCTTTGAATGATGGATTCCATTAGATCATCCATCACCTGAGGCTTCTCTGTGTAGGAGGGAGTTTGATCTTTCCAATTTAGGATGGCAGTGGTTGTGAAGAGTTGATACACAAAAACATGTTGGCCTCCTTGAATCTGGCCTTCTTGATCAAAATAGACAGCCTTCTGGTCTCTTTCAGTGACATCTGCAGGGATACCTGCTACTGTGGTGAAGAAGGGCTGCCCCTGCTGGCCTGACTTTCTGGTTGCCTTCTGGCAGGAGTATACAAAGTTAACACTTGAGGCTCGGGAGAGGTGGTGACTGGTGGCTTCATGGATGAGTCAGGGGAGGGGGTACTCTCAGAGGAGGCAGCAGCCTCTGGCATGGCCCTGGCTGCTGCAAATGTGGGTGGCGGTGGAGGGTGCAATGAAGCATAAGGTCAGGGAACTTCCTCTGGCTCCCAGATGAAATGGGCTTCTCAGGGGTTGCGGTCAGCATTTTGAGGAGGCTCTCATTTAAGCCGACTTAAATTTACAGTTCTCTTCCAGGCAGGCTTTCAGCCAAGGTGGCCAAGAGAGGACAATTTCTTGCCAGCAGTCAATGTAAGGGAATTGGTCAGGGTGCCCTGGGTCTCCTGTGATGACTCTAAGCACTTTGCTAACTAGTTCTTTATCTAGTGACCCCTCAGAAGGCCAACTCACCCTGAATGAAGGCCAATCAATTTCACGGAATGTCCAGAGTTTTCCGGGAGTCAACTTAATACCGTAATCTCCTGAATATCCCCTCTTGAAATTATTTTTTGTACACTCTAAGGGGGTATGTTTACTCTGTTTTCCACCCATTTCCTCCCCCCCCCAAAAGATGACAGTCACACGCAAGAAGGGAAAGGGAAGCAGGAAACAGTTGCTTTGTCTGTCTCTGGCCACTCTCCCAGGGGAGATATTTCAGGTGCCCTTTGCGTTGGTGGGACTCTACAAACCACCATGCCCGAATCTCTCTGAGGAAAGCCACCATAAGCCATAGGAGGATCATCATGGAACTGAGGACCAGAACACCACCCTGCTTTGGCCCGTCTGGTTGAGTCAGAACTCTCCTGTTCACTCACATTCATACAATGTCTCCAACCCACCACCCAGCACCTTAGAGTTCCAGCTTCATCTCCTCTGAGTCCACGTGGGCAACTCTGGGAAGTGATCAAGCTCCCCTCCTGCCTCTTAGGGATAACGTTACCAAACTGAACTCAGGTCCTTACCAGTCTTACAGGCAGCACTCCCTTGGATGGTTCCTGGACCTCACCGGGTTCCATTGTGCTCCTGGGGACCTGGCACCAGCATGCCAAGAAGGCTAGTCCCCCAAGGATCAATCAGTCTTCTGGTGCCAGGTGAGGTCACTGGTCCCAGCATCCCAGCGGTTGCACCCCAGGGACAAAAGAGGTGCAATCACCATCTCTGAATCCTGGACAAGCCCCCAAGAAGTGCAGAACTTATGTACAGAGAGATGGGACACCAAGGCTTTTTGCCAGGAAGCAGCATTTCTTCATGCCTGCATTGGCTCAGCAGATTCATATCCAGAGGCTGAGCCCTGAATGCAGCAGGGAGCTGTCTTATATACCCTCCATTATTTTTTCTTTTACACTTTGGTCACATTGTCCCCCTTATAAAGTAACATACATTCTGCAAATTCTGGTTGGAGGGTCTATGCTACAAAGTTGCACATGGATACAGATTATGTCATAACTGCCACAAAGCTGCAGATGGATAAAGATTACATTATACTGCCGCAAAGTTGTGCATGCACGCACAGATGCTGATTGTGCACGTTGCCTTCCCTTTCTTCTGGAAGGGCCCTATCACAGGTAAGCCAGGAGATCCAGCTGTAGAGCTCAGGGAACCATATCTGGTCACTTTTTTGGAAAGAAGATGGAGGATAATGTCAGAAAAGTAATATGTATATACAGGTATGACTATCATTTTGATGTTAAAAAGAAAGGGAACACTATAAATCAGCTATAATGGAAGTTTAGAAATGTTTAAAAAAATTTCCAGCTCACCTTTAACCAGAGAAGGTGTCTGGGTCCAGAATCCTGCCTCTTAAGGAAAAACAGGAAAACCAACTCTGTTGAACCTATCAAAATTTCTTAGCAATGTGACATCTGACCAGAGGTAATTAGCTAGGGTGTATGAGTTTATTTCTATATTAACAGATTTTTATTTTTTTACTTACCTATTTTTCTGCACCCATTTTTGCATGCCAATACTGTCAGACCAGGGATAGTATCCATGCCGCTGCTGTACAACCCCAGGTTTGTACCTAAAACCCTCTGCCATGAGAGGTATACTGTCAGGAGATACTTCATTATTGCCTTATCTATCAACTCCTTTAGGTAGGAATGTGTATATATATACATATATCAATTTCTATATCAATTGTGCTCATTCTTTCAGTATCTCTTTTTACTAATAAATTTATTTGGGTGCCTCCTGAAACATTGGGATGTTGTCTGGCCAGGGTTTGATCTCCCAATGAAGCTCTTACCACAGCCACCGTAGTGACAAGGAGAGACTCTTAAGTCGGGCAGTCATGATGGAACATGCTGAGAGATTTCTTGATGACACATATCAACCCTGCTTGATTCATTACAGCTGGTTTCAGTCAGCCGTCCATGTGCTGGTGCCATACTGAAAAGAGAGGCTCATCTCAAAAGGCAAGAAGGAAATTTCACCAGGTCTTTTGAGCAAAAAAATCACAGGGATTAGCACAATAATGCCACTGAAGTCCCCTATTCATTCAGCAGCAGCAGCCTCTCTCTCCATATATCTAAACCCCAACAGTCAGGGGCTGAAAAGGGCCAGCGCATGATTCAACACAGATGCTGTGTGGGTCCCAGCTCCTGCCTCTGAAGGAACACAAGGTACTCCAAAACCCAGTGAATCCTTTGAGCATTCTTAACACACTGCCACCCAACCGGGTTGCCAACCCCCATCCAATGCTGAAGGGATACCTGTGTCCTCTTTCTGACACGATGCATCTTACACCAGAGTCCCTGGTGCCCAGATAGCAACCCCAAACTTCCAGGGGCTTGCTGTGGGTTCCA